>NC_134170.1:520957-1803457 GCF_033958435.1 Carettochelys insculpta
CCCAGGGCTGCCCTGGGATCCTTGTGTGGGGGACCACAGGCTAGGCCAGGCTGGGACAGCCTTATGGACGGCCAGGCGGCAGGCTAGTCAGTCAAGGCCTTTCTGTTCCCCAAGGCCTGAGGCTTCACCAGGATGAAGCTGCAGCTGGAGTTAATCAACCGCCTGCAACCAATTAAGGCCCCAGGAACCCTTTAAAAGGCTTCCCCTCAGGGACCCTGGGAGATGCAGAAAGGGAATGGAGGAGGAAGGTGCTGCAGAGGGGGACTGGGACCGGGCTGGAGAAGGTACTAGGGAGGTAGCCCAGGAAGAATTGGACTGGGGGAGACAGCCCCACCAGTAGCAGCTACCTTGGGTCCCTGGATTGAGTGGGAGGGGACTGGGGTCCCCCTGGGCTGCCCCACCCTCAGCAGGACAGCTCAGAAGGGGCAAGAGGAGCCCCAAACTCCACAGGGAACCTCCCCTGGTTATGGCTGGGCTGCTGACAACTCGTTGCCTGGAGAGGTGGTGGATTCTCCATCCCTGGAGAGTCTTTGGACAAGGTCCCAGCTGGCATGACTTAGTGGGGGGTTGATCCTGCTTGAAGCAGGGGGCTGAGGACCTCCTGAGGTCCCATCCAGCCCAAGACTCAGGAGGCTGCACCCCAGCCCTGGGAAAACTGGGGCAGCGTGGAGTAAAAGCCAAACAGTGAGCCCCTGAAGCGTTCCTTTAGCCACCACAAAGCGCAGGACCCGCTGGGGAGCTGGGCCCTGCAACGTCCGCCTGCGCCCGGCCGTTCTTGGGCGAAGGGCTTGGCCGGTGAACTGAGAAGAGGGGCCCTGCTGGGGCGTGAGGGCCTAGATCACATCTGTGGGGGGGGGGGGTCCAGGAGAAGGAGGGGCGAATGATCTCGTGCCTGAGAAGGGCTGGCTCCCTGTTCGTTAATAAACCTTTAGCTCGCAATGGCTGATGAGCGGGGTGGTCAGTCGGGTGCAAGCCAAGTATCTATCGACCAGGGACTGGAGCGGACCCTTCGGATGTGGAAGAACCTGTGCGGTCCTGGGTGAAACTGGTAGGAGGCTCCAACCTGAACTTGGCGGGGTATTGGTCTGGGCTGGTGGAAGCAGTTGGGGGGCGGGGAGGGTTGCTGGTGTAGCTTCAGGCAGGCAGGGGGCAGCGGTGGCTGGTTGCATTTGCCTTAGTGAGACAGAAATCGAAGCCTGGGGCGCAGAGTACCCCGAGCTTTAAGCAGAGGTGGCCTGGATTGATTTCCCTCGCTGTGCTCCAAAACCCCACCGTGTTACACTGGCCGCCCCGCCCCGAGGTGGGCGCATCTCGGCACCGGGTGAGGGGTCCCCGAGTCACTGGCCGCCCCGCCCCAGAGGTGGGCGCATCTTGGCTCTGTGAGGGCAGTGGGGGATGGTGGTTAGAGCAGGGGCCGGGAGCCAGGACTCCTGGGTTCTCTCCCCGGCGCTGGGAGGGCAGTGGGGGCTGGTGGTTAGAGCAGGGGGTGGGAGCCAGGACTCCTGGGTTCTCTCCCCGGCGCTGGGAGGGCAGTGGGGGCTGGTGGTTAGAGCAGGGGGTGGGAGCCAGGACTCCTGGGTTCTCTCCCCGGCGCTGGGAGGGCAGTGGGGGCTGGTGGTTAGAGCAGGGGGTGGGAGCCAGGACTCCTGGGTTCTCTCCCCGGCGCTGGGAGGGCAGTGGGGGCTGGTGGTTAGAGCAGGGGCCAGGAGCCAGGACTCCTGGGTTCTCTCCCCGGTGCTGGGAGGGCAGTGGGGGCTGGGTGGTTAGAGCAGGGGCTGGGAGCCAGGACTCCTGGGTTCTCTCCCTGGCGCTGGGAGGGCAGTGGGGGCTGGTGGTTAGAGCAGGGGCTGGGAGCCAGGACTCCTGGGTTCTCTCCCCGGCGCTGGGAGGGCAGTGGGGGCTGGTGGTTAGAGCAGGGGCTGGGAGCCAGGACTCCTTGGTTCTTTGCAGTAATTCCCCCAAGAATGGAACGAAAATCCAGCGATTCGAAGGACAAATAACATTTATTGATTTGTTAGTAAAAAAAAAAACAAAAAACCCAAAACCAATCATGAAATCAATTGATTTCTCTGCAAGTCAGCTTTCCACAGCCACATCAGAACCCACCCAGCCTCCCACTGGCTTAGGGCCTGCCCCCAACAGCCAATGGGAGGTCATGGCTCCAGCCCTGTCCCCACCCACTCATCAGCCTCAGCCAATGGATGAAGAGCTTGCCTCCCATTGGCTAGAAAGTTGGTCACTGGTGAGAATTCCCTCAGCCAATGACAGCAGGCAACACAGATGGGCTTCCAATGGGTGGCCAGCCCAGCCAATGGGCAAGAGGCAGAGAAAAGGAAGGCTGCTCATTGGCTGCAACAGACATTACAAATCTCAGCCTGGCCATTGGACCTGGGGCTAACCAATGAGATTCAAGCACAGCTGACTCAGAAATCCACACCATCTTCCCATTGGCTCTCAGCTGAGCCAATGGGCAGGGCCCTGCTTTGCCATTGGCTGCTGACCCAGATCGACTTTGACTCCAGCCAACCAGAGCAGTCTCTATTTGGTCAGGAACCGGCACGGTCCACACCCCCTCAAGCCCCTTTCCCCAGCCAAGGCTGGGGGAAGCCACGCCCAGAAAGAGGCGGGGTTTGTTGTGGGGTGGGTGGGGCCACTCTGCTGGGGCGGGGGGAGGGGAAATCACTGGAGGAGGGGAGGGGGGGATGCTCAGCTGGGGTGGGGGAGAGTCGGGGTCTCAGAGGGCCATCGCCAGCCAGCCGAGGATGAGGAGGGAGCCCCCATAAGGGGCGGCCTTGTTCAGGGCGGGGTCCCCGCTCCAGGCGTGGTTATAGAGGGGGGCGCAGAAGAGCCCCCATCCCAGAAGTCAGCAACGCCCCGGCCTGCGGGGGAGAAAAAAGGGGGGGTTAGAATCACAGACACCCCCCCAAACCGAGAGGTGCCTCATTTCTCCCCCCCGGCCAGAGCCCCAGGAGATAAAAGCCTGATTACTGCTGCCGGGGGCAGTGCCGGAGGGAGGGGAGCAGGGACCCCCAAGCTGCCAGGCCAAGGGACTGCAGGGAGGGGCAACCGGGCCCAGGGAGTCAAAGGCAAGGGGGTCCCGGCCCCCCCCAGGGCTACGCACCAGCATGGGGCGGCGGCAGTGTGGGGCGGCCAGCAGGGCCAGGCTGTGAAGGATGTGGTACCGGTTTGCCGTCTCGTAGAGCTGCCGGGAGCAGGGCAGAGGTGAGGGACCAGCGTCGGGGAGAGAACCCAGGAGTCCTGGCTCCCGCCCCCTGCTCTAACCACCAGCCCCCACTGCCCTCCCAGTGCCGGGGAGAGAACCCAGGAGTCCTGGCTCCGCCCCTGCTCTAACCACCAGCCCCCACTGCCCTCCCCAGCGTCGGGGAGAGAACCCAGGAGTCCTGGCTCCCACCCCTGCTCCAACCACCAGCCCCCACTGCCCTCCCAGCGGCAGGGAGAGAACCCAGGAGTCCTGGCTCCCACCCCCCTGCTCCAACCACCAGCCCCCACTGCCCTCTCAGCGCCGGGGAGAGAACCCAGGAGTCCTGGCTCCCACCCCCTGCTCCAACCACCAGCCCCCACTGCCCTCCCAGCACCGGGGGAGAGAACCCAGGAGTCCTGGCTCCCACCCCTGCTCTAACCACCAGCCCCCACTGCCCCTCCCAGCGCCGGGGAGAGAACCCAGGAGTCCTGGCTCCCACCCCCTGCTCTAACCACCAGCCCCCACTGCCCCAGTCACCTCCTTCTGATAGTCATCCCGGTCGCTGCGCCGAAAGCCTGGGGCACAAGGGGAAAGGGGGTTAACTCAGCGGGAAGAGGGGCAGAGACCTCTTGCCCCTCCCCTCCCCTCTCCTGTCCCTGCCCCTCCCCCTCCCCCTCCCAGCTCCCTCCTTTCCCAGCCCCTCCCCCCCTTGCACTAGCCCCTCCCCCCTCCCAGCTCCCTCCTGCCCCGGCCCCTTCCCCTCCTGCACTAGCCCCTCCCCCTTCCTCCCCCATCCTGCCCTGGCCCCTCCCCCCTCCTGCCCTGGCCCCTCCCCCTTCCTCCCCTGGCCCCTCCCTGCCCCGGCCCCTCCCCCTCCTGCACTAGCCCCTCCCCCATCCTGCCCCGGCCCCTCCCCCTTCCTCCCCTAGCCCCTCCCCCCTCCCAGCTCCCTCCTGCCCCAGCCCCTCCCCCTCCCAGCCCCAGGCCCCGCCCCTCACCGTGCGCCCCGTACGCTGCGGCCCCCACCGCCGCGGCTCCGCTCAGCGCCCCCACGCGGCCCCAGAGCCCCGCCATGGCCCGTTCCCGTCACGGCCCAGTCCCGACCAATCACAGCGCCGACTGCCGCGCCCGCCCCGCCCACCGCGGCGCTCGCCCAATGGGGGCGCGCGCAGGGCGCCGCAGCGAGGGCGGGGCGGGCTCCGGGGATTCCCTCCCACGACGAGCGTCGGTGGGTCGTAGTTTCTGTCTATCTAACTCGACGGCCAATGGCAGCGCGGAGGCGGAGCCCAGCTCCGGGGGAAGGGGAGAAATCGGAATGCGTGAAATCTCGGGTCAATACGGTACGGCTGCCCCTGCGCACAGCGACGGGTGTGGGGTGTACGGCGGCGGCCCGCGTCCACCAGGGGGGCGCCAGAGACCTGCGGGAAACCACCGGCGGTGCCCCCTCCCCCCACTCCGGACCTGCACCCTCCCCCGGTGCCCCCCAACCCTGCCAGTGACCCACATTCCCGCCCCACAGCCGTTGCCCCCCAGTTCTGCCACTGCCCCACATTCCCGACCCACAGCCCCTGCCCCCCCAGCTCTGCCACTGCCCCACATTCCCGACCCACAGCCCTGCCCCCCAGCTCTGCCACTGCCCCACCTTGCCGCCCACAGCCCCTGCCCCCCAGCTCTGCCACTGCCCCACATTCCCGACCCACAGCCCTGCCCCCCAGCTCTGCCACTGCCCCACATTCCCGACCCACAGCCCTGCCCCCCAGTTCTGCCACTGCCCCACATTGCCGCCCCACAGCCCTGCCAGCCAGCTCTGCCACTACCCCACATTCCCGACCCACAGCCCCTGCCCCCCAGCTCTGCCACTGCCCCACATTGCCGCCCCACAGCCCCTGCCCCCCAGCTCTGCCACTGCCCCACATTGCCGCCCCACAGCCCTGCCAGCCAGCTCTGCCACTGCCCCACATTCCGACCCACATCCCCTGCCCCCCCAACCTCCCAGCTCTGCCACTGCCCCACATTCCCGACCCACAGCCCTGCCACCCAGCTCTGCCACTACCCCACATTCCCGACCCACATCCCCTGCCCCCCAGCTCTGCCACTGCCCCACATTGCCGCCCCACAGCCCTGCCAGCCAGCTCTGCCACTGCCCCACATTCCCGACCCACATCCCCTGCCCCCCAACCTCCCAGCTCTGCCACTGCCCCACATTCCCGACCCACAGCCCTGCCACCCAGCTCTGCCACTACCCCACTTCCCGACCCACATCCCCTGCCCCCCAGCTCTGCCACTGCCCCACATTGCCGCCCCACAGCCCTGCCAGCCAGCTCTGCCACTACCCCACATTCCCGACCCACATCCCCTGCCCCCCAACCTCCCAGCTCTGCCACTGCCCCACATTCCCGACCCACAGCCCTGCCACCCAGCTCTGCCACAGCCCCACATTCCCGACCCACATCCCCTGCCCCCCCAACCTCCCAGCTCCGCCACTGCCCCACATTCCCGACCCACAGCCCTTCTTCCCTGGCCCTGCCAGTCCCCTCACTTCCACCCCCCAAACCCTGGCCACCAGCCTCTGCCCCACAGCCCCTGCATCCCCCAGCCCTGCTGGTGCCCTCACTCCCCGCCCCACAGCAGATGAGTGAGGAGGGGGCAGGTGAGAACCGCTTGGGTTGGATTTGGGCCACTTACGTCAGAAAGGTGCAAAATTCCCCATCACGGGAGTCGGGCTGTGAAACTTCTGAGTGGTCGTAAAACCTCAAAAATAGCACCTCGGGGGGGGGGGGCGGCCGGGGGGTCCCCTGTCACCGAGATGCGCCCACCTCTGGGGTGGGGCGGCCAGTCCCAGTCTGGTGGCTGAGCCCCAGGGAGTTGTGAGAACCGGGCACATACTGCGTGACTGGTCCGGTTCTGGTCCCTGCTAGATTAGAGACACCCAGGGGGGGAAACCCCCAATCTCCAGAGCCCCCCTGCTCTGACCACCAGCCCCCACCGCCCCCCAGCGCCGGGGAGAGAACCCAGGAGTCCGGGCCCCCTGCTCTAACCACCAGCCCCCACTGCCCTCCCAGCGCCGGGGAGAGAACCCAGGAGTCCTGGCTCCCGGCCCCTGCTCTACCCACCAGCCCCCCCCAGCGCCGGGGAGAGAACCCAGGAGTCCTGGCTCCCGGCCCCTGCTCTACCCCACCAGCCCCCACTGCCCTCCCAGCGCCGGGGAGAGAACCCAGGAGTCCGGGCCCCCTGCTCTAACCACCAGCCCCCACTGCCCTCCCAGTGCCAGGGAGAGAACCCAGGAGTCCTGGCTCCCACCCCCCTGCTCTAACCACCAGCCCCCACTGCCCTCCCAGCACCGGGGAGAGAACCCAGGAGTCCGGGCCCCCCTGCTCTAACCACCAGCCCTCACTGCCCTCCCAGTGCCGGGGAGAGAACCCAGGAGTCCTGGCTCCCACCCCCTGCTCTACCCACCAGCCCCCACTGCCCTCCCAGCGCTGGGGAGAGAACCCAGGAGTCCTGGCTCCCAGCCCCCGCTCTGACCACCAGCCCCCACTGCCCTCCCAGCGCCGGGCAAAGAACCCAGGAGTCCGGGCCCCTCTGCCATGTGGGGGGGGGGGGGGGGGCCGCAGCCCGCACGAGGCGAGTTCCCTTTAAGACCCCGTGACGCGAGCTGTGATGCAGCCGGGCGGGGGGGGGGGGCAGCCACAGACCCAGCCCCCCCCGCAACCCCCCCCCCCGCTCCGTCCTACCGAGAGCGGCTCCCGCTGCCCCCCCCCGCCGGGGAAGGAGGGGCGCAGGGAGGGGGGAATTCCCACGGCCCCCCCGGGGGATCCATCCTCCGCCCCCCCCCCGCAGCATCCTTGCCTTGTGCCGGGGGCATCGGCCCCCCCCCGCCGCCTGCTCCCCTCCCTCCGCCCCCCCCCGCCCCTGACGCGGCGGCTGCGGAGCCTGGAGCCGAGAGGGCCCTGAGCTGCACGGGCTGGGGGGGCCCGGCCCGGCCGGGGGGCCCCGCGCAGGTAAGGGGACGCTGGTGAGCGGGGGGGGGGGCGCGGGGACCCCTCCCCTCTCCTCCCCCGGGATCTGCGCCTCCCCCGGCCTCTGGATCTGCCCCCCGCATCGACCCCCCCAGATCTGCCCCCCCGGATCCGGCCCCCCGGTCTGTCCCCGGCCTCCCGGATCCGGCCCCCAGATCTGCCCCCCGGATCCGGCCCCCCCATCTGTCCCTGGTCCCCTGGATCCGGCCCCCAGATCTGTCCCCGGCCTCCCGGATCCGGCCCCCAGATCTGCCCCCCGGATCCGGCCCCCCCATCTGTCCCTGGTCCCCTGGATCCGGCCCCCAGATCTGCCCCCCGGATCCGGCCCCCCCCATCTGTCCCCGGCCTCCCGGATCCGGCCCCCAGATCTGCCCCCCCGGATCCGGCCCCCCCATCTGTCCCTGGTCCCCTGGATCCGGCCCCCCCCGTCTGTTCCTGGTCCCCCCGGATCCATCTCCCTAGGTCTGCCCCCCAGATCTGGTCTCCCCATCTGTTCCAGCCCCCTAGTATCTGAACCCCCGGATCCGGCCCCCCCCGTCTGTCCCCGGCCCCCCAGATCTGACCCTCTTTATCCCTGTGTGTTTCGTGCCCCCCCGTCACCCCCAGCTCCTGCCCCTCCTCCCCATCTTCCCCCAACCCCCATCTCCGGCCCTTCCTGTGTGTGCCCCCCCAACCCCCTGGCTCCCCCCCGATTGAGCCCCACTTCCTCCCTGTCTGTCCCCAGGACCCCCAGCTCCTCCTAATCCCCAAGTTCTCCCCGATCCAGCCCCACTTTGTCCCTGTCTGCCCCAGTCCCCCCCCCGCCATCTCCAGCTGCTGCCCCCAACCTGCCTCGCCCTCCCCCCTGCCCCCTAGCCCGGCCTGCCCCCCATTTCCCCCCCTTCTGTAGCCCAGCGTTACCCCTCTCCTGCCCTGCTCTGTGCCTGGAACCAGCCCCCCGGCAGCCCCCCCACCCCGAAACCTCCTCCAGTCCGCCCAGACCCCCACTGGGCCCAGCCAATGGGGGGCCTGGCTCTGGGCCCAGCTGCTTGAGTCTCAGGGGGGGCAGTGCCCCGATTCCAGCAGTGCTGAGGGCTGACCGACTCAGGCCCCGCCCCTTCTGGCATAGGCCCCGCCCCCTCTGGGGCCCTGGGACTGGAACCCCTTGCCAACTGGGGCTGGGGCCTGCGGCAGCCGGCACCCCCATGAGGCCCATCCAGGCACCCCCGTAAGCAGCCAACGCCCCTCTGAGCTGCCCATCCCCCCCCGTGTCTGGCTGTCTGTCCCCGTAACTCCTGGGCATCCCCATGTCTGTTCACCCCCCCACTATCCATCTATACCCCCTCCTGCCCCCCATTTATCCCCTCCCACCCCCTCTATCTGTCTATCCCCTCCTGCCCCCCATTTATCCCCTCCCACCCCCTCTATCTGTCCATCTATACCCCCTCCTGCCCCCATCTATCCCCTCCCACCCCCTCTATCTGTCCATCTATACCCCCTCCTGCCCCCCATTTATCCCCTCCCACCCCCTCTATCTGTCTATCCCCTCCTGCCCCCGTCTATCCCCTCCTGCCCCCCATTTATCCCCTCCCACCCCCTCTATCTGTCTATCCCCTCCTGCCCCCCGTCTATCCCCTCCTACCCCTTCTATCTATCCATCTATACCCCCTCCTGCCCCCATCTATCCCCTCCCACCCCCTCTATCTGTCTATCCCCTCCTGCCCCCGTCTATCCCCTCCTGCCCCCATCTATCCCCTCCCACCCCTTCTATCTATCCATCTATACCCCCTCCTGCCCCCATCTATCCCCCTCCCACCCCCCTCTATCTGACTATCCCCTCCTGCCCCCGTCTATCCCCTCCTGCCCCCCATTTATCCCCTCCCACCCCCTCTATCTGTCCATCTATATCCCCCCCCGCCCCCATCTATCCCCTCCTACCCCTTCTATCTATCCATCTATACCCCCTCCTGCCCCCCATTTATCCCCTCCCACCCCCCTCTATCTGTCTATCCCCTCCTGCCCCCCGTCTATCCCCTCCCACCCCTTCTATCTATCCATCTATACCCCTCCTGCCCCCCCATTTATCCCCTCCATCTATCTATCCCCTCCCGGCCCCTCTATCTATCCATCCATCCCCTCCCACCCCTCTATCTATCCATCCATCCCCCTCCCAACCCCTCCATCTATCCATCCATCCCCTCCCACCCCTCTATCTATCCATCCATCCCCTCCCAACCCCTCTATCTATCCCCTCCCGCCCCCTCCATCTATCCATCCATCCCCTCCCACCCCTCTATCTATCCATCCATCCTTTCCCAACCCCTCTATCTATCTATCTATCTATCTATCTATCCATCCCCTCCCACCCCTCTATCTATCCATCCATCCTTTCCCAACCCCTCTATCTATCTATCTATCTATCTATCTATCTATCTATCTATCCATCCCCTCCCACCCCTCTATCTATCCATCCATCCCCTCCCACCCCTCTATCTATCCATCCATCCCCTCCCAACCCCTCCATCTATCCATCCATCCCCTCCCGCCCCCTCTATCTATCTATCCATCCTCTCCCAACCCCTCTATCTATCTATCCATCCTCTCCCAACCCCTCTATCTATCCATCCCCTCCCACCCCTCTATCTATCCATCCATCCCCTCCCAACCCCTCTATCTATCCATCCATCCCCTCCCACCCCCTCCATCTATCCATCCATCCCCTCCCAACCCCTCTATCCATCCCCTCCCGCCCCCTCCATCTATCCGTCCCCTCCCACCCCTCTATCTATCCATCCGTCCCCTCCCGCCCCCTCTATCTATCCCTCCCCTCCATCCATCCTCTCCCACCCCCTCTATCTATCCATCCCCTCCCACCCCTCTATCTATCCATCCATCCTCTCCCGCCCCTTCTATCCATCCCCTCCCGCCCCCCTCTATCTATCTATCCATCCTCTCCCAACCCCCTCTATCCATCCATCCCCTCCCAACCCCTCTATCTATCCATCCATCCCCTCCCACCCCTCTATCTATCCATCCATCCTCTCCCAACCCCTCCATCTATCCATCCATCCCCTCCCAACCCCTCCATCTATCCATCCATCCCCTCCCACCCCTCTATCTATCCATCCATCCCCTCCCACCCCCTCTATCTATCCATCCATCCCCTCCCAACCCCTCTATCTATCTATCTATCCTCTCCCAACCCCTCTATCTATCCATCCATCCCCTCCCGCCCCCTCTATCTATCCATCCATCCTCTCCCAACCCCTCTATCTATCCGTCCCCTCCCACCCCTCTATCTATCCATCCATCCTCTCCCAACCCCTCTATCTATCTATCTATCTATCTATCTATCTATCCATCCATCCCCCTCCCGCCCCCTCTATCTATCCATCCATCCTCTCCTGCCCCCTCTATCTATCCCCTCCCGCCCCCTCCATCTATCCATCCATCCCCTCCCAACCCCTCTATCTATCCATCCATCCCCTCCCGCCCCCTCTATCTATCCATCCATCCTCTCCCAACCCCTCTATCCATCCCCTCCCGCCCCCCTCCATCTATCCGTCCCCTCCCACCCCTCTATCTATCCAACCCCTCCCACCCCCGTATCAATCCATCCTCTGCCACCCCTCCTATCTATCTATCTATCCCCTCTATTTATCTACCCCTACCACCCCCTCTATCTATCTATGAATCCCCTACCACCCCTTCTATCTATCCCCCCCACCCCATCTATCCATCTACCCCCTCCCGCCCCTCTATCTATCCATCTATCCCCTCCCACCCCTCTATCTATCTATGAATCCCCTACCACCCCTTCTATCTATCTATCCCCCCACCCCATCTATCCATCTACCCCCTCCCACCCCCTCAGTCTATCCTACCCCTCCATCTATCTATCCCCTCCCGCCCCCTCTATCTATCCATCCATCCTCTCCCGCCCCCTCTATCTATCCATCCATCCTCTCCCGCCCCTTCTATCCATCCCCTCCCACCCCTCTATCTATCTATCTACCCCCTCCCACCCCTCTGTCTATCTATCTATCTATCCCCTCCCACCCCCTCTATCTATCTATCTACCCCCCACCCGCCCCTCTATCTATCTATCCCCTCCCACCCCCCTCTATCTAGCTATCTACCCCCCACCACCCCTCTATCTATCTATCCCCTCCCACCCCCTCTATCTAGCTATCTACCCCCCCACCGCCCCTCTATCTATCTATCCCCTCCCACCCCCCTCTATCTATCCTCTCCCACCCATCTATCTATCCCCCCACCCCTCTATCTATCTATCTATCTACCCCCCCACATCTATCTATCCCCTCCCACCCCTCTATCTATCTATCTATCTACCTCCCCACATCTACTATCCCCCTGCCACCCCTCTATCTATTTACCCACCCCCCACCGCCCCCTTTATCTATCTATCTATCTATCTACCCCCCACCGCCCCTTTATCTATCTATCTATCTATCTACCCCCCACCGCCCCTTTATCTATCTATCTATCTATCTATCTATCTACCCCCCACTGCCCCTTTATCTATCTATCTATCTATCTATCCCCTCCCACCCCCTCTATCTATCTATCTACCCCCCACCACCCCCTCTATCTATCATCCCCTCCCACCCCCTCTATCTAGCTATCTACCCCCCACCGCCCCTTTATCTATCTATCTATCTATCTATCTACCCCCCACCGCCCCTTTATCTATCTATCTATCTATCTATCTATCTACCCCCCACTGCCCCTTTATCTATCTATCTATCTATCTATCTATCTACCCCCCACCGCCCCTTTATCTATCTATCTATCTATCTACCCCCCACCGCCCCTTTATCTATCTATCTATCTATCTATCTACCCCCCACTGCCCCTTTATCTATCTATCTATCTATCTATCCCCTCCCACCCCCTCTATCTATCTATCTACCCCCCACCACCCCTCTATCTATCTATCCCCTCCCACCCCCTCTATCTAGCTATCTACCCCCCACCGCCCCTTTATCTATCTATCTATCTATCTATCTACCCCCCACCGCCCCTTTATCTATCTATCTATCTATCTATCTATCTACCCCCCACTGCCCCTTTATCTATCTATCTATCTATCTATCTACCCCCCACCGCCCCTTTATCTATCTATCTATCTATCTATCTACCCCCCACCGCCCCTTTATCTATCTATCTATCTATCTATCTACCCCCCACCCGCCCCTTTATCTATCTATCTATCTATCTATCTACCCCACACCACCCCTTTATCTATCTATCTATCTATCTATCTACCCCCCTATTTATTTATCTATCTATCAATCTAGGATTTCCCTTCCCCACTTCTCTGTCTCCCTTCAAACCCTTTTCATCCCTCTCCCCACCTCTGCAGCCCCAGAGGCCACAGACCCCACCGACTGCTACCCCCCGGTCCCAGACAGGGGGGAAGGTCTTGGCCAGGGCTGCGGGAGCGCCCCCCACTGGCAATACTCAGGGAGCTGGGGGTGACAGGGGCACCCCAAAATAGAAACATCCTCGCCCGCCCGAAGAAATCCAGGGCCCGTGCACAGGAGGGAAGCATGGGAGGAGGTGTCGGGTTTGAGCCCTGTAGGCTGAGTCCAGAAGTGGGACAAAGCCTGGCGCTGGGAGGGCAGTGGGGGCTGGTGGTTAGAGCAGGGGGCCGGGAGCCAGGACTCCTGGGTTCTCTCCCTGGCGCTGGGAGGGCAGTGGCGGCTGGTGGTCAGAGCAGGGGGCGGGAGCCAGGACTCCTGGGTTCTCTCCCCAGCGCTGGGAGGGCAGTGGGGACTGGTGGTTAGAGGAGGGGGTGGGAGCCAGGACTCCTGGGTTCTCTCCCCGGCGCTGGGAGGGCAGTGGGGGCTGGTGGTTAGAGCAGGGGCTGGGAGCCAGGACTCCTGGGTTCTCTCCCTGGCGCTGGGAGGGCAGTGGGGGCTGGTGGTTAGAGCAGGGGTGGGAGCCAGGACTCCTGGGTTCTCTCCCTGGCGCTGGGAGGGCAGTGGGGGCTGGTGGTTAGAGCAGGGGCCGGGAGCCAGGACTGCTGGGTTCTCTCCTGGCGCTGGGAGGGCAGTGGGGGCTGGTGGTTAGAGCAGGGGCCGGGAGCCAGGACTCCTGGGTTCTCTCCTGGCGCTGGGAGGGCAGTGGGGGCTGGTGGTTAGAGCAGGGGGTGGGAGCCAGGACTCCTGGGTTCTCTCCCCGGTGCTGGGAGGGCAGTGGGGGGCTGGTGGTTAGAGCAGGGGGTGGGAGCCAGGGGCTCCTGGGTTCTCTCCCTGGTGCTGGGAGGGCAGTGGGGGCTGGTGGTTAGAGCAGGGGGTGGGAGCCAGGACTCCTGGGTTCTCTCCCTGGCGCTGGGAGGGCAGTGGGGGCTGGTGGTTAGAGCAGGGGGTGGGAGCCAGGACTCCTGGGTTCTCTCCCCAGCACTGGGAGGGCAGTGGGGGCTGGTGGTTAGAACAGGGGGCGGGAGCCAGGACTCCTGGGTTCTCTCCCTGGCGCTGGGAGGGCAGTGGGGGCTGGTGGTTAGAGCAGGGGGTGGGAGCCAGGACTCCTGGGTTCTCGCAGCCGGAGCAAAGCCGAATCCCCCTTTCTCCGGAACTGGGGTTGCCAGGGAGACACATGGCTACCGGTTCCTATTGCCACAGCAACAGGGCCTTGGCTTGAGGATGGGAAGATAAATGGGAACGCATCCTATGCAGCCCCTCCCAGCCTGGCAGCCACAGTGAGACCCCAGGGGGGTGGGATGGGAGTGAGGGGACCGGCAGGGCTGGGGGATACAGGGGCTGTGGGGTTAGGAGTGAGGGGACCGGCGAGGCCGGGGGATGCAGGGGCTGTGGGTGGGAGTGAGGGGACCGGCAGGGCTGGGGGGTGCAGGGGCTGTGGGTGGGAGTGAGGGGACCGGCAGGGCTGGGGGATGCAGGGGCTGTGGGGCGGGAGCGAGGGGACCGGCGGGGCTGGGGGGTGCAGGGGCTGTGGGGCGGGAGTGAGGGGACCGGCAGGGCTGGGGGATGCAGGGGCTGTGGGGTGGGAGTGAGGGGACCGGGGGATGCAGGGGCTGTAGGGGTGGGAGAGAGGGGGACCGGCAGGGCTGGGGGATGCAGGGGCTGTGGGGCGGGAGCAAGGGGACCGGCTGGCTGGGGGGTGTAGGGGCTGTGGGGTGGAGTGAGGGGACTGGCAGGGCTGAGGGATGCAGTGGCTGTGGGTCTGGGAGGGAGGGAGGGAGGGAGGGAGGGGACCAGGGGGCAGGGGCTGTCTGTCATTACACCCGTAACCCCTGTGGAGGTCAGGCTCTGCCCCACAACCAGCGACCCCCCCAACCAGGCCCTGCATCTGCCTGTCTGTCCTCCCCCCACACTCCAGCTGCTGCTATGGGTCTGTCGATCCCTCCCCCGCCCCCTCTATCTATCCCATCCGTCTGTCCCCTCCTGGGCCGCTTTCTAACGAGCCGGGGGGCAATTAGCCGTCCCAGGTGGGGGGCTATTGGCTGGGTTGTGGGCCCAGCTTGGGGGGCTACCTTGGGATTGCCTTGAAGCTGGGGGGGGGTGCCTGGGGATGACCATGTGGGGTGGGGAGGGTGTCAGGCTCAGGATGGCCTTGGGGTTCAGGTGGGGGGAGGGCACGACCCGGATGTGGGGCAGGGACAATGAGGCCGTGTTTCCTTTCCTGGGATGCCCTCGAGGCCCATCCCTGCCCCATGGCTGTGGGGCCGGAGTCCCTCGCTTCCAGGGATGGGCCGTTTTCCCATTGGGGGTGGGTGTCTGTGGGGGGTGGACAGGGAAGGGGGTGGTTGGGAGATGGGGCCACCCCACACCCGCCTCCCCCTCTATGGGTCAAATCTCGCTTGTGGGTCTTCCTTGTGCAGGAAAAGAGATGGGGAGGGGCTGGGGGTCAGGGAATGGATGGGAGCGAACCATCCCCTCGCACCCCCGTCTGCCCCACCCCTCCCGCCCACGCCTGCCCCTGTGCCCCACCCCTCCCGCCCACACCTGCCCCCTGTCTGCCCCACTCCTGCCACCCCATCTGCCCCACCCCTGCCACCCACACCTGCCCCCTGTGCCCCACCCCTCCCACCCCCATCTGCCCCACCCTGCCACCCACACCTGCCCCCTGTCTGCCCACTCCTGCCACCCCCATCTGCCCCACCCCTCCCGCCCACACCTGCCCCGTCTGCCCCACCCCTCCCACCCCATCTGCCCCACCCCTCCCGCCCACGCCTGCCACCCCCATCTGCCCCACCCCTCCGCCCACGCCTGCCCCCTGTCTGCCCCACCCCTGCCACCCCCATCTGCCCCCGCCCCCATCTGCTCCATCTCTCCTGCCCCATGTTCCCCATCCACCCCGTGCACACCTGCCCCATTTGCCCCATTCCTCCCGCCCACACCTGCTGTCCCCAAGTGCCCCATCCCTCCCGCCCACACCTGCCCCGTCTGCCCATCCCTCCCACCCCCCCTGCTGCCCCCGTGTGCCCATCTCTCCCGCCAACCCCTTCCCCCACCCCTCCCGCCCGCCCCTGCCCGCCCGCCCACCCCTCTCTCCTCCTCTCTTTCTTTCTCTCTCTCTCCCCCCGCTGCAGGTGATGTCCCCGGGCTGCGCCCGCCCGCCGGACCCCCGCCCGCCCCGAGCCCGGCCCACCATGGAACGCAACAGAGCTGCCCGGCGCCGCTAGAGCCCCGCCCCTCGCCGCCGCCGCCGCCCGCCCGCCCCGCCCACCCCGCCATGCCGCCCGGAGCCCGGCCCCCGCTGCCGCCGCTGCTGCTGCTGCTGCTGCTGGGGGGGGCGGCCCTGGCCACCGGGGCGCCCCCTCGGGGCGAGGAGCCCCACCCGGTGGTGGGGACCCACTACGGGAAGCTGCGGGGGGTGCGGCGGGAGCTGAACAACGAGATCTTGGGGCCGGTGGTGCAGTACCTGGGGGTGCCCTACGCCACCCCCCCGTGGGGCCCCGCCGCTTCCAGCCCCCCGAGGCCCCGGCCTCGCCTGGGGCGAGGTGCGTAACGCCACCTCCTTCGCCCCCGTCTGCCCCCAGAACGTGCACGGGGTCCTGCCCGCCATCATGCTGCCCGTCTGGTTCACCGACAACCTGGAGGTGGCGGCCGCCTACCTGAGCAACCAGAGTGAGGATTGCTCTACCTCAACCTCTACGTCCCCACCGAGGACGGTAAGGGGGGCGCCGGCGGGGGCGGGGCGGGAACGGGGTGTATTCGGGGCGGGGGGCGTGGAGGGGGGACCGCAGGGCGTGAATGGGGTGTATTCGGGGCGGGGGGCAGAGGAGGGGGGTGAAGGGGGACACAAGGCGGGAACGGGTGTATTCGGGGAGGGGGGCTCAGCGGGGGGCGGGGGGGTGGAGGGGGGGAACGGGGTGTATTCATGCAGGGGGCTCAGCGGGTGGGCAGAGGAGGGGGTGGAGGGGGCACAAGGCGGGAACGGGGGCTCAGCGGGGGGCAGAGGAGGGGGGTGAAGGGGGCACAAGGCGGGAACGGGGGCTCAGCGGGGGCAGAGGAGGGGGGTGAAGGGGCACAAGGCGGGAACGGGGGCTCAGCGGGGGGCAGAGGAGGGGGTGAAGGGGGCACAAGGCGGGAACGGGGGCTAAGCGGGGGGCAGAGGAGGGGGTGGAGGGGGCACAAGGCGGGAACGGGGGCTCAGTGGGGGGCAGAGGAGGGGGGTGAAGGGGGCACAAGGCGGGAACGGGGCTCAGGGGGGGCAGAGGAGGGGGTGAAGGGGGCACAAGGCGGGAACGGGGGCTCAGCGGGGGGCAGAGGAGGGGGTGGAGGGGGCACAAGGTGGGAACAGGGGGCTCAGTGGGGGGCAGAGGAGGGGGGTGAAGGGGGCACAAGGCGGGAACGGGGCTCAGCGGGGGGCAGAGGAGGGGGCGAAGGGGGCACAAGGCGGGAACGGGGGCTCAGTGGGGGGCAGAGGAGGGGGTGAAGGGGCACAAGGCGGGAACGGGGTGTATTCGGGGCAGGGGACTTGGCGGCGGCAGAGGAGGGGGCTGGGGTGGAGGAGGGGCACAGGGTGGGACCGGGGTGTATGTGGGGTGGGGGGCTCGGTGGGGGTAGAGGAGGGGGCTGGGGCGGAGGAGGGGCACTGGGAGGGATGGGGTGTATTTGGGGTGGGGGGCTCGGTGGGGGTAGAGGAAGGGGCTTGGGGCAGAGGAGGGGCACTGGGAGGGATGGGGTGTGTTTGGGGTGGGGGGCTCGGTGGGGGTAGAGGAGGTGGCTGGGGCGGAGGAGGGGCACTGGGATTGATGGGGTGTATTTGGGGTGGGGGGCTCGGTGGGGTAGAGGAGGTGGCTGGGCGGACGAGGGGAACTGGGAGGGATGGGGTGTATTTGGGGTGGGGGGCTCGGTGGGGGGTAGAGGAGGGGGCTGGGCGGAGGAGGGGCACTGGGAGGGATGGGGTGTATTTGGGGTGGGGGGCTCGGTGGGGTAAGAGGAGGGGGCTGGGGCGGAGGAGGGGAACTGGGAGGGATGGGGTGTATTTGGGGTGGGGGGCTCGGTGGGGTAGAGGAGGGGGCTGGGCGGAGGAGGGGCACTGGGAGGGATGGGGTGTATTTGGGGTGGGGGGCTCGGTGGAGTAGAGGAGGGGGATGGGGCGGAGGAGGGGAACTGGGAGGGATGGGGTGTATTTGGGGTGGGGGGCTCGGTGGGGGTAGAGGAGGGGGCTGGGGCGGAGAGGGGACTGGGAGGGATGGGGTGTATTTGGGGTGGGGGGCTCGGTGGGGGGTAGAGGAAGGGGCTGGGGCAGAGGAGGGGAACTGGGAGGGATGGGGTGTACTTGGGGTGGGGGGCTTGGTGGGGGGCAGGGGCTGGGGCGGAGGAGGGGCACTGGGAGGGATGGGGTGTATTTGGGGTGGGGGGCTCGGTGGGGGTAGAGGAGGGGGCTGGGGCGGAGGAGGGGCACTGGGAAGGAATGGGGTGTATTTGGGGTGGGGGTAGAGGAGGGGGCTGGGGCGGAGGGGGGGACTGGGAGGGATGGGGTGTATTTGGGGTGGGGGGCTCGGTGGGGTAGAGGAGGCGGCTGGGACGGAGGAGGGGCACTGGGAGGGATGGGGTGTACTTGGGGTGGGGGGGCTCGGTGGGGGTAGAGGAGGGGGCTGGGGCGGAGGAGGGGCACTGGGAGGGATGGGGTGTATTTGGGGTGGGGGGCTCGGTGGGGGTAGAGGAGGGGGCTGGGGCGGAGGAGGGGCACTGGGAGGGATGGGGTGTATTTGGGGTGGGGGGCTCGGTGGGAGTAGAGGAGGGGGCTGGGGCGGAGGAGGGGTACTGGGAGGGATGGGGTGTATTTGGGGTGGGGGGGCTCGGTGGGAGTAGAGGAGGGGGCTGGGGCGGAGGAGGGGCACTGGGACGGATGAGGTGTATTTGGGGTGGGGGGCTCGGTGGGGGGCAGGGGATGGGGCAGAGGAGGGGAACTGGGAGGGATGGGGTGTACTTGGGGTGGGGGGCTCGGTGGGGGTACAGGAAGGGCTTGGGGCGGAGTAGGGGCACTGGGAGGATGGGGTGATTTGGGGTGGGGGGCTCGGTGGGGGTAGAGGAGGTGGCTGGGGCGGAGGAGGGGGCACTGGGAGGGATGGGGTGTATTTGGGGTGGGGGGGCTCGGTGGGGGTAGAGGAAGGGGCTGGGGCGGAGGAGGGGAACTGGGAGGGATGGGGTGTATTTGGGGTGGGGGGGCTCGGTGGGGGTAGAGGAGGTGGCTGGGGCGGAGGAGGGGAACTGGGAGGGATGGGGTGTATTTGGGGTGGGGGGCTCGGTGGGGTAGAGGAGGGGGGGCTGGGGCGGAGGAGGGGCACTGGAGGGATGGGGTGTATTTGGGGTGGGGGGCTCGGTGGGGGTAGAGGAGGGGGCTGGGGCGGAGGAGGGGAACTGGGAGGGATGGGGTGTATTTGGGGTGGGGGGCTCGGTGGGGGTAGAGGAGGTGGCTGGGGCGGAGGAGGGGCACTGGGAGGATGGGGTGTACTTGGGGTGGGGGGCTCGGTGGGGGTAGAGGACGGGGCTGGGGCGGAGGGAGGGGAACTGGGAGGGATGGGGGTGTACTTGGGGTGGGGGGGCTCGGTGGGGGTAGAGGAGGTGGCTGGGGCGGAGGAGGGGGGAACTCGGAGGGATGGGGTGTATTTGGGGGTGGGGGCTCGGTGGGGGGTAGAGGAGGGGGCTGGGGCGGAGGAGGGGCACTGGGAGGGATGGGGTGTATTTGGGGCGGGGGGCTCGGTGGGGTAGAGGAGGGGGCTGGGGCGGAGGAGGGGCACTCGGAGGGATGGGGGTGTATTTGGGGTGGGGGGCTCGGTGGGGGTAGAGGAAGGGGCTGGGGCGGAGGAGGGGCACTGGGAGGGATGTGGTGTATTTGGGGTGGGGGGCTCGGTGGGGGT
This sequence comes from Carettochelys insculpta, assembly GCF_033958435.1. Lineage (NCBI taxonomy): Eukaryota > Metazoa > Chordata > Testudines > Carettochelyidae > Carettochelys > Carettochelys insculpta. The sequence continues at coordinate 540,516 of NC_134170.1, forward strand.
AGAAGAAGGGGCTGGGGCGGAGGAGGGGCACTGGGAGGGATGGGGTGTATTTGGGGTGGGGGGCTCGGTGGGGTAGAGGGAGGGGGCTGGGGCGGAGGGGGGGAACTGGGAGGGATGGGGTGTATTTGGGGTGGGGGGCTCGGTGGGGGTAGAGGGAGGCGGGCTGGGACGGAGGAGGGGCACTGGGAGGGATGGGGTGTACTTGGGGTGGGGGGCTCGGTGGGGGTAGAGGAGGGGGCTGGGGCGGAGGAGGGGCACTGGGAGGGATGGGGTGTATTTGGGGTGTGGGGCTCGGTGGGGGTAGAGGAGGGGCTGGGGCGGAGGAGGGGCACTGGAGGGATGGGGTGTATTTGGGGTGGGGGGCTCGGTGGGAGTAGAGGAGGGGGCTGGGGCGGAGGGAGGGGGCACTGGGAGGGATGGGGTGTATTTGGGGTGGGGGGCTCGGTGGGAGTAGAGGAGGGGGCTGGGGCGGAGGAGGGGCACTGGGACGGATGAGGGTGTATTGGGGTGGGGGGCTCGGTGGGGGGCAGGGGATGGGGCAGAGGAGGGGAACTGGGAGGGATGGGGTGTACTTGGGGTGGGGGGCTCGGTGGGGGTACAGGAAGGGGCTTGGGGCGGAGTAGGGGGCACTGGGAGGGATGGGTGTATTTGGGGTGGGGGCTCGGTGGGGGTAGAGGAGGTGGCTGGGGCGGAGGAGGGGAACTGGGAGGGATGGGGTGTATTTGGGGTGGGGGGCTCGGTGGGGTAGAGGAGGGGGGCTGGGGCGGAGGAGGGGGCACTGGGAGGGATGGGGGTGTATTTGGGGTGGGGGGCTCGGTGGGGGGTAGAGGAGGGGGCTGGGGCGGAGGAGGGGAGGACTGGGAGGGATGGGGTGTATTTGGGGTGGGGGGCTCGGTGGGGGTAGAGGAGGTGGCTGGGGGCGGAGGAGGGGCACTGGGAGGGATGGGGTGTACTTGGGGTGGGGGGCTCGGTGGGGGTAGAGGACGGGGCTGGGGCGGAGGAGGGGAACTGGGAGGGATGGGGTGTACTTGGGGTGGGGGCTCGGTGGGGGTAGAGGAGGTGGCTGGGGCGGAGGAGGGGGAACTCGGAGGGATGGGGTGTATTTGGGGTGGGGGGCTCGGTGGGGGTAGAGGAAGGGGCTGGGGCGGAGGAGGGGAACTGGGAGGGATGGGGTGTATTTGGGGTGGGGGGCTCGGTGGGGGGTAGAGGAAGGGGCTGGGGCGGAGGAGGGCACTGGGAGGGATGTGGTGTATTTGGGGTGGGGGGCTCGGTGGGGGTAGAAGAAGGGGCTGGGGCGGAGGAGGGGCACTGGGAGGGATGGGGTGTATTTGGGGTGGGGGGCTCGGTGGGGGTAGAGGAGGGGGCTGGGGCGGAGGAGGGGGAACTGGGAGGGATGGGGTTGTATTTGGGGTGGGGGGCTCGGTGGGGGTAGAGGAGGGGGCTGGGGCGGAGGGAGGGGCACTGGAAGGGATGGGTGTATTTGGGGTGGGGGGCTCGGTGGGGGTAGAGGAAGGGGGCTGGGGCGGAGGAGGGGAACTGGGAGGGATGGGGTGTATTTGGGGTGGGGGCTTGGTGGGGGTAGAGGAAGGGGCTGGGGCGGAGGAGGGGCACTGGGAGGGATGGGGTGTATTTGGGGTGGGGGCTCGGGTGGGGGTAGAGGAGGGGGCTGGGGCAGAGGAGGGGCACTGGGAGGGATGGGTGTATTTGGGGTGGGGGGCTCGGTGGGGGTAGAGGAGGGGGCTGGGGCGGAGGAGGGGCACTGGGAGGGATGGGGTGTACTTGGGGTGGGGGGCTTGGTGGGGGGCAGGGGCTGGGGCGGAGGAGGGGGAACTGGGAGGGATGGGGTGTATTTGGGGGTGGGGGGCTCGGTGGGGGTAGAGGAGGGGGCTGGGGCGGAGGAGGGGCACTGGGAGGGATGGGGTGTATTTGGGGTGGGGGGCTCGGTGGCGGGTAGAGGAGGGGGGCTGGGGCGGAGGAGGGGAACTGGAGGGATGGGGTGTATTTGGGGCGGGGGGCTCGGTGGGGGTAGAGGAGGGGGCTGGGGCGGAGGAGGGGCACTGGAAGGGATGGGGTGTATTTGGGGTGGGGGGCTCGTGGGGGTAGAGGAGGTGGCTGGGGGCGGAGGAGGGAACTGGGAGGGATGGGGTGTATTTGGGGTGGGGGCTCGGTGGGGGTAGAGGAAGGGGCTGGGGCGGAGGAGGGGCACTGGGAGGGATGGGGTGTATTTGGGGTGGGGGGCTCGGTGGGGGTAGAGGAGGGGCTGGGGCAGAGGAGGGGAACTGGGAGGGATGGGGTGTATTTGGGGTGGGGGGCTCGGTGGGGGTAGAGGAGGGGGCTGGGGCGGAGGAGGGGAACTGGAGGGATGGGGTGTATTTGGGGTGGGGGGCTCGGGGGGGTAGAGGAGGGGGCTGGGGCGGAGGAGGGGAACTGGGAGGGATGGGGTGTATTTGGGGTGGGGGGCTCGGTGGGGGTAGAGGAAGGGGCTGGGGCGGAGGAGGGGCACTGGGAGGGATGGGGTGTATTTGGGGTGGGGGGCTCGGTGGGGGTAGAGGAGGGGGCTGGGGCGGAGGAGGGGAACTGGGAGGGATGGGGGTATTTGGGGTGGGGGGCTCGGGGTGGGTAGAGGAAGGGGGCTGGGGCGGAGGAGGGGAACTGGGAGGGATGGGGTGTATTTGGGGCGGGGGGCTCGGTGGGGGTAGAGGAGGGGGCGTGGGGCGGAGGAGGGGAACTGGGAGGGATGGGGTGTATTTGGGGCGGGGGGCTCGGTGGGGGTAGAGGAGGGGGCTGGGGCGGAGGAGGGGCACTGGGAGGGATGGGGTGTATTTGGGGTGGGGGGCTCGGTGGGGGTAGAGGAGGGGGCTGGGGCGGAGGAGGGGAACTGGGAGGGATGGGGTGTATTTGGGGTGAGGGGCTCGGTGGGGGGTAGAGGAAGGGGCTGGGGCAGAGGAGGGGAACTGGGAGGGATGGGTGTATTTGGGGCGGGGGCTCGGTGGGGGTAGAGGAGGGGGCTGGGGCGGAGGAGGGGCACTGGAGGGATGGGGTGTATTTGGGTGGGGGTGCTCGGTGGTGGTAGAGGAGGGGGCTGGGGCGGAGGAGGGGAACTGGGAGGGATGGGGGTGTACTTGGGGTGGGGGAGCTTGGTGGGGGCAGGGGCTGGGGCGGAGGAGGGGCACAGGGGGACCGAGTTGGGGGGTTACCAAGGAGGGAGCCAGGAGTCTGGGGGTCCCACGGATGGGGCGGGGACCTGGGGGGGGATCAGTGCCAGGTGCTAAGGGCTCCCCTGGGGTGAGGAGCAGGCCCCCCCGTGGCCCCAGTGACCCCAGCCCCCCTCCTCTGCCTCCCAGTGAGTGCTCAGCAGCTAGGGTGACCCCCTTGTCTGGGGGGGTCCCAGGGCAGGCCGGGCCAGTGGGGTGTTCCATTACCGAATGGGGCCTTACGAATGGGGGGCTGGGGGACCCACACACTCCCCCTGCTGCCTGCCTTGGAGGGGGCCGGGCACCTTCTGGGGGGCCCGTAGGAGTGGGGGGGGGCCTGATGGCTGAAGGGGTCCCCCCCCCGGCGTGCCAGCAACCTGCCACAGGGGGAGGGTGGAAAACAAAGGGTGAAATAGGGAAACTGAGGGAAAGAGGGAGAGCAGCCCCCCAGATCCCCCACAGACACCCCCGGTACCCACAGATCCCTGTGCCTGCCCCCCACGCCCGAGCAGCTCCCTGGGCCTCCTTGAGACCCCACAGCTGCCAGAACTTACTCCCCAGACCCCCAACCTCTCCCGCAACCCTCCCTGCCCTGTGCCCCCAGACCGGGCGAGGGCGGTGTCACCGGCCGCCCCGCCCAGAGGTGGGGCGCGTCTCAGCACCGGGCGAGGGGTCCCCGTGTCACCGGCCGCCCCGCCCCAGAGGTGGGCGCGTCTCAGCACTGGGCGAGGGGTCCCCATGTAACTGGCCGCCCCGCCCCAGAGGTGGGCGCATCTCGGTGCCGGGTGAGGGGTCCCCGTGTCCTGGCTGCCCTGCACCAGAGGTGGGCGCATCTCAGCACTGGACGAGGGGTCCCCGTGTCACCAGCTGCCCCGCCCCAGAGGTGGGCGCATCTCAGTGCTGGGCAAGGGGTCCCATGTCACCGGCCCGCCCCGCCCCAGAGGTGGGTGCATCTTGGCCCTGGGCAAGGGTCCCTGTTTCACCAGCCGCCCTGCCCCAGAGGTGGGCGCATCTCAGCGCCGGGTGAGGGGCCCTGTGTCACCGGCCGCCCCGCCCCAGAGGTGGGCGCATTTGAGTGCTTGACGAGGGGTCCCAATTTAATTAATGCATGTGCGTGAGCTGGGTGTGTGTGTGTGTCATTTCTGGCATCTCAGCATATGCTCGGAGCAGGGTAGTTGGTGGGGTCTGGCGGCCAGGACTCCTGGGTTCTCTCCCCGGCGCTGGAGGGCAGTGGGGGCTGGTGGTTAGAGCAGGACTCCTGGGTTCTCTCCTGGCAGTGGGGAAAGCCAGGGGGCTGAGAAAACATGACTGGTTGGTTCCACTGCTCTGCTAATCATTTTTAACCTGTGCCTCGGTTTCCCCTCTTGGGGCTCTCTCTCTAGCTCTCCTGCGCTGGTGTGGGTGAGGCCGGGCTGCATCCCCCGCCATCCTGTGGGGGGTCCCCCATCTCTGCCAGGTGGGGCGGGGCGCACCGCCAGTCACGAGAGGGCCCCGATCCCCCTCAGCACCCCGGGGCGGCGGGGGGGGGGGGGGGGGCCCTGTCGTAACACCTCCGAAGACAACGGCGGTGGGACCCCCCCCCCCCGTCCCCAACCCAGTCTGTGTCCATCCGTCTCTCCCCACCCGCCCCGTCTACGGATCTATCCTTCCCCCCGTACCCCCCACTCCCGCCGCCCCCCCAGGGCCCCCTTTCTAACCGCCTTTGCCCCCCCAGAGCTGCGCTCGGGGTGCGCGCCCCATTTTTCGGGGCAGCCCCGGGCCTTTGGCTTCCCGCTAGCCCCCCCCCCCACCCCACCCCCGCCCCTTGGCTCTGACTGAAATGTTTTTGGGGTTTTTTTTTTTTTGTTTTTTTTTGGTCTTTTGGTTTTGGTTTTTCGCCTTTTTCCTTTGCAAGCGCCCGGCGGCCGCCCGAGGTCTCTTCTGCTTTGGTTCTTTCCTCTTTCTGTCCTTTTTTTTTTTTTTTTTTTTTCCCAATTTTTTTTCCTTTGTTCTTGGTCTTAGGTCTGCTCACCAAAAAACGCGACGATTCGGCCGGGAACAATCCCTCGGGAGACCAAGGTATTTTGGCTGCATGTTTCACACCTTTTCTGGCTCCTGGAGCCCCCCGCCCCCCGCCCTCCTGTCTCTCTTTTGTCCCCAGTGTCGCCGCCTCGCTTTTTGGGGGTCCTTTTTTCCTCGGGGTGGGGGGGCCGCCTCTCTTTTCCCCCCCCCCCCGACTCCTTTTTCTCCCTTCCCCGCCCTGCCCCCCGGAAACGACCATCGCTGCTTTTCTTGAGCTTTTACCTTTTTTTTGGTTCTTTCGTTTTTGGAAAGAAATGGACTCAGACACGCTGCCCCGTGGAGGACTGGCGGGGGGGGGGGGTGAGACGGAGAAGGAAGGGGGGGGCGCACCCCGGAAACGGACCCCTCTTCCTCGCCTGCCCCGTGGAGGACTGGCGGGGGGGGGGGGGGGGGGGGGGATGAGACGGAGAAGGAAGGGGGGGGGGCGCACCCCGGAAACGGACCCCTCTTCCTCGCCTGCCCCCCACCCCCACAAAGGACCCCGTTCCTGTACCTCGCTCAGCCGGGGGAGTTCGTGGGTTCGCCTGGCGGGGGGACGACGGGCCCAGCTCCCCCAGTATCTGGGCTGCACCCGGGGCTCCCAATAGCGGGGTGCTTCGGGGCAAACCGGGGGGCCTGGGATCTAGGGGTCAGGAAAAAATGGGGAGCTGGACCACAGATCGAGCCCCCTGTAAATCTGGTGGGGGCACAGCCAACCCCTACAGCCCCCATCCTCATGGCTGTGTCCTTCCACCCCTGCCATGGGGGTGTGGTGATCTGGGGGGCGTTAGCCAGAGCTGGGGGGTATTTGGGGGAAGGCCGAGCGGGGTAGGGGGGTCGGCAGGCTGGACAGCAGCACCAGACCGGCGGCCCTGATGCCGGGTTGTGTCCCCGTGCTCAGCCTGGTGCGTAGCACGGCCAGCGTGCGACTCGGGCACCTTGTCGTCACGGCACGTGCGAGGGTGGGCGTGCGGAGCGGAGGGTGTTCTTTGTGCGGCTGACGGGTGTTGAGACCTGTGGGCTGCGTCGGCGAGTTCGCACGCGCGGGGGGGGTCCGGTGCGAGCTTGCAACACACGTGTGCGCGAGAGAGTGTTGAGATCGGGGGTTTTCGCCGGTGGGAGTGTGAATGTGGCTAGTGGTGCAGGCACATAGGGGTCGTGCATCGAGGGTGAGTGTGCAAGATGCTGGCAGTTGTGCGAGGGTCTGAAGCAGGTCACCCACGTGCAAAGATGGCAGCCTGTGTGTCAGAGAGGACCTGGGGTGCGTGCGGAGGGTGCATGAGGACAGCAGCACATGGATGGTGGGTGTGGAAGGGAACCTCGGTGCGTGTGAAGGCAGGCGGGTGAGTGTGTCAGCAAGTGGCGGTGCGAGAGGCCCTCCGTGAAAGAGCCAAGTGGTGAGTGTGCTGGTGTCTCCTGAGTGTGCCAGGGCGGTGCTGGTGAGTGTGCGACACAGAGGGGGCATGTGCCAAGTGGTTTGCATGCATGCGCGAGCCAGGAGCTCGGGGCGTGAGAGGTGCGTGCAAATGGATTGCTGAGTGTGCAAGCCAGGGTCGACCAGCGTGCACAACACCTGGCAGTGCACAAGTCACCTGGTGAGTGTGTGATGGGACCTGCAAGTGTGTGGAAGGCTTTAGAGGTGTTCAACAAAGTTGGTGCGTGGGTGAGTGGCTCACTGTGCGCACCAGGGGAGCCTTGGCTGTGTGCCAGGCTCGGTGAGAGTGCGAGGCTCTGAGTATCATTTCACAGGCAAGTGTGCAAGAGTGGCTGGATATGTGTGGAAGAGGATCTGTGAGTAAGGGTGTCTGAGCACGTGTAAAAGGGTCAGGGGGCATGTGAGGGGGCCCAGCTATGTGCAAAGGGGCAGGCAAGTGTGCAAATATTGGTGTGTAAGGGCCTTTCTGCATGTGCAAGGCACCGATGAGTGTGCGGGTATTGATGTGTAAGGGGCTCAGCGCAGGTATGAGGGGGCCAGTGAGTGTGTATAGGTTGATGTGTAAGGGACCCTGCGCATGTGCAAAGGAGGCAGTAAGTGTGTAAACATTGATGTGCAAGGGACTCCGTGCATGTGCAAAGGGCCAGTGAGTGTGCAAATATTGGTGCCTAAGGGACTCAGGGTGTGTGCAACGGGGCCGGAGACTGTGTAAGCATTTTTGTGTAAGGGGTGCTGCGCATGTGCAAAGGTCCTGGGGTGTGGGTGTGTGTGTGTGTGTGTGTGTGAGGGACACCACAACTGTAAAAAGGCCAGCGAGTGTGAGAGGCTATCAGGGCATGTGCGAGGGGCCAGGCAAGTGTGCACGGGGCTCGGCAGGCGTGAGGTGCCCAGAGTGTGCAAGAGGCTGGTGAGCGTGCGAGGGCTTGGCACACGTGTAAGGGGTCCCGACCCCCCCCATTACCCCCCAGCTAATTAAGGCCTCCGCGCGGCTAATTAACGCTCTCAATTGGCACGGAATTAATTAGTCCCTGGGTTGCCATGGAGACGGGCCGTGACCTAGAAAAGGGAACCCAAATGGCAGGGGGCGGGGAGTGACTGTTTCCATGGCAACCAGCTGTCAGGATCCCCTGACCTTTGACCCCCCATCTGTGACCCCTCAGCCCCATAGCTGTGTCTGGGGGAAGCCGTGGCTGACCTTTGACCTTTCCTGACCCCGCAGTGACCTCTGATCCCCTGGGAACTCCCAACCCACCGTGACCTTTCACCCCCCCACTGACCTCCTCGACCCCGAGAAGCACCGACGTCTGACCCCGTGACCTTTGACCTCAATGGGTGGCCCTTGACCCATTGACCTCTGTTTGACCCCCTGACCCCATCCATCCTGTCACTATCAGTGACTTGTGACCTTTGACCCACTGATCTCCGACCGCCCTGACCCACAGCCTTTGACTTCTGACGTGTGACCTCTGACCCCGGGCTCCAGGAACCCCCATGACCTCTCACTCCCCAGCCCCCACCCAGAACTTCTGACCTCATCTGTCCCCCCACTTGTGACCCCCCTAACCTTCCCCACGGGGGGGGGGGGAGGCTTGCTCCCACAGCCCCCCCCTCCAGTCCCCCCCAGCTCGGTGTCTGTGTGGGGAGGGGGAGGACAGGGCTGAGATGGGCAAGAGGGCGTGGGGGTAGGAGGGGGTCCGGACTAGGGGTGAAGGGGGAGCCGTGGAGGCCTTCGGAGCTCTCGGTGGCGCCGTGGGGCCGAGGAAGGAGGGCAGTGGGGCCTGAGGTTTTTTTTTTTTAAGGGGGCAGAACACTTGGACATCAGCCAATCTCCCCTCCCTCCGGAGCCCCCCTCCAGAACCCCCCCGGCAGGCCGGGGAGAGGGGGGTCTCTGAAGCCCCCCAGGAACAGGCTGGGGGGCAGCTCTGGAGACTTGGAGGTGGGGAAGGTGGGCTCAAGTGACTCTGCCTCTCTGTGTGCCCCCGATCTCTGTGTCCCCCCAACCTCTCTGCGTGTCCCCCCAACCTCTCTGTGTGTGTCCCCCAACCCCTCTGTGTGTGTCCCCCAACCCCTCTGCGTGTCCCCCCAACCTCTCTGCGTGTGTCCCCCAACCCCTCTGTGTCCCCCCCACCTGTCTGCATCCTCTGATTTCTCTCTCCGTCCCCCTCAACCTCTCTGTGTCCCCCCATCTCGCTCTGTGTCCTCTCGACCTCTGTGTGCTCCCCAATCTGTCCTCCCGACCTCTTGCTGTGCCCCCCACAATCTCTGCGTGTCCCCCAACCTCTCTGCGTGTCCCCCCAACCTCTCTGCGTGTGTCCCCCAACCTCTCTGCGTGTCCCCCCAACCTCTCTGCGTGTCCCCCCAACCCCTCTGTGTCCCCCCCACCTGTCTGCATCCTCTGATTTCTCTCTCCGTCCCCCTCAACCTCTCTGTGTCCCCCCATCTCGCTCTGTGTCCTCTCGACCTCTGTGTGCCCCCCACAATCTCTGCGTGTCCCGCCGATCTGGGTGCGTCCCCAATCTCTCTGTGTGCCCCCCCTTCCGATCTGTTTCCCCCCGATCTCTGTGCGTGTGTGTGCGTGTGCACGTGTGCGTGCGCGTGTGTGTGTGTGTCCCGATCTGCGTCCCCCCAATCTCTCTCTCCCCCCGATCTCTCTGCCCCCCAGATATCCGGGACAGTGGGAAGAAGCCGGTGATGCTGTTCCTACACGGGGGCTCCTACATGGAGGGGACTGGGAACATGTTTGACGCCAGCGTCCTGGCCGCCTACGGCAACGTTATCGTCGTTACCATGAACTACCGCCTGGGGGTGCTGGGTAAGGGGCCCCCAACCCCCCAGCCCCTGTGGTTCCCACCGAACCCCCCCAGCCTGGCTCCCCGACCCCCCAACCGCTGTGGTTCCCACCGAACCCCCCCCAGCGTGGCTCCCCGACCCCCCAACCGCTGTGGTTCCCACCGAACCCCCCCCAGCCTGGCTCCCCGCCCCCCCCAACCGCTGTGGTTCCCACTGAACCCCCCAGCATGGCTCCCCGACCCCCCAGCCGCTGTGGTTCCCACTGAACTCCCTAGCCTGGCCCCCTGATCCCTCAAAACCCCAACCTGGCTCCCTGACCCCCAAGCCCTCAGCCTGGCTCCCTGACCCTCCAACCCCTGTGGTTCCCACCGAACCCCCCAGCCTGGCTCCCCGACCCCCCAACCGCTGTGGTTCCCACCGAACCCCCCCAGCCTGGCTCCCCGACCCCACAACCGCTGTGGTTCCCACTGAACCCCCCAGCCTGGCTCCCTGACTCCCAAGCCCTCAGCCTGGCTCCCCGACCCCCCAACCCAGTGGTTCCCACTGAACCCCCCAGCCTGGCTCCCTGATCTCTCAAAACCCCAGCCTGGCTCCCTGACCCCCCCAACCCTCAGCCTGGCCCCCCAACCCCACAGTCTAGCTCCCCAACTTCCCAAACCCCTGTGGTCCCCCCGACCCCTGCAACCTAGCTTCCCCCATCCCCCAAAGCCCCAACCTGGCTCCATGACCCCCCAAACCCTCAGCCTGGCCCCCAACCTGGCTTCCCAATCCCCAAAACCCTGTGGTCCCCCCCAGACCTGGGTCCCCCAAGGATGACAGCCCCATCAGCCTCCTCACTGGGCCCCCTAGCTCGCCCACCACCCAGGGCACCAGGAACCTGACCCCACATTTCCCCAACCCAACCCCACTCTGAGTGCCTGGCCCCACAGCCCCTCTGAGCCAGCCCCTTGCCAACAGCCCCCCCATCGCTCAGCCCCACCTCGCATCACTCTTCTGCTGGGGTCCCCACCCCACAGACCCCCAGAACCAACCACTGGGGCGGGGCGGCCGGTGACACGGGGACCCCTCGCCTGGCGCCGAGATGCGCCCACTTCTGGGGTGGGGCGGCCGGTGACACGGGTACCCCTTGTCCGGTGCCAAGATGCGCCCAGCTCTGGGGCAGGACAGCTGTTCACCCTGATCTCCACATCTGCTCTCATTCCCCAGGATTCCTGAGCACCGGCGACCAGTCGGCCAAGGGGAACTATGGGCTCCTAGACCAGATCCAGGCCCTGCGGTGGCTCAACGAGAACATCGAGCACTTTGGGGGGGACCCCGAACGCATCACCATCTTTGGCTCCGGGGCCGGCGCCTCCTGCGTCAACCTGCTCATCCTCTCCCACCACTCAGAAGGTACCAGCCCCCATTCCCTGCCCCTGAGCCAGCCAGCCCTGCCCTGGGCCGGGGGAGCCGGCGCCCCTAGAGGGGCCAGGCCCTGCCCCATTCCCTGCCCCTGAGCCAGCCAGTCCTGCCCTGGGCCGGGGGGAGCCGGCGCCCCCAGAGGGGCCAGACCCTGCCCCATTCCCTGCCCCTGAGCCAGCCAGTCCTGCCCTGGGCCGGGGGAGCCGGCGCCCCTAGAGGGGCCAGGCCCTGCCCCATTCCCTGCCCCTGAGCCAGCCAGTCCTGCCCTGGGCCGGTGGAGCCGGTGCCCCTAGAGGGGCCAGACCCTGCCCCATTCCCTGCCCCTGAGCCAGCCAGTCCTGCCCTGGGCCGGGGGGAGCCGGCGCCCCCGGTGAGGCCAGGCCCTGCCCCATTCCCTGCCCCTGAGCCAGCCAGTCCTGCCCTGGGCCGGGGGGAGCCGGCGCCCCAAGAGGGGCCAGGCCAGGCCCGATTCCCTGCCCCTGAGCCAGCCGGTCCTGCCCTGGGCCAGGGGAGCCGGCGCCCCTAGAGGGGCCAGGCTGGGCCCGATTCCCTGCCCCTGAGCCAGCTGGTCCTGCCCTGGCCCGGGGGAGCCGGCGCCCCCAGAGGGGCCAGGCCGGGCCTGATTCCCTGCCCCTGAGCCAGCCGGTCCTGCCCTGAGCCGCGGGGAGCCGGCACCCCTAGAGGGGACAGGCCCTGCCCCATTCCCTGCCCCTGAGCCGGCCAGTCCTGCCCTGGGCCGGGGGGAGCCGGCGCCCCTAGAGGGGACAGGCCCTGCCCCATTCCCTGCCCCTGAGCCGGCCAGTCCTGCCCTGGGCCGGGGGGAGCCGGCGCCCCGAGAGGACCCAGGCCCCACCTAGGCATGCGTCCCCCGTCCCTCCAGCGGATGTTCCTCCCGCACCCCACAGGTCTGTTCCAGAAGGCTATCGCCCAGAGCGGCACGGCCATCTCCAGCTGGTCGGTGAACTATCAGCCCTTGAAGTACACCCGCATGCTGGCTGCAAAGGTGGGCTGCGACCACATGGACGCCAGCGAGACCGTGGAGTGCCTGCGCCGCAAGCCCTACCGGGAGCTGGTGGACCAGGACATCCAGCCGGCCCGCTACCACATCGCCTTCGGGCCCGTGGTGGACGGGGACGTGGTGCCAGACGACCCAGAGATCCTCATGCAGCAGGGGGAGTTTCTCAACTACGACATCCTGATCGGGGTGAACCAGGGCGAGGGGCTGAAGTTCGTGGAGGACTCGATGGAGAACGAGGACGGGATCTCGGCCAGCTACTTCGACTTCACCATCTCCAACTTCGTGGACAACCTCTACGGCTACCCAGAGGGGAAGGACATCCTGCGAGAAACCATCAAGTTCATGTACACGGACTGGGCCGACCGGGACAACGGAGAGATGCGGCGCAAAACCCTCCTGGCGCTCTTCACCGACCACCAGTGGGTGGCACCGGCCGTGGCCACAGCCAAGCTCCACGCCGAGTACCAGTCGCCTGTCTACTTCTACACCTTCTACCACCACTGCCAGACCGACACCCGGCCCGAATGGGCCGACGCCGCCCATGGGGACGAGATCCCCTACGTCTTCGGGGTGCCCATGATCGGTGCCACGGACCTCTTCCCCTGCAACTTCTCCAAGAACGATGTCATGCTGAGTGCCGTGGTCATGACCTACTGGACCAACTTCGCCAAAACGGGGTGAGAGACGGGGCAGGCTGGGGCGTGGGAAACCAGGAGGGAGGGGGCCAAGAGGAGCTGTGGATGGATGGATGGATGGATGGGGAGGTGGGGATGGATGGATGGATGGATGGATGGATGGGGAGGTGGGTGCGGCTGTGGATGGATGGATGGACGGATGGATGGGGAGGTGGGTGCGGCTGTGGATGGATGGATGGATGGATGGATGGATGGGGAGGTGGGTGTGGCTGTGGATGGACGGATGGATAGATGGGGAGGTGGGTGTGGCTGTGGATGTATGGATGGATGGATGGATGGGGAGGTGGGTGTGGCTGTGGATGGATGGATGGATGGGGAGGTGGGTGTGGCTGTGGATGGATAGATGGATAGATGGGGAGGTGGGTATGGCTGTGGATGGATGGATGGATGGGGAGGTGGGTGTGGCTGTGGATGGATGGATGGATGGGGAGGTGGCTGTGGATGGATGGATGGATGGATGGATGGATGGATGGATGGGGAGGTGGGTGTGGCTGTGGATGGATGGATGGATGGATGGATGGATGGATGGGGAGGTGGGTGTGGCTGTGGATGGATGGATGGATGGATGGGGAGGTGGGTGTGGCCGTGGATGGATGGATGGATGGATGGATGGATGGGGAGGTGGGTGTGGCTGTGGATGGATGGATGGATGGGGAGGTGGGTGTGGCTGTGGATGGATGGATGGATGGATGGATGGGGAGGTGGGTGTGGCTGTGGATGGAAGGACGGATGGATGGATGGGGAGGTGGGTGTGGCTGTGGATGGATGGATGGATGGATGGGGAGGTGGGTGTGGCTGTGAATGGATGGATGGATGGGGAGGTGGCTGTGGATGGATGGATGGATGGATGGGGAGGAGCGTGTGGCTGTGGATGGATGGATGGAAGGATGGGGAGGTGGGTGTGGCTGTGGATGGAAGGACGGATGGATGGATGGGGAGGTGGGTGTGGCTGTGGATGGATGGATGGATGGGGAGGTGGGTGTGGCTGTGAATGGATGGATGGATGGGGAGGTGGCTGTGGATGGATGGATGGATGGATGGGGAGGTGGGTGTGGCTGTGGATGGATGGATGGATGGGGAGGTGGGTGTGGCTGTGAATGGATGGATGGATGGGGAGGTGGCTGTGGATGTATGTGTGGATGGATGGATGGGGAGGTGGGTGTGGCTATGGATGGATGGATGGATGGGGAGGTGGGTGTGGCTGTGGATGGATGGATGGATGGGGAGATGGGTGTGGCTGTGGATGGATGGATGGGGAGGTGGGTGTGGCTGTGGATGGATGGATGGATGGGGAGGTGGGTGTGGCTGTGGATGGATGGATGGATGGATGGATGGGGAGGTGGGTGTGGCTGTGGATGGATGGATGGATGGGGAGGTGGGTGTGGCTGTGGGTAGATGGATGGATGGATGGGGAGGTGGGTGTGGCTGTGGATGGATGGATGGATGGATGGGGAGGTGGGTGTGGCTGTGGATGGATGGATGGATGGATGGATGGATGGGGAGGTGGGTGTGGCTGTGGGTGGATGGATGGATGGAGGGGGAGGTGCATGTGGCTGTGGATGGATGGATGGATGGATGGATGGATGGGGAGGTGGGTGTGGCTGTGGATGGATGGATGGATGGATGGATGGGGAGGTGGGTGTGGCTGTAGATGGATGGATGGATGGGGAGGTGGGTGTGGCTGTGGATGGATGGATGGATGGGGAGGTGGGTGTGGCTGTGGATGGACGGATGGATAGATGGGGAGATGGGTGTGGCTGTGGATGGATGGATGGATGGATGGATGTGGAGGTGGGTGTGGCTGTGGATGGATGGATGGATAGATGGGGAGGTGGGTGTGGCTGTGAATGGATGGATGGATAGATGGAGAGGTGGGTGTGGCTGTGGATGGATGGATGGATGGGGAGGTGGGTATGGCTGTGGATGGATGGATGGATGGGGAGGTGGGTGTGGCTGTGAATGGATGGATGGATAGATGGATGGGGAGGTGGGTGTGGCTGTGGATGGATGGGTGGATGGATGGATGGGGAGGTGGGTGTGGCTGTGGATGGATGGATGGATGGGGAGGTGGGTGTGGCTGTGGATGCATTGATGGATGGATGGATGGGGAGGTGGGTGTGGATGGATGGATGGTTGGATGGATGGATGGATGGGGAGGTGGGTATGGATGGATGGGGAGGTGGGTATGGATGGATGGATGGATGGATGGGGAGGTGGGTCTGGATGGATGGATGGATGGATGGGGAGGTGGGTATGGCTGTGGATGGATGGATGGATGGGGAGGTGGGTATGGATGGATGGATGGATGGATGGGGAGGTGGGTGTGGCTGTGGATGGATAGATGGATGGATGGACGGGGAGGTGGGTGTGGCTGTGGATGGATGGGGAGGTGGCTGTGGATGGATGGATGGATGGACGGGGAGGTGGGTGTGGCTGTGGATGGATGGATGGATGGGGAGGTGGGTGTGGCTGTGAATGGATGGATGGATGGGGAGGTGGCTGTGGATGTATATATGGATGGTTGGATGGGGAGGTGGGTGTGGCTATGGATGGATGGATGGATGGGGAGGTGGGTGTGGCTGTGGATGGATGGATGGATGGATGGGGAGGTGTGTGTGGCTGTGGATGGATGGATGGATGGATGGATGGGGAGGTGGGTGTGGCTGTGGATGGATGGATGGATGGGGAGGTGGGTGTGGCTGTGGATGGATGGATGGATGGATGGGGAGGTGGGTGTGGCTGTGGGTAGATGGATGGATGGATGGGGAGGTGGGTGTGGCTGTGGATGGATGGATGGATGGATGGGGAGGTGGGTGTGGATGGATGGATGGATGGGGAGGTGGGTATGGATGGATGGATGGATGGATGGGGAGGTGGGTATGGCTGTGGATGAATGGATGGATGGGGAGGTGGGTATGGCTGTGGATGGATGGATGGATGGGGAGGTGGGTATGGATGGATGGATGGATGGATGGGGAGGTGGGTGTGGCTGTGGATGGATGGATGGTTGGGGAGGTGGGTGTCGCTGTGGATGGATAGATGGATGGATGGACGGGAAGGTGGGTGTGGCTGTGGATGGATGGGGAGGTGGCTGTGGATGGATGGATGGATGGATGTATGGGGAGGTGGGTGTGGCTGTGGATGGATGGATGGATGGTTGGGGAGCAGGGTATGGCTGTGGATGGATGGATGGATGGATGGGGAGGTGGGTGTGGCTGTGGATGGATGGATGGATGGGGAGGTGGGCGTGGATGTGAATGGATGGATGGATGGGGAGGTGGGCGTGGATGTGAATGGATGGATGGATGGGGAGGTGGGTGTGGCTGTGGATGGATGGATGAATGGATGGATGTGGAGGTGGGTGTGGCTGTGGATGGATGGATGGATGGATGGGGAGGTGGGTGTGGCTGTGGATGTATGGATGGATGGATGGATGGGGAGGTGGCTGTGGCTATGGATGGATGGATGGATGGGGAGGTGGGTGTGGCTGTGGATGGATGGATGGATGGATGGGGAGGTGGGTGTGGTTATGGATGGATGGATGGATGGGGAGGTGTGTGTGGCTGTGGATGGATGGATGGATGGATGGGGAGGTGGGTGTGGCTGTGGATGGATGGATGGATGGGGAGGTGGGTGTGGATGTGGATGGATGGATGGATGGATGAATGGATGGGGAGGTGGGTGTGGATGGATGGGGAGGTGGGTGTGGCTGTGGATGGATGGATGGATGGGGAGGTGGGTGTGGCTGTGGATGGATAGATGGATGGATGGATGGGGAGGTGGGTGTGGCTGTGGATGGATGGATGGATGGATGGATGGGGAGGTGGTTGTGGCTGTGGATGGATGGATGGACGGATGGATGGGGAGGTGGGTGTGGCTGTGGATTGATGGATGGATGGGGAGGTGGGTGTGGCTGTGGATGCATGGATGGATGGATGGATGGGGAGGTGGGTGTGGATGGATGGATGGATGGATGGGGAGGTGGGTATGGATGGATGGGGAGGTGGGTCTGGATGGATGGATGGATGGATGGATAGATGGGGAGGTGGGTGTAGCTGTGGATGGATGGATGGATAGATGGGGAGGTGGGTGTGGCTGTGGATGGATGGATGGATGGATGGATCGGGAGGTGGCTGTGGCTGTGGATGGATGGATGGATGGATGGGGAGGTGGCTGTGGATGGATGGATGGATGGATGTATGGGGAGGTGGGTGTGGCTGTGGATGGATGGATGGGGAGTTGGACAGATGGCGGGTTGGACGGACAGATGGTGGAATTTGATGGACTGATGGATGGATGGGAGGTTGGATGGAAGAGTACACGGCTATATGGATGCAGGATTGGACGGATGCATGGACATATGGTGGCTTGAACAAATGGGTGGTGGGGCTGGAGAGACGGATGGATGGAGAGTTGGCTGGATGGATGGGGAGTTGGACAGATGGACGGACGCTTGGACAGGTGGTGGTCTGGATGGATTTATGAGGGGTTAGATGGACAGGGGACAGGGGACCGTCTGGGGGAACACATTGTACCCGTACTTCTCTGGGGGATCCGGTGTCCTCGTCCCCTCCTAGCACCCCCCTAACTCTGCCTCCCCACTCTCCGCACAGGGACCCCAACCAGCCGGTGCCTCAGGACACCAAGTTCATCCACACCAAGCCCAACCGCTTCGAGGAGGTGGTATGGACCAAGTTCAGCACCAAGGACAAGCAGTACCTGCATATCGGTCTCAAACCACGCGTGCGTGACAACTACCGGGCCAACAAGGTGGCGTTCTGGCTCGAGCTTGTGCCTCACCTCCACCACCTCCACGACCCTGTCTACACTTCCACCACCACCCGCGTCCCACCCTATGGTACCCGCTGGCCCCCCGGCTCCCGGGCTGGGCCCAGCACCACCCGCCGCCCCTTCCCCACCTTGCCGCCGGACGAGGACGAGGCGGACGACCGCCGGCGCTACGCCCCGTTCCCGGGGGACTCACGGGATTACTCCACTGAACTGAGTGTCACGGTGGCCGTGGGGGCCTCCTTGCTCTTCCTCAACATCCTGGCCTTCGCCGCCCTCTACTACAAGCGGGACAAGCGCCACGAGCTGCGGGGGGCTGGCGCAGGGGGCCGGCGGCTCAGCCCCCAGCGTAACGCGGCCAACGACCTGCTGCACGGGGGCCAGGAGGAGCTCATGTCTCTGCAGATAAAGCATGCGGAGCACGATGCCCACGATCTGGAGCCCCTGCGGCCCCACGACATCCTGCGCCCGGCCTGCCCACCCGACTACACCCTGGCCCTCCGCCGGGCGCCGGACGACGTGCCCCTTATGGCCCCCAACACCATCACCATGATCCCCAGTACCATCACGGGCATGCCGGCCCTGCATCCCTTCAACACCTTCCCCACAGGGCATAACAGTACCCTGCCCCACCCTCACTCTACCACCCGAGTATAGGGGTGCAGGAGCGGGACCTTCCCCTCCGCCCGGCCCCTCCCCATGCCCCCGACCCCAAAAGGCATCTTTTGTGCACTACGCCGCTGGGATTTTGTGGGGTGGGGGGGTTCTTTTATACAATAATTAGGGGATGGGGTGCGGACAGAGGTCGGAGAAGGATGTCTCCCACACAAGATGGGACTTGACCGGTTCCTTCCACGTGGGGTATCGGCACTGGGGCGGGGGGCGTCGGGATGAGACTGCCCATCCTTCTCTCATTATGGCAAGGCGGAGATGCCCACCGGGAGGCATCGGGGAGTGCGGGAAAGACCCACCAGCCTTTGGCTCCTCTTAGATGGACAATGGAGACACCCAACGTCCTTCCCGATCCAGTCTTGGCACTGAGTGGTGCCAGAGAAAATAAACGACTGTTATTAATTCATCTTGAATGAGTGATGGAGAGGGGCCACCACCCTTCCTCATCTGGTAAGGCATGGGAAGCTGTGGGAGAGGGACTGTCCATCTTTGTCAATCCTGGATGGATGGTGGAGACCCCCAAGACTCTTCCTAATATCATATCAACATCCGAAGTCAAGGAAGAGAAATTGTTCATCCTTTGTTCGTCCTGGATGGATGGTGGAGACCCCAAGACTCTTCCCAGTGTCATATCAACATTGGAGGTCAACGAAGAGAAGTTGTTCATCCTTCGTCCTTCATGGATAAATGATGGAAGCCACCAAGAACCTTCTCAATGTCATATCAACATCAGAAGTCAACGAAGAGAAATGGTTCATCCTTCATTCATCCTGGATGGATGGTGGAGACCCCCAAGACTGTTCCTAATGTCCTATCAACATCGGAAGTCAATGAAGAGAAATTGTTCATCCTTTGTTCATCCTGGATGGATGGTGGAGACCCCAAGACTCTTCCCAGTGTCATATCAACATTGGAGGTCAACGAAGAGAAGTTGTTCATCCTTCGTCCTTCATGGATAAATGATGGAAGCCTCCAAGAACCTTCCCAATGTCGTATCAACATCAGAAGTCAACGAAGAGAAATGGTTCATCCTTCGTTCATCTTTGTTGGTTGGTGGAAGCTTCCAAGGTTCTTCCCAATGTTGTATCAACATCAAACACCAACGAAGAGAAATTGTTCATTTTTCTTCCATCCTGGGTAGATGGCAAAGCCCTCAAGACCCTTCCAAATGCCATATCAGCAGCGTGGGGCATCAGAGAGATAGAGTGTCCGCACTTGTTGACCCTGGATGAAGGAGACACCTAATATCCTTCCCAACACGGTATCAGCAATGGAAACCAACTGTCCTTCGCTCATCTTGGATGGATGGTGGAGAGATTGAGATATGCAACGCCCTTCCCAATGTCCTATTGGCACTGGGGAACCAGTCCTCGTTGAGGGATGGCAGGAATACCCAAGGCCCTTCGCAGTGTAGCACCAGCTCTTGTACGGTGTTGGAGAGAAACCCTTTTTTCACTCATGGTGACTGGCTTATGGAGACACTCAGTGTTTGCCCCGGAAGGCGTCAGAGAAAGGCCATTTCCCTGTAGTTTGTCTCAGCTGAGTTATGGAGATACCCAAAGTTGGCGTTGGCACCAGAGAGTTGGAAAGAGCACAAGCATCCTTCAATCCTTTGCAGGGGAACGTCTTTCCAGTGTGACTTTATCCATAGTATGTCCGTCCTTTGCTCATGACAGAGAAGCCAAGGCTCCCCCACCCATCCACCCAAGACTTCTAGGAGGTTCCAGAGAGGAGAACAGCCACCCCACGGAGGCCAGAAATGTGGGGGAAATTATACCTGGAAATTGTGGGACGTTTTTTTTTTTTCCATGTGCACGTTGGGGGTTGCCCAAAAAGTTTGAATGTAACGACGACCAGAGATTCACTTCTGGGGGGCTGGGGTGGGTCGGGAATGGGGAAGTGGGTTAATTTTTTCATTGGGAGGGGGACAGGGCGGGATTTCTTTTTTTTTCAAATCCAGGTGCGTTTGCATGTTGCCAGCCTGCTGACCGAAAAGGAATGAGGGGAAGGAAACGGGGTGGGATCGGTCCATCCTGTGAACCCCTCCCTCCGCCGCTCCTCAGCTCTGCCTGCCATGTATTCTCTCTCTTCTTCCGCCGGCTGCGTTCCTCCCCCCATCTCTTGTTCTAGCCCCACGGACGTTGCCAAATCCCCGCCTGGCCCTGTACCCCTTCCCCAGTAACGAGGGAATGGACCAGTGCCAACGTGACCGGGGTGGGATCTTGGTTGCCAGGAAGATGGGACGGGGGGGAGCTTGTAGGGCGGGGTGGGGGGGTGGCTTGGGGTGGGGCAGAGTGAAAGGTACTGGAGCCCTGAGCGAGGTTCGGGCCAGCTCTTTCTGGCCACCTCTGTTGCCATGTGTGCACCCGTGTCTGTCTGTCTGTCTAGCCAACCAGGCCTCTCACCCCACGTGTCTGCCTGTCCCTGCACACATCTGTCCGTCTGCCAGCCACCTCCCCCCTTGCAGGTCCATCCATCACCGTATCTAGCTGGGACCATCCGTCCATCCGTCCGTCCTCGGTGTCCTGGGGTCCTTCTGTTGCCCCGACATCCGCCTACTGCTGAGTCTCCTGGTCCCGGCCTCTCTCTGACCCGCTCACGTAGTGGGGGGCACAGGATGAGGCCTCAGCCGCCAGGCAGCCGTCCCCCATTGCTTTCCGCCTGATTTACGTTTTCGGTTTTTTTTTACATGGGGGAGGGTCTTGTTTTTCAATGCATTTTGTCCAATGCGTGCCAAACACGGTCACCCTGCGGGAGAACCTGTGGTTTCAGCAAGGAGGAGGATGGGTATATTTTCCAGAGGGGGTACAGGGCAGTGCTGTGGGGCAGGAGCCGGGGCGGGGGGAGGCGGGAATGGGAGCTCAGCAAGGGGCGCTTTTCCCTAGAAGGCGGTAAAATTCAAGATGGCCGCCCCAGGCGGTACAATTCAAGATGGCCACCCCAGGCGGTAAAATTCAACATGGCCGTCTCACAAGGTGTAATTCAAGATGGCTGCCCCAGGTGGTGAAATTCAAGATGGCTGCCCCAACTGGTCCAACCCAAGAAGGTCGCCAGTGTGGGGAATTCCAAGATGGCTACCAGCCTGCTAAAATCCAAGATGGCTGCCTGGACGCTTAATCCAAGGTGGGCCACCTGGACACTCCCCATGCAAACGAGGGCCATATTTCTCAGACCCAAGCCGGCAGAGGCCAGCCTGTGATCTCAATTCCCAAATGGCCTCCAAAGAGGGTCTTCCTTTGCCTAAATGCAAGATGGCTGCTACGGAGGGACGCCCTGTGCCTAAATCCAAGATGGCTGCCACGGAGGGACGCCCTGTGCCTAAATCCAAGATGGCTGCCACGGAGGGATGCCCTGTGCCTAAATCCGAGATGGCTGCCACGGAGGGACGTCCTGTGCCTAAATCCAAGATGGCTGCCACGGAGGGACGCCCTGTGCCTAAATCCAAGATGGCTGCCACGGAGGGACGCCCTGTGCCTAAATCCAAGATGGCTGCCACGGAGGGATGCCCTGTGCCTAAATCCAAGATGGCTGCCGTGGAGGGACGTCCTAGGCCTAACTCCAAGATGGCTGCCTGTGGGCGTGGCAGGAGGCTGTCTTCCTGATCAACAATCCAACATGGCGGCCTGTGGCACATTTCTGGCCAGCTGGGGACCCTTCGGCATTCCCAAAATTCTCTCCCATCACCTGTGTGCAACCCTTGGTCTACCATCAATGATGGCTGCTGGTGAGCTCTTGTCATCTTAACATCGAACATGGCCGCCGTGACAGGCTCTTTCCCTGGCCTACAGTCAAGGCGGCCCCAATCCCAGCCCTTCACTTGGCATGTAGTCAAGATGGCTACCATGGCAACCCGTTCCCCAGCCTACAGTCAAGGTGGCTACCATGATTACTTGTTCCCCAGTCTACAGTCAAGATGGCTGCCATGGCGACCTCTTCCCTGGCCTTCAGTCAATGTGGCGACCGTGGCAACCCCTTCCCCGGCCTACAGTCAAGATGGCTACCACAGCAACCCGTTCTGCGGCCTACAATCGAGATGGCTACCATGGCAACCCATTCCCCAGCCTACAGTCAGGGTGATGACCATGGCAACCTGTTCCCTGGCATACAGTCAAGATGGCTACCACAGCAACCCGTTCCCCACCCTACAGTCAAGATGGCTGCCATGGCAACCTGTTCCCCAGGCTTCAGTCAATGTGGCGACCGTGGCAACCCCTTCCCCAGCCTACAGTCAATGTGGCTACCACAGCAACCCGTTTCTTGACTTACAGTCAAGATGGATGCCATGGCAACCCCTTCCCCAGCCTACATTAAAAATGGCTGCCATGGCAACCCCTTCCCCAGCCTACAGTCAAGGTGGTGACCATGGCAACCCCTTCCCCAGCCTACAGGCAAGATGGCTGTCATGGCAACCCCTTCCCCGGCCTACAAGCAAGATGGCGACCAGAGCGACCCCTTGCTCAGCCTACACACAAGATGGCCGGACAGCAGCTGACCCCCAGCAGCCCAGGCAGGCGGGGGGGGCGGTTGCCCCCTCCTCCCAGCGCCCACCCCCCGGGGAATCAGAGAGCGTCTATTTTTATTCCTCAGCCTCTGGGGGGGGGCAGCTATTTTTGGGGGGACCCCCCCACCCCTCCCTCGGCCAGCGAGGACCTTCCCCCCCAACATTGGACGCCCCCCATGCAGCGGGACCAGGGGACTATTTTGTTGGGGGGGGCAGTGTCCGTGCAATGGGGAAGCCCCCGCGGGGCGTCCCCGCCCCCGCAGCAGGGAGGTGGGGGGGCGGAGCCAAGAGGAGGTGGGGGGGCGGAGCCATGGGGCGCTCGGAGCTGTACACGTTTTTAAAACATTGCAAGAAATGAACCTTATTGTAAATATAAAATTGAAAAAAAAAAATGGACGGCTCCCATTCCTGGCCCCACTCCTGTTCCACCCCCCAAGTCCAGCTGCCCCCAGGCGCCTCCCTATACCCTCACCGATCTCCCTCATCCTGCCCCCCAAGTGCTCCACCTTCCCTGTGACTGATGTCCCCCCACCACCTCTCTGATCTTCCCTACCCCATAGCGCCCCCGCCCTGCCCTGCCCCATGACTTTCAGGGAGATATCACCTGGGGGGGGGAGATAGGAGGTGGGGGAGGGAACAACCCCACAAAAGGCAAGGGGGCTCCCAGCCTCCAACCCGCACTGCCCTCCGAGTGAAGGGGAGAGACCCCAGGAGTCCTGGCTCCCACCCCCTGCTCTAACCACCAGCCCCCACTGCCCTCCCAGCGCCGGGGAGAGAACCCAGGAGTCCTGGCTCCCACCCCCCTGCTCTAACCACCGGCCTCCACTGCCCTCCCAGCGCCGGGGAGAGAACCCAGGAGTCCTGGCTCCCACCCCCTGCTCTAACCACCAGCCGCCACTGCCCTCCCAGCACCGGGGAGAGAACCCAGGAGTCCTGGCTCCCACCCCCTGCTCTAACCACCAGCCCCCACTGCCCTCCCAGCACCGGGGAGAGAACCCAGGAGTCCTGGCTCCCGGCCCCTGCTCTAACCACCAGCCGCCACTGCCCTCCCAGCACCGGGGAGAGAACCCAGGAGTCCTGGCTCCCAGCCCCTGCTCTACGCACCAGCCCCCACTGCCCTCCCAGCGCCGGGGAGAGAACCCAGGAGTCCTGGCTCCCACCCCTGCTCTACGCACCAGCCCCCACTGCCCTCCCAGCGCCGGGGAGAGAACCCAGGAGTCCTGGCTCCCACCCCTGCTCTAACCACCAGCCCCCACTGCCCCCCAGCGCCAGGGAGAGAACCCAGGAGTCCTGGCTCCCACCCCTGCTCTAACCACCAGCCCCCACTGCCCTTCCAGCGCCGGGGAGAGAACCCAGGAGTCCTGGCTCCCACCCCTGCTCTAACCACCAGCCCCCACTGCCCCCCAGCGCCAGGGAGAGAACCCAGGAGTCCTGGCTCCCACCCCTGCTCTAACCACCAGCCCCCACTGCCCCCCAGCGCCAGGGAGAGAACCCAGGAGTCCTGGCTCCCACCTCCTGCTCTAACCACCAGCCCCCACTGCCCTCCCAGCGCCGGGGAGAGAACCCAGGAGTCCGGGCTCCCAGCTGGGGTTGCTCTCTGTGTCGTGGGGGGGGGGCAGGGACAAGGATCCAGGACATCCCCCCCCTCCACACCCCCCCGACGCAGCGAGGAGACGCGGTGCTCGGCGCTGGCCGGAGCAAGATCCTCGAGGCCCTGAAGCAGCAGCAGAAATTGGCTAGAAGTGGAAGTGCGGGGCTGGGCGCAGCAGGGGGCGCTGTGGGACAGGCAGTGGGGCGGGGGCCCATAAGGGGGCGCTGTGGGGGAGAGAGCCGGGCGGGGGGCCAGCAGGGGGCGCTGTGGGGCAGGGAGCCGGGCGGGGGCCCAGCAGGGGACGCTCTGGGGCAGGCAGTGGGGTGGGGGCACCTAAGGGGGCGCTGTGGGGCAGGGAGCCGGGCGGGGGCCCAGCTGGGGGCGCTGTGGGGCAGGCAGTGGGGTGGGGGCACCTAAGGGGGCGCTGTGGGGGAGAGAGCCAGGCGGGGGCCCAGCAGGGGGCGCTGTGGGGCAGGCAGTGGGGTGGGGGCACCTAAGGGGGCGCTGTGGGGGAGAGAGCCGGGCGGGGGGCCAGCAGGGGGCGCTGTGGGGCAGGGAGCCGGGCGGGGGCCCAGCTGGGGGCGCTGTGGGGCAGGCAGTGGGGTGGGGGCACCTAAGGGGGCGCTGTGGGGCAGGGAGCCGGGCGGGGGCCCAGCAGGGGGCGCTGTGGGGCAGGCAGTGGGGTGGGGGCACCTAAGGGGGCGCTGTGGGGCAGGGAGCCGGGCGGGGGCCCAGCAGGGGGCGCTGTGGGGCAGGCAGTGGGGTGGGGGCACCTAAGGGGGCGCTGTGGGGCAGGGAGCCAGGCGGGGGCCCAGCTGGGGGCGCTGTGGGGCAGGCAGTGGGGTGGGGGCACCTAAGGGGGCGCTGTGGGACAGGCAGTGGGGCGGGGGCACCTAAGGGGGCGCTGTGGGACAGTCAGTGGGGCGGGGGCCCAGCAGGGGGCGCTGTGGGGCAGGGAGCCGGGCGGGGGCCCAGCTGGGGGCGCTGTGGGGCAGGCAGTGGGGTGGGGGCACCTAAGGGGGCGCTGTGGGGCAGGGAGCCGGGCGGGGGCCCAGCAGGGGGCGCTGTGGGGCAGGCAGGCGAGGCCGACGCCAAAGCTGCTCCAGCCCAGACTCAGCTGCATTTCCCGCGCCCCCATAGAAGCACCACACGCCCCCCTGCCTGCGGCCCCGCAACCCACCTAGCCCGACCCACGGCGGCCGGGCTGGAGGGGGGCGCTGCAGGTCGGGAGTGAGGAGCACCGTTCATTAGCATCCACCCCCCCGCCGGGCGGCAAATAGCCGCCCCGCCCCCAGCCGTGGGGAGCCAAAGGGGGGGCGGCCGCGAGGGGGGGGGGCGGGCAGCGGTAACCATAGCAACGCTCTTCTCCTGCAGCGAAGAGAGGCGGGTGGGGGAGGGGTGGGAGCCAGGACTCCTGGGTTCTCTCCCCGGCGCTGGGAGGGCAGTGGGGGCTGGTGGTTAGAGCAGGGGCTGGGAGCCAGGACTCCTGGGTTCTCTCCCTGGCGCTGGGAGGGCAGTGGGGGCTGGTGGTTAGAGCAGGGGGTGGGAGCCAGGACTCCTGGGTTCTCTCCCCGGTGCTGGGAGGGCAGTGGGGGCTGGTGGTTAGAGCAGGGGGTGGGAGCCAGGACTCCTGGGTTCTCTCCCCGGCGCTGGGGGGCAGTGGGGGCTGGTGGTTAGAGCAGGGGGTGGGAGCCAGGACTCCTGGGTTCTCTCCCCGTCGCTGGGAGGGCAGTGGGGGCTGGTGGTTAGAGCAGGGGGCGGGAGCCAGGACTCCTGGGTTCTCTCCCCGGCGCTGGGAGGGCAGTGGGGGCTGGTGGTGAGAGCAGGGGGTGGGAGCCAGGACTCCTGGGTTCTCTCCCCGGTGCTGTGGGGGCAGTGGGGGCTGGTGGTTAGAGCAGGGGGGCGGGAGCCAGGACTCCTGGGTTCTCTCCCTGGCGCTGGGAGGGCAGTGGGGGCTGGTGGTTAGAGCAGGGGTGGGAGCCAGGACTCCTGGGTTCTCTCCCCGGCGCTGGGAGGGCAGTGGGGGCTGGTGGTTAGAGCAGGGGGTGGGAGCCAGGACTCCTGGGTTCTCTCCCTGGCGCTGGGAGGGCAGTGGGGGCTGGTGGTTAGAGCAGGGGGTGGGAGCCAGGACTCCTGGGTTCTCTCCCTGGCGCTGGGAGGGCAGTGGGGGCTGGTGGTTAGAGCAGGGGCTGGGGGGACTGACAGCCCCCACCATAGGGCAGCTGCTCCCCTCATGTCACAATGGCGGGTGGCCCCCCCCCCGCAGGGTCCCTTACGATCTATATCACAATGCCCCCAGCTGCAGCCACTCCCCCGGCCCCCCCATCTGCTGTGCCCAGAGGCCAGGGGGCAGGGATGCAGGGCCCGGCTTGCCAGCTCCCGGCCCCACCCCCTCTCCTATGGGGGCGACCCCCTGCCCTGCGTGCCCCACGGACGGCACCTGCTGCCTGGACTTCCAGGAGACCCTCATCCTGCTGGCAGTGCTGAGCGTCCTGGCGCAGGTCGCCCTGAAGATTGTCACCATGGTGGGTGGTGCTGTGGGGCAGGGAGGCAGAGGTCAGCCAGTGGCTCTGTGGGGTGGGAAGGGAGGCCCAGCAGGGGGTGCTCTCCCCTGGGAGGGCGGGTGGCATTGGGGGCACTACAGGGTGGAGGTGACAGCTGGGGCTACCCCTCCCCAGAAGTGGCTGCCTTTCCAGTACCTCCCACAAACTCAGCCCCCATCTTCCTCTGCCCCCCAGGTCTGCTGCCATCTGTGGAGGCTGCTGCAGGGGCCGGGAGGCGGCTCCATGACCAGGTGTAAGTTGGGGGGGGCTCTGTGCTCCTGGGGGGGAGGCTGTCCCACCCCCCCAGCTGCGTAGGACCTCACTCATCACCTTCTCTTTCTTTCTTTCCCAGCCCCCTCCTCCCCACCCCCCAACTCCACCGCCCGCCCGCCCCGCTGCCCGACCCATGGCTCCCCCCGTGACCGGCGCCTGGCGCACTGGGAGCTGCCGGCCCTGCACCGGTGCCTGCCCTATCCCCTGGGACCCATGAGGCTCACTATGGACGTGAATCTCCGGCGGGACCCCCCGCCCTGCCGACAAGCCGCCCCGGCGCCCTCCCGCCACTGCTGCTGTGCCCAGGCCGCCTCGGCCCCCTCCGCCCTACCCCCGCCGCCCCCCAAGCCGCGCCCGGCCTCCGTCTCCTGCGGCACCGACGCCCGCCCAGCCTCCGGGGTCCGGTTTCGCCAGCCCAGCCAGGACGAGCTGGCCCCCAGGCAGCGCCACCAGCCCACCAAGGTTTACATCTACCCGGTGCACCCTGAGACGCCGCCCCCCAGCCGGGACCCCTCGCCCGGCCGCCGGGAGCAGCGCTGGAAGGAGGAGGCAGGGACACTGGCCAGGGGAGCCGGGACGAACCAAGCCACGGCAACCGACTCGGAGGATGGGCCACCGGAGGTGCCGGCCAGTGGCCATACCCGGTACTACAAAGGGCCAGAGCCCTCCACGAAGAACTGGGTGTACCGGCCCGTCAAGGGGCCCCCGTGGAACTGAAATCAAGGGGGTGAGAGGGGGCCGGGCAGGAAAATAAAGAGGAAAACCACCTGGCTTTGGTGTGTGAGGCCCTCACCCCATCCCAGTGCTGGGGAGAGAACCCAGGAGTCCTGGCTCCCAGCCCCCTGCTCTGACCACCAGCCCCCACTGCCCTCCTAGCACTGGGGAGAGAACCCAGGAGTCCTGGCTCCTGGCTCTCACCACCAGCCCCCACTGCCCTCCCAGTGCCAGGGAGAGAACCCAGCAGTCCTGGCTTCCAGCCCCTGCTCTAACCACCAGCCCCCCACTGCCCTCCTAGCACTGGGGAGAGAACCCAGGAGTCCTGGCTCCTGGCTCTCACCACCAGCCCCCACTGCCCTCCCAGTGCCAGGGAGAGAATCCAGGAGTCCTGGCTTCCAGCCCCTGCTCCCACCACCAGCCCCCACTGCCCTCCCAGCGCCGGGGAGAGAACCCAGGAGTCCTGGCTCCCACCCCTGCTCTAACCACCAGCCCCCACTGCCCTCCCAGCGCCGGGGAGAGAACCCAGGAGTCCTGGCTTCCAGCCCCTGCTCCCACCACCAGCCCCCACAGCACCAGGGAGAGAACCCAGGAGTCCTGGCTCCCAGCCCCCTGCTCCCACCACCAGCCCCCACTGCCCTCCCAGCGCCGGGGAGAGAACCCAGCAGTCCTGGCTTCCAGCCCCTGCTCCCACCACCAGCCCCCACAGCACCAGGGAGAGAACCCAGGAGTCCTGGCTCCCACCCCCTGCTCTCACCACCAGCCCCCACTGCCCCCCAGCGCCGGGGAGAGAACCCAGGAGTCCTGGCTCCCGGCCCCCTGCTCTAACCACCAGCCCCCACTGCCCTCTCAGCGCCAGGGAGAGAACCCAGGAGTCCTGGCTCCCACCCCCTGCTCTAACCACCAGCCCCCACTGCCCTCCCAGCGCCGGGGAGAGAACCCGGGAGTCCTGGCTCCCACCCCCTGCTCTGACCACCAGCCCCCACTGCCCTCCCAGCACCAGGGAGAGAACCCAGGAGTCCTGGCTCCCACCCCCTGCTCTAACCACCAGCCCCCACTGCCCTCCCAGCGCCGGGGAGAGAACCCAGGAGTCCTGGCTCCCACCCCCTGCTCTGACCACCAGCCCCCACTGCCCTCCCAGCGCCGGGGAGAGAACCCAGGAGTCCTGGCTCCCGGCCCCTGCTCTAACCACCAGCCCCCACTGCCCTCCCAGCGCCGAGGAGAGAACCCAGGAGTCCTGGCTCCCACCCCCTGCTCTACCCACCAGCCCCCACTGCCCTCCCAGCGCCGGGGAGAGAACCCAGGAGTCCTGGCTCCCACCCCCTGCTCTAACCACCAGCCCCCACTGCCCTCCCAGCGCCGGGGAGAGAACCCAGGAGTCCTGGCTCCCACCCCCTGCTCTACCCACCAGCCCCCACTGCCCTCCCAGCGCCGGGGAGAGAACCCAGGAGTCCTGGCTCCCACCCCCTGCTCTAACCACCAGCCCCCACTGCCCTCCCAGTGCTGGGGAGAGAACCCAGGAGTCCTGGCTCCCACCCCCTGCTCTGACCACCAGCCCCCACTGCCCTCCCAGCGCTGGGGAGAGAACCCAGGAGTCCTGGCTCCCACCCCCTGCTCTAACCACCAGCCCCCACTGCCCTCCCAGCGCCGGGGAGAGAACCCAGGAGTCCTGGTTCCCGGCCCCTGCTCTACCCACCAGCCCCCGCTGCCCTCCTGGCCAGGTGTGGGATCTACCCCCTCCCCACCGCGAGAGGGGGGTCAGAGCTCCACACCTGGCTGGGGCGGGGCTTCCCTCCGGGGCGGGGTGTGAGCGCACCTGGCTGGGGCGGGGCTTCCCTCCGGGGCGGGGCGTGGGCGCACCTGGCT
Organism: Carettochelys insculpta; assembly: GCF_033958435.1. Taxonomy (NCBI): domain Eukaryota; kingdom Metazoa; phylum Chordata; order Testudines; family Carettochelyidae; genus Carettochelys; species Carettochelys insculpta. The sequence continues at coordinate 570,037 of NC_134170.1, forward strand.
GGGGCGGGGCTTCCCTCCGGGGCGGGGTGTGAGCGCACCTGGCTGGGGCGGGGCTTCCCTCCGGGGCGGGGCGTGGGCGCACCTGGCTGGGGCGGGGCTTCCCTCCGGGGCGGGGCGTGGGCGCACCTGGCTGGGGCGGGGCTTCCCTCCGGGGCGGGGCGTGGGCGCACCTGGCCGGGACGGGAGGCGGAAGAAGGTGAGCTGGTCTCACCTGGGGGAACCTGGCGGCGGCGGCGGCGTGAAGCAGGTTTCCCTGCACTTTCCCAGCCCCCGCCCCCGCCCCCACCCCCGCCCCATAGGAGGGACCCAGGCGTCCGAGCCTCATGGACAGCGAGGAGGTAACCAGCCCCCCGGGTGCTCCACAGCCCTGCCAAGCCCCGGCCCCAGGCCTGCCGGTGCCCCCCACTTCCAACCCGCGGGGTGGGGCAGTTTTGGCGTGCAGGGTGAGGGGATTTGTGGGGCTGGCCCCTGATTGGGGGGGCTCGAGGAGCTGTTGGGGGGCAGGTGAGGAAGGGGGAGGGGTTGGAGAGAGGGGAGGCAATTTTGGGGGGTTGGCAGAAGGGTCAGGTGGCAGCTCAGGTTATGAGTCGGGTTTGGGGGGGCTCAGGATGGTTATGGATGGGGGGGCTGGACAGGTTATGAGGCAGGGGCTGTGGGGCAGGTTATGGGGAAGCTGGTATGTAGGGTGCAGTTACGGGGGAAGTTGGGGGGAAGGCAGGTATTGGGGGGCCAGTGAAGGGGGGCAGATTCTAGGGGCCCAGGCTGGAGGTGCAGGATGTGGGGCAGGGCTTGGGGGAGCTGGGGCGGTGGTGGAGAATGGGGGCCAGGCTGGAGGGGCAGGTTATGGGGCACAGAATATGTGGGGTGGGGTTGAGAGGGGAGGGACTTTGGGGGACCGGGGAGTGGAGGGAAAATTGAGGGAGCCGAGCCTGAGTAAGGCCCCCTTCACCTGTCCCACTTGTCCCCCCCGCCACCAGCCCAGGGCCATGGGCTCCCCAGAGCGGGGGCACTGCCCCCCGCCCGGCCCGGCCCCTCACCGACCTGGATTTCCACTCTGGAGCCTGGATCGCCGAACTCAACCGGCTGGTGCAGGAGCTGAGCAAGCAGCCCTGGCGGGACCCAGGCGTCCGGGCCGCCCCGGAGCTGCTGGTGCTCAAGGACTTTGTGTTCTCCCTGCTGGGTGAGTGGAGATGGACTGGGAGCCCGGACGCCTGGGTTCTCTCCCCGGCGCTGGGAGGGCAGTGGGGGCTGGTGGTTAGAGCAGGGGGTGGGAGCCAGGACTCCTGGGTTCTCTCCCCAGCGCTGGGAGGGCAGTGGGGGCTGGTGGTTAGAGCAGGGGGTGGGAGCCAGGACTCCTGGGTTCTCTCCCCGGCGCTGGGAGGGCAGTGGGGGCTGGTGGTTAGAGCAGGGGGGCCGGGAGCCAGGACTCCTGGGTTCTCTCCCCGGCGCTGGGAGGGCAGTGGGGGCTGGTGGGTAGAGCAGGGGGTGGGAGCCGGGACTCCTGGGTTCTCTCCCCGGCGCTGGGAGGGCAGTGGGGGCTGGTGGGTAGAGCAGGGGGTGGGAGCCCGGACGCCTGGGTTCTCTCCCCGGCGCTGGGAGGGCAGTGGGGGCTGGTGGTTAGAGCAGGGGGTGGGAGCCAGGACGCCTGGGTTCTCTCCCTGGCGGTGGGAGGGCAGTGGGGGCTGGTGGTTAGAGCAGGGGGGTGGGAGCCAGGACTCCTGGGTTCTCTCCCTGGCGCTGGGAGGGCAGTGGGGGCTGGTGGTTAGATCAGGGGCTGGGAGCCAGGACTCCTGGGTTCTCTCCCCGGCGCTGGGAGGGCAGTGGGGGCTGGTGGTTAGAGCAGGGGGGTGGGAGCCAGGACTCCTGGGTTCTCTCCCCAGCGCTGGGAGGGCAGTGGGGGGCTGGTGGTTAGAGCAGGGGGGTGGGAGCCAGGACTCCTGGGTTCTCTCCCCGGCGCTGGGAGGGCAGTGGGGGCTGGTGGTTAGAGCAGGGGGTGGGAGCCAGGACGCCTGGGTTCTCTCCCTGGCGGTGGGAGGGCAGTGGGGGCTGGTGGTTAGAGCAGGGGCCAGGAGCCAGGACTCCTGGGTTCTCTCCCCGGCGCTGAGAGGGCAGTGGGGGCTGGTGGTTGGAGCAGGTGGCCGAGAGCCAGGACTCCTGGGTTCAATTCTTTTTTCCTAGCCTCCCCGCTTTCTCCTGCCAGGCCGGGTGCACCAGCTGGAGGGGAAACTCCCCCCGTCCAATGAATACCTCCTGCTCTCAGGTGGGGTGCTCCAGGGCACAGTTGATGTGGACCCGGGTGCCCTGGGGTGCTACGTCCCAGATGTGGACTACGATGTGGACTACACCCTCCTGGTGCCCGTCCTGCAGGCCCACGACAGCCCTGTGCCCCTGGACCTGCGTGGCGTCCCCCCAGGCCATGCCCGGCTGCCCCTGGCCCCCTTCGGCCCCGAGGCCCACCGCCACTGGGCAGACTGCTGCCAGCACCATGGTGGCCAGGGCTACCTCGCCCCAGGCCTGGTCTCAGCCTGGTTCTGCCAGGCCTTGGTGGCTGTGGCCGATCAGGCCCGGGCTGCCCCACACCGAGGGGGGCCGAACGTGGAGCAGGCAGCCAGGCACGGCGGGCTGGTGACGCTGATTGCACGGCACGGCCCCTGGCGCGTGCTCTATGATGTGCTCCCTGTGGTGTCCTTCCGGGGGTGGCCGGCGGCCGCCCAGGCCTGGCTGGACCGCGCCCATTTCTGGGAGGGCAAACTGAGGGAGGAGGACGTGGCCGAGGGCTTCTACCTTCTGCCCAGCTCCAACCCTCGCCTGGCAGGAGGCTGCTGGCCCGGCGGAGGCCTTGAAGCAAGGGGAGCTGGTGGAGAACGCGGGCACAGCTGGGCGTGGGGCTGAGAACCCGGCGGAGGTCTCCAACCTCGCTTGGCGCCTGTCCTTCTGCAGGAGTGAGCTTCACCTCAAGCAGATGGTCCCTCTCCCCCTGCTCCAGGCCTATGGGGCAGCCCGCTCTGCCCTGTCTGCGGCCTGGGCTGGGCGGGTGGGCCCCTACCATCTCTGGAGCCTGGTTCTGGGGGCCTGTGAGCGCCTGCCCGCCCGCTACCTTGCCCGGGAGGAGAACACGGCCCACTGCCTTCTGGGCCTCCTTGGACGACCTGGCGGCCGGGCCTGGCACGCGGAACCTCTCCCCATTACTTCCTCCCCGGCTGCAACAGGCTGGAGGGGGGTCTGGGCGCCGGGTCTGGCCCACGCCGTGGCCGCTGTGCGGGGCCATCCGGTGGAGAACCTTCAGCGAGCGGTGGAGAGGGTCAAAGCTGCTGCCAAGCTGGCCCGGGTGGCGGACGCAGGGTCTGCAGCTGAGGAGTAGGAGGGGGGAGAAAAACCACTTTGTCACCCCCAGCTGAGGATGGGATATGGGGTTAAAATGCCAGTAGCAGGACTGCTGGGTTCTCTCCCTAGCAGTGGGGGCTGGTGGTTAGAGCAGTGGGGCTGGGAGCCAGGACTCCTGGGTTCTCTCCCCAGTGCTGGGAGGGGCAGTGGGGGCTGGGGGTTAGACAGGGGTGGGGAGCCAGGACTCCTGGGTTCTCTCCCCGGGGCTGGTGGTTAGAGCAGGGGGGTGGGAGCCAGGACTCCTGGGCTCTCTCCTTGGGTCTGGGAGGGCAGTGGGGGCTGGTGGTTAGAGCAGGGGGGTGGGAGCCAGGACTCCTGGGTTCTCTCCTTGGGGCTGGGGAGGGGCAGTGGGGGGCTGGTGGTTAGAGCAGGAGGGCGGGGAGCCAGGACTCCTGGGTTCTCTCCCTGGCGCTGGGAGGGCAGTGGGGACTGGTGGTTAGAGCAGGGGGCGGGAGCCAGGACTCCTGGGTTCTCTCCCCGGCGCTGGGAGGGCAGTGGGGGCTGGTGGTCAGAGCAGGGGGTGGGAGCCAGGACTCCTGGGTCTCTCTCCCGGTGCTGTGGGGGTTGGTGGCAGATCAGAGGAGTTCTCCAAGAGGTGGGTCCCCTCCCGTTGAAGGGAGAAAAATCCCCCCTGGGCTCTCGGGGGCCGATGGGACCTGGGGGACATGGGGGGTCGGGGTGCAGGGAGTGTTTTCTCCCCTGGGGAGGGGCCGGGGGTACGGAAGCCCTCGGAGAGCTGCCCCGGCTGCCGGCCCAGCGGGAGGTGTGGAAGTTTCTCCGCTGGTGAGATGTGGATAATAAAAGGAAATTCAAAGGCCTGGGCGGAGATGGTGCCTTATGCCCCATGCTGGGGCGGACAGAAACTGTGGGGCGGGAGAGTGAGGGGACCGGCAGGGCTGGGGGGATGCAGGGGCTGTGGGGTGGGAGTGAGGGGGACTGGCAGGGCCGGGGGATGCAGGGGCTGTGGGGCGGGAGTGAGGCGACCGGCAGGGCTGGGGGATGCAGGGGCTGTGGGGTGGGAGTGAGGGGGACCGGCAGGGCTGGGGGATGCAGGGGCTGTGGGTTAAGAGTGAGGGGGACCGGCAGGGCTGGGGGGTGCAGGGGCTGCGAGTGGGGAGTGAGGGGAACGGCAGGGCTGGGGGATACAGGGGCTGTGGGGCAGGAGTGAGGGGACCGGCAGGGCTGGGGGATGCAGGGGCTGTGGGTTAGGAGCGAGGGTGACCGGCAGGGCTGGGGGATGCAGGGGCTGTGGGGCGGGAGTGAGGGGACTGGCAGGGCTGGGGGGTGCAGGGGCTGTGGGGATGGGAGTGAGGGGGACCGGCAGGGCTGGGGGGTGCAGGGGCTGTGGGGCGGGAGTGAGGGGACTGGCAGGGCTGGGGGGTGCAGGGGCTGTGGGGATGGGATGAGGGGACCGGCAGGGCCGGGGGATGCAGGGGCTGTGGGGGTGGGAGTGAGGGCACCGGCAGGGCTGGGGGATGCAGGGGCTGTGGGGATGGGAGTGAGGGGACCGGCAGGGCCGGGGGATGCAGGGGCTGTGGGGCGGGAGCGAGGGCACCGGCAGGGCTGGGGGATGCAGGGGCTGTGGGGGCGGGAGTGAGGGGACCGGCAGGGCCGGGGGATGCAGGGGGCTGTGGGGCGGGAGCGAGGGGACCGGCAGGGCCGGGGGATGCAGGGGCTGTGGGGCGGGAGCGAGGGGACCGGCAGGGCCGGGGATGCAGGGGCTGTGGGGCGGGAGCGAGGGGACCGGCAGGGCTGGGGGATGCAGGGGCCTGTGGGGCGGGAGCGAGGGGACCGGCAGGGCTGGGGGATGCAGGGGCTGTGGGGCGGGAGCGAGGGGACCGGCAGGGCTGGGGGTGCAGGGGCTGTGGGGCGGGAGCGAGCGGACCGGCAGGACTGGGGGATGCAGGGGCTGTGGGGGCGGGAGCGAGGGGACTGGCAGGGTTGGGGGATGCAGGCGCTGGGGGGCAGTGGGGGCTGGTGGTCAGAGCAGGGGCCAGGAGCCAGGACTCCTGGGTTCTCTCCCCAGCGCTGGGGAGGGTAGTAGGGGCTGGTGGTCAGAGCAGGGGGCCAGGAGCCAGGACTCGTGGGTTCTCTCCATGTCTGGGGTGGGGGGGTTCCTGCCAGGCAGCTGCCCAGTGAACCCCTGGGAAGGTCACCCTTCCCACTGGGGACTGTTGGTGTGGGGGGCAGGGGCTGTGGGGCAGGAGTGCGGACACTGGCAGGGCTGGGGGGGGGAGAAACCCTCCCTTGGGGCAGCTGACGGGTTTCTCTTGGTCCCCTGTTGTGGGGTGAGCCGCCCCCCACAACGCTCAGTCCCCCCCCTTTGCCTCCAGCTCCTTCTGCTTCCCCACGGGGGGGGGGCTCCGTCCCTCCCACTTTGTGTGCTGATCTGTGGGGCAGACCCCCCCCCAAATCCCCCCCATCCTTGCCCTCTCTCGGGGGGGGGGGCACTCAGGGGTGCGGGCTGCCCTGGAGCGGAGATGATGGGAGGGGGGGAGACCGAGGCCGGGAAGTCCCTGCCAGCTGGCGGGTTCCCCTGGGGGGGGTGCTGAGTTCGACGTCGCGCGCACTCAGCCAGCCCCCCCCGCCTCACCCGCCCGCCACACACCAGCCGCCACCGCTTCCCGCTCAGCCTCGTCCGCTGAAGGACACCGGGGCGAGCGCGGCGGGGTGGGGGCGCCTGTGCGCCTCTGTGTGTGTGTGTGGGGGGGCCCACCGCCCCCCCCCCTCTTTCCTCCGGAGCGCGAGAAAATCCTGCGGGAATCTCCCGCCACCCCTGCACGCCTGGGGCTCTTCCCGTCCCGGCCCCGGCTCCGGCTCCGGCTCCGGCGCTGGCTTCTCTTGCTGGCTGGGGGTGAGCGGCCTGGCGGGCGGCCGAGGCCTGTGGAGGGTCGGGAGGTCAGCCCCCCAGATGGCCTAGCTGTGGGGTGGCGCATGCCCTGACCCCGCCGCAGCTGACCCCCAACCAGCCCCCCCCAAGTTGAGGACAGAGGGCCGGGCTTGGCAGTGGGGGGCGCCCCGGGGGGCAGCTGCCCCCCACCCCATGGCAGCGGCGTGAGCCCCTGGGGACCATGGCAGCGCTCGCCAGCTCCCTGATCCGCCAGAGGCGGGAGGTGCGGGACCCAGTGGCCAGCCGCCCGGTGCCCCCCCCGCGGAAGGCCTGTCCCCGGGGCACCAAGTCCCTCTGCCAGAAACAGCTGCTTATCCTCATCTCCAAGGTCCGGCTCTGCGGCAGGCGGAAGGGACGGCTGGAGAAGACCCCAGGTGAGTGAGCGCCGGGGGGCGTGGGGGGGAGCCGTACTGTCCTGTAACGAGTGGGAACCGATGGGTGGGGGGGTTGCTGGGGTGATTGCCTGTGAATGTGACCGGCAGGGGCGCTGAGACAGAGCCAGTTGGTCAATATAAGGCGTATATGGACCGGTTCTCCTTGCTACGCCTGGGGCTACCAGCAGCAAATATAAGGGGGCTATGGACCAGTTCTCCTTGCTGCACCTGGGGCTACCAGCAGGGGCGCTGAGACAGAGCCAGTTGGTCAATATAAGGGCCGTATGGACCGGTTCGCCTTGGTACGCCTGGGGCTGCCAGCAGAGGCGCCGTGCGGCACTCAGCCGGCTGCACTAGCCCCACAGAGCTGTACCCTGCCCAGCTCGATGTGGAGGAGCTGGGCTAAGCTGTGTTTGTACGGACTGGTCTCTACGGGGGGGAAATGCCCCCCCATTCCCACCTGGGAGCGCAGAGCGGATTGGCTCCCTTCTGTATCGGAACCCAGGCTTGAAACCATAGTACGGCCTATACAGACCGGTCCATATACGACTCCCTTGCTCCCTGTCGTTGCCGCACTGTTCACTCGGGGAGACGTAGGCTGTGAAGTTGTGGGCTTCGGGGTCACACTGGTGCCGTATGAGGCCCAGTCCATATAGACCTGGAATGGGGCCCCCATCCTGGAGGATGCTCGTGGACTGGGCTGTTCTGGCTGTTGCCTCTATGGACCACTAAGATCAGGTTAGAGAGAGCTCAGGACTCCTGGGTTCTCTCCCCAGCACTGGGGGGGCAGCGGGGGCTGGGGGGGCCATCCTCTGAGACAGGCCCCTCCCCTCCATCCTTCCTGCAGCATCTGCTGTGTCAGCATTTCTGCCCCTCCCCCCCCGGTACTAGGCCTTGGCCACCAGCCGGGACCTCATTATCCTCCCATGTCCTTGTGCTGGCACCAGAGCAGAGCATGGATGGACCCAGGCCGAGTCCACGTGCGCTGCAGCCAGCTGAGGAGAGAACCCAGGAGTCCTGGCTCCCGGCCCCTGCCCTGACCACCAGCCCCCACTGCCCTCCCAGTGCCAGGGAGAGAACCCAGGAGTCCTGGCTCCCACCCCCTGCTCTAACCACCAGCCCCCACTGCCCTCCCAGTGCCAGGGAGAGAACCCAGGAGTCCTGGCTCCCACCCCCTGCTCTAACCACCAGCCCCCACTGCCCTCCCAGCGCTGGGGAGAGAACCCAGGAGTCCTGGCTCCCACCCCCTGCTCTAACCACCAGCCCCCACTGCCCTCCCAGTGCCGGGGAGAGAACCCAGGAGTCCTGGCTCCCGGCCCCTGCCCTGACCACCAGCCCCCACTGCCCTCCCAGTGCCAGGGAGAGAACCCAGGAGTCCTGGCTCCCACCCCCTGCTCTAACCACCAGCCCCCACTGCCCTCCCAGCGCTGGGGAGAGAACCCAGGAGTCCTGGCTCCCACCCCCTGCTCTAACCACCAGCCCCCACTGCCCTCCCAGTGCCGGGGAGAGAACCCAGGAGTCCTGGCTCCCGGCCCCTGCCCTGACCACCAGCCCCCACTGCCCTCCCAGTGCCGGGGAGAGAACCCAGGAGTCCTGGCTCCCAGCCCCCTGCTCTAACCACCAGGCCCCACTGCCCTTCCCAGTGCCAGGGAGAGAACCCAGGAGTCCTGGCTCCCACCCCCTGCTCTAACCACCAGCCCCCACTGCCCTCCAGCGCCGGGGAGAGAACCCAGGAGTCCTGGCTCCCGGCCCCACTTTCTGCTGCAGCCCTGAGCAAACCCCATTTGTGTCTCCCCCCACCCGCCCTCTCGATAACCCTCTACACGGCCAGGGAGCGCGTGCACAGGAAAATAAAGTCATTTGAATATATTTGCATACATTAAGAGGCACAGGGCATTATGGGACCTGGCTCTGGTTAAGCCAAAGGAGGTTTTGTTCCCCTGGGAAATTCACTGCCCCCTCAGCCCTGCTGGTGTCCCTCCCTCTCCCCCCTGCAGCTCCTGCCCCCTCAGTCCAGCTGGTGCCCCTCCCTGCCCCCCATACCGCTGCCCCCCAGCTCTCCCGTGCCCTCACTCCTGACCTGCACAGCCTGCCCCTGGGGGGAGTGGGGAGAAAGGAAGGACAGAGGGATACATGCAGGGGGGAGCTGGAGAGGTGGGGCTGAGAACACACACAGAACACGCAGAGAACATGGAGAATAACACAGGTAGGACACACAATGTACAGATAACACACAGACAACACACTGAAAACATGCAGAGAACACACTGAGGACACACAACAGAACACACTGAGACCACACAGAGAACATGCTGAGGACACACGCAGAGAACACGTGCAGAACACGCGGGTAACACACAGACAACGCACAGAGAACATGCGCAGAACAGACACAGAACATGCAGATAACACACAGACAACACACTGTGAACACACAGAATATGCAGATAACACTTGGAGGTGACACACAGGACACAGGCCCAGGACATGCGGAAAACTCACTGAGGACACACAACACGCAGAGAACATACTGAGAACACACACAGAACATGCAGACAACACACTGAGAACACACACAGAACCTGCAGACAACACACTGAGGACACACACAGACAGAACACGCAGAGAACATGCGTGTGCAGGCATGCATGCAGAGGTCCAGGCCATGGCCCAAAGGGTTTATGTTGGGGCTGTCGCCAGGGTATGAGTTATACAAACCCATTCAAATGGCCCTTCGTGCCTCACTCACTCCAGCAGCCCGGACTCCTGGGTTCTCTCCCTGGCGCTGGGAGGGCAGTGGGGGCTGGTGGTTAGAGCAGGGGCCGGGAGCCAGGACTCCTGGGTTCTCTCCCCGGCGCTGGGAGGGCAGTGGGGGCTGGTGGTTAGAGCAGGGGCCGGGAGCCAGGACTCCTGGGTTCTCTCCCCGGCGCTGGGAGGGCAGTGGGGGCTGGTGGTTAGAGCAGGGGGTCGGGAGCCAGGACTCCTGGGTTCTCTCCCCGGCGCTGGGAGGGCAGTGGGGGCTGGTGGTTAGAGCAGGGGGCTGGGAGCCAGGACTCCTGGGTTCTCTCCCTGGCGCTGGGGGGCAGTGGGGGCTGGTGGTTAGAGCAGGGGGTGGGAGCCAGGACTCCTGGGTTCTCTCCCTGGCGCTGGGAGGACAGTGGGGGCTGGTGGTTAGAGCAGGGGGTGGGAGCCAGGACTCCTGGGTTCTCTCCCCGGCACTGGGAGGGCAGTGGGAGCTGGTGGTCAGAGCAGGGGGTGGGAGCCAGGACTCCTGGGTTCTCTCCCCGGCACTGGGAGGGCAGTGGGGGCTGGTGGTTAGAGCAGGGGCTGGGAGCCAGGACTCCTGGGTTCTCTCCCCGGCGCTGGGAGGGCAGTGGGGGCTGGTGGTTAGAGCAGGGGCTGGGAGCCAGGACTCCTGGGTTCTCTCCCTGGCGCTGGGAGGGCAGTGGGGGCTGGTGGTTAGAGCAGGGGCTGGGAGCCAGGACTCCTGGGTTCTCTCCCTGGCGCTGGGAGGGCAGTGGGGGCTGGTGGTTAGAGCAGGGGCTGGGAGCCAGGACTCCTTGCATCCCTGCCTGGGTGGGACACCTGCCAGGGCTGGCCGTGTGTATTCCCCTTTGCTAGCTGGTGAACAAGGGGTGCACACCCCTCGCACGGGTGGATGACACAGGTGGGGGCCCCGTTGGGCTCTGTGGATTTGACTGGCTGCTTCGCACCCCCCTCCCAGTGCGACCAGCTCTGGGTGAGGCTCACAGATGTCTTACTGGTGATCCAGCCCTCGTGTCTGGCCTTGCACGGGGACAGGCACTTGTGATCCCCCCCCGGCCTTCACCTGCCAGCTACAGGACCTGCCTCTGGGGCTGTGTTTGTGGCTGGCTCCGGGGGACGCCCCAGCCCCCCCCAATGGGCCAACCAGGCCCCCCCCACTCCTCCGCCAGGCCCAGCTCAGCTCAGCTCTTTTCTGCAAGCCATGTAATGAGCAGCCATAAATCAAGCTGCCAGGGGCGCAGGGTCAGCTGGGAACAGCCGGTGGGGCGGGGGGCTGGATGTGAGTCAGGCATGGCCCAGCACCCTGCGGTGCCTGCACAAGGCTCTGAGCACAGATACTCGTGAACGGACCCATGCACAACCGGACCTCCGGGGGTGGGGGCTGGGAGGGAGCCAGGACTCCTGGGTTCTCTCCCCGGCGCTTGGGGGCTGGTGGGTAGAGCAGGGGGTGGGAGCCAGGACTCCTGGGTTCTCTCCCCGGCGCTGGGAGGGCAGTGGGGGCTGATGGTTAGAGCAGGGGCCGGGAGCCAGGACTCCTGGGTTCTCTCCCCGGCGCTGGGAGGGCAGTGGGGGCTGGTGGTTAGGGTAGGGGGGGCTGGGTGGGAGCCAGGACTCCTGGGTTCTCTCCCCGGCGCTGGGACGGCAGTGGGGGCTGGTGGTCAGAGCAGGGGGTGGGAGCCAGGACTCCTGGGTTCTCTCCCCGGCGCTGGGAGGGCAGTGGGGGCTGGTGGATAGAGCAGGGCCGGGAGCCAGGACTCCTGGGTTCTCTCCCCGGCGCTGGGAGGGCAGTGGGGGCTGGTGGTTAGGGTAGGGGGGGCTGGGTAGGAGCCAGGACTCCTGGGTTCTCTCCCCGGCGCTGGGAGGGCAGTGGGGGCTGGTGGTTAGAGCAGGGCCGGGAGCCAGGACTCCTGGGTTCTCTCCCCGGCGCTGGGAGGGCAGTGGGGGCTGGTGGTTAGAGCAGGGCCGGGAGCCAGGACTCCTGGGTTCTCTCCCCGGCGCTGGGAGGGCAGTGGGGGCTGGTGGTTAGGGTAGGGGGGGCTGGGTGGGAGCCAGGACTCCTGGGTTCTCTCCCCGGCGCTGGGAGGGCAGTGGGGGCTGGTGGTTAGGGTAGGGGGGGCTGGGTGGGAGCCAGGACTCCTGGGTTCTCTCCCCGGCGCTGGGAGGGCAGTGGGGGCTGGTGGTTAGGGTAGCGGGGGCTGGGTGGGAGCCAGGACTCCTGGGTTCTCTCCCCGGCGCTGGGAGGGCTGTTCCGGAGGCTGGCTGGAGCAGCAGGGGCTGGAGAGACGGAGCAGGTTATGGAGCATGTTTTATTTACCTGCGTGTCGCAGACTGTCCTGCTCTGCGGGTTCCCAGGGGGCCCTGTCAGAGCTAATTTCACTCCACTGCCCTTCACCGCAACACAAACAATCCATTTTCCAGCGCTCGCTGCGCCAGCCAGGGACGGGCGGGGAGGGGTCATGGGGGCAGTGAGGCCTAGTGGTGAAAATAGGTCAGGCAGATGCCTGGGTTCTCTCCCCGGCGCTGGGGGGCAGTGAGGGCTGGTGGTTAGAGCAGGGGCTGGGAGCCAGGACTCCTGGGTTCTCTCCCCGGCACTGGGGGGCAGTGGGGGCTGGTGGTTAGAGCAGGGGGCGGGAGCTAGGACTCCTGGGTTCTCTCCCCGGCGCTGGGAGGGCAGTGGGGGCTGGTGATTAGAGCGGGGAGCCAGGACTCCTGGGTTCTCCCCCTGGCTCTGGGGAGTCAGTGGGGGCTGCCAGTTCTTCTTTGTCTTTCGCTTGGACGGTTTTACGTGAAATTCCTCATCTTTATATTTCAACGTTTCGCGCCTGTTCTTTCGGTCACTGCCGTAACAGTTTTATTTTGCCCTCGCTGGCGCTTGCGCCCCGGCCTCTGTCGTCATTTTGCATTCGCAAATTCTGGCAGCACTTTTGAGGCGGAATCCCCTCGGTTCTTCCAGCTGGAAGTTTCTATTGAAGCCTTTGCCGTAAAGGACGTCTCTCGGCGTGGGGACGTGCCTTGATTTTTTTTCTGGCGGGTGTCTGCTTTTCAACGAGGGCTCCTTTCCAACCGGGGCTCTTCCCTGGGGATTCACGTCGTTTTTCACGTGAAGGTCTCCGACGAGGGACACCGGGCCTCACTGTCAGCGTTCGGTGGGTCTGCAGGTTTTCACGGCAAACGTCGTAACGCTCGATCGGCAACCGGCGCTTTTTTCTGATGTTGGACGGCTTTCTCGTAGCACGTGTCTCCAGCCGTTGGAAATAACAGCGGATCCCTCTGTCTGACGAGGTTTGATGGCGGACAGGCAGAGCTTTCCGTCTATTTCTTGGCTTAAATTACGCGATCGTTTCTGCAGCTTCACAACGGTGACGATGGATTTGCCGACATTTATGTGATCATTTCTCCGAAGATGTATTCGTTGACCTAAATTACACAGTACTTTCTCCAGCCTCACAAAGTTGAGGATGGTTTTGTTGGCTGCAATTATGCGAAACTTTCTCCAGCTTCACAAAATTGGCCATATATTGGTTGACTTAAATTCTGTGATAATTTCTCCGGGTTCACAAAGTTGACGATGTATCTGTTGGCTTGAATTACGCGATACTTTCTCCAGCTTCACTAAGTTATTGCAAATTACAAATTTATCGCAAATCACACGATACTCTGTCCAATTTCACAAAGTTGACGACGTTTTTGTTGGCTTAAATTACATGATCCTTTCTCCAGCTTCACAAAATTGACGATATATTCGTCGACTTAAATTATGCAATAATTTCTCCAGCTTGACAAAGATGGTGATGTATTTGTTGACAAATTATGTGGTACTTTCTCCAGCTTCCCAAACTTGACAATGTATTTGTTGACAAATTACCCAAAATTTTCTGCCTCTTCACAAAGTTGGCGGGGCATTTGTTGGCTTAAATTGTGTGATACTTTCTCTGACTTCACAAAGTTGAGGATACATTTGTTGACTTAAATTACACAATTCTTTCTCCCTCTTCACAAAGTTGTTGATGTAATTAATGGCTCAAATTACAGGATCCTTTCTCCAGCTTCACAAAGGTGGCGATATATTGGTTGACTTAAATTATGTTAATTTCTCAAGCTTCACAGAGATGACACTGTATTTGTTAACAAGTTATGTGATAATTTCTCCGGCTTCACAAAGATGATGACAAATTTGTTGACAAATTACAGGATACTTTCTCTGGCTTCACAAAGTTGACGATGGTTTTTTTGGCTTAAGTTACGCAAAACTTTCTCCGGATACACAAAGTCGACAATTTATTTGTTCCCTTAAATTACGCGATCCTGTCTGCACCTTCAGAAAGTCGACAATTTATTTGTTCCCTTAAATTACGCGATCCTGTCTCCAGCTTCAGAAAGTCGACAATTTATTTGTTGGCTTAAATTACGCGGCCCTTTCTCCAGCTTCAGAAAGTCGACTATTTATTTGTTCCCTTAAATTACGCGATCCTGTCTCCAGCTTCAGAAAGTCGACAATTTATTTGTTGGCTTAAATTACGCGGCCCTTTCTCCAGCTACAGAAAGTCGACTATTTATTTGTTCCCTTAAATTACGCGGCCCTTTCTCCAGCTTCACAAGGTGGACAATTTATTTGTTGCCTTAAATTAAGCGATCCTGTCTCCATTTTCACAAATTTCCTTTGACCTTTGGGGGGAAAAGTTGCTTTCTGACTTTGCAGTTGCCGATGTTTTCTCGGCCGGCACACAGATTTCCTCACCTTGATTATCTTTTTCTGATTTGGCCTCCTTGCTTACTGGTTTTGGTTCTCTGTGCCTTAAATATTGAGTCTGTTCTTGTCTGGCTCTGGTCTGAAGAAGTGGGTCTGTCCCACGGAAGCTCACCTAATAAACTATTTTGCTAGTCTTTAAAGTGCCACTTGGCTGCTTTTTGTTTTGATAGCTTTCTCACAAGGTTGCCTTAGCTTTGCTTTGGCCCGGGGGGCGGGGGGGTGTCTCTCTGGAGTTTAGCTCCAGCCCAGATTCTCGCACGTCGCTTAAAGGTATTATTTTGGGATTTGCTGTCCGGTTTCGCGCACCCTTCGGCCCGGCTGCCATTCAGAGCGCCTGCTGCTTGGCTGAGCTTGAGGGATTATGCAGCGGGTTCACCCCACCAGGGGATAATCAATTGTCTCTTCTGTCTTTGTTTCCTATCTCCCTCGGTCCCGGGGCGCCCCAGAACCACAGCTGAAGGGCATCCTGACCAAACTCCTCTGCAGACATGGCTACTTTCTCCGCATGCATCCGGACGGCACCCTCGACGGGACAAAGGAGGACGCCAACACCTTCAGTGAGTGGGCATGGCTGGGGCATGCAGGGTGAGGCTGGAGAGGGGTGGGACCTGGCCCCTCTCAAGGCGCCGGCTCCCCCTGGCCCAGGGCAGGACTAGCTGGCTCAGGGGCAGGGAGTGGGGCAGGGCCTGGCCCCTCTAGGGGCACCGCCTCCCCCCAGCCCAGGGCAGGACTGGCTGGCTCAGGGACAGGGAGTGGGGCAGGACCTGGCCCCTCTCAAGGCGCCGGCTCCCCCCGGCCCAGGGTGGGACTGGCTGGCTCAGGGGCAGGGAATGGGGCAGGGCCTGGCCCCTCTAGGGGCGCGGGCTCCCCCAACCTGCAGCCCGGACTCCTGGGTTCTTCACCTGGCAGAACACCTCCCTTCCCCCATTCCTCTATGTGATGGAGTGGGGGGGGTGCATGTGTGAGTCAGGCTGGATGTCCGAGGCAAGCAGCAGCTCCCAGTGGCTAAGGATGACCCTGGGGCTACAACTGGCAGATAACACCTCTGCCTGAACAAAGAGCAGGGAGGAGCTGAGCTGGGTTTTGAATCGGGGGTGGCAGTTAGAGGCTAGGAAAAGGGAGAGCTGGAAGGCAGCCAGCCTGAGGAGGGGAAAGCTACACCCCAGAGGGGCACCCCTCGGGGTCTTCCCCCCAGGACGGGTTGGAAGGACTGTCTCTGGCGGCTATGCTGTTGCTTCTGTGACAAACTGGACATCTGTTGCCTAATAAACCTGCTGTTGTACCTGCTGAGTGAGTGTCACTCCTGCCAGCGGACGGGGTGCACTGCAAGGGGACCCCTGAACCCCATCACACTGGTGTCAGAAGTGGGATGCACTGCACCCACGGATGAGCTCCCAGCAGTGGCTGACTGAGCACCAGAGAAGGAAGGAGTCTCACAAGAGTCAGAGGGGGAACAGAGCCATTCCTGCAGCTGCTGCTGGTGAGTGGATACCCCGGGAGATAGCGGGGAGATGGATTATACCCGACTCCTGAAGGCAGAGCTAGCGGGGCTGTGCAGAGAGAGGGGCCTGACCGTGGGGAAGGCGACCAAGGCCCAGCTGATTGCACAGCTGGAAGAGAATGACCGATCCGGGGGGGCAGAGCCTGTCCCGGCAGAAAGTGGCCGGTCAGCCTCGGGAAGCATTTCGGATTCTTCGACAGGAGCAGGGGCTCGACGCCGTCCGACAGACGCGGTGCCCACCAGGTCGCGCTCAGCTAGCGGTGGTCCATCGCGGGCAGAGTCCCCCGCCGCAGAGCTGAGACGGCTGGAACTCGAGGTGAAATTAAAGGAACTGGAGCACCAGGAACGGGAAAGAGAGCGTGAGCGACAGGAACGAGAAAGAGAGCGTGAGCGCCAGGAATGGGAAAGAGAGCGTGAGCGTGAGCGCCAGGAATGGGAAAGAGAGCGTGAGCGTGAGCTCCAGGAACGGGAAAGAGAGCGTGAGCACGAGCGCCAGGAACGAGAAAGAGAGCGTGAGCACGAGTGCCAGCTACAAGAGAGACAGCGGGAGGAGAGAGAGCGAGAGCGGGAGCATGAGCGAACCATGGCAGAGGCGAGACGCCAAGAGGCCCCAGCTGCGGTAAGCGGGGAGAGGGCCAGACGGCTCGGGGTGGCCAGTCACTTGGAGACGCGTGTGCTGGCCCAGTGTCAGGACACAGGGGACATGGACGAGTTCCTTACCGCCTTCGAGCGAGCCTGTGAGTTGCACGAGGTTCCCCCAGATGAGTGGCTCCGGCACCTCACCCCCTTGCTGGGCCGGAAGGGTGCAGCGGTGCTCAGCCAGCTGGTGGGGCTGCAGCCTGGGGACTATGAACGGTTCAAACAGGCCCTGCTGCATAAGTTCGGGCTGACTCCGGAGATGTACAAGAAGAAGTTCCAGGAGGCGCAGAAGAGGCCAGAGGAAACCCACGTAGATACAACTGCCCGCCTGAAGCAATACTACCAGAAGTGGGCGTTCGGAATGGGAGTCCAGTCCGTAGAGGACCTGATCGAGCTGGCGGTGGTGGAGCGATTCTACGAGATGTGCGCACCTGACCTGAGGGTGTGGCTCGTGGACCGGAAGCCGGGGGACTCACATGATGCAGGGAAACTGGCAGATGACTTCACAAACAGCCGGGCCAGGTTTGAAAGTGAGCCCCACAAGGAGAGGGAGTCTCGGAGAGAGAGGGAGTCCCGGAGGGAGAGGGAGTCCTGGAGAAACCGAGAATCTCAGAGAGACCGGTCCCTAACTGTACGACAGAGGGGACCACCTCTTGGGCGAGCCCAGGAAAGAGGGGCCAGCCACCCACCCCCCAGAGAGCCAAACAGAGCCCGGACAGAGCAGCCGGCCCGAGGGACACAACAAGACCCAGGCTGTTACCGCTGTGGGCGAAAGGGGCATAGAGCAGCCCAGTGCCCCAGGCTCCCAGACAGGTTGAGCAGGCCGGGGGGTCATGGAGTCAACTGGGTGGGGTCCCAGAAGTCAGAGGGGCTGGCGGCCAAGGCGGGTGGTGCTGACAATGGGCACTCGGATTGGGCCGAATCCGCCCCACAGACCAGCTCCTCAGGGGGACCAAATGCTCAGAGGCCAGTTTACAGAGTGGGGGCAGCGCTACCTCTGTGGAGCAAGTGTCTCAAACACCTCGAGGTAGACAGGAAAAAGGTCACGGGGTTCTGGGACACAGGCGCTGACGTGACACTGGCCCGACCCGGCGTGGTGGCACCCGGCTGCATGATACCCGATTCCCACCTGACGATAACAGGAATTGATGGGACCCCTTTCAAGGTGCCCATGGCGAGGGTGCACCTGAAATGGGGGAAGAAGGAAGGCCCCAAGGAAGTGGGCGTGCACAGCCATTTGCCGGCGGATGTACTGATGGGGGCTGACCTGGAGAACTGGCAAGGTGAACGCCCTCGTGCCCTGGTCCTGACCCATAGCCAAAGAAAACGAGGGGTGCGCTCCCCAGATTCAGGGGTACAGGCCCAGCCAAAGCCACAGGGGCCAACCCTGAGAGAAAGGGGGCCCCCAAAACCCAGATCTCACAGGCCAGGGGTGCTGGAGCCAGGCAGGGATGGGGAAGTAGCATCCGCTCCTGCCCGAGCGGAAGAATTCCAGGCAGAGCAGCAGAGAGACCCCTCCTTGCAGAAGCTGAGGGAACTGGCCAGTCTCAGCCCAGCTCCGCAGCTGGGGGAGGGCTGCAGGGAGAGATTCCTGTGGGAAAAGGGATTCCTGTACCGGGAATGGGCTCCCAGACGCAAAGCGGAGCCATGGAAGGTCCAGAGGCAACTGGTGGTCCCCCAAAAGTACCGGCGCAGGCTGCTGTACCTAGCCCATGATGTCCCGCTCGCAGGACACCAGGGGATCCACCGCACCAGGAGAAGGTTGTTACAGAACTTTTTCTGGCCAGGGATCTTTGCAGCTGTCCGTCTGTATTGCCTGTCCTGCGATCCCTGCCAGAGGATGGGGAAGAGCCGGGACAAGGGGAAAGCTGCCTTGAGGCCACTGCCCATCATAGAGGAGCCTTTCCAGAAAGTGGCTATAGACATAGTGGGCCCCTTCAGTAAGGCAACGCGTTCGGGGAAGAAATATATTTTGGTGGTGGTAGATTTTGCCACGCGATACCCAGAAGCAGTGGCCTTGACCTCTATCGACGCTGACACCGTGGCTGATGCACTGCTGTCCATTTTCAGCAGAGTGGGGTTCCCCAAGGAGGTCCTCACAGATCAGGGGTCCAACTTCATGTCGGCCCTACTGCAAAGCTTGTGGGACAAGTGTGGGGTCCGGCACACCTGGGCCACAGCCTACCACCCGCAGACCAATGGGCTGGTGGAGAGGTTCAATGGGACTCTGAAGCAGATGCTGAGAACCTTCATGAATCAATACCCCCATGACTGGGACAAGTACTTACCCCACCTGCTGTTTGCATACAGGGAGGTGCCCCAGGAATCCACGGGGTTCTCCCCGTTTGAGCTGCTGTACGGAAGGAGGGTACGGGGACCCTTGGACTTGCTCAGAGAAGAGTGGGAGGGGACGGCCTCCCCTGAAGGGGAGTCAGTGGTACAGTATGTACTGACCTTCCGGGAAAAACTCACCGAGCTCATGGGCCTGGCCAGGGAGAACCTCTCCATGGCCCAAAGGAAGCAAAAGGTCTGGTATGACCGTAACGCCAGGGCCCGAGCCTATGCCACCGGGGATCAAGTGATGGTCCTTATACCTGTGCGGCGGAACAAGCTGCAAGCGGCCTGGGATGGGCCCTTCAAGGTCGTCAAACAGCTAAATGACGTGAATTATGTGGTGGAACTGTCGAACCGGGCCCACAGCCACCGGGTCTATCATGTGAACATGATGAAACCTTACTGGGACAGGCAGAACTTGGTGCTGGCCGTGTGCAGACACTGGGAGGGGCAGGGGGAAGATCCCTTGGTGGATTTACTCACAAGGACGGGAGCCGGCTCCTTGCTGGAGTCTATTCCCCTCTCAGACCAGCTGACCCCTGCCCAGCAGACGGAGATCAAGGAGGTGCTGCATTCGCATCAACAGCTGTTCTCGGACAGACCCGGACGCACTGACCTGGCTGTCCACCGAATAGAGACAGGCACCCACGCCCCTATCAAGTGTGTGCCATTCAGAGCCACAGGGAGGACGGCTCAGGACATAGAGCGGGAGGTTGAAGACATGCTGGCTCTGGGGGTGATCCAACCCTCGTCCAGCCCCTGGGCCTCTCCCGTGGTGTTAGTCCCTAAAAAAGATGGGTCTGTTCGGTTTTGTGTGGACTATCGCAAGCTTAACGCCATCACTGTCTCGGACGCCTACCCCATGCCCAGGCCTGATGACCTTTTAGACAAGCTGGGGGGAGCCCGTTACCTCACCACCATAGACCTCACCAAGGGGTACTGGCAAGTGCCATTAGACCAAGATGCCCGGCTGAAGTCGGCTTTCATCACTCCTGTGGGGCTCTACGAGTTCTTGGTCCTGCCCTTCGGCCTCAAGGGGGCACCTGCTACCTTCCAGCGTCTGGTGGACCAGCTACTGAAGGGGATGGAGAGCTTTGCCCTGGCTTACATGGACGACATCTGCATCTTCAGCCAGACGTGGGAGGACCATGTGTCCCAGGTCAAGCAGGTGCTGGACCGACTCCAGAAGGCTGGTCTGACTATCAAGGCAGGGAAGTGCAAGGTGGGAATGGCTGAGGTGACCTACCTGGGCCACAAGGTGGGCAGCGGCTGCTTAAAGCCAGAGCCAGCTAAAGTGGAGGCTGTCAGAGATTGGCCAACACCCCAGACTAAGAAGCAGGTCCAGGCCTTCATTGGGATGGCGGGGTACTACCGGAGGTTTGTGCCCCACTTTAGCTCCATCGCAGCCCCCCTCACGGAGCTGTGTAAAAAGGGAAAGCCTGACAAGGTGGTTTGGACCGAGCAGTGCCAAGAGGCCCTCTGCGCGCTGAAGGAGGCTCTGATCAGGGCCCCAGTGCTGGCAAATCCCGACTTCAACAAGCCCTTCCTGGTGTTCACCGATGCCTCGGACGTGGGGCTGGGGGCGGTGCTAATGCAGGTGACTGACAAAGGGGAGAAACACCCCATCGTGTACCTGAGTAAGAAGCTGCTGCCCCGGGAGCAGAGCTACGCGGCCATAGAGAAGGAATGTCTGGCCATGGTGTGGGCGCTGGGGAAGCTGCAGCCGTACCTGTTTGGACGGCGTTTCACCGTGTACACCGATCACTCACCCCTGACCTGGCTGCATCACATGAAAGGGGCCAACGCCAAGCTCCTGCGGTGGAGTCTGCTCCTGCAGGACCACGACATGGAGGTGGTCCACGTCAAGGGGAACAACAACACCATAGCCGATGCCCTGTCACGCAGGGAGGGCCCCGAACTTCCCCAGGTCACTGGCTAAGTGACCCCGCTCAGTGCGGTCTGGAAGGGGGGAGAGATGTGATGGAGTGGGGGGGGTGCATGTGTGAGTCAGGCTGGATGTCCGAGGCAAGCAGCAGCTCCCAGTGGCTAAGGATGACCCTGGGGCTACAACTGGCAGATAACACCTCTGCCTGAACAAAGAGCAGGGAGGAGCTGAGCTGGGTTTTTGAATCGGGGGTGGCAGTGAGAGGCGAGGAGAAGGGAGAGCTGGAAGGCAGCCAGCCTGAGGAGGGGAAAGCTACACCCCAGAGGGGCCCCCCTCGGGGTCTTCCCCCCAGGACGGGTTGGAAGGACTGTCTCTGGCTGCTATGCTGTTGCTTCTGTGACAAACTGGACATCTGTTGCCTAATAAACCTGCTGTTGTACCTGCTGAGTGAGTGTCACTCCTGCCAGCGGACGGGGTGCACTGCAAGGGGACCCCTGAACCCCATCACACTCTATCAGGCCTCTTTGGCGGGGTGGGGGGGTGGCAGCTTCTGAGGCATTTAATCTGCTTTTATGCAATCCCAGAATGTTCCGGTGCCTCCCGGAGCAGAAACAGTTGGGGGGAGATTAGGTGAAGGGAGGAGTTACCTGTTCCCTGCCCCCTGAGCCAGCCAGTCCTGCCCTGGGCCGGGGGGAGCCGGTGCCCCTAGAGGGGCCAGGCCCTGCCCCATTCCCATCTAGCTGCTTCTCCAGAGCTGATGCCTCACTGTCCATCTCTCTCCCCTCCTACAGCTCTCTTCAACCTGATCCCCGTGGGGCTGAGAGTCGTCGCCATCCAGGGCTCCAAGTCAGGGCAATATGTCGCCATGAATGCCGAGGGCTACCTCTATACCTCCGTAAGTGTCCTTCCCCCGGCCCTCCCTCCTGATTGAAGCGACTGTTGGTGGCAAGGGTGGGATCTCTGGGTTGTGTGGCAGCCCTGGGTGCAGAGCGGTGGGGTGGCGAAGAGGGGGCAGGGTCCTCTCTCTCCCAGTTGTTGCCCTGCCTCCTGGCTCAGTCGAGGGGTGGATAGCCACAGTGTGTCCCCAGGGAAGCAGATTGGAGCATCTGTTTGGTGTCAGCAGTGGGATAGCTAGGTGAGCCCTGGAGGGACAGGCCGCTGGTGGCTAATGGGTTGTGGTACCCACTCGCTGCCAGCAAGTGGTGTGGCATAGAAGGCAGAGCTAAGGGTGAGAGGGGATGGTGTAGCCAGACCAAAAGCCTGCATTGCTGTCAGCGGTGGGATAGCTGGGGGTTCCTGTCCCGTCTGTCTCCAGCCGGTGGGGCTCCCTACCCCCAAGTGAACCCCCATCCCCTTCTTCACTCAACGGGGGTGGACACTCAGAGCATCCATCCCCCACAGCCCCTTAAGACCAACACCCTCCATCTCCCAAACTCCCTGGGGGTCCACGGAGGGGTGCAGGACCCATCTTCCCAGCCATCCAGCCCCCACCCCCAGGATGCTGCCCCACGAAATCCCCTCCCTCAGGCCCCACTGGCCTCTCTCCTGCATATCCCATCCCCCCGGCCAGCTGATGCTGCGATGTACTTAGCTGCTGGCCTGATTTTTCAAGAGAACCCCTGGGGAACCCTGGGAAATCACCCACACCCTCCCAGCCAGGGAGAAAGAGCCTGTGCCAAACAGCCCCCCCCCTTCTCGTCAGCTGCTGTCTGTGTAGCGCCAAGCACGCCCAGCGGGCCGTGTCTTCACGACTTGCTCGCCCCGTCGCACGGGGGACGGCATTTCTCGCTGGTGAAAGGTGGGCAGCCAGGGGCCGGGAAGAGCGGTGGTGAGCAGAGTGAGGAAACTCATGGTGAACGTGGAGATGCTCGTGAAAATGATAGTGAACGTGGGTCGGGGGGATGATGGTGACTGGGGGTGTTGATAGTGAAAATCCCCAGGCCTGCTGTAGACAACAACAGTGGATGTGGCACTGAGCGTGAAAATCATGGTGCACAGGGTGTCAAGAGGGAAAATAAGAGTGAACAGGGCACTAATGGTGAAAATAACCATGAATATGGCACCACGTGACAGGGCGTTCAGCAGGGGGCACTGGCCCCTGCCAGGCAGGGCTGGCCCCAGGGCAGTGCTAGGGGGCACCGTGGGGCAGGGACCGGAGAACCCAAGCATCCGAGCCGAGGCCCCTCTTGGAGGCCGAACAACAGGGGTTGAACACTGCCCTCGGCTGGGCATGGTTGGTCACTGCAGCCTCCCGCCACCCTCCCGTTTCTCTCTCCGCCTCGTCACAGGCTCACTTCACCGCCGAGTGCCGCTTCAAGGAATGCGTCTTCGAGAACTACTACGTCACGTACTCCTCCACCCTCTACCGCCAGCACGAGTCCGGCCGCTCCTGGTACCTGGGCCTCAACAAAGAGGGCCAGGTCATGAAGGGAAACCGAGTCAAGAAGACCAAAGCCGCCGCCCACTTCTTGCCCAAACTTCTGGAAGGTGAGCAGGGAGGGGAATGAGCCAGGACAAGGGGGAAGAGGCTAGAGGGAACAATAGGGGGTGTCACATGGGCACCACTTTCCTTGCATAGTAGCTCGAGCTATCCCACTGCTGACACCAATACTGCTGTTGTGGGCCACGCCAGGAGGGGGCTGTGCAGAAAAGGACCTGGCGGAGGTCATGTAGACCGCAAGCTAAATAGTGTGACACTGTTGCCTAACAACCAAGCCTGATTCTGCTCTGCACGAACAGGAGTTGTAAGTCCACTTGGCTCTGTGCCAACGAGGCCTCAGCTGGAACTTTGTCTCTGGTCCTGGGCCCCCACGTTTCAGGAAAGAGGTGGAGAGATTGGACGGGTCTAGAGAACAGAAAATCCCACACTCCCAGGGCGGGACAGGAGCATGGGAGGTCGTGGGGTCCAGCCCGCTGCCCAGAGCGGGACCAGCCTGACCCTGTCGTCCCAGCCAGGGCTTGGCCCAGCTCCACCTCTAGAGCTGGAGATCCCCCCACCGCTCTGGGGAACCCGTCCCAGTGCCTCACCGCCCTCCTGGGGGGAGAGTTTTTCCTCATCTCCGACCCCCACCTCCCCCACCGCGACGTGAGCCCGTCGCTCCTCGTCCTGCCCCCCGGCACCCCCGAGAACAGCCTCCCCCCAGCCTCGTCAGAGCCCCTGGAGGGAGGTGAAGGCTGCCAGCAAACCCCCCTCGCTCTTCTCTTCTGCCAACTCACCACGCCCCAGTCCCTCGGCCTCTCCTCGCCGGCCACCTGCTCCAGCCCCCGGCGCATTTTGGTTGCCCTCCGCCGGCCCCTCTCCAACGCACCCACGTCCCTTCTGCACTGGGGGGCCCAGAACCGGACACAACCCTCCAGCCGGGGCCTCCCCAGTGCCGAGGAGAGGGGACCCATCACTTCTCTAGCGCTGCTGGAAATGCTCCTCCGGACGCAGCCCCATGCGCCGGTCGCCTTCTCGGCTACAAGGCCCCACTGGGGGCTCCTCTCCGGCCTCTCGCCCACCGCGACCCCCAGGGCCTTTTCTGCCACCCGGCTCCTTAGCCAGCCTGGAACAAGGCTCGGGATTCTCCCCTCCCGCGGGCAGGACTCCAAACTTGTCCTTGTTGAATCGCACCCCATTTATTTTGGCCCAGTTGTCCAAGTTATCCAGGTCCTTCTGGACCCCCTCCTGACCCTCCATCCTGTCCCCCTAGCTTAGCCTCGTCTGCGAATTTGCCGAGGGCGCAATCCAGCCCCTCCTCCAGGTCATTAATAATGGGGTTGAACACGGGCGATGAGGGACGACGGGAAGAACTGGGGGCTTGTTTAGTTGGGAAACGAGAAGGCTGAGGGGGACGCGACGGCGCTTTTCAAGTACCTCCAAGAGGGTTGCAAGGAGAAGGGAGAAAAGTGGTTCTCCTGGGCCTCGAAGGACAGGTCAGAGCAATGGGTTTAAACTGCAGCAAGGGAGGTTGAGGCTGGACATCAGGGAACAACTTGCTCCCCGTCGGGCGGAGTTGGTGGAGGTCGTGGGATCTCCATCGCTGCAGATATTCCAGAGCAGGTTGATGGTGCTCGGCCCCGCGGTGAGGGTCTAAGGCCCTCTAATTTGTTTCATTTGCCTGCCCCTGTCTTCCCAGGCAGTAGCGTGGCAGGGGCTTCACCTTGTCACCCTTCTCCGAGCGTGTGTCTCTCTCTCTCTCTCTCTCTCTCCCTCTCTCTCCCCCCGCAGTGGCCATGTACCGGGAACCATCGCTCCACAGCGTGCTGGGAACCTCGGCGGCCCGGAAGGGGGACCAGGCCGGCGCCCCCGGCAAAGAGCCAGCCAAGCCCCAAGCCACGTAACCCCGAGGTCGGGGAGGGGCTTCTCCGTTGCTCCAGCCGCGCCCCTTCCCTGCTCCGTCCCGCCCTCAGCCCTGGCTCAGGACAGCCGCCTGCCTACCTTCGACCTCTCGGACCTCAGAGAAAAATAAGCAACTATGCCATGGAGGGTGCGCTACCCTGCGCCCCCACCATGGGGGGGACACCCACGGTCTTCCGTGCCAGCTGAGAACGGGGCTCCCCGTTCAGCCGTCGGCTGGGGATGGGATCTCAGCAGCGCCAGCTCCCTTTGCAGCAATAAGGGCGCACAGGCCTCCTCCATCAGGAAAGCGGCCCCGTCAAGCTGCCCTTCCTTCGCCAGCAATAAGGAGGCGCGCGACCGGTTTTTGTCCCGCCGGGTGACGCCGTTCACAAAGCACCCCCTTTCCCGGGCCTTCCTTCAGAGCCATAAGGGCCCGGTGCCCTGTCCCCACCAGCACGGGGCGACGTCGAGAGCCCCAGCAGCGGCGTCGCCACCCGCTGCGTCGTGCACAATCGCCGCGTTTCCACGGCAGGGACGTACCCGCTGCGATCCGCTCGCGGCCGGAAAAGGCTGCAAGCGCCAGCGTTGACCCCCGTGGCAATGCACAGCCCCCCGCCTTCCTTTCTGCCAGCGGAGGGGGCCTCAGGGGGGGGTATCCCGGGGACGCCGGGGGGCCTTTCTGCCCGGCTGGGTTACGCCTTTTCTCCCCACCCGGCAGCAATGCTCGCTCGCCGACGGACCTGGGGGGCAATGGAGTCTTGCAGGAGAGAACTTATACAGCCTTTGCCAGTCGATGGAAACGAGAAGCCAATGCTGGGGGGAGGGGCGTGGCAAAGGGAAGCCCCGCCCCCTCCCACAAGCCCCTCCCCCTTCCTCGTGACAGACACTTGCAGTAACAAGAGACAGACCTAGCCCAGGGGTCGCTGAAGCCAGACCCCAGGAAAAGTGGACATGGGGCCGGAGCCTGTCGTGGGGAGGATCATTCTAGCCTCATTTGACGACTGTTGTATTTTATTGCTTATCGGCTGGGAGGGGAGGGGGGAGTCAAAGCCAGTTCCCCACAGGCTGCACCGGGGAGGATTTTAATTATCTGTCTCAGGTCCCCTAATATGTGTATCAGCCACTTTCCACAGCTGGGGAGAGAACCCAGGAGTCCTGGCTCCTGGCCCCCTGCTCTAACCACCAGCCCCCACTGCCTTCCCAGCGCTGGGGTGAGAACCCAGGAGTCCTGGCTCCCGGCCCCCTGCTCTAACCACCAGCCCCCACTGCCCTCCCAGCGCCAGGGAGAGAACCCAGGAGTCCTGGCTCCCGGCCCCTGCTCTAACCACCAGCCCCCACTGCCCCCCCAGCGCCAGGGAGAGAACCCAGGAGTCCTGGCTCCCACCCCCTGCTCTAACCACCCGCCCCCACTGCCCTCCCAGCGCCGGGGAGAGAACCCAGGAGTCCTGGCTCCCACCCCCTGCTCTGACCACCAGCCCCACTGCCCTCCCAGCATGGGGGAGAGAACCCAGGAGTCCTGGCCCCCGGCCCCCTGCTCTAACCACCCGCCCCCACTGCCCTCCCAGCGCCGGGGAGAGAACCCAGGAGTCCTGGCTCCCACCCCCTGCTCTAACCACCAGCCCCCACTGCCCTCCCAGCGCCAGGGAGCGAACCCAGGAGTCCTGGCCCCCGGCCCCCTGCTCTAACCACCAGCCCCCACTGCCCCCCCAGCGCCAGGGAGAGAACCCAGGAGTCCTGGCTCCCACCCCCTGCTCTAACCACCCGCCCCCACTGCCCTCCCAGCGCCAGGGAGAGAACCCAGGAGTCCTGGCTCCCACCCCCTGCTCTAACCACCAGCCCCCACTGCCCCCCAGTGCCAGGGAGAGAACCCAGGAGTCCTGGCTCCCACCCCCTGGTCTAACCACCCGCCCCCACTGCCCTCCCAGCGCCGGGGAGAGAACCCAGGGACCCCCAGTGTAGGGGGCACTGTGGGGCAGGGGGCTCAGCAGGGCTGGCCCCAGGGCAGTGCTGGAGGATGCTGGGGGGCAAGGAGGGGGGAGCAGCTGCATTTTGCGGGTGCACCTGAGATGGGGGGAGGGGGCGTGTGTGTGTGTTTCCTGCATGTTCTGGGCGTGTTGTGTACGACCGGGTGACACTGTGTATCCCTCTGTACGGTTCTGAGCTGCCCCGCCCCTCCAGCCCCCCCATCCCGCCCCCCACAGGCTCCCCCGGGTAGCGGAGGGGAACACAGGCCCCCTGATACCCCCTTCCCCTGTTTCTCTCACCCCCCAGCCCCACTCTAAGAACCAGCCTTGCACCCTCTGGTCCCCGCATGAGGCACGGCCCCTCCCTGTGCAATAAATCCCCATCTTTACCCCCCCCGGGACAAAGGGGCCACCCCCCCCCCAGCCCCCTGAGCTCTGCACCACCTGGGGAATAAACCACGTTTCTATGATTCTACCTGGCTCCGTGAGGCCGTGTGAGGCTCTGATCTGGGATCCGAATCCGGCTCCGGGATTTACCTGTGTCTGGAGGGGGACGGGGCCATGTGTGACTCCGAGCTGGGATCCAGCTCCGGGATTTACCTATTTCCGGAGGGGGGATAGGGATGTGTGGGACTCTGATCCTGGATCCCGCTCCAGGACTTACGTATGTCCGGACGGGGTGGGGCTGTGTGTGTCTCTGAGCTGGTATCCAGCTCCGGGATTTACCTGGGTCCGGAGGGGGGATGGGGCTGTGTTTGACTCTGATCCTGGATCCGGCTCCGGGATTTCCCTATGTCCAGACAAGGTGGGGGCTGTGTGGGACTCCCATCCTGGATCCCACTCCAGGATTTACTTAAGTCCTGATGGGGTGGGGCTCTGTGTGTCTCTGAACTGGAATCCAGCTCCGGGATTTACCTGTGTCCAGATGGGGTGGGGCCGTGTGTGACTCCGATTCTGGATCCCACTCCAGGATTTCCCTATGTCCGGACAGGGTGGGGCTGTGTGTGTCTCCAAGCTGGGATCCCACTCCTGGATTTCCCTGTGTCCGGAGGCGGGGATGGGGCTGTGCAGGACTCCCATCCTGGATCCCACTCTGGGATTTCCCTGTGTCCGGAGGGGGGATGGGGCTGTGCGGGACTCCCATCCTGGATCCCACTCCTGGATTTCCCTGCGTCCGGAGGGGGGGATGGGGCTGTGCGGGACTCCCATCCTGGATCCCACTCCTGGATTTCCCTGTGTCCGGAGGGGGGATGGGGCTGTGCGGGACTCCCATCCTGGATCCCACTCCTGGATTTCCCTGTGTCCGGAGGGGGGGATGGGGCTGTGCGGGACTCCCATCCTGGATCCCACTCCTGGATTTCCCTGTGTCCGGAGGGGGGATGGGGCTGTGCGGGACTCCCATCCTGGATCCAGCTCCGGGATTTCCCTGTGTCCAGAGGGGGGATGGGGCTGTGCGGGACTCCCATCCTGGATCCCACTCCTGGATTTCCCTGTGTCCGGAGGGGGGAATGGGGCTGTGCGGGACTCCCATCCTGGATCCCACTCCTGGATTTCCCTGTGTCCGGAGGGGGGGATGGGGCTGTGCGGGACTCCCATCCTGGATCCCACTCCTGGATTTCCCTGTGTCCGGAGGGGGGATGGGGCTGTGCGGGACTCCCATCCTGGATCCAGCTCCGGGATTTCCCTGTGTCCGGAGGGGGGATGGGGCTGTGTGGGACTCCCATCCTGGATCCAGCTCCGGGCTTTCCCTATGTCCCGACAGGGTCGGGGCCGTGCAGGACTCCAAGCCGGATCCGGTTCCGGGCTTTATCCTGCCAGCCCCCTGGCATGTCCCTCTGCCCCCCCCCGCCCCCTGCCTGTGCCCCACCCCCCATGGCTAACACAGGGGGTTGCAGGTTCGAGTCCCACCCCCCCCCCACCCGTGGGACCTGGTTCCCAAAGGGTTAACACTCACCCTGCCCCCCGCCTCCCAGGCCCAAACAGGTGCTGGCTGGCCTCTTCCCCCGCCATGCCCCCCTCACCCGCCCCCCCCCCCCCCCAGAGACAGCTGCTGGGACTGGGGGGGCGGAGCTGGGACCGGCTGGGCCTCGAGGAGCCAGCCGGACCCACCGACACGGCCATGGCGTGGGGCGCCTGGGCCCTGGTGACCCTCTGGCTTCTCCCCGCTGTGGGTGAGCAGGGGAGCCCAGCCCTGGCTCGAGGCCAGCCTGGAGGCAGGGCTGTGGGAGCAGCTATGGGGCAGGGAGCGGGCCAGGCGTGGGGTGGGCGGGGGTGAAGAAAGAGACAGGGCGCGTGGCTGTGTGGGGACAGACGGCTGGGTGGGAGGCCGCCTCGGGGAAGGGCGCCATCCCGGGGGGCAGTACGGGGACTATGACCCACGGGCGCACCCCTCACCGGTCTCTCTGCGCAGCAGGGGGCAGCCTGCCAGCCGAGGAGCGTTTGCTGGAGAAGCTCTTCGAGAACTACAACGCCGCCGTCCGCCCCGCCTGCTCCCCCGCCGACAAGGTCTTCGTCCGCCTGGGCATGTCCCTCTCCCAGCTCATCAGTCTGGTGAGGAACGCGGGCGGCCCTCCCTTGCACGCCCCTCTGGCCTGGGTTCTAGGTCGCTCTACCGGCGGCGGTAGAGCCTGGGTTCTAGATCTGTCTACAGCCACGAGCCCCCCCAGGGGTGGGTGGCCAGCGAGGGGCTGGCGTCTAGACCACCGCCCGCCCCTCGGGCCTGGTTCTCGAGCCCCGGCGCCGAGGAGACGGCCCTCCGGGCTCATGGCCCTGTTCTAGACCATGCCTGGAGCTCTCCTCCTCTGCCTTCTAGAGCGGCCGGGCGGGCTGCTACTGCCCAGGTTTGGCCCCAGCCCCAACCCTGTTCTAGAGCGGCCGGGAGGGCTGCCACGGCCCGGGTTTGGCCCCAGGTGCCCGCACCAGCCCTGACCCTGTTCTAGAGCAGGCCGGGCTCACTCCGGATCTGCCCTGGGCGGGTTCTCGAGTCACTGCTTGTCCCACAGCCACGGTGGGGTGACCTAGAACGCCGGGGCCTCTCGTTCTGGAGTCATCGGCTTCTCTCGGCGGGGAGGGGAACACCGCCCCCCCCCGAGCTCCAGCAGGGAGAGGGTTAAGGATCCCCCCCTCCCTCTTTGGCTCGGGGATAGAGGCAGCAGCTGTCACAACCCGCCCCCCCACTTCCACCCCACGGCACCTGCCAAAACCAGGGAGGTTATAAATAGCCCGGGGGGGGGGGGGGGGGGGCGGAAATGGGGCTGGATGGGGGGAGGGGCAGCCGGATAGATCCCCGGGCTTGGCACCCATCTCAGCCTCCCCCCAAACGCTCCCCCCCCCACTGTCACGCCCCCCCCGAAAGGGTAGCATCCTCCACCACGTACCCCCAAGTCGCCCCGACTTGGGGGGGGGGGTGTTTTTAAAGCGGGAGGCACTGATCCTGGCAGGGCCCGACTCTGGAGGTGGGGGACCCCCCGCACACCCCGAATGACGTTTTAATCCTTCCCCCCCCAGAATGAAAAGGATGAGGAGCTGACCACTAAGGTGTACATGGACCTGGTATGTACCAGCTCCCCACTGCCCCCCCCAGAGCCCCCAGATGTCTGGTTGTGGGGGGGTTGTAAAAAAAAAAGGGGGTGGGGGAACGGGCCCCAGCTCAGCCCCTCGCTTATCGCAGGAGCTGGCGGGGGTGGGGGGGCCCATCCCAGCACGGCCATGAACAGTGACCGGGGGCGGGGGTCGTGACTCAGTTTCCCCATCCAAGCTAATCTCCCAGGGTGGGGTGGACTGAGGGGCCAAACGCAGTGTGAGGGGTGAAGCTCTTTCTTTCTCACTCACCCCTTTCATTCATTTTCTTTCTTTCTTTCTCATTCGCTCCTCAAATTAATTTTTCTTTCTTCGTTTTTCACCCCTTTTCCTTCTTTCTTTCTTCCTTTCTTGTTCACCCCTTTAATTAGTTTTTCTTTCTTTCTCATTCACTCCTCTAATTTTTTTTTCTTTCTTTCTTTCTCATTCACTCCTCTAATTTTTTTCTTTCTTTCTTTCTTGTTCACTCCTTTAATTTCTTTTTTCCTTTCTTTCTTTTTCTTTTTTCTCATCCACTCCTCTAATTTCTTTCTCTTTCTCATTCACTCCTGTAATTTATTTTTCTTTCTTTTTTTCTTTTTTCTCATCCACTCCTCTAATTTCTTTCTTTCTCACTCACTTCTCTAATATTTCTTTCTTTCTTTCTTTCTTTCTTTTTCTTTCTCATCCACTCCTCTAATTTCTTTTTGTTTCGCACTCACTTCTCTAATATTTCTTTCTTTCTTTCTTTCTCATCCACTCCTGTAATTTCTTTTTCTTTCTCACTCACTTTTCTAATTTTTCTTTCTTTCTTTCTTTCTCGTTCACCCCTTTCATTAATTTTTCTTTCTCTCTTTCTCCCCCCCCACCCCCCGCACGCTGGCCGCGCCCAGGAGTGGACCGACTACCGCCTGAGCTGGAACCGGTCGGAGTTCGAGGACGTTGCCTACATCCGGCTGGCCTCCGACAAAGTCTGGCTGCCGGACATATACCTCATGAACAAGTGAGCGGGCGGGAGGCCGGGACGGAGGACCGGGGGGGGCCGGCGGGCTGGGCTCCTGCCGCCAGCCGACGCCCCCTCCTTTCCTTCCGCCAGCAACGACGGCAACTTCGGCGTGGCCCTGCCGGTCAGCGTCCTGGTGTCGCACACGGGGACCGTCCGCTGGCTCCCGCCCGCCCTCTTCCGCAGCAGCTGCAGCATCCAGGTGAGCCGGGCCCCGGGCGAGGGGGCGCCAAGCCGGGGGCACCGTGCTCACGCTCTCCCCGCCCCGCCAGGTGACCTACTTCCCCTTCGACTGGCAGAACTGCAGCATGGTGTTCCAGTCGTACGCCTATGGCCCGGCCGAGCTCGGCCTCCTGCACTCCCTGGACGAGGCCGGGCGCGAGGTGCGGGAGGTCGTCATCTTTGAGAACACCTTCATTGGTGAGCCGCGCCTCGCATGCCCTCGCACGCCTGCCCTTGCACCACTGGGCGTGCTCGCTCGCGCCCCTGCAGCCCGCTGGGCCTCGCACACCCTCGCACGCGTGCCCTCGCACTGCTGGGCATGCTTGCTCACACCCCTGCAACCTGCTGGGCCTCGCACGTGCTTGTACGCACACCCTCACACTGCTACGCATGCACGCTCACACTCACGTGCACCAGCAACCTGCTGGGCCTCGCATATGCTTGTATACACACCCTCACACAGCTATGCATGCTTGCACACGCCCACATGCACCTGCAACCCACTGTGCCTCGCACGTTTGTACACACGCCCTCACACCGCAATGCAGGCTTGCACATGCCCACGTGCACCCACAACCCGCACGCACACACACACACACACACACACACACACACACAAACACACACACACGCCCACTGCCAGCGCACATCCGAGAGGACCAGTTAATCAGCACTCATCAGCTGACATCTTCTATGTCACTATGTGCAGGAGTGCCGGGCCTGGCGGCGCAGGAGTGCCGGGCCAGGCGGCGCAGGAGTGCCGGGCTGTGGCCCTTCTGTGCCTTGGACTCCATGGCTGGGCTCAACAGTGCTCTCAGCTGCCTCCCTCCTGTGCCACCCCGGTTTGGCACCCCCAGCTCCCACCTGCACTGCACAACCTGCTTGAGGGGCAAACCCCCCAGGATTTCCGGGCGGGGGGGTGGGGATCTTCAGCAGAGCAAGAAGCGATGTTGCAGACTGAAGAGGGAAGCCAAAGAACATCCCTGAAGGCGAGTGCGAGAGAGAAGGGGGTGGCTTACCCTCGAAGATTATCATTCTCCGGGGAGTTACTCAGACGACGATGTCCCCGCCGGAAGGGATGCCGCGTTTACGTCCAGGCCTCAGAACCGTTTCTCTCGCGGGCGAGGGGGCGTTTCTGTATGGCCGGGAGCACGGTTCGAGGAGCCGATGGGATGTAATTAGAGGCGAGACCACAGAGCCGGACCGCGCCCGGTTCCGGGTGATGTTCCCAGCAGGAGCTCACGAGGGTTTGGGGGTCTCCGAACACTCCAGCGTGACTCTAGGACGTGTCCAATAATGGCCCGTTTGGGGGCGCCTAGGCCTGGGCTCGTTACCCACTGGAGCGAAGACTTCCCGTCAGGCCGTGCTGCTCTGCTTTCGGTATCCCGGGAAAGCTGTCTCCATGCTGGAAGCGAATGGAAGCGTCCGAGCTAAACGAACACACAAATGCGTACACAATCCCAGCGCACACCCCTACACACCGTCATGGCTGTCTCTCTCTCTCTCGTACACACACAGGGAGCCAGGGACGCCACGCACAGCTGAGTGTCACAAACACACACACACACACTGACAACTGCGACACACACACACAGAGTCACACGTATGGGAACAAACCCACAACCACGGCGCAGAGTGACACACTGAGTGTCGCACACGTGATCGCAGCAAGCGACCCTGCAGCAAACACCCGGAGGGATATACAAACACGCACGCACAAACAAAGCTGCAAACGCACACAGAAGGAAGGCCCCCCCCCAGCCACACCCCACGCACAAAGAGTCACACACAACACAACACAACACACAGAGAGCCACAAAACTCCCAGCCAGCCATGAGCTCCTCCACACACAGACGCAACCCACACAGCCAGCCCCTGCGCATTTCGGGTGCAGATCCCACTCCTGCCACCAATTGTTCCTGAGTGCTCCTCCTTTCCCGCTCCCTGGCCACCCCAGTGGGGTGACTCCAGGGTGTCACTCCTGACCCCCATCTTTGCCCTCCAGACAATGGGCAATGGGAGATCCAGCACAAGCCCGCACGGCGTAACACCCTGCCCGGGCAACTGCAACACGAAGACCTCACCTTCTACCTCATCATCCGCCGCCGGCCCCTCTTCTACATCGTCAACGTCATCATCCCCTGCATCCTCATCACCATGCTGGCCATCTTCGTCTTCTACCTGCCCCCCGACGCCGGTGGGTGCTGCACAGACGGGCTGCCCCTTGTGCCAGGGCCCACTAGCTGGGCCCTGTGGTCTTCTCTCCATGGGGAGTGACCAGAGGCAGTGGCAGACGGGCCCATCCGAGCCTTCTCCATGGCAGGAGGCCAGAGGCCAGACTAGATGGGCGTGGGGAGCCCTCTCTCTGAGCAGAGCAGAGGCCAGGTTAGATGGGCGTGGGGAGCCCTCTCTCTGAGCAGAGCAGAGGCCAGGTTAGATGGGCGTGGGGAGCCCTCTCTCTGAGCAGACCAGAGGCCAGGTTAGATGGGCGTGGGGAGCCCTCTCTCTGAGCAGAGCAGAGGCCAGGTTAGATGGGCGTGGGGAGCCCTCTCTCTGAGCAGACCAGAGGCCAGGTTAGATGGGCGTGGGGAGCCCTCTCTCTGAGCAGAGCAGAGGCCAGGTTAGATGGGCGTGGGGAGCCCTCTCTCGGAGCAGAGCAGAGGCCAGGTTAGATGGGCGTGGGGAGCCCTCTCTCTGAGCAGACCAGAGGCCAGGTTAGATGGGCGTGGGGAACCCTCTCTCTGAGCAGACCAGAGGCCAGGTTAGATGAGCGTGGGGAGCCCTCTCTCTGAGCAGAGCAGAGGCCAGGTTAGATGGGCGTGGGGAGCCCTCTCTCTGAGCAGAGCAGAGGCCAGGTTAGATGCGCGTGGGGAGCCCTCTCTCTGAGCAGAGCAGAGGCCAGGTTAGATGAGCGTGGGGAGCCCTCTCTCTGAGCAGAGCAGAGGCCAGGTTAGATGGGCGTGGGGAGCCCTCTCTCAGAGCAGACCAGAGGCCAGGTTAGATGGGCGTGGGGAGCCCTCTCTCTGAGCAGACCAGAGGCCAGGTTAGATGGGCGTGGGGAGCCCTCTCTCTGAGCAGACCAGAGGCCAGGTTAGATGGGCGTGGGGAACCCTCTCTCTGAGCAGAGCAGAGGCCAGGTTAGATGGGCATGGGGAACCCTCTCTCTGAGCAGAGCAGAGGCCAGGTTAGATGCGCGTGGGGAGCCCTCTCTCTGAGCAGAGCAGAGGCCAGGTTAGATGGGCGTGGGGAACCCTCTCTCAGAGCAGAGCAGAGGCCAGGTTAGATGGGCGTGGGGAACCCTCTCTCTGAGCAGAGCAGAGGCCAGGTTAGATGGGCGTGGGGAGCCCTCTCTCTGAGCAGACCAGAGGCCAGGTTAGATGGGCGTGGGGAGCCCTCTCTCTGAGCAGACCAGAGGCCAGGTTAGATGGGCCCGTCTCTCCCACCCTGGCTGACACCCGCTCCGCCCTCACCCCCCAGGAGAGAAGATGACCCTCTCCATCTTCGCTCTGCTCACCCTCACCGTCTTCCTGCTCCTGCTGGCGGACAAGGTGCCGGAGACCTCGCTGGCGGTGCCGATCATCATCAAGTACCTCATGTTCACCATGATCCTGGTGACCTTCTCCGTCATCCTCAGCGTGGTGGTCCTGAACCTCCACCACCGCTCACCCAACACCCACGACATGCCCTTCTGGGTCCGGCGGGTAAGTGGCCTCCTGCAGCGCCCCCCGGCCCAGGGCAGGACCGGCTGGCTCAGGGGGTGGGAATGGGGCAGGGCCTGGCCCCTCTAGGGGCGCCGGTTCCCCCGGCCCAGGGCAGGGCTGGCTGGCTCAGGGGCAGGGAATGGGGCAGGGCCTGGCCCCTCTAGGGGCGCCGGCTCCCCCCGGCTCAGGTGGGGGGCTCAAGGGGGGCTCTGGCCTCTCTCCTGGGCAGATTTTCATACACCGCCTGCCTCGGTACCTGGGGCTGCAGCGCCCGAAGCTGGAGCCCGTCCTGGCCCCCCCACCAGCCCCCCGGCAGGAGCTGGCTCTAGGCAGCCACCGGGCCGTGGACGAATATTTCATCCGCAAGCCCACGGCCGACTTCCTCTTCGCCAAGCCCGGCAGGTCAGGGCCGCGGGCGCTGCGTGACGGGGAGTGGGGGCACCGGGGGGGGGGCAGGGAGGAGGGATCCGCAGGGGGCGCTGTGGGGCAGGGGACCAGTGTGCCATGGGGCAGGGAGGGAGGGTGCCAGAGGAGGGTGCCATGGGGAAGGGTGTGGGGGGGCCCATTGGGAGGTGCCGTGGGGCAGGGAGGGGAACCCCCCGCAGGGGACACTGTGGGGCAGAGAATGGGGGACCCAGTGGGGGGGGCGCCATGGGGAAAGGAGGAGGGATCCCTGCATGGGGTGCCATGGGGCAGGGAGGGAGACCCCCCAGCAAAGGACACTGTGGGGCAGAGAATGGGGGACCCAGCAGGGGGGGGTGCTGTGGGGCAGGGAGGGGCCCCAGCAAAGGATGTTGTGGGGCAGGGAATGGGGTGGCCCAGCATGGGGTGCCATGGGCAGGGAGGAGGGATCTGAGCAGGGGGGTGCTGTGGGGCAGGATCCTAGCAGGGGGGTGCTGTGGGGCAGTGAGGAGGAATCCCATCTGGGGGCACCGTGGGGCAGGGAAGGGGCCCCAGCAAAGGACACTGTGGGGCAGAGAATGGGGGGACCCAGCAGGGGTACCATGGGGCAGGCAGGAGGGATTCCCGCAGGAGGCGCCATGGGGCAGAGAACTAGGTGCCCCACAGGGGGCACTGTGGGGGCTCCACCTCTCTCTCCCGCCCCCTCCCCCCCCCCGGCAGGCTCCTCCCGCCCCCTTTCTCACAGGACCTGCGGCGGTTCATTGAGGGGCCCAGCGAGTGCCTCGTCCTGCCCCCCGACCTCCGGGCCGCCGTGGACGCCGTCAGCTACATCGCCCAGCAGCTGCAGCAGCAGGAGGACTACGACACGGTGAGCCGAGCCCAGCCGGCTGCCCATCACCCATGGCCTCTGGCGCCGGGCCAAGTCAATGCCCCCCACTCTGCGTGGGGAGTGCCCCTGGCTGTGGGGTGCTTGCCTGTATCCCGGGCAGGGCTGGGACACGGGGGGAGGCTGGTGGGGCTTGGGGGGCAGAGTTAAGGAGGGGCCAATGGGGGGGCAGAATGAAGAGGGAGACAATAAGGATGGAGTTAAGGGGAGCCAATAAGGGTGGAGTTGAGGGGGAGCCAACAAGGGCAGAGTTAAGGGGAAGCCAATGGGGGCGGAGTTAAGGGGAGCCAACGGGGCAGAGTTAAGGGGAAGCCAATGGGGGTGGAGTTAAGGGGAGCCAACAGAGGCGGAGTTAAGGGGAAGCTTATGAGGGCAGAGTTAAGGGGAGACAACAGGGCAGAGTTACGGGGAAGCCAAGGGGGCGGTGTTAAGGGAGAACCAAAGAGGGCGGAGATAAGGAGCCAACGGGGCAGTGTTAAGGGGAGCGCATGAGGGCGGAGTTTAAGGGAGCCAATGGGGCAGAGTTAAGGTGGTGGCAAGGCTTAAGGAGGCTCAGTGGGGCCAGGCTAGGGGTCAGGAGCCCCCCCCCCAGCTCACACCTCCCACCCCTGCTCCCCAGCTCAAGGAAGACTGGCAGTATGTGGCCATGGTGGTTGACCGCCTCTTTCTCTGGACCTTTGTGACCTTCACCAGCGTGGGGACCCTCAGCATCTTCCTGGACGCCAGCTACCACCTGCCCCCCGCACAGCCCTTCCCCTAAGGGGGCCCCACGGCGCCGGCCTTCGCTCTCCCAGACAGCGGTGTCAAGCCACAGTCACGCCCAGCCCTGGGGGTCGGGGCAGTCACGCCGTGGGACGGGCGGGGGGGCGCTGGCTTGGCCTGGGGCACGCGGGGTGCGGGGAGGTGGGGGAGAGGTGTCTGCAGGGTTCAATAAATCCCCAGTTTTGCTTGCGAGAAAACAGACTCCCGAAGCTTTGTTGAATCCAGAGCCCGTTGTGGGGAGAGCAGGGTGGGAGCCAGGACTCCTGGGTTCTCTCCCCCGTGGTGGGAGGGCAGTGGGGGCTGGTGGTTAGAGCGGGGGGGGGGGCTGGGAGCCAGGATATTCTGCCACTCCCCTTACACATGTGTGAGGGGATTTTTCTTCTCCTGATATTCCCTGCTGACCTGTAGCAACGCCCTGTGTGTGCCTCGCTTCCCTAGGCACGGCATGAAGGCCTCGTTGGGGATGGGATTTTCAGGGGTGCCCCATGGGAGTTGCACCAGCCCAGTACTGAAGGGCCTGCCCCCGTCTTATTTTTAGCCCATCTGCGTGCACCACCAGTACAAACACCAGCTGAGGGAGCTGGACTTCCAAGCTCCTGTGCCAGCTGTGGCGGGTTGGTGTCAGCGGTGGGATCCTGCCTGGCTGGTGTCAGCCGTGGGATGACTGATTACTGCCAGACACACCCTCCTGGAGCTGCGGGTGGTGGGGCTGATTCCCAGCCACTTGGGATGAGGCTCCTCCCTCGACTCCACCCCCTCTGCCCTGCACTTAAAGGGGCAGCAGGAGCCCGAGGGCTCAGGGAAGAGGAACCGTGAGCTGCATCACCTCACCCTGCACAGTGAGAACTGCCACAGCTCATTGAAGTAAGTGGCGGAGAGGGTGGGGGGGCCATGTCCTCACAGGCTGCCTTGTAGGGGGAGATACAAGCCAGGAGTCCTGGCTCCCGGCCCCCCTGCTCTAACCACCAGCCCCCACTGCCCTCCCAGCGCCAGGGAGAGAACCCAGGAGTCCTGGCTCCCGGCCCCCCTGCTCTAACCACCAGCCCCCACTGCCCTCCCAGCGCCGGGGAGAGAACCCAGGAGTCCTGGCTCCCGGCCCCCCTGCTCTAACCACCAGCCCCCACTGCCCTCCCAGCGCCAGGGAGAGAACCCAGGAGCCCTGGCTCCCGGCCCCCTGCTCTAACCCCAGGCAGTGCCTGTGGGGTGCCCCATGGGGTGAGTTGGCCTGGGGCATGGGGCTGCCATGGTGTTCAACCCCTCAAAAAACACCAGCATCAACTTCCCTGCGTGGGACGCTCTGTCCGGGCGTTTGGCGGGGGGTGGGGGACGACTTACCACGCCCAGGGGTCTCCCTAGGGGTTGGGGCAGTGCCGTGGGGGGCAGGAGCTTGGGAGGCTGCACCCACCAATGGGAGTGGTGGAGCCGGGCCTGTAGGCGGAGTCACAGAGAGACTCAGTCCCCCCGCTGAAATAAGAGTCGCTAGCGACCCGACGGGGGGGGGCACCCCAGGTAAGCAACAAGCCCTTGTGCACACAATCCCTCACCCCCCCGCGATGGGGTCCAGGGGTCCCCCAAGCCACCCCCCCCGTCCGCAGGCAGGGGTGACGCTCACCCCGCGGGGTCAGCCCAGCTGGCAGGCCCAGCCAGTCCATTCCATGTTGGGGTGAAGAGTTCCCCAAGGGGCCCCCCCAGAGCCAGGGCCTGGCCCCCTCCTCTGTCTCCCCCTCCCCAGCCCCCTGCTTCCCAATGCCCAGCTCCAATGCCAACCCCACCTCAGTTCCCCTCAGCAGGCGCCCCACACCCTCGGGGAGACACTCACACCCCCCAATGCTACAGGCCAGCTTCTCATTGGCTGGGGAGCAGGCTGGGGGCGGGGCTGGGAGCAGGACTCCTGGGTTCTCTCCCCGGCGC
This sequence comes from Carettochelys insculpta, assembly GCF_033958435.1. Lineage (NCBI taxonomy): Eukaryota > Metazoa > Chordata > Testudines > Carettochelyidae > Carettochelys > Carettochelys insculpta. The sequence continues at coordinate 609,291 of NC_134170.1, forward strand.
TGGGAGGGCAGTGGGGGCTGGTGGTTAGAGCAGGGGTGGGAGCCAGGACTCCTGGGTTCTCTCCCCGGCGCTGGGAGGGCAGTGGGGGCTGGTGGTTAGAGCAGGGGGTGGGAGCCAGGACTCCTGGGTTCTCTCCCCGGCGCTGGGAGGGCAGTGGGGGCTGGTGCTTAGAGCAGGGGGTGGGAGCCAGGACTCCTGGGTTCTCTCCCCGGTGCTGGGAGGGCAGTGGGGGCTGGTGGTTAGAGCAGGGGCCGGGAGCCAGGACTCCTGGGTTCTCCCCGGTGCTGGGAGGGCAGTGGGGGCTGGTGGTTAGAGCAGGGGGTGGGAGCCAGGACTCCTGGGTTCTCTCCCCGGCGCTGGGAGGGCAGTGGGGGCTGGTGGTTAGAGCAGGGGCCGGGAGCCAGGACTCCTGGGTTCCCGGACCCAGCTGAAGGAGGCGGTCCGATCTCAGACCCGCCCTGTGCCGCGTGGACTTTGCTCCCCTCCTGTAACCGGGCTGGACCATGGATTGCATTGTGCGCCCCTCCGAGGCGGCCGACTGCGGGGACGTCATGCGACTCATTCGGGTAAGACGCAAGGTGGGAACCCACCCCCCTCTCTTCTGACGCCCACCCACCCACCGACCGCAAGCAGAGAACCCAGGAGTCCTGGCTCCCACCCCCTGCTCTAACCACCAGCCCCCACTGCCCCCCAGTGCCAGGGAGAGAACCCAGGAGTCCTGGCTCCTGGCCCCTGCTCTAACCACCAGCCCCCACTGCCCTCCCAGCGCCGGGGAGAGAACCCAGGAGTCCTGGCTCCCAGCCCCTGCTCTAACCACCAGCCCCCACTGCCCTCCCAGTGCTGGGCTCCGAGCGCAGCGAACCATGGCTGGGGGTGGCACCGTGGAGGAAGAACTCGGGGGGCCGGTTGGCACAAGGCATGGGGGGAAGCTGACTTTGGGGTCCCCTCCCTCCCTGCCATCCCAGGACCTGGCCGAGTTCGAGCAGCTGACCCACCAGGTGCAAATAACTGAGGAAGGTGAGTCCTGGCCCCCCATCTCCCCTCGCGCCGTGGGGCTGGCCCCACAGCATCACGCATGGAACCCCCATGGGATCCCCTGGGAGTGGGGCCCCCCCCCCGTTCTGGGGCGGGGCACCTGGCGCCCCAGGGCGCATCCTGCCTGCGACTGACCATGGGGTCACCCCCCAGGGCTGCGGCAGGATGGGTTCACCGGCCACCCTTTCTACCGCTGTCTGGTGGCAGAAGTACCGCCCGAGAGCCGCAGCCGAGACGGTAACGTCCATCCCCGGAGCCCGGCCCCCCACAGCCCCCCAGTAACCTCCCCCCGGCCACCTCTGCCCCCTGTGGAGGGAAATGGGAGGAGGCTCTGGGGGTGAGGTACAGGGGGCAGCCCCAGAGCTGGTTAATTCCCCTTTATTCCTTCCCCGGAAGGCCCCCAGGTAGCAGCCCAGTCGCCCCCTTCCTGCAGCGCCGGGGAGAGAACCCAGGAGTCCTGGCTCCCACCCCCTGCTCTGACCACCAGCCCCCACTGCCCTCCCAGCGCCGGAGGCGAGAAGGAAATTTCAGGGGCCGGGAGGGAGCGTTGGAGGAGGCTGGGGGTGGCAGAGGTGGGAGGAGGGGACTGAGGGAGGCTGCTGGACTTTCTCCCCCTTCCTCCCCCAGGGCACACCATCGTCGGGTACGGCCTCTATTCCTTCACCTACAGCACCTTCAAAGGCCGCTGCATTTTCATGGAGGATCTCTATGTTATGCCTGAGTTCAGAGGTACAACCATGGGGAGAAGGGGTGACGCAGGGGGCATCCCCATAGCCAGCGCCAAGGGGATTGGAGAGAACCCAGGAGTCCTGGCTCCCAGCCCCTGCTCTTCCCACTAGCCCCCACTGCCCTCCCAGCGCCGGGGAGAGAACCCAGGAGTCCTGGCTCCCACCCCCTGCCCTAACCGCCAGTCCCCACTGCCCTCCCAGCGCCGGGGAGAGAACCCAGGAGTCCTGGCTCCCGGCCCCCCTTAAATTCTGTTACTGTTTTCTCTCCCACGCAGGGAAAGGGATCGGCAAGAAGCTGATGAGGAAAATTGTCGAGGTAACAGGAGGTTACAGCCCTTTCTCCTTTCAGTTCTTTCTTTCATTGCTCTCACGTCACTGGTCCTGCTTATACCAGAGGGGAAACTGAGGCACAAATCTGCTTCTTAGAGACCATCCCGCATCCTTTCTTCCCACAGCATCAAAGTCAACCTTGGGGTCCTGGCTCCCGGCCCCTGCTCTAACCACGAGCCCCCACTGCCCTCCCAGCACCAGGGAGAGAACCCAGGAGTCCTGGCTCCCACCCCCTGCTCTAACCACCAGCCCCCACTGCCCTCCCAGCACCAGGGAGAGAACCCAGGAGTCCTGGCTCCCACCCCCTGCTCTAACCACCAGCCCCCACTGCCCTCTCAGCGCCGGGGAGAGAACCCAGGAGTCCTGGCTCCCACCCCCTGCCCTAACCGCCAGTCCCCACTGTCCTCCCAGCGCCGGGGAGAGACCTCACGCATCCTGACACGCATCCTCCCTCCGGTTCCTCCCCTGCAGATCGGGCTGGAAAACGGATGCACCCAGATGCGCTTCATGGTGCTGGAGTGGAACCGACCGGCCATCGGCTTGTACCAGGGCCTGGGGGCGGAGGACCTCTCCGCCGCGGAGGGCTGGCATTTCTTCTGCTTGCAGAAAGACAGCATGCAGCGCCTGGCGCAGGGGCCATGACAGGGCCTCACTCCCTTGTCCCCCGGAAGTATCTCCTCCCCAGCACGCAGAACCCAGGTCCCCGCTGACCTGATCCAGGCGTGTGGCAATTAGCCACAGAAGCTCGTTAGCTCAGCAATAAAACTGTGACCCTCTCAGGTGCAAACAGAGCTGGAGTGGGCATCCCTGGTTTTTCACTGTTCAGGGCGAGAGCGCGTAGATCGTCGGTCGCGTCCGGGTCGCAGGAGAGCATCAGCAAAACCGGAGGCCAGCCGTCCGACTCCGTTGCGAACCTCCCGCCGGCCTGGTGAGCCGGGCCACGAAACGTCGAGCCTCCGCTCAGCTCGGCGCCGACGAGCCGGAGCCCCGGGTCCGGCTCTGGGCCCCGCATTTCCGGAACAATGCGGAGAAACCAGCGAGGTGACGGAAGGGGCGGGAGTAGGTGAGTGGCAAGGGACGCCCAATAGACCGGGGCATGTTTTTTTGGGGAGGAGGGACGGTTTTCAAGTACCTTCAAGAAGGGCAGGAGGACGAGGGAGAAAAACACTTCTCCTGGGCCTCTGAGTGTAGGTCAGAGCAATGGGTTTAAGCTGCAGGCAGGGAGGGGGAGGTCGGAAAAGCTTCCTGGAATATGTTAATGCCGCTTGTATTGAACCGTTGGTCCGTGGATCCGGATCAACGCTCCGGCCTCGACGAGACGAGAAGAGGAACCCGACCCTGGAGCAGGGCACACGTCTTTTATAGCTTCGTTCACAGTCCTGGTTCTCTCCCGCTGGCCCATTTTTAACCTTCTCGGTTCGTTATTCATAACCGCTGTCTTGCGGGTATCATCTGTGTCTTCAAGGTCGTCTGAAAGTCCAGTTATCAAGGTTCTAACATTCCAGGGGCCCAGTCTAAGAACCGGGAGCTTTGGTATTTTTTTCTTTTCGTTTGGTGCACCGATTTCAGACCACCTGTTGGGATTGATCCCTAAGTTCCCCGCACCCAGTGAAGCAAATGGACTGTGGCGAGACAGCACTTTATTGGCTGGGGGCTGCCCAGTTTGAGGCGGGCGGTAGCTGTCCAACGGGGCTACGATGACCCCTCCCACCGTCAGAAGCAACCCCTGGCGTCAAGCTCTTCGCCAACGAGCTATGACTTATAACCGGTTGCTTCCCGTGTTATGCCAATGCTGGAGTGTCCTCTCCAGGGCGCGTGCCTGGGCAAATTTTGTCTGGAGGATCAGAGCAGACCCCCCTCTCCATGTAGCTGGTGAATCCAAAGGAACGGCGAGCCGGTACGGTTTGGCACCGCAGGAGTTGCCAGGAAGATGTCAAAAGTAACATCAGGCTGCCTTCGGGTCTCCAACACCAGATTCTTCCTCAGGGTGAACTCCCGAAGCCCTTCCCTAGAGTGGGTGTGACCGCAAGATGTGGGGGTTTGAAATCAGAGTTCACCTTCTCCTAGGTGAGCGACCGACCAAGGCTAACGAGCCTCACCTGCCCGAAGCAACTGGTTTTAAGGCGCCGGGGAGCCGCCTTTTGCCCCTTCTCCTGTCGGTAGAAACGGTTCCGCCAGGCTTAAAAACTAAGCCACACGAGAAGGCCAAGGTTGTCAGAGGCTTTTTGAGACGCGCGCCATTGAGGGAATTTTATAGGTTATGGGAGCTTATCCCTACAACCGCCTTCAGTATGACGACCTTGGAACCACAGTGAACCTTGAACCTCGCGGTATTAGCGGGGTTTCCCCATGGAGACCTGGATAAATTGGAGGACGGGGCCGAAAGAAATCTGATGCGGTTCAACAAGGAGAAGTGCAAAGTCCTGCACCTGGGGTGGAAGAATCCCAAGCATTGTTACAGGCTGGGGACCGACTGGCTCAGCAGCAGTACGACGGAAAGGGACCGAGGGGTTCTGGTGGATGAAAGGCTGGATATGAGTAAACAGTGGGCCCTTGTAGCCAGGAAGGCTAACGGCGTATTGGGGGGCATTAGGAGAAGCGTTTCGAGCAGATCTAGAGAAGTGGTTATTCCTCTTTATTCGGCACTGGGGAGGCCACATCTGGAATATTGTGTCCAGTTCTGGGCCCCCGCAGTATAAAAGGACGTGGATTTGCTGGAGCAGGTTCAGCAGAGGGCAACAAAAATGATTCAGGGGCTGGAGCACAAGACCGATGAGGAGAGGCTGAGGGATTTGGGCTTGTTTAGTTTGCAGAAGAGAAGACTGAGGGGTGATTTAAGAGCAGCCTTCAACTTCCTGAAGGGGAGCTCTAAAGAGGCTGGCGAGAGGCTGTTCTCAGGGGTGTCAGACGGCAGAACAAGGAGCAATGGGCTGAAGTTGAAGAGGGAGAGGTGCAGGTTGGATATTAGGAAAAACTCCTTCCCCAGGCGGGTGGTGAAGCACTGGAATGTGTTGCCTAGAGAGGTGGTGGGTTCTCCATCCCTGGAGGTGTTTAAGTCCCAGCTGGACAAGGTCCTGGCTGGGATGACTTAGTGGGGGTTGATCCTGCTTGAAGCAGGGGGCTGGACTAGACGTCCTCCTGAGGTCCCTTCCAGCCCTGTGATTCTGTGAGACTGAGCAAGAAAGGAAGAGACAGAATAAGAAGATAGGCCTGGAAAAGCTGAGCCACCAAGACCTCTGCAGGGTGGAGGATCCAGCAACCAAAATCCGGACAAGACTGACCTCGCCTGGCCAACAGAGGTAGTTCGCCTGCCTTGATCAGGATCGTCTGTTTAGCGCGTCTTCTCCTTACCTGCAAATTGGCAATAAAGAAGGAGATTGCTGGGTAAGGCTTTTCCCCCAGTGAAAACTCCGGCAAAAGTTACACCCCGAGGGATAAATTCAGGGATTTAAACAAAGGGGGTTGTGCCTCGAATCCGGCGTGCCGATGTGCTCCGAAGAGGGATCCTGGCGCTGGAAAAGGTTCAGCTAACGGCACCAGAAATGCTGAGGGGTTTGGAACGCGGCCGTACAAAGAGAGAGCCGAAAGACAGTGGGGTTCTGCAGGGGGTCTGTATTGGGACCAGTTCCGTCCAATATCTTCATCAGCGATTTAGATATTGGCACAGGCGGTACGCTTCGTAAGTCGGCGGATGATCCCAAGCTGGGACGGGTTGCGACTGCTTTGGAGGACAGGGTCAGAATTCAAAATGATCTGGACATATTGGAGAAACGCTCGGAGGGAAACAGGATGAAGTTTAACAAAGACAAGTGCAAAGTGCTCCACTGGGGAAGAAACAATCAGTTTCACACACACAGAATGGGGAGAGACCGTCTAGGAATGACTGCAGCAGGAAGGGGTCTAGGGGTTATAGTGGACCACAAGCTAAGTATGAGTCAATGCTGTTGCAAAAAAAGCAAACCTGATTCTGGGATGCGTTAACAGGGGTGTTGTGAGCAAGACACGAGAAGTCAATTCTTCCGCTCTGCTCTGCGCTGGTGAGGCCTCAGCTGGAGTGTTGCGTCCAGTTCTGGGCGCCGCTGCTCAAGAAAGATGTGGAGAAACTAGAGAGGGTCCAGAAAAGAGCGACAAGAACGATCAAAGGGCTGGAGAACGTGAGCTCTGAAGAAAGGCTGGAAGAATTGGGCTTGTTTAGTTTGGAAAAGAGAAGATTGAGGGGGACACGAGAGTGGTTTTCAGGGATCTAAAAGAGGGTCATGAGGAGGAGGGAGAAAACTTGTTCTTCTTGGCCTCTGAGGATAGAACAAGAGGCAACGGGCTTAAACTGCAGCAAGGGAGGTTTAGGTTGGACATTAGGAAAAGTTCCTAACTGTCAGGGTGGCCAAACAGAGGAATAAATCGCCTGGGGAGGTCGTGGGATCTCCATCGCTGGAGATATTTAATAACAGGTTAGACAGACGTCTATCAGGGATGGTTTAGACAGTACTTGGTCCTGCCATGGGGGCAGGGGGCTGGACTCGATGGCCTCTCGAGGTCCCTTCCAGTCCTGGCGTTCTGTGACAGGGCCTTTTCAGCTTGGAAAGGAGGGGATGATGGGGGGATAAGACGGAGGTCTGTCCAGCCCTGACGGCTCAGTTCTTGAGCGGTTCTCCTCAGAACGAGGAGTTGCCCCAGGGAACCAGAGGGCCGCAGGTTTCAAGGCGACCGAAGGAAGTTTTTCTTCCGGCAGCGCTGGGTCGGCCTGCGGAACTCCTCGCCGGAGGAGGCGGTGGCGAAGACCAAGGCTTTAACAGGGTCAGAAAACAGCTGGGTCCGTTCAGGGAGGCGAGGACCCTCCGTGGCTGTTCAACAGGGCGGGCAGGAACGGCAGCCCCGGCCGCTGTCCGCCCGAGGCCGGAGACGGCTGACAGGAGAGGGCTCGCTCGATGATCACCTGTCGGGTTGAAGGGTTTGTCCGACCGCCGGCGGGGGGACACCGGCTCAACCATAACGTCCCAGGACAGCCTCCAGTCCCAAAATGCCCTGGGGCGACCGCCTATCCCGCAATTCACTGGAGCAGCCTCCAGCCCACCGGTGCCTGGGGGCCCATGATGCCCCAGGGTCCCACAAAGCCCGCCAGGACCACAGTGATGGCCCCAGGGCATTGTGGGATATTGGTGGCCCCAGGGCATTGGAGGACAGGGAGCGACCCCAGGACGTTCTGGGATAGGGGTTGATAGGTGGCAGTCCCAGGGCATTGTGGGACAGGCGTGCAACCCATCCCAGAATGCCACCTCTCATTGCCTACCACCCAGCGCCGGAGGGCCACTGCCTGACCCCCAGCGCCCTGGGGCCGCCACCTATCCCACAACGCCCTGGGGCCATAATATACCCACAATGTCCTGGGGCCATTGCCTATCCCACAATGCCCTGGGGCCATTGCCTATCCCCCAACGCCCTGGGGCCATAATATACCCACAATGCCCTGGGGCCGACACCTATCCCACAATGCCCTGGGGCCACCGCCTACCCCACAATGTCCTGGGGCCCCCAAGTACCCACAATGCACTGGGGCCCCCAAGTACCCACAATGCACTGGGGCCATTGCCTGTCCCACAATGCCCTGGGGCCATGGCCTGTCCCCCAACGCCCTGGGGCCATAATATACCCACAATGCCCTGGGGCCGCCACCTATCCCACAATGCCCTGGGGCTACCGCCTACCCCACAATGTCCTGGGGCCCCCATGTACCCACAATGCACTGGGGCCACCGCCTACCCCACAATGCCCCGCGGCGCCCCGCTGTCCCATGATGCCCCGCGGCCGCACCCTCTCCCAGCCCCTCCCACCCGGGGAGGAGGAGGCCCAGGCCCCGCCCCCCTGGCAGGCGCGGGGCGGCGCGGTGACGCAGGACGCCGTGGCCGGCGGGGGGGGAGGAGGGGGTAGCGGGTGACGTCGGCACGGGCGCGCCGCGGGGGCCGGGGGGCGCGCGGAGGTGACGCGGCGCGCGCGCGCCCCCGCCTCTGCCGGGCGCGGGTTGATGACGCCATTGGGCGGCGCCGGCGGCTCCTGGGAGGCGGCGGCGGCGGCGGCGGCGCAGGGAGCCGGAGCGAGGCCCCGCTCTCCGGGGGGTGAGTGTCCAGCCCCCGCCCGCCCGGGCCTGCCCCCCCCTCGGGTCCGCCCCTCCCCCCGGTCCCGCTCCCCCCGCCCCTCCCCCCTCGGGTCCGCCCCCCCCCTGGGTCCGCCCCTCCCCCCGGGCCTGCTCCCCCCGCCCCTCCCCCCCCGGGCCTGCTCCCCCCGCCCCTCCCCCCCTTTTTTGGGGGAGCAGTTAGAGGCTTGGTCATGCCCCTCCCTCCCCCATCCCGCTTCTCCTGGGACACGCCCCCTCCCCCTGCGCCCGCCGGGGTGGGGGGCTCTCAGGGCAGCACTTCCCCTCCCCCCAGCCCCTGTGCGGTGGGGGGAGGGTCGGGTCGGCTTTTTCCCCATGGGCCCCCTCCCCTCCCCTCCCCTCCCAGTCCTGGGGCGGGGGGGTCTTTGCAGCGCTGGGAGGAGCCGCTCTGCCCCAGAGCACCCAGCAGAAGGGCCCGGGGTGCCCCCCCCCCCACCCCAGCTTGGTGCTGCGAGTCCACCCCTTGCCCCAGTTACCAGGGGAGAGCCCATGGCTGCTGGGGGGGGGTGGGGGGGAGCTCAGTCCCCTGCCAAGGGCTCCGGAGTGGGGGGGTGTTCTCCTGACGCCCCCACCCCCGTCCCGACCGCAGACCCTTCTTGTCCGCTCCTTACCACACCCGCGCCGTTTCCTTTCTGGCGCTGACCCGTGACACCGGCCTCCTCCGCTTCTCCTGGACCCCCCCCGCCCGCAAAGCCCCCCTTGCGGCCCCCCTGTGATGGGGTTTGGGGGTCCCCAAGCGCTGCCCCCCGGCCGCAGGCGGGAGGGACTCTCACCCAGCAGGTAGAACGGGAGGTTTAGGAGGCGGCAGAGCCCAGCTCAGCACAGAGGGGTCAGTACAGCCGGCAGAGACAGTCCTTCCAACCCGTCCTGGGGAGAGGAGCCCGAGGGGTGCGCCTCTGGGGTGCAGCTTCCCCCCGCGCCAGGCTGGCTGCCCTCCAGCTCCCTCTCCCCCCAGCTTCTCACTGCCGCCCCCATTCAAACCCAGCTCGGCTCCTCTGTGCTCAGGGCAGAGGTGTTACCTGCCAGCCTAGGGTACAGCCCAGGGGTCATCCTTAGCCGCTGGGAGCTGCTCTGCCCCTCACGCACATCCAGCCTGAGTCTCACACGCACTCCCCCGCACTCCATCACACCCCCGCTGCCGTGCTGCCTGCCAGATCCTTTAACGCCTCACCTGTGCTGTTCCTCCAGCCGGTGCTGCCGCCTCCTTTCCTTGGGCCTGTGCCCCCCTGCCAACTCTGACCCTGAGAGATCTTCGGGGCAGAGCCCTGGGGTTTGTTCTGGGCTTGTATGGTGTCCTTGGTTTGATCAGCAGTGCTTATTCTGCATACTGGTATCCACTTCCCTCCAGCCATTCTCCGTCTTGGACAGCTCCCCGGGACTGGCAGGGCAGTGACTCCCTAAGAAGGAGCACATGTGATGGGGTTTGGGGGTCCCTAAGCACTGCCTCCTCCGGCCGCAGGCAGGAGTGACTCTCACTCAGCAGGTAGAACAGGAGGTTTATGAGGCAACAGATGCCCAGTTTCTCACAGAAGCATCAGTACAGCCGGCAGAGACAGTCATTCCAACCCGTCCTGGGGAGAGGAGCCCGAGGGGTGCCCCTCTGGGGTGTAGCTTCCCACCTCCCCCAGCTGGCTGCCCTCCAGCTCCCTCTCCCCACCAGCTTCTAATTGCTGCCTCCAATTCAAACCTAGCTCGGCTCCTCCCTGCTCTGTGCTCAGGGCAGAGGTGTTACCTGCCAGCCTAGGGTACAGCCCCAGGGGCCATCCATAGCCACTGGGAGCTGCTCTGGCTGTCTCACACACCCAGCCTGAGTCTCTCACATGCACTCCCCCCCACTTCACAAAAGCACGGCAGAAAGAGGTCTGGGGTCAAAACGGATCGCAAGCTAAATAGGGGTCAACCGTCTGACGTTGTTGCAAAAAAACCGCAATCCTGCTGCTTGGAGCAAGACGTGAGAAGCTGTTCTGTTCTACGCTGGGCGGCGTAGGCTTCGGCTGGCGTCTTTGGTCCCGTTCTGGCTGCCGCATTTCAGGAAAGACGCGGAGAGGTGGGGGCGGGTCAAGAGGAGAGGTACAGGAGGGACGGAAGGTCAAGAGAAGTTGAGCGACGAGGGATGACGGGAAGAAGCGGGCTTGTTTAGAGTAGAAAAGAGAAGGCCGAAAGGGGACGTTGGTAGCAGCTGAGAAGCACCTGAAAGGAGGTTACAAGGAGGAGGGAGAAAAATTGGTCTCTGAGGACGGGACAAGAAGCAATGGGCTTAAATGGCAGCGAGGGAGGTTCAGGTTGGACACGAGGAAAGACTTCCTCCCGGTCGGGGGGTTCAGCACTGGACTAAATTTCCGAGGGGGGCTGTGGGTTCTCCGTCCCCGGAGATATTGAGGGGCAGGTTACACAGACATCTATCGGGGATGTTCTAGATGGCGCTGGGCCCTGTAGGGGGGCCAGGTGACTGGACTCAGTGACCGCTTGAGGTCCTTTCCAGATCTAGTGGTGTCGGACTCTGTGATCCCCTTTGCTTCAGGGACCCCAGCAGCTCCTTCCGATCTCTCACATGCCAGAGGTTCTGCGCACCCCTATTTTGTCTCCGCTAAGCAGGGGTTCTGTGCGCACCCTGATTCTCTCCTCCTACCTGGTCCAGGGGGCCCCATCCTCTCTCTCTTCTGCCTTCCCCCCCATATTCCTCCCCCACTCAACCTTCCCCATGCGAGGAAGGTCACATCTTTACTGCAGCTGTAAATGGGAATCCCCAACAAACACACCCCCTGCCATTTCATTGGCTGGTCATGCCTACGCTAGACACCTCATACCCGTGTAGGAAAACTGGCCGAGTGCTGCTGGGGTGGACGCAGCTGTCCTTTTATACCGGTACGGCATGTTTCCCATTCTCTGAAATGCCTGGAGTACCCAGAATTTATTTGGGTAACAGAATCAGATCCGTAGCAGGAATTGTTACCTTCCCAGGCCTACCCCCGAGTCTGCATTCTTATCTGAATCTCAGCGTTACCAAAATCCATTCATCGTCAGTCAACACTGGGGGGGGGGTTGGTTAATGCAGAGGTTCAGGGAAAGGATTTCAGAGAAATGGGAGTGTACACTATATCAAAACCATCTCTTCGCATCCTTGAGCAGTGATCCCTCTGATATTTTCAGTCCATAGGCAGAATAAATTTTGTTCCCTGCAGTGAGTTATATGCAGATGTGCACCACCCAAAGAAACACATGTGGCCGGCTGTGGGGGCTCTGCTGCTCAGCTGGGTGGCACCTGAATCTCTCCTGGGCGGCCATCCAAGCGCTCAACTTACAGGGAACACTGGTAGCAACTAGCATTCGGCAAAAGAAATATCCTTGAGTCGGTTTTGACGTGTGGTCTTCGCACACTGGGTTTGAAGCAGTTGTAAACCTTTAGCTTTTTGAACCTTAACGTTTACTATCACCAAAATACTGTCTGAGCTGTCCCAGCTGTGACACCTCAATCTCAGACAATTCCTCAGATGTGTCACCCAAAAACGAGGGCACAGGTTTGGGAATCTCCCTAACATCCCCCGCCGTGAAGACCGAAGCAAAGAATTCGTTTTGTTGCTCCACAACGGCCTTCTCATCTTCGAGTGCTCCCTTAGCATCTCAGTCGCTCAGTCGCTCCTCTGGTGGTTTAGAAGGCTTTCGGCTTCTGATGTACTAAAAAAAACATTTTGCTGACTTTTTGAGGTTTTGGTTTTCTGTTCTTCACACTCCCTTTTTGGCTTTTCTTATTATGGCTTTACGCTTGACAGAGTTTATGCTTCTTTCTATTTCCTCCCTGGGATTTAACTCCCACTTTTGAAATAATGCTTTTTTTTTGTTTTTTTTGTTTAATCTTTCACAGCTTCTTTTACCTGGTTGTTGAGATGCGGTCTCACTGCTTCTTTTACCTGGTTGTTGAGATGCGGTCTCACTGCTTCTTTTACCTGGTTGTTGAGATGCGGTCTCACTGCTGCTTTTGCCTGGTTGTTGACACGCGGTGGCACTTTTTTGTCCTCTTAATTGCGTTTTTAAATTGGAGGTATAACATTTAAGGTGGACCTCTGTTATGGAATCATTGAAAGGTTTCCATGCTGCTTGCAGGGATTTTACTTTTGGCACTGTACCTTTGAATTTCTGTACAAATCTTGGTTTTGTGTAAATACAAATCCGAAAAACATAACCCATAATTTTGTACAGTTTTGAAAATTCAGATGGCTAGGAGTCGGGAGCAGGGAGAGAGTGAAAGATGAATGTTGATAATGTTCCTGGAATTTATCTATCAAACAAAAAATCTGCCATGCCTAAAATTATTGGGCTAAAGAAGATGGATTGGGAACTTCTGTTTTTCTCTGTCTTGAGCTAATCAGTTAAGTGAAAAGATGGTGAATTCACACCTGATCTTCTTTTAAAGCTCCACCTTCCAACCCGGTTAGGTGGCTCTTTCTCCCCTCTTTGTCGGGAGACTCCTCCAGAATCTCACTCATGCAATGGTCAGAAACCTCCACGTTTACAGCCTACAGTCCACTATTCCGAGACCAGGACACACTGTCATGATTATCTTGTTTGACATCTTGCATAGCGCAGCCTGGAAACTTTTCCTGAACTAACTCCTTGAGCAGGTCTGTTAGAGAAACAGCCCGTCTTCTTTTAAACGTCGTCAGCGACGGACAATCTGCCTTGGGCCGTTGTTCCAGCGGTTAATTACTCCCATCATTACAAACGTATTGTTTTCCACCTGAATTTCTCCAGCTCTCAGACGTTGTTAGGAAACGTTTGTTCCCCGGGTAGATGCTCAAACCCAGCGACCGAGTCTGCCTTTCACCGTTTGTAAGTAGGTGGCGTTCTTTGAGTGTCTCGGTCTGATGGGCCTCAGAATCGCTCTCAGAGCTCTTCTCTGACCACGCTGATGAATCGATAACTCCTCTTGAATCGAGCCACACCAGCTCGGCTCAGGATCCGTTGAGCTTTTGTTGCGATTTAATATAAGGGCAGGGGACAGCATATTTCATTTGACCAGCTCGAGCACGTGCAGCGTCTTGGTCTCCCATCCACCAGTGTCGGTCTATAAAAGATACAACCTCTTCCCCTTCCTTGTCTCTCTCTGGGACCCACATGGCTGTGGTAACTAACCCCAAACCGATTCAGGATCGCACCTGGTGTTCCGGTCGTTTTTTCCGTCCATGGTGCAGGCGCCCACCACTGGTGGCCCCTGAACCTCTCCTGGGTGGCTACCCAAGCCCTCCCTTTACAAGGAGCGCTGGGCGCACCTTTGAATTGTAGCTGGGGAGGGAGTTATCCTGACCCCCATTTTTCCAACCCAGTGATTCGGAAGGCCGTCCAGGTTGACGGCAAGGACAGTCGCAAACTTTTGCCGCGTTCTGTTTCCTCGCATGTTCCCCGGGCGTTTGTGCCCCCGTCTCCCTGACGGGCGCGCCCGAGCCCCTTTCAATCTGGCCGATGCGACCTGACCTCGCCGCGCGGTTCGCTCCCCGAAAACACCCCTCGCCGCGGGGAAAGCCGCCCGCTTCCTTTCCCTGGGCAAAATCGAGACATTCTGAGCGACCTGGTCCGAACACGGAGCCCGGGTCCCACCCCCGGCGCCCTGCACAGATCGGGGGGGGGGGGGGGGGGGGGGGGGAGTTGGCCGGCGTTTCGAGATGGCGCGTCATTCGCATTCATGTTTAAGCGATCACCGTTCCTCGAAAACAATTGGCAGGGGGGTTATTTGACTTGTAGCGTCGGGGGCTCTGCAGGTGGCGGGCCCCTGGGGAGGTCGGTTAAGACCGAGCTTTGCCCCCTCCCCGCCCCGCCCCCGCCAGTCACGAGCAGAGCAGCTCTGCGGGGGGAAACTGAGGCGGGAGTCCAGCAGCCTGACCTTTGTCCCTCCCGCAGGCACAGCGGAGGCATGAAAGAGAGCATCCAACCCAAGAAGATGTGGAGCCTCCCCGAGCCGCCCCCGGCCCCCAAGCACGGGGGCTGTTTCGAAGGCCGGCGGGGCCTTGCCTACACCAAAGAGCGCCCGCCGGGCTTCGCCAGCGAGGAAGAGGAGGGGGGCGTCTGGGACTTGTCGGCCTGGGCCCCCAGCAAAGCGGCCGGGAGCAGGGCCCCCGACTGGCCCTTTGCCAGAGGGGCCGAGGGGCGGCCGGCGCCCCCGAGGGCCCCCAGGCGACGGTGCCAGGTTCGGCGGCGCCAGCGGGCCCGCAGGGCCTTGCGCATGCTTCTCTACTCCAAATGCACCTCTCTGGCCTTCCCCTGGAAGCTGTGGGGCAAGCTGGCCTGGAGGGGGCGCCGGCGGGGCGGCCCCCGGCGGACTCGCTCGTCCCTCTCGCTCTCCCCCGGCTCCCAGGCCGACGGCTGCCCCCTGGAGGAGGAAGAGGAGGAGGAGGAAGATTGCCCGGGCCGGGCCAAGCCGGGGCCCCGCCCCTCGCGCTTCCGGCCCCGCCCCCCACCCCGACTGGACTGCCCCCTGGGCGGGGCCTTCGCCCCCTCGCCGCCCCGGCTCAGCCTGCTGGGGGCGCTGATGGGGGAGGAGCCCGGCGCCGCCCCCTACCCGGCCTACGCCCCGCTGCCGCAGGCGGCCTACGAGACGGACGGTGCCGCGGAGGAGGGCGCTCAGTTCGCGGCCGAGCCGTCGTCCCCGGGCAGGAGGCAGGCGCCGCCGACGCTGGACGGGGACCCAGGTAACCGGGGGGTGGGGGGCAGGGACGTGGGGGGGCCAAGCCTTTTCCTCCGGCCCCACGGCTTGGTTGAGGGGGGGGAGGGCGCCCATGTGTCCCGCCCCCGGCGGAAGCCCTCTGTTCGCATTGGCTAGAAATTGCCCAGGGCCCAGTCTCTGGCTCCACCTCTCCCCCAGTCCTCTTCTCTGCCCCCCACCATACGCCGAGCCTCCACCCCAGATCCCCCGAGAAAAAGGCGGCCCATTGTCACGTACCAAGGCTCAGGGCCGCCCCGGGCGACAGGCTGCCCGGGGTGAGGGGGCGGGACGGGCCCCCTCTGCTCCCCACGTAACGGGCCCCATATCGCCTCCCTCCCCGCCAGCGGCCCTCCCCAATGGCTTCGCGTCTCTGGCTGCCGACGGCGAGCTCGGCGCCTCGGCCGCCGCTTCCTTCGACCCCAGCATCGTCATCAGCAGCGTGTACACCCTGGGCGGGGCCCCCCCGGCGGAGGACTTCCGGAGCCCCCGGGACAAGGACGAGGCTGCGGCGCCCGCGGAAAAGCAGTCCCAGCACAGCCCCCTGCGGGAAGAGCACGTCACATTCGTGCAGAGTAAGGAGCGGAGGGGGAAGGGAGGGGTTCCCCGCCCCACAGGGTCCCCCATAAAACGGGCGTGTGGGGGCGGGGCTAGGGCAGGATGCAGCCACGCCCCCTGCTCGCCATCAGTAGGGTTCAGAGTTAACTCCCCCCCCCCCCCCGCTGTAGGATTACCTGGGGACGCGACACGAGAGAGGCAGGGCCCTGGCACTCGGTGACGTTACAGGGTCGATGTTTCACAAGCAGAAGTGGTGTCTGGGGAAGGGACGGCGTCTCAACAGACCGCCTGCCCCAGAGGTGGGCGCTTCTCAGCGCCGGGCGAGGGGTCCCTCTGTCACTGGCTGCCCTGCCCCAGAGCTGGGCGCATCTCGGCGCTGGCACTGTCATCTCAAATAGCCTATCCTGTGTGGCCCCCCCCACCAGGCATTCTGGATGAATTCCTTCAGGCCTACGGCAGCCTCATCCCCGTCAGCACAGACGAGGTGGTGGAGAAACTAGAAGATATTTTCCAGCAGGAGTTCTCCACGCCACAGAGGTACCAGAAAGGGCTTAGAGCAGGAGCTGGGTGCCAGGACTCCTGGGTTCTCTCCCCGGCGCTGGGAGGGCAGTGGGGGCTGGTGGTTAGAGCAGAAGCTGGGTGCCAGGACTCCTGGGTTCTCTCCCCGGCGCTGGGAGGGCAGTGGGGGCTGGTGGTCAGAGCAGGGGATGGGAGCCAGGACTCCTGGGTTCTCTCCCCGGCGCTGGGAGGGGAGCAGGGGCTGGGAGCCAGGACTCCTGGGTTCTCTCCCCAGCGCTGGGAGGGCAGTGGGGGCTGGTGGTCAGAGCAGGGGACCGGGAGCCAGGACTCCTGGGTTCTCTCCCCGGCGCTGGGAGGGCAGTGGGGGCTGGTGGGTAGAGCAGGGGACCGGGAGCCAGGACTCCTGGGTTCTCTCCCCGGCGCTGGGAGGGCAGTGGGGGCTGGTGGTTAGAGCAGGGGCCGGGAGCCAGGACTCCTGGGTTCTCTCCCCAGCTCTGGGAGGGCAGTGGGGGCTGGTGGTCAGAGCAGGGGACCGGGAGCCAGGACTCCTGGGTTCTCTCCCCGGCGCTGGGAGGGCAGTGGGGGCTGGTGGGTAGAGCAGGGGACCGGGAGCCAGGACTCCTGGGTTCTCTCCCCGGCGCTGGGAGGGCAGTGGGGGCTGGTGGGTAGAGCAGGGGGCGGGAGCCAGGACTCCTGGGTTCTCTCCCACCGCTGGGAGGGCAGTGGGGGCTGGTGGTCAGAGCAGGGGGTCTTTGAGAGCCGATGCTCCGTGCTCATGTGCCCGCAGGAAGAGCACGGTGCAGCAGCTCATCCAGTCATACCAGCGCATGCCGGGCAACGCCATGGTGAGGGGCTTCCGGGTGAACTACAAGCGCCACGTCCTCACCATGGATGATCTCCAGACGCTCTATGGCCCCAACTGGCTAAACGACCAGGTGGGATGCTCAGCAAAGCCCACGTGGCCCACATCTCAGCGCCGGGCGAGGGGTCCCCATGTCCCCGGCCGCCCCGCCCCAGAGGTGGACGCATCTTGGCGCCGGGCGAGGGGTCCCTGTGTCCCCGGCCGCCCCGCCCCAGAGGTGGGCGCATCTCAGCGCCGGGCGAGGGGTCCCTGTGTCCCCGGCCGCCCTGCCCCAAAAGTGGGCGCATCTCGGCGCCAGGCGAGGGGTCCCTGTGTCCCCGGCCGCCCCGCCCTAGAGCTGGGTGCATGTTGGCCTTGGGCGTGCAGTCGAGAGAGGGCTGGGGTGCTCTTAACTCTTTCTCTCTCCTTGTGCAGGTCATGAACATGTACGGGGACCTTGTTATGGATACGGTGCCGGAGAAGGTGAGCTCTGGTGTCCCCCATTCATCCTCGCCCCGAATGAGCATCCCCCCGAAGGGCCGGACCCTGGGACTCTTCCACCCTGATCACCCACAGCCGGTTACCTGGGGCTCCACCCACCTCAGCCATGTAAACTTCCCACCCACTGACCCCCCTGTTTTTATTACTCCAGCCCCCACTTCCACCTCACCGAACCCCCATAGTAGGGGTCAGTGGGGGCTGGGGGTTAGAGCAGGGGCTGGGAGCCCGGACTCCTGGGTTCTCTCCCCGGCACTGGGAGGGCAGTGGGGGCTGGTGGTTAGAGCAGGGGCTGGGAGCCAGGACTCCTGGGTTCTCTCCCCGGCGCTGGGAGGGCAGTGGGGGCTGGTGGTTAGAGCAGGGGGTGGGAGCCAGGACTCCTGGGTTCTCTCCCTGGCGCTGGGGGGCAGTGGGGGCTGGTGGTTAGAGCAGGGGGGTGGGAGCCAGGACTCCTGTGTTCTCTCCCCGGTGCTGGGAGGGCAGTGGGGGCTGGTGGTCAGAGCAGGGGGCCGGGAGCCAGGACTCCTGGGTTCTCTCCCTGGCGCTGGGAGGGCAGTGGGGGCCGGTGGGTAGAGCAGGGGCTGGGAGACAGGACTCCTGGGTTCTCTCCCTGGCGCTGGGAGGGCAGTGGGGGCTGGTGGTTAGAGCAGGGGGTGGGAGCCAGGACTCCTGGGTTCTCTCCCCGTCGCTGGGAGGGCAGTGGGGGCTGGTGGTTGGAGCAGGGGGCGGGAGCCAGGACTCCTGGGTTCTCTCCCCGGTGCTGGGAGGGCAGTGGGGGCTGGTGGTTAGAGCAGGGGCCGGGAGCCAGGACTCCTGGGTTCTCTCCCTGGCGCTGGGAGGGCAGTGGGGGCTGGTGGGTAGAGCAGGGGGCCGGGAGCCAGGACTCCTGGGTTCTCTCCCTGGCGCTGGGAGGGCAGTGGGGGCTGGTGGGTAGAGCAGGGGGCTGGACACAGGCACTGCTGGTTCTCTCCACAGGTCCATTTCTTCAACAGTTTCTTCTACGATAAGCTACGAACCAAGGGGTACGAGGGGGTGAAACGCTGGACCAAAAACGTGAGTGGGCTGGGGAACAGGCAAGGGGCGCCGTGGGGCAGGAGGCAGGCGGGGGGCCCAACATGGGGCACCGTGGGTCCTGGGGAAGTGGCTGACTCGGGGTGGGGCTCCCTCTGCAGGTCGACATCTTCAACAAGGAGCTGCTGCTCATCCCCATCCACCTGGAGGTGCACTGGTCCCTCGTCTCGGTGGACGTCAAGCAGAAGAGCATCACCTACTTCGACTCGCAGCGAACGCTCAACCGCCGCTGCCCCAAGGTACCCGCGGTCCCCTCCAGGGGCGCCGGCTCCCCCGGCCCAGGGCAGGGCTGGCCGGCTCAGGGGCAGGGAATGGGGCAGGGCCTGGCCCCTCCAGGGGCGCCGGCTCCCCCGGCCCAGGGCAGGACTGGCCGGCTCAGGGGCAGGGAATGGGGCAGGGCCTGGCCCCTCTAGGGGCGCCGGCTCCCCCGGCCCAGGGCAGGATTGGCCGGCTCAGGGGCAGGGAATGGGGCAGGGCCTGGCCCCTCTAGGGGCGCCGGCTCCCCCCAGCCCAGGGCAGGACTGGCTGGCTCAGGGGCAGGGGCCTCCCTCAGTTGACCCCCTTTGTGCTCTGCTCCTTCACACCCTGCCCAGCACATCTGTAGGTACCTCCAAGCTGAAGCAGACAAAAAGGATCGGCCAGACTTCAGGGACGGCTGGAAGGGCTCCTTCAAGATGGTGAGCCAGGACTCCTGGGTCCTCTCCCTGGCGCTGGGAGGGCAGTGGGGGCTGGTGGTTAGAGCAGGGGGCCGGGAGCCAGGACTCCTGGGTCCTCTCCCTGGCGCTGGGAGGGCAGTGGGGGCTGGTGGTTAGAGCAGGGGGCCGGGAGCCAGGACTCCTGGGTCCTCTCCCTGGCGCTGGGAGGGCAGTGGGGGCTGGTGGTTAGAGCAGGGGGTGGGAGCCAGGACTCCTGGGTCCTCTCCCTGGCGCTGGGAGGGCAGTGGGGGCTGGTGGTTAGAGCAGGGGTGAGAGCCAGGACTCCTGGGTCCTCTCCCTGGCGCTGGGAGGGCAGTGGGGGCTGGTGGTTAGAGCAGGGGGTGGGAGCCAGGACACCTGGGTCCTCTCCCTGGCGCTGGGAGGGCAGTGGGGGCTGGTGGTTAGAGCAGGGGTGGGAGCCAGGACACCTGGGTCCTCTCCCTGGCACTGGGAGGGCAGTGGGGGCTGGTGGTTAGAGCAGGGGTGGGAGCCAGGACTCCTGGGTTCTCCCCCTGGCGCTGGGAGGGCAGTGGGGGCTGGTGGGTAGAGCAGGGGCCGGGAGCCAGGACTCCTGGGTTCTCCCCCTGGCGCTGGGAGGGCAGTGGGGGCTGGTGGGTAGAGCAGGGGCCGGGAGCCAGGACTCCTGGGTCCTCTCCCCGGCGCTGGGAGGGCAGTGGGGGCTGGTGGTTAGAGCAGGGGGTGGGAGCCAGGACACCTGGGTCCTCTCCCTGGCGCTGGGAGGGCAGTGGGGGCTGGTGGTTAGAGCAGGGGTGGGAGCCAGGACACCTGGGTCCTCTCCCTGGCACTGGGAGGGCAGTGGGGGCTGGTGGTTAGAGCAGGGGTGGGAGCCAGGACTCCTGGGTTCTCCCCCTGGCGCTGGGAGGGCAGTGGGGGCTGGTGGGTAGAGCAGGGGCCGGGAGCCAGGACTCCTGGGTTCTCCCCCTGGCGCTGGGAGGGCAGTGGGGGCTGGTGGGTAGAGCAGGGGCCGGGAGCCAGGACTCCTGGGTTCTCTCCCCGGCGCTGGGAGGGCAGTGGGGGCTGGTGGTTAGAGCAGGGGTGGGAGCCAGGACTCCTGGGTTCTCTCCCTGGCGCTGGGAGGGCAGTGGGGGCTGGTGGTCAGAGCAGGGGCCGGGAGCCAGGACTCCTGGGTTCTCTCCCTGGCGCTGGGAGGGCAGTGGGGGCTGGTGGTTAGAGCAGGGGTGGGAGCCAGGACTCCTGGGTTCTCTCCCCGGCGCTGGGAGGGCAGTGGGGGCTGGTGGTCAGAGCAGGGGGCGGGAGCCAGGACTCCTGGGTTCTCTCCCCGGCGCTGGGAGGGCAGTGGGGGCTGGTGGGTAGAGCAGGGGCCGGGAGCCAGGACTCCTGGGTTCTCTCCCCGGCGCTGGGAGGGCAGTGGGAGCTGGTGGGTAGAGCAGGGGGTGGGAGCCAGGACTCCTGGGTTCTCTCCCTGGCGCTGGGGGGCAGTGGGGGCTGGTGGTTAGAGCAGGGGGCTGGGAGCCAGGACTCTTGGGTTCTCTCCCCGGCGCTGGGAGGGCAGTGGGGGCTGGTGGTTAGAGCAGGGGGTGGGAGCCAGGACTCCTGGGTTCTCTCCCCGGCGCTGGGAGGGCAGTGGGGGCTGGTGGGTAGAGCAGGGGGTGGGAGCCAGGACTCCTGGGTTCTCTCCCTGGCGCTGGGAGGGCAGTGGGGGCTGGTGGTTAGAGCAGGGGCTGGGAGCCAGGACTCCTGGGTTCTCTCCCCGGCACTGGGAGGGCAGTGGGGGCTGGTGGTTAGAGCAGGGGGTGGGAGCCAGGACTCCTGGGTTCTCTCCCCGGCGCTGGGAGGGCAGTGGGGGCTGGTGGGTAGAGCAGGGGGTGGGAGCCACGACTCCTGGGTTCTCTCCCCGGCGCTGGGAGGGCAGTGGGGGCTGGTGGTTAGAGCAGGGGGTGGGAGCCAGGACTCCTGGGTTCTCTCCCCGGCGCTGGGAGGGCAGTGGGGGCTGGTGGTCAGAGCAGGGGGCGGGAGCCAGGACTCCTGGGTTCTCTCCCCGGCGCTGGGAGGGCAGTGGGGGCTGGTGGTTAGAGCAGGGGTGGGAGCCAGGACTCCTGGGTTCTCTCCCTGGCGCTGGGAGGGCAGTGGGGGCTGGTGGTCAGAGCAGGGGCCGGGAGCCAGGACTCCTGGGTTCTCTCCCTGGCACTGGGAGGGCAGTGGGGGCTGGTGGTTAGAGCAGGGGCCGGGAGCCAGGACTCCTGGGTTCTCTCCCCGGCGCTGGGAGGGCAGTGGGGGCTGGTGGTTAGAGCAGGGGTGGGAGCCAGGACTCCTGGGTTCTCTCCCCGGCGCTGGGAGGGCAGTGGGGGCTGGTGGTCAGAGCAGGGGCCGGGAGCCAGGACTCCTGGGTTCTCTCCCCGGCGCTGGGAGGGCAGTGGGTGCTGGTGGGTAGAGCAGGGGCCGGGAGCCAGGACTCCTGGGTTCTCTCCCCGGCGCTGGGAGGGCAGTGGGGGCTGGTGGTTAGAGCAGGGGGTGGGAGCCAGGACTCCTGGGTTCTCTCCCCAGCGCTGGGAGGGCAGTGGGGGCTGGTGGTTAGAGCAGGGGTGGGAGCCAGGACTCCTGGGTCCTCTCCCTGGCGCTGGGAGGGCAGTGGGGGTTGGTGGTTAGAGCAGGGGTGGGAGCCAGGACTCCTGGGTCCTCTCCCTGGCGCTGGGAGGGCAGTGGGGGCTGGTGGTTAGAGCAGGGGTGGGAGCCAGGACTCCTGGGTCCTCTCCCTGGCGCTGGGAGGGCAGTGGGGGCTGGTGGTTAGAGCAGGGGTGGGAGCCAGGACTCCTGGGTTCTCTCCCCGGCACTGGGAGGACAGTGGGGGCTGGTGGTTAGAGCAGGGGCCGGGAGCCAGGACTCCTGGGTTCTCTCCCCGGCGCTGGGAGGGCAGTGGGGGCTGGTGGTCAGAGCAGGGGCCGGGAGCCAGGACTCCTGGGTTCTCTCCCCGGCGCTGGGAGGGCAGTGGGTGCTGGTGGGTAGAGCAGGGGCCGGGAGCCAGGACTCCTGGGTTCTCTCCCCGGCGCTGGGAGGGCAGTGGGGGCTGGTGGTTAGAGCAGGGGGTGGGAGCCAGGACTCCTGGGTCCTCTCCCTGGCGCTGGGAGGGCAGTGGGGGTTGGTGGTTAGAGCAGGGGTGGGAGCCAGGACTCCTGGGTCCTCTCCCTGGCGCAGGGAGGGCAGTGGGGGCTGGTGGTTAGAGCAGGGGTGGGAGCCAGGACTCCTGGGTCCTCTCCCTGGCGCTGGGAGGGCAGTGGGGGCTGGTGGTTAGAGCAGGGGTGGGAGCCAGGACTCCTGGGTTCTCTCCCCGGCACTGGGAGGGCAGTGGGGGCTGGTGGTTAGAGCAGGGGGTGGGAGCCAGGACTCCTGGGTTCTCTCCCCGGCGCTGGGAGGGCAGTGGGGGCTGGTGGTTAGAGCAGGGGTGGGAGCCAGGACGCCTGGGTTCTCGCGTGACGTGACCTGCCCTTCCCCTCCAACAGAATGTGGCCAGGCAGAACAACGACAGCGACTGTGGAGCCTTTGTCCTGCAGGTGAGTTGGCACCTGGGGTACAGGAGCATTTGCTTTGTCTTGAGCCCCCGTCATCTGGATCTCATCTCCTGCCCCACTCCCTGCCCCCTGACTCAGCCAATTGTGCTCTGGGCCAGGGGGAGCCGGCGCCCCTAGAGGTGCCAGGCCCTGCCCCAATCCCACCCCCTGAGCCAGCCAGTCGTGCCCTGGGCTGGGGGGAGCCAGCGCCCCGAGAGGGGCCAGGCCCTGCCCCAATCCCACCCCCTGAGCCAGCCAGTCCTGCCCTGGGCTGGGGGGAGCCGGCGCCCCGAGAGGGGCCAGGCCCTGCCCTATTCCCTGCCCCTAAGCCAGCCAGTCCTGCCCTGGGCTGGGGGGAGCCGGCGCCCCGAGAGGGGCCAGGCCCTGCCCTATTCTCTGCCCCTGAGCCAGCCAGTCCTGCCCTGGGCCAGGGGGAGCCGGCGCCCCGAGAGGGGCCAGGCCGTGCCCCATTCCCTGCCCCTGAGCCAGCCAGTCCTGCCCTGGGCCAGGGGGAGCCGGCGCCCCGAGAGGGGCCAGGCCCTGCCCTATTCTCTGCCCCTGAGCCAGCCAGTCCTGCCCTGGGCCAGGGGGAGCCGGCGCCCCGAGAGGGGCCAGGCCCTGCCCTATTCCCTGCTCCTGAGCCAGCCAGTCCTGCCCTGGGCCAGGGGGAGCCGGTGCCTCTAGAGGGGCCAGGCCCTGCCCCATTCCCTGCCCCTGAGCCAGCCAGTCCTGCCCCATTCCCTGCTCCCCATTGAACCCTTTCTCTGCCTCTTCTTCCCCAGTACTGCAAGTTCCTCGCGCTGGGCCAGGCCTTCACCTTCACGCAGCAGGACATGCCCAAGTTACGGCGGGAGATGTACAAGGAGCTGTGTCACTGCAAGCTGAGCGTGTGAGGTGGCCCCCTCCACACCCGCGGACACCACCGCCCCCCCCTTGCCCGAGGGGGGCACCCTTCTGTAGCATCGGAACTCTTCAGAGCGGGGAGGGGGCTGATGAGAGCTCATCCCTTCCCGCCAGACTTCTGGGGGCACTTTTTTTTACACGTTTCCCGGTTCCGTATTTTTTTTTTTTTTTTTTATATTTAAGCTGAGTTTCCCCGGGTTACCGTCGGGGGAGGGGTGGGCGCAGGCAGTGACGAGCAATGCCCGCCCGCCCCCCTCCAAATGTGGGGAACACTCCGGCTTCGGGGGAGCGCTAAGGGGTGTCGCTCATGCCGGGAGGGGCCGGGGAGATGGTGGCATTTCTGCCCTGCTCAGTTTTGGGGGTTTTTCCCCCCCCCTGCCATTGGTGATTTGTGTTTAGTGAAGTTGTACGTTGGGGGGGCTGGCGGGGGGGTTGGGAGAAGTTTATATACTGGGCTGTGAACAGGAGAAAACAACCTTTTTTTTTTATATATATATATATATATATAAATATATATATAATGCGACGGCCAATTCTCGTTCTGGGCAATAAATTTCATTTCTTTGGAGAACGACCTGGGTTTGAAATGCGCCACGGTCGTCCCAGATGCCGGCCGAGGTGCTTGGACTCCTTCGAGATGGGACTGAGAGGATACAACCGCCAAAATCATCTGGCCTCGGTGTAAACGCACAACGCGCCGGTGTCCTGAATGTGGCGCGTTGCCTGGTCTCCAGTTGGAGCTCTCGGCGTCGGGGGGGGGGGGGGGGGGGAGAGCCAGTTCCGAAAAGGATTTGGGGCTGGGAATGAGAGGGTGAAAGGGGGGCGGGGGGTTGTCAGCTTAGGAAAAACGAGGCTCAGGTGGGGCCAAGGACAGAGGTCTCTAAAATCATGACGGGCGTGTTGAAACGAGTAAGGAAAAGTCATTGACTTCTTCCCATGAGCTAAGAATTCGGGCCCACCCGGTGAAATTCACAGCATAAATCACGTGGCTGACCACGGAGGACCGAACCAGTCCTCCCAACGCACAAGAGCCCCAATTTCTTTTCTCTCAGACTTCTTCTCAGGGCGTCAGAATTGGAGAACCCTAGAACTGGGAGGAACCTCAGGAGCTCATCGGTCCAGGTCCCGGCCCTCATGGCAGGAGACCAAGCTCTGTTTAGACCGTCCCCGACTTGCTCTGAAATATGTCCAGCGCTGGAGATTCCACAACATCCCACTGCTTTGACCTACCGTCAGAGGCCTTTTCTCCCCCTCCTGGTGACCCTCTTTTAGATACTTGAAAACCCCCGCCGTGTTCCCTCTCGGCCTTCTCTTTTCTCCACTAAACAAGCCCAGTTCTTTCCGGCGTCCCTCAATAGATTGTTCTGCTCTGGACCCGCTCCCGTTTCTCCCCATCTTTCCTGAAACGTGGGGCCCGGAACTGGACACACGACTCCCGCTCATCGGCGCAAAGCCAAGCCCAAGATCGACGTCTTGCGTCCGCCTCACCAGGCTCCATGCTCGCGCAACCGACAGGTTAGAAGCCAGGAAAGCGCCGCCGACTTAACCAGGCAATCTCCGATCATCTGAAAGGGCGTCCTTCAGAAGTGAAAGGAAATGCCAAAGCGTGGATTATAAACCGTCAGCTGCAATACGACGGGACGAACACCAGAAAGGCCCACACACCCAATGAAATTAACGTAACGATACAAAGAGGAACAAGGGAACGCCCAACTAATACCGGAGGGTCAGCCACCTCCAGGAGCGAGCTGATTTTCATCAGCATGCGAGGGGGGAGCTTGCTCAAAGCCACGTCGCGTATGGATTAAGAAAAGACCAGCGATTGCTGGTAGCCGAACGGTGAACACGTGTGTCTCAATTTCTGAACGCCGTTGTCGTCAGGAGGTCTGGCGGTGACTTTAAGAAGTGCTGCTGGTACTCAAAGCCTACGTAGACATCAAAAGGTCGAATTTCGGTCCTCTTCCGCAGAAAGGTGGGGGAACCTGTCGCAATACGTTAGAAGCGAAATGGGGCCCAAGGACGAGATATGGCTGCATCTCAAGAGGGGGTAAAACAATCACCAAACTAGCGAAGAGTTTTCATCCGAGGGTTTCCTTAGTAACAGAGAGAGGGCTGTGCTACTGTCAAAACAAAAGTTTGAGCCTGTTCTGGCGTGGCTGTGGTCTGAAGAGGTGGGTCTGTCCCACGAAAGCTCATCACCTAATAAATTATTTTGTAAGTCTTTAAAGTGCTACTGGTCTGCTTTTTTAAGGGTTTCCTTGGGATTGGATATTGGATACCAGTAGAAATGAGGTAGGCTCAGAGGAACAAGGGAAAAGCTCACTTGGATGTCTTCAAGGTGCCAGCGTCCTGATTAAATGCAGCCGAGATCATTCCAGGATCTGACGGAGGGGAGATCTGAGCTACGGGCATTTATCTTTGGGGGAAAAAAATCACGGAAGAGGGTTCAGACTCGTGAGGACTGGAAGAGGGCAGATGTCGTCTCCAGCTATAAAAAGCGGAATCAGGAAAATGTTGGGAAGTACAAACCAGTCAGCTGAACATCGGTGTTTGGAAGGGTCACCGAGGAAATACATCGGCTGTCAACTGGCAAACGCCTGAAAGATAAGTAGCAGCGCCCATGGGCTGGCCAAGACCCGGTCATGTCGAACCCACCCGAGAGCTTCCTTTGACGGGGTACCAAGCCGTGTGGAATGGGAGCGGGGGAAGCGGTAGGCGTGATGTATCCTGACGGGGTAAGGCTTTTGAGGCCGGCTTGCATGACTGGCTATGTTACAGAAATGCGGTTTAGCTGAGGCTTCTGCGAGATGGAGGCAGAACTGATTGGAAGAGGATTCTCAGAGAGACGTTATCAGCCATTTGCAGGCAGAGACTCCCGGGGCGGGAAGGGACCTCAGGAGGCCATCGAGTCCGGCCCCTTGCCCAAAGCAGGACCAACTCCAACGCAATGGCTTGGTCAACCTCCACCTCTAGGCTGGGGAACCCACCCTAGTGCCTCACCGCCCTGCTGGGGAAAGATTTTCCTCATCTCCGACCTCTGCCTCCCCCACCGTGACGTGAGCCCATCGCTCTTCGTCCTGCCGCCCGGCACCCCCGAGAACAGCCTCTCCCCAGCCTCGTCCGAGCCCATCACATCCTTCCTCGCTCTTCTCTTCTGCCACAGGATCTGATGGTCATTGCCGGTGCTGAATCCACTGGCAAGGAAGGGTCCTGGCTTCTCAGCCTGGGTCCAGCTGGCCGACTTCCTCGTCAGGTTCTGTCAAGGTGAAATTGACCAGCAGGAGCCCGGCGTGGGACAGCCGGCGTGGCCCTCCTTCATCTCTCAGTGCCGCAAAGCTGTCGTGAGCAAGACGCTCTCCCGGGACGGGACGGGTTTGCTCATCAGGGTGGTACATCTTGACTTAGCAAGGCAGCACGGATTGGCATGGAGCAGCCCTCTGCCAGGCTGTAGAGGCTCCCATGGCTGACGTTGTCTGTGGTCGGCCCGCGCCTCCCTTCCTGTCGGGACAGGAACCGCCTCAGCTTGGAAAAGATCTCTTGGCACTGGGAAATGGTTCAGAAAAGGACCAGCAAAATGCTGCGGGGTTTGGAGTGGCGGCTGTGGGAGGGGAGGTGAAACAGGCGGGGACTTTTCAGCTTGGAAAAGAGGAGCCGAAGTGGGGGGTCGGACGCGGGTCTGGAAAACCGCGCCGGGTGTGGAGAAAGTGAAGAAGGAAGAGCGACGCGTTTCAGTAACACAAGAACGAGGGTCAGCCAAGGAGATTAACGGGCCACTGGTTTAAAATGAACCCCAGGACTTTTTTCCTCGCATAGCGTGTTTGTGTCCTGTGGCCCTTGTGATGAGCCAGAGCTGAACGGGGTTGAGAAAAGAGCGAGGTAATTCCATGGATGGAGCTTATCTCCGTGAACCTTTGGCCTGACCCCCTCTTCCTGTTCCCTGTCCCCTCCAGCCTGCTTTTTCCAGGCCAGCCCGCCTGGGACGTAGAAAACGACCTGGAAGGGACCTGCAGAGGTAGAATCCGGTCTCCAGGCCTCGAAGCAGGGCAAGCACCCGCTTAGTCCAACCTGCTCTCTTCAACATCTCCAGCCACGGAGATCCCACGACTTCCTCTGGCCATTTATCCCCCATTCGCCACCCAAGCGGAGGGCGGGGGACGTTTTTCCCGCTGCCCAGCCTCAGTCTCCTTCGCTGCAGTTTAAGCCCATTGTTTTGTCCTGTCTTCAGACGCCCAGGAGAACCATTTCTCTCTCTCCTCCTCCTGACCCTCTTGTAAGTACTTGAAAACCGCCGTCACCTCCCCTCTTGGCCGTCTCTCTCCGGCATCCCGTGTCGTTCGTGTGCTCTAGCCCTTGCGTCCTTGGCTCTCGCTCTTCTCCCGACCCTCTGCAATTTCTCCCTGTCTGTCCTGAAAGGCTGACGCCACCTGAGCCCACGACTGACTCCTCCGCCTCTTCACGCAGCCCCGGCGCAGGTTTGCTTCTCTAGTTTTTTGCACCGGCATCACATCGCAGCCTCATCCGCCGGTTGGGGGTCGGTTCTGGCTCCTCGATCCCCCTTCTGCAAAGCTCCTTCTAGGGGGTCCAGGGTTCCCTCATTTTTTTTTCCATCCCGGGGGAGAATGTGTTTTGTTCAGGGCAGAGGCAGGTGCGGCTGGGCGCCCCCAGTGGACCGACAGGCCTGGGACTCTATTGAGGTGGGGGGGGGGGGGGTGGCTGGTTGAGGATGGAGGAAGCCAGGGGAGGGGGTTGCCGGAAAGGGGCAGTCCAGGGATGGGCGGGGGGGGGGTGTGGGGGGTGAGTGAAATGGGGGTGCTCTGTTACCAGGAGATATCCTGGAGAGGGAAGGGGGGGGGCTGATGCCCCAAGAGGGGGGAGGCTGCTGGGGTGGACGTAGCTGGCTGGGGCAAATTGGGGGGTCAGGGGCGGAGGAGGGGGGGATAGGTCAGTGGGGACAGGGGTGGGAGGGGTGCAGGCCCGGGGGGCACAAGGACAGGGTTGGGGTTCAGAGGCTGGAGGGGAACACGGGGGGGGGCACAGGGTGGGGGGAGAGGCTGGGGTGAGGGGTCCGGAGCCCAGGGGGCAGCAGGTGGGGGGCGGGGTTCGGCGGCCGGAGGGGAACACTACGGAGGGATGCGGGTCGGGTACGGAGGCCGGGTGGGGGGTGACACCGGGGGGGGACACGGGGGGGGGTTGGGGCGGGGTACGGAGGCCGGGGGGGGGGGAGGACGCGGGGCTGGGTACGGAGGCCGGCGGGGGACACGGGGGGGGTTGGGGCGGGGAACGGAGGCCGGGGGGGGGGGAGGACGCGGGGCTGGGTACGGAGGCCGGCGGGGGACACGGGGGGGGGGGGGTTGGGGGCTGGGTACGGAGGCCGGCGGGGGACACGGGGGGAGGGGGGACGGACACGGGGCTGGGTACGGAGGCCGGCGGGGGAAACGGAGGGGGGGTGCACCAGCCTCCCCGCACTAGGCCGTGGCCCGCTCCGAGCCTTTCAGCGGCCCACCCACGTGCCGCCAACCCCGGCGGCCTCACTTCCGGCCAGGGCGCAGGCCGGGCCCCGCCCCTTCCGGCGCCCTGAGCGACGCGAGCCCCGGCCAATCGCCGCCCGTCTTGTTGGCGCCGGGTGGGCGGGGAGATGACATCACGCGTCGCCTCTCCTAACCCCCCCCCGCCCTACCCTCAACGCCGACGTCACCGGCCGGAGCCGGGCGCGGGCGGCCAATGGGCGCGGGACCGGGGGGAGCGGGCGGCCAATGGGCGGCGGGCGCGGGGGCGGGGCTTGCGGCGGCGTTATAAGCGCCGGCGAGGCGGGCGGGGGCAGGATCCTGCCGAGGATGTCTGCAAGTCTGGAGAGCCGGTGAGTGCGCCACAGGCCGGGCCGTACCACTGCCTATCCCCCCCCCTCCCCCCCCGGTCGGGCCGTACCATTGCCCACCTCAGCGTTCTATTCCCCCGCCGCGGGCCGGACCATTCGGGGGACTGGGGGGGGGGTAGAAGCCCCCCCCACTATGGGCGCTACCATCTTTTCAATGGGCAGGGGAGCCCATTCGCGCGCGGGGGGGGGAGGGGAAGAGATTATTCAGTGGCTTTCAAGGAGGGCCTGGGCGGAGCCATTTCGGTGGGGGGGGGAAGTCTGGGCGAGACCATTTCCCAGACAGGGGGGGTTCTTTCCCGGAGGGGGCTGGACGGATCCATTCCCCCCGCCGGCGGTGGGAGGCTCGGGGGGGGGTGGGGGAAAAGAGAGAGAGAGAGAAGCGCCGCCATTTTGTGATGGTGCGAGACCCAGGAGGCGGCCTGGCCGCGGGCGGAACCATTTGCGCCTCCCGCCGGGGGGGGGGGGGGCGAGTCCATTTGGGCCGAAGCGGGGGAAGGAGGGGGGGCGACGCGCGTTGGTATCTCCTGGGCCGATCCATCCGTTGATAGGGGAGGGGGGATGTAGAATCTTCCCGTGGACGAGCCCATTCGGGGACGGGGGGAGGAGCAGAATCTTCCCGTGGACGAGCCCATTCCCTGGGGAACGCGGGGGGGGGGGGAAGGCCGCCGGCTGGGCCCATTGTCTTGCCGCGCCGCGCGGCATCCGGGCACCGCGGCGCTGACGTCACGGCGGTCCGGCCGGGGGGGGGGAAGGGGCGGGACTTCCGCCCGGGCCGCACGTGGAGCGACAGGGAGAGGCCACTTCCGGTCCCGACTTGACGGGTGCGGGGGAAGGGAATGGGCGGGGCTTAGCTCCTGGGCGGTGGGGGAGGGGCTGAGTGTGGGGGGGTTAAGGAGGGCTCTGGGGGGAGGGGCTGTGTAACTGCCCCCCCCCCCCATTGGGGTGCTCCATGTTGGGGTCTCTGCCCCTCCCCCACGTCCCCTGAGCTCTCCTGGCTTTTGTCTCCCGCCCAGATCTAGAGACAATGGCCCCGAGGGAATGGACCCCGACGGCATCATTGAGGTGAGCGGGGGAGGGGTGGGCTCGTGCCGTGGGGGGTTCAGACGGGGGCGGGGGGGGGGATCGGGCCCTGGGGAGGGGGGCGGGGGGGGTTCCCACAGAGGGGAGAGGTCAGTTCTTGGGGGGGGGGGTGCAGGGCTCGAGTCCCAGGGTGGGGGGCTGGGGGGGGTTCCCACAGAGGGGAGAGGTCAGTGCTGGGGGGTGGGGGGTTTAACACAGGCGCTGGGGTGGGTTCCCACAGAGGGGAGAGGTCAGTTCTTGGGGGGGGTGGGGTAGAGGGCTTGAGTCCCTGGGGTGGGGGGCTGGAGGGGGTTCCCACAGAGGGGAGAGGTCAGTGCTGGGGGGGCAGTTCACACAGGGGCTGGGATGGAGGGATCGGGTCCTGGGGGCGTGAGGCTGGGGTGGGTTCCCACAGAGGGGAGAGGTCAGTGCTGGGGGGTGGGGGGATCAAGTCCCTGGGGGGGGTGGGGGTGGGTTCCCACAGAGGGGAGAGGTAAGTGCTGGGGGGTGGGGGGTTCACACAGGAGCTGGGGCCGAGGTAGAGGGATCGGGTCCCTGGGAGGAGGGCAGGGAGTGGGGTTAGCGCCTGCTGGGGGGGGAGGAAGAGGGATCGGGGCAGGGGTGGGGTCAGCGCCTCGGCAGGGGAGGGGGGAGGGGACTGGGGCGGTGGGAGGCATCTCCTGGGGTGTGAACTCTTCTCCCCCCCGCCCCCCAGAGCAATTGGAATGAGATCGTGGACAGCTTTGATGACATGAACCTGTCGGAGTCGCTGCTGCGGGGGATTTACGCCTACGGCTTCGAGAAGCCCTCAGCCATCCAGCAACGAGCCATTCTCCCTTGTATCAAGGGTGCGTGGGGCCTGGGGAGGGGGGGACCCCCACTTCCCCCGCTGCCTGGGCAAGGAGGCGCCTGGCTGGTGGCGCGGCTCTGAAATCCGGCGGGGGGAGAGAGAGGCGCCCCCCCAGTTCATCCCAGCGCAGCGTCCTGGGCGGTGGCTGCAGCTGGTTCATGCCGGGGGCACACGGCTGTCGGGGCTTCTCGGTGCTCGAAGGGAGAACCCAAGCTGCGCCCACCTCTGGGGCGGGGCGGCCGGGGACACGGGGACCCCTCGCCCGGCGCCGAGATGCGCCCACCTCTGGGGCGGGGTGGCCGGGGACACGGGGACCCCTCGCCCGGCGCCGAGATGCGCCCACCTCTGGGGCGGGGCGCTGATGCCTGTTTTTCGTCTCCTCCAGGTTACGATGTGATCGCCCAAGCCCAGTCTGGCACTGGGAAGACGGCCACTTTCGCCATTTCTATCCTCCAGCAGATTGAGCTGGATCTGAAGGCCACTCAAGCCTTGGTGCTGGCCCCCCACCCGCGAGCTGGCCCAGCAGGTGCGTTGCCCGGCGTGGGGTGGGCCGGCCCGTGCCCGCTTCGTCGCGGCAAACCAGCCTGGTCACTACCTCCCCGCCTGGCTCCTTCCTCCCTAGCCCCCGCAGGCTGACTAACCTGCCTTCCCTGCGGGGTGCCCCCAGGTGTTTCTCCCTGTGCCTTGGGGCACATAACATTTATTCTGCCGGGGACGTCACCCACAGCTCTCACCTGCCGCTCCCCCGGTGGTGTGACAAGGGGGTAACTTTGTCAGGATCAGGCCCCCTTCCCCCCCTCGCCCCCCCGCTGCCTGGGCAAGGAGGCGCCTGGCTGGTGGCGCGGCTCTGAAATCCGGCGGGGGGAGAGAGAGGCGCCCCCCCAGTTCATCCCAGCGCAGCGTCCTGGGCGGTGGCTGCAGCTGGTTCATGCCGGGGGTACACGGCTGTCGGGGCTTCTCAGTGCTCGAAGGGAGAACCCTCACCCGGCGCCGAGACGCGGCCGGTGACACGGGGACCCCTTGCCCAGCGCCGAGATGCGACTGCCTCTGGGGTGGGGTGGCCAGTTATAGGGGGATCCCCTCACCCAGCATTGAAATGTGCCCACCTCTGGGGCAGGGCGGCCGGTGACACGGGGACCCGGTGCCGAGATGCACCCACCTCTGGGGCGGGGTGGCCGGTTATGTGGGGGATGCCCTCGCCCGGCAGCGAGACGCGCCCCCCCCCCCCCAATGGGGCGAAGCCCAGTGGCCCGCTCCCTGCAGGCTCACCCCGGCCTCCCTGCTGCAGATCCAGAAGGTCGTGATGGCCCTGGGGGACTACATGGGGGCGTCCTGCCACGCCTGCATCGGGGGCACCAACGTCCGGGCCGAGGTGCAGAAGCTGCAGATGGAGGCTCCCCACATCATCGTGGGGACCCCTGGCCGGGTCTTCGACATGCTGAACAGGAGATACCTGTGTGAGTGGCTGGGGGTGGCCCGGGGGGGTTGCGGGGGCTGCCCCATGTCTGTTCTGTGATGATTCCCCATGCGTGTCAGCTGACCTGGCACCCCCTTGTGCCCTCCAGCTCGGCGTTCTGCCCTCTGGGCCTGGCCGGGGGCTACTGGGAGTGATCAGAGCTCCGTGACCTGAGAACAGCCCCTGTCTCGGTTCCCCCGGGGGGGGGGTGGATGCCACCCCTCCTGGCCCCACTTTCCTGGGCTAATGGCCTCCCCGCTCCCCCGCAGCACCCAAGTTCATCAAGATGTTCGTACTGGACGAGGCTGACGAGATGCTGAGCCGTGGGTTCAAGGACCAGATCTACGACATATTCCAGAAGCTGAGCGGGAACACCCAGGTGGGCTGGGCGTGGCCGGCGATGGGCGCCTCAGGAGCCAGTGGGGTAGTCATGGGGAGGGTTCTAGAGCTGGCTTACTGGCGAGCTGCCCACCCGTGATTCTAGAGCTGGCTGTGTGAGTCAAGAAAGGCTGAGGTGGGCCAAGGTAACTGGGGATCGTTCCAGCAGGGTGAGGTGCTGGGGGCGCCGTCTAGGTAAGATGACTTACGGCGTGCTAGGTGAGATGACTCACGGAGTGTTAAAATCTAGATCTAGAGAAACCTAGAAGCACTTTCCTGGGGTCTAGATCTGAAAGCCCAAGTCCCTAACCTCGAGGAGGTGGATTAGCTAGAACCCTGCTGGCAGAGGACGAGAATGGGAGCCAGAGCACGAGAACTAGATTTGATTGCTGTGGGCTGATCTAGAACAATGGAATGGCAAGATATCTAGAACCACCAGAATCTAGATGCACCACTAGAGGGACCTAGACCTGGGGATGTAGCACATCAGGTAGCTTCTCCATAGGATTAAGAGCCACCCGTTGAGGAATCTAGAAGTAGGCCCTGTCCATGGGAACCTAGACAGATCTAGAGCCTAGGAAGCAGAGCTGCTCAATAGAACCAGCCAATGCAGGTTTAGAACTATCAGGAGAAGAACCTAGAACTTCAGAGCACCTCTCTCTCTCTCTCTTTCCCCCCCAGGCGGTGCTCCTGTCAGCTACATGCCCATGGGTGTAGTGTAGGGTCTAGAACTGCTCGTAGACAGACTTCGAACTCAGGTCTTAGCTTCTCCATAGGATTTAGAGCCCCCATTAGAGGAACCTAGAGCCTGGGAAGCAGGCCTTGTCCATGAGTACCTAGAACTGCTGCTAGACAGACCTAGAGCCCAGGGAGCAGAGTTCCATGGGATTTAGCGCCTCCGACAGAGGAACCTAGAGCCTGAGAAGCTGAGCCAATCAATGCAGGGCTAGAACCATCCAGTAGACAGACCCAGAACTTCAGGGACAGAAACCTAGAACTCAGCGCAGTGCTTGAGCTGTGAGGGATTAGGTGGGGGTTCTTGAGTCAGGGAGGCGGACACCTGCCCCTCTCACTCCCTCGTGCCCCCCCCCAGGTGGTGCTGCTGTCGGCGACCATGCCCATGGACGTCCTGGAGGTGACCAAGAAATTCATGCGGGACCCGATCCGCATCCTGGTGAAGAAGGAGGAGCTGACGCTGGAGGGGATCCGGCAGTTCTACATCAACGTGGAGAGGGAGGTGCGGAGGGAAGAGGGGAGCAGCTCTAGGTAGACTTCCTCCCCACCCCCCCACCCCCCATCGGCATGGCTGGATTGATGGAGGGGCCCCCTCCGTGGCCCCCCCCGCAGTGTACCCCATGCGAGAAGAATTGGTCTCTCGGAACCATGGTCTCTCCCACGTCTCTGGGGGCGGGCCCTGAAACGGGGGGCACAGGCGGGGGGAGTTAGGGCTGAGCTCTCAGGGGATCCCCATAGGGATTTGGGGGAGGGGGCTGCCTGCCGTAGACCTGACCCCCTCCCCGGCTCCTGCCCCCCAGGAATGGAAGCTGGACACCCTGTGTGATCTGTATGAGACCCTCACCATCACCCAGGCGGTGATCTTCATCAACACCCGCCGGAAGGTGGACTGGCTCACGGAGAAGATGCACGCCCGGGACTTCACCGTCTCGGCCATGGTACGGCCCCCGGGGGCGGGGTGGAGCCAGGACTCCTGGGTTCTCTCCCCAGCGCTGGGAGGGCAGTGGGGGCTGGTGGTTAGAGCAGGGGGTGGGAGCCAGGACTCCTGGGTTCTCTCCCCAGCGCTGGGAGGGCAGTGGGGGCTGGTGGTTAGAGCAGGGGGTGGGAGCCAGGACTCCTGGGTTCTCTCCCCAGCGCTGGGAGGGCAGGGGGGGCTGGTGGTTAGAGCAGGGGCGGGACGCAGGGGGAGCCCCACTGACACTCCAGCCTCTCTCCCCAGCACGGCGACATGGACCAGAAGGAACGGGACGTGATCATGCGCGAATTCCGCTCTGGCTCCAGCAGAGTCCTCATCACAACTGACTTACTGGTGAGAGGGGGGCGCCGTGGGGCTGGGGGGCAGCTCTGCATCCCCCCCAAGCTGGGGGACCGGGGGGGGGGCACTGAGAGCAGCTGTCTCGTGAACCCCGGTGTCCGCGCACCCCCCAGGGCAATTCCCTCTCCGCCCAGCCTGCCCCATGCTGTGTGCGGAATGTAGCTCCCTGGGAGAGGAGGGTGGCTGCCCCCCGCGGCGGAGGCCGACCGCCCCGGTTCTCGGCCGCGGCACCGCAGCCCACAGCCCTGCCCCACGCGTGGGGGGCAGAGCCTGAGAATCTCTCTTCCCAACCCCCCAAGGCCCGCGGCATCGACGTGCAGCAGGTGTCGCTGGTGATCAACTATGACCTGCCCACCAACCGGGAGAACTACATTCACAGGTAGGGCGAGTGCCGCCCCCCTGCTCTAACCACCAGCCCCCCCTGCTGGGGAGAGAACCCAGGAGTCCTGGCTCCCACCTCTGCTCTAACCACCAGTCCCCACTGCCCTCCCAGCGCCGGGGAGAGAACCCAGGAGTCCTGGCTCCCACCCCCTGCTCTAACCACCAGCCCCCACTGCCCTCCCAGCGCCGGGGAGAGAACCCAGGAGTCCTGGCTCCCACCCCCTGCTCTAACCACCAGCCCCCACTGCCCTCCCAGCGCCGGGGAGAGAACCCAAGAGTCCTGGCTCCCAGCCCCTGCTCTAACCACCAGCCCCCACTGCCCTCCCCAGCGCCGGGGAGAGAACCCAGGAGTCCTGGCTCCCGGCCCCTGCTCTACCCCACCAGCCCCCACTGCCCTCCCCAGCGCCGGGGAGAGAACCCAGGAGTCCTGGCTCCCGGCCCCCCGCTCTAACCCCAGTCCCTCCCCCCAGGATCGGCCGAGGGGGGCGCTTCGGCCGCAAGGGCGTAGCCATTAACATGGTGACAGAGGAGGACAAGCGAACCCTGCGGGACATTGAGACCTTCTACAACACTTCCATCGAGGAGATGCCCTTGAACGTGGCCGACCTCATCTGAGCCGCCCCCCTCCTGGCGCTGCCCCGGCCGGCCCCCACCCCGGCTCCAGACTTTGTTTTTTTTAATTATTTACTTTGTTTTTGTTTTTTTGTTGGTTTTATTTTTTTTTTTTTCCGGCTTTTGAATAAATGTCACTTTTTGGAGGTGGAAAAACAAAAAAAACAAACAAAAAAAAAAAAGAAATATCCAACTTTAGCGTTTCTGTGGCATTTGTGTCTGTCGGCTTCTCCGGAGGCCAGCCTGTGGGGGCGGGGGGGACCCCAGGGCTCCGGGCCCCTCCCCCCCCCCCACTGTTTCCCCCCGGGGGTGGCTGGGTGGTTCCCACCTGTGTTGCCTTTAGGCCTCCTGGGTTCTCTCCACCCGGATCCGCTAACGAGCCGCCTTCGGAACCCAGGTGTCCGGCTCCCGTGTCACCAGAACGGCCGGGGGGTGGGGGTGAGGCGTAGTTCTGACTCCCCCGGCTTGAGGCATCTCTTAACGCCCCCCACCAATCGACGTAGACCACCCTGGTGCTGTATCCGACCGGACCTACCTCAGGGTTGGTAGCTGGGGGGTGGGAGGGGGCTTAAAAAGCCCCAGGAAGCTGGAAATGTCCCTGCCCCCCCCCCAGCCAAAATTGTGCCCCCTTTTGACGTCTTTTGTATAGTATTTATTGGAAGGAAACATACCGAATAAAAATCATCTCACACAATGCCCGCTGCTTTGGGTTGTTTGTAAAGGGGGAGAGGGGTTGAGCTTCCCCACCCCCCTGCGTCCTCAAGGCAGTTTGGCACACCCCTCTCCCCGAACCTGGTTCGCTGGGAGAAGGGGGTTCTTAGGAAAAGTGTTGGTGTGAGGGGTGGGATAGCAGGGTCTTGGCTGCACTTGCGCAGTGCTGGTGTGAGCAGTGGGATCCCCTTTGGACAGGTCTCATTGTCTCACCACCCGCAGTGACTTATAGCAACCAGCATGGGCTATTTCACATTATGCCTTGGACCCCTTGCATCTCCCCCCCTCCCCCCAAGGTCCACCCTTGCTGGGTGACACAGCCAAAGGAGTCCTCTATCCTCAGTTTCCCTGCTCTGAAGTGGGGTTCTATCATTCCCCTCCCTGCCAGTTGCTGGGAGGACTAAGAAATCTTCTGACCCAAAAGGCCGTGGGAGGTGCAAGTGGTCATGTATGCATGGAGTATTGGTGTCAGGAGTGGGATCCTGACTGTTTCTCCGCTGGCTGGACCCCAGCAGGCAAGGGTGGCCGAGCCTCCCTTGTGGCCATCTTCCCCTCTTGCCGAGAGGGACTAGGAGCTCCTTGCTTGTGGGTCTAGCTGTCCGTCCTGGTTATTGTTCCTGCTGATGTGGGAGGCTTCAACAAACACCTGAGGGAGGTGGCCAAGAGATGGGGGGCACTCAGCTTCAGGATAGTGCCCCCCAGCTCCCTCCCACACAGTCTCCTGTGGCATTCCTGCCACCTCCCCTGCTTGGGGTACTAGCTCCATGCTGGGGCTGAGAGGGGACCCACACAATCCAGGGGGAAGCCCTGAACTTTTGGCCCCACGCCCAGCCAGTGTGGACTGACCGCCTCCAGAGCCCATTTCCCTGGGGAATTAAAGCATCACCAGGTTAGGCGGAGCCTGGAGCCATTGCTCGGGGGGGGACGTGGTGGGACAGAAACTCACCTGGCTGTCATGCACTGATAATCCATGGGGAAACTGAGGCACCACCCCCGGAGTTAAGAGAGGATACGAAGAAACATGCACAACTGCACCAGGGGCTGTGAAACCCGCCAGGCTCGCAGACGCACCGTGGATCGAGGCACCGTTGAAACCTTTCGGGTGGGATGTGAGAAGGAGTTTGGGAAACAAGAGACGCGTCACCGGTGAGATCCAGGCCGGGGCGAGGCCTTCCTCTGGCAAACGAGTCGACTCCCGGCACCGGAGAAGGTAGCGGAGTTGGGTTTTCCCGAGCCTGGGGGGGTCACAGCCTTGACATGGTGGGATGTGGGCTGCAATTCCCGCCCCCCCCCGAGAAGAGAGTGGGCTTGGTCTTCTGCCTGAGCTCGCAGCGCAGCTGTTGCACTGTTGGTGTGAGCAGTGGGATCTCTGCTTTGCCCTCTGATGTGCAGTGCAGAATCCAGGCGCCTGAGTTTGAGGCGGTGGGGAGGGGGGTCCACCTCGGAACTGGACCGGATAAACTTGGCCTCAGCTCCTTCTGGGATACGCGCAAAGGCGTAGCCAGGGTGCAGGGGGCGGGGCGTGATCTCAGTCCAGCCCCAAGAGGCTGGGTCTGGCCTGGGACCCCACAGTCCGTTGTGGCCCTGATGTCTCCACGTCTCTCCCTGTGGAGTGGGGAGTTGCGCAGGTCGCTGGTGTTGGGCTGTGGTGGGGAGCCCCCCTGGGAAATGCCGTCAAAGGGGGCAAGGTCGGGGGGGGGGGGCAGCAGAATGAGAAAAGTGCAGCTAGTTCTGCGGTGAGCTCATTCGTCCTGGCTCCCGGCCCCTGCTCTAACCACCAGCCCCCACTGCCCTCCCAGCACCGGGGAGAGAACCCAGGAGTCCTGGCTCCCTCCCACCCCAGGCCTAGCACATGTGACCTGTCATATGAAGGTCACTGGCCTGTCCTGGGAACTGACTCAGCACCGGCTGAGATCTCTGAAGGGGAAGCGAAACCTCTGAATCATCGCCAATAGCTGGCTGACAGCTTCACCCCCCCGAGGTGGTACCCCACCTCCCCTCCCCCAACCGGGCTGGGTGACAGGTTGCTCTGCCCCAGAGCTGGGCGCATCTCAGTGCTACGTCCCTGTGTCATCGGCCAGCCCGCCCCAGAGGTGGGCGCATCTTGGTGCTAGGTCCCCGTGTCACCAGTCACCCCACCCCAGAGGTGGGCGCATCTCAGCACCAGGCGAGGGGTCCCCGTGTCACTGGCCGCCCTGCCCCAGAGCTGGGCATATCTCAGCCTGCAGGAGTCGTTAGCCAGGGCTGGGCGGGTGGGGGCGGGTGTGTGGCCTTGGACAGGGAACTGGTTTCATTTCCTAGTTTTTATTGCTGGCGGAGGACGTTCCTGGAGCCAGAGGCAGCGACTGGCAACAGGGGACAGACCCACGGCCGCACTCGGGGGACAGACGGACGCTCCTGTGCTCACCTCGCCATGGGCTCCCTGGAGGCGTTGCTCATCTTCCTCGCAGGTTTGTGCTGCTCTTTCCCATGGGTGACAACCGGTCCGGCCGCCTCAGAGCCAGGGAGAGAACCCAGGAGTCCTGGCTCCCACCCCCTGCTCTAACCACCAGCCCCCACTGCCCTCCCAGCGCCAGGGAGAGAACCCAGGAGTCCTGGTTCCCGGCCCCCTGCTCTGGCCACCAGCCCCCACTGCCCTCCCAGCGCCAGGGAGAGAACCCAGGAGTCCTGGTTCCCGGCCCCCTGCTCTAACCACCAGCCCCCACTGCCCTCCCAGCGCCAGGGAGAGAACCCAGGAGTCCTGGTTCCCGGCCCCCTGCTCTGGCCACCAGCCCCCACTGCCCTCCCAGCACCGGGGAGAGAACCCAGGAGTCCTGCCTCCCACCCCCTGCTCTAACCACCAGCCCCCACTGCCCTCCCAGCACCAGGGAGAGAACCCAGGAGTCCTGGCTCCCACCCCCTGCTCTAACCACCAGCCCCCACTGCCCTCCCAGCGCCAGGGAGAGAACCCAGGAGTCCTGGCTCCCACCCCCCTGCTCTACCCACCAGCCCCCACTGCCCTCCCAGCGCCGGGGAGAGAACCCAGGAGCCCTGGCTCCCGGCCCCTGCTCTAACCACCAGCCCCCACTGCCCTCCCAGCGCTGGGGAGAGAACCCAGGAGCCCTGGCTCCCGGCCCCACTACCATCAACATGACTAACGAGGAACTTGTGAAACGTTGTGGTTCCCCCCCATCTGACAAACCAGTTTGCCCCATTTCCCCCCCACACCCCTGGCCGGGCGGGTCCCTTTCGCGCCAGCCAAAGATTAAGGTGACACAAGGCTGCTAAATCTGCAGCGGGGAAAGGTCAATCTCGCCTCTGCCACCGGAGCAGGACTCTGCTTCCGTGTTGGGGGTCAGAGACCTCAGCCAGCCAAACCAGGGCTCTGCCCCACAAGTCAACGATGGCCCCACGCCCGCCACCTTTGCCCTGTTCCCGGCCGGCCAAAATCGGCTGAATGAGCCGAAACGGGCCTGGGGGGGGCGGGCGGGGACAGTTGGCTGGAGACGCGCTGGATTAAGCAGCGTTAACTCTGAAACCTAGTGATGGCTCAATGTGGGAGACGCTGCTGACAGCAGGAGGAATGGGCCGAGGCGTGGGGAGCCTCGGTGGTACGGGGTAACTGGGAGGGTTTGGGGTGGGTTTCCGGGTGGCCTGCCCCCAAGGGGGTCCCATCTCGGTGCTGGCGAGGGTCCCCGTGTCACCGGCCGCCCCGCCCCAGAGGTGGCACATGACTGTTCAGAGGGCCAGGCCTGCCTTTTGCTGGGGCGTTAACTCTGAAGTGTAATGATGGCTGTCACTGAGCTGCTCAAGGCAGCCGAGGAGAGGGAGGGTCTGGGCACCATGTGACTTGGCGGGGCCTGGTTTTGGCTCCATGGAGGAGCATGTCTGGAGTCTTGGGGCGCCGTTCACTCTGGCCCCTAATGGTGGGCACTGGGTAACGCCAGCCAGGGGAAGGCATTGGGTTGAGTTCTCCTCCTTCTGCTCTCCCCACCAAGTATGGAGCTGCACCCTGGCTGGCGACGTGGCCCAAGAGCTGACCCCACGCCGGGAGGCCGGACGCCAGGGTCCCACGCCCCACACGGAGCTCGAGGCCTCATGTGTCGGCCCTGGCTGTCCCCGCCCCAAGACATCGGCCACGCTCGAGCCGGCCTTCACCAAATCCACCCCGGCCACCACCACTCACCGCACACGGCACCCCACCACGACCCACCGCACCACGACCCACCCAGCCAATCACACCACGCCCCACCATACCACGACCCACCCAGCCAATCACAGCACGTCCCACCCCACCACGCCCCACCATACCACGACCCACCGCACCACGACCCACCCAGCCAATCACAGCACGTCCCACCCCACCACGCCCCACCATACCACGACCCACCGCACCACGACGCACCCAGCCAATCACAGCACGTCCCACCCCACCACGCCCCACCATACCACGACCCACCGCACCACGTCCCACCCCACCACGACCCACCCAGCCAATCACAGCACGTCCCACCCCACCACGCCCCACCATACCACGACCCACCCGGCCAATCACAGCACGTCCCACCCCACCACGCCCCACCATACCACGACCCACCCGGCCAATCACAGCACGTCCCACCCCACCACGCCCCACCATACCACAGTGTCCCCAACTGCGCCCCCCGACGTGAGGGTCGGCGACTACTGGCTGGCGGAGGGCAAGGAGGTCTGCGTCCGGGTGCAGTCAGGTCTCGAGATCCGAGTCGAGTACACAAAAAGCTCCAAGGCCAAGGTGAGAGGGAGGGGAGGCTGGTGGTTAGAGCAGGGGGTGGGAGCCAGGACTCCTGGGTTCTCTCCCCAGCATGGGGAGGGCAGTGGGGGCTGGTGGTCAGAGCAGGGGGCCGGGAGCCAGGACTCCTGGGTTCTCTCCCCAGCGCTGGGAGGGCAGTGGGGGCTGGTGGTCAGAGCAGGGGGTGGGAGCCAGGACTCCTGGGTTCTCTCCCCGGCGCTGGGAGGGCAGTGGGGGCTGGTGGTCAGAGCAGGGGGTGGGAGCCAAGACTCCTGGGTTCTCTCCCCAGCATGGGGAGGGCAGTGGGGGCTGGTGGTCAGAGCAGGGGCCGGGAGCCAGGACTCCTGGGGTCTCTCCCCGGCGCTGGGAGGGCAGTGGGGGCTGGTGGTTAGAGCAGGGGCTGGGAGCCAGGACTCCTGGGTTCTCTCCCCACCGCTTGGAGGGCAGTGGGGGCTGGTGCTTAGAGCAGGGGGTGGGAGCCAGGACTCCTGGGTTCTCTCCCCAGCTCTGGGAGGGCAGTGGGGGCTGGTGGTTAGAGCAGGGGGTGGGAGCCAGGACTCCTGGGTTCTCTCCCCAGCATGGGGAGGGCAGTGGGGGCTGGTGGTCAGAGCAGGGGCCGGGAGCCAGGACTCCTGGGGTCTCTCCCCGGCGCTGGGAGGGCAGTGGGGGCTGGTGGTTAGAGCAGGGGCTGGGAGCCAGGACTCCTGGGTTCTCTCCCCACCGCTTGGAGGGCAGTGGGGGCTGGTGCTTAGAGCAGGGGGTGGGAGCCAGGACTCCTGGGTTCTCTCCCCAGCTCTGGGAGGGCAGTGGGGGCTGGTGGTTAGAGCAGGGGGTGGGAGCCAGGACTCCTGGGTTCTCTCCCTACTGCTTGGAGGGCAGTGGGGGCTGGTGGTTGGGGCCGGGAGCCCGGACTCCTGGGTTCTCTCCCCAGCGCTGGGAGGGCAGTGGGGGCTGGTGGTTGAGGCCGGGAGCCAGGACTCCTGGGTTCTCTCCCCAGCACTGGGAGGGCAGTGGGGCCTGGTGGTGAGAGCAGGAAGCCACTTGAGGTCTGGACTAGTGCCAAACCCAGAGCTATTTCTGTGTGTGGGGACACGGGGTGGTGTCATCTCTCCCACACACCAGGGACCATGAGGTGGGAGCTAAAATTAGGCCCTGGGTCAGTTCTCTCTGGCGCAGGCCCCATGGCCTGGAGCATTCACCCCTGCTGCTGACCCCTGTGGCTGGCTGGAGCCAGCGCCCTCCTCTGGCAGGGAGGTGACTGGAAATGGGGGTGTGCTTGGGGCAGCTGGGTCCATGGGGGGTGAGTGATGTCATGCCAGGGGGGGGTCACTGTGGGGGGAGTCGGGAAGGGGGACAGGGATCAACCCAGTCTGTAAAGGACTGCCCCCCCCCCCCCCCCGCTGCCTGGGACCTCCCACTCCTCAGCTGCGCCCAGGTGGGATCCCAGCCCCAGGACTAGGGTCTGGCTGCTTTGAATCCACGCTCAGGGGGGCAGCAGGGGCTGGTGGTTAGAGCAGGGGGCTGGTGGTTAGAGCAGGGGGCCGGGAGCCAGGACTCCTGGGTTCTCTCCCCGGCGCTGGGAGGGCAGTGGGGGCTGGTGGTGAGAGCAGGGGGTGGGAGCCAGGACTCCTGGGTTCTCTCCCCGGCGCTGGGAGGGCAGTGGGGGCTGGTGGTTAGAGCAGGGGGTGGGAGCCAGGACTCCTGGGTTCTCTCCCCGGCGCTGGGAGGGCAGTGTGGGCTGGTGGTTAGAGCAGGGGGTGGGAGCCAGGACTCCTGGGTTCTCTCCCCGGCGCTGGGAGGGCAGTGGGGGCTGGTGGTTAGAGCAGGGGCCGGGAGCCAGGACTCCTGGGTTCTCTCCCCGGCGCTGGGAGGGCAGTGGGGGCTGGTGGTTAGAGCAGGGGGTGGGAGCCAGGACTCCTGGGTTCTGTCCCTGGCACTGGGGGGGGTCAGGGTGAAGGGGTATGGGGGTCACCCCACCTCTCTCTCCCCTCCAGCTCTGGGGGGCCTTTGCCATCCAGCCAAACCAGACCAAGGTGTCTGGCCACTGCGGGAACGAGACAGCTACCCTGCGCCTCAACTTTCCCCAGGGCTTTCTCAGCTTCACCTTCACACAGGTACAGCCGGGGGGGGCTATGGGGTAGGGAGCGGGAGCCCAGCAGGGGGTGCTATGGGGTAAGGATTGGGGTGGGGACCCAGTGGGGGCATGGGGGGGGGTCGGCAGGGGTTGCTGTAGGGTAGGGGCCCAGCAGAGGTCCCTGTGGGGTGGGGGCCTGGCAGGGGGTGCTGTGGGGCACAGAGCAGGGCAGGGGGCCACTATGGGGCAGGGAGTGGGGGCAGGCCCCTGGTGGGGGGGTGGGGACCAGCAGGGTGGGGGCCCAGCAGGGGGCTCTAGGGGGTAAGGGGCGGGGCGGGGCGGGGCGGGGCGGGGGCGCTGTGGGGCAAGGAGGAGCTTGGGTGTTATAGACGGCTGCTGCGCTCCACCCCAGAGCTGGCTGCACTTCTGTGGCTCAGTCTTTGGGGCTCCCAGCGGCTCTGTCTCTCCCCCCCAGAATA
Organism: Carettochelys insculpta; assembly: GCF_033958435.1. Classification (NCBI taxonomy): domain Eukaryota; kingdom Metazoa; phylum Chordata; order Testudines; family Carettochelyidae; genus Carettochelys; species Carettochelys insculpta. Next base: position 653,510 of record NC_134170.1, read on the forward strand.
AAACCCGACGCACTTTCTACCTGCGCGAGGTCCAAGCCAACCTGAGCCTGCGGTTCCCAGGGGCCCAAGGTGAGAAGTGGGGGGGCGGGGGAGGGATTGGGGTGACGGGAGGTGGGAAGGACTTTGGGGGTGTTGCACCTGACCTGGGGGGGTGCTCAGGTCTGACTTGGGAGGTTGGCCCTGGATCCAGAGGTGAGTTTTGGGGTGACTCATGGAGGTGGCAGGTTCGGGGTGAGTCAGGGAGGTTGGGGGGTTCAGGGTGACTCGGGGTTTGGGGTGACTTGGGGAGTGGAGAGTGAATCAGCAAGGTGGGGGTTTGGGGTGATGGGGGCATTGGGGTGACTGGGGAGATGGGGGGTTGGGGGTGACTCGGGGAGTTCAGGGTGAATCGGGAAGGTGGAGGTTTTGGGTGACTCGGGGAGTGGGAGTTTGGGGGTCGAGTCGGGGCTGGCGGAGGGTCCATGCCGGCTGGGATCTGTGGGGTCCTGGCTCTGACCCCCGACCCCCCACCCCCAGAGTGGGACTTTGGGGCGCACAACGACAGCCTGCAGGAGTTCGAGGCCAGGCTGGGCCACTCCTACCAGTGCCAGAACCGCAGCATGGGGCTGAGCCCCCAGCTCCGCCTCGACGCCCTGCAGGAGCGGGTCCAGGCCTTCGCCCTGCCCCCCAGCGGCAACTTCGGGGAAGGTACCGCCCCCCCTGCCGGCCCCCCACCTGCCCTAATGCCCCCCCGCCTCCGCCCTGCCAGCCCCCCAACACCCCCCTGCCGGCCCCCCGCCTCCCCCCTGCCGGCCCCCCAGACACCCTTCCGCCTGCCCTCACACCCCCCCTGCTGGCCCCCCGCCTGCCCTAATGCCCCCCGCCAGCCCCCCAGACACCCTTCCGCCTGCCCTTACGCCCCCGCACACCCCGTCGGCCCCTCCGCCTGCCCTCATGCCCCCCGCCACCCCCCCCGGCCCCCCGCCTGCCCTTCCGCCTGCCCTCACGCCGCCTGCCGGCCCCCCACCTGCCCCAATGCCCCCTGCCAGCCCCCCGCCTGCCCTTACGCCCCCACGCAGCCCGTCGGCCCCTCCGCCTGCCCTCGCGCCCCCCGCCACCCCCCTGCCAGCCCCCCACCTGCCATAACCACACCCCATGCACCCCCTGCCAGCCCCCACATGCCACCCCGCTGGCCCCACTCTACCTGCTCTAACCTCCCCCTGCGTACCCCCAGCCAGCCCCCCCACTGCCCCCCTGTGCATCCCCAGCTTGTCCCGCCCAGCCAGCCCCCCCCCATGCTCCTTGGTTCCCCCTCCCTGTGCCCCCCCATCTCAGCCCGGCCTCTCTGCCCCCCTTGCAGCGGAGCTCTGCCCAGCGCAGCGCAGCCTGGTGGTTCCCATTGTCATCGGGGTCGTGCTGCTGGTCCTCATCCTCCTCGTCCTCATCGCCTACCTGATGGGCCGGCACAGGGCACGGGGAGGCTACCAGACCATCTGAGGGGCCAGGGCTGGGGGGGGCAGGGCCTGGTCCCTCCAGGGGTGCCGGCTCCCCCGGCCCAGGGCATGACTTGCTGGCTCAGGGGCAGGGAGTGGGGCAGGGCCTGGCCCCTCTAGGGGCGCCGTCTCCCCCGGCCCAGGGCAGGACTGGCTGGCTCAGGGGCAGGGAGTGGGGCAGGGCCTGGCCCCTCTAGGGGCGCCGGCTCCCCCCGGCCCAGGGCAGGACTGGCTGGCTCAGGGGGTGGGAATGGGGCAGGGCCTGGCCCCTCTAGGGGCGCCGTCTCCCCCGGCCCAGGGCAGGACTGGCTGGCTCAGAGGGTGGGAATGGGGCAGGGCCTGGCCCCTCTAGGGGCGCCGGCTCCCCCCGGCCCAGGGCAGGACTGGCTGGCTCAGGGGGTGGGAATGGGGCAGGGCCTGGCCCCTCTAGGGGCGCCGGTTCCCCCTGGCCCAGGGCAGGACTGGCCGGCTCAGGGGGCAGGGAATGGGGCAGGGTCTGGCCCCTCTAGGGGCGCCGGTTCCCCCGGCCCCGGGCAGGACTGGCCGGCTCGGGGAGGGGTGGGAAATCGGGTGCAGAAAGAGCTTGGACGTCCATGTATTTTACAGGTGAAATAAACTGCGGGGGGGCGTTTTCCGTAACTACGGCCCCTGGCTCCATTGTTACTGCCCCCGCCTCCAAATCTGCACTCCCCATAACCATTGTGTGCAATCGGTCACGGCCGTCCAGCTCCCGTGGGGTCGGCAGGGGGCAGAGAGAGACAATTGCAGCATCTTTTGGGGGTGAAGTGTTAATTTATTGCAGCTACAAAGAACACAGGCATCCGGGTCCCCTATTCCCTCCACCGACACAGCCCCACGGCCCCTTCTGTTCCCCCCGGCCCCACTTCCACGTCCCCCCGCCCAGCCTGGCGTCTCGGTCCCGGCTCTGATGCCCGCCCGCCCGCCAGGCACCCAGCCTCTGCCCAGGCAACCCGCTGGCAACCCTCTTCCTTCATCTCCCACCCCTGGATCTTGGAGGGCAGTGGGGGCTGGTGGTTCGAGCAGGGGGGCCTCTGGGAGCCAGGACTCCTGGGTTCTATGGGAGGGGAGTAGGGTGTCGTCAGTGACAGCAGCCGGGTTGTGGGGCAGGACTCGCGGGTTCCCTCCCTCAGTCCCACAGGGTCTGAGCCAGGGCGTCACGGATCTCGGCTGCTGGGCCTAGCTCCTCCTCCCAGTCTTCGAAGAGCTCTGCTTCCTCCTCTTCCTCCTCCTCCTCCTCCACCATCCAGCGGGGCTGGAAGACGTCCCCGCGCATCTCGCAGACGTTGTGCAGGGTGGAGCAAGCAGCGATGAGGGTGGGCAGGAAGGCGACGTCCGTGTCGTTGCGCTTCTGCAGGCAGCGCCAGCGGCCCCGCAGGCGGCCGAAGGCCACCCGGGCCACGCTGCGGGCGGCGCCGGCGTACTCGTTGAAGCACCGCTGGGCCGGCGTCAGCTCCTCGCCGCGGTACGGCCTCATCAGCCAGGGCAGGAGCGGGTAGGACGGGCCGGCCAGCAGGTAGCCAGGCACCTGCACCCCGCCTACATCCCGGGAGGCGCCGGGGAAGAGCCCCCCGCTCTGGGCCCGCTGGTACAGCTCGGAAGCCCGCAGCACCTGGGCGTCGCTGTGGCGTCCGGGGCAGCCGACGCTGAGGTCCCAGAAGCAGCCGCGGGCGTCCACGGCGGCCTGCATCACCACCGAGTGGCCCCCCCGGCGGTTGCAGTAGCCGGCGGCGTTCTCGGTGGGGGCCCGGATGGGCACGTGGAGGCGGCCCAGCACGCCGGCCAGCTGGGGCGGGGCGGGGAAGCCGGCGGCGGCGGGCCGGGCGGGGGCGGCCACGTAGGCCGGGGTGAGGAGGGCCACCACGGCCTGGCAGACGTCGCGCAGGATCTTGCAGACGGTGGAGCGGGAGACGCCGAAGCGGCGCTCCACCGCCCGGTACTCGGTGCAGGCGCCCAGGCGCCACAGGGTGAGCGCCAGGCGCACCTCGGCCGGCACCGCCCGGCGCATGGTGGTGTCGCGCCGGGCGATGGCGGCCCCCAGCCGACCACACAGGAAGTCGAAGGTGGCCGGGGCCAGGCGGAAGTTCTCCGCCCACTCCCCCGGCCCGAAGGCCTTGGCCCGCACCGTCTCCCAGAAGGCCGAGCTGCGGGCCCGGCTCCACAGCCGGCGCGGGCGGGCGGGGGCGGGGCGGGGCCCGGACGACGGGGTCCCCGCCAGCCACAGCAGGGCCCAGCGCCGGCCCCACCGGGCCCAGCGCCGCCGCCGCCGCCGCCGTTGCCGCGACAGCGCCAGGGCGGCCTCCCGCCCACACCGGACCCGCCCGCGCCACAGGGCCTCCAGCAGGCACAGGGCCACGGCCCCGCCCGCCAGGGCCGCCCCCAGGGCGCTGGAAGGGGGAGGGGCGGCGGCCATGTTGGAGCAGAGGGAGCTGGTGCGGGAGCGCCCGAGGCGGGCTGGTGCGGGAGGCGCCCCAGGCGGCAGGGCGCATGCGCGGGGCGGGCGGGAGGAGCGGCGCGCAGGGCGCATGCGCGGGGAGGCGGTGGGAAGGCGCCCGGGAGCATGCGCGGAAGGGGGAGGTGGCGGGGAGGGAGGCAGGACGCATGCGCGGCCACGGAGCGTGCCGGCGGCAGGGCGCAGGCGCGGGAGGAGGAGGTGGAGGAAGGTGGGGGCGGAGGCGGTCAGGGAGCATGCGCAGAGCAGGACGGGGGGGGCGGTGCGTGGAGCGCATGCGCGAGACCTAAGAGGGCGGTCCCACAGCCAAAGTAGGGTGGAAACGACCCGGAGTACGCATGCGCAATTAAAGCCAGGAGGGTGACGCCATTTCGACACCGCATGCGCAGGGGCGCGCGGGTTAGGGCGCATGCGCACTAGCGCACTGCGACCAGGGAGCGCACCAAGCGCGCCTGCGCGCGGCGACGGGGCGGTGCTTGGGCGCCATGGCGACGTGGAGGCGGAAGCGCCAGGCGGCGGGTGACATTTGCCAAGATGGCGGCCACGGCGCTCAGGGGGCTGCTGGTCCCGCACTTGCTTCCGGAGGGCTGCTACGACGAGCTGCTGCTGCGCTTCAACCTTCTGCACGGTGAGGCCCCCCCCCCCCACTTCCGCCCGGGCGCCATGGCAACGCGCGGAGCCGGCCCGGAAGTGCCGCCATGTCCCTGCGGGGCGGAAGTTGGGAAGTACGCAACGGAAGTACCCCTCCCCGGCCGCCACCACTGTGCGGGGCGGAAGTCTTTTCCCCCGGGGAACCGGAAGCGGGACCCTTCGGCCGCCATCTTGGTGCGGGGCGGAAATCCCGAGTCTTGGGCGAGAAGTGCCGCCGCTGTTCGCACGAGCGACATGACGGTGCCGGGCGGAAGTGAGCCGGCGCGGGCCGGAAGTTGGCCTCCCCGGGCCGGAAACAGGCGCCTCGCCGCCATGCTGGTGCGGGGCGGAAGTACCCCACAGTGGGGCTCCCCAGGGGAGCGGTGACCCCCATGTTCAGCCAAACCCGGGGCGGGAGCAAGTTCCCTCCCCAGAGTCTCCCCCGCAGGGGGACCGCCCGGGCGCTCTCCTGGGGGTCGCTGGGGGCCGGGGGGAGGGAAGGGGCCGTGGGGGGGGGTCGCTGGGGGAGGGAAGGGGCTGTGTGGGGGGGGGTCGCTGGGGGCCGGGGGGAGGGAAGGGCCGTGTGGGGGGGTCGCTGGGGGAGGGAAGGGGCTGTGTGGGGGGGGGTCGCTGGGGGCCGGGGGGAGGGAAGGGCCGTGTGGGGGGGTCGCTGGGGGAGGGAAGGGGCCGTGTGGGGGGGAGTCGCTGGGGGCCGGGGGGAGGGAAGGGGCCGTGTGGGGGGGTCGCTGGGGGCCGGGGGGAGGGGAAGGGGCCGTGTGGGGGGGTCGCTGGGGGAGGGAAGGGGCCGTGGGGAGGGAAGGGGCCGTGTGGGGGGGTCGCTGGGGGAGGGAAGGGGCTGTGTGGGGGGGGGTCGCTGGGGGAGGGAAGGGGCTGTGTGGGGGGGTCGCTGGGGGCCAGGGGGAGGGAAGGGGCCGTGTGGGGGGGTCTCTGGGGGAGGGAAGGGGCTGTGTGTGGGGGGGGTCGCTGGGGGAGGGAAGGGGCTGTGTGGGGGGGAGTCGCTGGGGGCCAGGGGGAGGGAAGGGGCCGTGTGGGGGGGTCGCTGGGGGAGGGAAGGGGCTGCTGTGTGTGGGGGGGGTCGCTGGGGGAGGGAAGGGGCTGTGTGGGGGGGGGTCGCTGGGGGAGGGAAGGGGCTGTGTGGGGGGGGGTCGCTGGGGGCCAGGGGGAGGGAAGGGGCCGTGTGGGGGGGTCGCTGGGGGAGGGAAGGGGCTGTGTGTGGGGGGGGTCGCTGGGGGAGGGAAGGGGCTGTGTGGGGGGGAGTCGCTGGGGGCCGGGGGGAGGGAAGGGGCCGTGTGGGGGGGTCGCTGGGGGAGGGAAGGGGCCGTGGGGGGGGGTCACTGGGGGAGGGAAGGGGCTGTGTGTGGGGGGGTCGCTGGGGGAGGGAAGGGGCTGTGTGTGGGGGGGTCGCTGGGGGCCGGGGGGAGGGAAGGGGCCGTGGGGGGGGGTCGCTGGGGGAGGGAAGGGGCCGTGGGGGGGGTCGCTGGGGGAGGGAAGGGGCCGTGTGTGGGGGGGTCACTGGGGGCCGCGGGGAGGGAAGGGGCCATGGGGGGGGTTGCTGGGGGAGGGAAGGGGCCATGTGGGGTTCGCTGAGACGGGGCACCAGGGGGGCAGCGGGCGGGCGGAGGGACCTGGGTGTCGCTGGGGCCGGGGGCACAGGGAGGGTGGCTGTAGCTGAGCTGAGCCGTGGGGTTGGAGCAGAGGTGACCTGCCGGGGTGGCGTGTGCTGGGCCGGGGGGCGTGATGCCCGCATGGCAGGGGCAGGGGCGGGACGGGGTGTTCCCCACTGCGCACTAACCCACGGCTCTTTCTCCCGCGGCCTCTCCAGTGCCCTGCCTCAAGATCCTGATCAGCAAAGGCCTGGGGATCGCCATCGTCGCGGGCTCGCTGCTGGGTACGGAGTGGGGCAGAGAGTGGGGCAGGGCCTGGCCCCTCTAGGGGCGCTGGCTCCCCCGGCCCAGGGCAGGACTGGCTGGCTCAGGGGCTGGGAGTGGGGCAGGGCCTGGCCCCTCCAGGGGTGCCGGCTCCCCCGGCCCAGGGCAGGACTGGCTGGCTCAGGGGGTGGGAATGGGGCAGGGCCTGGCCCCTCTAGGGGCGCCGGCTCCCCCCAGCCCAGGGCAGGACTGGCTGGCTCGGGGTGGGAATGGGGCAGGAATGGGGCAGGGCCTGGTCCCTCTAGGGGCGCCGGCTCCCCCGGCCCAGGGCAGGACTGGCTGGCTCAGGGGCAGGGAATGGGGCAGGGCCTGGCCCCTCCAGGGGCGCCGGCTCCCCCGGCCCAGGGCAGGACTGGCTGGCTCAGGGGGCAGGGAATGGGGCAGGGCCTGGCCCCTCTAGGGGCGCCGGCTCCCCCGGCCCAGGGCAGGACTGGCTGGCTCAGGGGCAGGGAATGGGGCAGGGCCTGGCCCCTCTAGGGGCGCCGGCTCCCCCGGCCCAGGGCAGGACTGGCTGGCTCAGGGGCAGGGAATGGGGCAGGGCCTGGTCCCTCTAGGGGTGCTGGTTCACCCGGCCCAGGGCAGGACTGGCTGGCTCAGAGGCAGGGAATGGGGCAGGGCCTGGCCCCTCCAGGGGCGCCGGCTCCCCCGGCCCAGGGCAGGACTGGCTGGCTCAGGGGGCAGGGAATGGGGCAGGGCCTGGCCCCTCTAGGGGCGCCGGCTCCCCCGGCCCAGGGCAGGACTGGCTGGCTCAGGGGCAGGGAATGGGGCAGGGCCTGGTCCCTCTAGGGGTGCTGGTTCACCCGGCCCAGGGCAGGGCTGGCTGGAGCTCCCCTGACCCCCATCTCCCCGCAGTGAAGCTGCCCCAGGTGCTGAAGATCGTGCGGGCGCGGAGCGCCGAGGGGCTCAGTTTCTACGCCGTCCTGCTGGAGCTGCTGGCCATCACCGGCACCATGGTGTACAGCCTGGCCCACCGCTTCCCCTTCAGGTGGGGCCGCCAGCGGGACCCTGACTCCGGCACTGCACCGCAGGCAGCCCAAGGGCGCTGGGAGCCAGGACTCCTGGGTTCTCTCCCCGGCGCTGGGAGGGCAGTGGGGGCTGGTGGGTAGAGCAGGAGGCCGGGAGCCAGGACTCCTGGGTTCTCTCTCCGGCGCTGGGAGGGCAGTGGGGGCTGGTGGTGAGAGCAGGGGGTGGGAGCCAGGACTCCTGGGTTCTCTCCCCGGCGCTGGGAGGGCAGTGGGGGCTGGTGGTTAGAGGAGGGGGTGGGAGCCAGGACTCCTGGGTTCTCTCCCCGGCGCTGGGAGGGCAGTGGGGGCTGGTGGTTAGAGCAGGGGGCCGGGAGCCAGGACTCCTGGGTTCTCTCTCCGGCGCTGGGAGGGCAGTTGGGGCTGGTGGTTAGAGCAGGGGGTGGGAGCCAGGACTCCTGGGTTCTCTCTCCGGCGCTGGGAGGGCAGTTGGGGCTGGTGGTTAGAGCAGGGGGTGGGAGCCAGGACTCCTGGGTTCTCTCTCCGGCGCTGGGAGGGCAGTGGTGGCTGGTGGTTAGAGCAGGGGGTGGGAGCCAGGACTCCTGGGTTCTCTCCCCGGCGCTGGGAGGGCAGTGGGGGCTGGTGGTGAGAGCAGGGGCCGGGAGCCAGGACTCCTGGGTTCTCTCCCCGGCGCTGGGAGGGCAGTGGGGGGCCGGGGCCGGGCTGGCGGCAGGGGGTGCTGACCCCAGGCTTTCTCCCCACAGCGCGTGGGGTGAGGCGCTCTTCCTCATGCTGCAGACGGTGGCCATTGGGTTCCTGGCCCAGCACTTCGGGGGGCGCACGGCACAGGGTGAGTGGCCTCGGCCACGGTCGGGGCGGGGGGTGGGGGGCACAGTGCGGAATTGACTTTCACCCCCTTCCTCCCCCAAGGGCTCTGCTTCCTGGCTGTGTACGCGGCTCTGCTCGGCCTGCTCCTGTCCCCGCTCACGCCCCCGGCCGTCGTCACCCTCCTGCAGGCCATCAATGTCCCCGCCATCGTCATCAGCCGGGTGAGTGCCAGGGCAGCTCTGGGGCTGGGCTGCCTCGGGCAGGGAAGGGGGCAGGGCCTGGCCCCTCTAGGGGCGCCGGCTCCCCTGGCGCAGGGCAGGGCTGGCTGGCTCAGGGGGTGGGAATGGGGCAGGGCCTGGCCCCTCTAGGGGCGCCGGCTCCCCTGGCGCAGGGCAGGACTGGCTGGCTCAGGGGGTGGGAATGGGGCAGGGCCTCCTCCCTGTCGGGGCGCCGGCTCCCCCTGGCCCAGGGCAGGACTGGCTGGCTCAGGGGGTGGGAGTGGGGCAGGGCCTGGCCCCTCTAGGGGCACCAGCTCCCCCTGGCCCAGGGCAGGACTGGCTGGCTCAGGGGGTGGGAGTGGGGCAGGGCCTGGCCCCTCTAGGGGCGCCGGCTCCCCCGGCCCAGGGCAGGACTGGCTGGCTCAGGGGGTGGGAATGGGGCAGGGCCTGTTCCCTCTAGGGGCGCCGGCTCCCCCCAGCCCAGGGCAGGACTGGCTGGGGGGCTGGGAGTGGGGCAGGGCCTGGCCCCTCTAGGGGCGCCGGCTCCCCCGGCCCAGGGCAGGACTGGCTGGCTCAGGGGGTGGGAATGGGGCAGGGCCTGGCCCCTCTAGGGGCACCAGCTCCCCCTGGCCCAGGGCAGGACTGGCTGGCTCAGGGGGTGGGAGTGGGGCAGGGCCTGGCCCCTCTAGGGGCGCCGGCTCCCCCGGCCCAGGGCAGGACTGGCTGGCTCAGGGGGTGGGAATGGGGCAGGGCCTGGCCCCTCTAGGGGCACCAGCTCCCCCCGGCCCAGGGCAGGACTGGCTGGCTCAGGGGCAGGGAATGGGGCAGGGCCTGGCCCCTCTAGGGGCGCCGGCTCCCCCGGCCCAGGGCAGGACTGGCTGTCTCAGGGGCTGGGAGTGGGGCAGGGCCTGGCCCCTCTAGGGGCGCCGGCTCCCCCGGCCCAGGGCAGGACTGGCTGTCTCAGGGGCTGGGAGTGGGGCAGGGCCTGGCCCCTCTAGGGGCGCCGGCTCCCCCGGCCCAGGGCAGGGCTGGCTGGCTGTGGGGAACCCTGTGGGGGGCTTTGGGGCTGCCTCTGGTTGATCTGCTGACCCAGGTCTCCGTCTCTTCCCAGCTGCTGCAGGTGACCACAAACTACCGCAACGGACACACGGGGCAGCTGTCGGCGCTCACCGTGGGCCTCCTCCTGGCCGGCTCCCTGGCCCGAATTTTCACCTCCGTGCAGGTACCTGCCCCATTCCCACCCCCTGAGCCAGCCAGTCCTGCCCTGGGCCGGGGGAGCCGGCGCCCCTAGAGGGGCCAGGCCCTGCCCCACTCCCAGCCCCCCAGCCAGTCCTGCCCTGGGCCGGGGGAGCCGGCGCCCCTAGAGGGGCCAGGCCCTGCCCCATTCCCACCCCGAGCCAGCCAGCCCTGCCCTGGGCCGGGGGAGCCGGCGCCCCTAGAGGGGCCAGGCCCTGCCCCATTCCCTGCCGCTGAACCAGCCAGTCCTGCCCTGGGCCGGGGGAGCCGGCGCCCCTAGAGGGGCCAGGCCCTGCCCCATTCCCACCCCTTGAGCCAGCCAGTCCTGCCCTGGGCCGGAGGAGCCGGCGCCCCTAGAGGGGCCAGGCCCTGCCCCACTCCCAGCCCCCCAGCCAGTCCTGCCCTGGGCCGGGGAGCCGGCGCCCCTAGAGGGGCCAGGCCCTGCCCCATTCCCACCCCTTGAGCCAGCCAGTCCTGCCCTGGGCCGGGGGAGCCGGCGCCCCTAGAGGGGCCAGGCCCTGCCCCACTCCCAGCCCCCCAGCCAGTCCTGCCCTGGGCCGGGGGAGCCGGCGCCCCTAGAGGGGCCAGGCCCTGCCCCATTCCCACCCCTTGAGCCAGCCAGTCCTGCCCTGGGCTGGGGGAGCCGGCGCCCCTAGAGGGGCCAGGCCCTGCCCCATTCCCACCCCTTGAGCCAGCCAGTCCTGCCCTGGGCCGGGGGAGCCGGCGCCCCTAGAGGGGCCAGGCCCTGCCCCACTCCCAGCCCCCCAGCCAGTCCTGCCCTGGGCCGGGGGAGCCGGCGCCCCTAGAGGGGCCAGGCCCTGCCCCATTCCCACCCCTTGAGCCAGCCAGTCCTGCCCTGGGCCGGGGGAGCCGGCGCCCCTAGAGGGGCCAGGCCCTGCCCCACTCCCAGCCCCCCAGCCAGTCCTGCCCTGGGCCGGGGGAGCCGGCGCCCCTAGAGGGGCCAGGCCCTGCCCCATTCCCACCCCTTGAGCCAGCCAGTCCTGCCCTGGGCCGGGGGAGCCGGCGCCCCTAGAGGGGCCAGGCCCTGCCCCACTCCCAGCCCCCCAGCCAGTCCTGCCCTGGGCCGGGGGAGCCGGCGCCCCTAGAGGGGCCAGGCCCTGCCCCATTCCCACCCCTTGAGCCAGCCAGTCCTGCCCTGGGCCGGGGGAGCCGGCGCCCCTAGAGGGGCCAGGCCCTGCCCCATTCCTGCCCCATTCCCACCCCCTGAGCCAGCCAGTCCTGCCCTGGGCCGGGGGAGTCGGCGCCCCTAGAGGGGCCAGGCCCTGCCCCATTCCCTGCCCCTGGGCCGGGGGAGACGGCGCCCCTAGAGGGGCCAGGCCCTGCCCCGTTCCCTGCCCCTGAGCCAGCCAGTCCTGCCCGGGGCCAGGCCCTGCCCCGTTCCCTGCCCCTGAGCCAGCCAGTCCTGCCCCTGGGCCGGGGGAGCCGGTGCCCCTAGAGGGCCAGGCCCTGCCCCATTCCCTGCCCCTGGGCCGGGGGAGCCGGTGCCCCTAGAGGGCCAGGCCCTGCCCCATTCCCTGCCCCTGGGCCGGGGAGCCGGTGCCCCTGGAGGGGCCAGGCCCTGCCCCATTCCCTGCCCCTGGGCTGGGGGAGCCGGTGCCCCTAGGGGGGCCAGGCCGTGCCCCATTCCCTGCCCCTGGGCCGGGGGAGCCGGCGCCCATAGAGGGCCAGGCCCTGCCCCATTCCCTGCCCCTGGGCCGGGGGAGCCGGCGCCCCTAGAGGGGCCAGGCCCTGCCCCATTCCCTGCCCCTGGGCTGGGGGAGCCGGCGCCCCTAGAAGGCCAGGCCCTGCCCCATTCCCTGCCCCTGGGCCGGGGGAGACGGTTGCCCCCTAGGGGGGCCAGGCCGTGCCCCATTCCCTGCCCCTGGGCCGGGGGAGCCGGTGCCCCTAGAGGGCCGGGCCCTGCCCCATTCCCTGCCCCTGGGCCGGGGGAGCCGGCGCCCCTAGAGGGCCAGGCCCTGCCCCATTGGCGGTGTTCTGCTCCTAGGAGACGGGCGACCCACTGCTGGCTCTCACCTACATGGTGGCGTCTCTCTGCAATGGGCTGATTATGGCCCAGCTGCTGTACTACTGGGGCGTCCCCGCACAGGCACCTGCGCGGAAGAAGCAGGCGTAGGGGGTGCCAGGCTCAAGGGGGCCGAGCCGGCTCTGCCCCCCGGCCCACTGCAACCTGAGCCCACGGCTGCGGAGGGGAACCCGCCCTGTACGCGCGTCACACTCATTAAAGGTGATTGTTCAAACGTGCCTGGCCCCAGTTCCTGCCCCCCGGCCGGGCTGGAGCACCATGGAAACTCCTGGTGCTGGGGAGGGCAGTGGGGGCTGGGAGCCAGGACTCCTGGGTTCTCTCCCCAGCACTGGGAGGGCAGTGGGGGCTGCTGGTTAGAGCAGGGGATGGGAGCCAGGACTCCTGGGTTCTCTCCCCAGCACTGGGAGGGCAGTGGGGGCTGGTGGTTAGAGCAGGGGGTGGGAGCCAGGACTCCTGGGTTCTCTCCCTGGCACTGGGAGGGCAGTGGGGGCTGGTGGTTAGAGCAGGGGCCGGGAGCCAGGGACTCCTGGGTTCTCTCCCCGGCGCTGGGAGGGCAGTGGGGGCTGGTGGTTAGAGCAGGGGCCGGGAGCCAGGACTCCTGGGTTCTCTCCCCGGCGCTGGGAGGGCAGTGGGGGGGCTGGTGGTTAGAGCAGGGGGTGGGAGCCAGGACTCCTGGGTTCTCTCCCCGGCGCTGGGAGGGCAGTGGGGGCTGGTGGTTAGAGCAGGGGGCTGGGAGCCAGGACTCCTGGGTTCTCTCCCCGGCTCTGGGAGGGCAGTGGGGGCTGGTGGTTAGAGCAGGGGGCCGGGAGCCAGGACTCCTGGGTTCTCTCCCCGGCTCTGGGAGGGCAGTGGGGGCTGGTGGGTAGAGCAGGGGGTGGGAGCCAGGACTCCTGGGTTCTCTCCCCGGCGCTGGGAGGGCCGTGGGGGCTGGGGGTTAGAGCAGGGGCCGGGAACCAGGACTCCTGGGTTCTCTCCCCAGCACTGGGCTCCCCCCTTGCAGGTTCCTGTGGCTGATTCACCCTTTCCTGTCAGAACAGGCCTGAGCTTGGTTACTGTGGCAACTGGGTGTGGTGACATTGAGGGCACCACTGTTATACCTGGGACACAACCATTGTTACCAAGGCAACAATCCCATCACCTGTGTTTGCTGTTCCCTCAGCCTTGGGCAGGAGTGAGAGGACGGGGGGATGCAGGGGCCTTGGGGCGGGAGTGAGGGGACGGGCAGGGCTGGGGGGTGCAGGGGCCATGGGGCGGGAGTGAGGGGACAGGCAGGGCTGGGGAGTGCAGGGGCTGTGGGGCAGGAGTGAGAGGACAGGGGGATGCAGGGGCCATGGGGCGGGAGTGAGGGGATGGGCAGGGCTGTGGGGTGGGAGCGAGGGGACGGGCAGAGCTGTGGGGGGGGGAGGGAGGAGACCAGTAGTGCTGGGGGATGCAGGGGCTGTGGGACCGGAGTGAGGGGGACCGGCAGGGCTGTGGGGCAGGAGGAAGAGGACCGGCAGGGGCTGTTGGGCGTGAGTGAGGGGACCGGCAGGGCTGGGGGGTGCAGGGGCTGTGGGACCGGAGTGAGGGGGACCGGCAGGGCTATGGGGCAGGAGGGAGAGGACAGGCAGGTCCAGGGGGGTGAACGGGCTGTGGGGCGGGAGTGAGGGGCCGGGCAGGGCCGGGGGGGGTGCAGGGGATGTGGGGCAGGAGGAAGAGGACCGGCAGGGCTGGGGTGGGAGTGAGGGGACGGGCAGGGCTGGGGGGTGCAGGGGCTGTGGGACCGGAATGAGGGGGACCGGCAGGGCTGTAGGGCAGGAGGGAGAGGACCGACAGGGGCTGTGTGGGTGGGAGTGAGGGGACGGGCAGGGCTGGGGGGTGCAGGGGCTGTGGGGCAGGAGGGAGAGGACCGGCAGGGCTGGGGTGGGAGTGAGGGGACGGGCAGGGCTGGGGGGTGCAGGGGCTGTGGGGGTGGGAGTGAGGGGACGGGCAGGGCTGGGGGGTGCAGGGGCTGTGGGGCAGGAGAGAGAGGACCGGCAGGGCTGGGGTGGGAGTGAGGGGACGGGCAGGGCTGGGGGGTGCAGGGGCTGTGGGGCGGGAGTAAGGGGACCGGCAGGGCTGGGGGGTGCAGGGGCTGTGGGGCGGGAGTGAGGGGACCGGCAGGGCTGGGGGGTGCAGGGGCTGTGGGGGTTAGGAGTGAGGGGACCGGCAGGGGCGGGGGATGCAGGGGCTGTGGGGTGGGAGTGAGGGGACCGGCAGGGCTGGGGGGTGCAGGGGCTGTGGGGCGGGAGTGAGGGGACAGGCAGGGCCGGGGGGTGCAGGGGCTGTGGGGCAGGAGGGAGAGGACCGGCAGGGCTGGGGGGTGCAGGGGCTGTGGGGCGGGAGTGAGGGGACCGGCAGGGCTGGGGGATGCAGGGGCTGTGGGGCAGGAGGGAGAGGACCGGCAGGGCTGGGGTGGGAGTGAGGGGACCGGCAGGGCTGGGGGATGCAGGGGCTGTTGGGCGGGAGTGAGGGGACCGGCAGGGCTGGGGGGTGCAGGGGCTGTGGGGCAGGAGGGAGAGGACCGGCAGGGCTGGGGATGCAGGGGCTGTTGGGCGGGCGTGAGGGGACCGGCAGGGCTGGGGGGTGCAGGGGCTGTGGGGCAGGAGGGAGAGACGCAGGGCTGTTGGGCAGGAGTGAGGGACCGGCAGGGCGGGGGGTGCAGGGCTGTGGGCAGGAGGTAGAGGACCGGCAGGGCTGGGGGTGTGGAGGCTGAGGGGACCAGGGGGAGGGCGCAGGGGGGTGGGAGAGGGACCGCGGGGGGGCAGGGCTGTGGGGCGGGAGTGAGGGGACCGGCAGGGCTGGGGGGTGCAGGGGCTGGGGGATGCGGGAGTGAGGGGACCGGCAGGGCCGGGGGACTCCCCTGTGTTCCTGTCCCTGGCTCCCCCGAGAACTCCAGGCTCCCGTGCAGGTCACCCCAGTGGGTCGGGGTGCAGAAGGGGGCACCAGTGGGGTATCGAGGAAGAGGGAGGGGGCAGGGCAGTTAGAGCTGCAGGGGAATGAGGGCTCTATTCCCCCCTGCACCCCAACTCCCCCCCCCACAGCGCCCATCACAGCTCAGGGCCAGGCAGGGAGCAGCTGCTTTATTGTGGGTACTTGGCCCAGCCCCCACCTCACTCCAGGGGGCAGCAGTCCCCCCCCTGCTAGAGGGGCATCAGGGGGGCCGGGCCGGGCGAGGCGTAGGGGGCCGGCGGGAAGCCCTCGCCCACGTCGCAGGCCTGCAGCCCGTACGCCGCCATCATGTCGCGGAAGTCGGGGGGCAGCACGCCCGGTGCGGGGGGCACGGCCGTGTCTTCCTTCTCAGGCAGCGGGGGTCTGTACGAGAGGCTGCTGTGGGGGAAGGAGAGCAGAGATGGGGGGTCAGCCGGGCAGAGCTGGGCCCCTCCCCTGAGACAGGGGTTCAGGGGACCCCCCTCTAGAGAGAGGAGGAGAACCCAGGAGTCCTGGCTCCCAGCCCCCTGCTCTAACCACCAGCCCCCACTGCCCTCCCAGCACCAGGGAGAGAACCCAGGAGTCCTGGCTCCCGCCCCCTGCTCTAACCACCAGCCCCCACTGCCCTCCCAGCGCCCGGGAGAGAACCCAGGAGTCCTGGCTCCCACCCCTGCTCTAACCACCAGCCCCCACTGCCCTCCCAGCGCCAGGGAGAGAACCCAGGAGTCCTGGCTCCCACCCCTGCTCTAACCACCAGCCCCCACTGCCCCCCAGCGCTGGGGAGAGAACCCAGGAGTCCTGGCTCCCGCCCCTGCTCTAACCACCAGCCCCCACTGCCCTCCCAGCACCGGGGAGAGAACCCAGGAGTCCTGGCTCCCAGCCCCTGCTCTACCCACCAGCCCCCACTGCCCTCCCAGCGCCGGGGAGAGAACCCAGGAGTCCTGGCTCCCACCCCTGCTCTAACCACCAGCCCCCACTGCCCTCCCAGCACCGGGGAGAGAACCCAGGAGTCCTGGCTCCCGCCCCTGCTCTAACCACCAGCCCCCACTGCCCTCCCAGCGCCAGGGAGAGAACCCAGGAGTCCTGGCTCCCACCCCTGCTCTAACCACCAGCCCCCACTGCCCCCCAGCGCCGGGGAGAGAACCCAGGAGTCCTGGCTCCCGCCCCTGCTCTAACCACCAGCCCCCACTGCCCTCCCAGCACCGGGGAGAGAACCCAGGAGTCCTGGCTCCCACCCCCTGCTCTAACCACCAGCCCCCACTGCCCTCCCAGCGCCGGGGAGAGAACCCAGGAGTCCTGGCTCCCGCCCCCTGCTCTAACCACCAGCCCCCACTGCCCTCCCAGCGCCAGGGAGAACCCAGGCGTCGTAGCTGTGGGTGGTTTGAGCCGGGGCTGGGCGCCAGGACGCCTGGGTTCCCTGCCCCCCAGCTGCAGGAAGTCTGCCCCCCAGGGCTGGGTGAGCCGCCGCATTCCTCAGGCGACCTGTTCCGCCGGTTCTGGGTGTGGGAGCGGCTCCAGGCTGCCTGCATCTGCCTGCCCCCCCTTCCCCTCGCCGGAACCCAGGCGTCCTGGCACCCGCGCCCTCCTCCCCCCGTCACTGGGCAGGGGGGGCGCCCAGGGGTCCTGTGCCCAGCCCTGTGGGGGAGCAGGGGATGCTGGGAGCCAGGACTCTCCCTTGCACCCACGCGCCCGCCAGCGAAGCAGCCGAGGTGGCCGGGGCATGACCCGTAGCCAAGGGCACAGCCAATCCCAGCCCGCCCCACCCGCAGCCCCGGGACAGGGAGGTCAGCAGTGGGGGGAGCCCGGACACCTGGGTTCACCACCCGGGGACCTGTCACTTGAGAGGCCAGCGGCTGCCCCACAACAGGTCGAGGGAACACACCTGGACGACCAACAGGCACCCCACTGCAGAGGGTGTTTTCCTCAGCCCCACAGCCTGGGCCCAGACACGAGCAGCGCCCACCTCTGGGGCGGGGCGGCCGATGACACGGGGACCCCTCGCCCGGCGCCGAGATGCGCCCAGCTCTGGGGCGGGGCGGCCAGTGACACGGGGACCCCTCGCCGAGATGCGCCCACCTCTGGGGCGGGGCGGCCAGTGACACGGGGACCCCTCACCCGGCGGTGAGATGCGCCCAACTCTGGGGCAGGGCGGCCAGTGACACGGGGACCCCTCGCCCGGTGCCGAGATGCGCCCACCGCTGGGGCAGGGCGGCCAGTGACACGGGGACCCCTCGCCCGGTGCCGAGATGCGCCCACCGCTGGGGCGGGGCGGCCAGTGACACGGGGACCCCTCGCCCAGTGCCGAGATGCGCCCACCGCTGGGGCAGGGCGGCCAGTGACACGGGGACCCCTCACCCGGCACTGAGATGCGCCCACCACTGGGGCAGGGCGGCCGGTGACACGGGGACCCTTTGCCCGGCACTGAGATGCGCCCACCTGTGGGGCGGGATGGCCAGTGACAAGGGGACCCTCGCCCAGCGCCGAGCTGCACCCACCTGTAGGCTGCGGCGGTGGCGCTCCCGCAGGCCGGGCCAGGCGGGCTGCCCAGGGGCTGGCCGTAGCCGCAGGGCCGGGGGGCTGGCGGGCGGGCGCCCTTGCGCCGGGGCCGGTACTTGTAGTCGGGGTGCTCCCGCATGTGGTGGGCGCGCAGGCGTTTGGCCTCCTCGATGTAGGGGCGCTTCTCGGCCTCCCCCAGCCGGCGCCAGGCCGCCCCCAGGCGCTTGGAGATCTCCGAGTTGTGCATCTTGGGGTGCTCCTGCGCCAGCCGCCGCCGCTGCCCGCTGGACCACACCATGAAGGCGTTCATGGGCCGCTTCACCTTGTCTGGGGGCTCCCCCACCATCCCGGCACCCGCCTGCCGCCTCTGAGCCCGCCCCACCTGGGCAGCGGGGGTAGAGACACTGGGCCCCGCCCCTGGGGCGGGACCCCCCTCACTGCCAGCCAACCAACAGCTGCTTCTAGCTCTGCCCAGCCCCACACCCACCATGCAGAGAACCCAGGAGTCCTGGCTCCCACCTGCCCTGCTCTGACCACCAGCCCCCACTGCCCTCCCAGCGCCAGAGAGAACCCAGGAGTCCTGGCTCCCACCCCCTGCTCTAACCACCAGCCCCCACTGCCCTCCCAGCGCCGGGGAGAGAACCCAGGAGTCCTGGCTCCCGGCCCCTGCGCTAGCTACCAGCCCCCACTGCCCTCCCAGCACCGGGGAGAGAACCCAGGAGTCCTGGCTCCCGCCCCCTGCTCTAACCACCAGCCCCCACTACCCTCCCAGTGCCAGGGAGAGAACCCAGGAGTCCTGGCTCCCGCCCCCTGCTCTAACCACCAGCCCCCACTGCCCTCCCAGCGCCCGGGAGAGAACCCAGGAGTCCTGGCTCCCAGTCCCTGCTCTAACCACCAGCCCCCACTGCCCTCCCAGCGCCAGGGAGAGAACCCAGGAGTCCTGGCTCCCACCCCCTGCTCTAACCACCAGCCCCCACTGCCCTCCCAGCGCCTGGGAGAGAACCCAGGAGTCCTGGCTCCCGGCCCCGCCCGCTCTGCTGAGGCATTCCTGTGGCTGTTGTCCCGTCCGGCTGTGGGGGGGCCGTGGGGCGGGGCGGCGCCGTGGGGCCGGGCAGGGGCGGAGGCGGGCGTCTGCTGACCAGTTCGGCACTGTACAGTGAAAAATAAATAACGTCTCCACCGCCCGCCCCGCGCACCGGCCCCTTCGGCGGCTCCCGCCCGCCCACCGTGCCGGGGGCCACCCAAGTGGGGGGCGGCGCCGTGGCGCCGTGGTATCGGAAGGCACAGAGGATCCCCGCTCTGGTCCCCTCGGCGACGGTCCCTGTCTCGGGCGGGCGGCTCGTTAGGGAGAGACCGGTGGGCACGGCGTTAACGAGGCCGGGGCCTTACGCCAGCCCGTTCACCATGGCGGCTGGTTCGTCCCCCTTCTCCGAGGGGCCGTTGGCCACCTTGCTGGCCGGCTCCGCCTGCGGGGGCAGGGAGAAGGGGAGGTCAATGGTAGGCCCCACCCCCAGCCCCGCTGGCCCCGCCCCCAGCCCCGCAGGCCCCGCCCCCTACCTTTTGTGGGGGGGTGTCGTCTTCGGTGGATTTGTCGTGGGGCTCCTTCTGCGGGGGCCGCTGCCGGCTCTGGGACTCTGCCCGGGAAATGTAGTCGGCCACGGTCACTGGGGAAGAGGGGGTGGGCGCCAGGTTACCGGGGAGGACCCAGGAGTCCAGGGTGCTCACACCACCTCCCAGGATTTCGGGGAACCGGAGCAGCCTCGGGGCTGCTCTACTGCACAGCCGGATGCCCCCCGTACGTCCCACAAATGGGCCCCCCCACCACCCCACACTCCCCCAGCCACGAGAGGGGGGGCCCGGGGCAGCATCGGGGACCCCCCCCACCCAGGGAAGCTTCACTCCTCACCTTGCTGCCGGTCCTGGCTGATGGAGCCCTCCAGGCGGTTCCCACGGTTACGCCGCCGACGGCTCCGGTTGCGGCGCTGAGGCTTTGACTCGTCCTCTGGGAAAGCAGCGAGGGGTGAACCGAGGCAATGAGCCTCCCCTGCACCCATCCCCCTGCGGGCACCGGGGAGAGAACCCAGGAGTCCTGGCTCCCACCCCTGCTCTAACCACCAGCCCCCACTGCCCTCCCAGCGCCGGGGAGAGAACCCAGGAGTCCGGCTCCCACCCCCTGCTCTGACCACCAGTCCCCACTGCCCTCCCAGCGCCGGGGAGAGAACCCAGGAGTCCGGCTCCCACCCCCTGCTCTGACCACCAGTCCCCACTGCCCTCCCAGCGCCGGGGAGAGAACCCAGGAGTCCTGGCTCCCACCCCCTGCTCTAACCACCAACCCCCACTGCCCTCCCAGCGCCGGGGAGAGAACCCAGGAGTCCTGGCTCCCACCCCTGCTCTAACCACCAGCCACCACTGCCCTCCCAGCACCAGGGAGAGAACCCAGGAGTCCTGGCTCCCACCCCTGCTCTAACCACCAGCCACCACTGCCCTGGGGAGAGAACCCAGGAGTCCTGGCTCCCACCCCTGCTCTAACCACCAGCCACCACTGCCCTGGGGAGAGAACCCAGGAGTCCTGGCTCCCACCCCCTGCTCTACCTACCAGCCCCCACTGCCTCCCAGCGCCGGGGAGAGAACCCAGGAGTCCTGGCTCCCACCCCTGCTCTAACCACCAGCCACCACTGCCCTGGGGAGAGAACCCAGGAGTCCTGGCTCCCACCCCCTGCTCTACCTACCAGCCCCCACTGCCCTCCCAGCGCTGGGGAGAGAACCCAGGAGTCCTGGCTCCCACCCCTGCTCTACCCACCAGCCCCCACTGCCCTCCCAGTGCCGGGGAGAGAACCCAAGCGTCCAGCCCCTGCTCACCGACACCATTCTCGTTGACAGAGGTGGTGTCGGACTCGGCGGCCCCATCCATCATGGTGGCATCCTCGTCGGTGCGGCGACGGCGGGAACGCCGGCGGCGGTTGTGAACAGGCTGCGACTCGCTGGCATCGGTGTCGGCCGTCTGGTCCGTCTCCGTGTTGTCCAGCAGGCTGTAGGGGTTACTGTCCGGGTCCTTGAGCACTGGGGAGGGGGAACGGGGTGGGGCGCCTTTCAGTGGGTGATCAACTGCAGAACCCAGGAGTCCTGGCTCCCGGCCCCTGCTCTAACCACCGCCCCCACTGCCCTCCCAGCACCAGGGAGAGAACCCAGGAGTCCTGGCTCCCGCCCCCTGCTCTAACCACCAGCCCCCACTGCCCTCCCAGCGCCAGGGAGAGAACCCAGGAGTCCTGGCTCCCGCCCCCTGCTCTAACCACCAGCCCCCACTGCCCTCCCAGCGCTGGGGAGAGAACCCAGGAGTCCTGGCTCCCGCCCCCTGCTCTAACCACCAGCCCCCACTGCCCTCCCAGCGCTGGGGAGAGAACCCAGGAGTCCTGGCTCCTGGCCCCCTGCTCTAACCACCAGCCCCCACTGCCCTCCCAGCACCAGGGAGAGAACCCAGGAGTCCTGGCTCCCACCCCTGCTCTAACCACCGGCCCCCACTGCCCTCCCAGCGCCGGGGCTCTCCTCACCTGAGCTGATGGAGGAGCTGCCGTACTTGCTGCCCCCTCCCCCTCGGGGGGCCGGGCCGGGCCCCCTCCCTCGCCCCACGCCGGGGCGCCGCCGGCCGTCCTCGGGGTGTGGGGCTCGCTCGCTCTCCTCTCTCCTCTCCGACTCCGTCTCCGAGGCGTTGGACACGTCCGAGCCGGTACCTGGGGGGCGAGGCAGGGCAGGGCCAGCTGAGCAGCGGGTCATGCCCGGCGGGGTAACCAACGCACCCGCCCCCCCCACCTTACCATAGCCCGCGCTGGGGCCCCGGCGCCCCCGGCCTCGCCCGCCGTAGGTCCGCGGGCCGTGCAAGGAGGAGGCAGCGCCGTCGTCCGGGGCGTAGCCGCCGGCACCAGCACCTGCACCAGCACCGCGCTCCTTGTCCGCCCGGCCGGAGAGGGGCCGGAAGCCCAGGCCGATCTGCCGCAGCTGCTCGTCGATCTGCAGCCGCTCCTGGCGCAGCTGCTCCACCTCCTGCGGGGGGGAACCAATCAGCCGGGGCACGGGGGCCGGAGGGACGCCATTAGTGGCTGCGCCACCTGCCTGGGGGGGGGGGGGTGGGAACACAAGGCCACCCCCAGGGCCACCACAGGAAGTGGGGGAGGGGGGCGCAACACCCCCATGGCCCCCGCCGGCAACGCGTTCCCCCCGGGGCGTTACCTGCAGGTATGAGAGGTGATACTCCAGCAGGGCCTGCGCGTTGCTGATGTTCTCGCGGGTGCCCACGAAGATGAAGGGTACCATTCCCTGGGGGGGGGCGGGAGAGACACCCCGGTCAAGGCCAGGCCGCCCCCCCGCCCGGCCCCCCCCCGGCCCCGGCCCCCCACCTACCTCCTCGCGGGCGTTCTTCTTGTCGTTGTCCCCTTCCACCCGCACCCGCACCACGCCCGACTTGTCCACGATCTCCTGGATCACCTTCCCGTTCTTCCCGATCACCTTGCCTGGCCGGGGGCGGGAGCGGAGAGGTCACCCCCCCGCCGAGAGCCCGGCCCCGCTGCCCTCGCGAGGAGCCAGAGGGGCTCCCCCGGGCTCGCGGGTCGCCACAGGGCGCGGTTACGGCCTGACACCTACCGACCAGGTTTCTCGGGACCTGAACCGAGTCTTCGGAGAACTCCAGGTAGCAGCGGGCTTGTTTGCAGGCCTCAGGGGTCTACGGGGGCAGACGGAGGGCACGGTTATGGGGTCCAGTCAGTGCCCTGACACCCCCCACAGCTGGGGAGAGAACCCAGGAGTCCTGGCTCCCACCCCCTGCTCTACCCACCAGCCCCCGCTGCCCTCCCAGCGCTGGGGAGAGAACCCAGGAGTCCTGGCTCCCGGCCCCCTGCTCTAACCACCAGCCCCCACTGCCCTCCCAGCGCCGGGGAGAGAACCCAGGAGTCCTGGCTCCCACCCCCTGCTCTACCCACCAGCCCCCGCTGCCCTCCCAGTGCTGGGAGAGAACCCAGGAGTCCTGGCTCCCGGCCCCCTGCTCTAACCACCAGCCCCCACTGCCCTCCCAGCGCCGGGAGAGAACCCAGGAGTCCTGGCTCCCACCCCCTGCTCTACCCACCAGCCCCCACTGCCCTCCCAGCGCCGGGAGAGAACCCAGGAGTCCTGGCTCCCACCCCCTGCTCTACCCACCAGCCCCCACTGCCCTCCCAGCGCCAGGGAGAGAACCCAGGAGTCCTGGCTCCCGCCCCCTGCTCTAACCACCAGCCCCCACTGCCCTCCCAGCGCCGGGGAGAGAACCCAGGAGTCCTGGCTCCCGCCCCCTGCTCTACCCACCAGCCCCCACTGCCCTCCCAGCGCCGGGGAGAGAACCCAGGAGTCCTGGCTCCCGCCCCCTGCTCTACCCACCAGCCCCCACTGCCCCCCAGCGCCGGGGAGAGAACCCAGGAGTCCTGGCTCCCGGCCCCGCTCTGACCAGCAGCCCCCACTGCCCTCCCAGCGCCGGGGAGAGAACCCAGGAGTCCTAGCTCCCGCCCCCGCTCTGACCAGCAGCCCCCACTCCCCTCCCAGCGCCGGGGAGAGAACCCAGGAGTCCTGGCTCCCACCCCCTGCTCTACCCACCAGCCCCCACTGCCCTCCCAGCGCCGGGGAGAGAACCCAGGAGTCCTGGCTCCCGCCCCCGCTCTAACCAGCAGCCCCCACTGCCCTCCCAGCGCCGGGGAGAGAACCCAGGAGTCCTGGCTCCCGCCCCCGCTCTAACCAGCAGCCCCCACCTCGCCGTAGATGCGGAAGGTGCAGCTCTGCTCGTCCAGCTCGATGGCGGTGACGCCGGGCACCTTGCGGGCTTGCTGGATGTTGGTGCCGTGGGTGCCGATGGCCAGCCCCATCAGGTCGTGCCGCACGGTGAACTCATCCTGGAAGGCCGAGGCCAGCTGCTTGCTCGTCTGCGGGGGGACGAGAGGCGCCAAGGAGCGTTGGGGTGGGGGGGGGAGAGCGGGGGCTGAGCCGCCTGCTCCCCCCCCCCGCCCCGCCCCCCGCCCCTCACCTCCAGGTGCTTGTTGGCCTCCTCGTTGCGGGAGATGAGCAGCAGCTTGGTGCGGATGCTGCGGAAGTGCATGTCCCCCAGCAGCGAGGCCCGCTTCACCGTGGACTCGTTCGTCGACTGGGGCGGGGGTGGGGGGACAGGGGCGTCAGGGGCCAGGCCGGGAGCTGGGGCGCCCCCGCCCCCCCCGCCGCCGCGCCCGGCTTACCAGGATGAAGAGCTCGCTGGTGGCGGGGCTCAAGAAGATGCAGTTGGCCCCCACCGCCTTCTTGAACTCCTTGTGCACGTTCTCGTTGGAGCAGCTGCGGAGAGGGGACCGGGGGGGCTGAGCGGGGCCCTGGGGCGTCCCCAGTCGCCCCTGCCCGGGCCATCCCCCGGCTCCACGGACAGGCAGGGGAAGCGGGAGCTACGGACGCACGCGCCAGCCCCCGAGCGGGCAGTCCCCCCAGAACCAAGGGCCGCGCTCTGCCCGGGGGTGAACAGAAGAAGGGAGCCTGTGGCAGGGGGCTGGGCTGGGCTGTGGGGCGGGCGTTGGGGGCCAGGTCCAGGAGGGGGCTGTGACCTGGGAAACCGGCCAATGGGAGCTGCGAGCTTGCGCCGGTTGGGGGCAGGCAAGTCGGAGCAGCCCCCGGGCTGCTCTAGCGCAGGCTGGGGAGCCAGGGACCCTCACTCACGCCTCCCTGAGGTCCTCGGGCACGGCGATGGTGTGTTTGAAGAAGCTGGCCTTGGTGGCCACCTCGTTGGGGTTGACGGGCCGGAGGCGCTCCAGCGTGACGATCTCGTTGTAGGTGGCGTCGCAGGCGGCGTATTCGATGACGTAGAACTGCGGGCGGGTGGGCGGGTGAGAGCCAGGCACGCGGCCAGGGGAGAGCAGCCGCGGCTCCGGAGCCGGGGACCCAAACCCCGGCTCGGCGGGGAGCCCCCAGATCTCCAAGGGCCGCAGCCCCGAAGCACGAGGTTCCCCCTCTGGCCGCCGCCCGGCGTCTCACTCCACCTCGGGCATCAGAGCAGGTTACGTACGATGTGCCACGGCTCTCCGAGAGGCCCAACTCAATAGACTTCGTTACCCGCCCGCTCCCCCTGCTGGCATCTGGGGGGGCCCGTCCCTAGGCCCCGCCGGCAGCCAGCCCCTGGGCTTTGGGGGCAGGCGGTTGGAAGAAAAAGCCTTGGGAACTTACGTCTCCCTTCATCATCCGGACCCGGGCCAGCCACCACCCGCAGGGCTCGCGCTCGTTGGCTTGGGAATAGACCTAGGGAGGCGGGAACGTGGTCAGCTCAGGTGCCGGCGAGTCCCACCGTCCCCCCCGCCCGGCCAGGCAGCCCCCGGCTTTACCTCCACTTCATCCCCTTCCGTGATCTCTTTGCTGTAGTCGGCGGGCGGGGGCAGTCGGACATCGCTGAAGGGGATCTGGCGCTCCGGCTGCCAGCTGTGCGGGGAGAGGAGGAGGGGATCGTTGGCCGAAGTCGCCGCCGGTAGGGGGCGCTGCCGGCCAGGGAAAGGGAGCCGACTCCCAGGAGCGCACCCGGCAAGGGACAGTTTTTCTCTCTCCCCTGCCTAGGACCAGCGATTTTGGCCGGGTCGTCCGGCCACCGGAAAGGGGGCAGACGGGTTGCGCACCGGAACGCCGGCCCGGGACCCGAAGGCGCAGAAAGCCGGCACGCTCCCAGCGCGCCAGGCCGGGGACGGCCGGGATCCGAGCCGGTCAATTCCACCGCAGGGGGTGACGCGAACCGTTCGGGGAACAACTGGTGTTTCTGAGCCACCCGCCAAGCACGACTCGGCCCTGCTGGCTCAGAGAGGCGAACGGGACGGCCCTACCAGCACAGAATCGGCAGGAGACCCTGGAGCTGGGTTGCGATCGGATGAGGGAAGAAAATCCCCTCCACCCCGAAGCTGCGCGGCGGACAGCGCCTCGGCTTCCTGCCCGACTTGTTGCTGTTAGGTGTTCCCTACCGCCCCAGAGGTGGCCGCATTTCCGGGCCTGAGCGAGGGATTCCCTGCATAATTAGATGGCGTGGCCCAGAGGTGGCTGCACCTCTGTGCCCGAGCGAGGGACTCCCGCCCCGCTGCGTTTCAGGGCGCTGATATTCCTGGGCTAAGAGGGCAGGGTTTTGAGACTTAGCAGAGCACCCCCAGGCGGCAGCCTGCTTCTAGCGGGTGGCGCGCGGCCACGCACCCCTTGGTGCACAAAATTTATTCCACCCGGGGTGGGAAACCCGAGGGGGAAGAGGGGCACTGAGCTAACCTCACTGCGGGAACCCGGCCGGTTCGTTTCACCGAACAGCGGCCTGTCCTGGAGTCCCAACCAGCCCCAGCTGCTGCCGGAGGGTCCTTTGTTTAATTAGAAGCGGGGTGTGTGGGGGGGTGCTGACAGCTGCCGAGCGAGCAGCATTCCTGGGTCGGTTTCGGTGCTCGGTCAGGGGCTAAATTTGGAGAAGCAGCCGCCCGCCGGGGCCCCCGTGTCGGCCACCTCGGGAAATGGGGCTGCGTTGTGCGTGCCGGAGGGCCGGGCGAGGGGCCGATCGGTCCCCCCCCCGCAGCAGCTCGGCCGGCGGCGCGGTTGAATTAAGAACGGACCAGGGTCGCTCCCTTCCCGGCAGGGCTCTCCCGCGGACACTTACTTGTTCTCGAAGGCTATCGTGACCGCGTCTTCGTGTACATCCTTCACAAAACCCTGCGGGGGGGGAAGAGCGAGACAGCGTCGGCCGGGGAAAGCGGGGCGGGGGCAGCGGAAGAAGGGGTCTCGGGCGGACAGGTCCGCCGGGCCGCAGCCCCGGCTCCCGCCGTTGGGGCGGCCGAGAGGACTGGGGGGTTTTCTTTCGCCGTGAGTGGGTCTCTGGCGCTCAGGGTGGCGAGCGAAGGGGAAGCGGCGACCGCAGCTGGCAGAGGGGTGGCCTGCCCCCCGCGGGACCCACACAGCGAGGACCCCCGGAGTTTGCAGAGTCTGAACAAAATGTTCTGAGCCCGGCCGGCGCAATGCCCAGGACCACGGAGGAAGCGGGGGCCTGACCCCAGCCCACACCTGCTACGAGGCCCTGCACCCCCGCTCCCCAGCGGCTCCCCCAGCCCGGAACCCCCCCCTGTTTTTGGCCCCAGCCCATAGCCTGGGAGGGGGACCCCATAAAATCTACTAGCCTCAGGCCCCCAGAGGAGTTTATCTGTCCCGGAGGGGAAGCCCCAAGCAGTGAGATGGGGAGCAAACCTTCCCCCAGGTTAGACAGAGGGACTCGGGGCAGGGGGAAAAGGGGTGTGGGGGGGCCCCTTCCAGGGCTCTTATCAGCCGAGCACCCCCAGCCCCGGCTTGGACAGGAAGACAGCCGCTTGGCCCCGCCCCCTGTGCCTCGGTTTCCCCACCCACAAAATGGAGACACCCTGGGACCTGTGTAGTCGGGGAACACCGCGGCGAAGGTCTGGGGGACCCCCCCCCACCAGCTTCCCCCTTCCTTCTGGAGAACACGCGTGGCCGAGAAAATCCCACAGCCGGGCACAGCCCGGCCCCAGGCTGCTGGATGAAAGAGCCGTGTCCTTAAACCTTCCCTCCCTCCCCCGGAACAAAGCCGGCTCTCCTCAGGAGGCGGGCGACGGGCCGGGGGGCAGCTAGAAAGCAGCCACCCCCGGTCCACTCAGCGAGCTCAGGGCTGTCACGGCCGAGGTTCACCCTGTGATCCCTGCACCGAGCCCCACGACGGATGCTGGGCTAACGCGTCCCCTGCCGACTGCGATGCGACTGGCGGCTGGCTGGGCCGCTAAAACCCTGCCGGACCATGGAGGTTGCCGGAGCGGAGAGGTTCCAGACAAGGGGGTGTGCGTGCGTGTGTGTGTGTGTGTGAGGGGCAGAGCAGCTCCCAGCGGCTAAGGATGACCCCTGGGCTGTACCCTAGGCTGGCAGGTAACACCTCTGCCCTGAGCACAGAGCAGGGAGGAGCCGAGCTGGGTTTGAATGGGGGCGGCAGTGAGAAGCTGGGGGGAGAGGGAGCTGGAGGGCAGCCAGCCTGGCGCGGGGGGAAGCTGCACCCCAGAGGGGCACCCCTCAGGCTCCTCTCCCCAGGACACATTGGAATGACTGTCTCTGCCGGCTGTACTGACCCCTCTGTGCTGAGCTGGGCTCTGGCGCCTCATAAACCTCCCGTTCTACCTGCTGGGTGAGAGTCCCTCCTGCCTGCGGCCGGGGGGCAGCGCTTGGGGACCCCTGAACCCCATCACACAGGGTCAGAACGGATTTAACCCGGGACAAATAAGCTGAAAAGCACCAGGCTCCGTGGGCCTCCGATACCGTTCTAGCTCCGTTTGGTACGAGTGAACTAGTGGCGTTACCCTGAAAACGTATTCCCTGGTCAAGCCGCACTCAACCGGGTGAGTGCCGGACACCGCAGCCTGAGCAGCCGGGCGATTTTAAGACCCTTCACCCCGCTGGCGTCTGAGGAGCCGAGCTGCACAACCCAAAGCCCCCCGCACCCGCCACGCTGCCTCGTCACCCCCCGAGCGCGGCCCGAAATGACGCGGCTGCTCCCCCGCTCTAGGGCTGCCTCGGCGGGTAAGTCACGAAGCCGTCTACGGACCGCTGGGTGCCCCTGTCTATCGGCCAGAATAGCTGGGTGTCCGGCAACCGGGGGCTGCCGGATACGACGGAGCTCCCTGCATTTCAAAGGCTCTCAAAAGGGAGGTGCCGGCGTCCCGGGGACCGTCCCCAGACTTTAGGGGCTCTTTCGCCACGGCACAGGGCGGCCGGGCGGAAAAGGCCGAGACACCGGGTTTATTTTAAACCCAGCCCACGCGCTGCGAGTCCAGACAAAAGCTGCCGGGTGCCACTGTGGTATGAAGGGGGCGGCCGATCTGGGTGAATGATAAATGAGACGGCGTTTTCCCGGCAGTTGGCAAGCTGGCGGACGAGCCCGACTCCAGATATAGCCTCTGGCGCGACCGGATTTGAAGGGGTTTCATCGCTGGCTCTGCCCTGGGAAGGGTAAACGCGTGGCAGGGGAGGCCGGTCAGCTCCTCTGGAGGGGGCAAGGTTGGGAAGCAGGCAAGGGGCTGCGTGGGGCTGGCTCTCCGAGACCACGCCACGCCACGCCCGCTCTGGCCCAGATCAGGTTGCTGCAGGCCTGCGAAAGCCACCGCCCTCGCGGGGCTATTTACAAGGATGGCGCCCAGCCCCGAATTCCTACAGCCGGGGACCCGCTCGAAGGGCTGCCAGACGTCACTAAGAGAAAGTGACTTCTTCACAGGACGCCAGGGCGGGACGGGAGCTCCGGGGATCACCTACTCCAGCCCCCTGCCCACAGCAGGGCCGACCCCAACTAAATCATCCCAGCTGGGACTTGAGAGCCTCCAGGGATGGAGGTCCCACCACCTCTCCAGGCAACGCCTTCCAGGGCTTCACCTCCCGCCTGATGAGATAGATTCTCCTAATATCCAACCTGCACCTCCCTCTGCAACCTCAGCCCATCACTCCTTGTTCTGCCGCCGGTCAGCACCAACAGCCTCTCTCCAGCTCCCCTTCAGGGAGTTGAAGGCTGCTATTAAATCGCCCCTCAGTCTTCTCTTCTGTAAACTAAACAAGCCCAAATCCCTCCGCCTCTCCTCACCGGTCATATGCTCCAGCCCCCGAAGCATTTTCATTACCCCCGTCCTTCCTGCACCCGGGGCCGGAACCGGACGCGACCCTCCGGCTGCGGCCTCCCCGGTGCCGAGGGGAGGGGAACAGCCACTTCCCTAGCGCCGCTGGAAATGCTCCTCCGGAGGCAGCTCCATGCGCCCTTGGCCGTCTCGGCTGCAAGGCCCCACTGGCGGCTCCCCTCCGGCCCCTCACCCACCGCGCCCCCCAGGTCACTCTCGGTCCTGTCTCTACCGCTCCCGCTGGCTTCTTGACCCAGCTCCCGGAGAGCGTAGGACGGTGCCTAACGTAATCTGCGTTTCCGGGAGCTGAATTTGGCCACACGAAGCCCTTTGGCTCATGAAAACGAAGAGCGGGGTTGGGACGGGCGGGTGGGGGGTGCATTCGCGTCGCAACTCCTTGACGACGAGGGAGAAGTAGAATAGGGGGTCCCAGCCTGGGGCTCGTGAGGGTGTTGCCGAAGAAAGGTGAGAGAGAAATAAAAGTGACCGCAGGAAACAAGTCAGAAATAAGCCACAGGCAAAACCCCGCTAATGCTACCCCTGGAACTTTTCCTTGCACCAAACCCCGTCGCCAGCTCTGTCCACCTCGCTCTTCTGGACACCCCATCCAGGTTAATCACACAATCCTGGGCACGTTCTCCTGTTCCTCACCTAACGCCAAACATGCCATCCTGTGCCAACGCTGCCCGCACGCCGCGTACAGGGGACCCGCCGCAGACACTCCTTGACCGAGAAGAAAGGGATGCAAAACAGACGTCCGAAAGCCGGTGCTTTAATGGAGCGGGCTGGGCCGGGAGCGACCGGAAAGGCTGCGTTTTACTGAAGAGGAACAATCCTTTGCAGAGGGAGCACCTCAGAACTGTAATTTGTATTCAAATTCGACACACAACACGTGGTTTGAACCAGGACAGCAGTGACCTGGCCCGTTATAAGGACTCTCTTACGCACTTTCTTTGGTCTAACTCTTAATTTCCCCACCCCACACACACACGCACGCAGCCCCCGCCGTACCCCTGCTCTTCTGATCTGCCAACCTCGCTAACAATTTCTGGCCCTCTGTGCTTTATGCATTGAGTCCGTCCTGGTACAGCTCTGGTCTGGAGACGCGGGTCTGTCCCGCGAAAGCTGCTCCCCTAATCAATTGTTTTGTTCCTTTTTTAAAGCGCGACGTGACAGCTTTTTCAGTTTGACAGAGCACAGGCTCACACGGCTGTCTCTCGGTCATGATAAACCACCACGTTACAAACAAGGCTTTGAAAATTATCCTCTAGCGGTGTTAACAACGGCTGGCCGAAAACCTAGCCTGTGGCTTCCTTTGCCGTTTAATGAAGTGTGCGTAGCAGCTAGACTTGGCTTCCATGGGGATCGGCAAACAGTTCTGGAGGTGCGATGGCGGGGGAGACGCACGACTGAAAAGGCCGGGCCCGACCGGCTAAGGAGCCGGGCAGCAGACAAGGCCCTGGGGGGCGCGGTGGGCGAGGGGCCGGAGGGGAGCCGCCAGTGGGGCCTTGCAGCCGAGACGGCCAAGGGCGCATGGGGCTGCCTCCGGAGGAGCATTTCCAGCGGCGCTAGGGAAGTGGTTGTTCCCCTCCCCTCGGCACCGGGGAGGCCGCAGCCGGAGGGTCGCGTCCGGTTCCGGCCCCCCGTGCAGAAAGGACAGGGGTGCGCTGGAGAGGGGCCGGCGGAGGCCACGGAAAGGCGTCGGGGGCCGGAGCACGTGGCCGAGGGACTGGGGCGTGGTGAGTCGGCAGAGGAGCAGAGCCAGGGGGGATTTGCCGGCAGCCTCCACCCCCTGGAGGGGCTCGGACGAGGCCGGGGAGAGGCTGTTCTCGGGGGTGCCAGGCGGCAGGACGAGGAGCGACGGGCTCACATCGCAGTGGGGGAGGTGGAGGGTGGAGATGTGAAAATCTCTTTCCCCAGCAGGGCGGTGAGGCACTGGGACGGGCTCCCCAGAGCAGTGGTGGGATCTCCAGCCCGAGAGGTGTTTAAGTCCTGGCTCCTGACCACCAAGTCCTGGTTTGGCTGAGTGAGTTGGGGCTGGCCCCGATTCGGGCAGGGGGCTGCACTCGCTGGCCTCCTGAGGTCCCTTCCAGCCCTCGGATCCCACAAGCGTACCTACGAAGTACCACACCAATAGCAACACTAACCCGAGGTGCGAAAACTCTGCTAAGCCGCTGGGCAGGGTCTGAATTTCTCCCGCCCAGCCGCACCCTTTACAGGGAACTCCGACCGCAGGCTGACACCGCTGGCTCACCGTCAGGACGGCCGCGCTCATTTCCCCCACCCAGAAAAGGGGGAGAACCGCGGCAGGGGGACGGAGCGACCGGCTCACAGCGCGGGACGCGAGCGAAGGCAGGGATTCGCCCAACAGGGGACTGCGACCCACAATTACTGGCGCCTTGTTCTCATTTAACGCGAAGCTTCGCTCCGAGCGGCCGGCCCTGGAACGAGGAACCTTCGATCGAACTCAAGCCAGCTTCGGCTCTGGCTCTGGTCGGAGCTCGGCCGCTGCAGTGAACTGCTAACCCCTGAACGAAACCGATCCGGTCAAGCGGGGAACGGACCGAGCTGGCTTTGCCGCCCCGATTGAAAGCCAAGCCGCTGGCCAAGACGCGCGCACGCCTTAAAGGAGAAATTTCGAGACCCCAGTCTACGTAACTTATCTAGAAGAGCAAGCGATGATCTGCCCCCAGCATACGAGTACCGCAGAGGCTGGGAACAGCTGCCCTACGAAGAGAGGTTAAAAAGACCGGGGCTTTTCAGCTTAGGAAAGCAACTAAGAAGGGGACAGGGCCGAGGGCTATGACACCGCGACGGGTGTGGAGAAAGCGTTACTGACTCGTTCCCGTAACAGCAGAACTAGGGGTCATCGCACGCAGTTAACGGGACAGAATCACGGAATATTAGGACTGGAAGGGACCTCGAGAGGCCATCGAGTCCAGCCCCCTGCCCCCATGGCAGGACCGAGGTCTGCCTCGACCCTCCCTGACAGACGTCTGTCTAACCTGTTCTTAAATATCTCCAGCGATGGAGATCCCACGACCTCCCCAGGCGATTTACTCCGCTGTTTGGCCACCCCGACAGGTAGGAACTTCTCCTAAAGTCCAACCTAAACCTCCCTTGCTGCGGTTTAAGCCCGTTGCCTCTTGTCCTGTCCTCAGAGGCCCAGGAGAACAAGTTTCCTCCCTCCTTATGACGCTCGTTTAGATCCCTGAAAACCGCTCTCACGTCCCCCCTCAGTCTTCTCTTTTCCAAACTGAACAAGCCCAATTCTTCCAGCCTTTCTCCAGAGCTCACGTTCTCCAGCCCTTTGATCGTTCTTGTCACTCTTTTCTGGACCCTCTCTGATTCCTCCACCTCTTCCTCGAACGGCGGCGCCCGGAACGGGCCACAAAACTGCAACCGAGGCCTACCCAGTGCAGAGTCAGGCTGTGGGCCTCTTGTCTGATGCAGCGGGGCTCTTCGTAAGTTCAAAGAGAGAAAACACGGGGCACTCTGGCGGACTCAGGCGGTTCTGTTCCGACCCACGCCGTGAGGACAAATGTTAAAAGCCCAAGACAGACTGGAGATCGCTGTGCCGGTGGTACAGCTCTCTGCACGCCCTAGGTCCGTCGGTGCGTAAAAGGCAGCAGAAAAAGAGTCGCGCCGGAAAGACTGCGGGGGTCTGGTCACCGCTGAGTTCCCTGCTAGCTGCTTCTGGCAAATTTACCCGCCAGATAGGTCATGTAGAAGAGAATCGGCGCTCACGCCGAGTCCAAGCCAAGCGATTTGGAGCTGCTAAGCGAGGCTGGACTTGTTAAAACGCTGCACTGGGTTCAGAGGCTGGAAACCCGGACCCGTGGCTGACCTGCCGGGTGAGTTTGGGGAAGTCACGGCCCCTATCTGGGCCTGAGGTTCCTCCTCTTTAAAATAGGGGCGAGGATACAGGCAACTCCTCTGCGAAGCACTCCCACCCAGGAAACCTTCGCTTAGCTTAGCACATTCTGCCTCGCGAGACCAGCAGCTCCGCGTACAGCGCCTAGCGTAAGGGAGTCCCAAGCTCGGCGTGGTTTGCCAGATTTTCCATGCCGAGCAGGGACGTGCCGCTGACCCCATCCCCCTCAATCTCGAGGTCGACGGGAGAGTCCCTCTGCGAGGAGGGCTGGGCGACTCCCTGCAGAGAAGCCAACTCCAGCAACTCGACTGCTGTAGCCGCACTGGCGTGTCTTCCACCGACGTTAAGACCCGAGCTGAGCGTTCACCGCCAGACCCGCTTCACCAGCTCCGTTAAAACGCACGGCAACAAGGAGAGCAGATTTTTGGAAGGCACGAAAGACTCCCCGGCAGAGCAACCGCGTGCCAATGCCGGCCTGTGCCCCAGACTTTCCGTGTGACCTGGGATTTACCCGTTCAGAGCTGCTCTGCCAGGGAGGTTCAAAACCGTGGGGTTAAGCCAGGCTGGGAAACGCAGCAATCTGACTTACCAACCCTAACCAGCTCGTAACACGGGCATCTTTAAAGCCCCGCCACCGGCTCCTAAGCTGGTTAGGAGGCAAAACGAACCGGGAAGCAGTGGAAGTGAGTCATAAATACAATAGTACCGAGTCACCCGTCTGCATCCTTTGCCTGCAACCAACACGTCTGCAAGGAAGCCGGGAGGAAAGGTTTGTAACTCTCAATCGTTTCCTCGCCTCTCGGATTCAGTCATGACTCTCCTGCGGTCGGCCCCAGAGCTGAGATCGAGGCCCTTTACGGGACCGGCTGACTTCAATACAACCCTAACCACTGAGGCCTCAAACCCGACAGGTAACTTTTTACCCCACGCCTCCCTGGGTTCTGCCTCTGAGAAACAAGGCCGAGCTCCTGCCAGCTTTCAGAGACCCCCGTAAGCTTCTCGTGCCATCCACCCGTCAGGCACCAGCGTCTAAGGCCGAGAGGTGACCGCTGAACTAGGTGCCAGCTGCAGGGGATTTCTATTCTCCACGCCTGGCCATAAACCAGCGCCACATGCTGCAAGATGAGACAGCACCGAGACAGCGTGCTCACGGGCCGAGAGGGACAGTTTTGGAGATCAGCCAAGCTCGCCCGGCTTTGATATTCTCAGCCTCCCAAGATTAGAAACAACACGGCTGGCCAAATTCTCATTCCCCCTTGCTCTGGCCGCTCCTCGAGGCAACACCCTCCCAGGTACGTTTCAGCCACCAGGGACGAACCGTGGCGGTCCTCCCAGGACATCACCCATGACTCCCAGGCTCCGGAGTTCGGCGATTCGGACTGCTCGGCCCGCGTCCCCGTCTAAAGACTCACACTCGAGAGGAATAAACGAGAGGAGTCGGGGACCGTTCAGGGGTGGGCAAGATACAACAGCCACAGAAGGGTGCCCCCAGCAAAATCTCTCGGCTCCTTTCGGCCTGAGACCGCCCAAGAGGAGGCGAGAGCTTTGGCAGGGCGTGGGGAGGCAGGAGCTGCTTAGGTAAGCGGTCCCCGGCAGGCCAGAACCATCTTCTGCTCCCACGTGCCCTCTCGGACCCTGGCCCAGGCCACAAGCGACGTTCCCGGTGAGCTCGGCACTCGGGCGGCCCAGCCGGCGAGAGTCAAGTGCCGGCCACGGCCAGCCGCCTGGC
Source organism: Carettochelys insculpta (assembly GCF_033958435.1). Lineage (NCBI taxonomy): Eukaryota > Metazoa > Chordata > Testudines > Carettochelyidae > Carettochelys > Carettochelys insculpta. The sequence continues at coordinate 688,018 of NC_134170.1, forward strand.
GGTGCGCTTCCACGCATGCGCTGGTGCGCCAAATAAAATTTATTCCGCCCCGGGGGTGGAAGAAATTAGAGGTGCACTGGTCCCAACTCCCGCCTTCACTCCAGTCTCCTTCTCAGCCCCCCAACCTGCCGCTCAGACCCCGGGCCCGCTGCCCGGCTCGGGCCAGTCCCTTCACGTCCCTGAGGTTGCCGCCCCCGCCTCCTGGGTCTGATTGGGCAGGAACGTTGGCGCCCGGCTGGAGAACAGGGCCCCCGCTAGCAGAAATGAGCGTGCGGAGCCGTCCACTGGTTTCAAGGCACTCGGAGGCGGGGACGACCCCCTTCTGGAGAGGGGGATCGTACTGACGCTACCACCCCGCTTTCCGCGTGCTCCCAGGCCACTCACCATCGGCCACGCTGCTCGCATGGGTCCCCCCTCGCCTGCCCCACCACTTGCCAAACGTTCTGGGCTGTCCCCCAGAGCTGCCCTCCTGTGAGGCCCCAGCCCCACGGAGCCCTGCCGTCCACGCCCCCCCCCCCCCCATCAAAACCTTCCCAGGCGCCCCCTCCATGGAGCTAAGCCCAAACCTCTGCCCCCCCACAGCCTCACACCCCACCGCTCCACCAGCGACTCCCCCCCAGCCTTCCTCATCCTCCTCTGCCCACGACTGTCCCAAACCCCACCCTGCCCTGCCCTGCCCCAAAGCACCGCCAGCCCTCCATATCCAGCCTCCCCCACTGCCCCTTCCCAATCCCCTTTCCTCCCAACCCCTCCCTCCACTGCACCTCACATCCCACACAACCCCCCTACCTGTGTGTGACCACCCCCCACAGCCCCCCATATCTCCTGTCTATCCCTCAACGCAACTCACTACCACCAACCCTCACAACCCCCCACATCCTACCCCTCTCTCTTCCCAGCCCCATTACTGCCAGCTCCCTACATCCTACCTCCACACCCCACACCTCCCCCACAACCAGCTTCTCCAGACAGCCCTGCCCCCCCCAACGCACCTCACTCCCACCAGCCCCCCATGTCCAGCCTCCGCCTGCCCCCACCCCATGCCCTCACCTCCCAGCTCCTCCCCCCTGCCCCCCTACACATTGCTGCCCCCCGTGCCCTTCTGTGACTGCCCCTCCCCCAACAGATACCCCCCACCCTTTTGGGACCACCCCCCCGGACCTCCCCTACTGCCAGCTACACAGACCCCTTGCCCCCCCCACGCACATCCACAGCCTCCCACACTTCCCCCCACCCCTCCCCCCACGGCCTCCCCACTTCCCAGCTCCCCGCCCCTCCCCCAACCCAAGCCAGCTCCCCGCCCCCCAATTTTCAGGCCTCCACTGCCCCCACCCAGACCCCTGCCCCCACCCCCTTGGGTGACCGCCCCTTCCCCCACCCCAATGTCCCCTCCCCCCGCAGTCTCCCATTCTGCTCCCCCAACCCAAACCAGCCCCCCCCATACCCAGGCCCCCACAGCCTCCCATACTGCCCCCTGCCCCTCCCCACACCCAAACCAGGACCCCCCCCCATATCCAGGCTCCCACCCCCGCGGGTGACCGCCCCTCCCCCCACAGCCTCCCATATTCACCCCACCCCCCCCATACCCAGGCCCCCACCCCCTCGCCCGCAGCCCCCCACCCCCGCGGGTGACCGCCCCTCCCCCCACAGCCTCCCCTATTCACCCCCGCCCGCAGCCCCTCCCCCACCCACGCACCCACGTGACCGCCCCGCCCGCGCGCGCGCCCGCGCCCCTCCCTCACCTTGTAGAAGGCGCCGTTGGAGCCGCGCACCTCCACGCGCAGCCCCTCCATGGGCCCGGCCGCGGCCCGCGGGAGGGGGAGCGGGAGCGGGGGGGGGGAGGGGCCCGGCGCCGCACGCGGCCGGGGGGGGGAGGGGAGCGGGGGGGAGGGGAGGAGGCTCCGGCGCCGCCACCGCGAGGGTGGGGGGGGGGGGCCCGGGACGGAGGGACGCGGGCGCCGCCGCCGCCGCCGCCGCCTCACGCCGCCTCACGCCGCCGCCGCGCGCATGCGTGCGTCAGCCAGCGGGGCGCGCGCGCTCGCCGGCGGGGGGGTGTGGCCGCGCAGGCGCGGGAGGGCGGGGCCGGCGGCGGCCAATGGGAGGCCGCCGCTCTCCCGACCGCCCGCCCGGGCGGGGTCAGCCAATCGGGGCGTGGCTCCTCGGGCGGGGAGCGCCCGGGCCGAGCGCGGCGGCCAATCGCAGGCCGGGACCGACCCCCCCCGCCCCGCCCCCCCCGGCTCGCTCCGCCCTCCGCGCGCCCGATTGGCGGCGCGCCAAAGGCCAGCACGGCCCCCCGGCCCCGCCCTCTGCCCCCGGCCCCTCCGAGTCCGCGGGTTCGAGTCCGCCCACCCCGGGCACTGCGGCAGGGGGGGCCCCCAGTATCCCACAATCCCCCGGGCCTCCAGCCCCCCCCCCCCCAAAGTATCCCACAATCCCCCGGGTCTCCAGCCCCCCCCCCTCCCCGCCCCCAGTATCCCACAATCCCCCGGGCCTCCAGCCCCCGCCCTCCCCGCCCCCAGTATCCCACAATCCCCCGGGCCTCCAGCCCCCCCCCCCCCCCAAAGTATCCCACAATCCCCCGGGTCTCCAGCCCCCCCCCCCCTCCGCCCCCAGTATCCCACAATCCCCCGGGTCTCCAGCCCCCCCCCCCCTCCGCCCCCAGTATCCCACAATCCCCCGGGCCTCCAGCCCCACCCCCCCCCAAAGTATCCCACAATCCCCCGGGCCTCCAGCCCCACCCCCCCCCCAAAGTATCCCACAATCCCCCGGGTCTCCAGCCCCCCCTCCGCCCCCAGTATCCCACAATCCCCCGGGCCTCCAGCCCCACCCCCAAGTATCCCACAATCCCCCGGGCCTCCAGCCCCCCCCCCCCTCCCAGTATCCCACAATCCCCCGGGCCTCCAGCCCCACCCCCAAGTATCCCACAATCCCCCGGGCCTCCAGCCCCCCCCCCCCAGTATCCCACAATCCCCCGGGCCTCCAGCCCCGCCCCCCGCCTCCAGTATCCCACAATCCCCCGGGCCTCCAGCCCCCACCTTCCATATCCCACAATCCTCCAGGATTACAGCCCCCCCCAGCATCGCACAATCCCCCTGGCCTCCAGCCCCCCCCCCCAGTGTCCCACAATCCCCTGGGCCTGAGTAACCCCCAGTATCCCATAATCCCCCAGGCATCCACCCCCCCCATATCCCACAATGCTCTTGGCCCTGAGCTCTCCCTGTACCCCACAATCCCTTGGGCCATGATCCCACAATCCTTTTCAGCCCACCCTCTCCCCCCCCGTATCCCACAATCCCCTGAGCATCCCTGTGTCCCACAGGCGTGCACAGCCCAGAGCAGCTGGTGGGAGAGACAGGGCTCTATGGGTCCCGCCATGGGGGGCGCTCTAGCCACATCTGGCCCATGGGGGGTGTGTCTCTGGTTCCATGGGGGACACTCTAGCCGTGCGGTTGTGTGGGGGGGGGCGTCTCTCTGGTTCCATGGGGGACACTCTAACCGTGCGGTTGTGTGTGTGTGGGGGCGTCTCTCTGGTTCCATGGGGAACACTCTAGCCGTGCGGTTGTGTGTAGGGGGAGGCGTCTCTATGGTTCCATGGGGGACACTCTAGCCGTGCGGTTGTGTGGGGGGGGGGCGTCTCTCTGGTTCCATGGGGGACACTCTAGCCGTGCGGTTGTGTGCGGGGGGGCGTCTCTCTGGTTCCATGGGGGACACTCTAGCCGTGCGGTTGTGTGTGGGGAGAGGCGTCTCTCTGGTTCCATGGGGGACATGCTAGCCCCATGTGGCCTGTAGGGCGGGTGGGGCGGTCTCTATGGTTCCATGGGGAACTCTAGCCGCACCTGCCAGAGTGGGAGGACTGTCTCTATGACCCCCCAGGCACTCCTGAGCACTGGGCAGGTGTGGGACTCTATGGTTCTGACTGATCCGTGTTCGAAGAACTGGCTCCCCCGCCCCACAACCTCCAGCCGGGGGCCTGGGAAAGGGCTCCCCAGACGTTACAGCCCTAACTACAGGCGTTGGCTGACCGCTGGGAGGGGGACACAGGCCGGTTGGGTGTGCGAGTGCCCCCTACAGGCGCACAAGTACAGCCGGCCGGGGAAAAACAACCGAGCAGGAAAGAACTCTCTCAGGCCCCACGTCCATGGATCCAACCCTAACCCGTCTCCCGACAGGCGGCGCAGGTCACACGCTGCATGGGGTGACGCGTCAAGCGAGGGGGGAGGGTTGTAGGGCAGGACTTGGAGGGGGCAGAGGGGGAGGACCCCGGGCTGGGGTACAAGGGGTCGTGGCATGTTCTGCCCATCCCCCAGCCTGGGGCAGGACCCAGCCGTGTGTCGGTGGGTGGTGGAGCCAGGGCAGTGTGTGTGTAGTGCACGGTTGTGCAGGAATACAGGGAACAGGGGGTGTGGGTGCATTTCGACAGGACGAGGCAGGTGTACCGAAACGGGGTTGTGTGCGTCTGCACAGGAGGTGGTGTATGAGCACCGCCTCTGACTGTGGTGGGTGTGCACAGGATGGGGTGTGTGTGTGTGTGTGTCTGTACACAGCATATTGTGTATGTCACCGTGTGTGTACATAATATTGTGTATGTGACTGTTGTGGGCAGACACAGTACGGTGTGTGTGTGACTGTTGTGTGTGTACACACCATAGTGTGTATGTGACCGTGTGTGACTGTTTTGTGTGTGTGTACACACAATATCGTGCATGTGACTGTTGTGGGCATACACAGTATGGTGTGTGTGTGTGTGCAATGTGGGTGACTCGTGTGTGTAATTGTCTATGTGACTGGTGTGTGTGTATACACAATAGGTTGTATGTGCAGTGGGTGACTGGTGTGTGTGCGTGCACGTGTGTATACACACTTGAGTATGTGCACTGGGTGTGACTTGTTTGTGTGTGTACACAATATGGAGTCACACAGCCTGCACAGACAGCAAATTGTGTCTACACACATATGCACACATCAAACACCGCACATACAACTTATTGGGTCCACACACACAGAGCAGTCCCACACTGCACAAACCTATTGCGTATACACACACACACCCATACCAGTCACACACCACACATACAACACGTACACAGGAGAGAGGTGGGGGTGAGGAGAGAGGAGGGGGGGTTGAAGGTCAGGGGGGCGAGGGCAAGGAGAAGGAGAGGGGGAGGGGAAGCAGAAGGAAAAGGGGGGGATGAAGGCTGGGGGTGGGGGAGGAGGAGGACAAGAAGGAGGAGGAGGTGGGGGGAAGAAGGCCCGGGGGGAGGAGGAGGAAGAGGAGGAGGAAGGTCGGGGGGAGGGGCGGGGGAGGGGAGGAGATGGGGGGATGGAGGTTGGGGAGAGGGAGGGGGAGGAGGAAGAGGAGGAAGGTCGGGGGAGGGGCAGGGGAGGGGAGGAGACGGGGGGATGGAGGCTGGGGAGAGGGAGGGGGAGGAGGAGGAGGAGGAGATGGGGGGATGGAGGCTGGGGAGAGCGGGGGGAGGAGGAAGGTCAGGGGAGGGGCAGGGGGAGGAGGAGGAGACGGGGGGATGGAGGCTGGGGAGAGGGAGGGGGAGGAGGAGGAGATGGGGGGATGGAGGCTGGGGAGAGGGAGGGGGAGGAGGAGATGGGGGGATGGAGGCTGGGGAGAGGGAGGAGGAGGAGGAGGAGATGGGGGGATGGAGGCTGGGGAGAGGGAGGGGGAGGAGGAGGAGGAGGAGATGGGGGGATGGAGGCTGGGGGGGGAGAAGGAAGATCGGGGGGAGGGGCAGGGGGAGGAGGAGCAGACGGGGGGGGATGGAGGCTGGGGAGAGGGAGGGGGAGGAGGAGGAGGAGGAGATGGGGGGATGGAGGCTGGGGAGAGGGAGGGGGAGGAGGAGGAGGAGGAGATGGGGGGATGGAGGCTGGGGAGAGGGAGGGGGAGGAGGAGGAGATGGGGGGATGGAGGCTGGGGGAGAGGAGGAAGGTCGGGGGGAGGGGCAGGGGGAGGAGGAGGAGACGGGGGGATGGAGGCTGGGGAGAGGGAGGGGGAGGAGGAAGGTCGGGGCAGGGGGAGGGGAGGAGACGGGGGGATGGAGGCTGGGGAGAGGGAGGGGGAGGAGGAAGGTCGGGGCAGGGGGAGGGGAGGAGACGGGGGGATGGAGGCTGGGAGAGGGAGGGGGAGGAGGAGGAGGAGGAGATGGGGGGATGGAGGCTGGGGGGGAGGAGGAAGATCGGGGGGAGGGGCAGGGGGAGGAGGAGCAGACGGGGGGATGGAGGCTGGGGAGAGGGAGGGGAGGAGGAAGGTCGGGGGGAGGGGCAGGGGGAGGAGGAGCAGACGGGGGGATGGAGGCTGGGGAGAGGGAGGGGAGGAGGAAGGTCGGAGGGAGGGGGAGGAGGAGGAGATGGGGGATGGAGGCTGGGGAGAGGGAGGGGGAGGAGGAAGGTCGGGGCAGGGGGAGGGGAGGAGACGGGGGGGATGGAGGCTGGGGAGAGGGAGGGGGAGGAGGAGGAGGAGGAGATGGGGGGATGGAGGCTGGGGAGAGGGAGGGGGAGGAGGAGGAGATGGGGGGATGGAGGCTGGGGGGGAGGAGGAAGGTCGGGGGAGGGGCAGGGGGAGGAGGAGGAGACGGGGGGATGGAGGCTGGGGAGAGGGAGGGGGAGGAGGAAGGTCGGGGCAGGGGGAGGGGAGGAGACGGGGGGATGGAGGCTGGGGAGAGGGAGGGGGAGGAGGAGGAGGAGGAGATGGGGGGATGGAGGCTGGGGAGAGGGAGGGGAGGAGGAGGAGATGGGGGGATGGAGGCTGGGGGGGGAGGAGGAAGGTCGGGGGGAGGGGCAGGGGGAGGAGGAGGAGACGGGGGGATGGAGGCTGGGGAGAGGGAGGGGGAGGAGGAGGAGATGGGGGGATGGAGGCTGGGGGGGAGGAGGAAGGTCGGGGGGAGGGGCAGGGGGAGGAGGAGGAGACGGGGGGATGGAGGCTGGGGAGAGGGAGGGGGAGGAGGAAGGTCGGGGCAGGGGGAGGGGAGGAGACGGGGGGATGGAGGCTGGGGAGAGGGAGGGGGAGGAGGAGGAGGAGGAGATGGGGGGATGGAGGCTGGGGAGAGGGAGGGGGAGGAGGAGGAGGAGGAGATGGGGGGATGGAGGCTGGGGAGAGGGAGGGGGAGGAGGAGGAGATGGGGGATGGAGGCTGGGGAGAGGGAGGGGGAGGAGGAGGAGATGGGGGGATGGAGGCTGGGGGGGGAGGAGGAAGATCGGGGGGAGGGGCAGGGGGAGGAGGAGCAGACGGGGGATGGAGGCTGGGGAGAGGGAGGGGAGGAGGAAGGTCGGGGGGAGGGGCAGGGGGAGGAGGAGCAGACGGGGGGATGGAGGCTGGGGAGAGGGAGGGGAGGAGGAAGGTCGGAGGGAGGGGGAGGAGGAGGAGATGGGGGGATGGAGGCTGGGGAGAGGGAGGGGGAGGAGGAAGAGGAGGAAGGTTGGGGCAGGGGGAGGAGGAGGAGACGGGGGGATGGAGGCTGGGGAGGGGGAGGGGGAGGGGGAGGAGGAAGAGGAGGAGGAAGGTCGGGGGGAGGGGCAGGATCTGAGCTCAGAGCCCAGTGAAGTCACACCCGGGGCGGGAGCGGGGGGGGGGCTGGTCACGTGAGCTGTCTGTGACCCGCCGCCGGTTCCGGGGGCGCCCTGAAGCCCCCCCCCCCGAGCTCCAGCATCCCCACCCCCCGCCGCAGGTTGGTCAGCGCGAGCCCGGACGCCTGGGTTCTCTGCCCGGGGCTGGTGGCTAGAGCAGGAGGTGGGAGCCAGGACTCCTGGGTTCTCTCCCCAGCGCTGGGAGGGCAGTGGGGGCTGGTGGTTAGAGCAGGGGGTGGGAGCCAGGACTCCTGGGTTCTCTCTCCAGCGCTGGGAGGGCAGTGGGGGCTGGTGGTTAGAGCAGGGGGTGGGAGCCAGGACTCCTGGGTTCTCTCCCTGGCGCTGGGAGGGCAGTGGGGGCTGGTGGTTAGAGCAGGGGTGGGAGCCAGGACTCCTGGGTTCTCTCCCCGGCGCTGGGAGGGCAGTGGGGGCTGGTGGTTAGAGCAGGGGTGGGAGCCAGGGCTCCTGGGTTCTCTCCCCGGCGCTGGGAGGGCAGTGGGGGCTGGTGGTTAGAGCAGGGGGCCGGGAGCCAGGACTCCTGGGTTCTCTCCCCGGCGCTGGGAGGGCAGTGGGGGCTGGTGGTTAGAGCAGGGGTGGGAGCCAGGACTCCTGGGTTCTCTCCCCGGCGCTGGGAGGGCAGTGGGGGCTGGTGGTTAGAGCAGGGGGGCCGGGAGCCAGGACTCCTGGGTTCTCTCCCCGGCGCTGGGAGGGCAGTGGGGGCTGGTGGTTAGAGCAGGGGTGGGAGCCAGGGCTCCTGGGTTCTCTCCCCAGCGCTGGGAGGGCAGTGGGGGCTGGTGGTCAGAGCAGGGGGCTGGGAGCCAGGACTCCTGGGTTCTCTCCCCGGCGCTGGGAGGGCAGTGGGGGCTGGTGGGTAGAGCAGGGGGTGGGAGCCGGGACTCCTGGGTTCTCTCCCTGGCGCTGGGAGGGCAGTGGGGGCTGGTGGTCAGAGCAGGGGGCGGGGACCAGGACTCCTGGGTTCTCTGCCCGGCGCTGGGCAGTCGGACACCTGGGTTCTTTTCTGCCTGGGAGAAAGGGGCGGGGTCTAATGACTGGGGGGCGTGGCCGGCGACCCGAAATACCCCTTCCCTCCACTCAGCTGACCCCCAGCCCTCCCCCCCCCCAGCTGTTTATAATCCAGCTTCCTTAGCCTTCTCCCTTCCCTGCGCCTGGGGGGGCTGCCTGACCCACGTGGGGTGAGCCCCCCAGCATGGGGGACCCCCCTAGATTGTGGGGGGCTGTCTCCCTTCTCAGAGCCAGTCCCTCTCCTGGGAGGGGCTTTTGGGGGGCTCAGCTCTGAATCCCTCCTGTCCCCTTCTCTTTCCAGGAAGAAAGCTGGGGTGTGCTCCCCCTAACTGGGGTCCCCCTTTGTGATGGGGTTTGGGGGGCTGGCTCGGGCGGTGTCTGCACTGCTTTTCAGCCCCATGTCTGCCTGATTTTAGGGGGCCCTTGGCTCGGTTGGAGGGGGTGGGAGAGCCTGGGAGGTGGGGGGGCTGGGACGAGAACTGGGGTGTGCCCCCCCAAGTGGAGTCCCCTCTGTGATATGGTTTGGGAGATTGGCTCGGGGGGGGCTGCACTGCTCTTCAGCCCCCCTGTGTCTGCCTGATTTTGTGGGGCCCTTGGCTTGGTTGGAGAGTGTGGGGGGAGCCTGGAAGGTGGGGGGCTGGGAAAAGAACTGGGGTGATGGCCTGAACCCCCCGTTGCCCCCAGAGGGACCATGTCCAGCGAGAGCTCCCCCCTGCTGAGCTACCGCCTCTCCAGCGTGACGGAGGAAGGGGATGGGCTGGGGGGGGGCCCCCCAGAACTAGCCCCCCTGGTAGGGGGGGGCCAGGGCACCTCGGGCCCCCCAGCCCCCGACCCGGCCCGGCAGCTGTCCACCTTCTTCGGCGTGGTGGTACCCACGGTGCTTTCGATGTTCAGCATTGTTGTCTTCATGCGTGTGGGTGAGTGACCCCCCGGGCACCCCCCTGCTGGGGACCCCCCCAATCACGCTGTGTGCCCCAGGAGCACCCCCAGACCACGTCCTCCCTGGGGCGGCCGGCTGTGCGCTCCAGGCAGAACCCTGCAGCAGGGAGTTACCCAGGTCGCCCACCCAGGGGGGGGTTAAAGGTGGCTGTGTTAATTTGGGGGGGTGACATGGGGCTGGGAATTCTGCCCCTGCCCCCCAGCCCTGCCAGTCCCCTCACCTCACAGCCCCTGTACCCCCAGCCCTGCCGGTCCCCTCGCTCCTGCCCCACAGCCCCCCTTGTCGCCCCCAGGCTTCGTGGTGGGACACGCAGGGCTGCTGCAGGCGCTCCTCATGCTGGTGGTGGCCTACGTCATCCTCATGCTGACTGTCCTGTCCGTCTGCGCCATCTGCACCAACGGTGCCATCCAGGGGGGCGGGGCCTACTGTATCCTTCCACCAATGGGAGGGAGCGGGGCGGTGCGGGGGGGGGCGGAGTTCGTGGGAGAGAGGTGGCTGGGGGGGGCTGTGTCTGCTGTGGGGCCGGGAGTGGGATATGGGGGGCAGGGTGGTGACTGGGGTGGCAGGGGAGGGGTTTTCTTGGAGGAGGGGGACCAGGGAGGGCTGGGGGGTGGGCCTGGGGGGCAGGGGAGGGGTTTTCCTGGAGGACAGGGGGCCAGGGAGTGCTGGGGGTGGGCCTGGGGGGCAGGGGAGGGGTTTTCCTGGAGGACAGGGGGCCAGGAAGGACTGGGGGTGTGCCTGGGGGGCAGGGGAGGGGTTTTCCTAGGGGACAGGGAGCGCTGGGGGTGGGCCTGGGGGGCAGGGGAGGGGTTTTCCTGGAGGACAGGGGGCCAGGAAGGACTGGGGGTGTGCCTGGGGGGCAGGGGAGGGGTTTTCCTGGAGGACAGGGGGCCAGGAAGGACTGGGGGTGGGCCTGGGGGGCAGGGGAGGGGTTTTCCTAGGGGACAGGGAGCGCTGGGGATGGGCCTGGGGGGCAGGGGAGGGGTTTTCCTGGAGGACAGGGGGCCAGGGAGTGCTGGGGGTGTGCCTGGGGGGCAGGGGAGGGGTTTTCCTGGAGGACAGGGGGCCAGGAAGGACTGGGGGTGGGCCTGGGGGGCAGAGGAGGGGTTTTCCTAGGGGACAGGGAGCGCTGGGGATGGGCCTGGGGGGCAGGGGAGGGGTTTTCCTGGATGGCAGGGGGCCAGGGAGCGCTGGGGGTGGGCCTGGGGGGCAGGGGAGGGGTTTTCCTAGGGGACAGGGAGCACTGGGGGTGGGCCTGGGGGGCAGGGGAGGGGTTTTCCTAGGGGACAGGGAGCACTGGGGATGGGCCTGGGGGGCAGGGGAGGGGTTTTCCTGGGGGCCAGGAAGGACTGGGGGTGGGCCTGGGGGGCAGGGGAGGGGTTTTCCTAGGGGACAGGGAGCACTGGGGATGGGCCTGGGGGGCAGGGGAGGGGTTTTCCTAGGGGACAGGGAGCGCTGGGGGTGGGCCTGGGGGGCAGGGGAGGGGTTTTCCTGGAGGACAGGGAGCACTGGGGATGGGCCTGGGGGGCAGGGGAGGGGTTTTCCTGGATGGCAGGGGGCCAGGGAGCGCTGGGGGTGGGCCTGGGGGGCAGGGGAGGGGTTTTCCTGGATGGCAGGGGGCCAGGGAGCGCTGGGGGTGGGCCTGGGGGGCAGGGGAGGGGTTTTCCTGGATAGCAGGGGGCCAGGGAGCGCTGGGGGTGGGCCTGGGGGGCAGGGGAGGGGTTTTCCTGGATAGCAGGGGGCCAGGGAGCGCTGGGGGTGGGCCTGGGGGGCAGGGGAGGGGTTTTCCTGGATGGCAGGGGGCCAGGGAGCGCTGGGGGTGGGCCTGGGGGGCAGGGGGCTGGCAGCGACTCACTCCCCCGGCACCTTTCCATGACGACCCCCCAGTCATGATTTCGCGGACCCTCGGCCCCGAGCTGGGGGGCGGCATCGGGCTGATGTTCTACCTCGCCAACGTCTGCGCCTGCGGCGTCTACATCCTCGGCCTGGTGGAAGCTGTGCTCGACGTCTTCGGGGCAGGTGGGCCGGACGCCTGGGTCCCTCCCTCCTGCACGGAGCAGGGGCTGGGAGCCCGGACTCCTGGGTTCTCTCCCCGGCACTGGGACGGCAGTGGGGGCTGGTGGTTAGAGCAGGGGGCTGGGAGCCAGGACTCCTGGGTTCTCTCCCCGGCCCTGGGAGGGCAGTGGGGGCTGGTGGTTAGAGCAGGGGGTGGGAGCCAGGACTCCTGGGTTCTCTCCCCGGCGCTGGGAGGGCAGTGGGGGCTGGTGGTTAGAGCAGGGGCTGGGAGCCAGGACTCCTGGGTTCTCTCCCCGGCACTGGGACGGCAGTGGGGGCTGGTGGTTAGAGCAGGGGCTGGGAGCCAGGACTCCTGGGTTCTCTCCCTGGCGCTGGGAGGGCAGTGGGGGCTGGTGGTTAGAGCAGGGGCCGGGAGCCAGGACTCCTGGGTTCTCTCCCCGGCGCTGGTGAGGAGCCCAGACGCCAGGGTTCTCTCCCGGCCGGGGAGGGGAGCAGGGCCCGGGGTCCCAGCCCAGCCCTGACCCCCACTTTCCCCCCACCAGAGAGCTCAGGCCGCGCCGGCACCTGGGCGCTGCCCCAGGGCTACCTCTACAGCCTGCTGTACGGCTCGCTGGTCCTGCTGGTGTGCCTGCTGGTGTGCCTGGTGGGGGCCCCCCTCTACGCCCGGGCCGCCGGCCTCATCTTCCTGCTGGTCAACCTGGCGCTGGGCGCCGTGGTGCTGAGTTTCTTCCTGGTGCCCCCCCAAATTGTGTCTGTGACCCACGGCGCCAACCGCACCCTCAATGCCAGCTTCACCGGCCTGCGGCTGGACACCCTGCGGGCCAACCTGCCCCGTGAGCCGGGAGGGGAGGGGAAGGAAGCTCCGGGGGGGGCCCCAGATAGCTGGGGAAGTTTGGGGCCCAAGAGAAGGGGAGAGGGATGTTAGATGGGAAGGGGAAGGGAATTCTGGGGGGCCCCAGATTTGGGGGAGCATTGGGGGGCAGTGGGGAGGGGGCCCCAGATGGCCAGGGAGTTGAGGGGGTCAGTGGGAGGAAAGCTGGGGGGGCCAGGAGGAAGGGCCCCAAGATAATGGGGGAGGGATGTTGGATGGAATGGGGAGAGCAATTCTGGGGGGGCCCAGATATGGGGGAGCATTGGGGGGCAGTGGGGGAGGGCGATCCTTTGGGGCTCAGGAGGGGGGCCCCAAGATAAGGGGGAGGGATGTTGGATGTAAAGGGAGAGGGGAATTCTGGGGGTCCTAGATTTGGGGGGGCAGGAGGGAAGGGCTCAAGCCATGGGGGGGCAGGAGGGGTTCTGTGGAAGGTGTTGGGGGAACAGGGGACCCCAGGGGGCAGAAGAGGGTGGGGGCTGGAGGCAGAAGCAGGGCGCTGGGGGAACAGGAGATGGGGGGGCTCAGAAGGAAGAGGCGCGGGGGAGGGGAAGGAGCCCCCCCCTCACTTCTGCCCCCACCCCCCGCAGCCATGTACTCGCGCGACTACACCACCAATAACGAGATGACCTTCGCCACCGTCTTCGCCATCCTCTTCAACGGCTGCACTGGCATCATGGCTGGCTCCAACATGTCAGGTCAGCCGGACGCCGGGGTCCTCTGCGGGGCGCTGGGGAGGGGGCCGGGAGCCAGGACTGCTGGGTTCTCTCCCTGGTGCTGGGAGGGCAGTGGGGGCTGGTGGTTAGAGCAGGGGGCCGGGAGCCAGGACTGCTGGGTTCTCTCCCTGGTGCTGGGAGGGCAGTGGGGGCTGGTGGTTAGAGCAGGGGGCGGGAGCCAGGACTCCTGGGGTCTCTCCCTGGTGCTGGGAGGGCAGTGGGGGGCTGGTGGTTAGAGCAGGGGGTGGGAGCCAGGACTCCTGGGTTCTCTCCCCGGCGCTGGGAGGGCAGTGGGGGCTGGTGGTTAGAGCAGGGGCCGGGAGCCAGGACTCCTGGGTTCTCTCCCCGGCGCTGGGAGGGCAGTGGGGGCTGGTGGTCGGAGCAGGGGCCGGGAGCCCGGACTGCTGGGTTCTCTCCCCGGTGCTGGGAGGGCAGTGGGGGCTGGTGGTTAGAGCAGGGGCCGGGAGCCAGGACTCCTGGGGTCTCTCCCCGGCGCTGGGAGGGCAGTGGGGGCTGGTGGTTAGAGAAGGGGGCCGGGAGCCAGGACTCCTGGGTTCTCTCCCCGGCGCTGGGAGGGCAGTGGGGGCTGGTGGTTAGAGCAGGGGCCGGGAGCCAGGACTCCTGGGTTCTCTCCCCGGTGCTGGGAGGGCAGTAGGGGCTGGTGGTTAGAGCAGGGGCCGGGAGCCAGGACTCCTGGGGTCTCTCCCCGGCGCTGGGAGGGCAGTGGGGGCTGGTGGCTAGAGCAGGGGGTGGGAGCCAGGACTCCTGGGGTCTCTCCCCGGCGCTGGGTGGAGGGGGGCATCTGGGAGCCCGGACGCCTGGGTCCCACGCCAACGCTGGGCTGCTCCGCAGGAGAGCTTCGCAACCCCAGCAGCTCCATCCCCAAGGGGACCATCATGGCCGTGGCATACACCTTCGTCATCTACCTTCTCCTCTTCTTCCTCACCAGCTTCACCTGCGAGCGGTGAGTGGGGTGAAGGGGAGGGGTAAAGCCTGTGTGTGGGGCAGGGGGGTGGGAACAGAGGAGGAGTCGGGGCTAGGGGCGGAGCAACAGAGGAAGGGGAGGGGTCCCCTGCATGGGAGAAGGCTCAAATTGGGGGCGGAGCCATGGGAATGACAGCCAAAGGGGGCGGGGCCATGAACGGGTATGGCTTGTACTGGGGGGGGGGGGATCATTTAAGTGGGTGTGGCTTCCAGGCAGGGGTGGAGTTGTGAGCGTGGTTGGGGCAGAGGCGGGGCTAAGGTGCTGAGATGGGTGAAGTGGGTGTGGCTTCTGGGGAGGGGGCGGGGCAACCCTGAAGGGTGACACAGCCCAGCTGGGGGTGGGGGGCGGCAGAGGGGGATGGCTCAGCTGTGTGATGGGGAAGTGGGCGGGGCCTGTGCCCCGGGGGCGGGGCTTACTCCCCTTGCCCCGCCCCCTTCCAGGGCACTGCTGAAGGAAGATTACGGCTTCTTCCGCTCCATCGACCTGTGGCCGCCGCTGGTGCTGGCGGGGGTGTACGCCGCCTCCCTCTCCGCCTCCATGAGCTCCCTCATCGGCGCCTCCCGCATCCTGCAGGCGCTCGCCAAGGACGACCTCTTCGGTGAGCCCCGCCCCCCGCCGCCTCGGCCCCGCCCCCTGCCCGGCGCTAACCCTGCCCCTCCCCCGCAGGCGTCGTCCTCGCGCCCGCCAAGATCGTCTCCGAGGGCGGGAACCCCTGGGTGGCTGTGCTCTGCACCTGGGCCCTGGTGCAGGTAAGTGCCTGGCGCCCCCCCCTCCCCGACCACCAGCCCCCACTGCCCTCCCAGCGCCGGGGAGAGAACCCAGGAGTCCTGGCTCCCACCCCTGCTCTAACCACCAGCCCCCACTGCCCTCCCAGTGCTGGGGAGAGAACCCAGGAGTCCTGGCTCCCGCCCCCTGCTCTAACCACCAGCCCCCGCTGCCCCCCAGCGCCGGGGAGAGAACCCAGGAGTCCTGGCTCCCACCCCCTGCTCTAACCACCAGCCCCCGCTGCCCCCCAGCGCCGGGGAGAGAACCCAGGAGTCCTGGCTCCCGCCCCCTGCTCTAACCACCAGCCCCCACTGCCCTCCCAGTGCTGGGAGAGAACCCAGGAGTCCTGGCTCCCACCCCCTGCTCTAACCACCAGCCCCCACTGCCCTCCCAGCACCAGGGAGAGAACCCAGGAGTCCTGGCTCCCACCCCCTGCTCTAACCACCAGCCCCCGCTGCCCTCCCAGCACCGGGGAGAGAACCCAGGAGTCCTGGCTCCCGCCCCCTGCTCTGACCACCAGCCCCCACTGCTCTCCCAGCGCCGGGGAGAGAACCCAGGAGTCCTGGCTCCCACCCCCTGCTCTACCCACCAGCCCCCACTGCCCTCCCAGCGCCGGGGAGAGAACCCAGGAGTCCTGGCTCCCGCCCCCCTGCTCTAACCACCAGCCCCCACTGCCCTCCCAGCGCCGGGGAGAGAACCCAGGAGTCCTGGCTCCCGCCCCCTGCTCTACCCACCAGCCCCCACTGCCCTCCCAGCACTGGGGAGAGAACCCAGGAGTCCTGGCTCCCGGTCCCTGCTCTAACCACCAGCCCCCACTGCCCTCCCAGTGCTGGGGAGAGAACCCAGGAGTCCTGACCCCCGCTCCGTGTCTCTGCCCCCGCAGCTGGTGCTGTTCGCAGGGAAGCTCAATACCATGGCTGGCTTCGTCACCATCTTTTACCTGGTGGCCTACGCGGCTGTGGACCTGGCCTGCCTGGCGCTGGAGTGGGCCTCGGCCCCCAATTTCCGGTGGGGGTCTTGCGGGGGTCGGGGGGAGGAGATTGGGGGGCAGGGCCCAGAGCTGGAGGGGGGCAGGTGGACACGCCTGGGGGCGGCAGCCAATCGGGGAAGTTCTCAGGACTCTGTGGGCGGGGCTGTGCGGAGTGGGGGGCGGGGCTTGGGGACCAGAGGGGGCGGGGCTGTGTGTAACCCCGCCCCTCTTCCCCCCCCCCATTCCCAGCCCCACCTTCCAGCTGTTCAGCTGGCACACCTGCCTACTGGGCATCTCCGGCTGCCTCGTGATGATGGTGCTCATCAGCCCGGCCGGCGCCTCGGGCAGCCTGGTGCTGCTGCTGGCGCTGCTGGGGGTCATCCACCTGCGGGCGCCCGCCAGCTCCTGGGGGTACATCAGCCAGGCCCTGCTCTTCCACCAGGTACGGCCCCCCAGCGCCGCGCGAGAACCCAGGAGTCCGGGCACCTGCCCCCACCCACTGCTCTAACCACCAGCCCCCACTGCCCTCCCAGTGCCAGGGAGAGAACCCAGGAGTCCTGGCTCCCACCCCTGCTCTACCCACCAGCTCCCACTGCCCCCCAGCACCAACTGGAGAGCTGTCAGGCAGAGCTGGGGGCCCCGAGCGGAGGAGGGGTGTGTGGGGCAGGGGGGCTGTGCTCACTCTCGGGGTACTGTCCCCCCAGGTGCGCAAATACCTCCTGCTTCTGGACGTACGCAAGGAGCACGTCAAGTTCTGGCGACCACAGATGCTGCTGCTGGTGTCCAACCCACGGAGCGCGGCCCAGCTTGTCCGCTTCGTCAACGACCTCAAGAAAGGGGGGCTCTTCGTGCTGGGCCACGTGGAGATCGGGGAGCTGGGTAAGGGACCCTGGCGTCCGGGCCCCCTCGCACTGCCACCCCCCCACTGCCCTCCCAGCGCCGGGGAGAGAACCCAGGAGTCCTGGCTCCCAGCCCCTGCTCTAACCACCAGCCCACACTGCCCTCCCAGCAACGGGCAGAGAACCAGGAGTCCTGACTCTGGGCCCCCTGCTCTAACCACCAGCCCCCACTGCCCCCCAGCGCCAGGGAGAGAACCCAGGAGTCCTGGCTCCCACCCCCTGCTCTAACCACCAGCCCCCACTGCCCTCCCAGCACCGGGGAGAGAACCCAGGAGTCCTGGCTCCCGGCCCCTGATCTGACCACCAGCTCCCACTGCCCTCCCAGCGCTGGGGAGAGAACCCAGGAGTCCTGGCTCCCGGCCCCTGCTCTGACCACCAGCTCCCACTGCCCTCCCAGCGCTGGGGAGAGAACCCAGGAGTCCTGGCTCCCACCCCCTGCTCTAACCACCAGCCCCCACTGCCCTCCCAGCACCGGGGAGAGAACCCAGGAGTCCTGGCTCCCGGCCCCTGATCTGACCACCAGCCCCCACTGCCCTCCCAGCGCTGGGGAGAGAACCCAGGAGTCCGGGCTACCTCGTGTATTTGCTCCACCAGACATGTTGCCCTCGGACCCCATCCAAGCTCACTACACCTTCTGGCTGAGTCTGGTGGATAAACTCAACGTTAAGGCCTTCGTGGATTTGACCCTCTCGCCCTCAGTCCGACAGGGGACCCAGCACCTGCTGCGGATCACCGGCCTCGGTGAGTGAGCTGGCCGGCCACCCCCTCCACCAGAGGTGGGCGCATCTCAGCACCAGGCGAGGGGTCCCCGTGTCATGGCCGCCCCACCCCAGAGGTGGGCGCATCTCAGCGTTGGGTGAGGGGTCCCTGTGTCACCGGCTGCCCTGCCCCAGATGTGGGTGCATCTCAGCACTGGGCAAGGGGTCCCCGTGTCACCAGCCGCCCCACCCCAGAGGTGGGCGCATCTCGGTGCCGGGCGAGGGGTGCCTGTGTCGCCGGCCGCCCCGCCCCAGAGGTGGGCGCATCTCGGCACCGGGCGAGGGGTCCCCGTGTCACCGGCCGCCCCGCCCCAGAGGTGGGCGCCTCTCGGCGCTGGGCTAGGGGTCCCCGTGTCGCCGGCTGCCCCGCCCCAGAGGTGGGCGCCTCTCGGTGCCGGGCGAGGGGTGCCTGTGTTGCTGGCCGCCCCGCCCCAGAGGTGGTCGCATCTCGGCGCCGGGCGAGGGGTCCCCGTGTCGCCGGCCGCCCCGCCCCAGAGGTGGGCGCATCTCGGCGCCGGGCGAGGGGTCCCCGTGTCGCCGGCCGCCCCGCCCCAGAGGTGGGCGCATCTCGGCGCCGGGCGAGGGGTCCCCGTGTCGCCGGCCGCCCCGCCCCAGAGGTGGGCGCCTCTCGGCGCCGGGTGAGGGGTCCCCATGTCGGTGGCTCATCCCCCTCTTTCCCCGGCCAGGCG
Organism: Carettochelys insculpta; assembly: GCF_033958435.1. Taxonomy (NCBI): domain Eukaryota; kingdom Metazoa; phylum Chordata; order Testudines; family Carettochelyidae; genus Carettochelys; species Carettochelys insculpta. The sequence goes on from NC_134170.1 coordinate 706,219, forward strand.
GTATGAAGCCGAACACCCTGGTTCTGGGCTTCTACGACTCCTGCGTGCCCCCCGACTGCTTCCTGCTGGACCCGGCCTTCCTGCAGGCCGGGGCGGCCGAGCCCTCGGGCGTGGCTCCGGCGGGCCTGGGGCTCACTTCCCCCCGGTGCGGGGGGCCGGCGTCCCAAGGCCCTGTCGGCCGCCGAGTACGTGGCCATCCTGGCGGACGCGGTGAAGATGCAGAAGAACCTCTGCCTGGCCCGTTATTTCCCCCAGCTCGAGCGGGAGCGGCTGGTGGCCTGCCGGGCCGCCGGCTGGTTCGTGGACGTGTGGCCCCTCAACCTGCTGCACCCCGAGGTGCCGGCGGCCGTGGACGTCTGCAGCCTGTTCCTGCTGCAGCTGGCCTGTATCCTCACCATGGTGAGCTCCTGGCGGGCCGCCCGCCTGCGCCTCTTCCTGCCCCTGCGGGCGGCCGAGAGGGGCCGGGCGGCCGAGGAGAAGCTGCAGCAACTGCTGCAGAAGCTGCGCATCCGGGCCACCATCCAGGCGGTGGCGTGGGAGCCGGGGCGCCCGGGCGGGGAGGGGAGCGCGGGCGCCCCGCCGGTGCCGGACGAGGACCTGGCCGCCCCTCAACGCCCTGCTGCTGGCGCCGGGCGGGCAGGTGGCCGTCCGGTTCCTCTACCTGCCGCGCCCGCCGGCCGACGCCGCCCTCTACGAGCGCTACCTGGCCCAGCTCGAGCTGCTCACCCGGGGCCTGGGCCCCACGCTGCTGGTCCATGGTTTGACGCCGGTGACCTGCACCGAGCTGTGAGCGCGGGGGGAGGTTTTGGGGGGCTGCAGAGGGGGGGAGCTGGCCTTAAATTAACCCCCCCCAAAGCAGGTGCCTGTGAAGAAGAGGGGGAGCAGCCCCCTTGGCTGGGGCTGAACCCCATTACGGGGGTGTCAGCCCTAGTTATTGCTAGAGGTACCCCAAGAGCTACACCCAACTCTTTACTGCTTGGGGGGGCCTGGGCTGGCCTAGGTATCCTACAACCTCCAATTTCCTGCTTGGGGGGGACTCCTCTTTGTCCCAGGCACCCCAAAAGCTGCACCCTCCCCCTTCATTTGCTGCTGGGTGAGTGTCCTTGGCTGTCCCACGTACCCCACAACCTCCATCTCCCTACCTTTCCTGCATAGGGGAATCCCTGTTTGTCCCACGCACCCCAAAAGCTACACCTTCCCCCTTCCTTTCCTGCTGGCAAGGTTCCTTGTCTGCCCCAGGTACCCCAAAATCCCTCACACTCCCCATGCCTTTGGTGCTGAGTGGGTGTCCCTGGTACCCAAAACCAATACCCTCTCCTGTCTTTGCTCCATAAGGGGCGTCCTTGTTTTTCCAAGGTACCCCAAAAACCTCTGCACTCCACCTGCCTTTGCATGGTAACAAGGGCGTCTGTCTGGCCCAGGTACCCCAAAAACCATGCACTCTACCTGCCTTTGCTGCTTGCGGGGGGGGCTGTCCTTGTCTGGGCCTGGTACCCCAACAACTGTATACTCCAGCTGCCTTTCCTCTTTAGAGGAGGTCCCTAGTTTTCCCAGGTACCCCCAAAACCTACACCATCCCCTTGCCTGTGCCCTGTACTACAGGGTCCCCCTTTTTCCCAGCTGTCCCCCCGCACCAGTTCACCCTAAACCTCTACTGCCTTGCAGCGGGCAGGATCCCCTGTGGAATTGCCCCCCAAGTGGGCTCCCAGTGGTCCGCGGCCCATGCACTTACATAAGCTAACTGGCCTTAACCTCCAGGCGTGTTTAAAAAGTGAGGGGCCCCCCCCAGAAAACAGGGGTGACCAGGCAGCTAATTTAGTGACAGGCTCTAAGCTTGGACCAAGTTCTCTCTTGCATACCTCATGTAACACAACTGACCAGCGGCCCCCCCCAGGAGGGGCAGGAACTGTATGTTAACGAGCACACTTAATAAACCCGTAACACAAGCACTGCCTGCTCTGGGGGGCAGGGGGGAGCTAGGACTCCTGGGTTCTCTCCCCGGTGCTGGGAGGGCAGTGGGGGCTGGTGGTTAGAGCAGGGGGTGGGAGCCAGGACTCCTGGGTTCTCTCCCTGGCGCTGGGAGGGCAGTGGGGGTGGTGGTTAGAGCAGGGGGGTGGGAGCCAGGACTCCTGGGTTCTCTCCCTGGTGCTGGGAGGGTAGTGGGGGCTGGTGGTTAGAGCAGGGGCTGGGAGCCAGGACACCTGGGTTCTCTCTCGAGTGCTGGGAGGGCAGTGGGGGCTGGTGGTGAGAGCAGGGGGTGGGAGCCAGGACTCCTGGGTTCTCTCCCCGGTCCCCGGCGCTGGGAGGGCAGTGGGGGCTGGGGGTTAGAGCAGGGGCTGGGAGCCAGGACTCCTGGGTTCTCTCCCCGGCGCTGGGAGGGCAGTGGGGGCTGGTGGGTAGAGCAGGGGGTGGGAGCCAGGACTCCTCGGGTCTCTCCCTGGCGCTGGGAGGGCAGTGGGGGCTGGTGGTCAGAGCAGGGGGTCGGGAGCCAGGACTCCTGGGTTCTCTCCCCGGCGCTGAGAGGGCAGTGAGGGCTGGTGGGTAGAGCAGGGGGTCGGGAGCCAGGACTCCTGGGTTCTCTCTCCGGTGCTGGGAGGGCAGTGGGGCCTGGTGGTTAGAAGCACGCCCTGCCCTGGCCCGGCCCGGCCCTTTGCACCACAAGCTGTTGCCAGGTCCCTATAGCACGTGCCACGGCCCCCGTGCAACCAGCCTCTCGCACGAGGGAGTCGCAGCCCTGTGCAAACGCCCCCCCACCCCACCCACTGCCACAGCCGCTCCATGCCTCAGCCAATAAATTACACATTTATTGTGTCATAAGAAAGAAGACAATCGCCTGGGCCTGCCCCACAGCCCAGCTCCCCCCTGCAGTGGGGCAGGCCCACACCTGGCTGCAGGGCTCCCCACTAATGGCCCAGGCTGCAGCCTCGTTAGCCCCTAATAAATACACCTCTAAAACCACGAGGTAAAAAATAACAGCTCTGGGGGGGGGGCTGGTGCCCCCCAGGGACCTCCTGCCATCCCCCGGGGGACCCCCCCCCACTCACCCGCGTCCTGGAAGCAACCAGGTCGGGGGGTGCGATTTCCACCTCCACCTCGGGGTTATTGAGCTGCCCCACCAGCCCGTCAGCCGTCGCCTCCGGCAGGTACCTGGGGGGACAGGCTGGGGGGCTCCAGCCTTGGGGTATCAGTGTATAATCAAGGGGGGACTCGCCGGGGGAGCCCTGGGGCGCCTCGGAGGCCGACCGAGGCCCTGGAGGAAGCGTCCCCTCGTTAGCGCCGGCTTTACGCCCGGCTAACGACTCCCCCCCCACCCGAGTGTGCCTCAGTTTCCCCACAGGCCTGGCCCAGCTGCGCCGCAGGGAGAGAAGCCGGGATGCCCGGGGCTTCCTGAGCGTGGGGATGAGGGGCCGTGTGATGGAGTGGGGGGGGTGCATGTGTGAGTCAGGCTGGATGTGAGAGACAAGCAGAGCAGCTCCCAGTGGCTAAGGGTGACCCTGGGGCTACAACTGGCAGGTAACACCTCTGCCTGAACAAAGAGCAGGGAGGAGCTGAGCTGGGTTTTGAATCGGGGGCGGCAGTTAGAGGCTGGGGAAGGGAGAGCTGGAAGGCAGCCAGCCTGAGGAGGGGGAAGCTACACCCCAGAGGGGCTCCCCTCGGGGTCTTCCCCCCAGGACGGGTTGGAAGGACTGTCTCTGGCTGCTGTACTGTCGCTTCTGTGGGAAACTGGGCATCTGTTGCCTAATAAACCTCCTGTTGTACCTGCTGAGTGAGAGTCACTCCTGCCAGCAGACGGGGTGCAGTGCAGGGGGACCCCTGAACCCCATCACAGGCCGTCACAGCGGTTTCCAAACACTTGCAAGAGGGGCACAAGGAGAAGGGAGAAAAATGGTTCCCCGGGCCTCTGAGGGTGGGTCAGAGCAATGGGTTTAAGCTGCAGCCAGGGAGGCGGAGGTCGGCCAGGAGGAAAAAGAAGGGCCGGGGGAGGTTGTGGGATCTCGGGGGCTGGGGATTTTCGGAAGCCGGCGAGGCCGGGAAGGGGACCAGCCGCCGGCAGAGCCTGGGAGGCCACTGCCAGTTCCACCCCCGACCCCCCTGGTGCAGGAAGGACAGGGGTGCGCTGGAAAGGGGCCGGCTTAGGCCACGGAAAGGTGCCGGGGGCTGGAGCACGGGGCTGAGGGACTGGGGTTTGACGGCAGCCACCACCTCCCCGGGGGGCTGTTCTCGGGGGGCCGGGCGGCAGGACGAGGCGCGACGGGTGAGGTTCAGGTCGGAGCGGGGGGAAAAACTCCCTCCCTGGGAGAAACCCGGTTCTCCTGGGCCTCTGAGGGTGGGTCTGAGCAATGGGTTTAAACCGCCGCTCTCGTGTGCGCGGGAGCTGGGAACCAGCAGGGCAGCGAGGCCCTGGGGCGGTGGGACCTCCAGCCCAGCCCCACCTCACCTGCCCGGGGCCTGCCCGTTCCAACACCCGGCCTCCTCCGTCCCGTCGGCCGCCACTTTGGGGTCGCTGCACAGCGGAGGGGGCAGGCCCAGCCAGAAGCCCCGCACCAGCCGCAGCTTGTCCTTCACCTGGGGGGGGGGTCGGCCCCACGGCCGGCTGGGGGGTGTGGGGAGGCGGATCCTGCACCCCACAGCCGGGGCGGGACCAGGCTGGCCAGAGGGGAGGGGCTGGGGGGTCATTTTCTGGGCACTGCCCCCCCCACCCACCCGCACGTGCCTCAGTTTCCCCGGGATGGGACGGGACAGGAACGGGCGGCTCGGGGGGGGTGGTCCCTACCAGGCGGTCCAGGTTGGTCCCCGCGGCCCTGGTGGGCTTCTCCTCGGGGGTCCTGGGACAGCTGGGGGCGGGGCAGAGGGATGGGAGTGGGTGGAGCCAGCCGCTGGGCCGCCCCCCCCCCCTTGGCGGAGCTCTGCACCCCGTTCTCCCGCAGGCGCATGAGCCCCTCGGAGATCTTCACCCCGACGGCCTCGGCCGCCAGCTCCACGTTGAAGGGCCCCTCCAGCCGCTCGGCCACCCGGAGCAGGGCGTCTGGAGGGGCGGGGTTACGCGGGGGGCCGCCCCATCCCCTGCCCTGGCGCCGCCCCTACCTCCCAGCCCCTCCCGCTGCCCCGCCTCGCCACCCAGCCCCACACCCTGACCCGCCCCAACACCCAGCCCTACCCCTGTGCTCCCCAGCCCCGCCCCCTGCCCCGCCCCACCACCCAGCCCTGCCCCCTGCCCTGCCTCACTCCCCAGCCCCACCCCCTGCCCCACCTCACCCCCCAGCCCTACCCCTGTGCTCCCCAGCCCCGCCCCCTGCCCCGCCCCACCACCCAGCCCCGCCCCCTGCCCTGCCTCACTCCCCAGCCCCACCCCCTGCCCCACCTCACCCCCCAGCCCTACCCCTGTGCTCCCCAGCCCCGCCCCCTGCCCCGCCCCACCACCCAGCCCCACCCCCTGACCTGCCCCCACCACCCAGCCCTACCCCTGTGCTCCCCAGCCCCGCCCCCTGCCCCGCCCCACCACCCAGCCCTGCCCCCTGCCCTGCCTCACTCCCCAGCCCCACCCCCTGCCCCACCTCACCCCCCAGCCCTACCCCTGTGCTCCCCAGCCCCGCCCCCTGCCCCGCCCCACCACCCCAGCCCCGCCCCCTGCCCTGCCTCACTCCCCAGCCCCGCCCCCTGCCCCACCTCACCCCCCAGCCTACCCCTGTGCTCCCCAGGCCCGCCCCCCTGCCCCGCCCCACCACCCAGCCCTACCCCTGTGCTCCCCAGCCCCGCCCCCCTGCCCCACCCTCACCCCCCCAGCCCCACACCCTGACCCGCCCCACCACCCAGCCCTACCCCTCTACTCCCCAGCCCTGCCCCTGCCCCATCTCCGTGCTCCCTAGCCCCACCCCCCGTCCCGCCTCACCCAGGAAGTGGTCCCACGGGGCATGCAGCTCGGTGGTGGGGGCCAGACACCCCTTCATCATGTTGAGGCAGAAGGGCAGCAGGGCCGGAGGGCGGGGTGCCCCAGCACAGGGGGCAGTAGGCCATACGCATGGCAGCCCGCAGGCACTTGCCGCTGGGGGTCAGCTGTGGGAGAGGGAGTCAGGAGGGACCCCACAGCCCGGGCCCGGGGGACCCCACAGCCCGGCCAAGGGAAGCGGAACGCCACAGCCTAGAGGGGGGGACCCCACAGCCCAGCCTGGGGGCACCCCACAGCCCGGCCAAGGGAAGCGGAACGCCACAGCCTAGAGGGGGGGACCCCACAGCCCAGCCTGGGGGCACCCCACAGCCCAGCCAAGGGAAACAGGGAACCCCACAGCCTAGAGGGGGGGGCTGCCCAGGTGGGTGGGTGGGGCTCTCTGCCCTCCGCCACACCCTGGGGACACCCCCAAATTCCTGCGAGGCGGATTGGACGCCCGAGCCTCCGTTTACCCGCCATCCCGGCTGGGGCTGGGGGGGATCTCACCTCCCGTTGCGCCCCTAAAACATTGCTCGTGCTGGTACAGAGCCAAGTGCTACCCCTGCACAAACGGACCGGCCGCTAGCCCACTGCCCTGCCAGCCGGCTGCTCTGTGGGTTTGCCGTGGGGCAAAGCTCTGGGATTTCAGCCTCTCCGTGGCTTCACCTCTGGGACTCTGTGTCTCCTTCAGGGCGGGGGCTGACTGAATAACTCCAGACGCCAGCTTTGATCTGGGCTTCCTGAACAGGCGGGGGAAACCGTAGCCAAGCCAGAGTTAGGGCTGCAGGGCCAGAAGGCTCCCAGCTGATTCAACCGCTCCCCCTTCCCACACCTTTCACAAGGGTGGTGACCGCCCTGTCTCCCTCCCACAAGTTTAACGAGTCCCGCGCTGGGCCGGTAGTTTAACCTGTGACGTGGCAGCGATAAGAGTCTCCAACAGGTCGAACGCCGGGACTTTCTTCGACCGCTACCCACCGGGTCTTGCAAACGAGGCAAGCAGCTGCTCAGACCCGGCCTGAGCTCTTCACTTCCACCTGAACGACCCATGTGATGGAGTTGGCGGCAGTGCATGGGTGAGACTCAGGCTGGGTGTGTGCGTGAGGGGCAGAGCAGCTCCCAGCGGCTAAGGATGACCCCTGGGCTGTACCCTAGGCTGGCAGGTAACACCTCTGCCCTGAGCACAGAGCAGGGAGGAGCCGAGCTGGGTTTGAATGGGGGCGGCAGTGAGAAGCTGGGGGGAGAGGGAGCTGGAGGGCAGCCAGCCTGGCGCGGGCGGAAGCTGCACCCCAGAGGGGCACCCCTCGGGCTCCTCTCCCCAGGACGGGTTGGAATGACTGTCTCTGCCGGCTGTACTGACCCCTCTGTGCTGAGCTGGGCTCTGGCGCCTCCTAAACCTCCCGTTCTACCTGCTGGGTGAGAGTCCCTCCTGCCTGCGGCCGGGGGGCAGCGCTTGGGGACCCCTGAACCCCGTCACAACACAGAAAGAAGCGTTCCTCCGATTCCTTCGGCGTCAGCGGCTGCTTTCCTCACGGCGACAGAAACCATCTCCCCCACCCCCCGGCAAGGGAAAAAAGGTAACGTTGCAACCCAGGCTCCACGGGAAGCCGGCGTCCTCGGGTAAGAGGACGAGGCCCGGAAAAGCCGGCCGGCGAGCAACGAGAGAAACTCGGTCGTTAACGCGGCAAGGCGTGGAGAGGCGGCCGCGTGCTCAGAAGCGTCACGGACGGCGGGGGGAAAAATCCCGGCTTGTTTGCCGTCGTAAGGGCCCTTTTCCAGAGGCGTGTCCGGAACGGAGCCAGGCCGGGGCCCAGCCGGCCGACAGGACTTTAACTCTGCAGCTGCGAAGGGAGAAGGGTTCTCTGCCTGCAACCGGCCCAGGCCAGAGAGGGGAAGCCGGGGGGAATCACACTCGAGGAGGCGGCGGGTTCGTTGAATCGAACGAGCCCGTGCGCCAGGACAACCAGAAAGGGATATTTCGCTTCGGCAGATGCCCTGGGGCTGCCCGCAGGTCCCGCCGGGCGTCTGTCCCAGACGCGTCCGTGTGTCGGGGGGCCCCCCTCCCCAGGCACGCCCAGGAGCGGGGCCCGGCTGGGACTGGCCTCCCTCGGCCAGCGTGGCTGTGGCCGCTGCGTGGGCCGGTGGGTTGGCACAGTTCTCGCGCCGGTGGGGGGGACTGGGGGGGACCCCAGTAACCTGGGCTGGGAGTGGAGGACGGGGGGGGCAGCAGCAGTGGGGGGGGGCTGGGGGGGACCCCAGTAACCTGGGCTGGGAGTGGAGGACGGGGGGGCAGCAGCAGTGGGGGGGGGCTGGGGGGACCCCAGTAACCTGGGCTGGGAGTGGAGGACGGGGGGGGCAGCAGCAGTGGTGGGGGGCTGGGGGGGACCCCAGTAACCTGGGCTGGGAGTGGAGGACGGGGGGGGCAGCAGCAGTGGGGGGGGGCTGGGGGGACCCCAGTAACCTGGGCTGGGAGTGGAGGACGGGGGGACAGCAGCCGGGGGGGTCTGGGGGGGACCCCAGTAACCTGGGCTGGGAGTGGAGGACGGGGGGGGCAGCAGCAGTGGGGGGGGCTGGGGGGGGACCCCAGTAACCTGGGCTGGGAATGGAGGACGGGGGGGCAGCAGCAGTGGGGGGGGGCTGGGGGGACCCCAGTAACCTGGGCTGGGAGTGGGGGGCCCGGGGGGGGCAGCAGCAGTGGTGGGGGGCTCGGGGGATCCTAGTAACCTGGGCTGGAGTGAGGGGGCCTAGGGGGACAGCAGCCGGGGGGGTCTGGGGGGGACCCCAGTAACCTGGGCTGGGAGTGGGGGGACAGGGGGGTAGCAACCTGGGTGGGGGGTCTGGGGTGACCCCAGTAATGTGGGCTGGAGTGGGGGGCCCGGGGGGGAGGCCCTGTCTCCCCGGCCAGCTCCCCTCCTTCCCGGGACGCGGACTCTTGTTGTGAAGGCTCCTGGGGGGCGGGGGGGCGAGGGGAGGGGCGAGGCGGACGAGGCGGTGGGGGGGGCGGACAAAGGGAGCGGAGGAGAGAAGTTAGACCCGAGAGAAAGTTTGGGGAGCCAGACGGGAGGCGGCCCGGGGGGGGCCGGGCAGGGGGGCTCGGGGCCAGGCGGGGGGGCCGGGCAGGGGGGCTCGGGACCAGCCCCCTAGCCCAGGAATGGGGGGTCTCGGTGGCTGGGGACAGAGCTGAAGGAAATCCCGAGGTCTCCCCCCAGCGCAGCGTGAGTACAGGGCGGGGGGGCGGACAGGCACACAGGCGGAGGGGGTGGAAAGGCCGCCCCCAGCCCCACCCCCACCCCTGCCCCCCGCGCCCCGCCCCACACCTTGACCCACCGCCCCCCCCTCATCCCCTGCCCCCCAGCCCCACATCTTGCCGCACAACCCAACCCCGCCCCGCCGCCCCCACCCCCACCCCCTGCTCCCCAGCCCCACACCGCCCCGCCGCCCCCACCCTCATCCCCTGCCCCCAGCCCCACCCCCTGCCCCACAACCCAACCCCGCCCTGACGCCCCCAGCCCCCCAACCGCGCCCCCTCTCCCCGCCCCCCGCCCATAGGGTGGGGACCCCAGACCGCGGGGCCGGGCGGGGCAGGGGTCGTCCGTCTGCCCCTCCGCTGCAAGGGGGCCGGGCTGCGGTTCTCCGATGAGACGCAGATGGGGCCGGGCGGGACCAGCCTGTGGGGCCGGAGCCAGCTGGCCGGAGCCCAGCCCGCCTCCGCGGCCGGCCCCTGGGGCTCCAGGCGGGGAAATGCAGCCGCGTCTGGGGTGGAGCGGCTCCGGGACGGGCTCAGGCGGGCCTCAGGGTGGGTGCTGGGGGGGCAAAGAAGGGGGCAGATTCCCCTCCCCGGCTACAGGAGGGCGGGGGGGGGCTGGTGGTTAGAGCAGGGGGTGGGAGCCAGGACTCCTGGGTTCTCTCCCCGGCGTTGGGAGGGCAGTGGGGGCTGGTGGTTAGAGCAGGGGCCGGGAGCCAGGACTCCTGGGTTCTCTCCCCGGCGCTGGGAGGGCAGTGGGGGCTGGTGGTTAGAGCAGGGGCCGGGAGCCAGGACTCCTGGGTTCTCTCCCCGGCGCTGGGAGGGCAGTGGGGGCTGGTGGTTAGAGCAGGGGGTGGGAGCCAGGACTCCTGGGTTCTCTCCCCGGCGCTGGGAGGGCAGTGGGGGCTGGTGGTTAGAGCAGGGGGTGGGAGCCAGGACTCCTGGGTTCTCTCCCGGCGCTGGGAGGGCAGTGGGGGCTGGTGGTCAGAGCAGGAGCCAGGACTCCTGGGTTCCATGACTCTCTATCCCCCAGCAGGATGAAGCTGCCTCTGGGGTGCTGCCGGCTCCAGGTGCTGGCGGCCGCGCTGGGGGTGTGTATGACCATTGGCTTTGCCCTGCAGCTGCTGGGGATGCCTTTCCAGCAGAGGTGAGTGGCCGGGGGCTGCTCCTGGGGAACCCCAGGGGTCTCCCGCTGCCATAACAGGGTATCTCCCTGGAGCCCAACAACGGGTCCCCACTGCCTCTGGGCTCCACAAACCTTGCCCCTGGGATGGAGAAACCCCATGCAAAGGGGTGGCGTGGAAACAGAGCTTGGCCCCACAGGGTGGGCTCCAGGGGGCAGGAGAGGGAGGGAACCCAGGACTCCTGGGTTCTCTCCCTGACTCTGGGCGGGCAGTGGGGGCTGGTGGTTAGAGCAGGGGGTGGGAGCCAGGACTCCTGGGTTCTCTCCCCGGTGCTGGGAGGGCAGTGGGGGCTGGTGGTTAGAGCAGGGGCCGGGAGCCAGGACTCCTGGGTTCTCTCCCTGGCGCTGGGAGGGCAGTGGGGGCTGGTGGTTAGAGCAGGGGGTGGGAGCCAGGACTCCTGGGTTCTCTCCCTGGCGCTGGGAGGGCAGTGGGGGCTGGTGGTTAGAGCAGGGGGTGGGAGCCAGGACTCCTGGGTTCTCTCCCTGGCTTGGGCAGGGCAGTAGGAGCCGGTGAACAGGAGCCCTGGCCCCCCGCCCCACAGGAAGGACCAGGTGCCAGGTTGATGCACCCCCCTCTGCTCCAGGCGCCCCCCGGCAGAGCTGGCTCCCCGGCGCGCGCCCCCCAGGACGGCAGCGTTGGAGGAGGAGGGCTCCCGCCAGCCCCGGTGCCACATTGTTTTCCTGAAGACACACAAAACCGGCGGCAGCACCATCGTGAACCTGCTGCACCGGTATGGGGAGAGTCGGGGTCTGCGTTTCGCCCTCCCCCACCGCTACCAGTTCGGCTACCCCCAGCCCTTCCAGGCCCAGCGGGTGAGGGGCTACCGCCCGGGGGGGCCCCCCTTCGACATCCTGTGTCACCACATGCGCTTCAACCCGCCCGAGGTAGCCGGGGGCGCTCATGGGGCAGGGCTGGGGGCCATGCTGGTGGGGGAGCAGGGTGTGGGGGTCGCTAGGGGCCAGGCAGTGGGAGAAGGGGTCAGCTGAGCTGGGGCAGAGGGCTGCGTGGCGGGTAGGGTGTGGGGGTCTCCGGGCGGCAGGCAGTCACGGGGAGGGGGCCAGCCGAGCTGGGGGGAGAGGGCTGCGTGGGGGGCAGGGTGTGGGGGTCGCTAGGGGCCAGGTGAGCCGAGGGAGAGGGCCATGTGGGGGTCAGGGTGTGGGGGTCGCTAGGGGCCAGGCGAGCCGGGGGGAGAGGGCCGTGTGGGGGGCAGGGTGTGGGGGTCGCCAGGGGCCAGGCAGTCGGGGGTTGGGGGGAGAGGGCCGTGTGGGGGGCAGGGTGTGGGGGTCACGGGAAGAGGACCACACGGGGGGCACTGGAGGGAGGCAATTCGGGGGGCAGGGGGCTGTGAGGCGGTGCGGGTGGGGGGCTCTCAGTGGGGCACCCACGGAGGGCAGATCTGGGGGTGCCAGGGTCCCCCCTTCCCCCCACCCCACTTGCCGCCCCCCCCGCTCCTGCCCGGCAGGTGGAGAAGGTGATGGCCCCAGACAGCTTCTACTTCTCCATCGTGCGGGAGCCGGCGGCCCTGGCCGAGTCGGCGTTCGCCTACTACCGGGCGGTGGCGCCAGCCTTCCGCCGGGCCGGCACGCTGGCGCGCTTCCTGGAGGCGCCCGAGCGCTACTACGACCCGGCCGAGCGCGGGAATCACTACGCCCGCAACCTGCTGTGGTTCGACTTCGGGCTGCCGCCGCCGCCGCCCCGGCCGGGCCCCGAGGAGGTGCAGGCGGCCCTGGCCGGGCTGGAGCGGCGCTTCTCACTGGTATTGCTGGCGGAGCACTTCGACGAGTCGCTGGTGCTGCTGCGGGAGGCCCTGGGCTGGGCCGAGGCCGACGCCGACGCCTTCCGGCACAACGGGCGCAGCCCCCGGGCCGTCACCCGCCTGGCACCCGACCAGGCTGCCCGCCTGCGGGCCTGGAATGACCTGGACGGGGAGCTCTACGCCCACTTCAACCGCAGCTTCTGGCGCCGGGTGGAGGCCTTCGGGCCCGGCCGGCTGCGGGATGAGGTGGCCCGGCTGCGGGAGCGGCGGCGGGCGCTGGCCGGGCTCTGCCTGCAGGGCGGCGGCCCAGTGGAGGCGGCAGAGATCCCCGACCGGGCCATGCGCCCCTTCCAGCTGGGGCAGGCGCCGATCCTGGGGTACGCCCTGCGCTCGGGGCTGGGCCCCGCTGAGCGGCTGCTCTGCACCCGGCTCGTCACCCCCGAGCTGCAGTACAAGGACGCCCTGGACGCCCGGCAGTTCGGGGCCAACATCTCCGCCGGGCCTGCCCCAGCCGTGGGGGGCAGGTAACCCCGGTGGGCAGCGCTGGGCCGGGCGGGGACCCCCAGGCCCAGCCCCTCTGCATGGATAGCGGGGGCACTGCCCACTGGTCCCAAGACACAGGGCGATGTGGGGCCCAGACCCCTGGTACAGACTGATGGGGAGGCGGGGGGCTCAGCCCCACAGCACAGATGGGGGTGGCCAGCCCCTGGGTACAGACAGATGGGGGGCACAGTCCCCCCCGCACAAACAGCTGGAGGGGATGTGGACGTGGAGAGACGTGGGGCGCAGGTCTGCACATAGGGGGTGTGGGGGGCCCCCCAGCACTGGTGCCGAGTGGGGGTCCGTATCTGGGGGGGTCACTCAGTACCTCTCCCCCTCCCCCGGTCGTTAATTTCCCACCTTCCTCTTCTTCGCGTCCCTCGATACGGTTCCATTAAAAGCCCAGCCAGGAAAGTTGTCTGGGGAACGTGACTCAGCCACGGGCCGGTGTGGGGCAGCCGTGGGGGGCAAACGAGGGATGCGCCATGGGGCGGGGGAGGTGAGAGAAGAGAGGACGGGGGGTGCTCAGCCAGCACAACCCCCCCAACGAGACCCGCTGCCCCCTTGGACGTGGGTGCCCAGGGGCAGAGGCTGGGGGGGCCTTGCCCGCCCTCAAAAGGGGGGGGGTCATAGCCTCAAATACGAGTATGAACCACCCAGGCTGCCAATCATCGTTTGGGTGGACCTTGCACACCAGGAAGTCCCGCCCCACCATGCTGTTCCCTGGTTGAGCTTGGCTATGGGTACATCAACCGGTGCAAACCAGGAAGTCCCGCCCCTTCATGCTCTTTCCTGGCTGGGATTGACTCTGGGCCCGTCAATCAGCAGCAAACCAGGAAGTCCCTCCCCCTTTTGCTGGTTCCTGGCTGAGATTGGTTCTGTTCCCATCAATCATGCGCAAACCAGGAAGTCCCACCGCCTCATTCTCTTTCCTGGCTGGGATTGACTCTAGGCCCGTCAATCAGGCCCAAACCAGGAAGTCCCGCCCCCTTAGGGCGTTCCCAGGCAGGGATTGGCCTCGGCGCCTGTCTGTCATTGAAGAACAACCCAGGAAGTCCCGCCCCCGTCAGGTCCTGACAGGCCTGAGCTGTCCGTCATTCCATGGGGGCGGGACCATCCTGGAAGCCCCCCCCCGGAGGCAGCCGATTGGCCACTGGCCCTGTGCGTCACGTGCCGGTCCCTGTTCGCCCGCAACGGAGAAAGCCCCGCCCCTTCGGCCCTCCTCGGGCTGGGATTGGTCGGCGGCTGCGTACGGCAGAACTAGGAAGTCCCGCCCCCAAGCATCCGCCTGGGGACCTGTCCGTCTTCCGGGGGCGCCGGAGGGGTGGGGCCGTCTGTCGCGCTCCCCTCCCCCGCCCCCGCCCCCGCCCCCCGATCGATGCGCTCGGCGCTCGGCTGCGCGCCCTGCCCCCCCCCTCCCACGCCCGGCTCTGCCTCTGGCTCCGCCCCCTCCGCGCCCGGCCGCCGGCTGCAGCGCCCGGCGCGGGACCCCTGAGAGCGGCACCGCCCGGCCCCGGAGCCCGCCGGGTCCTAGCGCCGCCGTGTCCACCCCTCCCCCTCCCCGTCCCCCGGGTCCAAGCGCCGCCGGGTCCGTCCTTCCCCCTCCCCCTCCCCCGGGTCCTAGCGCCGCCGGGTCCGTCCCTCCCCCTCCCCGTCCCCGACCCCCGGGTCCTAGCGCCGCCGGGTCCACCCCTCCCCGTCCCCCGGGTCCAAGCGCCGCCGGGTCCGTCCTTCCCCCTCCCCCGGGTCCTAGCGCCGCCGGGTCCAAGCGCCGCCGGGTCCGTCCGTCCCCCTCCCCCTCCTCCTCCCCGGGGTCCTAGCGCCGCCGGGTCCGTCCCTCCCCCTCCCCGTTCCCCGGGTCCAAGCGCCGCCGGGTCCGTCCTTCCCCCTCCCCCGGGTCCTAGCGCCGCCGGGTCCGTCCGTCCCCCTCCCCCTCCCCCTCCCCCTCCCCCGGGTGCTAGCGCCGCCGGGTCCGTCCCTCCCCCTCCCCCGGGTCCTAGCGCCGCCGGGTCCGTCCCTCCCCCTCCCGCGGGTCCTAGCGCCGCCGGGTCCGTCCCTCCTCTTCCCCCAGGTCCTAGCGCCGCCGGGTCCGATCGCACCCCTCCCACGGGTCCTAGCGCCGCCGGGTCCGTCCCTCCTCTTCCCCCAGGTCCTAGCGCCGCCGGGTCCGGTCGCATCCCTCCCCCGGGTCCTAGCGCCGCTGTTTCCTTCCTTCCTCTTCCCCCCGGGTCCTAGCGCCGCCGGGTCCTTCCCTCCCCCGGGTCCTAACGCCAACCTGTCCTATCCCCCCCTTCCCCCTCCCCAGTGCTAGCGCTACTCCTCCTTCCGCTTCCCCACCTCCCCCCCCCGGGTCCTGGTGCCACTCCTCCCCCGCCTCCCCTGGGTCTCAGCGCCACCCAGCCCTCAGCGCTCCCACGTCCTCTGGGTCCTAGTGCTGCTCGATCCCCTTCCCCTCTACCCCCAGGTCCTAGTGCCTCCCGCCTCTCCCCCAGCCCCCCCGGGTCTTAGTGCCACCTGGTCTACCCACCCCCCCACCCCTAGTGACGGGTCCCCCCCCAGCAATCCCTCCCCCACCCGCCCCTCCCCCTGGGTCCTAGACCCCCCCGCACTCCCCAGGCATGGAGGCGCAGTGCGAATACTTCATGTATTTCCCGGCGGTGCCCTGCCCTGGGCGGGAGCTGCTCCGGGCCGAGCCGGGCCGGTACCGGGCACTGCCACGGCGCAACCACCTCTACCTGGGCGAGACTGTCCGATTCCTGCTGGTGCTGCGAGGCCGGCCCGGAGCCGCCGCCCCCCGGGCGCCCTGGGGGGAGCTGGGTGCCTCCCTGGCTGCCCTGGCCAGCGTCAGCCCCGGGGGCGGGGCGGGGGACGCAGAGCCCCCCGAGGGGCCCGGCCCTGATGGAGACGGGCCTCCCCCAGCCCCTGGCCAGTTCCGCGACTGCCGGCCCCTGTTGACCCACGGCCAGGGCCCCCCGGGGCGGCCAGCAGCTGGGGTGAGAGGGGGCACCTGGGGCAGCTGTGGGGTGTATGGGGGGCTCTCTGTGGGGCAGGAGCAAGGGTTGGGTGCTGGGTCCAGCAGGTCGGGAGCGAGGGGACCGGCCAGGCTGGGGGGCAGGGGCTGTGGGGCGGGAGGGAGGGGACCAGCAGGGCTGGGGGATGCAGGGGCTGTGGGGGTGGGAGTGAGGGGACCGGCCAGGCTGAGGGGCAGGGGCTGTGGGGCAGGAGGGGACCAGCAGGGCTGGGGGATGCAGGGGCTGTGGGTTGGGAGTGAGGGGACCGGCCAGGCTGAGGGGCAGGGGCTGTGGGGCGGGAGGGGACCAGCAGGGCTGGGGGATGCAGGGGCTGTGGGGCGGGAGTGAGGGGACCGGTAGGGCTGGGGGATGCAGGGCTGGGGGATGCGGGAGTGAGGGGACTGGCAGGGCTGGGGGATGCAGGGGCTGTGGGGTGGGAGCGAGGGGACCGGCAGGGCTGGGGGATGCAGGGGCTGTGGGGTGGGAGTGAGGGGACTGGCAGGGCCGGGGGGTGCAGGGACTATGGGGCGGGAGTGAGGGGACCGGCAGGGCTGGGGGATGCAGGGGCTGTGGGGTGGGAGTGAGGGGACTGGCAGGGCCGGGGGGTGCAGGGACTATGGGGCGGGAGTGAGGGGACCGGCAGGGCTGGGGGATGCAGGGGCTGTGGGGCGGGAATGAGGGGACTGGCAGGGCTGGGGGATGCAGGGGCTGTGGGGTGGGAGCGAGGGGACCGGCAGGGCTGGGGGATGCAGGGGCTGTGGGGTGGGAGTGAGGGGACCGGCAGGGCTGGGGGATGCAGGGGCTGTGGGTTGGGAGTGAGGGGACTGGCAGGGCCGGGGGGTGCAGGGACTATGGGGTGGGAGTGAGGGGACCGGCAGGGCTGGGGAATGCAGGGGCTGTGGGGTGGGAGTGAGGGGACCGGCAGGGCTGGGGGATGCAGGGGCTGTGGGGTGGGAGTGAGGGGACCGGCAGGGCTGGGGAATGCAGGGGCTGTGGAGTTAGGAGTGAGGGGGACCGGCAGGGCTGGGGGATGCAGGGGCTGTGGGGTGGGAGTGAGGGGACCGGCAGGGCTGGGGGATGCAGGGACTATGGGGTGGGAGTGAGGGGTCCAGCAGGGCTGGGGGATGCAGGGGCTGTGGGGTGGGAGTGAGGGGACCGGCAGGGCTGGGGGGTGCAGGGACTATGGGGTGGGAGTGAGGGGACCGGCAGGGCTGGGGGGTGCAGGGGCTGTGGGGCGGGAGTGAGGGGACCGGCAGGGCTGGGGGGTGCAGGGGCTGTGGGCGGGAGTGAGGGGACGGGCAGGGCTGGGGGGTGCAGGGGCTGTGGGGTGGGAGCGAGGGGATCGGCAGGGCTGGGGGATGCAGGGGCTGTGGGGCGGGAGTGAGGGGACCGGCTGACACCCCCCTGCCCCCCAGATTCCGGTGGAGGAGCCGATCGTCTCGGCGGACGAGGTCATTTTCCCCCTCACCATCTCTCTGGACAAGCTGCCACCCGGCACCGCCAAGGCCAAGGTGAGGGGGGGCGCGGGGGTGGGGAGAAAGGGGAGGCGGGGACCCTGGGGATTTGGGGGGGCTCCCGGGGGGGGCCAGGGGTGGGGACCCCCGGGAGCTACAAGTAGCCCCTCTGGCTGATGCCCCTGGCCTGGCCTGGCCCGGCAGGTGGTGGTGACGCTGTGGCGGAGGGAGCAGGAGCCGCCGGAGGTCGGGGAACGCGGGTACCTGAGCCTCCTGCAGAGCCAGGCCCCGGCCCAGCTCTTCCGCGAACAGCAGGCGGCCTTCAAAGCCCAAGGTAGGGGCTGCCGTGGGCCCCCGGCCCTGCCCCATAGCCCTGGCCCACGTCCCGGCTCCCTGGTCCCTGCCCCATAGTCCCAGCCCTGCCCCATGGCCCAGCTCCCTGGTCCCCGCCCCATAGCCCCAGCCCTGCCCCATGGCCCTGCCCCCTAGCCCCAACCCCGGCCCTGGTCCCCACTCTATAGCCCTGCCCTACGGCCCAGCTCCCTGGTCCCCAGCCCTGCCCCATGGCCCTGCCCCCTAGCCCCAACCCCGGCCCTGGTCCCCACTCTATAGCCCTGCCCTACGGCCCAGCTCCCTGGTCCCCAGCCCTGCCCCATGGCCCTGCCCCCTGCCCCCTAGCCCCAACCCCGGCCCTGGTCCCCACCCCATAGCCCTGCTCCACGGCCCTGCTCCCTGGTCCCTGCCCCATAGCCCCACCCCCTGGACCTCACCCCACAGCCCCCAGGCCCTGCCCCCTCAGGGCACCCGAGATTTTTTTCCCTCCTGCACCAGGGGCCCTGCCCCACTGGGAGCCATCGAGTTGCCGCTCGGCCCCCCGGGCGGCCGCTCTGACCCCCCTGCCCCCCCAGTGAGCACCGTGCTGACCGTCCTGCCCCCACCCGGGCTTAAGTGTCGCCAGCTCAGCGTGGCCGGGAAGTACCTCACCGTGCTCAAGGGTAAGGCGGGCGCCCCGGCCGGGCCTGGGGGGCGGAGCTGGGGCAATGGGGTCTCAGGGGCTGGAGCAGGGGGCAGTTGGGACCAAGGGGGCGGAGCCGGGGGAGTAGGTCCCAGGGGGCAGAGCTGTGGGAGGGCAGGGACCCAGGGGAGCAGGTCCCAGTGGGGGTAGCGGGGACCCAAGCAGCAGAGGTGGGGCCGGTGCGGTCTCAGGGGGCGAAGCCGGGGGAGGGGGGACCCAGGGGACGGAGCCGGGGGAGCACGTCCCAGAGGGCGGAGGCGGGGCCAGTGGAGTCCCAGGGGGCGGAGCTGGGACCCAGGGGGTGGAGCTGGGGGAGCAAGTACCGGGGGGTGGGGCCAGGGCCAGTGGGGTCCCAGGGGGCGGAGCTGGGGGAGTGGGGACCCAGGGGGCGGAGCCAGGGGAGCGGGGACCCAGGGGGAGCGGGGACCAGGGGGCGGAGCCGGGGGAGCGGGGACCCAGAGGGAGGAGCAGGGACCCGGGGGCGGAGCCGGGGGAGGGGGCCCCAGGGGGAGTAGGACCCGGGGGGCGGAGCCGGGGGAGTAGGACCCAGGGGGCGGAGCCGGAGGAGCGGGGGGCGGAGCCAGGAAAGGGGGCCCCAGGGGGAGGAGCCGGGGGAGCAGGGACCAGGGGGCGGAGCCGGGGGAGGGGGCCCCAGGGGGAGCAGGGACCCAGGGGGCGGAGCCGGGGGAGCGGGGACCCGGGGGCGGAGCCGTGCCCTGCCTCTCACCCCCCCCGCCCCCCAGTGCGGAACAGCTGCTCCCAGGACGAGATCTCGGTCTGGGACGTCCGCGTCCTGCCCAACTTCAACGCCAGTTACCTGCCCATGCTGCCCGACGGCTCCGTCATGCTGGTGGACGACGTTTGGTGAGCGGGCCGGGGGCGGCGCTGTGGGGCAGGCCGTGGGGCGGTGCCGGGTGGTGTCTCTGTGGGCAGGCCCTGGGGTGTTGCAGGGGTTTTCCATGGGGAAGGCTGTGGGGCAGTGCTGGGGTGTCTGCATGGGGCAGGCCGTGGGGTGGTGTCGGGGTGTCTCTAGGGAGAGGCTGTGGAATGGGGTGGGGAGTCTCCATGGGGCAGGCCGTGGGGTGTTGCAGTGGTATTCCATGGGGCAGGCTATGGGGCAGTCCCAGGAGTTGTCCATGGGGGAGTGCTGGGGTGTCTCCGTGGGGCAGGCCGTGGGGCGGTGCCGGGAGGGTCTCCGGGGGGCAGTGTGGGTGTCTCCGTGGACAAGCCATGGGGCGGTGCCGGGGGGGGTCTCCATGGGGCAGGCCCTCACGCCCTGCCCCGCCCCTTCTGCAGCCACCAGTCGGGCGAGGTGCCCATGGGCGCCTTCTGCCCCGTGGCGGACGCTGGCTCGGGCTGCCCCTGCGCCCTGCAGGCCCTGGAGGAGCAGAATTTCCTCTTCCGGCTGCACGCACCTGAGCGGCCCCAGGAGGACACCAAGGAGGTGGGTATGGGGCAGGGGGCGGGGCTGACACTCATGGGCAGGGAAACCGAGGCAGAGCCGTGGCTGGTGGGCGGGGCCATGGGGCGGGGGGCAGGGCTGTGACCTATGGGCGGGGAAACCAAGGCAGAGCCATGTCTGGTGGGCGGGGCCAGGTTCAGTGAGGGGGCGGGGCTGTTGGGCAGGGGGTAGGGCCATGGGAGGGGCTAGGGCCATTGAGGCAAGGCCATGAGGCTGGAGGAGGGGGAAGACCAATGAGGGGAAGGATGGGGTGCGGGCAGTGGGGGCGTGGCCAGGGCTGTGGAAGGGGCGTGGCCAAAGGCTGTCACTCACTGTCCCTCCCTATCTCCCAGGGACTGGAGGTGCCACTGGTGGCTGTGGTTCGGTGGTCCACCCCCAAACTCCCCTTCACCAGCAGCATCTACACCCACTACAGGTGAGCGACCCCAACTGGGCCAGCTCTGCCGTGCGGGCGGGGCCGTGGGGCGGCTCTGGGAGTGAGGGGGCCCTCCAGGGGAGGGCCAGGTGGGGTCTAGATGCTTGTGGGGGGGCCCCACTGCCCCCTCTTTATGCCTTCCACACTCGTGGACCCCCACCCCCCGAAAATTCCTGGGGGTCAGGGCGTGACCACGTTCGTTCCCACTCCGCTCCCTTCCGGTCTGTGGGGCGCCAGGCGTGAGGGTCTGCACCCCGCCCCGAGAAAGCCAGGACTCTTCTGGGCGAGGCCTCGGCCAATTCCTTTTCTGCAGATTTACTCTTGGACTGCAACAGAATCCACCAGCGGAGATGGTGCCCCCAGACACCGGGGTTCTCAGGGTGGAGGTGGAGCCCCAGACGCCTGGGCTGTAAAGGACCCCCCCGCTTTCTCCCACCCCCCCTTCCCCCCCCAGGCTGCCCAGCATCCGCCTGGACCGGCCGCGCTTCGTGATGATGGCCGCCTGCGAGTCGCCTGTGCCCCTGCGGAGCCGCTTCACCGTCACCTACACGCTCCTCAACGACCTGCAGGACTTCCTGGCCGTGCGCCTCGTCTGGACGCCCGACAGCGCCACCGCCGGTGGGCGGGGCTGGGAGCTTGGGGCGGGGCCATGGGTGGGTCTCAAGCTGAGCTGTGCAGGCGGGACCACGGCGGGGGGTGGGGCCACAGGTGGGTCTGAGGCTGAGCTGTGGGGGCAGGGCCATGGCGGGTGGGTGGGGCCATGGGTGGGTCTGAGGCTGAGCTGTGGGGGCAGGGCCACAGGTGGGTCTTAGGCTCAGCTGTGGGGGCGGGGCCATGGCAGGTGGGCGGGGCCATGGCTGGGCCTGTGGCAGGGCTGTGGGGGCGGGGCCATGGCAGGTGGGCGGGGCCATGGCTGGGCCTGTGACAGGGTTGTGGGGGTGGGGCCATGGCAGGTGGGCGGGGCCATGGCTGGGCCTGTGGCAGGGCTGTGGGGGCGGGGCCATGGCAGGTGGGCGGGGCCATGGCTGGGCCTGTGACAGGGTTGTGGGGGTGGGGCCATGGCAGGTGGGCGGGGCCATGGCTGGGCCTGTGGCAGGGCTGTGGGGGCGGGGCCGCGGCAGGTGGGCGGGGCCATGGCTGGGCCTGTGACAGGGTTGTGGGGGTGGGGCCATGGCAGGTGGGCGGGGCCATGGCTGGGCCTGTGGCAGGGCTGTGGGGGCGGGGCTGTGGCAGGTGGGCGGGGCCATGGCTGGGCCTGTGGCAGGGCCATGGCAGGTGGGTGGGGCCATAGCTGGGCCTGTGGCAGGGCTGTGGGGGCGGGGCCATGGCAGGGGGGCGGGGCCATGGCTGGGCCTGTGGCAGGGTTGTGGGGGTGGGGCCATGGCAGGTGGGCGGGGCCATGGCTGGGCCTGTGACAGGTTGTGGGGGTGGGGCCATGGCAGGTGGGCGGGGCCATGGCTGGGCCTGTGGCAGGGCTGTGGGGGCGGGGCCGCGGCAGGTGGGCGGGGCCATGGCTGGGCCTGTGGCAGGGCTGTGGGGGCGGGGCCATGGCAGGGGGGCGGGGCCATGGCTGGGCCTGTGGCAGGGCTGTGGCCCTGGCAGGTGGGCGGAGCCAGGGGCTGGTAGGGGGAGGAGGGGCTGGGGGTCACGGGGCCCCCACCAGGAGCTGACTGCCCCCCCGCCGCCCCGCAGGGAAGAAGCTGTCCGGAGCGGAGCGCCGGGCCACGCAGGCCGCCCTGGACTCCATCGTCTGCCACACGCCCCTCAACTGCCTGGGCTACTCCCGCAAGGGCAGCGCCCTGAGCGTCCGCGTGGCCTTCCAGGCCCTGCGCGCCGGCCTCTTCGAGGTGCCTACCGCAGCGCCGGGCGCCTGGGTTCTCTCCCCGGGCTGGGAGGGCAGTGGGGGCTGGTGGTCAGAGCAGGGGGCCGGGAGCCAGGACTCCTGGGTTCTCTCCCCGGGCTGGGAGGGCAGTGGGGGCTGGTGGTTAGAGCAGGGGCCGGGAGCCAGGACTCCTGGGTTCTCTTTCCAGCGCTGGGAGGGCAGTGGGGGCTGGTGGTCAGAGCAGGGGGCTGGGAGCCAGGACTCCTGGGTTCTCTCCCCGGTGCTGGGAGGGCAGTGGGGGCTGGTGGATAGAGCAGGGGGTGGTAGCCAGGACTCCTGGGTTCTCTCCCTGGCGCTGGGAGGGCAGTGGGGGCTGGTGGTCAGAGCAGGGGGTGGTAGCCAGGACTCCTGGGTTCTCTCCCCGGCGCTGGGAGGGCAGTGGGGGCTGGTGGGTAGAGCAGGGGGCGGGAGCCAGGACTCCTGGGTTCTCTCCCCGGCGCTGGGAGGGCAGTGGGGGCTGGTGGTCAGAGCAGGGGGCCGGGAGCCAGGACTCCTGGGTTCTCTCCCTGGCGCTGGGAGGGCAGTGGGGGCTGGTGGTCAGAGCAGGGGGTGGGAGCCAGGACTCCTGGGTTCTCTTTCCAGCGCTGGGAGGGCAGTGGGGGCTGGTGGTCAGAGCAGGGGGCTGGGAGCCAGGACTCCTGGGTTCTCTCCCCGGTGCTGGGAGGGCAGTGGGGGCTGGTGCTTAGAGCAGGGGGGCCGGGAGCCAGGACTCCTGGGTTCTCAGGGGGGCAAGGGGGGCCCTGCCCTGCCCTGCTCTGCTCTGCAGTAACTGCCCCCCTCCCCGCAGCTCTCCCAGCACATGAAGCTGAAGCTGCAGTTCACGGCCAGTGTCTCCAACCCGCCGGCCGAGGCCCGGCCTGTGTCGCGCAGGGGCAGCCCCGGCAGCCCAGCTGTGCGGGAGCTGGTGGAACGGCACCAGGCCGGGCTGGGCCGGTCCCAGTCCTTCTCGCATCAGCAGTCCTCCCGCAGCCACCTCATGAGGTACGGGGACCATGGCAGGGTGTGGGGGGCAGGTGCTGTCAAGGGGGTGTTGGGGGGGGCTCCAGTGGGGGGCACTCAGGGGATCCGAGGGGGGTAGGAGAGCAGCCAGGAGGCTTATAGCAGCCAAGGCGGAGGAGCCTGGTTAAGTGGGTGGAGCTCTAACCACGGGCTCCGCCCCTTACTGTCTTGGCAGTTGGGTGGCCAATGGGGGGGAAGGCTTGTGGGGCTGGGCCCAGAAGGGGAGAGGGGCGGGAGGCAGGTGCAGTCATAGGGGCCAGGGTGGCTGTGGTGTCAGGTCGGGGGGAGTCAAGGGGGCAGCGAGGGTCATAGAGGCAGGTCACTTCAGGGTCAGGGGTCACCACGGGGTCAGGTGCGGTCACAGGGTCGCCATGGGGTCACCGCAGGGTCACCAGCAGAGTGTCAACCCAGTGTTAGGGTTGTGGGGTGAGAGTTGCCACAGGGTCATGGTCAGCTTGGGGTTAGGGACTAGTGTCACGGTGAGGTCAGGGTCAGGTGAGGTCCCGGGGGCGGGGCCCAGGGGCAGGGGTGGGCGGCGTCACCACAGGGTCAGGGAAGGTCACAGGTGGGGTCACTGAGAGGTCAGGAGAGGACACGGGTGGGGTCAGCTGAGGTCCCAGGGGCAGAAGGGGTCACCACAGGGTCGGGGGAGGACACAGGGGTCACTGAGAGGTCAGGAGAGGGCACCGGTGAGGTCACCACAGGGTCAGGTGGGATCACAGAGGCAGATCACTGCAGGGTCAGGTGAGGTCACAGAGGTGGGTCACTGTGAGGTCATGGGTGGGGTCACCAAGGGGTCAGATGAGGTTGGAGGGGGTGGGGTCGCTGTGAGGGCAAAAGAAGTCATGGGTGGGTCACCCCAGGGTCAGGTGAAGTCACAGAGGCAGGTCACTGTGGGGTCAGATGAGGTCATAAGGGCAGGGTCAGAGTGGGTTCACAGACAGGGTCATGGTCACCATGGGGTCAGGTGAGGTCGGGAGGGGTGGGGGGGTCACCGTGAGGTCAAGAGAGGTCAGAGGTCGCGGCACCATGGGGTCAGCTGGGGGTCATGAGCTGGGGTCAGCACGGGGTCAGGTGAGGTCACAGGGTCAGGGTTGCTGTGGGGTCAGCTGGGGGTCGTGGGCTGGGGTCGCTGCGGGGTCAGGTGAGGTCACAGGGTCAGGGTCACTGTGGGGTCAGCTGGGGGTCATGGGCTGGGGTCGCTGCAGAGTCAGGTGAGGTCACAGGGCCAGGGTCGCGGGCTGGGGTCACGGTGGGGCAGGGAGCAGCACCCCTGACCCCCCAGTGCCCCCCACAGGTCGGGCAGTGCCGTGGAGCGCCGGGCCATCACCCCGCCCGTGGGCTCCCCCGTGGGACGCCCCCTCTACCTGCCCCCCGAGAAGAGCGTCCTGGCGCTGGACAAGATTGTCAAGCGGGAGTGCAAGGTGCTGGTCGTGGACCCGGTGAAGTGACGGGCGCCAACGTCCCCCCCACAGCCTGAGGGCCGGGCTGTGGCAGGAGCTACCGGGGGGGGTGGTGGCGGCAACCCCACAGCCCCCCTCTTGTGCATCCCCCGAGCTGCCTGGGGGTGAGCAGGGCTGTGCCAAGCGGGGGAGGGGGTGGACATTTTGGGGTGCAGCAGGGGAGGGGAGAGGCCATGATTGCTGCTTGGGGGGGCATGTTCTGGGGGATCCTCTGTTCTGTTCCCCCTTGCAGGAGAGGGTAACAACCATGTGGGGGGGGTGAATGTTTCTCTGGGGGGAGCAGTACTCATTGTTTACAAACTCCTTTGTTCCTGCATTGCCTTTTTTCTTTGGGGGGTACCCCCTGCTGTGGGGGAGGGGGTCTTTGTTACTGCCAGGGGGGGCTGCAGTGGGGGACCCCCCCCCAGCCCTCCAGTTACACTGCTCTGTTATTTATTTGCCTGCAAATCGGTCGTGGCCGGGAATAAACCACATGGGACGGGGTCGAGGGCTCCTTGCGCGTGTGTGTTGGGGGGGGGGGGCCACATTCAGGGTCCCAGCTCCAGCTTGGGGGGCAGCTCAGAGGGTCCTGAGCCTGGCACAAAGACGACACCCCAGCCCAGCTAGGAAAGACAGTTTATTCCCGCCATGGTTACAGCAGAGGGTCTATCTGCCTGCCCCCCTTGGATGGGGGAGCCCTGCCCCCCGGGAGCTGCAGGGGAAAAGCCAGGCAGGGAGGACCCCCCCCTTCTTGCCCAGGGTAGAGCAGGCTCCAAAGGGGACCCAGCTGCCTTCGGGGGGCGCCCCCCCCACTTCCAGCTCAGACGGACACTGGCCCTCGCCCATGGTTCTGCCGCTTCACCACAAAAATCTTCTGGCCAGAGACGGTGACCAGGAAGGAGTGTTCCCCAAACACCACTGCGGGGAGAGGGGCAGAGGGTGAGAACCTGGGGGGCACCAGGCTGAGATGTGCCTCAGTTTCCCTTTACCAAGCCTCCCGGAGTAGGGGAAAGGAAAAGGCTCTGCAGGGACAGGGCGTCACCCACCCGGCCCGGGGAAACCCAGACACCCCTGGGGTCTGAGCCACGTACCCAGCCGGAGGGGCAGGTACAGGCCCCACAGCTGCAAGGGGGGGCCCAAGGCCATCTCTGCCCCCCACCCAGGAAGGGCGGCGTTGTCTCACCCCCCGCCAGACTCACCTGAGAGGCGTTTGAAGGGGGGGTCAGGGCCGCGCTGGAGCCGGAAGCCGCAGGCGGTGCCCACCAGCTCCGAGATCACGCCGGCCGTGTGCTCCGCGTTCTCCAGCTCGCCGGCCGACTGCCGAGCCGGGGAGAGGAGGAGAGATTAGTCAGGGGCACCGCTGCCCTGCCCCACTGCCCCTGCTCTGACCACCGACCCCCACTGCCCTCCCAGCGCCGGGGAGAGAACCCAGGAGTCCTGGCTCCCACCCCCTGCTCTAACCACCAGCCTCCGCTGCCCCCCCAGCGCCGGGGAGAGAACCCAGGAGTCCTGGCTCCCACCCCCTGCTCTAACCACCAGCCCCCACTGCCCTCCCAGCACCGGGGAGAGAACCCAGGAGTCCTGGCTCCCACCCCCTGCTCTAACCACCAGCCCCCGCTGCCCCCCCAGCGCCGGGGAGAGAACCCAGGAGTCCTGGCTCCCAGCCCCTGCTCTAACCACCAGCCCCCACTGCCCCCCCAGCGCCGGGGAGAGAACCCAGGAGTCCTGGCTCCCAGCCCCTGCTCTAACCACCAGCCCCCGCTGCCCCCCAGGGCCAGGGACAGAACCCAGGAGTCCTGGCTCCCGGCCCCTTCTCTAACCACCAGCCCCCACTGCCCTCCCAGCGCCGGGGAGAGAACCCAGGAGTCCTGGCTCCCAGCTCCAGCCTCCCCCCAGAAGAACCCAGGCATCCGGGGGGGGGGTGCTCACCGCCAGCACGGCCCCATCGCAGATGACGAGGTACCCCAGCTGATCCGGGATCCGCTCCAGCCCCTGGGTCAGCGCCGTGGTCTGGGGGCAAAGGGCGGTGTCAGCCGAGGACTGGGGGGGAGCAGGGGGCTTTGGCCCCCCCTAGGAAACCCCTCTGCGTCACAGGGACCCCCTGCGTCACGGGGAGCACTGGGGAATCCCCCCCATCATGGGGGGCGCTGGGGAAAATCATCCCTACGTCACAGGGGTCCCCCGGGGAATCCCGCCCTACGTCATAGCGGTCTAACACCCCCCAGCATCGGGGGTCCCTGGGGAAACTCTCCCCCTAGGTCATGGGGTTCTGTCTGGGAATCCCCCTCTACGTCATGGGGGGGGGCCCAGGGAATTGCCCCCCTACGTCACAGGGCCGGGGGGGATTCTCCGCCCCCGCCCGGGTCCCCCACTCACCATCTCCAGCCCGCCGCCGCCGCGCACGCCGCGATCAGCTGACCGACCGCCCCGCCCCTTCTTATGCCCGCCCCGCCCTGCGCCCATTGGCCCGCGGGGCTGCCCGTCCAGCCATCCTGCCCTGCCATTGGCCCGCCCAGGGACCTGCCCCCCCCCACGCGCCCGTTGGCCCCCCCGCGCCCCGTTCGCCAGCCTGCGCTGCTATTGGCCCGCCCTGGGGCCCGCCCCCCCGCGCGCCCGTTGGCCCCCGCGCTGCCCGTCCCGCCAGCCTGCGCTGCCATTGGCCCGTTCTGTGGCCCGCCCCCCTGCGCGCCCGTTGGCCCCCGCGCTGCCCGTCCCGCCAGCCTGCGCTGCCATTGGCCCGTCCTGTGGCCCGCCCCCCTGCGCGCCCGTTGGCCCCCGCGCTGCCCGTCCCGCCAACCTGCGCTGCCATTGGCCCGCCTTGGTACCCACCCACCCATCGCTCCGGCGGCTATGATTGGTCCGCGGTGCTGCCCGTCCGCCGACATGCGCATGTGGCGGGGGGAGGGGATGGGCAGGGCCAGAGCAATTTCCGTGGGCGGGGGCTATAGCCAGTGGGCGGGGCCCGCTCAGGGGCGGAAGTAACGGACGGGGGGCGGAGCCTCGTGCGGGCACGGCCAGTTCAAGGGGCGGGGCCAGTTCAAGGGGCGGGGCCAGTTCACTCAGGGGGCGGGGCTAGTTGGGGGCGGGGCTTCATTCAGGGGGCGGGGCCAGGGTCACCTTGAGGAACCCCCACCCCCGCCATGGGAGAGGGTGTCCAGGGTTCACCTCTGCCCCAGGCTCATGTGAGGGGAGCCTAGAGGAAAGCAGAGGCCCCCCCCAAAACAGGGCTTAGGGGGCACACTAGGTGGCTGGAGGTTGCCCCTGCAGGAGCCCCCCAGCAACACAGCAGTTTGAGGGTTCCCCATAGAGGTCCCCCCTTTAGTCCCCCCACTCCCCTGCAGCAAGGTGGGCCCCCCCCCCCCAAAAGGGGGTACAAAGGGAAGCTGGTGGGGCTGCCCTTCAGCTGGGCAGGGCTTTGTGGAAACCCCCCCCCCCAAGGCATCTCCCCCTGCCCCACACAGGACCAGACAGCACAGACCAGCTGCGGTTTACCACTTTATTCCCCGCTAGGGGTCAACGCCCCCCCGGTGCAGCCAGGGCAGATGGGCCCGGACCAGCAGCAGGCAGCCCAGGATGGTCAGGGCGGCCGCCAGCGCCACGCCCAGCCCCACATAGACCAGGGTGGTGAGCCAGAAGGCGAAGAGGTAGAGCGGCCGGGCGCAGAACCGGGGCTGGCCCGGGTGGCCGTAGTCCGGAGGGTAGATGGAGTAGACCCACACGTTGCCTGCGGGGAGGAGAGTGCCAGTCAGCGGCGCAGGGGCGTGCCAGGCCTGGCACAGCCGGGTGCCAGTCTCAGCTCCCCGCTTCCTGGTGGGAACAGCCTGGCATGGGACTAGGGGGAGCCCAAGGGGGGGCAGCCAGGGCCCCGGTGCGCAGCAGGAGCCTGGCAAGTGGCCAGGGGAGCTGCTGGGGGCCTGAGTGGCCCAACAGTGGGGCAGGGAAAACCCAGCAGAGGGGCAGCCATGGGGGCAGTAGTGAATGGGGAAACAGGGCCGGGATGCCCAGCAGGAGCCACGCGGGCAGCTGGGAGGCGAGGGGCAGGGGGAGCCAGCAGGAGCCAGGGGGCTAACCCAGCAGTGAACCAGGGGGCCAGCTGGGAGGTGAGGGGCAGGGGGAGCCCAGCAGAGGGGCAGCCAGGGGGCCAGTAGCAAATGGGGCAGCCAGGGCCAGGATGCCCAGCAAGCAGAGGGGGTGCCCAGCAGGAGCAGGGCAGCAACCGACAGGGGCCCGGGGGGCAGCAGGAGTCAGGGGGCAGGCAGGGCAGCCGTGGGGCAGCCAGGCGGAGGGGGCACTCACCGGCGATGAACCAGGCGAAGAGGAAGAGGAGGACGGTCCCCCGGCAGCCGAGGGCGCCCAGGCTGAGCTGGGCGCCCTCCTCACAGGGTAAGCAGCTGAGGACCAGCAGCAGGAGGAGCACCGCGCCCTCCACCAGCAGGTAATGGGGCAGTAGGGGCTGGCAGGGGCACTGGCCCAGGTACAGGGCGCCTGGTGGGGACAAGAAGAGAGGGGTCAGGTTCGGGGCACCCCACAGCAGGGTGGGGGGAGCTGGGGGTCACTGACCCCACCCAGACACTCACCTATTACGATGCTGGCGACGGGCAAGGCGCAGAACAGGATTTTGGCCAGCACTGGAGGGGAGAGAGCAGCGGGTAAGGGGCAGGTGAGGGGTGCGACCCCCAGGCCTCCCCCTCCTGCCCCACACGTACCGCTCAGCGCCGGGTGGACAGGTGCCTCCTGGATGCCGGGCAGCAGCGGGGCCCGGACGCCAGTGGGGTCCTCAGCCATGGCACAGCCGGCGCTGGAGGGGGATTAGAGCGGGTCATACCCCATGGTGCGACCCCCAGCCCCACACCCTGGGCCACGGCCCTGCACTCTGACACCCAGCCCCACCCATGACCCACAGCCCCTGCACCCCCCAGCCCTGCCCGTCCCCTCACTCCCGCCCCACAGCCCCTGCATCCCCCAGCCCTGCCGGTCCCCTCACTCCTACCCCCCAGCCCCTGCATCCCCCAGCCCTGCCCGTCCCCTCACCCCACCCCACAGCCCCTGCATCCCCCAGCCCTGACCATCCCCTTGCTCCCACCCCACAGCCCCTGCATCCCCCAGCCCTGCCGGTCCCCTCACTCCCACCCCACAGCCCCTGCATCCCGCAGCCCTGCCGGTCCCCTCACTCCTAACCCCACAGCCCCTGCATCCCCCAGCCCTGCCTGTCCCCTCGCTTCCGCCCCACAGCCCCTACATCCCCCAGCCCTGCCGGTCCCCTCACTCCCACCCCACAGCCCCTGCATCCCCCAGCCCTGCCGGTCCCCTCACTCCCACCCCACAGCCCCTGCATCCCCCAGCCCTGCCGGTCCCCTCACTCCCACCCCACAGCCCTGCCGGTCCCCTCACTCCCGCCCCACAGCCCCTGCACCCCCAGTCCTGTCGGTCCCCTCACTCCCACCCCCCCAGCCCCTGCATCCCCCAGCCCTGCCGGTCCCCTCACTCCTAACCCCACAGCCCCTGCATCCCCCAGCCCTGCCGGTCCCCTCACTCCCGCCCCACAGCCCCTGCACCCCCCAGCCCTGCCCGTCCCCTCGCTCCCACCCCCACAGCCCCTGCACCCCCAGCCCTGCCGGTCCCCTCGCTCCCGCCCCACAGCCCCTGCACCCCCCAGCCCTGCCGGTCCTCTCACTCCTAACCCCACAGCCCCTGCATCCCCCAGCCCTGCCTGTCCCCTCGCTCCCACCCACAGCCCCTGCATCCCCCAGCCCTGCCAGTCCCCTCGCTCCCACCCCCACAGCCCCTGCATCCCCCAGCCCTGCCGGTCCCCTCGCTCCCGCCCCACAGCCCCTGCACCCCCCAGCCCTGCCGGTCCTCTCACTCCTAACCCCACAGCCCCTGCATCCCCCAGCCCTGCCTGTCCCCTCGCTCCCACCCACAGCCCCTGCATCCCCCAGCCCTGCCAGTCCCCTCGCTCCCACCCCCACAGCCCCTGCATCCCCCAGCCCTGCCTGTCCCCTCGCTCCCACCCCCACAGCCCCTGCATCCCCCAGCGCTACCGGTCCCCTCACTCCTAACCCCACAGCCCCTGCACCCCCCAGCCCTGCCGGTCCCCTCACTCCCACCCCCACAGCCCCTGCATCCCCCAGCCCTGCCGGTCCCCTCACTCCTAACCCCACAGCCCCTGCATCCCCCAGCCCTGCCGGTCCCCTCACTCCCACCCCACAGCCCCTGCATCCCCCAGCCCTGCCGGTCCCCTCACTCCCACCCCACAGCCCCTGCATCCCCCAGCCCTGCCGGTCCCCCTCACTCCCACCCACAGCCCCTGCATCCCCCAGCCCTGCCTGTCCCCTCGCTCCCACCCACAGCCCCTGCATCCCCCAGCCCTGCCGATCCCCTCACTCCTAACCCCACAGCCCCTGCATCCCCCAGCCCTGCCTGTCCCCTCACTCCTAACCCCACAGCCCCTGCACCCCCCAGCCCTGCCGGTCCCCTCACTCCCACCCCAGGCTTTTCTCTAGTACTCGTACCTTGAGTCTCTCTCAAGGACACTCACCTGGGGCCGGGCCGTTTATAGCCCCCACCCAGCGCAGGGGACGTGGGGCCCAGCAGCTGCTCCTTATAAGGACATTGCCCAGCAGTGGGGCTGATTACATGTGGGGAGCTCGGACCTCCGAGCCCAGCTGGAACCCATCAGGGGGGCCGCCTGCCAAGGGGTCAGGCTGGGAGCCCGACACCTGGGTTCTCTCCCCGGCGCTGGGAGGGCAGTGGGGGCTGGTGGTTAGAGCAGGGGGCGGGAGCCAGGACTCCTGGGTTCTCCCTGGCGCGCTGGGAGGGCAGTGGGGGCTGGTGGTTAGAGCAGGGGGCGGGAGCCAGGACTCCTGGGTTCTCTCCCGGGCGCTGGGAGGGCAGTGGGGGCTGGTGGTTAGAGCAGGGGGTGGGAGCCAGGACTCCTGGGTTCTCTCCCCGGCGCTGGGAGGGCAGTGGGGGCTGGTGGTTAGAGCAGGGGGCGGGAGCCAGGACTCCTGGGTTCTCTCCCGGGCGCTGGGAGGGCAGTGGGGGCTGGTGGTTAGAGCAGGGGGTGGGAGCCAGGACTCCTGGGTTCTCTCCCTGGCGCTGGGAGGGCAGTGGGGGCTGGTGGTTAGAGCAGGGGGCGGGAGCCAGGACTCCTGGGTTCTGTCCCCGGCGCTGGGAGGGCAGTGGGGGCGGGTGGTTAGAGCAGGGGGCGGGAGCCAGGACTCCTGGGTTCTCTCCCTGGTGCTGGGAGGGCAGTGGGGGCTGGTGGTTAGAGCAGGGGATGTGGTAAGTATCAGATTCTCAACTGAACTTCTTTATATTTTGTGCTGAGCCAGGGAAAAGTTTTCTGCAACAGACACTAAAGCCACAGGGCTGGGGAGCAGGGCCTGGCCCCTCTAGGGGCGCCGGCTCCCCCGGCCCAGGGCAGGACTGGCTGGCTCAGGGGGTGGGAATGGGGCAGGGCCTGGCCCCTCTAGGGGCGCCGGCTCCCCCGGCCCAGGGCAGGACTGGCCGGCTCAGGGGGTGGGAATGGGGCAGGGCCTGGCCCCTCTAGGGGCGCCGGCTCTCCCGGCCCAGGGCAGGACTGGCTGGCTCAGGGGGTGGGAATGGGGCAGGGCCTGGCCCCTCTAGGGGCGCCGGCTCCCCCCGGCCCAGGGCAGGACTGGCCGGCTCAGGGGGTGGGAATGGGGCAGGGCCTGGCCCCTCTAGGGGCACCGGCTCCCCCGGCCCAGGGCAGGACTGGCTGGCTCAGGGGCAGGGAAGGGGGCAGGGCCTGCACCTATGTGATGAGTTTGCCAAGTCTCTGCCCCAAACTCCCCTCAGGCACATCGTGCCCCAGCACAGGCCCAGGGCCCCCAGACAGAGCTCGGGGGGTGGGGGAGCTGCTCACCTACCCACTGGGGGCTCTGGCAGCCGGGACTCCTGGGGCTCAGGGTGGAGTGGAGCCTGCAGGGCTCTTCCCCCGTGTCAGCAAGCGCCAACCGCAGCTGAAAACAGCTCAAGCCTGACTTCCTGCCCGGGTCACGGGGTAAAGGGGGGGCATTGGGAGAGCTGGGGGGCAGGGACGCCAGGCTACTGCTCTGGGGCGGGGCGGGCAGTGACTCGGGGACCCCTCGCCCGGCGCCGAGATGCGCCCACCTCTGGGGCGGGGCGGGCAGTGACACAGGGACCCCTCGCCCGGCACCGAGCTGCGCCCACCTCTGGGGCGGGGCAGGCGGTGACACGGGGACCCCTCACCCGGCGCCGAGATGCGCCCACCTCTGGGGCGGGGCGGGCAGTGACACGGGGACCCCTCACCCGGCGCTGGGATGTGCCCACCTCTGGGGCAGGGCGGCTGGTGACACGGGGACCCCTCGTCTGGCGCCGAGATGCGCCCACCTCTGGGGCGGGGCGGGCGGTGACACGGGGACCCCTCACCCGGCGCTGGGATGTGCCCACCTCTGGGGCGGGGCGGGCGGTGACACAGGGACCCCTCGCCTGGCGCCGAGATGCGCCCACCTCTGGGGCGGGGCGGGCGGTGACACAGGGACCCCTTGCCCGGCCCCGAGATGCGCCCACCTCTGGGGCGGGGTGGCCAGTGACACAGGGACCCCTCGCCCGGCACCGAGATGCGCCCACCTCTGGGGCGGGGCGGGCGGTGACACGGGGACCCCTCACCCGGCGCTGGGATGTGCCCACCTCTGGGGCAGGGCGGCTGGTGACACGGGGACCCCTCGTCTGGCGCCGAGATGCGCCCACCTCTGGGGTGGGGTGGCCAGTGACACAGGGACCCCTCGCCCGGCGCCGAGATGCGCCCACCTCTGGGGCGGGGCGGCTGGTGACACGGGGACCCCTCGCCCGGCGCCGAGATGCGCCCACCTCTGGGGCAGGGCGGCTGGTGACACGGGGACCCCTCGCCCAGCGCCGAGATGCGCCCACCTCTGGGGCGGGGCGGGGCAGCTCTTTATAACGGGGCTCAGCCCTCCTTTTGTTCCGGCTGTTGGGCAGGCGCTCCGTTTCTCCGTCCCACAAACAGGGCTGCATTCCGGTGACCCCCAGGCCACGTGCCGGCCTGGCAGCGGCAGGGGAAGCCCAGCCATGGGGCCTGGCTTTCTGGCTGGGCTGCAGGGTGCTGAGGTCTCAGAAACAGGGGGGCGGAGGGCGGGGCAGCTGGAAGACCCCCACAGCCAGAGGCAAGCTGTTTAATTCGGCTCCGGGGCCTGCGGCTCCCCCCTCAGCACACGGAAAGGGGGCCCGTGGCCGGGGATGACCACGTCGGCCACGCTGAGCGCCCACCGGCGGCTGCGTTCCTGCCGGGCCGGGTCCTCGCTCAGCCCCCGCCAGACGTCCTCGTCGGCCTCCCGCTCGAAGAGGTCCCCCGCCACCAGCACGGAGCCCAGGGCCGTGCCCTGCACCAGGACGCTGGTGTGGGCGGCCGTGTGGCCCGGCGTGGGCACCACCTCCACGCGCCCGGGGTCAATGGGGTAGGGGGCGCCGGCCCCCAGGCCGTGGGGCAGGTAGAGGCCCCGGCCCCGGCTGAGGTCGAAGCCCACCAGCAGGGTGGCCTGGGGGAAGAGGTTGAGGTTGCCAGCGTGGTCGGAGTGGCCGTGCGTGCAGACCACGTGGGTCACGGCGCCGGGGGCCACCCCCTGGGCTGCCAGCTGGGCCAGTAGCTGCTCCCGGCCCCAGGGGCCCCCCGTGTCCACCAGGGTGAGCTGGGGGCCCCGCACCAGCGTGACGGAGCCATCGGCCTCGGTGCGCCCGTCCGGCAGCGCCCGGCTGTAGCCCTCCTGCAGCACCAGCACCGAATAGGGGGTCCCGGGGATGAGGGGGGCCCCCAGGGGCGCCGTGCACACGGGGGGGCCGCTCATGGGGGGGCCGGGGTCAGAGGTCTGCGCCGGACGCTGCCGCCCTAGGGAGAGACAAGGGCGGGTGAGAGGCTGAAAGCGAGGGGGGGGGTGGGGCTCGTCCCTCCCCCCTCAGCCACTGTGCACCCCACCCCACACTGTGCCCAGCGCCCCGCCCCATTCCCCAGCCAGCCCCCTATGCACCCCACCCCCCGGCCTGGCCTCAGCCCCCACTCCACTTCCCAGCCAGCCCCCTGCGCACCCCACCCCACAGCCCAGCCCCACACTGCGCCCAGCGCCCCGCCCCACTCCCCAGCCAGCCCCCTGCGCACCCCACCCCACAGCCCAGCCCCACACTGCGCCCAGCGCCCCGCCCCATTCCCCAGCCAGCCCCCTGCGCACCCCACCCCACAGCCCAGCCCCACACTGGGCCCAGCGCCCCGCCCCACTCCCCAGTCAGCCCCCTGTGCACCCCACCCCCCTGCCTGGCCTCAGCCCCCACTCCACTTCCCAGCCAGCCCCCTGCGCACCCCACCCCACAGCCCAGCCCCACACTGCGCCCAGCGCCCCACCCCACTCCCCAGCCAGCCCCCTGTGCACCCCAGCCCCCCAGCCCACTCCCCAGCCAGCCCCCTATGCACCCCACCCCCCAGCCCAGCCCCACACTAGGCCCAGCGCCCCACCCCACTCCCCAGCCAGCCCCCTGTGCACCCCACCCCCCGGCCTGGCCTCAGCCCCCACTCCACTTCCCAGCCAGCCCCCTGCGCACCCCACCCCACAGCCCAGCCCCACACTGCGCCCAGCGCCCCGCCCCATTCCCCAGCCAGCCCCCTGTGCACCCCAGCCCCCCAGCCCACTCCCCAGCCAGCCCTCTATGCACCCCACCCCCCAGCCCAGCCCCACACTGGGCCCAGCACCCTGCCCCACTCCCCAGCCAGCCCCCTGTGCACCCCACCCCCCAGCCCACTCCCCAGCCAGCCCCCTGTGCACCCCACCCCCCAGCCCAGCCCTCTATGCACCCCACCCCCCAGCCCAGCCCCACACTGGGCCCCACACCACTCCACTCCCTAGCCAGCCTCCTGTGCACCCCAGCCCAGCCCCACATTGGGCCCCTCCCCCTGCCCCCCACTGCCCCTCCCCACAACCGCCCCCCCCCATACTCCCCCAGCTCCCATCCCCCACCCCCTGCCCAGAGGCCCCCCTCCCCCGCCCTTACAATGGTCTCTCCCGCGGGCAGGCGGGGCACGCGTCAGCCCAGACCGGAAATGGCTCCCTGGCGCCACCACGTGGGGAAGAGGGGGGGCGGGCTCCTCGGCGGAAGTGACGGACGGGAAGCACTCCTCCGCCGGCCGCCGCCATCTTGGGCAAGCTTCCGAGAGGAGGGGAGAGGCGGACCGGAAGCAGTTCCTGGGCGCCGCCATCTTGAAAAGCTTCCTGGAGAGGCCCGCGGGCGCCGCCATGTTGGAATCGCGGGGACGGGAGGCGCCGAGGGACAAACATATAGCACACGCCTGCTCCCCTTTCCCCGACCCCAGCCCCCCAAGCACTGTCCTGCCCCACAGCCTGGCCCCCCACATCACCCCAGCAACCAGCCAATGAGCAAAAAGTCCCTTTATGGGGGTGCTCGACCCAGCAAATGGAGACAGACGGGCGGGCAGGAGGGCGGGGGAGGAGATGGGGGGTGCACCCCCTCTTTCTACGTCATCTTTGTACCCACTTTTCCTCCCTGCAATGAGCGGTCTCCCCTCCCACCCCAGGTCATCCAACACCCCCCCGGGGGTTGGGGTTCCCGTCGTGTGAAACACGTGCCCCTTTCCCGCATGGGTAAGTAGAGGCCTGCCCAGGGGAATCCGCAGCAGCGGCTGCAGCCTGCGTAACGGGGCCGGGCGTGCTCCCCGCCCTCCCACCTCTGCGCACCCCGGGGGAAAGGCACAAAAAAGACAGCTCTGCCCCCCACACCCAGGACCCCAAATCCTCGGGGCGTGTGGGGGGGAGAAAGGCAGCTGGGGGTGACCCCCTCAGAGCTCCCCGGAGTCATGAGTGGCCTGGCTCGGAGACGTGGGGGGAGTTTCTGTCCCTTTCTCCTCCTCCTCCTCGCCCTGGGCTCCCTCGCCGTCCTTCTTCCCGGTCCAGACCTCGCTCAGGCAGCCTGCGCGGGCAGAGAGGGGTGCATGGGCTCGGGGCCTGCCCAGCCAGGGCCGGAGAGGCGGCTGGCTCTGGGGTGGGGTGTTACACACCTGTCTCTCCAGCCCTCAGTACACTTCCCTCGCACAGGAAGGCTCCCAGCGCCGTGTCCTGGTGGTGGAAATACCAGTCCTCCACCACGGCCTCATACACCTCCAGCATCGACTCGCACTGTGGGCACCGGGCACCCAGCTGTGAGGGGGGCAGAGCCCCATGGCTGTCACCTGCCCACGGGCCCCACCCAAAGCCCTGCCAGTGGTGAGAGCAGGGGGCTGGGAGCCAGGACTCCTGGGTTCCCTCCCCGGCGCTGGGAGGGCAGTGGGGGCTGGTGGTCAGAGCAGGGGCCAGGAGCCAGGACTCCTGGGTTCTCTCCCCGGTGCTGGGAGGGCAGTGAGGGCTGGTGGTGAGAGCAGGGGGTGGGAGCCAGGACTCCTGGGTTCTCTCCCTGGGGTCAGGGGCAGGGGGGAATCTATCATCATTAACTCCCATCCCACACACCTCTTCCTTGGGTCCTCACCTGCTGCTTCAGCTGCATCACCTCCACAGATGGCTCATCCCACAGCTCCACAGGGATCCCCAGATCCACCTTCACCCCTTTGCTCACCAGGTTCTTCAGTGTGTTCATGGTCTGGCTCTGACCCTGTGGGGAGAGAACCCAGGAGTCCTGGCTCCCACCCCTGCTCTAACCACCAGCCCCCACTGCCCTCCCAGCGCCAGAAAGAGAACCCAGGAGTCCTGGCTCCCACCCCTGCTCTAACCACCAGCCCCCACTGCCCTCCCAGCGCCAGAAAGAGAACCCAGGAGTCCTGGCTCCCACCACTGCTCTAACCACCAGCCCCCACTGCCCTCCCAGCGCCGGGGAGAGAACCCAGGAGTCCTGGCTCCCACCCCTGCTCTAACCACCAGCCCCCACTGCCCTCCCAGCGCCAGAAAGAGAACCCAGGAGTCCTGGCTCCCACCACTGCTCTAACCACCAGCCCCCACTGCCCTCCCAGCGCCGGGGAGAGAACCCAGGAGTCCTGGCTCCCACCCCTGCTCTAACCACCAGCCCCCACTGCCCTCCCAGCGCCAGGAAGAGAACCCAGGAGTCCTGGCTCCCACCACTGCTCTAACCACCAGCCCCCACTGCCCTCCCAGCGCCGGGGAGAGAACCCAGGAGTCCTGGCTCCCACCCCCTGCTCTACCCACCAGCCCCCACTGCCCTCCCAGCGCTGGGGAGAGAACCCAGGAGTCCTGGCTCCCACCCCCTGCTCTAACCACCAGCCCCCACTGCCCTCCCAGCTGTACCTTGGCGTAGCGAAGGCTGCCTGGGCGCTCTGCATGGACGCTGTAGTGCAGGAACCGCTCACACACGCTCTCCAGAGCCTCGGTGAGGCGGGTTTCCCTAGGTGGGCGGATGGTGGAGCGGGATTGTGAGGATTTGGGGAGCAGAAAAAGGGTTGTGTGCAAATCCCAGTGCAGCTGGTGGCACTAGAGGCAGGATCAGGGCCCTGGGCTGGATGCAGCTTTTCATAGGTCCCACCCCACAGTCTGACCACCAGCCCCCACTGCCCTCCCAGTGCCGGGGAGAGAACCCAGGAGTCCTGGCTCCCGGCCCCCTGCTCTACCCACCAGCCCCCACTGCTGGGGAGAGAACCCAGGAGTCCTGGCTCCCACCCCCTGCTCTGACCACCAGCCCCCACTGCCCTCCCAGTACCGGGGAGAGAACCCAGGAGTCCTGGCTCCCAGCCCCTGCTCTGACCACCTGCCCCCACTGCCCTCCCAGTGCCGGGGAGAGAACCCAGGAGTCCTGGCTCCCAGCCCCTGCTCTAACCACCAGCCCCCACTGCCCTCCCAGCGCCAGGGAGAGAACCCAGGAGTCCTGGCTCCCAGCCCTGCTCTACCCACCAGCCCCCACTGCCCTCCCAGCACCTGGGAGAGAACCCAGGCGTCTGGGGTCCCCGCACGTACGAGGTGTTGTATTTGATGCGCCTCTTCCGCGCGCCTGAGTCCAGCACCTGCCCCAGCTCCAGCACCTCCTTGGAGCGGCCGCTCTGGGCCAGCAGCTCCTGCAGCTCCAGGCTCAGGTACTTACACACTGGGGGGTGGCGGGGGCCAGGGGTCAGCCCTCCTGCTCCCCCCATTGCATGGCTCTGTCCCCTCCTGTGGAGCTGTCTGTCCCTATGGTCTCCCAGCCCTTCGCTGACCCAGCCCGGTCCTGCAGCACGTCCATGACCCCCCTGAGAGCCACAAATGGGCATTCTAGCCCCCCGCCGGTCTCTATAACCCCGTACGGGCCATAGGGGTGTCTGGGGGAGGTATGCAGCTGGGGACTGAGCCAGCCTGCGGCTTGACTGGGCCGTACAGGTCCCCGCAGACTGGTTCATACGGCCGCCCCGCGGATTGGTCCGTACGTCCCCTCCATGGACTGGACTGTACAGGCCCCCCGCTGACTGGTCCATACAGCCCCCCACCCATGGACTGGTCCTTATGGAACCCGCCCATGGACTGGTGCTTATGGCTCCTGCCCATGGACTGGTCCGTATGGCCTCCCACCCACGGACTGGTCCATACAGCCCCCCACCCATGGACTGGTCCTTATGGAACCCGCCCATGGACTGGTGCTTATGGCTCCCACTCCACGGACTGGTCCGTACGGCCTCCCACCCATGGACTGGTCCATACGGCCCCCCACCCATGGACTGGTCCGTACGGCCTCCCACCCACGGACTGGTGCTTACAGGCCCCCCCCATAGAAAGGTCTGTATGGCCCTCCATGGCCTCATGCATATCTTTGGAGACCTCCCCTCTGGGCGCTGACCCAGACAAACCCTGCTTAGTGTGTGCCTGGCTGCCCCTGGTCCCTATAACCCTGTAGGGACCAATCGCTATGGGACTATACGGACTGGTCCTTATAGCCCCATATGGAGCCCAGGCGTGTCTGGGGAGAGCTCCCCTCTGGGCACCAACCCGTCCACCCCTGGTAAGCTTGTGCCCCCCGCCTGGCTGCCTCTGGTCCTTACAGCCTTGTATGGACCGGTCCCTACAGGCCCCCTATGGACTGGGCCCCTGGCAGGGCGTGGCCCCTTTAAGAGCCCCCCATACCTTCGCAGGGGGTGGGCTGCCTCTCGTCCTCCTCCTGCCCCGCCCCCGCGCCCGCCAGCAGCGCCAGCAGGGGGAGCCACATGGCAGGGAAGTGCATCGCTGGCCCTTTAAGGGGGAGCTGGCATCGAGCATGCGCAGTGAGCGCCGGGGTGGGCCGGCCGGCGCATGCGTACGGGGGAGGCGGGCCGGCCAGAGGCAGTCTGCGCGTGCGCCCCACGGCCCCGGCCTCGGGGGCGGTGCGCATGCGCCCATGGATTCGCCCACCGCCGCCCCGCCCCACGCGGTCCCGCGCATGCGCACCCGCAGCAGACAGGCGTTCCCCGCCTGGCACGGCGGCGCCCTCCTGGCGGGGCTTCGGGTACCCCCCGCGTTCCATCCCGCGCCTGCGCAGTGCTCGCCGGAGCGGGCCCCGCCCCGCGGAGGTGCTCGGGTCCTGGCAGGGGTGTAGTGCCGGGGGGGGCGAGGCGCGGGGAGGGGGGAGCTCTGAGTGGGGGGTGGCTGTAGGGGCGGCGCAGCTGCCAGGATTGGCGGGAGGGGGCGGGGAGGCAGCGCGGGAGAGGGTGGGAGCGCCGGGGGCGGGGCTAAAGGAGGGGCTGGGAGTGAGGGAAGGGGCGGGGCCAGGGGAGGGGCTGGGAGAATGGGAGGGGCGGGGCCAGGCACAGGGGCGGGGCTAAGGGAGGGGCCGGGGAGGTGTACACCTGTAGGCGGGGCCAGAGATGGGCGGGGCTAAAGGAGGGCGGGGAAGGGCGGGGCCAGGCACAGGGGGCGGGGCTAAGGGACGTGCTGAGAGTAAGGGACGGGGTCAGGCAGAAGGAGGCGGGGCCGGGGAGGGGGCTGTGGGCGGGGCCAGGGAAGGGTGGGGCTAAAGGAGGGCTGGAGGTATGGGGAGGGGAGGGGCCATGCAAAGGGAGGCAGGGCTAAGGGAGGGGCTGGGGTATGCAGGGGGCGGGGCTAGGTAGAAGGGGGTGGGGCCAGGGTGGGGAGTGGTATGGGGAGGGGCGGGGCTAAAGGAGTGTGGAGTAGCCAGGGGGTGGAGCTATGGTCTGGGGGTGGAGTTTCTGGGGAAGGGGTGGAGCCAGGCATGGGGCGGAGCTAGGAGTGGAGGGGTGGAGTGATGGGGAGGGCGAGACCCCGCAGGGCGTGGGAGAGCTCCCCCGTGTCTGACCCCCAGCTCTGCCCCACAGGGTGGCGGCGGGGCGCGGGGCCATGGCGGCGGTGGAGGAGAAGAAGGCCAAGCTGAGCCACACGCTGCTGCCGGCTGAGTCCATGAAGGCCATGGCCGAGGCTGTGGGCATCGCCCAGGTGCCCGAGGAGACCTGCCAGCTGCTGGCCGACGACGTCAGCTACCGCATCAAGGAGATCGCCCAGGTACGGGGCGTGGGAACCCCAGCCCCCCCCCGCCCCCCGGGATCACCCAGGTACGGGGCGTGGGAACCCCAGCCCCCCCCGCCCCCGGGATCGCCCAGGTACGGGGCGTGGGAACCCCAGTGCCCCCGAGATCGCCCAGGTACGGGGACAGTCCCTCCCACACTGCCTGGTTCCCGCCCTCGCCGCGGGGATCCCCCACATGCCAGGCTCCTGCCCAGGTGCCCCCTCCCCTGGGGTGCCGGCCCTAGGGCCGGGGAGGGGCCCAAGGGGCGCCAAGCCCTAACCCCCCCGTCTCCCCGCAGGACGCCCTCAAGTTCATGCACATGGGCAAGCGCCGGAAGCTGACTACCAGCGACGTTGACTACGCCTTGAAGCTGAAGAACGTGGAGGTAACAGGGCTGGGGGGCAGCCCCCCTGCGGTGGGGCTTGGGGGCGGGACGGGCTCTGCGGGCGCTCTTCAGAATGGGGCGGGGTGCATGGAGACGGCTGGTGCGCCCCTGCCTGGTGGGCCAGGCGTGCATCGCACAGGGGCCGTGCAAGGGACAGGCATGCATCGCACGGGGGCTGTGTGAACACGCACGTAAAACCCGGGACCGGAATGCATTGACCATCAGAGCCAGATGTGCATTGTACGAGTGCTGTGCAAGGGCCAGGTGCCTGTTGCACGGGGGGGTGGGGCGTATGAACGCACAGGTGAAACCACAGGAGCAGAACGTATTTACCGCTAGGGCCAGGCGTGCATCGCACGGGGGCGTGTGAGCATGCACATAAAACCACGGAACCAGAATGTATTTACCATCAGGGCCAGGGTGTGCATCACACAGGGGCCGTGCAAGGGCCAGGCGTGCATTGCACGGGGGCCGTGCCAACGGGCAGGTAAAACCACAGAACAAGGCTGTATTTACTATCCGGAGCCGCCGTGCGTCGCACGGGGGCCGTGTAACAGGCT
Source organism: Carettochelys insculpta (assembly GCF_033958435.1). Classification (NCBI taxonomy): domain Eukaryota; kingdom Metazoa; phylum Chordata; order Testudines; family Carettochelyidae; genus Carettochelys; species Carettochelys insculpta. The sequence continues at coordinate 747,955 of NC_134170.1, forward strand.
GGTAAAGCGGCAGAAGGCTCAGCCGGGGGCTTTCCCCTCGGGAGGAGCGGGGGACCTCGGCCGTCGGCCCCGGCTCGGCCCCTCACCCCCTGTTTGCCCCCCAGCCGCTGTACGGCTTCCACGCCCAGGAGTTCATCCCCTTCCGCTACGCCAGCGGGGGCGGGCGGGAGCTCTACTTCTACGAGGAGAAGGAGGTGGAGCTGAGTGACATCATCAACACGCCCCTGCCCCGCGTGCCGCTGGACGTCTGCCTGAAAGGTGGGGGGCGCCCGGGGGCAGGGGCTGGGGCACCAGGCCGGGGTACGGCCGGGCCAGGCTTCACCCCCCACCTCTCTCCGTCTCCTCCCAGCTCACTGGCTCAGCATCGAAGGCACCCAGCCGGCCATCCCCGAGAACCCGCCCCCAGGTGAGTGGGCGTCACCAGCCGCCCCGCCCCAGAGGTGGGCGCATCTCGGTGCTGGGCGAGGGGTCCCTGTGTCACCGGCTGCCCCGCCCCAGAGGTGGGCGCATCTCGGCGCCGGGCGAGGGGTCCCTGTGTCACCAGCCGCCCTGCCCCAAAGCTGGGCGCATCTCAGCGCCGGGCGAGGGGTCCCTGTGTCACCAGCCGCCCCGCCCCAGAGGTGGGCGCATCTCGGCGCCGGGCGAGGGGTCCCCGTGTCACCAGCCGCCCCGCCCCAGAGGTGGGTGCATCTCGGTGCCGGGCGAGGGGTCCCCGTGTCCCCGGCCGCCCCTCCCCAGAGGTGGGCGCATCTCGGCGCCGGGCGAGGGGTCCCCGTGTCACCGGCCGCCCCGCCCCAGAGGTGGGCGCATCGTAGCGCCGGGTGAGGGGTCCCTGTGTCCCCAGCCGCCCCGCCCCAGAGGTGGGCGCATCGTGGCACCGGGCGAGGGGTCCCCGTGTCCCCGGCCGCCCCGCCCCAGAGGTGGGCGCATCGTGGCGCCGGGCGAGGGGTCCCCGTGTCCCCGGCCGCCCCGCCCCAGAGGTGGGCGCATCGTGGCGCCGGGCGAGGGGTCCCCGTGTCCCCGGCCACCCCGCCCCAGAGGTGGGCGCATCTCGGCGCCGGGCGAGGGGTCCCCGTGTCACCAGCCACCTTGCCCCAGAGGTGGGCGCATCGTGGCGCCGGGCGAGGGGTCCCTCCCCGTGTGACCGGCCGTCTCTCTCCAGCCCCGAAGGAGCAGCAGAAAGCGGAGGCCACGGAGCCGCTGAAGCCGGCTAAGCCGGGGCAGGAGGAGGCGCTGAAGGGGAAAGGGCAGAACGCAGCCGCCCCGGACGGTAAAGGTGGGTCCCGGGGGGTGGAGGTGGAGCTGTGGGGGGGCGTATCCCGCGGGAGGGGGGTCGGCGTGGGGCTGTGGGAGGTCCCACCACTCCTGCTCCCCCAAGGGAGGAGGAGGCGGCCCTGGTGCCAGAGGGGGAGGGGCTAAATGGACAGGGTGGGGCTGGAGGAAGGACTCCCAGTGATGGAGGGGGTGTGGCCAGCCAGAGGGGGCGGGGCTGTGTGGCAGGGGGCGGGGCCCAGCAGAAGGGGTGGGGCAGGGCCGTGCTCACCCCCTGCCCCCCAGGGAAGGAGAAGAAGGGGCCGGTGCTGGAGGGGGCCCCCCTGAAGCTGAAGCCGCGCAGTATCCACGAGCTGTCCGTGGAGCAGCAGCTGTACTACAAAGAGATCACCGAGGCCTGCGTGGGGTCCTGCGAGGCCAAGCGCGCCGTGAGTGAGCCCCGGAGCCACCTGCCCCCCTGTGCCCCCCCCGGGCTCCCCTGTGCCCCCCTGGACCCACCTGCCCCCCTGCGCCCTGCTGCTGGGCTCCCCTGTCCCCCTGCGCCCCCCTCGGGCTCCCCGGGCTCCCCTGTGCCCCCCCGGGCCCCCTGTGCCCCCCTCGGACCCACTTGCCCCCCGTGCCCTCCTGCAGGGCTCCCCTGTCCCCCTGCGCCCCCCTCGGGCTCCTCTGTCCCCCTGTGCCCGCCCCGGGCCCACCTGCCCCCCTGTGCCCCCCTCGGGCTTCCCTGCCCCCCCCCCGCGTCCCCCTGCACCACCCCGGATGCTTTGCACCCCCCCCGTGGGCTTCCCGCCCCCCCATGTCTCCCTACAGGGCTTCCCTGCCCCCCCCCCCATGAGCACCCCGGGTTTGCCTGGGCTCCTGCCAGGCTGAGGCAGCTGGGCGAGCCCCTGGTCCTCCCGAGCCTGCCTGTGTCGTGGGGGGCTCCCCTCTCCCGCCCCCGGTGACAGGCCGCCGGTCTCTGCCCCCAGGAGGCCTTGCAGAGCATTGCCACGGACCCCGGGCTGTACCAGATGTTACCCCGCTTCAGCACCTTCATCTCCGAGGGGGTAAGGGGGGACCTGTCGGTGCACCCCACACTGGGGGGAGGGTGGGCCAGGACCCCTGGAATGTCACCTCCCAGGCCGTCCCCTCCGAGCTGGTCTCCCCCTGTGACCCCCCCGGGCTGGGGGTGGGGATCTGAGCCAGGCTCCCCCCAGGCCGTCCCCCCCGGGATGGGGGTGGGGATCTGAGCTGGGCTCCCCCTGTGACCCCCCGGGGCTGGGGGTGGGGATCTGAGCCGGGCTCCCCCCAGGCCGTCCCCCCTGGGCTGGGGGTGGGGATCTGAGCCGGGCTCCCCCCGTGACACCCCCGGGCTGGGGGTGGGGATCCGGGCCGAGCTCCCCCCCCGACTCCATGCTGACTGTTTCCCACCCCCCCGCAGGTGCGAGTCAACGTGGTCCAGAACAACCTGGCGCTTCTGATCTACCTGATGCGGATGGTGAAGGCCTTGATGGACAACCCCACCCTGTACCTGGAGAAATACGTGAGTGGGTCCCGGCCGTGGGGCGGGGGTCCTGCGAGCCCAGCCGGACGGGGAGAGGCTGTGGTCACACCATGGGGCCCAAGGGCGGGGCTGGATACCAGAGTGGGCGGGGCCAGCCGAAGTGGGCGGGGCCGTGCTCAGGCCATGACCGCCCCAGGGAAGGGTTGGATGTCGGAGTGGGCGGGGCCAGCCAGGGTGGGCAGGGCCAGGCTCAGGCCATGAACCCCCAGGGAAGGGTTGGATGCTGGAGTGGGAGGAGCCACCTGGGGTTCGTGGGGCTGTGCTCAGGCCATGGACCCCCCCCAGGCAAAGGTGGGATGCTGAAGTGGGCGGGGCCAGCCAGGGTGGGCGGGGCCATGCTCAGGCCAGGACCCCCCAGGGAAGGGCTGGGTGCCGGGGTGGGCGGGGCCGTGCTCAGGCCAGGACCCCCCCAGGGAAGGGCTGGGTGCCACGGTGGGCGGGGCCAGCTGGGGTGGGCGGGGCTGTGCTCAGGCCAGGACCCCCCCAGGGAAGGGCTGGGTGCCGGGGTGGGTGGGGCCGTGCTCAGGCCAGGAGCCCCCCCAGGGAAGGGCTGGGTGCCGCGGTGGGCGGGGCCGTGCTCAGGCCAGGACACCCCAGGGAAGGGCTGGGTGCCGGGGTGGGCGGGGCCATGCTCAGGCCAGGACCCCCCAGGGAAGGGCTGGGTGCCGCGGTGGGCGGGGCCGTGCTCAGGCCAGGACACCCCAGGGATGGGCTGGGTGCTGGGGTGGGCGGGGCCGTGCTCAGGCCAGGAGCCCCCCCAGGGAAGGGCTGGGTGCCGCGGTGGGCGGGGCCGTGCTCAGGCCAGGACACCCCAGGGAAGGGCTGGGTGCCGGGGTGGGCGGGGCCATGCTCAGGCCAGGACCCCCCAGGGAAGGGCTGGGTGCCGGGGTGGGCGGGGCCATGCTCAGGCCAGGACACCCCAGGGAAGGGCTGGGTGCCGGGGTGGGCGGGGCCATGCTCAGGCCAGGACCCCCCAAGGGAAGGGCTGGGTGCCGGGGTGGGCGGGGCCAGCCGGGGTGGGCGGGGCCATGCTCAGGCCAGGACCCCCCAGGGAAGGGCTGGGTGCCGGGGTGGGCGGGGTCAGCCGGGGTGGGCGGCGGCTGACCCCCGGCCCCGCCCTCCCCAGCTGCACGAGCTGATCCCGGCGGTCATGACCTGCATTGTGAGCCGGCAGCTCTGCCTGCGGCCGGACGTGGACAACCACTGGGCCCTGCGGGACTTCGCCGCCCGCCTGGTCGCCCAGATCTGCAAGAACTTCAGCACCACCACCAACAACATACAGTCGCGCATCACCAAGACCTTCACCAAGGTGGGCGGGGCCTGGGGAGAGGGGGCGGGGCCAGGGAAGAAGAGGCGGGGTCTGGGGAGAGGGGGCGGGGCCTGGGTGGAAGGGGCGGGGCCTGGAGAGGGGGTGGGGTCTGTGGAGAGGGGGCGGGGCATGCGGGGAAGGGTGGGGGCTGGGCAGGGGCAGGGCCAGGGGAGAGGGGGCAGGGCCAGGGGAGAGGGGCGGAGTCTGAAGAGGGGCGGGGACTGGGTAGAAGGGGTGGGGCCTGGAGAGGGTGGGGTCTGTGGAGAGGGGGTGGGGCATGGGGAGAGGGGGTGGGGGGCTGTGCAGGGGCAGGGGCAGGGCCAGGGGAGAGGGGCGGGGCCTGTGCGGGGGGCGGGGTCTGCAGAGAGGCAGCGCTCACCCCCCCCCCCCCCCCCCCGCTGGCTGCCCCGCAGAGCTGGGTGGACGAGAGGACCCCCTGGACCACGCGCTACGGCTCCATCGCCGGCCTGGCCGAGCTGGGCCACGACGTGAGTGGCGGGAGGGGGGAGGCGCGGGGGGCGGGCGGGCGGGCGGGGGGGGACCCCCCGGCTGACGGCTGCTCCCCCCCCCCAGGTGATGAAGACGCTGATTCTGCCGCGGCTGCAGGCGGAGGGCGAGCGGGTCCGCGCCGTGGCCGAGGGGCCCGTCGTCAGCAACATCGACAAGATCGGGGCCGACCACGTCCAGAGCCTGCTGCTGGTGGGTGGCGGCCCGGGGGGGCGGGGCCTGGGGCCGGGGGGGCGGGGCCCCGGGGGGGTCCACCATTGATTGTCAGCTTCGTTATCTTTCCAGTTGTTTCTTGTTGGCTGCTTCTCCAGCCTCTCTTATTTCCTGGGCTCCGCCCCTTTCTCTCGGGCTCCGCCCAGTCCCTCCGGCTCCGCCCCCTCATCCCTCCTACTTCCTGGGCTCCGCCCCTTTCTCTCGGGCTCCGCCCAGTCCTTCCGGCTCCACCCTTCTCTCCTGGCCCCTCCTATTTCCTGTGCTCCGCCCCTTTCTCTCTGGCTCCGCCCCATCGCCTACTCCCTACCCCTCCCTCCTGGCCCCTCCTACATCCTGGGCCCCGCCCCTTTCTCTCTGGCTCCGCCCCATCGCCTACTCCCTACCCCTCCCTCCTGGCCCCTCCTACATCCTGGGCCCCGCCCCTTTCTCTCTGGCCCCGCCCAGTCCCCGAGGCTCCACCCTTCTCTCCTGGCCCCTCCTATTTCCTGTGCTCCGCCCCTTTTTCTCTGGCTCCGCCCAGTCCCCAAGGCTCTGCCCCCTCCCCTGGGCCCCGCCCCTTTCTCTCTGGCCCCGCCCCCACTCACCCCCACCCCCTCGGCACCCCACAGAAGCACTGCGCCCCGGTGCTGGCCAAGATCCGCCCCCCGCCCGACAACCAGGACTCGTACAAGGCCGACTACGGCTACCTGGGCAGCCTGCTCTGCAGCCACGTGGTGAAGGCCCGGGCCCAGGCCGCACTGCAAGCCCAGCAGGTCAACCGGACCACCCTCACCATCACCCAGGTACCCCCGCCGCACGGCCGGGGGGGCAGGGAGGAGGTTCCCCGGGTCCTGGGCGGGGCAGGGAGCCCCAGGGGGAAGAGGGGGTCCCCGCAGGCTGGGGGGGCAGGGAGGGGGGTTCCCGGGGGGCAGGGAGCCCCGGGGGCAGAGGGGGTCCCCGCAGGCCGGGGGGCAGGGAGGGGGGTTCCCCAGGGAGCAGGGAGCCCGAGGGGGTCCCCGCAGGCCGGGGGGGCAGGGCAGAGTGTTCCCTGGGGGGCAGGGAGACCTGGAGGAAGAGGGGGTCCCCGCAGGCTGGGGGGGCAGGGAGAGGGGTTCCCATGGGGCAGGGAGCCCCAGATGGAAGAGGGGGTCCCCGCAGGCCGGGGGGGCAGGGCAGAGTGTTCCCTGGGGGGCAGGGAGCCCCGGGGGAAGAGGGGGTCCCCGCAGGCTGGGGGGGCAGGGAGAGGGGTTCCCATGGGGCAGGGAGCCCCAGATGGAAGAGGGGGTCCCCACAGGCCGGGGGGGCAGGGCAGAGTGTTCCCTGGGGGGCAGGGAGCCCCGGGGGAAGAGGGGGTCCCCGCAGGCTGGGGGGGCAGGGAGTGGGGTTCCCATGGGGCAGGGAGCCCCAGATGGAAGAGGGGGTCCCCACAGGCCGGGGGGGCAGGGCAGAGTGTTCCCTGGGGGGCAGGGAGCCCGGGGGGAAGAGGGGGTCCCCGCAGGCTGGGGGGACAGGGAGAGGGGTTCCCATGGGGCACGGAGCCCCAGATGGAAGAGGGGGTCCCCACAGGCCAGGGGGGCAGGGCAGAGTGTTCCCTGGGGGGCAGGGAGCCCTGGGGGAAGAGGGGGTCCCCGCAGGCTGGGGGGCAGGGAGAGGGGTTCCCATGGGGCAGGGAGCCCCAGATGGAAGAGGGGGTCCCCACAGGCCGGGGGGGCAGGGCAGAGTGTTCCCTGGGGGGCAGGGAGCCCGGGGGGAAGAGGGGGTCCCCGCAGGCTGGGGGGACAGGGAGAGGGGTTCCCATGGGGCACGGAGCCCCAGATGGAAGAGGGGGTCCCCACAGGCCAGGGGGGCAGGGCAGAGTGTTCCCTGGGGGGCAGGGAGCCCTGGGGGAAGAGGGGGTCCCCGCAGGCTGGGGGGCAGGGAGAGGGGTTCCCATGGGGCAGGGAGCCCCAGATGGAAGAGGGGGTCCCCGCAGGCCGGGGGGGCAGGGCAGAGTGTTCCCTGGGGGGCAGGGAGCCCCGGGGGAAGAGGGGGTCCCCGCAGGCTGGGGGGGCAGGGAGTGGGGTTCCCATGGGGCACGGAGCCCCAGATGGAAGAGGGGGTCCCCACAGGCCGGGGGGGCAGGGCAGAGTGTTCCCTGGGGGGCAGGGAGCCCGGGGGGAAGAGGGGGTCCCCGCAGGCTGGGGGGGCAGGGAGAGGGGTTCCCATGGGGCAGGGAGCCCCAGATGGAAGAGGGGGTCCCCACAGGCCGGGGGGGCAGGGCAGAGTGTTCCCTGGGGGGCAGGGAGACCTGGAGGAAGAGGGGGTCCCCACAGGCTGGGGGGCAGGGAGGAGGGTTCCCATGGGGCACAGAGCCCCAGATGGAAGAGGGAGTCCCCACAGGCCGGGGGGGCAGGGAGGGGGGTTCCCCAGGGAGTAGGGAGCCCGAGGGGGTCCCCGCAGGCCGGGGGGCAGGGAGGAGGGTTCCCGGGGGGCAGGGAGCCCCGGGGGCAGAGGGGGTCCCCGCAGGCTGGGGGGGCAGGGAGGGGGGTTCCCATGGGGCAGGGAGCCCCAGATGGAAGAGGGGGTCCCCGCAGGCCGGGGGGGCAGGGCAGAGTGTTCCCTGGGGGGCAGGGAGCCCCGGGGGAAGAGGGGGTCCCCGCAGGCTGGGGGGGCAGGGAGTGGGGTTCCCATGGGGCACGGAGCCCCAGATGGAAGAGGGGGTCCCCACAGGCCGGGGGGGCAGGGCAGAGTGTTCCCTGGGGGGCAGGGAGCCCCGGGGGAAGAGGGGGTCCCCGCAGGCTGGGGGGGCAGGGAGAGGGGTTCCCATGGGGCAGGGAGCCCCAGATGGAAGAGGGGGTCCCCGCAGGCCGGGGGGGCAGGGCAGAGTGTTCCCTGGGGGGCAGGGAGCCCCGGGGGAAGAGGGGGTCCCCGCAGGCTGGGGGGGCAGGGAGAGGGGTTCCCATGGGGCAGGGAGCCCCAGATGGAAGAGGGGGTCCCCACAGGCCGGGGGGGCAGGGCAGAGTGTTCCCTCGGGGGCAGGGAGCCCCGGGGGAAGAGGGGGTCCCCGCAGGCCGGGGGGACAGGGAGAGGGGTTCCCATGGGGCAGGGAGCCCCAGACGGAAGAGGGGGTCCCCGCAGGCCATGCCAGGCTGCAGGGCCAAGGTCCGTCCGTCCGACCGCCCCTGCGTATCCGTCTCCCCGGCAGCCCCGGCCGACGCTGACCCTGTCGCAGGCCCCCCAGTGCCCCCCGCGGACCCCCAGCATCATCAAGGTGCCCAGCTCCATCACGCTGCCTGTGCAGAGCCTGGTCTCTGGGCGCCCCTCCACCCCTACCCAGCCCTCCCCGCCCCCCACCAAGTACATCGTCATGTCTTCCGCCTCCGGCAGCAGCGCCTCCCAGCAGGTAGGGGGCGCCAGCCCTGCCTCGGTTTCCCCTCGCCTGGGGCTGGCAGCGGTGCCGCGCTCTGCTGGGTTGGGGGGGGGGCTGCCCCGGGAGCAGCTCGGGGGGCTGGCGGGGGTGGGGTGGGGGTGGCCGGGCTGGGCTCCCTCCAGGTGGATTTCGGGGGTGGGGGAAGGAGGGGCCGGGCCGGGTTGGGCTCCCCCAGGAGGGTTGCGGGGGGCCGGCGGGGGCGGGGGAAGGAGGGGCCGGGGCTGGGCTCCCCCAGGAGGGTTGCGGGGGGCCGGCGGGGGGCGGGGGAAGGAGGGGCCGAGCTGGGCTCCCCCCAGGAGGGTTGCGGGGGAAGGGGGGCCCAGCCCCCCCCAGGCGTGGGGGGCTCTGACCCCCAGCTCTCTCCGCAGGTGATAACCTTCAGCACCAGCCCGGTGGGCGCGAGCCCGGCCCCAGCGAGTGGGGCCCCGGCCCTGTCCCCGGCGGCCGTGCAGCCGGTGGTGAAGCTGGTCTCCCCCGCCCCGGCCCCGGCCCCGGCCCCCCCCAGCGCAGCCGCCCCCCCCCGCCAGCAGCGTGCAGAAGTACATCGTGGTCTCGCTGCCCCCCCCGGGCGAGGGGGGCAAGGCGGGGGGCCCCCCCGCCCAGCTCTCGCCCTCGGCCCCCCCCAAGCCCGAGTCGGCCGACAGCCCCCAGGCCCCCCCCGCCCCCTTCGGCAAGGCCAACGGGGCGCAGGGGGGCGGGGCCGGCTCGCCCCAGCCCTCCCAGTGACCCCGCCCCCTCGTGCGAGGCCCCCGGCCCACGGTGCCTCGCTGGTGACAGGGGACATCTGCCTCCTGCTCCCCTCCTCCCCGTGGGGGGCACCCAGGGCTGGTGGCTGGGGGGCTGGTGTGGGGGTTTCTCTGGGTCCCCTGCTGTACACCCGCCCTGTCCCGAATAAAGCCGCCTGTGCCCCTTCTGCTGTTTGTGTGCTGTGGTGGGCGGGGCCTGGCTCCGGGGGGTGGTGCCCCGGCTCGCACGGGGCCAGTCGCTCGGGTCCTGGTGCCCCAGCTCACACGGGGCCTGTTCCCGGAGTCCTGGTGCCCCACCTCGCACAGGCCCGGTCTCTGGGGTGCTAGTGCCCCACCTCACACGGGGCCGGTCGCTGGGGTCCTGGTGCCCCAGCTCGCACGGGGCCTGTTCCCGGAGTCCTGGTGCCCCGCCTCGCACAGACCCGGTCTCTGGGGTCCTGGTGCCCTGCCTCGCATGGGGCCGGTCGCTGGGGTCCTGGTGCCCCGCCTCGCACGGGGCCGGTCGCTGGGGTCCTGGTGCCCCAGCTCGCACGGGGCCTGTTCCCGGAGTCCTGGTGCTCCGCCTCGCACAGGCCCGGTCTCTGGGGTCCTGGTGCCCCGCCTCGCATGGGGCCGGTCGCTGGGGTCCTGGTGCCCCACCTCGCACGGGCCTGGTCTCTGGAGTGCTGGTGCCCCAGCTCGCACAGGGTCAGTCTCTGGGGTCCTGGTGCCCCACCTTGTACGGGGCCTGTTCCTGGAGTCCTGGTGCCCCGGCTCGCACGGGGCCGGTCTCTGGGGTGCTAGTGCCCTACCTCACACGGGGCCTGTTCCTGGAGTCCTGGTGCCCCACCTCGCACTCCCCCACTCACACAGGACCCCCCAGCTGCGCTGTGCGCTGTTTTATTGCGTCTGCAGGACCCCCGAGCCCTCCCGGTTCCAGCCCGCGCTGGGGGTCCTTTGCCAGCCCGCTGGGGCAGCTCCGCCCAGGCCGGGGAGCAGTGGGGTCCCCCTGGGGCGCCCCGGCAGGGGCTTCACATGGCCGTGAGCGCAGCAGGCCAGGCGTGGGCCCCCTGGGCTGTGCGGCACGGCCGGGCCGGTTCCTGGGCGCACCCAGGGCTCCACCAGCTTCAGTCGCGGGGGGGATCCAGCCGGGGGGCTCTGGGAGCTGCAAGGGGCCCTCGGGTGGGGTCTTCGGCCCGGCTGCCTGCGGCAGGCAGCCCCCCAAGTCCCTGGCGCTGCGGGGGTGCAGCGGGGCCTGGCCAGGGGGGCGGATGGTCCCATCAGCGCCGCCACTGCAGGGGGGCAGAAGTGTGAGCCTGGGGGAAGGGGGTTCAGGCCCCCCCCCCCGCCCTGGGGGAAGGTGGGGACCCCTGGACTCACCTTTGGGGGCAAGGAGGCGATGAAGGGCCTGGAGCAGGAGTGGGAGGTGCTGCCACAGCTGTGGGGAGGGGAGATGGATCAGATACACGGCCCCCGGCCACTGTCCCCCCCACCAGGTTTTCTAGGTCCCCCCCAGCCTGGTATCCCCCAGGGCCCCCCCGGCCTGGTCCCCCCAGCCTGGTATCCCCCAGGGCCCCCCCCGGCCTGGTCCCCCCAGCCTGGTATCCCCCAGGGCCCCCTGCCCAGTCCCCCAAGTCTGGTGGGTACCCACTAAGGTCCCCCCATCCGTTACCCCCCCAGTGGAGAATTTCTGGGGGGGAAGTGCCCCAGCTGGCAGGAGGGACACGGGCTGGCTGGGCCCTGTCCTGGGGGGGGGGGCGCTATCTGGCGGCCCCTCCGTGGGGCTTCCCCCCGTGTCTCACCAGGCCGGCCGTGTGGACCCCGACACACCCCAGCACCAGCAGCCCCAGCACCCCCAGGGTGGCGTCACCCAGGCGCTGGCAGGAGTCGCAGGGCATGACCGGCTGCCTCTCCTGTGGGGCAGCCCCATGGCGGGCGGGAGCGGGGGCCTGCTACCTCATAGTGCAGCAGGGGTTGCGCGGGGGGGGGGGCGCTATGGTGATGTCATTGGGGCTGTGATGTCACAGAGGGTGGCACAGGGAGAGTGAGGTGATTGGCTGTGGAGAGGTTGGGCTTGGTTGGAGGGGGTGGGGCGATTCCCCCCCCCCCGAGAGGGGAGGGGTGAACGTGCAAGGCGCTGTCTCGTGTGCTCACGGTCGGGGGGGGGGCTTGGTCCTGGCCCGTGGCCGCACAAGGGGTCGGGGAAGGGTCCCTGTGCCCCCAGTTCCCGGGTCGGCTGCTGAATGTGTGGGGTTGAGCTGCCGTTTTCTGCCTCTCCCCCACTGCACCGGGCCTGGCCGTCCCCCACTGCACCGGGCTTTGTCCCCCACTGCACCGGGCCTGGCCGTCCCCCACTGCACCGGGCTTTGTCCCCCACTGCACCGGGCCTGGCCGTCCCCCACTGCACCGGGCCTGGCCGTCCCCCACTGCACCGGGCTTTGTCCCCCACTGCACCGGGCCTGGTCGTCCCCCACTGCACCGGGCCTGGCCGTCCCCTCCACTGCACCGGGCCTGGCCGTCCCCCACTGCACCGGGCTTTGTCCCCCACTGCACCTGTGTGATGGGGTTCGGGGGTCCCCCTGCACTGCACCCCGCCCGCTGGCAGGAGAGACTCTCACTCAGCAGGTACAACAGGAGGTTTATTAGGCAACAGGTGCCCAGTTTCTCACAGAAGCGACAGCACAGCAGCCAGAGACAGTCCTTCCAACCTGTCCTGGGGAGAAGACCCCGAGGGGAGCCCCTCTGGGGTGTAGCTTTCCCCCTCCTCCGGCTGGCTGCCTTCCAGCTCTCCCTTCCCCAGCCTCTAACTGCCGCCCCCCAGCCCCATTCAAAACCCAGCTCGGCTCCTCCCTGCTCTTTGTTCAGGGCAGAGGTGTTACCTGCCAGTTGTAGCCCCAGGGTCATCCTTAGCCACTGGGAGCTGCTCTGCTTGTCTCTCACATCCAGCCTGACTCACACAGGCACCCCCCCCACTCCATCACAGCGGGACCCAGGCACGGGGTGTTACACGGCTGTGCACGCCGAGTGCGGCGTGCGACGCACGAGGGCTGTGTCGTACGTGGGGGGGCGTGTTGCAGTGGTGTGGGCCGCATCAGGATGGGTTTGTGCTAGCTGTGCGTGAGGGGGCTCTGCCGGCCGCAGGGACAGACCCGGGGGCCAGGGGAGGCTCTGGCAATGAAGCGTGTTTGTGGCACCGTGTGTGTGTGTGTGTGTGCTTGCATGCGATGCATGACAGATGCACACCTGCCTGGGGCTGTCCCCTGCCGCCAGCGTGTCAGGGTGGGGGTCCCTGCCTGCCTCCGTGTGGGGCAGTGTAGCTGTGGCTGGGGCTCGTAGCCCTCCTAGGAGGGTGCCACATCCTTGTGAGCATATGTGAGCCCACGTTTGTGCGTGAGCATCTCTGGGTGGTGTTTCGGTGCATGCACAGTTGGGCATGTGTGTTGTGAGTGTGCGCAGGGGTGCACGTGTGTGTCGGCACGTTTCTGTGCGTGGGCGTGAGTGGATCCTGAACCCCCATTCATCTCCCTGCACTCCTCTCTGGCCAGTCCCTCTCAGGACTCCCACCACCCCGTGCGACAGCGTGGCTGTGCAAGAGAATCACCATGTGAGAGCCTGGTATGGGACATGTGAGAGCGTGGTCGTGCAAAAGCATCACAGTGCGAGAGCGTGGCGTGGGCCGTGCAAGAGCATCGTCAGGAGAGCGTGCTTGTGCAAGAGCACAGCATGGGCTGTGCAAGAGGATTGTTGTGCAAGAGAATCACTGTGCAAAACCCTGGCCTGGTCCGTGCAAGAGTGTGGAATGAGGCGGGGGTGCATCGGTGCACAGGGCCGGTCCCTGCCTGCTGTGGTTAGCAGCAGCCCGGGCCTGGGCCGCAGGTGACGCCAGAGCCGTGGGGCTGCTGCAGGCAGGGCCCGGGGCGCGTGGGACGCTGAGATTTCCTGTCTGCTGAGCAAAGGGGAAGCAAAACCTGCTCTACTGCTGTCTCAGCACCATGGCCGGGCCCGTGGGGCTCCCCATGGCCGCCCTGCTCCTCACCCACTGCCTGGACACCGGTCAGAGGGGCGGGGCCCCGACTCCTGGGTTCTCTCCCAGTGCTGGGGGGCAGTGGGGGCTGGTGGTTAGAGCAGGGGGTGGGAGCCAGGACTCCTGGGTTCTCTCCCCGGCACTGGGAGGACAGTGGGGGCTGGTGGTTAGAGCAGGGGCCAGGAGCCAGGACTCCTGGGTTCTCTCCCCAGCGCTGGGAGGGCAGTGGGGGCTGGTGGTTAGAGCAGGGGCCAGGAGCCAGGACTCCTGGGTTCTCTCCCTGGCGCTGGGAGGGCAGTGGGGGCTGGTGGTTAGAGCAGGGGTGGGAGCCAGGACTCCTGGGTTCTCTCCCCAGCCCTGGGAGGGCAGTGGGGGCTGGTGGTTAGAGCAGGGGTGGGAGCCAGGACTCCTGGGTTCTCTCCCCAGCCCTGGGAGGGCAGTGGGGGCTGGTGGTTAGAGCAGGGGTGGGAGCCAGGACTCCTGGGTTCTCTCCCAGTGCTGGGGGGCAGTGGGGGCTGGTGGTTAGAGCAGGGGCCGGGAGCCAGGACTCCTGGGTTCTCTCCCCGGCGCTGGGAGGGCAGTGGGGGCTGGTGGTTAGAGCAGGGGCCGGGAGCCAGGACTCCTGGGTTCTCTCCCCGGCGCTGGGAGGGCAGTGGGGGCTGGTGGTTAGAGCAGGGGCCGGGAGCCAGGACTCCTGGGTTCTCTCCCTGGCGCTGGGAGGGCAGTGGGGGCTGGTGGTTAGAGCAGGGGTGGGAGCCCGGACTCCTGGGTTCTCTCCCCTGGCGCTGGGAGGGCAGTGGGGGCTGGTGGTTAGAGCAGGGGCCGGGAGCCAGGACTCCTGGGTTCTCCCCAGCTCTCGGGGGCAGTGGGTGCCAGTGGCCACAGCAGCACTCGGAAGGGGGACTCACCCCTTGGCTCTTCCCCCCCAGGGATCAACCAGGCCCAGCTGAGGCTCGAGGCTGAGCCCCCCACGGCGGCGGGCTCCCCCCTCCGGCTGCTGTGCACCTTCCTGGGCGTGGACCAGATCACACAGGTGACCTGGGCCCACTGGGGCCCCAACGGGAGCTGCGAGTACCTGGCCGTGATCCAGCCCTCGCACGGGGCCTACGTGCCCCCCACTCACCGGGGCCTCGTGCGAGTCACCACCGTGTCGGCGGCCGGGGAGGTGCAGCTTATGGTGCCCGGCCTAGACCCTCCCGCCAACGGCACCTGCTACTGCTGCAAGTTTTCTACCTTCCCCTCAGGCGTGTCTGAGCGGTGCCTGTGGGTGCCGAGCCCGGAGCCTGGTGCGTAGGGGCCTGGGGAGGGAGGGAGGGCCAGGGATGGAGGGCTGGCCGCGCTCTGACCCACCTCCTCCCCCCTGCAGCCGCCGAGCCCTCCCCGGCCCCCCAGGCCTGGGACCGCTTCATCCTGCGCCCCGAGGTGCTGGGCCCCCTGGGGGCCGGGGCCTTCTTCCTGCTGGGCAGCCTGGTGCTCCTGGGCCACCTCCTGCAGGCGCGGAGACACAGGTAGGAGCCCCCTGGCGGGGCAGGGGGCGATGTTGGGGGGGCTGAGAGCCAGGAGTCCTGGGTTCTCTCCCCAGCGCTGGGAGGGCAGTGGGGGCTGGTGGTTAGAGCAGGGGTGGGAGCCAGGACTCCTGGGTTCTCTCCCTGGCGCTGGGGGGCAGTGGGGGCTGGTGCTTAGAGCAGGGGGTGGGAGCCAGGACTCCTGGGTTCTCTCCCTGGCGCTGGGAGGGCAGTGGGGGCTGGTGGTCAGAGCAGGGGGCGGGAGCCAGGACTCCTGGGTTCTCTCCCTGGCTCTGGGAGGGCAGTGGGGGCTGGTGGTTACAGCAGGGGGGCGGGAGCCAGGACTCCTGGGTTCTCTCCCCGGCGCTGGGGGGCAGTGGGGGCTGGTGGTTAGAGCAGGGGGTGGGAGCCAGGACTCCTGGGTTCTCTCCCCGGCACTGGGAGGGCAATGGGGGCTGGTGGTTAGAGCAGGAGCCGGGAGCCAGGACTCCTGGGTTCTCTCCCTGGCGCTGGGGGGCAGTGGGGGCTGGTGGTTAGAGCAGGGGGTGGGAGCCAGGACTCCTGGGTTCTCTCCCTGGCGCTGGGAGGGCAGTGGGGGCTGGTGGTCAGAGCCGGGACAGGGAGCCAGGACTCCTGGGTTCTCTGTTTTTCTCTGCAGGCGGCTGGTGCTCTCTGCTCCCTGCACACACACATGCAGCTGGCAGGTGAGTTCCCCCCTCCCGCCGCTGTCTGTGGGTCTGGCGGGTAGGAAGGCAATCACCCGTGGAGGCAGGAATGGGCCCTCCATGGGGCAGAAGTGACCCTGGGGCCAACCCTCCATGGGGCAGCGGGGACCCCAGCCAGCCCTCTTGTGGGCAGAGGGGCTGGGTCCAGGCTGCTCAGGGGTGGGGTTTTCATAGACATTAGCTGCCCCCTCATGTGGGTTGTGCCTCAGCCGCCCACTGGAAAACACAGTCCCCAAGTTTCCATCCCTCAGCCTCACCCTGCCCCCCAGCCTGGCCCCTGCAGGGCCCATGTGGGGCGGAGGAAGGGGTTGGGGCTGCAGCCGGAGCCCCCCCCAGTCCACGAACCCGGCCCTGGGCCAACCCAGACCTGCAGCCCCCTGGGACTACGTATGCCATGATGCAAGGAGGTGCCCTGCTCCTCCGCAGCCCCCAGCCGGGCCCCCATTGCATGCTGGGAGCTGTAGTATCTCTCCGTGCTTGTAGCCTGGTGCCTCCAGGGGCCCTGCTGCATGCTGGGAATTTGCAGCTCCCATGAGGGGGACACAGGGTAGCTGCCCCAGAGCATGCTGGGAATTTGCAGCTCCCGTGGGGCAGAATGCTGTTGCATTGCATGCTGGGAGTTGCAGAACCCGGGGACGCAGAAGAGCCCAGTTGCATGCTGGGAATTTGCGGCCTTGAGGGAGGCGAGGGACACAGGGTGGGGCCCCATGGCATGCTGGGAGCTGTAATCTCCCTCGGCTACCCCTGGGTTTGAGCCCCCTAACCCGTCCATGCTGGGAGTTTGCAGCCCCTTTGGGGGGTGGGGGAAACACCTGGGCCCCATTGCATGCTGGGAGTGTGCAGTCTCATTGGGGGGGGTCCCCCCATCCTTAACGCCCCTCTTGCCTTCGCAGGAGACCCCCACGGCTGTGATGACCCAGCAGGGGCAGCCGGTCCAGCCCACCTCCTTCTCCGCCCCCTACGTCCTCATCAACCTGGACTATTTCACCCCCCAGCACAGACCCACTGCCCCCCCGCTGCCCCCCCGCCACGGCCGGGGGCAGAGCCAGCCCGCCCGCGGGGCACTGAGGAGGGAGCAGCCATGCCCAGGCCACTGGCCTGAGACCTGACGTCCCCCCGGCGTGCCTCAGTTTCCCTGCTACAGCCCCCTCCTCTGCGGGGACAGCGGCTCTGGAATCGCCCACAGCTTCCGCCAGGCGCCCCCGGTGTGCCTCGGTTTCCCCATGGGCGGGAAGAGGCAGCTGGCGGCAAACCGGAGCACCTAGCAAGGGGGGGGTGCGGGCCGGAGCTGCAGCCGTGGGTGGCCCCGGCGGAGGAGGTCTCTGCCGGAGACTGTGACGGGGCCAGCCAGGGCCCCCTCGGGTTTTTAACATCCAGGGGTGGAATAAATCTTGTTCCGTGCACCAGAGCAAGTGCGGATGTGCACCAGGCGTAGTCACACATGCTGCCGGCGGGCGGGGGAGGCTCACGCTCGGCGTACTGGGAATGTAGGGGGCGGCCCCAGAGCCAGCCCCTGCCGGTGCCACACCTGTGTCAGGCTTGCACGCCCTCGTGCGACGCCCTGAGATGTGTGTCTCCCTCTCCACCTTCCTGCACTGACCCCCACACGCCGTGACAGCCTCTGTCACACTTGCACGCCCTCGTGCGATGCGCTGAGATCCCAGTGTCCTCTGCACACCAGCCCCCACACTCCATGACAGCCTCTCTCACGCTTGCACGCCCTCGTGCGATGCACTGAGATCCCAGTGTTCCCCCCACTGCTGCCAGCACCTGGAAAGTTATGGACCATCTCGGGGCAGGAAGCTGGCAGCCACCCCCTCCCCCCCCCACCCCGCGCCCCGGACGCCTGAGTCCCTCTCCAAGTCGAGCTGCTGTGGCTTCCTGCCCTGGCCCTGAGGACGTGGCTGGTGGTTGTGGGGGTGGGGGGAACAAGTCGCGTCCGGCGGCTGGTGCTGATTTTGCACTGTGGAGGCGTCACCAGCGCTGCGGTTCTGAGCCCTGCCCCCCCCCCCCCTCGCGTGCCTGTCCATCCATCTGTCTGTCCACCCACCGGTGTCTCTCCCTCGGGCACCTCCTCCCGGGACCCTGCCAGGCACCCGATAGCTGGACAAGCTGACGGCCTCTGCAGCCAGGGGGCGGGCTGAGGGGGCTTAATTGGGTGCCAGCAGCCGTAGGGGGTACCCCGGACCTGCGGGGCATTGTGGGGGGGGGGCCACGGGGGAGGACGGCGGCTGGGGGGGGGTCACGAAGCGTGTTACACGTGTGTGTGAAATGGTGTGGGAGGGGCCGGCTGCGTGCGTTCCCTCCCGTCCTGCCGTAACCCCGGGCGGGTGCCTCAGTTTCCCCGAGGCCGCAGCGCGGCTGAGGAGCCTGGCCGCCGGGGTGAGCCCTTCCCTTGCCAGGGACTGGGACGAAGTGTGGGGCGGGGCAGGGCGAAGGGGGCCAGGGGCTGGGGACCCCTGGGGGCCCCCCAGAGACAGCTGGTCCTGCTGCCTTCCGGTCCCTCCGCTGGCGAGCCCGGTCTGTGCTGGTTCCTCATTTCCAGGTCGAGATGTTTCAAGCAGCTGCAGCTTCAGCCCTGTTGCAGGGCCGCGGCCTCCTCTGGGGCAGAGCTGGCCCCGAGACGCAGGGCGGGAGCCGGGAAACCCCTCGAGCCCCTTTCGCCTTGGGTGGATTCGGCGCTTGGCCTCTGCAGCACTGCAGGTGGGCACGCCCTGCCTGGCGGACGGGAGACCCCGGCCCCAGGAGAAGGACGGCGGCACATGTGAAAGGGGCCATGTGATGGGGTTCTGGGGTCCCCAAGCGCTGCCCCCCGGCCGCAGGCAGGAGGGACTCTCACCCAGCAGGTAGAACGGGAGGTTTAGGAGGCGCCAGAGCCCAGCTCAGCAGAGAGGGGTCAGTACAGCCGGCAGAGACAGTCATTCCAACCCGTCCTGGGGAGAGGAGCCCGAGGGGTGCGCCTCTGGGGTGCAGCTTCCCCCCTCGCCAGGGTGGCTGCCCCCCAGCTCCCTCTCCCCACCAGCTTCTCACTGCCGCCCCCATTCAAACCCAGCTCGGCTCCTCCCTGCTCTGTGCTCAGGGCAGAGGTGTTACCTGCCAGCCTAGGGTACAGCCCAGGGGTCATCCTTAGCCGCTGGGAGCTGCTCTGCCTGTCTCACACATCCAGCCTGCATCTCACAAACATACCCCCAATCCATCACAAAACCCCACCTGGCACTGTTGTGCAAGCCAGCCCAGCACTCCTTCACAAACCCAGGCCGGCACTCCTGTTCATCCCGGCTCGGCACCCCTGCGCCACCCAGGCCGGCACCCCTGTTCATCCCAGCCCGGCACCCCTGCGCCACCCAGGCCAGCACCCCTGTTCATCCCAGCCCGGCACCCCTGCGCCACCCAGGCCGGCACCCCTGTTCATCCCAGCCCGGCACCCCTGCGCCACCCAGGCCGGCACCCCTGTTCATCCCAGCCCGGCACCGCTGCGCCACCCAGGCCGGCACCCCTGTTCATCCCAGCCCGGCACCGCTGCGCCACCCAAGCCGGCACCCCTGTTCATCCCAGCCCGGCACCCCTACGCCACCCAGGCAGGCACTCCTGTGCAACCTGGCCAGCTTAGGTTACAGCCCCAGGGGTCATCCTTAGCCACTGGGATCTGCTTTGCCTGTCGCACACCCATCCAGCTTGAGTCTAACACGCACCCCCCCCCGACTCCATCACAGCATTAACAGGTGTGTTATGAGCAAGACCCGACGAGCCGTTCTTGCCCTCCACTCTGCGCTGGGTAGGCCTCGGTTGGAGTTTTGTGTCCCGTTCTGGGCAGCGCCGTCCCAGAAAGAGGTGGAGGAACTGGAGAGGGTCCAGAAAAGAGCGACAAGAACGATTAAAGGGCTGGAGAACGTGAGCTCTGAAGAAAGGCCGAAAGAACTGGGCTTGTTTAGTTTGGAAAAGAGAAGATTGAGGGGGGACATCAGAGCGGTTTTCAGGGATCTAAACGGGTGTCATAAGGAGGAGGGAGAAAACTTGGCTGCTGAGGATAGAACAAGAGGCAATGGGCTTAAACTGCAGCAAGGGAGGTTGAGGCTGGACGTGAGGAAAAAGTTCCTACCTGTCGGGGTGGTCAAACAGAGGAGTAAATCACCTGGGGAGGTCGTGGGATCTCCATCGCTGGAGATATTTAAGAACAGGTTAGACAGACGTCTATCGGGGATGGTTTAGACAGTCCTCGGTCCTGCCATGGGGGCAGGGGGCTGGACCCGATGGCCTCCCGAGGTCCCTTCCAGTCCTGGCGTTCTGTGATTCTATCTCTAAGCTGCACCCCCGCGGGTAACGACCTCCTGCTGCTGCTGCCTGCTGGCACCCCCTGGGCCGGCCCGGCCCTGAGCCCTGGCCCAGGGGGGTGAGTTCGAGTCCCGCTACCCCAGGGGGGTTTGGCCCCCTTCCCCCGGAACCCAGCCCCGCCAGCGGCACAGGGCGAGCACCGCGGAGCAGATGCCGATCTTGGGGAGCGCAGAGGCCAGGAGGACGAGGATGAGGACGGTCTCGGGGCGCCAGGCGCTGGGTCTGGCCGCGGCTGGTGTCGTCGGCTCTGGATGCTGCGGTCCAGGCTTGGGGCTGGGAATGGCTGAGGCTGGGGAGGGAGTGGGGGACAATGGGTGAGTGAGGGGTTCACCTGGGACATTCTGACCCCCCAAACCCAGCCACGCCCTGGCTTACAGGGGCAGTGACCCCTTCCCCCAGCCCCAGATGCAGGGAGCCCTGGTCCCCTCTACCCACAGGATGGGGGGGACCTATTCCCCTCTGTCCACTGGATATTGGGGGGCTCCTGTTCCCCTCTGTCCACTGGATATGGGGAGCCCCTCTTCCCACAGGATATGGGGTGCCCCTGGTTCCCTCTGCCCATGGGATATGGAGGGCCCCTCTTCCCCCTCTGCCCAGTGGATATGAGGGCCCCTGGTCCCCTCCACCCACAGGATATGGGATGCCCTGGTCTCCACTGCCCCATGGATGTGGGGAGTCCCCAGCCAGCAGGAGCTCTCCACCCCAGTGCCCCATGGCTCAGCCCCACCTGTCACCGTGAGGCGGGTCCCCTGCAGAGCGCGCCAGGTTATCTCGTCGTTATCGCGTGACCACACAAAGACCTGGCAGGTGTACTCCTCGGTGTCCGATTCCTGCAGGCGGTCGATGCGGATCGAGGCCGTGCGGGTCGGTTTCCCGCGCGGGTCCCCAACCAGGGTGATGCGGCCCCGGTAACCCGGGTGGGTGAACCGCTCGGTGTGATTGTACACGAACCGGCCATGGAAACCCCCTCGCCGCCAGTACACCCGGATGTCCTTCAGCGGCTCGATCTCAGGGGGGTAGATTAACCGGCAGGGCAGGGTGACGGAGCCCCCGGCCGGCGCCCTCAGCGACTCCGGCTGCTCGACCTTGTAGAAGCCCTCCTGGGCAGTGGCTGGAAACAGACCTGGAGAGATGGAAACATCACCGTATCCTACCTGGGACGCCTGGGCCTCTCCGCACAGGGGTCAGACTGTGATGGGGTTCAGGGGTCCCCCTGCACTGCACCCGTCCGCTGGCAGGAGAGACTCTCACTCAGCAGGTACAACAGCAGGTTTATTAGGCAACAGATGCCCAGTTTCTCACAGAAGCGACAGCACAGCAGCCAGAGACAGTCCTTCCAACCCGTCCTGGGGGGAAGACCCCGAGGGGAGCCCCTCTGGGGTGTAGCTTCCCCCTCCTCCGGCTGGCTGCCCCCCAGCTCTCCCTTTTCCTAGCCTCTCACTGCCGCCCCCGATTCAAAACCCCTCTCAGCTCCTCCCTGCTCTTTGTTCAGGCAGAGGTGTTATCTGCCAGTTGTAGCCCCAGGGTCATCCTTAGCCACTGGGAGCTGCTGCTTGCCTCAGACACCCAGCCTGACTCACACATGCACCCCCCCCACTCCATCACATCTCTCCCCCCTTCCAGACCGCACTGAGCGGGGTCACTCAGCCAGTGACCTGGGGAAGTTCGGGGCCCTCCCTGCGTGACAGGGCATCGGCTATGGTGTTGTTGCTCCCCTTGACGTGGACCACCTCCATGTCGTAGTCCTGCAGGAGCAGACTCCACCGCAGGAGCTTGGCGTTGGCCCCTTTCATGTGATGCAGCCAGGTCAGGGGTGAGTGATCGGTGTACACGGTGAAACGCCGTCCAAACAGGTACGGCTGCAGCTTCCCCAGCGCCCACACCATGGCCAGACATTCCTTCTCTATGGCCGCGTAGCTCTGCTCCCGGGGCAGCAGCTTCTTACTCAGGTACACGATGGGGTGTTTCTCCCCTTTGTCAGTCACCTGCATTAGCACCGCCCCCAGCCCCACGTCTGAGGCGTCGGTGAACACCAGGAAGGGCTTGTTGAAGTCTGGATTTGCCAGCACTGGGGCCCTGACCAGAGCCTCCTTCAGCGCGCAGAGGGCCTCTTGGCACTGCTCGGTCCAGACCACCTTGTCAGGCTTTCCCTTTTTACATAGCTCCGTGAGGGGGGCTGCGATGGAGCTAAAGTGGGGCACAAACCTCCGGTAGTACCCCGCCATCCCAATGAAGGCCTGGACCTGCTTCTTAGTCTGGGGTGTGGGCCAATCTCTGACAGCCTCCACTTTAGCTGGCTCTGGCTTTAAGCGGCCGCTGCCCACCTTGTGGCCCAGGTAGGTCACCTCAGCCATTCCCACCTTGCACTTCCCTGCCTTGACAGTCAGACCGGCCTTCTGGAGTCGGTCCAGCACCTGCTTGACTTCGGACACGTGGTCCTCCCACGTCTGGCTGAAGAGGCAAATGTCGTCCATGTAAGCCAGGGCAAAGCTCTCCATCCCTTTCAGTAGCTGGTCCACCAGATGCTGGAAGGTAGCGGGTGCCCCCTTGAGGCCGAAGGGAAGGACCAAGAACTCGTAGAGCCCCACAGGAGTGATGAAAGCCGACTTCAGCCGGGCATCATCGTCTAATGGCACTTGCCAGTACCCCTTGGTGAGGTCTATGGCGGTGAGGTAACGGGCTCCCCCCAGCTTGTCTAAAAGGTCATTAGGCCTGGGCATGGGGTAGGCGTCCGAGACAGTGATGGCGTTAAGCTTGCGATAGTCCACACAAAACCGAACAGACCCATCTTTTTTAGGGACTAACACCACGGGAGAGGCCCAGGGGCTGGACGAGGGTTGGATCACCCCCAGAGCCAGCATGTCTTCAACCTCCCGCTCTATGTTTTGAGCCGTCCTCCCTGTGGCTCTGAATGGCGCACACTTGATAGGGGCGTGGGTGCCTGTCTCTATTCGGTGGACAGCCAGGTCAGTGCGTCCGGGTCTGTCCGAGAACAGCTGTTGATGCGAATGCAGCACCTCCTTGATCTCCGTCTGCTGGGCAGGGGTCAGCTGGTCTGAGAGGGGAATAGACTCCAGCAAGGAGCCGGCTCCAGTCCTTGTGAGTAAATCCACCAAGGGATCATCCCCCTGCCCCTCCCAGTGTCTGCACACGGCCAGCACCAAGTTCTGCCTGTCCCAGTAAGGTTTCATCATGTTCACATGATAGACCCGGTGGCGGTGGGCCCGGTTCGACAGTTCCACCACATAATTCACGTCATTTAGCTGTTTGACAACCTTGAAGGGCCCATCCCAGGCCGCTTGCAGCTTGTTCCGCCGCACAGGTATAAGGACCATCACTTGATCCCCGGTGGCATAGGCTCGGGCCCTGGCGTTACGGTCACACCAGACCTTTTGCTTCCTTTGGGCCATGGAGAGGTTCTCCCTGGCGAGGCCCATGAGCTCGGTGAGTTTTTCCCGGAAGGTCAGTACATACTGTACCACTGATTCCCCTTCAGGAGAGGCCGTCCCCTCCCACTCTTCTCTGAGCAAGTCCAAGGGTCCCCGTACCCTCCTTCCGTACAGCAGCTCAAACGGGGAGAACCCCGTGGATTCCTGGGGCACCTCCCTGTATGCAAACAGCAGGTGGGGTAAGTACTTGTCCCAGTCATGGGGGTATTGATTCATGAAGGTTCTTAGCATCTGCTTCAGAGTCCCATTGAACCTCTCCACCAGCCCATTGGTCTGCGGGTGGTAGGCTGTGGCCCAGGTGTGCCGGACCCCACACTTGTCCCACAAGCTTTGCAGTAGGGCCGACATGAAGTTGGACCCCTGATCTGTGAGGACCTCCTTGGGGAACCCCACTCTGCTGAAAATGGACAGCAGTGCATCTGCCACGGTGTCAGCGTCGACAGAGGTCAAGGCCACTGCTTCTGGGTATCGCGTGGCAAAATCTACCACTACCAAAATATATTTCTTCCCCGAACGCGTTGCCTTGCTGAAGGGGCCCACTATGTCTATAGCCACTTTCTGGAAAGGCTCCTCTATGATGGGCAGTGGCCTCAGGGCAGCTTTCCCCTTGTCCCGGCTCTTCCCCACCCTCTGGCAGGGATCGCAGGACAGGCAATACAGACGGACAGCTGCAAAGATCCCTGGCCAGAAAAAGTTCTGTAACAACCTTCTCCTGGTGCGGTGGATCCCCTGGTGTCCTGCGAGCGGGACATCATGGGCTAGGTACAGCAGCCTGCGCCGGTACTTTTGGGGAACCACCAGTTGCCTCTGTACCTTCCATGGCTCCGCTTTGCGTCTGGGAGCCCATTCCCGGTACAGGAATCCCTTTTCCCACAGGAATCTCTCCCTGCAGCCCTCCCCCAGCTGCGGAGCTGGGCTGAGACTGGCCAGTTCCCTCAGCTTCTGCAAGGAGGGGTCTCTCTGCTGCTCTGCCTGGAATTCTTCCGCTCGGGCAGGAGCGGCTGCTACTTCCCCATCCCTGCCTGGCTCCAGCACCCCTGGCCTGTGAGATCTGGTTTTTGGGAACCCCCTTTCTCTCAGGGTTGGCCCCTGTGACTTTGGCTGGGCCTGTACCCCTGAATCTGGGGAGCGCACCCCTCGTCTTCTTTGGCTACGGGTCAGGACCAGGGCACGAGGGCGTTCACCTTGCCAGTTCTCCAGGTCAGCGCCCATCAGTACATCTGCCGGCAAATGGCTGTGCACGCCCACTTCCTTGGGGCCTTCCTTCTTCCCCCATTTCAGGTGCACCCTCGCCATGGGCACCTTGAAAGGGGTCCCATCAATTCCTGTTATCGTCAGGTGGGAATCGGGTATCATGCAGCCCGGTGCCACCACCCCGGGTCGGGCCAGCGTCACGTCAGCGCCTGTGTCCCAGAACCCCGTGACCTTTTTCCCGTCTACCTCGAGGTGTTTGAGACACTTGCTCCACAGAGGCATTGCCGCCCCCACTCTGTAAACTGGCCTCTGAGCATTTGGTCCCCCTGAGGAGCTGGTCTGTGGGGCGGATTCGGCCCAAGCCGAGTGCCCATTGTCAGCACCACCCGCCTTGGCCGCCAGCCCCTCTGGCTTCTGGGACCCCACCCAGTTGACTCCATGACCCCCCGGCCTGCTCAACCTGTCTGGGAGCTTGGGGCACTGGGCTGCTCTATGCCCCTTTCGCCCACAGCGGTAACAGCCTGGGTCTTGCTGCGTCCCTCGGGCCGGCTGCTCTGTCCGGGCTCTGTTTGGCTCTCTGGGGGGTGGGTGGCTGGCCCCTCTTTCCTGGGCTTGCCCAAGAGGTGGTCCCCTCTGTCGTACAGTTAGGGACCGGTCTCTCTGAGATTCTCGGTTTCTCCAGGACTCCCTCTCCCTCCGGGACTCCCTCTCTCTCTGAGACTCCCTCTCTTTGTGGGGCTCACTTTCAAACCTGGCCCGGCTGTTTGTGAAGTCATCTGCCAGTTTCCCTGCATCATGTGAGTTCCCCGGCTTTCGGTCCACGAGCCACACCCTCAGGTCAGGTGCGCACATCTCGTAGAATCGCTCCACGACCGCCAGCTCGATCAGGTCCTCTACGGACTGGACTCCCATTCCGAATGCCCACTTCTGGTAGTATTGCTTCAGGCGGGCGGTTGTATCTACATGGGTTTCCTCTGGCCTCTTCTGCGCCTCCTGGAACTTCTTCTTGTACATCTCCGGAGTCAGCCCGAACTTATGCAGCAGGGCCTGTTTGAACCGTTCATAGTCCCCAGGCTGCAGCCCCACGAGCTGGCTGAGCACCGCTGCGCCCTTCCGGCCCAGCAAGGGGGTGAGGTGCCGGAGCCACTCATCTGGGGGAACCTCATGCAACTCACAGGCTCGCTCGAAGGCGGTAAGGAACTCGTCCATGTCCCCTGTGTCCTGACACTGGGCCAGCACACGCGTCTCCAAGTGACTGGCCACCCCGAGCCGTCTGGCCCTCTCCCCGCTTACCGCAGCTGGGGCCTCTTGGCGTCTCGCCTCTGCCATGGTTCGCTCATGCTCCCGCTCTCGTTCTTTCTCCTCCCGTTGTGTCTCTTGTAGCTGGCGCTCGTGCTCACGCTCTCTTTCTCGTTCCTGGCGCTCGTGCTCACGCTCTCTTTCTCGTTCCTGGAGCTCACGCTTACGCTCTCTTTCCCGTTCCTGGAGCTCACGCTCTCTTTCTCGTTCCTGGCGCTCGTGCTCACGCTCTCTTTCCCGTTCCTGGCGCTCACGCTCTCTTTCCCGTTCCTGGTGCTCCAGTTCCTTTAATTTCACCTCGAGCTCCAGCCGTCTCAGCTCTGCGGCGGGGGACTCTGCCCGCGATGGACCACCGCTAGCTGAGCGCGACCTGGCGGGCACCGCGTCTGTCGGACGGCGTCGAGCTCCTGCTCCTGTCGGAGAATCCGAAATGCTTCCCGAGGCTGACCAGCCACTTTCTGCCGGGACAGGCTCTGCCCCCCCGGATCGGTCATTCTCTTCCAGCTGTGCAATGAGCTGGGCCTTGGTCGCCTTCCCCACGGTCAGGCCCCTCTCTCTGCATAGCCCCGCTAGCTCTGCCTTCAGGAGTCGGGTATAATCCATCTCCCCGCTAACTCCCGGGGTATCCACTCACCAGCAGCAGCTGCAGGAATGGCTCTGTTCCCCCTCTGACTCTTGTGAGACTACTTCCTTCTCTGGTGCTCAGTCAGCCACTGCTGGGAGCTCATCCGTGGGTGCAGTGCATCCCACTTCTGACACCAGTGTGATGGGGTTCAGGGGTCCCCCTGCACTGCACCCCGTCCGCTGGCAGGAGAGACTCTCACTCAGCAGGTACAACAGCAGGTTTATTAGGCAACAGATGTTCAGTTTCTCACAGAAGCAACAGCACAGCAGCCAGAGACAGTCCTTCCAACCTGTCCTGGGGAGAGGACCCCGAGGGGAGCCCCTCTGGGGTGTAGCTTTCCCCCTCCTCAGGCTGGCTGCCTTCCAGCTCTCCCTTCTCCTCTCCTCTAACTGCCGCCCCCGATTCAAAACCCAGCTCGGCTCCTCCCTGCTCTTTGTTCAGGCAGAGGTGTTATCTGCCAGTTGTAGCCCCAGGGTCATCCTTAGCCACTGGGAGCTGCTGCTTGCCTCGGACATCCAGCCTGACTCACACATGCACCCCCCCCACTCCATCACACAGATGCTCCCCTGTATGACGTTACTGGACTTGTGCAGGGCTCAGAAAGCCATTTCGGTAACCCCTGCCCTAAGCGTGCACCAGCCCTCGTGCCAGCTGGGCCGGGAGAGGGTCCCCTGAGAGCTGGCGTCGCCTTAGGTCTGGTGACGCTGCTCGTGCGCCCGTGTCAGGATTGTGTGTGAAGTCGTAAGTCGTGGCTCCGGGCCTGGATCAGAAATGTCTCGGGGTGAGACTCACGCCAGGAGGGGAGAACGCTTCCCCGCCAGGTGGGCTGGGCTGGATAAAGGGACAGAGGCCCAGATGGCCATTTTGCAACCGAGGGGAATGGACGGGGCGTCCTGGTCCACCCCACGGCCAACGGCAGAGAGCCCCACCCGCCCACCTGGGCAGTGCCCCTCCACGTGGGGGAGGAAGGGGTCTTCCAGCCACAGGGCCGGATGCGCCGGCCTTGGCCTTCAGCCCTCGGGACCTGAGCCTGTGCGGCCTGGGGGCCGTCCCCGGGGGATGTGTTTGCAGGGGCCCTCTCAGCTTGTACCGGCGGCCGTGTGCTGCGACCAGAGCTGTGACTGACGGGTGTTGTGTGCCCCGGAACCGGGTCTGGCCCTCGCCCTCGTCCCCCCTTGGCTCTTTCTTTCTTTCTTTGTGTCTTTCTCTCTCTCTCTCTCTTTCTCTCTCAGTCACTCCTCTAATTTCTTTCTTTCTTTCTTTCTTTCTTTCTCATTCACTCCACTAATTTCTTTCTTTCTTTTTCTTTTTCTCATCCACTTCTCTAATTTCTTTTTCTTTCTTTCTTTCTCATTCGCTCCACTAATTTCTTTTTCTTTCTTTCCCTTTCAATTACAGATGCTGTTTTGGGTAACATCTCTGGATCTATTGACCTGGGCCTGTGGCTGGGCCCTTTGGGGCCTGGGTGGATCTGCGCGGAGCTGGCGAAAGAGGGTTTTGTGGCCTCTCAGGCGAGGAGCCGGGGCTGGTTCGGGCCGTAGGAGCGGCTGGAGAATCTGTGGGTTTGCCGGGGTGGCTCCGGGCTGGGCCATGGGGCTGGCAGAGAGAGGCGTGTGCTTTGCCGTGGGGAGAAGGAAAGCCCAGCTGGCTGTAACCACCCGGTTTGAAGCCATTTACTCTCAGCTGTGGCCAGAGCCCCCCGAAACGCCCCACCCTGTGAGCCGAGTGCTGGGGCGGCGGCCCAGGAGGGATTCAGTGGGTTAACAGCTCCCACCGCCAGCAGCATGTTCCCCCAGGGGAAAAGGAGCTGAGACTCCTGGGTTCTCTCCCCAGGTGGGAGCTGCCCCTGGGATGGGTTCGGCAGTGGGGCAGGGGAGAGGCCTGGGTGGGGCTGGCATGGCCCAGGCGCAGCTCCGCCTGGCTCTGTAAAAGCCGCCCCTCGGCGGGTGCAGGGGGCCAGGTGTCTGGGGGGGAGAAGACCCCAGTGTCTCCCCGACGTCTCAGCTCCAGCCCCGCCCCATCCAGCCCCTCCCTCTCCCTCTGCCCCCCAGCTGCTGGCGTGGCCCCAAAGTCTGTCGGCCCCCCCACCTGGTTGCCCCGGGCACTCACCCCACGCCACGCACAGCAGCAGCGGGAACAGCTCGCGGCTCATGGCCCCACTGCTCGACTCCACCGCCCTGCCCCCCAGCCAATTTCCCTTCCCCCCATTGAGGAAATGGCCGACACTTCAGCTTTTCCTGTGTGAAAGCCCCATCCCACCTGAGCAGATGGGACGCTGTGGGGTGGGGGATCTGGGAGCCAGGACTCCTGGGTTCTGTCCCCGGCACTTGGGAGGGGGCAGTGGGGGCTGGTGGGTAGAGCAGGAGGCCGGAGCCTGGACTCCTGGGTTCTCTCCCCAGCACTGGAAGGGCAGTGAGGGCTGGTGGTTAGAGCAGGGGGTGGGAGCCAGGACTCCTGGGTTCTCTCCCCGATGCTGGGAGGGCAGTGGGGGCTGGTGGGTAGAGCAGGGGGTGGGAGCCAGGACTCCTGGGGTCTCTCCCAGTGCTGGGAAGGCAGTGGGGGCTGGTGGGTAGAGCAGGGGGCGGGAGCCAGGACTCCTGGGTTCTCTCCCCGGCGCTGGGAGGGCAGTGGGGGCTGGTGGGTAGAGCAGGGGGTGGGAGCCAGGACTCCTGGGTTCTCTCCCCGATGCTGGGAGGGCAGTGGGGGCTGGTGGTTAGAGCAGGGGTGGGAGCCAGGACTCCTGGGTTCTCTCCCCAGCACTTGGGAGGGGGCAGTGGGGGCTGGTGGTTAGAGCAGGGGTGGGAGCCAGGACTCCTGGGTTCTCTCCCCGGCGCTGGGAGGGCAGTGGGGGCTGGTGGTCAGAGCAGGGGGTGGGAGCCAGGACTCCTGGGGTCTCTCCCAGTGCTGGGAAGGCAGTGGGGGCTGGTGGGTAGAGCAGGGGGCGGGAGCCAGGACTCCTGGGTTCTCTCCCCGGCGCTGGGAGGGCAGTGGGGGCTGGTGGTTAGAGCAGGGGGCGGGAGCCAGGACTCCTGGGTTCTCTCCCCGGCGCTGGGAGGGCAGTGGGGGCTGGTGGTTAGAGCAGGGGCCGGGAGCCAAGACTCTTGGGTTCTCTCCCTGGCAGTGGGGGCTGGTGGTTACAGCAGCCAGGAAGCCCCACACCGGCCTGTGGAGGGGAAGTGACAGTGGTGCCGGCCTGGCCCCGGTTGCCCAATCCCTCCCGTTTCCTCCCTGCGGGCTGCCCACAGCTCCCAGCTGGCCTCCGGCCCCTGCCCGGGAAGGGAAGGCTGTACCAGGGACCCCTGGACTGGCCCCCGCCCCAGAGATGCAACCGCCACTGGGGCGCCCAGTCCTGCTGCTGCTGGCCGGGATCCTGGGTGGAGGTGGGTGTGATCGGCGGGCGCTGAGACCCAGGGTGGGGGGGCCCCTCTCCCATCCCTCCCCCCGGCACAGCCTGGGCCAGGCCTGGCTCTCATCTGGCCCGGGGGGAGGGTGTGAGCCGGCTGCCCTGGATGACCCCTTGTGCCCTGGCACCAGGGGTGGGCGGTCCAGGACTGGGGGAGCAGGAGTCCCCTGTTGCTCCCCTGCAGCCCCGGGCATGGGCTGTCTCTGCCTCCAACCCACCGGCCAGGAAATGGCTGTCCGGCCCAAACCCTGCAGCAGGCAGTTCCCCAGGTTAGGTACGGGGCTGGGAACCCATTAAAACTGGGTCTAGCACCCAGCCCCCCGGGGCCCTGATCTCAGCCAGGTCTGGGCAGGGCCCGGCCCCACTGATTCCAATGTTCCCCGTTTGCCGAGTGCGTGGGTGTCCGTCCTGGAGGGATTCAGGGGCAGGCCATCTGGG
The DNA here is from genome assembly GCF_033958435.1 of Carettochelys insculpta. Lineage (NCBI taxonomy): Eukaryota > Metazoa > Chordata > Testudines > Carettochelyidae > Carettochelys > Carettochelys insculpta. Next base: position 777,906 of record NC_134170.1, read on the forward strand.
TAGCCGACTCCCCGCCCCGGCTGCTGTGTGTTTCTCCGGGTGGTCCACCTCTCCGTGCGTGAAACAGCATTTAATCCACCCCGGTGGACCAATTCACCTGGCCGGTGCCCGGTGCCTCCTGGGGTGCAGCGGGGAGTCCGGAAGGGACGTGGTGACCGCTCCGTCTCCGTCTCTCCAGGTCTGTTTCCAGCCACTGCCCAGGACGGCTTCTACAAGCTCGAGCAGCCGGAGTCGCTGAGGGCGCCGGCCGGGGGCTCCGTCACCCTGCCCTGCCGGTTAATCTACCCCCCCGAGATCGAGCCGCTGAAGGACATCCGGGTGTACTGGCGGCGAGGGGGTTTCCATGGCCGGTTCGTGTACAATCACACCGAGCGATTCACCCACCCGGGTTACCGGGGCCGCATCACCCTGGTTGGGGACCCGCACGGGAAACCGACCCGCACGGCCTCGATCCGCATCGACCGCCTGCAGGAATCGGACACCGAGGAGTACACCTGCCAGGTCTTTGTGTGGTCACGCGATAACGACGAGATAACCTGGCGCGCTCTGCCGGGGACCCGCCTCACGGTGACAGGTGGGGCTGAGCAGTTGGGGGCCCCTCCGTCTCCTTCCCCCCAGCCGCACACAGCCCTGGGACGCTGTGGTCCTGGCTCCCACTGCCCCTGTACCCCGAATCCCCTGCTCCCCACGGCACGCGTGTGCGCTCAGCGCCCAGGGAGCAAGTTAGTTAAACGTGTGAGAAGCCTGGCCTGAGTGTGTGTGTGTGTGTGTGTGTGTGTGTGTGTGATGGAGTTCTGGGGTCCCCCAAGCTCTGCACCCCCTCTGCAGGCAGGAGAGTCTCTCACTCGGCAGGAGAACAGCGGGTTTATTAGCCGACAGGACACAGCATCGTACAGAGGAGTCAGTGCAGCCGGCAGAGACAGCCAGTCCCATCCATGCTGGGGAGAGGAGGCCCCGAGGGGACCCCAGAGCTGGGGCCTGGCCCCCTCCTTTGTCTGTCTCTCTCTCCCAGCCCAGACCCACTGCTCCCAACTCCCAGTTCCAATTCAGACCCCTCAGGCTCCACCTCCCCCTTTGTCTGCAGCCCAGAGGGGCCACCTGGTCGTCAGGTCACCCTCAGCAGGAGCCCCCACCCTGTGCGAGACACACACCCATCCCTCACTACACCACAGTGTGTGCAATGAACGAGCAAGAGCCAGCACGTGTGTGGTGAAGGTGCAAAAGTCCCTGCCTCTGTGTGTGTGTGTGGGGGGGTGAACGTGCAAGTGTCATGGCCTGAGTGTGTCTGTGTCCTGAACGTGACGGAGTGAAAGCAAGTGTGTGGGCTGAATGTGCAAGAGCCAGCACACATGTGGTGAACACGCAGAAGTCCTAGTGTTTGTGTGTGTTGAACGTGCAAGAGCCAACACATTTGTGAACGTGCAAGAGTGCTCGTGTGAGGGGGGGTGCTGAATGTGCGAGAGCCAGCACACGTGTGGTGAATGTGCAAGAATCATAATATGGGTGTGTGCGCTGACCATGTGAGTGTGTGTGCTGAACTTACAAGCCCAGAGTGTGTGACCGTGTGCGGAGTACGCGAGTGCCAGCGTGTGTGTAAAAGTGGGTGTGTGCTGAACGTGCGAGAGGTGGCGCGTGTGTGTAAGCGTTGGGTGTGGGAGCGTGTGTGCATGTGAGAATGTGCACAGAACGTGCGAGAGCTGCGTGTGTGCGTGTGCGGTGATTGTGCGAGAGCTGGCGTGCAAGCGTGTCTGGCCACGCACACACTCGTGCGAGGGCCACTCCCTGAGCTAACGCCCCACCTTGCACCATCCAGCTCAAACCAGCACCGGCACCGCCACCCAGACGCAGGCGTCGACACCACCCACGGCCCTGTCGCCAGCCAGGCTGGGGGCAGTCCCTGCCATCGCGGGGGCGCTGGCGGGGGCTGTCCTGCTGGCGCTGCTCGTTGGGCTGGCGGTGTACGGAGCCCGCCGGAGGACAGGTACCGAGACCCCCCGGCGCGGCCCACTGGGCACCGGCCCCCCTCTGCTGGCCCGGGCTTGGGGGGATTCCCCGGGGGGCGGGGGTGACACTGGCCCACCCCCTAATCTATCTGTCCGCCCGCGCCCTCTAGCTATCTATCCCCCCCCATATCCGGTCTGTCTGAGGGCCCCATGGACGGCTGCCCTGGAAGGACAGAGGGGCAGGCGGAGGGACGGGGAGGACAATTGGCTCTTGGGGGACCCATGGCCGCCAATGACCCCTCTCTGTTCCCCGCAGGCTGCTGTCAGAAGGCCCCCCCGCCCAGGTGAGTGGCCCTTCTCTGCCCCCCACCCTCTGCACTCCTCCCCAGGCCGGGCGCTGTGGGGCTGCCCTGTGGCCAGCGCCGGGGGTCCGCGTCCCCCAGGGCTGAGGTGTGCAGGGGTATCGTTCAAGGCTGGGTGAAACGCCCGCCGCCAGCAGTCTGTGTGTCCCCGGGGTGGTGCACAGCCGTGAAAACCCCGGTGCAAGGAATAACATTATTCCTCGCACGGAGGAAAACCTCTCAGGCCCCACACCCATCCCAGGGCCCTTCTCTTCACCCCAGCCTCTCCCTCGCATGCTCCCGCCCACCAAGGGGCGAGGGGACCCCTGGGCCCCCCTGCCACGCCGCGTCTTCCAGCCCCAGCTCAACAGGCCCCTCCGATCGGCCCCCCAGCAGCGCGCGGGGCCCGGCCCGAGCCCGCCTGCCTGGCTTTGCACCCGTACGTAAGTGACACACGCTTGTGAGCTGCGCACACCAGGGGTGGCCCCCCCAGAGCTCCGGGCTTCTCTTTACAGCCCCCCCACTGCCCCTCCCCAGTGGCAGCCCTGAGCCCCCAGCCCCGAACAGTGGGGCCCAGCACCCTGGGAGGAGGCCTGTGGGGCAGCTGCTGAGGCTGGGGGGCCGGCCTCTGACTCGCCGTGGGTCTGTCTTGCAGGAGGGGTCAGAGCCAGAAGGAGGACCCGGCCGGAGGCGTCTACCTGGAAATCGGGGCGGGAGGTGAGAGCCCCCCCACCCCTCCCCCTATCCCTTCACCCACCCCAGCCCCCCTGCCCTGCTGCCCCACCCCCACAGCTCACCCCCCTTTCTCGTTCCAGGGCCGGCCGCGCCCCCGGACCCCCGAGACGCTGGGCTGCTGTACACTGAATTGGCCTTTCCCAAGGCCGGGGCCGCCCCCAGCCAGCCGGTCCCCCCTGCCAGCGAGACCCTCTACTCTGCCGTCCGGGTCTGCTAGGCCGGGCACAGCCAGAACCCCGGGCAGGGGGCGGTTTGGAGGGGGGGACAGAAGTCGGGGGGCCCCCCCAGGCCCGTGGGGCACAGGCCGGGCTGGCAGCTTGGGGGGGGCCGACGACAGTCCCCTGCTATGGCTGTGGGCCGACGGTCGGTCTGTCTGTCCAGCCAGGGCCAGCGCCCCAATAAAAGCTGCTTTGATCTGCTGGTGGCGCGTCGCACTGGGGGGTGTGTGTACTGATTGCACATTCACCCCCACACCCACACCCACACCACACCCCTGGCACAGCGGGTCTCTGGCCCAGCTCCACAGGGGCGCCCCCCCCCCCATGACCCCCAGCAGCGACTCCCCCAGACACCCCCAAAGGCGGAACCCAGTGCCAGGACAGGCAGGGACCTCCGCCTGGGGGGGTCCCTGCACCCCCCCACCCCCCACCAAAAGGGCGGAGTAACTGAACAGCTGGGCTTGGGCACAGCTTGGGGGGCGTGTTGGGGAGAATGGGGGAGCAGGGGATATGGGGGGGCGTCAGAGGGGAGCCAGTCTGGGTCACTGGGGGGAAGGGCGGGGGAGGGGGCGTGGCCCGTGTAAAGGAGGGAGATGGGGGGTCAGGGCGTGGCCATGCAGGGAGGGGAGGAGTGGGCGTGGCCCGTTCCGGGGGGCGGGGTCACGGCCGGGAGGGCGGAGCCGTGCACACCAGTTTAGGGGGGACAGAGTCGCTTGAGCCCAATTTTGGGGGCAGGACGAGCATAAGAGGAGGGGGGGTCACCGGGGGGGCAGGGACACAGGAGCAAGGGGCGGGGTCACTTTGGGGGCGGGATCACTGGTGGGGGCGCAGGGGGGCGGAGTCTCTTTTGGGGGCGTGGCCAGCGCAGGGAGGGGCGGGGGTCACCTTGGGGGCGTGGCCAGGGCGGGGTCACTTTGGGGGCGTGGCCAGGGCGGGGGGCGTGGGTCACCTTGGGGGCGTGGCCAGCGCACAGGTATAAATGGCCCAAGCTGCGCGGGGTTGTCCCCTGCCCGGTCCCGCTCCGGCCCCGATCCTGGCCCGCTCCGGCCCGGCCATGGCGATCCGCTTCGCCCCTCTGCGCATCCCGCTGCGGCGCCGGCTGCAAACGGCCGCGGTTCTCCAATGGGTCTTCTCCTTCCTGGCGCTGGGTGAGCCCCACACCCCACCCCACCCCGCCCCCTCGGACGCCTGGGTCCCTTCTCCCGGGGGGCGCTGAAATCCGCCCTCACGGCGCTGCCCCACCTCGCTGCACCCCCGGTCCCCGACCTGTTCGGGGTCCCGCCCACACCAGCCCCCGCCCCCCCGGTCTGGCTCTGCCCCACTGGGGGGCAGAGTTGTGGGGCGCGCAGCCCCTTGGGTGCGAGGGGCGCGGCGGCAGTGGGGCGGGCGAGGGAGGCCGAGGGGGGATTCGGAGGGCTGGGGGGTGCGTGAAGCCAGCACTCGGTGGGGGGGGTCTGGGGGGCGCTGGGGCGCACGAGGGGGCTTGGGGAGCACGGCCGGGGGGCCAGCGCAGGGCGGGAGTGCTGGGGGGGGGTGGCCCGGGGGAGGGAGGGAGGCTGGGGGGTTCTTGGGGGTGCCCGGGGGTGGGTGTTGGGGGGACCTGGGGTATGGGAGAAAGGGGGGAGAGCGGGCGGTGAGAGGACTCGGGGGGGGCGCTGGAGGGCACCCAGGGGAGGTGAGGGAGGCTGGGGGCAGAGGGGGGCTCGGGAGGCTAGAGGCCAAGTGGGGCCAGGAGGGAGTCTCTGGGGGGGGCCCGGGAGGATGGGAGGGGCAGAGGAGGGCGTGGGAGTTCTCTGAGGGGGGCCCGAGGGGTCTCGGAGGGGGCAGGGAAGATGGGAGCCAAGGGGAGCATGGGGGGTCCTCTGGGGGTTGGGGGAGGCTGGAGGGGCAGAGGGGGATCTGGGGTTGTCCGGGGGGCGAGGGAGGCTGGGGGAACAGAAGGGGGTCGGGGGCGGTCTTGAAGGGCAGTGGGGGCTGAGCGGGGTCTGGGAGGGTCTTGGGGCGGGGGGAGGCTGGGGGGGGGCAGAGGGGGATCCAGAGGGTCTCTAGGGAGGCTGGGGGAACGGGGGGTGCTGGCTGTGTTGGGGGGCTCTCAAAGGGGGCAAGGGAGGCTGGAGGGGCCAGGGGGCTGGTCTCTGGGGGACGAGGGCTGCTGGGAGCCGAGAGGCGCCCGAGGTGGTCTCCGGGGGTGTGTGACGGAGGCTGGGGGCCGAGGGGGGTCTCCAGGGGACGACGGCAGCTGGGGCCTGGGGGGGGGTCTTCGGGGGGGGGTGATGAAGGCTGAGGACCGGTGGGGCCCAGGGGGGTTCTCTGGGGGGGTGATGGGGCCCGGGGGTGTATCTGGGGGGGTGATGGGGTGCCTAGGAGGGGTCCAGGGGGTCTCTGGGGTTGTGACGGAGGCTGGGGGCCCGGGGGTGGTGACAGGGTCCCTGGGGCCCGAGGGGGTCTCTGGGGGTGTGTGACAGAGGCTGGGGGCCGGCGGGGTCTCTGGGGGATGACAGCGGCTGGGGGCTCAGGTTGTCTCTGGGGCCCGAGGGGGGGGTCTCCCGGAGGGGGTGTGATGGAAGCTGAGGGCTGGTGGGGTGCAGGTGGGTCTCTGGGGGGTTGATGGGGGGGCTGGGGGCTTGGGTTGTCTCTGGGGCCCGAGCGGGGGGTCTCCCGGAGGGGGTGTGATGGAGGCTGAGCACTGGTGGGGTGCAGGTGGGTCTCTGGGAGGTTGATGGGGGGGCTGGGGGCTTGGGTTGTCGCTGGGGCCCGAGGGGGGGTCTCCAGGGTGGGGTGATGGAGGCTGAGGACTGGGGGGGCTGGGGAGGGTCTCTGGGGGGGTCCCGTGGGGGTGATGGGGTCCCTGGGGCCTGGGAGGGGCCCCAGGGGGTCTCTGGGGGGGGGTGATGGAGGCTGAGGACTGGTGGGGCCTGGGGAGGGTCTCTGGGGGGGTCCTGTGGGGGTGATGGGGTCCCTGGGGCCTGGGAGGGGCCCCGGGCGTCTCTGGGGTTGTGATGGAGGCCGGGGGTCCCTGTCCTGGGGGGGTCCTGGAGGGTGATGTGGTCCCTGGGGCCCGGGGGGTCTCTGGGGTTGTGATGGAGGCTGGTGGCAGGGGGGTCCTGGAGGGTGATGGGGCCGGGGGGTCTCTGGGGTTGTGATGGAGGCCGGGGGTCCCTGTCCTGGGGGGGTCCTGGAGGGTGATGGGGTCCCTGGGGCCTGGGGGGTCTCTGGGGTTGTGATGGAGGCTGGTGGCAGGGGGGTCCTGGAGGGTGATGGGGTCCCTGGGGCCTGGGAGGGGGCCGGGGGGTCTCTGGGGGAGTGATGGAGGTTGGGGGCCAGGGGATCCTGGAGGGTGATGGGGTCTCCGGGGCCCCCCTGACTGCGGCCCCCCAGCACAGTGCTGCTTGGCGCTGTTCCTGCTGGCGCTGCTGACGGAGCTGTGGGGGCTGACGCTGCTTTACGTGCTGTGGCTCTACCTGGACCGGGAGACCCCGTCCCGCGGGGGGCGCCGCTCCCCCTGGGTGCGCCGCTGGGGCGTCTGGTGCCACTTCCGGGACTACTTCCCCATCACGGTGAGCCCCCTGGGTCCCCCATGGCCTCTGTGGGTGAGGAGGGGGCACCCCAAAACCCCCATGGCCCCTGGATGAGTGGGGGTGGGGCTGGGACCCCCTGAGCCCTTTGGGTGAGTGAGGAGGTGCCCTGGGACCCACTGAACCCCTTGGGAGTGGGTCTGGGACCCCATATCCCTTGGGGGTAGGGCTGGGACCCCCTGCACCTCTTGGAAAGCTGGGGGGCTGCCCTGGGAACCCCTCACCCCCAGGGGTGAGGGCCCTGGAACCGCTGAACCCCTGTGGGGGGTGGGACCCCATGTACCCCTTGGAGGCCTGGGGGGGCTATCCTGGGACCCCCATATCCCTTGGGATAGGGCTGGGACCCCATGTACCCCCTTGGAGAGCTCAGGGGCTGCCCTGGGGTGCCTTTTGCGCCTTGGGGGTGAGGCTGGGACCCCTGAACTCCTTGGATGAGTGTGGGGCTGCCCTGGGACCTGCTGAACCCCATGGGGATGGGACCCCTGAGCCCCTTAGAGCTGGGGGGCTATCCTGGGACCCCCATATCCCTTGGGGGTGAGGCTGGGACCCCCTGCACCTCTTGGAAAGCTGGGGGGCTGCCCTGGGACCAACCAGACCCCCTGGGAGCAGGGAGCTGTCCTGAGACTTCTGATGGCCCAGGACTGGGGACCCCCCCAGCACCCGCAGCTGCTGCCTCCCTGGGGGTCCCCCACCCCAGAGCTGGGGGACCCCGGGAGGCCTGTCTCACCCCGTCTCCCCCTAGCTGGTGAGGACGGCGCCCCTGGAGCCCTCCCGCAATTACCTCTTCGGCTTCCACCCCCACGGCGTGCTGGTGGCGGGCGCTTTTGCCAACTTCTGCACCGAGGCCACTGGCTTCGGGGAGCTGTTCCCGGGGCTCACCCCCCACCTGCTCATGCTGCCCTTCTGGTTCCGCCTGCCCCTCTTCCGCGACTACATCATGAGTGGGGGTGAGTCGTCCGGACGCCTGGGTTCTCTCCTGGTGCTAGGAGGGCAGTGGGGGCTGGTGGTCAGAGCAGGGGTGGGAGCCAGGACTCCTGGGTTCTCTCCTGGCGCTGGGAGGGCAGTGGGGGCTGGTGGTTAGAGCAGGGGGTGGGAGCCAGGACTCCTGGGGTCTCTCCCAGTGCTGGGAGGGCAGTGGGGGCTGGTGGTTAGAGCAGGGGGTGGGAGCCAGGACTCCTGGGGTCTCTCCCAGTGCTGGGAGGGCAGTGGGGGCTGGTGGTTAGAGCAGGGGGTGGGAGCCAGGACTCCTGGGTTCTCTCCCCGGCGCTGGGCGGGCAGTGGGGGCTGGTGGTTAGAGCAGGGGGTGGGAGCCAGGACTCCTGGGTTCTCTCCCCAGTGCTGGGAGGGCAGTGGGGGCTGGTGGGTAGAGCAGGGGCCGGGAGCCAGGACTCCTGGGTTCTCTCCCTGGTGCTGGGAGGGCAGTGGGGGCTGGTGGTTAGAGCAGGGGCCGGGAGCCAGGACTCCTGGGGTCTCTCCCTGGCGCTGGGAGGACAGTGGGGGCTGGTGGTTAGAGCAGGGGGGGTCGGGAGCCAGGACTCCTGGGTTCTCTCCCTGGCGCTGGGAGGGCAGTGGGGGCTGGTGGTTAGAGCAGGGGGTGGGAGCCAGGACTCCTGGGGTCTCTCCCTGGCGCTGGGAGGGCAGTGGGGGCTGGTGGTTAGAGCAGGGGGGGTCGGGAGCCAGGACTCCTGGGTTGTCAGCCCAGGTGGCCAGTGACGCTGGTGTTCTTTTGCCCCAGGGCTGGTCTCTTCGGACAAGGCCAGTGTCTCCTACCTGCTGAGCCGGGAGGGCGGGGGCCAGGTGGCGGTGATCGCTGTGGGGGGCCCCCCTGAGTCGCTGGATGCCCGGCCTGGTGCTCTGAGCCTCCAGGTCCTTGGTCGTAAGGGCTTCATCAAGGCTGCCCTGCAGCATGGGTAAGTGTGGGGGAGATGGGGGGGTGGTGGGGGGAGTTGGGGGGGCAGGAGCGGGGGCATTGGGCGGAAGGGGGATTGGGGGCCAGCCGAGGGCGGTTGGGGGGGCAGGACCAGGGGTGTTCTGCGGAAGGGGGGTTGGGGGGTGGTGGGGAGGACTGGGGGGCAGGAAGGGGGAACTCGGGGGGGGGGGGAAGGACTGGGGGGCGTTATGTGGAAGGGGACTTGGGGCAGAGCAGGACCGGGGGTGTTAGGCAGAAGGGGGGAGTTGGGGGATGGGGGCAGGAAGGGGGGACTTGGGGGGATGGGGGGCACTAGGGGGCATTAGGCAGAAGGGGACTGGGGGGGCAGGGTGCTGACTGGCCCCCCATCCCCCTGCCAGCGCCGCCCTGGTGCCCGTGTTCTCCTTCGGGGAGAACGAGCTGTTCGAGCAGGTGCCGAACCCCCCTGGGTCGCTGGTGCGCGTGGTCCAGGAGCGGCTGCAGAAGACGATGGGCCTGGCGCTGCCCCTGTTCCACGCCCGCGGGGTCTTCCAGTACAGCTTCGGCCTCCTGCCCTACCGCAGCCCCATCCACACCGTGGGTGAGCGGGGCCGGGGCTGGCCCGGACGCCGGGGTTCTCCCTGCACAGCGGGAGGGGGGCTGGGAGCCAGGACTCCTGGGTTCTCTCCCTGGCACTAGGAGGGCAGTGGGGGCTGGTGGTCAGAGCAGGGGGCGGGGGTCAGGACTCCTGGGTTCTCTCCCTGGCACTAGGAGGGCAGTGGGGGCTGGTGGTCAGAGCAGGGGGTGGGAGCCAGGACTCCTGGGTTCTCTCCCCGGTGCTGGGAGGGCAGTGGGGGCTGGTGGTCAGAGCAGGGGGCGGGAGCCAGGACTCCTGGGTTCTTTCCCCAGCGCTGGGAGGGCAGTGGGGGCTGGTGGTCAGAGCAGGGGGTGGGAGCCAGGACTCCTGGGTTCTCTCCCTGGCACTGGGGGGCAGTGGGGGCTGGTGGTTGGAGCAGGGGCCGGGAGCCAGGACTCCTGGGTTCTCTCTCTGGCACTGGGGGGGGCAGTGGAGGCTGGTGGTTAGAGCAGGGGCCGGGAGCCAGGACTCCTGGGTTCTCTCCCCGGTGCTGGGAGGGGGCAGTGGGGGCTGGTGGTCAGAGCAGGGGGCCAGGATGCCTGGGTTCCCTGCAAGTGGACCTTGCCAGGCTGGGGGTCAGCAGGCCTGGGGGGGTGGGTGGGGCTGGACGGTGGGGCTGGGGGCTGCCTCTAACCACTCTCTCTCCCCCAGTGGGGGCTCCCATCGATGTCCCCCGCAACCCGTTCCCCTCGCAGCAGGACATCGACCGCCTGCACGCCGTCTATCTAGAGAAGCTGATTGCCCTCTTTGAGGCACACAAGGGCCGCTATGGGGTGCCCCCCGACAGACACCTGAACCTCATCTAGGGCAGCTGGCCCTGCAGCCCTCTGGGACTCAGCTGTGGGGCAAGGGGTGGCCAAGCCGAGCTCCCCTGGCCTGGCCCCTTTGGCTGGAGCGGGGTGTTGAGAAAGGGCAGCTGTGGGGCCCAGGTTGTCTGGCCAGCCCCTGTTTGCTGTGGGCCTGGGCCAAGCTGTAACTCCAGCCCCACGGGGCCTGCAATAAACCAGTTGGTTTCAAGCGGCCGTCTGCGTTGCTGGGGGAAGGGGCAGTGGGGTGGGGGAACCAGGGCAAAGGGGTGGCGGGGGGGGGGGGTAGGCTGGGCCCTTCCTGCCGCTTGGAGCTGGTGAACCCAGGAGTCCGGGCTCCCAGCCCCCCACCCCCTCCAGCTCGCCTCCCTGAGTGGGGGGGAGAAGTCAGAGCAAGAGCTGGTTAAACATTGATCTGTCTGCAAACGCAGCTGGGCAAAGAGCAGGGCCGGGTTGGCTGGGGAAACTGAGGTGGGGGGGCAGCAGTGGGGGCTGTGGGGTGGGAGCCAGGACTCCTGGGTTCTCTCCCCAGCACTGGGAGGGCAGTGGGGGCTGGGGGGGTAGAGCAGGAGCCAGGATTCCTAGGCAGTGGGGGCTGGTGGCTAGAGCAGGGGGGTGGGAGCCAGGACTCCTGGGTTCTCTCCCTGGTGCTGGGAGGGCAGTGGGGGCTGGTGGTTAGAGCAGGAGCCAGGACTCCTGGGTTCTCTCCCCGCAGTGGGGGCTGGGGGGGTAGAGCAGGAGCCAGGATTCCTGGGCAGTGGGGGCTGCTGGTTAGAGCAGGGGCCAGGAGCCAGGACTCCTGGGTTCTCTCCCTGGCACTGGGAGGACAGTGGGGGCTGGTGGTTAGAGCAGGGGTGTGGGAGCCAGGACTCCTGGGTTCTCCCCCAGCAGTGGGGGCTGGCCCCCTTTTCCCAGCAGCTCATGTGGCTACCCCCTCCCCCAGGCAGCCCCCTCCAGCAGCCGGGATGCCAGGGCAGATGGGCCCTTGGCCAACAATCCCCGTGGCGAGTATCCAGCCTCTAGGCCTGCCTGGAGGGGAAAGGCCAGAGGCAGCTCAGGTCCTGCTGGGGGGCACCCCCTGGCCTGAACCCATTTAACACCCTCCGGGGGACTGCTGGCTCGGGCTGTGGCGTTCACCTGGGGAACTCCTCGCAGGGTGAGGCTGTGCCAGGCAGGGGGTACCCACAGCTGCCCCAGCCCTGCAGGAGGGGGCTGGCCAGGGGTGGTGGCCCCTGCCACAGGCTCAGGCTGGCAGATAGGACCCAGGCTGGAGGGAGTGTGGGTCAGAGCCAGCCTGGGTCTTGTGTGGTGCCCTGGGAGGCTGCCAGCTGGTGCAGGGATGGGCTGGGGGGGGCAGTGCCCCCCATGGGAAGCAACCAGGGCTGAGACAGGACAGCAGGGGAACCCCACAATGCTGATAGACCCCAGGGAGCCTCCCTGCACCCATTGAACCCAGGAGTCCTGGCTCCTGCTCTGACCCCCTGCCCTCCCAGTGCTGGGGAGGGAACCCAGGAGTCCTGGCTCCTCACCCCCCTGCTTTGACCACCAGCCCCCACTGCCCCCCAGCACTGGGGGAGAACCCAGGCATCCAACCTGGGCCAGGCCTTGCAGCAAGGCCCGTCCCTGTCTCCCACTTATCTCCTGCCCCACTCGACTCTCTCCTGTTGGTGTCAGGGCCAAAGTCCGGCTCCTTGAGCGGGACGAGGTTCTGGCATAGGGTGCAGGGCCCTGGAGCCGGCGGTAAGCAGCCCCTGTAGGGGGAGGGCTGGGGGGTGGCCCCCCAAAATCCTGAGGCTGACCCACTGCTTTACCCCCTCCCCAGGCTGGTCTCCCCACTCCCCCGTTGTCTTGGGGCTGAGAGAAACTATGAGCATGTCCCCGCCCCAGAGGTGGGCGCATCTCGGCGCCGGGCGAGGGGTCCCCGTGTCACCGGCCGCCCCGCCCCAGAGGTGGGCGCATCTCGGCGCTGGGCGAGGGGTCCCCGTGTCACCGGCCGCCCCGCCCCAGAGGTGGGCGCATCTCGGCGCCGGGCGAGGGGTCCCCGTGTCACCAGCCGCCCCGCCCCAGAGGTGGGCGCATCTCGGCGCCGGGCGAGGGGTCCCTGTGTCACCAGCCGCCCCGCCCCAGAGGTGGGCGCATCTCGGCGCTGGGCAAGGGGTCCCCGTGTCACCAGCCGCCCTGCCCCAGAGGTGGGCACATCTCAGCGTCAGGGGAGGGGTCCCCCTATCACTGGCTGCCCTGCCCGAGGTGGGTGCATCTTGGCACCGGGCGAGGGGTCCCCATGTCAGCGGCCACCCCGCCCCAGAGGTGGGCGCATCTCGGCGCCGGGCGAGGGGTCCCTGTCTCACCAACTCGGCGGTTTCAGGGCTGGGCAAGACGGAGCCTGGCCCCCCATGTGCTGCGTGGAGCCGGCTCCCCCCGGCAGGATGTCGAGCACGCTGAAGCGGTCCCTGGAGGTGCTGAGTGTGTTTCAGTGGGTGCTCACCTTCCTCTTCTTCGGTAGGTGGGGCCGGAGGAGGGGTAGCGGCAGGGCGGGGAAGTGTCTGTGTCCAGCTCTCCGCCAGCTCCCTCTCCTGGGGGGCCAGGCCCTGAGCCCCCTTTGCCTGTGCTGTGGGGTTGAGATCCTGTTCTGCCCCCTGCCACGCTGTGACTCTCTGCCCCAGCCATTCCGCTGCCCCCTCGCTGGCCGTGTGGGAGCCGGGGGGGAGTTTTCAGGGTGCCCCTCGGCCGACCCCGAGCTCGTGAACACGTTGAATGGCTCGGACTGGTCCCGGGACAGAGCCAGGAGAGGACCTGCCCTCTCGGCCCGCCCCAGCTCTGGAGGGAGGGCAGGCGGCGGGGGGGGTTGCATGTGTGAGACTCAAGCTGGATGGGTGTGTGACAGGCAGTGCAGATCCCAGTGGCTAAGGATGACCCCTCGGGCTGTAACCTAAGCTGGCCAGGTTGCACACAAGTGCCGGCCTGGGTGGCACAGGGGTGCCGGGCTGGGATGAACAGGGGTGCCGGCCTGGGTGGCGCACGGGTGCCGGGCCAGAATGAACAGGAGTGCCGGCCTGGGTTTGTGAAGGAGTGTTGGGCTGGTTTGCACAACAGTGCCAGGTGGGGTTTTGTGGTGGATTTGGGGAGTGCATGTGTGAGTCAGGCTGGATGTGTGTGAGGGGCAGAGCAGCTCCCAGCGGCTAAGGATGACCCCTGGGCTGTACCCTAGGCTGGCAGGTAACACCTCTGCCCTGAGCACAGAGCAGGGAGGAGCCGAGCTGGGTTGGAATGGGGGCGGCAGTGAGAAGCTGGGGGGAGAGGGAGCTGGAGGGCAGCCAGCCTGGCGCGGGGGGAAGCTGCACCCCAGAGGGGCACCCCTTGGGCTCCTCTCCCCAGGATGGGTTGGAATGACTGTCTCTGCCGGCTGTACTGACCCCTCTGTGCTGAGCTGGGCTCTGGTGCCTCATAAACCTCCTGTTCTACCTGCTGGGTCAGAGTCCCTCCTGCCTGCGGCCGGGGGGCAGCGCTTGGGGACCCCTGCACCCCATCACAGGTTTGCACAAAACAGCCAGACTGGGCTGCACACAGTCGTGCTGCGACCTTTATGCGCCGGACTCAGTGGCTGGGTGAAGCCGCGCTCTGAGGGGGGCCCCTCTGGGGTGCAGCTTCCCCCCGCGCCAGGCTGGCTGCCCTCCAGCTCCCTCTCCCCCCAGCTTCTCACTGCCGCCCCCATTCAAACCCAGCTCGGCTCCTCCCTGCTCTGTGCTCAGGGCAGAGGTGTTACCTGCCAGCCTAGGGTACAGCCCAGGGGTCATCCTTAGCCGCTGGGAGTTGGGAGCAGTGAGTCTGGGCTGGGAGAGAGAGACAAAGGAGGGGGCCAGGGCCTGGCTCTGGGGGCCCCTCGGGGCCTCCTCTCCCCACATGGATGGGACTGGCTGTCTCTGCCGGCTGCACTGACCCCTCTGTACGACGCTGTGTCCTGTCGGTGAATAAACCCGCTGTTCTCCTGCCGAGTGAGAGTCACTCCTGCCTGCGGCCGGGGTGCAGAGATTGGGAGACCCTGAACCCCATCATGGGACTGCACCACCCCAGAGGTGGGCGCGTCTCGGCACCGGGCGAGGGGGTCCCCGTGTCCCCGGCCGCCCCGCCCCAAAGGTGGGCGTGTCTCGGCACCAGGCGAGGGGGTCCCCGTGTCCCCGGCCACCCCGCCCATCCCAGTGGGCTCCTGCTTTGGCCGACCTGCTCTCCACTCATGATGCGCACGGCGCCTTCTTTCCGTTCCGTCTTCAGCGCAGCTGAGGCTGGGGGTAGGTTCCTGAGTCCCATCGCCCGGGTGGTGGGATTGAGGCGTGTCCAGCCCTGCCTGTTTCAGGGCTTTGGCTTCGATGCAAGCAGCGGGAATGGGGTTTGCTCCTCACACCGGGCTTGCCCTGGCCCCCCAAGAGTGGGGAGAACTTGGTGGTTTCAGAACGGGCCTGCTCAGTCCGGCAGGGCGAGCTCCGTCCGCGAGGGGGGCATTTAGGGATCTGGGGCAAATAGATTTAAAACAAAGGAGGGGGTGGCACACTGGTTCCCCCAAACCAGAGCCGGGAGGGACACCCCGGTCGTCCGAGACTTCCTGGGTTCCCCTCAGCAGGAGCCCCGCGCCCCCGGTGAGCCCCTCACGTACACAGACGGGTGTGGCCGAGAGACGGCTGGAGAACCGCGGGTCCGAAATGCCTCCGTAAAACGCCATCCCCAGGGATCACCGCCCTGCCCGATGCCGGAGCTGGGGCGCAAGGCGGCAAACAGCTGGGCAGGCGCCCGAGCCGGCGTGGGTTCGGCAACACCGAACGCCGGGGCTGCTTTAACCAGCCCGGTGGAGACGGGGGAAAGCGGTAGATGCGCTATCTCCAGGGAGGCTTTCGGGAGGGTCTTGCATGACCCAGGGGCACGCTGGCGAGGTGGGGTGTGGAACGGGGTTCGTGGCTGTCCTCCGAGAGGAGGCGTCATTGGGCCGCAGCCCTGCTGGTGGGGCGTGACCCCTGCGGCTTGTTTGAGGGGTCAGGTCTGGTCTGTGTCGTCAACAGCTGAGCTCCCCCCGGCCCAGGGCAGGACTGGCTGGCTCAGGGGGTGGGAATGGGGCAGGGCCTGGCCCCTCTAGGGGCGCCGGCTCCCCCCGGCCCAGGGCAGGACTGGCTGGCCGGGGGGCAGGGAGTGGGGCAGGGCCTGGTTCCCCTAGAGCACCGGCTTCCCCGGCCCAGGGCAGGGCTGGCTGGCTTAGGGGGTGGGAATGGGGCAGGGCCTGGCCCCTCTAGGGGCGCCGGCTCCCCCCAGCCCAGGGCAGGACTGGCTGGCTCAGGGGGTGGGAATGGGGCAGGGCCTGGCCCCTCTAGGGGCGCCAGCTCCCCCGGCCCAGGGCAGGACTGGCTGGCTCAGGGGGTGGGAGTGGGGCAGGGTGGAATTTAAAGGACCCCACTGTGGAAGGAACAATCAGGCTCCCACCTACAGACCGGGAAGAGGCTGCCTCGGCAGGAGCGTGGCGGAAAGGGGTCTGGAGGGCTGACCGGGGGGGGCACCGGCTGAACGTGAGGCAACCGTGCGATGCCCTCGCACGAAAGGCCAACGTGCCCTCCGCCGGAGTCTGGGCCCCACGTTTGGGGGAAGAAATGGGGGGGGGGAAAACGATTCCCCTGGGCCTCTCAGGGTAGGTCAGAGCAATGGGCTCAAGCTGCAGCCAGGGAGGCGGAGGTGGGACAGGAGGAAATGCTCCCCACCTGCCGGGGGGACTGGGGGCCCGACGACCTTGCCGCCGCTGCAAGATGGGGCTGTTTGACCCCCCACCGTGGGGCCTGTGCTTTCCCCACAGGGGCTTTCTTCACCACCCTGCTGCTCTACCTGCTTTCCACCCGCTTCTGGGCCGTCTCCGCGCTCTACTTCGTCTGGTGGGTCATCGACCGCGACACCCCACACAGGGGTGAGTGGCCCTGCCCCACTCCCTGCCCCCCAAGCTGGCCAGTCCTGCCCTGGGCCGGGGGAACCGGTGCCCCTAGAGGGGCCAGGCCCTGCCCCATTCCCTGCCCCTGAGCCAGCCAGCCCTGCCCTGGGCCGGGGGGAGCCGGCACCTCTAGAGGGGCCAGGCCCTGCCCCACTCCCCGCCCCCCATCACCCCCCATCTCTCCCCACAGGCGGGCGCCGTTCAGACTGGATGCGAAGATGGCGAATCTGGCAGCATTTCACTGACTATTTCCCCGTAAAGGTAGAGGGGGGCTGAGGGGATTGGGGGGCCCAGCCTGGGGGGCAGGGCCTCGCCCCAAAGGGGTAAGGGGTCTGCCCAGCAAACAGGGAGGGGAGGGGTGGGATTTGGGAGCAGAGGTGGGACTTTGGGGGGGCAGTAGTCTGAACACACAGCCCCCCGACCTCCACTGGGCCTGCCCCTCTGCCAGCCCCACAACCTCTGCCCTTCCACCACCCCACCCCGCCACCCCCGCAACCTCTGCCCCCTGCCAGCCCCACAACCTCTGCCCTTCCACCACCCCACCACCCCCGCAACCTCTGCCCCCTGCCAGCCCAACAGCCTCTGCCCCTCTGCCAGCCCCACAACCTCTGCCCTTCCACCACCCCACCCCGCCAGCCCCGCAACCTCTGCCCCTCTGCCAGCCCCACAACCTCTGCCCTTCCACCACCCCACCCCGCCACCCCCGCAACCTCTGCCCCCTGCCAGCCCCGCAACCTCTGCCCCTCTGCCAGCCCCACAACCTCTGCCCTTCCACCACCCCACCCCGCCAGCCCCGCAACCTCTGCCCCTCTGCCAGCCCCACAGCCTCTGCCCTTCCACCACCCCACCCCGCCAGCCCCGCAACCTCTGCCCCCTGCCAGCCCCACAGCCTCTGCCCTTCCACCACCCCACCCCGCCAGCCCCGCAACCTCTGCCCCTCTTCCAGCCCCACAACCTCTGCCCTTCCACCACCCCACCCCGCCAGCCCCACACCCGCCGCTCTGCCCGCAGCTGGTGAAGACGGCCGAGCTGCCCCCCGACCGTAGCTACGTGCTGGGCTCCCACCCCCACGGCATCATGTGCACCGGGGCCTTCGCCGCCTTCTGCACCGAGGGCCCCGGCTTCTCCCGCCTCTTCCCCGGCCTGCGCCCCAGCCTGGCCCTGCTGGGGGGGCTCTTCCACCTGCCCGTCTACCGCGAGTACATGATGGCCGCGGGTGAGCAGGGCCTGGGGGGCGGCCGCTCTCGGGGGGCGGGAGATGGGGGCGCAGGCACCCCGTGGGGGGGCAAGGGGGGGAGGGGGGTCACAGAGACCCTGGGGGCAGGGCAGGGGATGGGGGCGCAGACACCCCATGGGGGGCAGGTGATGGGGGGCACAGACACCCCATGGGCAGGGCAGGGGGTGGGGGCGCAGACACCCCATGGGGGGGCAGGGGGTGGGGGGGGCAGACACCCCATGGGGGGCAGGTGATGGGGGCACAGACACCCCATGGGCAGGGCAGGGGGTGGGGGGGGCAGACACCCCGTGGGGGGCAGGTGATGGGGGCACAGACACCCCATGGGCAGGGCAGGGGGTGGGGGGGGCAGACACCCCGTGGGGGGCAGGTGATGGGGGCACAGACACCCCATGGGCAGGGCAGGGGATGGGGGGCACAGACACCCCATGGGGGGCAGGTGATAGGGGCACAGACACCCCGTGGGCAGGGCAGGGGATGGGGGCGCAGACACCCCATGGGGGGCGGGAGATGGGGGCGCAGACACCCCATGGGCAGGGCAGGTGATGGGGGGCACAGACACCCCGTGGGCAGGGCAGGGGGTGGGGGCGCAGACACCCCAAGGGGGGGCAGGGGATGGGCTCAGGCCCCCCGTGGGATGGGGGAAGACAGGGCCCCCCCCAGTCGGGGACAGACCCTCCCCGCCGCCCCCCTTGCGCTATGGGATGCGGGGGGGCTCCCTCCCCCCCCGTGCCCTGGTGCCCCCCCCCACCCCCGCTGCCCCCCACTCTGCAGGGATGTGCCCCGTGAGCCTGCCCAGCCTGGACTCGCTGCTGGCCCGGCCCGGCTGCGCGGTGGCCATCGTGGTGGGGGGCGCGGCCGAGTCGCTGGACTGCGCCCCCGGGGAGCACCGCCTCACCCTGCGGAGGCGCCGCGGCTTCGTGCGCCTGGCGCTGCGGCACGGGTGAGCCCTGGGGGGGCGCAGGGGGGCGGGGCTCAGGGCTGGGGGATCGGAGGGGCGCAGGGGGGCCAGGGGGTAGCGGGGCGCCCCCTGACGCCGGCGGTGCCGCAGGGCAGAGCTGGGGGGCCAGGCTGGGAGGCACTGGGGGGATCAGGGGGCGCCGGGGTGGGGATCGGGGTGCCCCCTGACCCTGGCGGTGCCATAGGGCAGAGCTGGGGGGCACTGGGGGGATCTGGGGGGCCAGGGGGATCGGGGGACACCGGGTGGGATCAGGGGGGCGCCGGGGGGGATCGGGGCGCCCCCTGACCCCGGTGGTGCTGTAGGGCAGAGCTGGGGGGCGCTGGGGGGATCTGGGGGGCCGGGGGGATGAGGAGGCGCCGGGGGGGGGATCGGGGTGCCCCCTGACCCCGGAGGTGCCGTAGGGCAGAGCTGGGGGAATCTGGGGGGATAGGGGGACACCGGGTGGGGATCGGGAGGCGCCGGGGGGGGATTGGGGCTCCCCGTGACCCCAGCGGTGCAGTCGGGCAGAGTTGGGGGGCGCTGGGGGGATCTGGGGGGCCGGGGGGATCGGGAGGCGCCAGGGGGGGAGATCGGGGCTCCCCGTGACCCCGGTGGTGCCGTCAGGCAGAGCTGGGGGGTGCTGGGGGGATCTGGGGGGCCGGGGGGATCGGGAGGCGCCGGGGGGGGAGATCGGGGCTCCCCGTGACCCTGGCGGTGCCGTCGGGCAGAGCTGGGGGGCGCTGGGGGGATATGGGGGGCCAGGGAGGTCGGGGGTCGCTGGGGGGGGGTCGGGGCTCCCCGTGACCCCGGCGGTGCCGTCGGGCAGGGCGGCGCTGGTGCCGGTTTACACCTTCGGGGAGAACGAACTGTTCCGCCAGCTGCGGGGCCCCCCCGACGGCCGCCTCCGCCGCCTCCAGCTGCGCGTCAAGGCGCTGGCCGGCTTCGCCCCCTGCCTCTTCTGGGGCCGTGGGCTGCTGCCCCGCCCCGCGCCCCTCACTGTCGTGGGTGAGCTGCCCAGGGGGCGGGGCTCTGCGGGACGGGGCGGGGCTTTGCTTGGTGGGGAGGGGCTCTGCTGACCGGGGTGGGGCTCTGCTGGACGGGGCGGAGCTCTGCTGGGCAGGGGGAGGGGCTTTGCTTGGGGGGGTGGGGCTTTGCTGGGTAGAGGCGGGGGTCTGCTGATGGGGGGAGCTCTGCTGACCAGGGCGGGGCTCTGCTGGACGGGGCGGGGCTCTGCTGGGCAGGGGGAGGGGCTTTGCTTGGGGGGGTGGGGCTTTGCTGGGTAGAGGCGGGGTCTGCTGACGGGGGGGCTCTGCTGGACGGGGAGGGGCTCTGCTGGGCAGTGGGGGGGTCTGTGCTGGGGCAGGGCCCTCGTGGACGGGGGCGGGGCTCTACCGGGCGGGGGCGGGGCCTCACTAACCCCGCCCTCTCCCGGCAGTGGGGCGCCCCATAGAAGTGCCGCACCGCCCTGTGCCCAGTCCAGAGGAGGTGGCGCATTTCCACCAGCTCTACGTGCAGGAGCTGCACCGCCTCTTCGAGTGCCACCGGGCCAGCTGCGGGGTACCGCCCACCGCCCGCCTCATCGTGGGCTAGGGCCCGGCCCCCCGGCTGCTCCCACCGCCCCCGGGCCGGCTGCTCCCACCGCCCCCGGGCCGGCTGCTCCCACCGCCCCCGGGCCGGCTGCTCCCACCGCTCCGGGGCCGGCTGCTCCCACCACCCCCGGGCCGTGTGCTCCCACCACCCCCGGGCCGTGTGCTCCCACCGCCCCCGGGCCGTCTGCTCCCACAGCTCTGGGGCCGGCTGCTCCCACCGCCCCCGGGGCCATCTGCTCCCACCGCTCCGGGGCCGTCTGCTCCCACCGCTCCGGGGCCGTCTGCTCCCACCACCCCCGGGCCGTCTGCTCCCACCACCCCCGGGCCGTCTGCTCCCACCACCCCCAGGCCGTCTGCTCCCACCGCTCCAGGGCCGTCTGCTCCCACAGCTCCGGGGCCGTCTGCTCCCACCGCCCCCGGGGCCGTCTGCTCCCACCGCCCCCGGGGCCGTCTGCTCCCACCGCCCCCGGGCCGTGTGCTCCCACCGCCCCCGGGCCGTGTGCTGTCACCACCCCCAGGCCGTCTGCTCCCACCGCCCCCAGGCCGTGTGCTCCCACTGCTCCAGGGCCGGCTGCTCCCACCGCCCCCGGGCCATCTGCTCCCACTGTCCCTGGGCTGTCTGCTCGCACCACTCTGGGGCCGGCTGCTCCCACCGCCCCCGGGGCCATCTGCCCCCACCGCCCCCGGGGCCATCTGCCCCCACCGCCCCCGGGGCCATCTGCCCCCACCGCCCCCGGGGCCATCTGCTCCCACCGCTCCGGGGCCGTCTGCCCCCACTGTCCCTGGGCTGTCTGCTCGCACCACTCTGGGGCCGGCTGCTCCCACCGCCCCCGGGCCGTCTGCTCCCACCGCCCCCGGGGCCATCTGCTCCCACCGCTCCCGGGGCTGTCTGCTCCCACCGCCCCCGGGGCCATCTGCTCCCACTGCTCCAGGGCCGTCTGCTCCCACCGCCCCCGGGGCCGTCTGCTCCCACCGCTCCGGGGCCATCTGCCCCCACTGTCCCTGGGCTGTCTGCTCGCACCACTCTGGGGCCGGCTGCTCCCACCGCCCCCGGGCCGGCTGCTCCCACCGCTTCTGGGCTGGCTGCACCCACCGCCCCGGGCCCGCACCTCACAGCCAGGCTCTGCCCCCCCCACCCCGGTGGACCCCCCCCCAGAGCTTGGCCGTGCCCTTGCTGCTCCGCCGGGGGGGTGGGGGGGCTGTTACCCCTTCTTTAATAAACCCTCCAGAGTTGAGCTTGGGACTCAAATCTGTTTTCTTTAAATACATCTGAGGTAGCCCCCCCCCCGGAGTGAGACTGGGCCCCCCCAAGCCCCCTCACCCCTCCACTGAGACTGGCCCCCCCAAAAACTCCCCCTGTGGGGGCGCTTCGCTGAGAGTCAGGGGCGTTTCCGTCCTGAGCCGGACTGCGGGACGGGACGGGGGTGGGCTTGGGGGGCTCGGGGCCGGGGGGCTTTGGGCCAGGGGCCTTTTCTCCCTTCCGCCCGCCTCACTGGCTGTGCCATGCGCGGGACTCCTGGGTTCCTCCCCGTCCCCTCCGAATGCACCGGACGCCTGGGTCCCTCCCCCTCAAGCACCCCCCCGCACAATGCACCGGACGCCTGGGTCCCACCCCTCAACCCCCCCCCCCCGCACCCCCGTACACTGGACGCCTGGGTCCCTCCCCTGGCCTCTCTCCTGCCTGCACCGGACGCCTGGGTCCCACCCCTCAACCCCCCCCCCCGCACCCCCGTACACTGGACGCCTGGGTCCCTCCCCTGGCCTCTCTCCTGCCTGCACCGGACGCCTGGGCCCTCCCCCTCAAGCACCCCCCCCCCCCCCCACAATGCACCGGACGCCTGGTTCCCCCCCCGCCCCAAGCACCGGACGCCTGGGTCCCTCCCCTTGCCTCTCTCCCACCTTTGCGCCCCCGCCCGCTTACCACCCCCCCGCCCAGCAAAAGGCTCTCGGGAGGAAGCGGGTCACCCCCGTGATTTCTGGGGCCCCCCGAAAAGGGACATCCCCCCCCACAGGCGCCGCTGGGACTCGAACCCAGGCTCTCCTGTTTACTAGACAGGCGCTTTAACCAGCTAAGCCACAGCGCCGCCCCGCCCCGCTTTTCAACCGCTGCCCCAGCTGCCTGTCCCAGGTGTGGGGGTGGGGGGGGCGGGGCTCGTCTTCGTTTCCCCGCTCCCAAGCCCCCGGTTGGCGGCCCTAGGCGGAGACTTACTCTGCATCGACAGCCCCCGCCCCAGGAAACGCAGCAGTGGGATCCGGTCTGACTCCGGATCCCCCCCCCCCGCCCCAGGAAACGCAGCAGCGGGATCCGGTCTCACTCCAGATTTCTTCCCCCCAAGGAAACACAGCAGCAGGATCCGGTCTCACTCCAGATTTCTTCCCCCAAGGAAACACAGCAGCAGGATCCGGTCTCACTCCACATTTCTTCCCCCCAAGGAAACACAGCAGCAGGATCCGGTCTCACTCCAGATTTCTTCCCCCCAAGGAAACACAGCAGCAGGATCCGGTCTCACTCCAGATTTCTTCCCCCCAAGGAAACACAGCAGCAGGATCCGGTCTCACTCCAGATTTCTTCCCCCCAAGGAAACACAGCAGCAGGATCCGGTCTCACTCCAGATTTCTTCCCCCCAAGGAAACACAGCAGCAGGATCCGGTCTCACTCCAGATTTCTTCCCCCCAAGGAAACACAGCAGCAGGATCCGGTCTCACTCCAGATTTCTTCCCCCCAAGGAAACACAGCAGCAGGATCCGGTCTCACTCCAGATTTCTTCCCCCCAAGGAAACACAGCAGCAGGATCCGGTCTCACTCCAGATTTCTTCCCCCCAAGGAAACACAGCAGCAGGATCCGGTCTCACTCCAGATTTCTTCCCCCCAAGGAAACACAGCAGCAGGATCCGGTCTCACTCCAGATTTCTTCCCCCCAAGGAAACACAGCAGCAGGATCCGGTCTCACTCCAGATTTCTTCCCCCCAAGGAAACACAGCAGCAGGATCCGGTCTCACTCCAGATTTCTTCCCCCCAAGGAAACACAGCAGCAGGATCCGGTCTCACTCCAGATTTCTTCCCCCCAAGGAAACACAGCAGCAGGATCCGGTCTCACTCCAGATTTCTTCCCCCCAAGGAAACACAGCAGCAGGATCCGGTCTCACTCCAGATTTCTTCCCCCCAAGGAAACACAGCAGCAGGATCCGGTCTCACTCCAGATTTCTTCCCCCCAAGGAAACACAGCAGCAGGATCCGGTCTCACTCCAGATTTCTTCCCCCCAAGGAAACACAGCAGCAGGATCCGGTCTCACTCCACATTTCTTCCCCCCAAGGAAACACAGCAGCAGGATCCGGTCTCACTCCAGATTTCTTCCCCCCAAGGAAACACAGCAGCAGGATCCGGTCTCACTCCAGATTTCTTCCCCCCAAGGAAACACAGCAGCAGGATCCGGTCTCACTCCACATTTCTTCCCCCCAAGGAAACACAGCAGCAGGATCCGGTCTCACTCCAGATTTCTTCCCCGCAAGGAAACACAGCAGCAGGATCCGGTCTCACTCCAGATTTCTTCCCCCCAAGGAAACACAGCAGCAGGATCCGGTCTCACTCCAGATTTCTTCCCCCCAAGGAAACACAGCAGCAGGATCCGGTCTCACTCCAGATTTCTTCCCCCCAAGGAAACACAGCAGCAGGATCCGGTCTCACTCCAGATTTCTTCCCCCCAAGGAAACACAGCAGCAGGATCCGGTCTCACTCCAGATTTCTTCCCCCCAAGGAAACACAGCAGCAGGATCCGGTCTCACTCCAGATTTCTTCCCCCCAAGGAAACACAGCAGCAGGATCCGGTCTCACTCCAGATTTCTTCCCCCCAAGGAAACACAGCAGCAGGATCCAGTCTCACTCCAGATTTCTTCCCCGCAAGGAAACACAGCAGCAGGATCCGGTCTGACTCTGGATTCTCTGCCGCAGGACAGGCCGCAGTGGGATCCAGTCTGCTCCCACCCACAGCTTGGCACAAGCTCAGGGGGCGTTCTAGGGGTTGGATTGGGGGCTCTCTGCCTAGGCCCCTGTCATGATGCTGAGGGTTCGCCAGCAGCCTGGGAGTAAGAGGGTTAACCTGCTTGGCCAGGTGGGGTTGGCCTAGAGGAATGTAGGTAAGAATTGAATTTTGGCTCTTCCCTCTTCTCTTCTCTGTCTTCTCCTTCTTCTTCCTCTTCCCAGCCAGGAGGGAGAGAGACACAGAATATCCCCCTCCGAGAGCAGCCCCTCCAGGCTGCTGTGAGTCGAGTAAAGTCCAGACAGGTCCCTTCGGCTTTCTTCTGCGATGGTGTGGGCGGTGGGATCCGGCGTCTGGGCACGGGTCAGGCATGTTCTTTGACTCTCCTTGTAGCGAAGTGCAACCCTTCTATTGACGCCAGGTGCTGCCAGAAGGGCCGGGTTCAGCTGCTGGGGGGGTTTCCCATCAAGGATACAACCAACCGGCTCGAGCCCCCACCCAGTGGCCTGGGACAATTTCACCCCCGTGCTGGGTGCCTGTAAGGCGGTTCTCCCCCCCCCACAAGCACAGAGTCTGAGATAGAAATGGCTTGTTTAATGACCGTAACCTACCCCCAGGTTACAGTGACAGACGCAGGGTGAACCTCCCACGGTGCAGTCCCGAACCCAGAGCCCAGATACATCACCAGGGCAGTACCAGCTGTCCACTTGTTTGCAGCCTTCCCTTGCTGGTCGCCGTCGTCCACTGCCGCTCCTACCGGCCGCCCGCCAGTCGCCGTCGTCCGCCGCCACTCCTACCGGCCGCCCGCCTGTCGCCGTCGTCCGCCGCCGCTCCTACCAGCCGCCCGCCTGTCACCGTCGTCCGCCGCGGCTCCTACTGGCTGGTCGCTGTCATCTGCCACTCCTCCTACCGGCCGCCCGCCAGTCGCCATCGTCCGCCGCTGCTCCTACTGGCTGGTCGCTGTCGTCTGCCACTCCTCCTACCGGCCGCCCGCCAGTCGCCGTCGTCCGCCGCCGCTCCTACCGGCCGCCCGCCTGTCACCGTCGTCCGCCGCTGCTCCTACTGGCTGGTCGCTGTCATCTGCCACTCCTCCTACCGGCCGCCCGCCAGTCGCCATCGTCCGCTGCCGCTCCTACCGGCCGCCCGCCAGTCGCCGTCGTCCGCTGCCGCTCCTACTGGCCGGTTGCTGTCATCTGCCACTCCTCCTACCGGCCGCCCGCCTGTCGCCGTCGTCCGCCGCCGCTCCTACTGGCCGGTCGCTGTCATCTGCCACTCCTCCTACCGGCCGCCCGCCAGTCGCCATCATCCGCCGCCGCTCCTACCGGCCGCCCGCCAGTCGCCATCGTCCGCTGCCGCTCCTACCGGCCGCCCGCCTGTCGCCGTCGTCCGCTGCCGCTCCTACTGGCCGGTCGCTGTCATCTGCCACTCCTCCTACCGGCCGCCCGCCTGTCGCCGTCGTCCGCCGCCGCTCCTACTGGCCGGTCGCTGTCATCTGCCACTCCTCCTACCGGCCGCCCGCCAGTCGCCATCATCCGCCGCCGCTCCTACCGGCCGCCCGCCAGTCGCCGTCATCCGCCGCCGCTCCTACCGGCCGCCCACCAGTCGCCATCGTCCGCCGCCGCTCCTACCTGCCACCCGCCGGTCGCCGTCGTCTGCCGCCGCTCCTACCGGCCACCCGCCAGTCGCCGTCATCCGCCGCCGCTCCTACCCGACTGCTTGGGATCGCCCTGAGGCAGGACCCTGTGATTTCAGCTCTGCGTGGCCTCAGCTGCCACTCTGTGATTTCAGCTCTTGAGGTGGCTAGTGGGGGGTTTCACAAACACCCTAGTATCCAGCTCTACCTTTCAACAGGTGGGGAGGGTCAGTCAGGCCAGTCTTATAGCCATAGTAGGCACCCTTCAGTCTGCATAGACTATGGATCGCGCCCTTTAGAGTTTCAATTGAGGGCTTCATTTACAGCGTCTACTGTGACTATAAAGACCCACACAAGAGTGACAGTCCCTGCTGCATCTCTTGCAGAGGTGGTGGGTATCTGGCAAGTCCTTATTGTGGTTTCTGTGCGCTCGCTTCTCCTCTGCTAGCTGTCTGATCCTCATCTCGCCCTTCTGCAGGCCCTTGTGTAACCCCTGCCTCCATCTGCTGTGGTCATCTGCTAGTTCTTCCCAGTTGTCCAGCTCGACGTCTACCTCTCTGAGGTCTCTCTTGCAGACATCTTTGAAGCGCAACTGGGGGCGTCCGGGGGCTCTTTTGCCAGAGGCAAGCTCACCATACAGGATGTCTTTTGGGATCCTTCCATCATTCATCCTGTGGACGTGGCCAAGCCAGCAGAGCCGACGCTGCCTGAGGAGGGTGTGCATGGTTGGGTATCCAGCTTGCTCGAGGACGCCGGTGTTGGTCACTCTGTCCTTCCATGATATTCCAAGGATGCGCCTGAGGCGGCACAAGTGGAAGACGTTCAGCCTCTTTTCCTGGCGGGCGTACAGGGTCCAAGTCTCGCTGCCGTAAAGGAGGGTGCTGAGGATGCAGGCTCTGTAGACTTGCATTTTGGTGTGAGTGTACAGCTTGTTGTTATTCCACACTCTCTTGCTGAGTCTGGACAGAGTTGTGGCCGCTTTTCCGATCCTCCTATTTAGCTCAGTGTCCAACGTCAGGGTGTCAGTGATGGTGGACCCGAGGTAAACGAACTCGTGGACGACCTCTAACGTATAGTTGTCAATGCTGATTGATGGGGATTCAGCAACATCCTGACCTAATTGTGATGGGGTTCTGGGGTCCCCCAAGCTCTGCACCCTGTCCGCAGGCAGGAGAGTCTTTTACTTAGCAGGAGAACAGCGGGTTTATTAGCCGACAGGACACAGCATTATACAGAGGAGTTAGTACATCAGGCAGAGACAGCCAGTTCAATCCATGTTGGGGAGAGGAGGCCCCGAGGGGCCCCCAGAGCCGGGGCCTGGCCCCCTCCTTTGTCTCGCTCTCCCTCAGCCCAGACTAACTGCTTTCAACTCCCAGTTCCAATTCAAACCCCTCAGGCTCCACCTCCTCCTTTGTCTGCAGTACAAAGGTGTTACCTGGTCGTCAGGGTTACCCTCAGCAGGGGCCCCACACCCTCTGTGAGCCACTCACACACACACAGGTATCCCCCACTCCATCACATCTCTCCCCCCTTCCAGACCGAACTGAGCGGGGTCACTTAGCCAGTGACCTGGGGAAGTTTGGGGCCCTCCCCTCGTGATTGGGCATCGGCTGCACCCTTAGTGCTCCCCTTGATGTGCACCACCTCCATGTCATAATCCTGCTGGGAGAGGCTCCAACTTAGGAGGTTGGTATTGGCCCTTTTCATGTGATGCAGCCAGGCAAGTCCCTTTAGTTCCCTCAGGTTGGTTGTTCTCGCTGCTTCTGTCTCTTGTTCATCAGCCACGTTTTCAAGTCGGGCAGGCAGAGCCCATACAGATGCTGCAGCACCAACAGATTAAATAGTTTTTTTCTGGTTTGGGCCCTGCCCTGTTTGACCACCAGTCCATACAGCTGCTTCAGCCAATGTTTGGAATTCAGTTACAGTCCAGTAAAGGAAGGTACAAATGCTTCCACCCTTGGCATTTAGCCAGACCACCAAAATGGTTGTGTGCCTCAGTTTCCCCTTCCATGCCACACAATAGGTTTGGAATGTTTCTCCTCATGTGAGAGGTTGCAAGACTAGTTACAGGGAACAATGGTGACATTTTAGAGTTACAGACTCCTTTAACATACAATTTATGCTTTTACATTAATGTCATCATGTTAAATGGCTCTTTTCAAACATTTAGTACATGGTACAATTCTACAGCTTTTGGTAGCAGCACCCCTTGGTTACAGCAGTTAGCGTGAGTAACAGAACAACCCCATTGCAACTGCACATTTACGTTGCTCTTTGGTAGACCACAACCTTTGTGTAACCTCCTTGAGAATCTGGTATTTTGGGGATAAATGGCTGAGGCCTTTTTTAGCACCATTAAGTTCTAATCTTCTCCCTTGCCCCCTGGGGTAGAAATTTGATCTCTTTGGCTGTGCCCTCCCTTCTAACAAGAGCTGGGCCATTGATGATCTCAGGGAGACGGCCCCCTTCCAGCCAGTCTGGAAATTTGCAAACCAAACTGCTTTCTGAGAGTTGTTTTGTGAGTCCCAGACGCAGAATTCACATGAAGGAATCCCTGTTTATCCCTTACTGGCCCACCAGGCCCACAGCTCCTTTGTCCTTTTACCTCCAACTTCTGCCTCCCCGTGGAATTAGAATTGGAGTCCAGTGTGAGAATATAAGTGTTTCTAGCATTTGGAGATGGGGAATTGCTGAACCTCTCCTGCATCCTACAGAGATTGGCTGTGCAGCTGTTTTACTTGGTTCTCACAGGGCTGCTCACACTCCCTGATAGTTTTTACTTTACTTGCATTAACTTCCAATTCCTGAGAAACTTTTACCCTGCCTGCTTTGGACCCTTGCAGAGCACAGCCAGTGGTTTCACACTCAGGCAGGTCCTGGCCATCAGGAGCTGAAACAAACTTCTCCCCAGGCAAAGGGCTGCTCTGGCTCTTACAGACATGCACCTTTCCTGTTTATTCTCCTTTACCTCACTCCCATTTTCTGCAGTCCCCACAGACGGGTCAGGAAAAGTTTTAGGGAAATTCTCTTCCTTAAGAGCTCCCCCAAACAACAACTTACCCCTGTCTGGCTCCATAGGGGCACTGCTCCCTTGAGCCACAACCAGCTCCTGGGTTTCACCTACACCCAGGATCACTTCTGGCCCATTAGGCAGATTCCCACGTAATCCCCCTCCAGGCAGACAGCCAGTACCACCGGACAGAAGGTTAGGGTCCCTTTCCTCCCTTCTGCTACCAGCTCCTTTATCTTCATCGCTCAGCATAACTCCATTGCCCGTCTGTTCTTGTGTCCTGGTGAGAGGATGACTCTGGTAGGACAGAGTCCTCTCACCCCCTCCCAGTAACACCTCAGCATCAGGCAAGGAACAAGTACCAGAATCGTCTGGTCTCTGGGATTCCCTGATGATACTAACTGGATCAGACCGAGTTAAAGCATCATCCCCCCTGAGAGACACAGAGGCAGGCCCACTTCCCATCTGGGCTTCAGCTGCCCTCAGATCCAGTTCTGGGATCTTGGCTCCATCTCGAGCCCCCACAGGCTCAGGCAAAGGATTCACTTCCCCAGAAGCAGAAGCACTTTTCTCGCACCAAGGACCAGCATCCTTAGCAGGGACACCACTGCCCATCCCAGAGCCATTCCCTCTGTTCCAGCCCCCATGGCTGGATTCAGAGTTACACCTGGAATGCTCTTTCCTGGTGGATCCTTCTCCAGCCACCCCAGGCTGGTGAATCTTCCTCAGACAATGGGCTAGTTTCCTCATTGGCACCTTTTCCAAACGCAGGCTCTGCTCTCTCCCCAGGCTGCTGCTGCTGTTCAACACAGACAGACAATGGGAGACACTCTCTCCTTTGTCCCAGCCCCCCGGCTGGTTTTCACACACACACAGAAGGTGAAGCAGCTTCTCTCACAGACAACTTGCCATTCCCAGTGGACAAGCTGCTTTCCTGCACAGACACACAGGCACCTTCCTCGGCCCAGGCCTGGAAAACTCTCCGCAGGTCTGTCTTGGCCACTGGTAGATGATGGGTTGGAATCGCTCCTTCCCTCCTTGAGCTGTGGCAGGCCACTCGGTTCAGAGCTCCAGGCAGTCCAGGGTTCCCTGCCCCGATCCGGGCTCACCTCTGCAGGATTCTCCCCAGCCCTCAGCTCTGCCACTGCACATCCACGCTGCCTTGTCCAGCTTCTTTAATCTCGATTCGGTTTCCAGGTGCTGCCACTTCACAGCAGAGCTGCTCAGCATGGTTGCAGGCTCTCAGGCTGATGCCCTCTGCACCCCATGATTCCTGGAAGAATCCCTTCAGTGTGCCGGGCTTCTTGCGGGTCACAAGCTGCCCGGGGTTAGGCCGTAGGCCCCTCCGCCCTCTGGGACCGACTCCAACAGACTCCCAGCGGAACCCCTTCTTCAGTGTGACACGCGCTGTCAGGGACCATGAGCACACTGTCTTGGGAAGAACTCATTCAGCGTCAGCCTTCTCAGGGGTCACTTGTTCCTGGGGGTTGGGCTCTCGGCCCCTCCACCTTCTGGGACTGACTCCAACAGATTCCCAGGAGTAACCCCTCCTCGGGTGTGACACCCCCTCTCGAGGACCACGACCGCAGTTGCTTGGGTTCGGCCGCAGGCCCCTCCGCCTTGGGGAACTGCACCTCACTGCCCTTCAGCACACCTGGGTCTCGCAGGCCCCACTTCTTCCGGGGCCCCGGTCACTTACTGCTGGATGCTCCATCCTCGGGGTGCAGAACATCCCACTTCTGACACCAGTGTGATGGGGTTCTGGGGTCCCCCAAGCTCTGCACCCTGTCCGCAGGCAGGAGAGTCTTTTACTTAGCAGGAGAACAGCGGGTTTATTAGCCGACAGGACACAGCATCATACAGAGGAGTTAGTACATCAGGCAGAGACAGCCAGTCCAATCCATGTTGGGGAGAGGAGGCCCCGAGGGGCCCCCAGAGCCGGGGCCTGGCCCCCTCCTTTGTCTCGCTCTCCCTCAGCCCAAACTAACTGCTTTCAACTCCCAGTTCCAATTCAAACCCCTCAGGCTCCACCTCCTCCTTTGTCTGCAGTACAAAGGTGTTACCTGGTCGTCAGGGTTACCCTCAGCAGGGGCCCCACACCCTCTGTGAGCCACTCACACACACACAGGTATCCCCCACTCCATCACACTAATCAATGTCTTATGCAGCGATGGCGACTGCCCTGTCGCCCCCAACAACCCAGAGCATTGGGGAGAGCTCACAGCTCCCCCACTGAGTGTCAGCTTAAATTGTGATTTTACAACCAGGTGTTTACAATAGACCAAATCTCATGGCTGACTTGCTCCCCATTAGGCTTTGCCTGAAAAGGTATCACACCTGCAGCCCTTTGCATTCTCATGCAGATGAGCTCTGGGGGACACATTCCTCCCAGCCTCAGGATCACACCTGCAGCCCTTTGCATTCTCATGCAGATGAGCTGTGGGGGACACATTCCTCCCAGCGTTCAGCAGCATCATGTTCCTTCCGCCACATTCCCGACAGAAGTTTTCCGCCCCCAGCTGAGACTCCCCATGTGTTTTACTTGGTGACCTGCACCTCGGCCTGAGGCTTGCAAGATGAATATTGTTGTCGTAACAAAAGTTCTCTCTTTGTCTTTTTATTAACCAGGTGTCGGTTAATGTTTGTGTCCTGGTTTTTACTTTTGGGGCTGAGATGCCCCAAGTCGTCTCTCCCTGGTTTCCTTATTATTACTTGGGTGGCGGCAGCGAATTCTATCCCCCAAAATCGAAGGTTTTTAGGATTTTGGGGGGGAAGTTTATACCGAAACCTGGGAGAGAAGGTTTTGGAGGTACTTTTGCTGGGCCCCACTTCTGCATTTACCTTGCTAGAGTGGGGAAGGAGCCGTGCCAGCGCCCCACTCTCATTTGCGTGTGGCTGTGATGGTGCTGGGGTGGGGCTCAAGGGTGCGTGGTTTTTGGCTTTGGAAGCCCTCACACCTCCCTTTCCCATCCCCCTGGCTTTGAATGGGGCATTTGTCTGAGCCCGGGGGGACCGGGCACCGGAATCCCACTTCTGGCACCATCAGAGCCCTGCTCCCTGGCAACGCTGCTCATGAGCTCGTTACTGGGTGTGATGGAGTGGGGGATACCTGTGTGTGTGTGAGGGGCTCACAGAGGGTGTGGGGTCTCCTGGGTAATGAGGGGCCCTGGACAAAGACCTCATTAAAGGCCAGACATGTCCAGCCTGGTGACACCATGGGGGGGCTGCGTGTGCCCACCCCCACCCCCACTGCTCTGACCCTGGAGAATAAGGGGCAGTGAGTTGCCCTGGCCCTGATGAGTGGGGTGTATTGTGGGGCGCTCAGGGGGTGCGAAGGTGGGATGGCTGCTTGTGGGGTGTGCTATGCCACAGCCCAAGCGAGTGGTCTCTGCAGGGCCCCGGGGGCATTGCGTTGTGGTGTGTTGCAGTTCACAACCCCTGTGTTGTGGTGCGTTGTGTTGTGTTGTGCGTTGTATTGTGTTGTGCGTCCCTGTTTGTGCGCGTGGGGCGTTGCAATGCACAGGAAGGTTGTGTTGCAGTGTGTAGGACAGTGAGTGTTGTGTTGCGGCGTGCAGGGCGCTGGAGGGCCACTCTGCAAGGCGTCGATCGATTGTGTTGTTGCTTGTGTTGTGTTGTGTTGTGTAGCCTTGCAAGTGGCACAGCCCTGTGGGGCTTGTATTGGTGGGGCTGCTGCGCGCAGCGGGGTTGAGGAAAGGGGGCTGCGGTGTGGGCCCTGGGGGGCCAGCCCCACAGCAGGAGCAGCCTGGCCCCGCCAGGGCTCGGACACACAGCCTTTGGCGCCAACCTTGCGGGGGGGACACTGCTACGGTACAGGGTCACCTGCAGCCAGGGCTGGAGCTATTCTGGGGGGGGCAAGAAGTTGGGGTGTGGGGGAGGGCTAAGGGGGAGAAGGGAGGTGATAAGGCAAGGGAGGGCAGGGGATGGGGGCAGGGAGGTTCCTATGGCGCAGGGGATGGGGTTATGGGTCAGGGGTTTCTTATGGGGCAGGGGATGGGGTAGTAGGTCGGGGGGGTCTTGTGGGGCAGGGGATGGGGTGGTGGGTCAGGAGGGTTTTGCCAGAAGGCTTTATGGGTAAGGATAGTTGTGGGGAAAGGGGGCAGTGGTTATGGGTCCCAGAAATTGTGGAGGAAGGAGTTATGGGGCAAGGGAGGTTGCAGGGTGCTGGGGCATCGGGGTACGGGGGGGTCAGCGGTCACTGCTATAGGGCACAGCCCCTGGGACTCTCTCCCCCCACCTCCCAGCCTCCCCCTCCCCTCTCGGGTGACGCACAGGCAGGGGAGGGGGGGAATTAGCCTGGCTCATGTGACCCCCCCAGCCCCCCTCCGGCTGAGGGCGTGGCTTAGCGCCCCCTATATAACGGGGGAAGCCGCAGGCCAGGTAAACCGAGCTCGGCCGGGGTAGCGGAGTCCGGCTGCGCCCACCAAGTCCCCCGGCTTCACCCGGTAGGGACTCCCAGCTTGGGGGGCTGATGGGTGGGCTGCTGGGGGGGCTGCAGGGGAAGGAGGGGGCATTGGGGGGGGCTGGAGGGGGTCAAACCTCCCCCCGTGTCCCCCATCCCCACACCCCCCCAACCCCATGTGCCCCCCCGGTCTCATTTCCCCGACCTGACCCCCGGTCCCTCGGCTCCCCTCTGCCTGCCCCCCTTTGCCCAGACACCTTATGGCTGTGCCCCTGCGCTCCCTGCTGGCACATCACCCCAAGGCAAAGCTGGCTGTGGGGCCTTAGGCAGGGACCCCCGCACGGGCCCGGCCCCCCACCCTTCCAGAGCCTCTTGGCGGTGTCTCCCCAGGGCTGGCTCTGGGGGCTCTGGGCTGGGGTGTTGAGGCCCTTCCTCGGTGCCTTATTCAGGTGTGTCCCCCCAGCTGTCCCAGGGAGGGTGCGGGTCCCCGCCTGCGAGGGGCAGACACGAGCTTGCACGAGGGGCCGGTGACAATTCACAAAAGGGACAGCTGTCAGCTTGCACGAGGCACACGAATTAGCTCACACGAGGAGCGGCCGTGTGCTTGCACGAGGAGGAACCACAGGCTTGCACGAGGAGCAGCCACAGACTCACACGAGGAGCAGCCGTGGGTTTGCACAAGGAGCGGCCGTGTGCTTGCACGAGGAGCAGCCGTGGGTTTGCACAAGGAGCGGCTGTGTGCTTGCACGAGGAGCAGCCGTGGGTTTGCACAAGGAGGAACCACGGGCTTGCACGAGGAGCAGCTGTGGGTTCACACGAGGATGCTGTCAGCTCCCCCTTCCTGCACCGTTCCCGGCCCCTGGGGCTTCCAGGTGTCACCTGCCGGGCCCCATCTCCACAGCTCGGCCCAGAGCAGGGCGAGCCCTGTGGGGAGCGGCTGGGCCGGGTCACGTGGGGTCAGCACCCCCGATGCGAGCCGAGGGGGGCCAGGATGAATATTTCGGGTGACGGTGGATCAGGTTCTGGGGCCGCATGTTTCTGTCTCGCATGGCCTGGCTGGCACCAAAGCAGCTGCCTCAGGTTTCCCTTAATATTAAAGTCCAGCTCCCGGAGCGTGGAAACCACACACAACCCCAGCACTGGCAGATACCTGCACCAAGTCTGTGGGGCTGGCTGGGGGGCAGGGACTGTGGGGCAGGAGCGGGGGGACCGGCAGGGCCGGGGGATGCAGGGGCTGTGGGTGGGAGTGAGGGGAACAGCAGGGCTGGGGGATGCAGGGGCTGTGGGTGGGAGTGAGGGGACCGGCAGGGCCGGGGGATGCAGGGGCTGTGGGTGGGAGTGAGGGGACCGACAGGGCTGGGGGATGCAGGGGCTGTGGGTGGGAGTGAGGGGACCGGCAGGGCCAGGGGATGCAGGGGCTGTGGGTGGGAGTCAGGGGACCGGCAGGGCTGGGGGATGCAGGGGCTGTGGGTGGGAGTGAGGGGACCGGCAGGGCTGGGGGGTGCAGGGGCTGTGGGGTTAGGAGCGAGGGGACCGGCAGGGCTGGGGGATGCAGGGGCTGTGGGGTTAGTAGGGAGGGGACAGGCAGGGCTGGGGGATGCGGGGGCTGTGGGGTGGGAGTGAGGGGACCGGCAGGGCCGGGGGATGCAGGGGCTGTGGGTGGGAGTCAGGGGACCGGCAGGGCTGGGGGATGCAGGGGCTGTGGGGCGGGAGTGAGGGGACCGACAGGGCTGGGGGATGCAGGGGCTGTGGGTGGGAGTGAGGGGACCGGCAGGGCCGGGGGATGCAGGGGCTGTGGGTGGGAGTCAGGGGACCGGCAGGGCCGGGGGATGCAGGGGCTGTGGGTGGGAGTGAGGGGACCGGCAGGGCTGGGGGATGCAGGGGCTGTGGGGCGGGAGTGAGGGGGACCGGCAGGGCTGGGGGATGCGGGGGCTGTGGGTGGGAGTGAGGGGACCGGCAGGGCCGGGGGATGCAGGGGCTGTGGGTGGGAGTCAGGGGACCGGCAGGGCTGGGGGATGCAGGGGCTGTGGGGCGGGAGTGAGGGGGACCGGCAGGGCTGGGGGATGCGGGGGCTGTGGGTGGGAGTGAGGGGACCAGCAGGGCCGGGGGATGCAGGGGCTGTGGGTGGGAGTCAGGGGACCGGCAGCACTGGGGTGGGAGTGAGGGGACCGGCAGGGCCGGGGGATGCAGGGGCTGTGGAGCAGAAGCTTCCCCCCTCGCCAGGCTGGCTGCCCTCCAGCTCCCTCTCCCCCCAGCTTCTCACTGCCGCCCCCATTCAAACCCAGCTCGGCTCCTCCCTGCTCTGTGCTCAGGGCAGAGGTGTTACCTGCCAGCCTAGGGTACAGCCCAGGGGTCATCCTTAGCCGCTGGGAGCTGCTCTGCCTGTCACACACATCCAGCCTGTCTCTCACATATGCACGCCCACGCCCCCCATCACACACACCATGTAACCGGCCGCCCCGCCCCAGAGGTGGGCGCATCTGGGCGCCGGGCGAGGGGTCCCCGTGTCCCTGGCCCCCAGGAGGCTGGCTGACTGTGCCCCCCATGGCAGTACCAAGGCTCCTCTCTCCCCGGGCAGGTGCCATGAATCTGGAGTCGGCGCCACCCACCGAGGGGCAGCTGCAGTTCGTGCTGGCGACGGAGGAGGACTTTGAGGAGGTCCTGGCCATTTCCGAGGGCGTCTATGAGGGCGAGGACTACCTGCCGAGCCGCTACCACACCTGGCTGCGCGAGCCCCACCGCACCGTGGTGCTGGCCAAGAAGAAGGGGGCCGTGGTGAGCAGGAGGGTGGCCGGCCCCGGCCCAGCTCGTTAATTCCATGGTGGTTCCCTGCCACGGCCGGCCCCGGCCCAGCTCGTTAATTCCATGGTGGTTCCCTGCCACGGCCGGCCCCGGCCCAGCTTGTTAATTCCGTGGCGGTTCCCTGCCACGGCCGGCCCCGGCCCAGCTCGTTAATTCCATGGCGGTTCCCTGCCACGGCCAGCCGCAGCCCAGCTCGTTAATTCCATGGTGGTTCCCTGCCACGGCCGGCCCCGGCCCAGCTCGTTAATTCCATGGTGGTTCCCTGCCACGGCCAGCCGCAGCCCAGCTTGTTAATTCCATGGTGGTTCCCTGCCACGGCCGGCCCCGGCCCAGCTCGTTAATTCCATGGTGGTTCCCTGCCACGGCCGGCCCCGGCCCAGCTGGTTAATTCCGTGGCGGTTCCCTGCCGCGGCCAGCCGCAGCCCAGCTTGTTAATTCCATGGCGGTTCCCTGCCACGGCCGGCCGCGGCCCAGCTCGTTAATTCCGTGGCGGTTCCCTGCCACGGCCGGCCGCGGCCCAGCTCGTTAATTCCGTGGCGGTTCCCTGCCGCGGCCGGCCGCGGCCCAGCTCGTTAATTCCATGGCGGTTCCCTGCCACGGCCGGCCCCGGCCCAGCTCGTTAATTCCGTGGCGGTTCCCTACCACGGCCGGCCCCAGCCCAGCTTGTTAATTCCGTGGCGGTTCCCTGCCACGGCCGGCCCCGGCCCAGCTCGTTAATTCCGTGGCGGTTCCCTGCTACGGCCGGCCGCGGCCCAGCTGGTGAATTGCGCGCCGGTTGCAGATCGGGCTGCTGTCGGTCTGCGTGGTGGACGCCGGGGAGACGGTGCTGGCAGAAGGCATGCGCGTGGCGCCCTGGGAACGGGGCAAGGGCGTGGCGCGGGCGCTGATACTCTTCTGCACCCAGCTGGCCCAGCAGAAGCACCCCGGGGTCAAGGTGCTGCGGCTGACCCGGATGGACCAGCTGGGCCCCAGGGACTTCCAGAAATACCGGCTGATCACCAAGCAGGTGGGTCCGGGGCACGTTCACAGGGAGGGGGTATCCAGAGAATTACGGTAGCACCCCAAGGCCCCCCTCCCCTGAGAGACGGGCTGGCTGGAGAACCCCCCCCTCGAGAGGAGCAGGGAAACTGAGGCAGGGAGCCGAGAAGCTGGAGGAGGCCTGGAAACTGGAGGAGAACCTGGGGGCCCCAGGCTCTGCCCATCACCCCGGCATCTAGGTCCCCGAAGGGCGCAGCGCCTGACCCACTTTTCCAGCCACACAAGCTGGTGGGACAGGGCGGGGAGAGTTTAATTAGTGGAAATCGATCCTGGCACATGATACCAGGAGAGAGAGGGGAGGAGCCAGGACTCCTGGGTTCTCTCCCCGGCACTGGGAGGGCAGTGGGTGCTGGTGGTTAGAGAAGAGGCTGGGAGCCAGGACTCCTGGGTTCTCTCCCTGGTGCTGGGAGGGCAGTGGGGGCTGGTGGTTAGAGCAGGGGTGGGAGCCAGGACTCCTGGGTTCTCTCCCTGGCGCTGGGAAGGCAGTGGGGGCTGGTGGTTAGAGCAGGGGGTGGGAGCCAGGACCCCTGGTTCCCTCTCCTGGAGCCCTCTCTCCCGGTGTGGCAGGGCATGCTCCAGCTGCGTTTCGACGGGCCGCAGCTGCTGGCTCGGCTGCGGGCCGGCGGCTTGCGGCCCAGCCCGGTGGAGGCGCTGAACGCGGCCGAGGTCCGGCGCCTGGTGCTGAGCCCGACCTTTCAGAGCGAGGTGCTGCCGGCCGGCACCCTCCTGCAGGACTGGCAGCCCTACCGGCCCCGCGAGTCCAACCTGGCCCTGCTGGCGCCACGGCGGGTGCGCTGGCTGGCGGATTGCAAGGTCAGGCCCACGGCCGTCTCCCTGTGCGGCCCGCCCTTCCCCATCCCGCTGGGCGCCGGCTGGGCCCGCCTGGCCATCGACGCCTTCGGCCGCCGGGCTGCCCCCCTGCAGGCCCAGCTGGTGCGGCACCTCCGCGAGCGCCTGCCCGCCCTGGGGGGCGTCGTCGTGTGCCAGCTCTTCCTCCGGCCCGGGCTCTGGCCCGAGCTGGCCGAGTTCTGCCGGGCCGGCCTGGGGCTGGAGCCGGCCAAGGGGTACGCCGAGCAGGCCCTGTTAGAGGCGGATCTCTAGGCCCCCGGGGGAGCCCTCCCGGAGCCTTAATCCCCCACCTGCTGCTCTATGGGAGCAGCTGCCCTAGATCCTGCCCCCGCCCCCAGCACCCATCTGCTCTGCCAGCCCCTGTGGCGATGGAGCCTGTTGGCAGGACGACCCAGAGCTGTCTGGCAAGGGATGGGGGTGATGATGGAACCCGGCGATGGTTGCCCCGGTGACGGAACCTGGCGATGGTTGCCCCGGTGATGGTTGCCCCGGCGACGGAACCTGGCGATGGTTGCCCCGGTGATGGTTGGCTCGGCGACGGGGCCTGGTCATGGTCAGCCCAGCGGCAGAGACCCACTGACAGCGGCTGGGGGGGCGGTGGGCAAGGTGACATGGATGGAAATCCTGGTATAGGGCTCTGTCCCCCCCCACACCCTCCCCCGCGAGCAGCCAGGCTACTGCACCCCCCAGGCGTTACAGCCCAGCCCCCCAAAGGTAGACCAGTCAGCCCCCCCAGCACTGGCTTTTCCTGCCCCCCCCGGAGGTCAGGAGCCGGGGTCCCCCCTTCTCGCAGGGGGCAGCTCAGAAGGGGGCCCCCCCAATGCCCTCCCCGTTCCGTACCTGCATCTGGAGGAGCCCAGGGTTATCGTCTGTCCCTGATCCAGCCCCCCCGTGAGCTTCGCACAGACTGGGGGGGGGTCCCTGGGTGTATGTAACTGACTCCCCGGTGACCCCCAGACTCGGCCTCCCTCCCCCCGAGAGCTGTGTGGCAATAAAACCTTCAGCCCCCACAAGTCGTATTTTTGTGCAGCGCCGGACACCCCACATCCCGTTCCCTCCCCCACAGCCGGCCAGCCCTGCCCTGGGCCGGGGGAGAGCCCGCGCCCCCCGCCAGCCCTGTGCGTTCCCAGCCCCGAGTGACACCGGACCTATGGCCAGGCTGGGGCGGGGTTGGGGGCCCGGATAAACAGCCCCACAGCGGCTCTGCCTGAGTTACCGCCAAGTCGCCACAAGGGGGCGTCGCGGACCCGGCATTGCAGCCGCCAGTGAAAAAGCTTTGCCCAGTTACACCTCGCCCGGCGCCGAGATGCGCCCAGCTCTGGGGTGGGGCCGCCGGTGACCCGTCACCCAGCGCCGAGATGCGCCCAGCTCTGGGGCGGGGCCGCCGGTGACCCGTCACCCAGCGCCGAGATGCGCCCAGCTCTGGGGCGGGGACACGGGGACCCCCCCGAGATGCAGTGGGGGATGGGTGTGTGTCTCACACAGGGTGGGGCTCCTGCTGAGGGTAACCCTGACAACCAGGTAACACCTTTGTACTGCAGACAAAGGAGGAGGTGGAGCCTGAGGGGTTTGAATTGGAACTGGGAGTTGGGAGCAGAGAGTCTGGGCTGAGGGAGAGAGAGACAAAGGAGGGGGCCAGGCCCCAGCTCTGGGGGCCCCTCGGGGCCTCCTCTCCCCAACATGGATGGGACTGGCTGTCTCTGCCTGCTGTACTGACTCCTCTGTACGATGCTGTGTCCTGTCGGCTAATAAACCTGCTGTTCTCCTGCCGAGTGAGAGACTCTCCTGCCTGCAGAGGGGGGCAGAGCTTGGGGGACCCCGAACCCCATCACACCCTCGCCCGGCACCTATGGTCACGTGGAGACCCCCGTTTATCTCCACCCACAGCGGTAGAGCAACTCTCACACGTTAGAAAAGGGACTAAAAGGTGTTTCACTCCATCCAGCCCCGTTCAAACCAGGCCGGGAAGATGGCAGCCAGGACTCCTGGGTTCTCTCCCCGGCGCTGGGAGGGCAGTGGGGGCTGGTGGTTAGAGCAGGGGTGGGAGCCAGGACTCCTGGGTTCTCTCCCCGGCGCTGGGAGGGCAGTGGGGGCTGGTGGTTAGAGCAGGGGGTGGGAGCCAGGACTCCTGGGTTCTCTCCCCGGTGCTGGGAGGGCAGTGGGGGCTGGTGGGTAGAGCAGGGGTGGGAGCCAGGACTCCTGGGTTCTCTCCCCGGCGCTGGGAGGGCAGTGGGGGCTGGTGGTTAGAGCAGGGGGCCGGGAGCCAGGACTCCTGGGTTCTCTCCCCGGCGCTGGGAGGGCAGTGGGGGCTGGTGGGTAGAGCAGGGGTGGGAGCCAGGACTCCTGGGTTCTCTCCCCGGCGCTGGGAGGGCAGTGGGGGCTGGTGGTTAGAGCAGGGGGCCGGGAGCCAGGACTCCTGGGTTCTCTCCCCGGCGCTGGGAGGGCAGTGGGGGCTGGTGGTCAGAGCAGGGGGCCGGGAGCCAGGACTCCTGGGTTCTCTCCCTGGCGCTGGGAGGGCAGTGGGGGCTGGTGGTCAGAGCAGGGGGCCGGGAGCCAGGACTCCTGGGTTCTCTCCCTGGCGCTGGGAGGGCAGTAGGGGCTGGTGGTTAGAGCAGGGGGTGGGAGCCAGGACTCCTGGGTTCTCCCCCTGGCGCTGGGAGGGCAGTGGGGGCTGGTAGGTAGAGCAGGGGGTGGGAGCCAGGACTCCTGGGTTCTCTCCCCGGCGCTGGGAGGGCAGTGGGGGCTGGTGGGTAGAGCAGGGGGCCGGAGCCAGGACTCCTGGGTTCTCTCCCCGGCGCTGGGAGGGCAGTGGGGGCTGGTGGTTAGAGCGGGGGGGCCGGGAGCCAGGACTCCTGGGTTCTCTCCCTGGCGCTGGGAGGGCAGTAGGGGCTGGTGGTCAGAGCAGGGGGTGGGAGCCAGGACTCCTGGGTTCTCTCCCCGGCGCTGGGAGGGCAGTGGGGGCTGGTGGGTAGAGCAGGGGGCCGGAGCCAGGACTCCTGGGTTCTCTCCCCGGCGCTGGGAGGGCAGTGGGGGCTGGTGGGTAGAGCGGGGGGGCCGGGAGCCAGGACTCCTGGGTTCTCTCCCCGGTGCTGGGAGGGCAGTAGGGGCTGGTGGTCAGAGCAGGGGGTGGGAGCCAGGACTCCTGGGTTCTCTCCAGTGCAGGCTGCTGTGGGGATGAGGCTGTTGCGGCGCTTGTGGGTGCGGCGTGCTGGGAATTCCCGGCTCCCAAGCCCGGCAGTGCTGGGCTGCCGGCCCAGGCTGCATTAGGCCAGGCGGGTGGGCGGCTGCTGGCAGCCCTGAGCTGGGGGTGGTGCCCGGCCGTGCAAAGGCGAGTGTGCGCTGGTTGAGCACGAGTGAGTGGAGTACACCCGGGTGAGCCTCTCCCAGAGCCACCCATGGGCCCCCCAGCGCTATGGCAGGCCCAGGCGGGCTGCGGGGTGCTGCTGCGAGCTGGGCGAGCCTCCCCTGTGACCCCCGCACCCCCGTGTGTGTCTGTCCCCCGTGTGACCCCCCCCCTGCACCCCCGTGTGTGTCTGTCTCCCCCGTGTGACCCCCTGCACCCCGTGTGACCCCCGCACCCCCGTGTGTGTCTGTCCCCCGTGTGACCCCCGCACCCCCGTGTGTTTGTCTGTCCCCTGTGTGACCCCGCACCCCGTGTGTGTCTGTCCCCCTTGTGACCCCCTGCACCCCCGTGTGTGTCTGTCCCCCGTGTGACCCCTGCACCCCCGTGTGTGTCTGTCTCCCCCGTGTGACCCCCGCACCCCCGTGTGTGTCTGTCCCCCGTGTGACCCCCTGCACCCCGTGTGTGTCTGTCCCCCGTGTGACACCCCCCCCGCACCCCCGTGTGTGTGTCTGTCCACCGTGTGACCCCTGCACCCCAAGTGTGTGTCTGTCCCCCGTGTGACCCCCACACCCCCGTGTGTGTCTGTCCCCCTTGTGACCCCCTGCACCCCGTGTGTGTCTGTCTCCCCCGTGTGACCCCCGCACCCCCGTGTGTGTCTGTCCCCCTTGTGACCCCCTGCACCCCGTGTGACCCCCGCACCCCCGTGTGTGTCTGTCCCCCGTGTGACCCCCGCACCCCCGTGTGTGTGTCTGTCCCCCGTGTGACCCCGCACCCCGTGTGTGTGTCTGTCCCCCTTGTGACCCCCTGCACCCCCGTGTGTGTCTGTCCCCCGTGTGACCCCTGCACCCCCGTGTGTGTCTGTCTCCCCCGTGTGACCCCCGCACCCCCGTGTGTGTCTGTCCCCCGTGTGACCCCCTGCA
Organism: Carettochelys insculpta; assembly: GCF_033958435.1. NCBI lineage: Eukaryota > Metazoa > Chordata > Testudines > Carettochelyidae > Carettochelys > Carettochelys insculpta. Next base: position 819,761 of record NC_134170.1, read on the forward strand.
CCCCGTGTGTGTCTGTCCCCCGTGTGACCCCTGCACCCCAAGTGTGTGTCTGTCCCCCGTGTGACCCCCACACCCCCGTGTGTGTCTGTCCCCCTTGTGACCCCCTGCACCCCGTGTGTGTCTGTCTCCCCCGTGTGACCCCTGCACCCCGTGTGTGTCTGTCCCCCGTGTGACCGCCTGCACCCCCGTGTGTGCCTGTCCGCCCACCCCTGTCCCCCACCCCTTTCCCTCCTCCCCCCCCCCGTTTGCGCCCCCTCCTCATCTCTCTGCACCCCTTGTGTGCCTGGCCCCCCCTCCCCCCCGTGCCCCCTGCACCCCTTCTGCACCTGGCCGGCCCCCGTGACCCCCCCCCCCCCCGCGCCTCTTGTGCCCCCTCTTCCCCTCCGCGCCCCTCCCCCCAGCCCCGTTCCCACGCCCCTCCCCCTGCGCTATTTTTAGCCGCTCTCGGAGCCGGGGGGGTGACTCACTCGCCGCTGCTTGCGTCAGAGCCGGGGGGGGGGGGGGCGAGGGGGAGGCCGCGCACGTGCCGGTGTGTGTGTCCGTGTGTGTGTCCGTCCGCCCCTCCCCCCCATCATGCATCGACTCCCCCCCCCCCCCGCAGCGCAGGAGTCGACCCTGTGCGTGCAAACGGGGGGTGGGTGGGGGAAGGGCATGGAAAGGGGCGTGCACACGAGTGTGCAAAGGGGTGTGCACACGAGCGTGCAAGGGCACGCAGCGCCAAGGCCTCGCCCCCCCCCAAGCGCATAATTGGGGGGCAAAGAGGCGTGTAAGGATCCTCCCCCCCTGCACGTGGGCGAGAACCCGACCCCACGGGGCCCTGCGCCTGGTCTGGGGGGGCTGGAGGGGGCCCCGAGCCCGGAATGGGCCTTTACAGCCTCCCACTGGCCTCCCGGCTGTCTGGCCACCCGCCCCACATGCTGGGAATTGGGGGTTATGGGGCGTCTCCAGCACAGCTCGATGGGGGTGACTCATCCCCTGGCAGCGCCCCCCCCCATTTCGTGTGGGGCAGAGCCGCTCCTCCCCAAGGGCCCGCCTGCACCTTTGAGTGAGTAGGGCCTGCCAGCCCCCCTTTGCCCTCTGCCACGGGGCTGCCAGCCCCCACTCTGGCCCCCTTCGCCTCTGCCATGGGGCTGCCACCCCCGCCAGCCCCCTTTGCCCTCCGCCATAGGGCTGCCAGCCCCCCAACCTCCCTCCCTCCACCATGGGGCTGCCAGGCCCCCCCCCCCCGGCCCCCTCACCCTCCGCCATGGGACTGCCAGCCCCCCAACCCCCTTTGCCCTCAGTCATGGGGCTGCCAGCCCCCCAACCTCCCTCCCTCCACCATGGGGCTGCCAGCCCCCCAACACCCTTCGCCTTCCGCCATGGGGCTGCCAGCCCCCTTCACTCTCTGCCACAGGCCTGCCAGCCCCCAAACTCCCTTTGCCCTCTGCCATGGGGCTGCCAGGCCACCCTCAACTCCCTCCACTCTCTGCGATGGGGCTGCCAGCCCCCTTCGCCCTCCGCCATGGGGCTGCCAGTCCCCCCAACCCCCTTCACCCTCCGCCATGGGGCTGCCAGCCCCCCAGCCCCCTTCACCCTCTGCCATGGGGCTGCCAGTCCCCCCCACACTTCGCACCCCAGCAATGCTGCAAATGTAGCTCGAAGTCGCAGGAAATTGTCCTTCATGAGTCATCCCCCGAAAGCCATTAGCGGGGATTAGCTCCGAGGCGTGACGGGGACACGGAGACACAGGCACAGATGTACAGGCATGGCAAGGTGCACAAGGAGTGACAGACACGAGGACACAGGGACACACACAGGAACACGCCGACACGGAGCCACACGGAGACAGGAACACACCGACACGGAGCCACACGGAGAGACACACAGACAGGAACACACCGACACGGAAACACACGGACAGGAACACACCGATACGGAGAGACACACAGACAGGAACACACCGACACGGAGACACACGGAGACAGGAACACACCGATACGGAGAGACACACAGACAGGAACACACCGACATGGAGACACACGGAGACAGGAACACCCCGACACGGAGCCACATGGAGAGACACACGGACAGGAACACACCGACACGGAAACACACGGAGAGACACTCGGACAGGAACACACCGACACGGAGACACACAGAGAGACACTTGGACAGGAACACCCCGACACGGAAACACACGGAGAGACACACAGACAGGAACACCCCGACATGGAGACAGGAACACACCGACACGGAGAGACACACAGACAGGAACACACCGACACGGAGACACACGGAGAGACACTCGGCCAGGAACACACCGACACACAGAGAGACACTTGGACAGGAACACCCCGACACGGAAACACACGGAGAGGCACACAGACAGGAACACCCCGACACGGAGACACTCGGCCAGGAACACACTGACACGGAGACACACGGAGAGACACTCGGACAGGAACACCCCGACACAGAAACACACGGAGAGACACACAGACAGGAACACCCCGACACGGAGACACTCGGCCAGGAACACCCCGAGACGGAGACACACGGAGAGACACTCGGCCAGGAACACCCCGACACGGAAACACACGGAGAGACACACAGACAGGAACACCCCGACACGGAGACACTCGGCCAGGAACACCCCGACACGGAAACACACGGAGAGACACACAGACAGGAACACACCGACACGGAGACACACGGAGAGACACACAGACAGGAACACACCGACACGGAGAGACACACAGACAGTAACACACTGACACGGAAACACACGGAGAGACACTTGGACAGGAACACACCGACACGGAGACACACAGAGAGACACTCGGCCAGGAACACCCCGACACAGAGACACACGGAGAGACACACAGACAGGAACACCCCGACACGGAGACACACGGAGAGACACACAGACAGGAACACACCGACACGGAGACACACGGAGAGACACACAGACAGGAACACCCCGACACGGAGACACTCGGCCAGGAACACCCCGACACGGAGACACACGGAGAGACACTCGGCCAGGAACACCCCGACACGGAAACACACGGAGAGACACACAGACAGGAACACCCCGACACGGAAACACACGGAGAGACACACAGACAGGAACACACCGACACGGAGAGACACACAGACAGTAACACACCGACACGGAAACACACGGAGAGACACTTGGACAGGAACACACCGACACGGAGACACACAGAGAGACACTTGGACAGGAACACACCGACACGGAAACACACGGAGAGACACACAGACAGGAACACCCCGACACGGAGACACTCGGCCAGGAACACCCCGAGATGGAGACACACGGAGAGACACTCGGACAGGAACACCCTGACACGGAAACACACGGAGAGACACACAGACAGGAACACACCGACACGGAGACACACGGAGAGACACACAGACAGGAACACCCCGACACGGAGACACTCGGCCAGGAACACCCCGAGACGGCGACACCAATGGACGCAGCCGCACAGGCAGCGAGACATACACAGGGCGCCATTGTGAGCGACGCCCACGGGGAACACACGGCCTGGCGGCCAGGTGGGGCAGACGGCCACGACAGAGACAGGCGGAGGCCGGAGCCAGGGAGCTGCAGCCAGGCTGACACAGACCCAGCCTCGCAGCCGGGCGGAGACACAGCCCGAGGGCCCCGCAGTCAGGCCGGGGGACACCGAGACAGACGACCGCACAAAGAGACACACGGCCAGGCCGGGCCTGGGGAAGGGTTGGGGGCCTGAGCTCAGCCGGCTCCGGGCGGCTCCCAGCCCCACGGGGCCCTGCTCTCGGCTGGCTCTGGGCAGGGGGATGGGGGAGGGGGTCTCCCCACCAGGAGAACGGGGGGTGGGGGGGGATCTGTATTCTGGAGTGGGAGACCCTCCCCCACCCCAGATTGCAGCCACGTTTGCTGCTGCTGTCGTCACCCCGGTGGGAGCTTTGTACTGCAGGGTGAATCATCGGGGAGTGGGGGGGGCGTCTGACTGGCTGGTTCCCCTTCTCTCCTGCTGAGCCTGCACCCCGCTGCCAAGTGGCCTCCACAGGGCCCCCCCCGACCGAGGCCTCTGGACCCCCAAGGCCCTGGTACCTCCACAGGGTCCCCCCGAGGCCCAGCCCCCCCAAATGAGATGTGTGTCCCCCTCCCCAAGGCCCTGGTGTCTCCTCAGGGCCCCCCCGATTCCCAGCCCCCCCCAAGGCCCTGGTGCCTCCACAGGACCCCCCCGAGGCCCAGCTCCCCCAGATAAGATGTGTGTCCAGCCCCCCAAGGCCCTGGGACCTCCACAGGCCCCCCCCCGAGGCCCAGCCCCCCCAAATGAGATGTGTGTCCCCCCTCCCCAAGGCCCTGGTGTCTCCTCAGGGCCCCCCCGATTACCAGCCCCCCCCCAAGGCCCTGGTGCCTCCACAGGACCCCCCCGAGGCCCAGCCCCCGCCAAATGAGATGTGTGTCCCCCTCCCCAAGGCCCTGGTGTCTCCTCAGGGCCCCCCCGATTACCAGCCCCCCCCAAGGCCCTGGTGCCTCCACAGGACCCCCCTGAGGCCCAGCCCCCCCAGATAAGATGTGTGTCCAGCCCCCCAAGGCCCTGGTACCTCCCCAGGGCCCCCCCCGAGGCCCAGCCCCCCCAAATGAGATGTGTGTCCCCCCTCCCCAAGGCCCTGGTGTCTCCTCAGGGCCCCCCCGATTCCCAGCCCCCCCCAAGGCCCTGGTGCCTCCACAGGGCCCCCCCCGAGGCCCAGCCCGCCAAATGAGATGTGTGTCCCCCCTCCCCAAGGCCCTGGGACCTCTGCAGGCCCCCCCCCGAGTCCCAGGCCCCCCAAATGAGATGTGTGGCCCCCCACTCCCCAAGGCCCTGGTACCTCCTCAGGGCCCCCCCCCCCGAGTCCCAGCCCCCCCAGATGAGATGTGTGTCCCCCTCTCCCCAAGGCCCTGGGACCTCCACAGGGCCCCCCCCGAGTCCCAGCCCCCTAAGTGAGATGTGTGTCCGGCCCCCCAAGGCCCTGGGACCTCCGCAGCGCCCCTCCTCCCCCACACTGAGCCCCAGACCCCCGGCTGAGCCGCCCCTGCAGCTTTCACGCCTCTCTGCCCGGTCGGGCTGGTGGGGGGGCGGAAGCGGCTGCTGCAATGAGTGACTCATCCCCCCCGCCCCGCCTGAAAACACCCCAGAAAGCGGCCTGGGCTCGGCTTGGCTCCGCTCGGCTCGGCTCGGCGTGGAGCGAAGGGGGCAGGGTCCAGGCAGAGAGCGGGGCCCGGGGCAGCTGGGGATGGGCGGCAGGGAGGGGGGTAGATAGATAGATAGATAGATAGAGGGGGTGGGAGGGGTAGATAGATAGAGGGGCGGTGGGGGGTAGATAGCTAGATAGAGGGGGTGGGAGGGGATGGATAGATAGATAGAGGGGTGGGAGGGGATAGACGGATAGATAAAGGGGTGGTGGGAGGTAGATAGATAGAGGGGTTGGGAGAGGATGGATGGATAGATGGAGGGGGCGGGAGGGGATGGATAGATAGATAGAGGGGTTGGGAGGGGATAGATAGATGGTGGGGGGGTAGTTAGATAGATAAAGGGGTTGGGAGGGGATAGATAGATGGTGGGGGGTAGGTAGATAGATAGATAGATAGGAGGGCTGTGAGGGGACGGATAGATACATAGAGGGGGCGGGAGGGGATGGATAGATGGAGGGGATGGGAGGGGATGGATGGATGGATGGAGGGGTTGGGAGGGGATGGATGGATAGCTGGTGGGGGGGTAGTTAGATAGATAAATGGGCGGGAGGGGATAGATAGATGGTGGGTAGGTAGATAGATAGATAGATAGAGGGGTGTGAGGGGATGGATAGATAGATAGAAGGGGCGGGAGGGGATAGATAGATAGATAGGAGGGGTGTGAGGGGATGGATAGATACATAGAGGGGGCGGGAGGGGATAGATAGATGGTGGGGGGTAGGTAGATAGATAGATAGGAGGGGTGTGAGGGGATGGATAGATAGATAGAAGGGGCGGAAGGGGATAGATAGATGGTGGGGGGTAGGTAGATAGATAGATAGGAGGGCTGTGAGGGGACGGATAGATAGATGGAGGGGGGATAGTTAGATAGATAGAGGGGGCGGGAGGGGATAGATAGATGGTGGGGGGTAGGTAGATAGATAGATAGATAGGAGGGCTGTGAGGGGACGGATAGATACATAGAGGGGGCGGGAGGGGATAGATAGATAGAGGGGTTGGGAGGGGATGGATAGATGGAGGGGGCGGGAGAGGATGGATGGATAGCTGGTGGGGGGGTAGTTAGATAGATAGAGGGGCGGGAGGGGATAGATAGATGGTGGGGGGTAGGTAGATAGATAGATAGGAGGGGTGTGAGGGGATGGATAGATAGATAGAAGGGGCGGGAGGGGATAGATAGATGGTGGAGGGTAGGTAGATAGATAGATAGGAGGGGTGTGAGGGGATGGATAGATAGATAGAAGGGGCGGGAGGGGATAGATAGATGGTGGGGGGTAGGTAGATAGATAGATAGGAGGGCTGTGAGGGGACGGATAGATAGATGGAGGGGGGATAGTTAGATAGATAGAGGGGGCGGGAGGGGATAGATAGATGGTGGGGGGTAGGTAGATAGATAGATAGATAGGAGGGCTGTGAGGGGACGGATAGATACATAGAGGGGGCGGGAGGGGATAGATAGATAGAGGGGTTGGGAGGGGATGGATAGATGGAGGGGGCGGGAGAGGATGGATGGATAGCTGGTGGGGGGGTAGTTAGATAGATAGAGGGGCGGGAGGGGATAGATAGATGGTGGGGGGTAGGTAGATAGATAGATAGGAGGGGTGTGAGGGGATGGATAGATACATAGAGGGGGCGGGAGGGGATAGATAGATGGTGGGGGGATAGTTAGATAGATAGAGGGGGCGGGAGGGGATAGATAGATGGTGGGTAGGTAGATAGATAGATAGATAGGAGGGGTGTGAGGGGATGGATAGATACATAGAAGGGGCGGGAGGGGATAGATACATGGTGGGGGGTAGATAGATAGATAGATAGGAGGGGTGTGAGGGGATGGATAGATAGATAGAAGGGGCGGGAGGGGATAGATAGATGGTGGGGGGTAGGTAGATAGATAGATAGGAGGGGCGGGAGGGGATGGATGGATGGATGGAGGGGGCGGGAGGGGATGGATAGATAGATGGAGGGGGGATAGTTAGATAGATAGAGGGGGCGGGAGGGGATAGATAGATGGTGGGTAGGTAGATAGATAGAGGGCTGTGAGGGGACGGATAGATACATAGAGGGGGCGGGAGGGGATAGATAGATAGATGGAGGGGGCGGGAGGGGATGGATGGATGGATGGAGGGGGCGGGAGGGGATGGATAGATAGATGGAGGGGGGATAGTTAGATAGATAGAGGGGGCGGGAGGGGATAGATAGATGGTGGGTAGATAGATAGATAGGAGGGGTGTGAGGGGATGGATAGATACATAGAGGGGGCGGGAGGGGATAGATAGATGGTGGGGGGTAGGTAGATAGATAGATAGGAGGGGTGTGAGGGGATGGATAGATACATAGAGGGGGCGGGAGGGGATAGATAGATGGTGGGGGGATAGTTAGATAGATAGAGGGGGCGGGAGGGGATAGATAGATGGTGGGTAGGTAGATAGATAGATAGATAGGAGGGGTGTGAGGGGATGGATAGATACATAGAAGGGGCGGGAGGGGATAGATACATGGTGGGGGGTAGATAGATAGATAGATAGGAGGGGTGTGAGGGGATGGATAGATAGATAGAAGGGGCGGGAGGGGATAGATAGAGGGGGCGGGAGGGGATAGATAGATAGATAGGAGGGGCGGGAGGGGATGGATGGATGGATGGAGGGGGCGGGAGGGGATGGATAGATAGATGGAGGGGGGATAGTTAGATAGATAGAGGGGGCGGGAGGGGATAGATAGATGGTGGGTAGGTAGATAGATAGAGGGCTGTGAGGGGACGGATAGATACATAGAGGGGGCGGGAGGGGATAGATAGATAGATGGAGGGGGCGGGAGGGGATGGATGGATGGATGGAGGGGGCGGGAGGGGATGGATAGATAGATGGAGGGGGGATAGTTAGATAGATAGAGGGGGCGGGAGGGGATAGATAGATGGTGGGTAGATAGATAGATAGGAGGGGTGTGAGGGGACGGATAGATACATAGAGGGGGCGGGAGGGGATAGATAGATAGAGGGGGCGGGAGGGGATAGATAGATGGTGGGTAGGTAGATAGATAGAGGGGTGTGAGGGGACGGATAGATACATAGAGGGGGCGGGAGGGGATAGATAGATAGAGGGGGCGGGAGGGGATAGATAGATGGTGGGTAGGTAGATAGATAGAGGGCTGTGAGGGGACGGGTAGATACATAGAGGGGGCGGGAGGGTTAGATAGATAGAGGGGGCGGGAGGGGATAGATAGATGGTGGGTAGGTAGATAGATAGAGGGCTGTGAGGGGACGGATAGATACATAGAGGGGGCGGGAGGGGATAGATAGATGGTGGGTAGGTAGATAGATAGAGGGCTGTGAGGGGACGGGTAGATACATAGAGGGGGCGGGAGGGGATAGATAGATAGAGGGGGCGGGAGGGGATAGATAGATGGTGGGTAGGTAGATAGATAGAGGGCTGTGAGGGGACGGGTAGATACATAGAGGGGGCGGGAGGGGATAGATAGATAGAGGGGGCGGGAGGGGATAGATAGATGGTGGGTAGGTAGATAGATAGGAGGGCTGTGAGGGGACGGATAGATACATAGAGGGGGCGGGAGGGGATAGATAGATGGTGGGGGGATAGTTAGATAGATAGAGGGGGCGGGAGGGGATAGATAGATGGTGGGTAGGTAGATAGATAGAGGGCTGTGAGGGGACGGATAGATACATAGAGGGGGCGGGAGGGGATAGATAGATGGTGGGTAGGTAGATAGATAGAGGGCTGTGAGGGGACGGGTAGATACATAGAGGGGGCGGGAGGGGATAGATAGATAGATGGAGGGGGCGGGAGGGGATGGATGGATGGATGGAGGGGGCGGGAGGGGATGGATAGATAGATGGAGGGGGGATAGTTAGATAGATAGAGGGGGCGGGAGGGGATAGATAGATGGTAGGTAGATAGATAGATAGGAGGGGTGTGAGGGGACGGATAGATACATAGAGGGGGCGGGAGGGGATTGCTGGAGGGGACGGACGAATAGAGAGGATGACGCTGGATGCAGGTATAGGCCGTGCGGGCACAGACTGACGGACCGACGGACCCAGGCGGACAAGGCAGCCCGTCCCCTCCCCCCGCCACAGGCCCATAGACAAAGGCACAGCCCCGCAGTCACACAAACACGCAGGGACCGTGTTGCAGCGCCCGCCCCCGGCCTGCGGACAGACCTACTTACTGGCGCAGCACACACACACACTCACACACACACACACACAGAGTCTGACGCAAGCCACACCCCTCCCACCCAGCAGCCACACACGTACCCAATCCCACCCAGCTCACACACACAGCCCCCCACAACCACACCATTCCTACACACGGAGAACATACGTTCCTATACACACACACACTCACTCACTCTGCAGGCCACACAACCACACCCACCACAACACTATTCCTACACACGGAGGACAGACATTCCTACACACACTCTGCAGGCCACACAACCACACCCAGCACAACACCATTCCTGCACACGGGGGACAAACATTCCTACACACACACACACACACACTCTGCAGGCCACACAACCACACCCAGCACGACACCATTCCTACACACGGAGAACACACGTTCCTACACACACACACACACACTCTGCAGGCCACAACCACACCCAGCACAACACCATTCCTACACACGGAGAACACACGTTCCTACACACACACACATTGCAGCTGCTGCGCCGCACTACGACACAAAAACCGGCTCCACAACCCACGTGGGGGGGGTCCGCTCCCCAGCCCCCCCCCAGCTAGTAACGTCCCCCCCCATTCATGCTTTCTTTCATTCATTCGTTCATTCACTCCCCCCCCCCCCCTGGGAGCCCCTCCCGCCTCCTTTCATTCATTCATTCCGGAGCAGCCGCCCCCTCCCCCCCGGCTCCAGCTCCGCGCATGCGTGGAACCCCCCCCCCCGCCTCCCTTTCCCCTTCCCTCCAATCGCGGCCGGATTTTTATGAATGGGCCATTGACGTCAATGGAGCCCCCTCCCCGCCCCACGTGGGCCCGCCCGGGCCTATAAAGGCGGCGCGCGGCGGCTGTCCAGGGTGCTGGAAGCGGAGCGCGCCTCGCGGACCCGGGGGTGCGTGGGGTGGGGGACGGACACAGCCCCGCAGCACGGCCGGTAAACAGCCCCCCCTCCGCCCGGGCCTGCTGGGGGGGGTCCCCGTCGGGGGGGGGGGGTCAGCGGGTTCCCCTCGCGCTGCTGTATGTGTGCGGTGGGTTCCGGGGAGTTACTCGGTGGGCTGGGAGGGGGACCCCTCCCCCGCCCCCCCGCTTGGGGAGACTGCGGTATATAGGGGCGCTGGGAGGGGACTCTTCTGGGGGATGGGGGGAGTCCCTGGGAGGTAGGGGCGCTGGGAGGGGGGACCCCGAAAGGAGATAGGGGGTCTATGGAATGTAGGGGCGCTGGGAGGGAACCCCGATAGGGGATGGGGGGTTCCCCTCTCGGGGATGTAGGGGCGCTGGGAGGGAACCCCGATAGGGGATGGGGGGTTCCCCTCTCGGGGATGTAGGGGCGCTGGGAGGGAACCCCGCTGGGGGGTGGGGGTTCCCTTCCCGGGGACGTCGGGGCGCTGGGAGGGAACCCCGCTGGGGGATGGGGGTTCCCCTCCCGGGGACGTCGGGGCGCTGGGAGGGGACCCCGCTAGAGGGAGGTGGTGCGGAGGAAAGGCGGGCGTTGGTCGTAGGGCGGGAATTCCCTTTGCCGGGAAGCGACTCTGCAGCCAGGCAGCGGGGGCGGGGGAGAGGCCGGGAGGTGTCCCCGGTCCGTGGGGAGAGACGGGGGGCCGCTGCCCCCCCCCGTGCCCTGCCGCCCCTGTACTCCCGTCCCCCCATCCCCTCCGCAGCCCCCCCCCCGTCTGGGGGGGCTGGGCGAGCCGCAGCTCGCCGGGAAGTCAGTCCTGCAGGCTGTGGGGAGGAGCGCGGGGGGAAACCACGCAGTGCGGCCGTGTGAGCCCGCGCCGGTAGGTGTGGTAGGCGCCCCCCCGGGAGGGTGCGGGGGTGCGCTGCTGCACGGGTGCACGCCCGGTGAGCGTGCAAAGGCGTGGGCGTGCACGACTGCGCGTGTGCGTGTCCCGTGAGCGTGCAGCTGCGTGCGCACCTACAGCGAGTGTGCAACTGCGTGCGCACCTACAGCGAGTGTGCAACTGCGTGTGCCCTACCGCGCGTGTGCATGTCCCGTGAGAGTGCAGCTGCGTGCGTGCCGCTGCGCGTGCACCTACAGTGAGTGTGCAACTGCGCGTGCACGGGCCGTGAGTGTGCAACTGCGCGCGATTGTGGTGAGCGTGCAACGGCGCGCGTGTGCACGCCCTGTGAGTGTGCAACGGCATAGGTGTGCATCGCTGCCTGTGTGACCAGCCTGGCTGTGTGCAAGTGCATGCACGAGCACTGTTGCACGTGTGCACGCCTGTGAGCGTGCAACCGCGCGAGCGCGCACCCTGTGCCCACACGCCCTGCGAGTGTGCAAGCGGGACGCGCGCGCCCCACCCCCCGCGAGCGTGCAACCGAGGGCCCGTGCGCAAGTCTGGGCGGGCGCCCCTGAGCGCGCCAGCCCCCCCCCCGAGCACGCGCTGTTGCACGCGGGGGTGCCCGTCCCACGCGCCCCCAAAGGTCCCCGTGCGCGCCAGGGGGCGCCGGGCTGCACCGCGGGAGCGGGGGGGGGTGTCTCCTGCCACCGGGGGGGGCACCTCGGCCGGCCCCCTCCCGCCTGTGGGGCGCCCCCTCTGACCCGCCCCCCCCCTTGTGTCTCCCCCACAGGAGAACCATGCTGGGCTCGCAAGCGGCTCTGCTCCTGGCCCTCAGCCTCCTGACCCAGGGCCGCCTCCAGGCCGCGCCCCTGCCCCCGGCGCCGGCCCCCCCGCCGGCCAGCCCCGCGCCCCCCGCCGCGGACTCGGCCGAGCAGCTGTTCGGCGGGGCGGCCCCGCGGGCGGTGGCGGCGGCGCTGCTGGAGGCGCTGGGCGAGGGCGCGCACGAGTCGCCGGACAAGCGGGACAGCCCGCAGGCGCGGCTGGCGGAGCTGCGGCCCGGGGCGCGGGGGGCCCCGCGGCGCGCCCCGCCGGCCGAGCCCTGGGCCGGGGCGCTGCAGCTGCGGCGGCAGCAGCGGCTAGAGCACCAGTTGCTGCAGCGGCGCTACGAGGAGCTGGCCGAGAGCCGGCGGCAGGCGGAGGAGGCGCGCAAGGCGGCGGCGGCGGAGGAGCGCCTGGCCGACCTGGCGGCGGACCTGCTGCTGCGCTACCTGCTGCAGGGCGCGCCCGGGGAGCTGGAGCGGGAGCGGGAGGAGGAGGAGGAGGCCGGGGCCAGCCCGCTGCTCTTCGAGGACGAGGAGGCGGCGGCCGAGGGGGCGCAGGACAAGCGCTCCGAGGAGGAGGAGGAGGAGGAGACGGACGAGGACTGGCTGGACCCCAGCACCGTGGACCAGCTCATCGACCTCTCCACCAAGCTGCGCCTGCCGGCCGGCGACGTCGCCGACATCATCAGCGGCGTCCAGAAGCGCAAGAAACAGCAGCAGGCGGCCGCGCCCCCCCGTGCGCCCCGGCGCGGCTCCCCGCAGGCCCAGCGCGCCTGGAACGAGGTGCTGCGGGCGGCCCAGCGCCCGGCCCCGGCCCCCCGGCCGCGCGCCGACTTCCCCAACGCCCTGGCGCCGCTGCTGCCCCCCCGCGGCCGCCCCCCGCCCGCGCCCCGCGAGCCCTCCAGCCGCGAGGAGGAGCTGGGCAACTGGGTGGAGCGGGTGCTGATGGACCGCGCCCAGGGCTTCGCCTGAGGGCCCCCCCTCCCCAGCCGTGCCAGCCTCCCCCCGGCCCCCGTGTCCCCAGCCTCTCCGTTTCTGCATGAGTCAGGAGACCCCCCCCCACACGCCCGCAAACCGCCCCCCACCGCGCTGTGCCCAGGGTTGGGCGAAGCCGGGTTGGATCCCACCGCACCCACCAATCTCTAGGGTCAGGCCCCTGGTCCCCTCCAGCCAGGCCACTCCACCCACCAACCCCTCAAGTGCGACCAACGGGTGAAGCCAACATGGATCCCACTGAACCCACTTACCCCTCAGGTCAGTCCAATGATCCCATCCAGCCTGGACCCCACCGCACCCCCCAACCCCTTGGGGGTCAGCTTAATGGGTGAAGCTAGCCCAGATCCCACCGCACCCACCAACCCCTCAGGTCAGCCCAATGATCCCATCCAGCCTGGACCCCACCGCACCCCCCAACCCCTTGGGGGTGAGCTGAATGGGTGAAGCTAGCCCAGATCCCACTGCACCCACCAACCCCTAGGTCAGCCTAATGCTCCCATCCAGCCTGGACCCCACCGCACCCCCCAACCCCTTGGGTCAGCTGAATGGGTGAAGCTAGCCCAGATCCCACGGCACCCACCAACCCCTCAGGTCAGCCCAATGATCCTATCCAGCCTGGACCTCACCTCACAGCCCAACACCTTGGGTCAGCTGAATGGGTGAAGCTAGCCCAGATCCCACGGCACCCACCAACCCCTCAGGTCAGCCCAATGATCGTATCCAGCCTGGACCTCACCTCACAGCCCAACACCTTGGGTCAGCTGAATGGGTGAAGCTAGCCCAGATCCCATGGCGCCCACGAACCCCTCAGGTCAGCCCAATGATCCCTTCCCAGCCTGGACTTCACCTCACAGCCCAACACCTTGGGTCAGCTGAATGGGTGAAGCTAGCCCAGATCCCACTGCACCCACCAACACCTCAGGTCAGTCCAACGTCCCCATCTAGCCCACACCCAGCAACCTCTCACATCAGCCTGATATGTGAATTGAGACTAGAGCCCGCCCCTCAGCTCAGCGGGCATGAAAGAACAGGTGACGTGCCTGCTGGGGAGGGTGGGGCTGATCTGAACACGAACAGGCACTGCAAACGGCGGTCGATGCCAGAAAGGCCAGCCTGGGCGCCCCCCGTCTGAGCTTCTCCGTGACACAGGCTGAGCACAGACATCCAGCCCAAGGAGCGGGTCTCTTTCCTGGAGAGGCGGCGTAAGTCTCCAGCTCTCCAGGAGGGCGTCACCGGGCTGGTTTGTCCATTCACCCCAGCAGAGGAACGGACCAGCCCCCGTGTGTCTCTAAAACAGTCTCACCCACCCCGGCTCTGGAACACTGCCTGTTGTGGGGGCGAGGAGGGAGTTTCCATACCAAACTGCCTTATCCTGGGTTACTTCTTCCATCACCCGACCCGCAACCTTGAGGTTCGGTATTGTGACTTTATCAGCGTTCTGCCCCCCAGTCCCTCCCACCACCATCCACTGACGCCCACCAGCGTCCCCCACCCCCCCAACCAGTCAGTTCTCACCGGGAAGAAGAGGGGGCCGGGCGGGTCGGGGCCGGGTTTTGTACTAAGGGCGTTTGCATCCAGCTTCCGAGTGTGTGAGATTCTCGGCTTTGTGGCGTCTGGTTCCCAGTCCTGTGCCGTTATGTTTCGCTGTCCTGCCCTCTCTGTCGTACTTAATAAACACGTTTGGCCTGTTGTAAATAGCATGTGGGAATTACTAGTTTTGCTAAGAAATAAAAGCAACTATTTTATTACGAGTTACTCTTGTTATTTACGGAGGGCACTGGGGTCCCCCAGAAGTCACACCACGGATCCTGGGCCAGGGGGCCTGTCTGGGCCAGGGCCTGCCTCACCTCCACCCCAGCCTGATGGCCTCCCCAGTCAAAGCAAACTGTGCACCCTTCTAGGCCAGATCCCACGGCACCCACCAACCCCTCGCATCAGCTCAGTGCTCCCATCTAACCCAGATCCCACTTCACCCACCAACCCCTCGCATCAGCTCAGTGCTCCCATCTAACCCAGATCCCACTCACCCACCAACCCCTCACATCAGCTCAGTGCTCCCATCTAACCCAGATCCCACTTTACCCACCAACCCCCAGCATCAGCCCAGTGCTCCCATCTAACTCAGATCCCACTTCACCCACCAACCCCTCGCACAGCCCAGTGCTCCCATCTAACCCAGATCCCACTTCACCCACCAACCCCTCGCATCAGCTCAGTGCTCCCATCTAACCCAGATCCCACTCACCCACCAACCCCTCACATCAGCTCAGTGCTCCCATCTAACCCAGATCCCACTTTACCCACCAACCCCTCGCACAGCCCAGTGCTCCCATCTAACCCAGATCCCACTCACCCACCAACCCCTCGCACAGCCCAGTGCTCCCATCTAACCCAGATCCCACTCACCCACCAACCCCTCGCACAGCCCAGTGCTCCCATCTAACCCAGATCCCACGGCAGCCATCAACTCTCGTCTGAATCTCACTGTACACACCAACCTCTCGTGTTGGCCCAAGGGTCTCATTTAACCCAGATCCCACTTCACCCACCAACTCCTCAGGTCAGTCCAATGTGTCCTTCTAGCCCAGATCCCACGGCACCCACCAACCCCTCGCATCAGCCCAATAGTCCCACACAGTCTGGATAGTACCCACCAACCCCTCACATCAGCCCAGCAGTGCCAGCTGGCCTGAATCCCACCACACCAACACCTCAGGTCACCCCAGTGACCCTCTAGCCTGAATTTCACTGCACCCACCAAGCCCGCATGTGATGCAGTGGGGGATGGGTGTGTGGCTCACAGAGGGTGTGTGGCTCCTGCTGGGGGTAACCTGGCGACCAGGTGACACCCTTGGACTGCAGACAAAGGGGGAGGTGGAGCCTGAGGGGTTTGAATTGGAACTGGGAGTTGGAAGCTGTGATGGGGTTCTGGGGTCCCCCAAGCTCTGCACCCTGTCCGCAGGCAGGAGAGTCTCTCACTCAGCAGGAGAACAGCAGGTTTATTAGCCGACAGGACACAGCATCGTACAGAGGAGTCAGTACAGCCGGCAGAGACAGCCAGTCCCATCCATGTTGAGGAGAGGAGGCCCCGAGGGGCCCCCAGAGCTGGGGCCTGGCCCCCTCCTTTGCCTCGCTCTCCCTCAGCCCAGACTAACTGCTTCCAACTCCCAGTTCCAATTCAAACCCCTCAGGCTCCACCTCCTCCTTTGTCTGCAGTACAAAGGTGTTACCTGGTTGTCAGGGTTACCCTCAGCAGGAGCCCCACACCCTCTGTGAGCCACACACACACACAGAGGTATCCCCCACTCCATCACAGAAGCAGTGAGTCTGGGAGAGAGAGAGACACAGGAGGGGGCCAGGCCCACGGATCCTTCTCTCCCCAGCATGGATGGCACTGGCTGTCTCTGCCGGCTGCACTGACTCCTCTGTACGATGCTGTGTCCTGTCGGCTCATAAACCCGCTGTTCTCCTGCCGAGTGAGAGACTCTCCTGCCTGCGGACGGGGTGCAGAGCTTGGGGGACCCCAGAACCCCATCACACCTCATGTCAGCCCAATAGTCCCACACAGTCCTTGGTAGCTCAGATTCCCACGACTCCCACCAACCCCTCAGGTCAGCTCAATGGGTGTGCGTAGTCTGTATCCCACTACATCCACCAACACCTCAGGACAGCCCAGTGAGCCTGTCTAGCCCAGACCCCACTGCCCTCCCCCCCAGAACAGACCCATGGGTCCCCAGTCTCCTCCATAATACATCAGCCAATGCCCCCGTCTACCTAAGACATGGTCTGACCTTCACCCCACTGCATGCTAGCCCCCCACGGAAACACCCCCCCCCACCTTTCACGTCATTTCCACCTTGGGCATCCGCCCAGGAGAGAAACACAGCGCCCACATCTGCCCACACTGCAGCACGTGGGAACAAAATGTATTCCGCACACGGAAGGAAAACGTTAGAAGGGCCCCAGGGGAGATTCAGGTGCATCTGAGCAGGGTGCCCTGGGCGAGGGCCACAGGTCGGCTCGCCGCACATCGCCAGGTTTTCATGGCTGCTATCTCAGGTCACCACTGGGCAGCTGCTCGTTTTCCTGCGCACTGACCAAGAGCTGGGTCCCTGTTCTGCCTGGCTCTTCAAAGATTTGCCCCCACTTCCCTCCGGGCTGAGCTCGGGGTCCTCCAACAGTCAGGCCCCAGCACCCACCCTCAGACAACGATTCGCGGTGTCTGCCAGGCACAGACAAAGCCAGTGACGGCGCAGACCCCAGAGAGGGACACGCTCTGTGAATTCGCACCCAGGCCTGGCCCACGGGCCCGAAGCTCCCGAGCTGAAAACAGCAGATGGAAGGCGGGGTCCCGTTAGCCAGACTACAGCCCGAACGCAGCACGCAGGGAAAGAGACCATGGAGCAGGGGATAGGATCCAGGTCTATAAAACCACGATGGGCGTGGAGATACCAGGTAAGGGGCTGTTCACCCAGCTCCTCACCACACAAGGACGGGCGGCGGGTTGAAAACAAAACAGAGGAAGTTGCACTTCCCCCAGTGCACCGATAACCTGTGGGACTCCTCGCCGCAGGAGGGGGGTGAAGCCCAGGGCTTTATCGGGTGGGGGGGGTAGGTCACAAAAGAATGACAGAAATGGACTGAGGACAGGTCTTACGCCGTCCCGGCCTGTGCGTGCCTGGAGCTGGGGATGGGCAACAGGGGAGGGGTCCCTGGATGATTCCCTGCTCAGTTCCCACCTTGTGGGGCCCTGGTCGTGGTGGGCAGACAGTGACTGTTCATATGATGTGACTGTCACTTCTGTGTCAGAGGAGGAGTCCTGAACCTGGCCACGCTCTGCAGGCTGTGGAGCACGTAGCAACAGCCAGGCTGTCCCCCAGGTGGGGCTGGGAGCAGGACTCCTGGGTTCTCTCCCTGGCGCTGGGAGGGCAGTGGGGGCTGGTGGTCAGAGCAGGGGCTGGGAGCCAGGACTCCTGGGTTTTCTCCCTGGCACTGGGAGGGCAGTGGGGGCTGGTGGTCAGAGCAGGGGCTGGGAGCCAGGACTCCAGGGTTCTCTCCCTGGCGCTGGGAGGGCAGTGGGGGCTGGTGGTCAGAGCAGGGGCTGGGAGCCAGGACTCCTGGGTTTTCTCCCTGGCACTGGGGGGCAGTGGGGGCTGGTGGCTAGAGCAGGGGCTGGGAGCCAGGACTCCTGGGTTTTCTCCCTGGCGCTGGGAGGGCAGTGGGGGCTGGTGGTTAGAGCAAGGGGCCAGGACCCAGGACTCCTGGGTTCTCTCCCTGGTCCTAGGAGGGCAGTGAGGGCTGGTGGTTAGAGCGGGGGGCCAGGAGCCAGGACTCCTGGGTTCTCTCCCCAGCACTGGGGGGGTAGTGGGGTCTGGTGGTCAGAACAGGGGCCTGGGATCCAGGACTCCTGGGTTATAACGGTGGCTCACACACTCACAGCCCCTATGGCAGAGCTGTGGGTGGGGGGGTGCCTCCCATGGGGCACCCAGAAACAAGCCTGGCAGAATGCGACTGAACCTGAGCTCCATGGAGCTGTGCCACCTCAGGACGATTCCCACGATTCCCCCGCTTCCCAGGGAGGAGCACATGGCAGTGTCAGCTGCCCTCCGGACGCCCTGGGGTCGTCACACCGGCCCCCCGGCCTGTCCCAGGGAGCAGACAGGGCCGGCCTGGCAGAGGGGGGTTGGTGGCTGTCGACATGGGGGAGACAGACCCTTGAGGGCAGCCCGGCGTGAAAGACAGAGGGGG
Organism: Carettochelys insculpta; assembly: GCF_033958435.1. Classification (NCBI taxonomy): domain Eukaryota; kingdom Metazoa; phylum Chordata; order Testudines; family Carettochelyidae; genus Carettochelys; species Carettochelys insculpta. The sequence goes on from NC_134170.1 coordinate 838,535, forward strand.
CCGGACAGACGAACTGCCAGCTGGGTTGGCCAGTCACCCTCAGCAGAGGGGCGTGCACAGGCTGGGGGAGAAACTGAGGTGCAGCTAGCCCCCCCCCCAAGTTAAATTCACCCCACACGGCCGACTTCTCCACACACCGTTTATTCCAAAGGGAGGAGCTCGGCTCCCAGGAGGTCGGGGGCACGCGCTCCCCCGCACGGAGACGCCGCTGTCGCCGCAGGTCTGGGGGAAGCGGGACCCCCAGGATCAGCTGCGCCGAGGGGGGCCGGAGCACCCCTCTGCAGACTCCCCCGGAACAAAGACCAGCCCAGACGCCCCGGCTCCGGGGGCAGGAGGGAGCCAGGAGCGGAGCAGGGCAGGGACCCCCTCGGGGGTGTTATCGAGTTACACACAGTTCCTGGGGCTCGCTCCAGGGCGGAAGGGTCCCGGGTCCGGCCGCTGGGGCGAGGAAGCAGGAGAGGCAGTTCTCGCCGGTGATGGCTGGGGGCCCGGACGGAGGGGTGGCTATGCCAGCCCCATCTCCTCCAGCACGCTGCGGGGTGACTCATCCTCCTGCAGCACAGAGATAAGCGGGGAGCCACGTGTCAGGGCGTGGGAGTGAGAGCAGGGATCTGCAGGCACTGACGGCTCAGCGCCCCTGCTCTGAACACCCACCTGCTATCCTAACCACCAGCCCCCCTGCTCTAACCACCAGCCCCCACTGCCCTCCCAGCGCCGGGGAGAGAACCCAGGAGTCCTGGCTCCCGGCCCCCTGCTCTACCCACCAGCCCCCACTGCCCTCCCAGCACCGGGGAGAGAACCCAGGAGTCCTGGCTCCCGGCCCCTGCTCTACCCACCAGCCCCCACTGCCCTCCCAGCGCCGGGGAGAGAACCCAGGAGTCCTGGCTCCCGGCCCTGCTCCAACCACCAGCCCCCACTGCCCTCCCAGCGCCGGGGAGAGAACCCAGGAGTCCTGGCTCCCGGCCCCTGCTCTAACCACCAGCCCCCACTGCCCTCCCAGCGCCGGGGAGAGAACCCAGGAGTCCTGGCTCCCGGCCCCTGCTCTAACCACCAGCCCCCACTGCCCTCCCAGCGCCGGGGAGAGAACCCAGGAGTCCTGGCTCCCACCCCCTGCTCTAACCACCAGCCCCCCACTGCCCTCCCAGCGCCGGGGAGAGAACCCAGGAGTCCTGGCTCCCACCCCCTGCTCTAACCACCAGCCCCCACTGCCCCCCAGCGCCGGGGAGAGAACCCAGGAGTCCTGGCTCCCGGCCCCTTGCTCTAACCACCAGCCCCCACTGCCCTCCCAGCGCCGGGGAGAGAACCCAGGAGTCCTGGCTCCCACCCCCTGCTCTAACCACCAGCCCCCACTGCCCTCCCAGCGCCGGGGAGAGAACCCAGGAGTCCTGACTCCCAGCCCTGCTACTGTAACCCTACTACTTGCTGGCCTGACCCCTACCATGGGCCCAGCCCCTGAACTGGGCTCCTCTGCCCCCCAAGCCCCGCGACGGCCGATACCCCAGGAACACCCAGAGCTGGGGGGCAGCGCCTGTCACCCCCCCTTATCTCCCAGGCGGGGAGGAGGGAGCTGGGGCCCCCAGCCGGCCGTTAACCCCGCGGGCGCTGGCTCGGCGAGGCAGGGAACGAGGGAGGAGCCGGCTGGAGGGTGCCAGGCGACTGGTCGCACACACCGAGCCGGCAGAGAGCTGCGGAGCCGGGTGACTCATCCCCCTGCACCACAGCCCAGGCGAGCAGATGGCAGCCGCAGTGGGGGCTGGGGGCCGGCTCTGCCCCCGCGCTGCGACACAGCCGCAGCTGGTCATGCTGGGGGGGTGTGGGACGGGGGTGGCACCGGCAGGTCCCCACGGCCCAGGAGGGGCCCAGCCCCTCACCTCCTGCAGCAGGTCCGCCTGCTCGATAGCCTTCAGCACGCTCTTCTTGGAGGTGTCCTGGACCTCCCCGCCCATGAGGAACTCGTCCAGAATGAAGTAGGCCTTCTCGAAGTTGAAGATGATGTCCAGCTCGCACACCTGGGGGGAGCCAGCGGGGAGTGTCGGGGAGAGAACCCAGGAGTCCTGGCTCCCGGCCCTCCCCCCCACCAACCACCAGCCCCCACTGCCTCCCAGCGCCGGGGAGAGAACCCAGGAGTCCTGGCTCCCGGCCCTCCCCCCCACCAACCACCAGCCCCCACTGCCCTCCCAGCGCCGGGGAGAACCCAGGAGTCCTGGCTCCCACCCCCTGCTCTAACCACCAGCCCCCACTGCCCTCCCAGCGCTGGGAGAGAACCCAGGAGTCCTGGCTCCCGGCCCCTGCTCTACCCACCAGCCCCCACTGCCCTCCCAGCACTGGGGAGAGAACCCAGGAGTCCTGGCTCCCGGTCCCCTGGTCTACCCACCAGCCCCCACTGCCCTCCCAGCACTGGGGACAGAACCCAGGAGTCCTGGCTCCCAGCCCCTGCTCTAACCACCAGCCCCCACTGCCCTCCCAGCGCTGGGAGAGAACCCAGGAGTCCTGGCTCCCGGCCCCTGCTCTACCCACCAGCCCCCACTGCCCTCCCAGTGCCGGGGAGAGAACCCAGGAGTCCTGGCTCCCAGCCCTGCTCTAACCACCAGCCCCCACTGCCCTCCCAGCGCCGGGGAGAGAACCCAGGAGTCCTGGCTCCTGGCCCCCTGCTCTAACCACCAGCCCCCACTGCCCTCCCAGTGCCGGGGAGAGAACCCAGGAGTCCTGGCTCCCAGCCCTGCTCTAACCACCAGCCCCCACTGCCCTCCCAGCGCCGGGGAGAGAACCCAGGAGTCCTGGCTCCTGGCCCCCTGCTCTAACCACCAGCCCCCACTGCCCTCCCAGTGCCGGGGAGAGAACCCAGGAGTCCTGGCTCCCAGCCCTGCTCTAACCACCAGCCCCCACTGCCCTCCCAGCGCCGGGGAGAGAACCCAGGAGTCCTGGCTCCCACCCCCTGCTCTAACCACCAGCCCCCACTGCCCTCCCAGCGCTGGGAGAGAACCCAGGAGTCCTGGCTCCCGGCCCCTGCTCTACCCACCAGCCCCCACTGCCCTCCCAGCGCCGGGGAGAGAACCCAGGAGTCCTGGCTCCTGGCCCCCTGCTCTAACCACCAGCCCCCACTGCCCTCCCAGTGCCGGGGAGAGAACCCAGGAGTCCTGGCTCCCAGCCCTGCTCTAACCACCAGCCCCCACTGCCCTCCCAGCGCCGGGGAGAGAACCCAGGAGTCCTGGCTCCCACCCCCTGCTCTAACCACCAGCCCCCACTGCCCTCCCAGCGCTGGGAGAGAACCCAGGAGTCCTGGCTCCCGGCCCCTGCTCTACCCACCAGCCCCCACTGCCCTCCCAGCACTGGGGAGAGAACCCAGGAGTCCTGGCTCCCGGTCCCCTGCTCTACCCACCAGCCCCCACTGCCCTCCCAGTGCTGGGGAGAGAACCCAGGAGTCCTGGCTCCCAGCCCTGCTCTAACCACCAGCCCCCACTGCCCTCCCAGCGCCGGGGAGAGAACCCAGGAGTCCTGGCTTCCAGGGACCAAAGTAAAGAGGTGGGCCGGGCTCAGAGGGACCGAGGTGAACAGGGAGCTGGGCGGGAAGAGTCCCACGCACTGCTCCAGGCTGGGCCCGACCGGCTAAGGAGCCGGGCAGCAGACAAGGCCCTGGGGGGCGCGGCGGGCGAGGGGCCGGAGAGGAGCCGCCAGTGGGGCCTTGCAGCCGAGACGGCCAAGGGCGCATGGGGCTGTGTCCGGAGGAGCATTTCCAGCGGCGCTAGGGAAGTGGCTGTTCCCCTCCCCTCGGCACCGGGGAGGCCGCAGCCGGAGGGTCACGTCCGGTTCCGGCCCCCCGTGCAGAAAGGACGGGGGTGCGCTGGAGAGGGGCCGGCGGAGGCCACGGGAAGGCGTCGGGGGCCGGAGCACGTGGCCGAGGGACTGGGGCGTGGTGAGTCGGCAGAGGAGCAGAGCCAGGGGGGATTTGCTGGCAGCCTCCACCCCCTGGAGGGGCTCGGACGAGGCCGGGGAGAGGCTGTTCTCAGGGGCCGGGAGGAGGGGGAAACGCTCTTTCCCAGCAGGGCGGGGCGGCACTGGGAGGGGGCCCTGGAGAGGTGGGGGTGCTGGTGTGGCTCCCCCCAGTACCACCTCTGCTTAGCTGGGACCCAGACCCAGGAGAGGTGGAGAAGCTGGGACTGGCCCATGGAGTGGGGCTGGCTGGGGAGGGAGGAAGCGGGGGGCCAGGGCCCGGCTCGGGGATCCCCCCCGGTCTGTTCTGGCTGCGTCCCTCTCGCCCCACACCCGCCTGCTCTCCCTGCCAGCCACGACTCCTGCCTGGCTGCGGGCGGGGGGGACCCGGGCCAGGGAATTAGCCAGATTAAGGCGGAGGTTAATGAGCGAGCGGGGGATTAGCTGGGATTTCGGAGGTGTGTGAGCGGGGAGCCGCCGGGCCCACCCAGCGAGCGCCAGCCGCAGGCTCCCCGGCTGCCCCAGCCCGGCGTCCGCCAGGGGGGTGTTGCCCCAGGGTCCCAGCCGGCCCCACGGGGACGTACGCTGCCGAAGTACTTGTCCAGCAGCTCCACGTAGCGGTGGATCAGCTCCAGCGTGACCAGCTCGTTGTCCTGGCCCTCGATGGCGCAGCAGAAGTACAGGCTGGCGTACCTGTGGGGCACAGACCGGGATTGGGGGGCTCCCCCTGAACCCCCACCCCGCTGGGGTCCCCCCGCTGCCGCCCCACCCCCCGGGCCGGCAGCCGCTGCGCCCCAGCCAGGACCTCGCCCGGAGGCGGCCCGGGCGGGGATCGGGGGGCCCAGGCCGGATCCGGGGGGGCCCCTCACCTTTTGTACACCACCTTGAGGTCCCGCCACTCGAGGAAGCTGCACATCTTGGGCTTGCGGGCCAGGACCACCTGCATCAGCTCCCGCACCATCTTCTTCTTCTCCTTGTCCGAGGTGGGCAAGTACCACTTCTGCAGCCGCAGCTTCCCCTGCCGGCTGAACAGCAGCATAAAGCGCATCTGCCGGGGCAGGGACCGGCTTAGTGCGGGCGGCCGGCCCGGGGCTCGGCTCCCTCGGTCCCGGCTCCCTCGGCCTCGGCTCCCCCGGCCTGCCCGGGGCTCGGCTCCCCCGGTCCCGGCTCCCTCAGCCTCAGCTCCCCCGGTCCCGGCTCCCCCGGTCCCGGCTCCCCTGGTCCCGGCTCCCCCGGTCCCGGCTCCCTCAGCCTTGGCTCCCCCAGCCTGTCCGGGGCTCGGCTCCCCCCGTCCCGGCTCCCCCAGCCCGCCTGGGGCTCGGCTCCCCCGGTCCCGGCTCCCCCGGCCCGCCCGGGGCTCAGCTCCCCCGGTCCCGGCTTCCCCGGCCCGCCCGGGGCTCGGCTCCCCTGGCCTCAGTTTCCCCAGCCCACCTTGACCTCAGTTCCCCCGGGCCTCAGTTTCCTCGGTCTGCCCAGGCCTCAGTCCCCCCAGCCTCAGTCCCCCCAGCCTCCCCAGGCCTCAGTCCCCCCAGCCTGCCCAGGCCTTGGTTCCCCTGGCTTCAGTTTCCCTGGCCTGCCAAGGCCTCGGTTCCCCAGGCCTCAGTCTCCCCAGCTCACCCAGGCCTCAGTTTCCCCGTCCTGCCCAGGCCTCAGTTTCCCCAGCCCGCTGACCGGGGTGGGAGCTGCCAGCTCAGAAGTGACAGTCCACAGCAGCCCCTAACCGCAGGCGGAGGGGTGCCCCCAGAGCAGTGCCCCCCGCCCAAGCTGCCAAGGAACGCTCCCCACCCCGCCTGCAGGGCCTGGCGACCCACGGGGAGGGGCGGACCCGGGCAGCCCAGGCTTGAGAGCTGCCAAGTGGCGGGGTGCAGGCCAGTTCTGGGGTTCACCCAGAGGGGCCAGGCGCCGCCTGCCTGCTGGGTAGGCTGGGGAGTCCTGGAGCCCGTGGTGGTCCCCCGCCCACCAGGCTAATTAAGCTGACGAGAGCTGGCACGGCCGGAGCCCCAGAGAGGTTAACAAGGTGGGGGAACGCCCCCAAAGAGAACCCGACCAGGCCCGACCCGTCCGCCCCAAGGGGGTGCAAAAGCAGGGCCCCCTCGCTGCGGGGGCTGCCACCCTGGCCCCCCCCGGGCACCCGCCCAGCACGCACTGTCTGCAAGAGGGGCCCCATCGGGTCTCACATGGCCCTCGTGCGAGCCCGGCACTCAGGAGCCCCATGGGAGGTGGTCCTCGGGGGGCAGGGGGGCTGGGGGGGGTCCTGCCTGGGGGGCGGCTGTTCAGGAGGCAGCGTGAGGGGCGAGCGGGCGGACCCAACCCCCCGCCTGCGGGAATGGGACTGAGCTACCTGCAGTCCCCCCCAGCCACACAGCCGGGGCTCCCAGGCTGGCCCACCCGGACGCCTGGGTCCCCAAGTGCCCAGAGCACGTCGGACGGGGTGCCACCCCTGGACCCCAATATGAACTGCCCCCTCCCACCTGCCGTCTGCCCTGGCCACCCCCCAGCCTCCCACGGGTGCCATGCCCTGCTCGCTGCCTCTGCCCCAGGGCTCCAGCGCCCCCAGGGGCCAGACCCTCCCCGGGCCCACCCCTCCTCCCCAACTACACCAGTCCAGCCCCACACCCCCCCCAGCCTCCCTTCCCCCCACGCTCACCCCATACGAGCCATGCCCCCCCCGCGCCGAGGACACCACCCACTGGCCCACCCAGCCCCAAACCCTGGGCCCCCCTGAGGCCACCGCCTGCCAGGCCCCCCCCCAGCCCCAAACCCTTGGCCCCCCCAACCCCAAACCCTGGGCCCCCGAGGCCACCGCCCACTGCCCCCCCAGCCCCAAACCCTGGGCCCCCCTGAGGCCACCGCCTGTCAGCCCCCCCCGCAACCCCAAACCCTGGGCCCCCCTCTGAGGCCACCGCCTGCCAGCCCCCCCCGCAACCCCAAACCCTGGGCCCCCCTCTGAGGCCACCACCTGCCGCCCCCCCCCAGCCCCAAACCCTGGGCCTCCCTCTGAGGCCACTGTCCGCTGGCCCCCCCAGCCCCAAACCCTGGGCCCCCTCGAGCCCATGGCCCACCAGGCCCCGCCCCGGCCACAGCCCCACCTCCTGGGCTCTCGCCAGTCCTGCTCGGGCCCCCTGGGGGGCATCCATGGCTCAGCTCCCCCCAGGTTCCCCACATAGGGCCCCAGCTCCCCATAGTGCCCCCTAAAACCCCCAAGCCCCTCTCGCCACGGAGCTGCCACACTCCACCCGACTGGCCACCGACCTGCCCTCGCCCTGGCCCCCTCTGCGCTGTGGGTGCGCCGGCGTGCGGGACAGGACCTATTTCTGGGAGGGGCGGGGACCCATTCCCATGGCAACGGGGGCGGGGCAGGGCGGGGCAGTTTCCCCACCAGTGCCTCAGTTTACCCGCCCCACCCAACGGAGGCGGACTGCCAGCCGGGGGCGGGAGGGAGGCTGGGCCAGTGGCTTGCAGGTGACAAGGGGCGGGACGTGGTGCTGTCTACACTAAGGGGTGTAAAAGCTCGGGGTTCAGGCACACGCTCTGAGCCCCCCCCGGCGGCCAGGCACTGTCTACACTAGGGCTGGCTGATGTGGGGACGTGCTTCCTTGGTCATGCGACCATGAGAAGTGTGTGTGGGGGGGGGCTGTTCTCATCGGGGGGGGGGTGTCCCTTGTGGGAGTGTGACTCAGATACACACAGCCCCCCTACCGGTCCCCCCAGGAACAGGGGTGTGGGTCAGGGCTCCCACGCTGGGCCACCCGGACGCCTGGGTCCCCGTGTGCCTGGAGGATGGCAGAAGGGGTGCTGCCCCTGGCCCCCAGCTCAGCTTCCTGCCTTCTCCCCTAGCCACCCCCCAGCCCCCCGTGGGTGCCGTGCTCGGCTCGCTGCCCCCGGCCCAGGGCTCCAGCCCCCCACCAGGGGTCAGACCCTCCCCCCAGCCCCTTGCTGTCCCCCCAATTACCCCTGCCCAGCCCAGTCCCCCTCTGCCTCACATCCTCTGGTTCCCCCCGCCCAACCCCACTCCCTGACTGCCCCATCCCCCAGCCTCACCCCATACCAGCCCCCCTCCCCGGGGCTCCCCCAAAGCCCCTCCGTGAACCTCAACCCCCCCAACCCCCAGCCCCGACTGCCAGGGCTCCCCCCACCCCCAGGGCTTCCCCAACCCCTCGAAACTCCCCAGCTTCAGCACCAGGGCTCCCCCCAACCCCACCTCACAGGGCTCCCCCCAAGAAACCCCCCAAGCTCCCCCAGTTGCCACAGGGACCCCCCGGGAACCCCCACCCTGCCACCAAGGCTCCCCACAACCCATCAAAACCCTCAGCCCCACCCCCAGGGTGGCCCCAACGCCGGAAACCCCCCAGCTTCAGACCCAGGCCTTCCGCCAAGTTCCCTGACACCCCAGCCCTGCCCCCCAGGTTTCCCCAACCCCTGGGAACCCCCCAGGGCTCCCCACAGGCCCTCCCATCCCACTCCAAGACCCCCCCAGAAACCCACCCCCCAGGGCTCCCCTCAACAGCCCTGGACCCCCAACCCCGCCCGGGCTCCCCCCAACCCCGCCCCTCTGGGATCCCCCCAGCCCCAACCCCCTGGCCCTCCAACCCCGCCCGGGCTCCCCCCAACACCCCAAAACCCCCAGCCCTGCCCCGAGCTCCCCCCAACCCCCAGCTCCCCCAGGCCCCCCAAGGCTCCCCCAGGCCCGCCCCCTGGCCCCCAAGCCCCGCCCCCAGGCTCCCCCCACCCCTGCCCCCCAAGGCTCCCCCAACACCCCAAACCCCCAGCCCCACCCCCTGGCCCCCAAGCCCCACACTCAGGCTCCCCCCACCCCTGCCCCCCAAGGCTCCCCCAACCCCCCAGCCCCGCCCCCTGGCCCCCAAGCCCCCCACCCAGGCTCCCCCTACCCCTGCCCCCCAAGGCTCCCCCAGGCCCGCCCCCCCAAGGCTCCCCCAACCCCCCAGCCCCGCCCCCTGGCCCCCAAGCCCCACACCCAGGCTCCCCCTACCCCCCAAAACCCCAGCCCCGCCCCCCGGCCCCCAAGGCTCCCCCAGGCCCTCCCCCCCAGGGCTCCCCCAAGCCCCGCCCCCAGGCTCCCCTACGGGCTCCCACAGGGGCCCCCACCCCCAAGGGTCCCCCCAAGCCTCCCCCAACACCCTCAAGCCCCGCCCCCACCAGGGCTCCCCCCAGCCCCGCGGAGCCCCCTCACCATGGCAACGCCGCCCGACCCGCCAGCCACCGACCGACCGAGCCGGGCCCGGGCTCCCCACGCGCTGCGCATGCGCCGGCGCCTCGGGACGGGAGCCACTTCCGGGAGGGGTGGGGCCGCCGTTCCCGTGGCAACGGAGGGGCGGGGCGAGGGCGGGGAGAGCGGCGCCGTTCCCGTGGCAACGGGGGCGGGAGGGGAGGGTGCGGCGCCCCCCCCCCCCATGGCAACAGGGGCCGCAGCGGGCGGCGGACGGTTGCTATGGCAACAGGGACCAAGGGAGGGCGGTTACCGTGGCAACAGAGGCAAAGGCGGCGGGGGGGGCCATTTCCATGGCAACCGGAGAAAGGCGGCCGCGTGGCTGCGCCCGTGGCAACCGGGCACAGGCGGAGAGTTGCCGTTCCCATGGCAACGGGGGGGGGGCGACAGGAAAGCTGGGCCGAGGGACTGTTCCCATGGCAACGGGGACGGGGAGCCGTTCCCCTGGCAACCGGCCCGGAGAGGGGCAGGGATGGAGCTGTTCCCCTGGCAACCGGCCCGGAGGGGGGCAGGGATGGAGCTGTTCCCCTGGCAACCGGTCCCAGAGGGGGCAGGGGTGGAGCTGTTCCCCTGGCAACCGGTCCCAGAGGGGGCAGGGGTGGAGCTGTTCCCATGGCAACAGGGGTGCGTGTGCAGGACAGTGGGGGTGCTCTGCCCGGGGGACCCGGTGGAGAGGCTGGTCTGTCTCCAGGGCGACGCGGGCAGGCGCTTGGGGGGGGCATGGGGGCAGGGCTCTTGGGGTGCTTGGGGGAGAAGGGGTAATTAGGGAGCAGGGATGGCACCAGCAGGGGGTGTGTGTGTGGCCCCGTGGCTGGGGGGCGGGGGCAGAGCTCAGCCCATCACCCTGGGGCGCGCCCCTTCCTGGGCTCCCCCTTAGCCGCCCCTGGGTTAGGTCTAAGGAGCCGCTGAGTTTAGGGGTGCCAGGTGCTCCCGAAGCCCTGGGGGTGCCCCCCCCAGCTCCCCACTAACCCAGCACTGCCCACTCCAGCCCTGGGGAAAAGGAGAAACTTCAGCCCATGAGTCGGGGACGGGGGGGGAGGCGGGCGCTGGCTGCATCTCTCTGCCCCCCCTCCGCCCCAGTGTGTACCCCTCGCCCCCATCCCCGCAGGCAGACCAGCCCCCCTTGTGTCCACCTGCCTCTCCCCCTGCAGGGTCACCCTGCCCCAGCACCCCCCAGCCCCCATCCGCCCCCCTCTCTCCTCCACGGGGTCCCCCCTCCCCCCCACGGCAAAAGGGACAGGCAGGAGGGGCGGTTCCCATGGCAATGGGGACAGGAGGGACCAGGCAGAGGGTCCATTTCCATGGTAACAGTGGCAAGAGGGAGGGGTGGTTCCCAAGGCAACAGGAGCTAGAGGGGATGCAGTTCCCACAGCAACAGGGACAGGCGTGCGGAAGGGAAGGTGTGGGGGATGGTTCTCATGGCAACAGGGAGCAGGAGGGCCTCAGGGCCGTTCCCATGGCAAGGGGGACAGGTGGGAGGGGAGGAGGGGTTGTTCCCATGGCAACAGGGTAGAAGGGCAGCAGAGCTGTACTTGTGCCACCAGGGACAAGTGGTGGTGGTGGCGGGGGGGGGCGTTCTCATGACAACAGGGCCAAGGAGCCCTTTCCATGGCAATTGCCCAAGTGGGGCAGGAAGGGAGCAGTTCCCACAGCAAGGGGGGGGGCTCCTCTGCTGGGGGGGGCCAGAGTCTGTCTCCATGGCAACGCAGGCAGGGAGGGGAGTGATGGAGGGAGGGGGCCTGGGGGGAGGTGAGCCCAGCCCCATGGCCAGGATGTGGGGGGGTACGAAGGGGGCGTTTAAGAAATGCACTAGGGCAGGGGAGGGCAGAGCACCAGGCCCATCGCCCCCCCACCCTCCCGCCCGGGGCGGGAGCACGAGCCAGGCCAATGCCAACTCTCCCCAGCGACTTTATTGTCAACCAAAAAACGGTACAAACACCCACGGTACAGCCGCCCGGCCGGCCCCTGCCAGGGGCAACGCCAGCGGGGGCGAGTCACCGGCAATGCAGCCGTGGGGCGGTGGGGTGCCCCCCGGCCCCCCAGCAGCTCAGCCCAAACCGTCCTAGAAATATATTAGCTCCTGTACAATATATTACTCTGTGTGGCCATTCCCGGCAGCACCCCCCCGGCACCCGGGAACGGGGGGGCCAGCCGCCCCCCCCACTGCAGAAATGAGGGAGGGGCTCCAGTGTACACACTTGTGGGGCTTGGGGGGCAGCCCCAGTCTCTCCCAGTGCAGGGGACGGGTCCCCAGCCTCATGGCTCCATCACCTGCCCCATGAAGAGGATGGCACCTACGAGAGAGAACAGGGCTTGATTAGCGATGGGAAAAGCTGCCCCCAGCCTGCCCCACTGCTCCCCCCCCACCAGTACAGCAGGGGTCAGCCCAGGTCTCCCCTGTGGTGCCTCAGGCCAGGCGTTCACCCGGATCTCGGAGGGCAGTGGGGGCTGGTGGTTAGAGCAAGGGCTGGGGGCAGGACGCCTGGGTTCCCTTCCCGCTGCTGGGAGGGCAGTGGGGGCTCAGATGGGGGACCTGGGAGCCAGGGCTGTGGGGGGGACCCTCACCTGTGGGGTTGTGCCGCACCACGAAGAGGAAGGGCCGATCCATGATGACTTCAGGGGGCGCCATCCGGGCATAGACGATGGCAGCTGTAAGAGTGGGAGCAGACATCACCCCCTGGAGGCAGCCATCTCATCCCACCCCTGGTCGGCAGCTCCCCCCACCACTGGGCCAGAGCGGAAGGGCTCATCGTGGGCCCCAGCGGCCCGGGACTCTCACCTGTGGCAGACGAGGCTCTGGTGCCGCTCTCATTCACCTCAATCTTCACCTTCTGCAGTGCCTGGGCCACGTACAGTGTCTCCTCGGCTGGGGGGCAGAGAGAGACGTGAGGGGGGGGCCTGCAGCTCGTCCCCAGTGACCGGGACACCAGCCCTGACCACCCACGGAGGGACCTGTCCCCCCGGGAAGGATCTAGCCCTGGGGCGAGCCCCGGTGAAGTCCAGATCAGCAAAGCCTCCTGTGGCGAGGAGTTCCCCCAGTGAACTCCCCGCCGCCTGTGCCTTAGTCCTTGTGAAAACAAGCCCGTCACTTTTTTTCATTCCCGGCCGCCATGCCGACCCCTGAGCCCTTGTATGAGCCTTCCCCGGCGCCCCGGGCCCGTGCGGCAGACGAGGGGCCCATGAAAGCTGGGGGGCCAGCTGGGGGTGCCCATGGGTGTTCATAGACACCCTAAGACTTTCTCTGGCTAATTCTCTGCCCCTGCGTGGACGGTTCCCCACATGCGGCGGGCTCCTGGGCCGGCCGGGGGTCGGAGAATGCCCCACAAGGGCTCCCAGCCCTCTCTCACTCAAGACCCTCACCCGCGAGGCTGCTGAAGTTGGCGGTGCTGGGGTTGAAGGCGTCTCTAATGCCCAGCCGCTGCAGGGGCTGCCGCAGGTCGGATTCGGTCTCCAGGGAGAACCTGGAGGGGGCGAACAAGGGGCTCAGCACCAGGAGAAGGGCGAACCCCTCGAGAGCGAACCTAAAACCCCACCTGGGCCCCTGCCTTGCCTTGGCCCAGAAAAAAAAGCCCAGGCCTCCTGGGCCCGAGCACACCCCCCCAACCCACCGCTCCCACTGCCCTCCCAGCGCCGGGGAGAGAACCCAGGAGTCCTGGCTCCCACCTCCTGCTCTGAGCACCAGCCCCCACTGCCCTCCCAGCGCCAGGCAGAGAACCCAGGAGTCCTGGCTCCCACCTCCTGCTCTGAGCACCAGCCCCCACTGCCCTCCCAGTGCTGGGGAGAGAACCCAGGAGTCCTGGCTCCCACCCCCTGCTCTAAGCACCAGACCCCACTGCCCTCCCAGCGCCGGGGAGAGAACCCAGGAGTCCTGGCTCCCACCTCCTGCTCTAACCACCAGCCCCCACTGCCCTCCCAGTGCTGGGGAGAGAACCCAGGAGTCCTGGCTCCCACCCCTTCTCTAACCACCAGCCCCCACTGCCCTCCCAGTGCCAGGGACAGAACCCAGGAGTCCTGGCTCCCACCCCCTACTCTAACCACCAGCCCCCACTGCCCTCCCAGCGCCGGGGAGAGAACCCAGGAGTCCTGGCTGCGGGCCGAGCCTCACTTGGGAAGCACCAGCAGGCGGGGCACCCGGGTCATGTTGCTCTTCCACTCGGCCACGAGGCGGGTGTCCAGGCCCCGGCGCAGGGCGGCCAGCGGCACGTCGCGGCGGAAGGGGGCGGCGATCAGCATGCTGAGGGTGTCGCCGTGGTACGGCAGCTCCAGCACGTCGTACTCAACGCCCTGGGGGGTAGAGAACTCGCCTGGGGGGGGGGGGGCAGGGAGAGATGGGGGGTTAGCCGGGGGGGGGGGGGGGGGCTGTGAATCCGCCCCCTCCCCAGCCCCAGCAGGAGGCGCCACTCACCATACTCGAACTTGGCCGTCTGCTCCATCATGGGCACGGCCACCCGGCTCCCGTCCGACTTGTGGAAGAGTCGGGGGCGTGTGGCCGCTCCTGGGAAAGGCCACTTCCACAGCCCCTTGAAGTACACAGCGTTCACCAGCACCAGCCGTGTCAGGGCGCCCACGGTCCCCGGCGCCAGGAAGTCACCGATCATCCCTGAGACCGCGGGCAGGGGGTCAGAGCGTGGCAGAACCCAGGAGTCCTGGCTCCCACCCTCTGCTCTACCCACCAGCCCCCACTGCCCTCCCAGTGCTGGGAGAGAACCCAGGAGTCCTGGCTCCCACCCCCTGCTCTAACCACCAGCCCCCACTGCCCCCCAGCGCTGGGAAAGAACCCAGGAGTCCTGGCTCCCACCCCCTGCTCTAACCACCAGCCCCCACTGCCCTCCCAGTGCTGGGGAGAGAACCCAGGAGTCCTGGCTTCCACCTCCTGCTCTAACCACCAGCCCCCACTGCCCTCCCAGCGCTGGGAGAGAACCCAGGCATCCGGGCCGCTCACCGTGGGTGCTGTCCCGCACCCAGTGGTTGACCATGTGACGAGCTCGCTCGGGCTCCGTGAAGTTGACCTGCTTGACGGCCTGGTGGAAGACGCGGGTGAAGACCTTCATGAAGCCGGGGGCCAGGGGCAGGTCCCGCTGCACGAACAGGGCGTCGGCCACGTCCACTCTGTCCTGGTTCCATGGGGCCGTCAGCTCCTTCCGCAGCCACCGCAGGGCCGGGGGGACACGTCGCTCTGCAGGTGAGGGACAAGGCAGGTAAGCGCCAAGGACAGTCCCTTGGTCAGGGGGCGGGGCCAGCTGCTTCTGCGGCGGGGTGTCTAGTTATGTGTCAGCCACTTGTCCAAGTGTGAGATGCGCCCACCTCGGGGGCGGGGCAGCCAGTGACACGGAGACCCCTCGCCCGGCACCGAGATGCGCCCACCTCTGGGGCGGGGCGGCCAGTGACACGGGGACCCCTCGCCCGGCACCGAGATGCGCCCACCTCTGGGGCGGGGCGGCCAGTGACACGGGGACCCCTCGCCCGGCACCGAGATGCGCCCACCTCTGGGGCGGGGCGGCCAGTGACACGGGGACCCCTCGCCCGGCACCGAGATGCGCCCACCTCTGGGGCGGGGCGGCCAGTGACACGGGGACCCCTCGCCCGGCACCGAGATGCGCCCACCTCTGGGGCGGGGCGGCCAGTGACACGGGGACCCCTCGCCCGGCACCGAGATGCGCCCACCTCTGGGGCGGGGCGGCCAGTGACACGGGGACCCCTCGCCCGGCACCGAGATGCGCCCACCTCTGGGGCGGGGCGGCCAGTGACACGGGGACCCCTCGCCCGGCACCGAGATGCGCCCACCTCTGGGGCGGGGCGGCCAGTGACACGGGGACCCCTCGCCCGGCACCGAGATGCGCCTACCTCTGGGGCGGGGCGGCCAGTGACACGGGGACCCCTCGCCCGGCACCGAGATGCGCCCACCTCTGGGGCGGGGCGGCCAGTGACACGGGGACCCCTCGCCCGGCGCCGAGATGCGCCCACTTCTGGGGCAGGGCGGCTGGGGACGCAGGGACCCCTCACCCGATGTCGAGATGCGCCCACCTCTGGGGCGGGGTGGCCAAGGACACAGTGTCATGTAGTGGGGGGTGCATGTGAGACTCAGGCTGGATGTGTGCGTGAGGGGCAGAGCAGCTCCCAGCGGCTAAGGATGACCCCTGGGCTGTACCCTAGGCTGGCAGGTAACACCTCTGCCCTGAGCACAGAGCAGGGAGGAGCCGAGCTGGGTTGGAATGGGGGTGGCAGTGAGAAGCTGGGGGGAGAGGGAGCTGGGGGGCAGCCAGGCTGGCGAGGGGGGAAGCTGCACCCCAGAGGGGCACCCCTCAGGCTCCTCTCCCCAGGACGGGTTGGAATGACTGTCTCTGCCGGCTGTACTCACCCCTCTGTGCTGAGCTGGGCTCTGGCGCCTCATAAACTTCCTGTTCTACCTGCTGAGTGAGTCACTCCTGCCTGCGGCCGGGGTGCGGTGAATGGGGACCCCTGAACCTCAGCACACACGGGGACCCCTCGCCCAGTGCCGAGATGCGCCCACCTCTGGGGCGGGGCGGCCGATGACATGGGGAGCCAGCAGCCATGTGCTGGGGCTTTCAGACCAACACCGACTCCCCCAGCTCCTCACCTTTGATCCCGTATTTCATGGCTGCCTTGATCTGAGTCTGGGTCTCCCCAGCGGCCGCCAGCTGCAGCATACCCAGCACAGAGGCCACCCCAAATGGGGAGAAAGCCACATTGCGGTCAGGGGAAGCCTGGGCCACCTCCTGGAAAACCTTCACCCCGAAGTCAGCCGAGAGCTGGGACACGCGGCTGTGCAGGGGGTTCGCCCCGCAGAGCAGGGCCGTGCAGGCCAGAACCACTAGTGGGAGCTGCATCCTAAACAGAAGAGCCAGGAAGTGTCAGGAGAGAACCCAGGAGTCCTGGCTCCCACCCCCTGCTCTAACCAGCAGCCCCCACTGCCCTCCCAGCGCCGGGGACAGAACCCAGGAGTCCTGGCTCCCGGCCCCTGCTCTAACCACCAGCCCCCACTGCCCTCCCAGCGCCGGGGACAGAACCCAGGAGTCCTGGCTCCTGGCCCCTGCTCTGACCACCAGCCCCCACTGCCCTCCCAGCGCCGGGGAGAGAACCCAGGAGTCCTGGCTCCCACCCCCTGCTCTACCCACCAGCCCCCACTGCCAGGGAGAGAACCCAGGAGTCCTGGCTCCCACCCCCTGCTCTAACCACCAGCCCCTACTGCCCTCCCAGCACCAGGAAGAGAACCCAGGAGTCCTGGCTCCCACCCCCTGCTCTAACCAGCAGCCCCCACTGCCCTCCCAGCGCCAGGGACAGAACCCAGGAGTCCTGGCTCCCAGCCCCTGCTCTAACCACCAGCCCCCACTGCCCTCCCAGCGCCGGGGACAGAACCCAGGAGTCCTGGCTCCCGGCCCCTGCTCTGACCACCAGCCCCCACTGCCCTCCCAGCGCCAGGGAGAGAACCCAGGAGTCCGGGCTCCCGCCCCGCGGCGGCAGAGAACCCCGGCGTCCGGGCGCACCTGGGAGCGCGCAGCGGGCTGTGCCGGGCGCTCCGGGCCGCCCCGCTTTATGCGCTCGCCGTGCGCCCAGGGCGCAGGAAGCCGCGATGAACTCACCCGCCGCCGCCTCCTCCTCCCGCCCCCCGGCCGCGGCCCGGTCCTAGCGCCGACCTGGTACCGGGGGGTGGTGGGCAGCCGAGGGGAGCCAGGGGGGATGTTCCCGGCCGTGCCCCCTCCCCGGGCCCGGGGCTGGCCCCACTGGACAGGCAACTGCCCCCGGGAGTCACCGCTCGCCCTGAGCGCCCTCCTCTCGGGGGAGGGGCTGTGTGCCCCCAAGGTGGGGGGCGGAGGCCTGGTGCTGACCCCCTGGCACCGGCCCCCCTGGCAGAGCGCCCCCTGCTGTGCCCCCTTGTGTGTCACCCCTCGGTACAACACCTCCTGCTGTCACCCCTGGTGTGTGTCACCCCTGAGTACAACACCTCCTGCTGTCACCCCTGGTGTGTGTCACCCCCTGGTACAACACCTCCTGCTGTCACCCCTGTGTGTGTGTCACCCCTCGTACAACACCTCCTGCTGTCACCCCTGGTGTGTGTCACCCCCTGGTACAACACCTCCTGCTGTCACCCCTGGTGTGTGTCACCCCTCGTACAACACCTCCTGCTGTCACCCCTGGTGTGTGTCACCCCTGGTACAACACCTCCTGCTGTCACCCCTGGTGTGTGTCACCCCCTGGTACAACACCTCCTGCTGTCACCCCTGGTGTGTGTCACCCCTGAGTACAACACCTCCTGCTGTCACCCCTGGGTGTGTGTCACCCCGTGGTACACCACCTCCTGCTGTCACCCCTGGTGTGTGTCAGCCCCTGAGTACAACACCTCCTGCTGTCACCCCTGGTGTGTGTCACCCCTGAGTACAACACCTCCTGCTGTCACCCCTGGTGTGTGTCACCCCCTGGTACAACACCTCCTGCTGTCACCCCTGGGTGTGTGTCACCCCCTGGTACAACACCTCCTGCTGTCACCCCTGGTGTGTGTCACCCCCTGGTACAACACCTCCTGCTGTCACCCCTGGTGTGTGTCAGCCCCTGAGTACAACACCTCCTGCTGTCACCCCTGGGTGTGTGTCACCCCTCGTACAACACCTCCTGCTGTCACCCCTGGGTGTGTGTCACCCCCTGGTACAACACCTCCTGCTGTCACCCCTGGGTGTGTGTCACCCCTCGTACAACACCTCCTGCTGTCACCCCTGGTGTGTGTCACCCCCTGGTACAACACCTCCTGCTGTCACCCCTGGTGTGTGTCACCCCCTGGTACAACACCTCCTGCTGTCACCCCTGTGTGTGTCACCCCCTGGTACAACACCTCCTGCTGTCACCCCTGGTGTGTGTCACCCCTGAGTACAACACCTCCTGCTGTCACCCCTGGTGTGTGTCACCCCTGGTACAACACCTCCTGCTGTCACCCCTGGTGTGTGTCACCCCCTGGTTCAACACCTCCTGCTGTCACCCCTGGTGTGTGTCAGCCCCTGAGTACACCACCTCCTGCTGTCACCCCTGGGTGTGTGTCACCCCTCGGTAAAACACCTCCTGCTGTCACCCCTGGGTGTGTGTCACCCCCTGGTACAACACCTCCTGCTGTCACCCCTGTGTGTGTCACCCCTCGTACAACACCTCCTGCTGTCACCCCTGGTGTGTGTCACCCCTCGTACAACACCTCCTGCTGTCACCCCTGGTGTGTGTCACCCCCTGGTACAACACCTCCTGCTGTCACCCCTGGGTATGTGTCACCCCCCTGGTACAACACCTCCTGCTGTCACCCCTGGTGTGTGTCAGCCCCTGAGTACACCACCTCCTGCTGTCACCCCTGTGTGTGTCACCCCTGAGTACAACACCTCCTGCTGTCACCCCTGGTGTGTGTCACCCCTCGTACAACACCTCCTGCTGTCACCCCTGGAGTGTGTGTCACCCCCGGGTACACCACCTCCTGCTGCCACCCGTGGTGTGTGTCACCCCCTGGTACAACACCTCCTGCTGTCACCCCTGGTGTGTGTCACCCCCTGGTACAAAACCTCCTGCTGTCACCCCTGGAGTGTGTGTCACCCCCTGGTACAACACCTCCTGCTGTCACCCCTGGGTGTGTGTCACCCCCTGGTACAACACCTCCTGCTGTCACCCCTGGTGTGTGTCACCCCGTGGTACAACACCTCCTGCTGTCACCCCTGGTGTGTGTCACCCCTTGGTACAACCCCTCCTGCTGTCACCCCTGGGTGTGTGTCACCCCTGAATACAACCCCTCCTGCTGTCACCCCTGGGTGTGTGTCACCCCTGAATACAACACCTCCTGCTGTCACCCCTGGGTGTGTGTCACCCCCTGGTACAACACCTCCTGCTGTCACCCCGGGTGTGTGTCACCCCCTGGTACAACACCTCCTGCTGTCACCCCTGGAGTGTGTCACCCCCGGGTACAACACCTCCTGCTGTCACCCCTGGAGTGTGTGTCACCCCTGAGTACAACACCTCCTGCTGTCACCCCTGGAGTGCGTCACCCCTGGGTACAACACCTCCTGCTCTCACACCTAGAGTGTGTCACCCCTCGGTACAACACCTCCCGCTGTCACCCCTGGGTGTGTGTCACCCCCTGGTACAACATCTCCTGCTGTCACCCCTGGTGTGTGTCACCCTTGAGTACAACACCTCCTGCTGTCACCCCTGGAGTGTGTCACCCCCTGGATACAACACCTCCTGCTGTCACCCCTGGAGTGTGTCACCCCTGGGTACAACACCTCCTGCTGTCACCCCGGGTGTGTGTCACCCCTGGGTACAACACCTCCTGCTGTCACCCCGGGGTGTGTGTCACCCGGGTACAGTGGGACCCCACTCCACAGGTTGGTCTCTCTCTCTCTCTCTCTCTCTCACACACACACACACACACACACAGAGGCCTGTCTGACACACATCTGCCCTCCACCCCCACACACAGAGGCCTGTCTCACACACACACACACAGAGGCCCATCTGACACACACACACACACACACACACAGAGGCCTGTCTGACAGACATCTGCACACACACACACACACACACACACACACAGGCCTGTCTCACAGACATCTGCACACACACATACACACACACACATAGAGGCCCGTCAAACACACAGACACAGACACATACACACACACACACACACAGAGGCCTGTCTGACAGACATCTACACACACACACACACACACACCCACAGAGGCCTGTCTGACACACATCCCCTCTGGCTCCACTCCCAGCTGGAGGACTATTTTGTTTATTTTAGTTGTGCTTTACCA
Organism: Carettochelys insculpta; assembly: GCF_033958435.1. Classification (NCBI taxonomy): domain Eukaryota; kingdom Metazoa; phylum Chordata; order Testudines; family Carettochelyidae; genus Carettochelys; species Carettochelys insculpta. The sequence continues at coordinate 858,497 of NC_134170.1, forward strand.
TAGCAATGCCCCACAACTCTGCCCCCCGTCCCATGCCACCCCCCATGTAACAGGCCTGTGTGTGTGTGTGTGTGTCTGTCTCTGCAGGGGGCAGGGGTCGCAGGGGCCCGTGTATGTGTGTGTGTGAGAGAGAGAGAGGCCTGGTCCAGCCAGTGTCTGCGCACGAGCACCAGACGGTCGTGCGAGAGGCGTGTGCTGGGGCCGTGCGGTGAGAGCCTGGGGGGGGCGGTGTCTGTGTAATGCAGCCGGTTGTTTGTGCAGGGTGGCAAGCCAGGGTGTGTATCAGACTGGCCCTTGGCATGTGTGTGGGGGCGGGGGCTGGGTGTCCCCACGTGTGGGTGGGTGGGTGTCCTCCTGCTGGGGGAGGTGGCCCCCCCCATGCTGGCCTCTGCCAAACCCCAAACTGGCCCCGACCATGGGAGCTGCCCCCCCGCTGGGCAGAGGGCTGGTAGCTCCCGCTGTGGAAGGAGGGCCCCCAAAAGGAGGGGGGGGCCTTTCCTGCACATCATTCGGGGAGTTCTGTGGAGACTCTGGGGTGTGGCAGGTTCTGGGGGGCCCTGTTTGGGGTCAACGCCTCCAAGCTCCCCCTCAGCTGCACCCCCCGATCAGCTTGCTGGGGGGGGTTTTGCCCCAAGGGATCAGCCCCCCCGAGGTGCCCCCCCAGCACTGACTCATGAGCCCCATAGCGGCCTTTCCCTGTGGAAACCCCTGCCCCCCCGCTGACCCTCCTCTGGGATTCCCCAGGCTGAAGTCAGGCCCTTCCTGCGGAGGGGTGGAGGGGCTGTGACTCCAGCATCTACTTCTGTGCTTGCCCCCCCCCACTTCCCTGGAAGAGTCACGTCCCACCCACTGCCCTGCCCGGACTCCTGGGTTCTCTCCCCGGCGCTGGGAGGGCAGTGGGGGCTGGTGGTTAGAGCCGGGGGCCGGGAGCCAGGACTCCTGGGTTCTCTCCCTGGTTCTGGGGGGCAGTGGGGGCTGGTGGTTAGAGAAGGGGGCCGGGAGCCAGGACTCCTGGGTTCTCTCCCCGGCGCTGGGGGGGCAGTGGGGGCTGGTGGTTAGAGCAGGGGGTGGGAGCCAGGACTCCTGGGTTCTCTCCCCGGCGCTGGGAGGGCAGTGGGGGCTGGTGGTTAGAGAAGGGGGCCGGGAGCCAGGACTCCTGGGTTCTCTCCCCGGTGCTGGGAGGGCAGTGGGGGCTGGTGGTTAGAGCAGGGGCCGGGAGCCAGGACTCCTGGGTTCTCTCCCCGGTGCTGGGAGGGCAGTGGGGGCTGGTGGTTAGAGCAGGGGCCGGGAGCCAGGACTCCTGGGTTCTCTCCCCGGCGCTGGGAGGGCAGTGGGGGCTGGTGGTTAGAGAAGGGGGCCGGGAGCCAGGATTCCTGGGTTCTCTCCCCGGCGCTGGGGGGCAGTGGGGGCCGCTGGTTAGAGCAGGGGGTGGGAGCCAGGACTCCTGGGTTCTCTCCCCGGCGCTGGGGGGGCAGTGGGGGCTGGTGGTTAGAGCAGGGGGTGGGAGCCAGGACTCCTGGGTTCTCTCCCCGGAGCTGGGAGGGCAGTGGGGGCCGCTGGTTAGAGCAGGGGGCTGGGAGCCAGGACTCCTGGGTTCTCTCCCTGGCAGTGGGGGCCACTGGTTAGAGCAGGGGGCTGGGAGCCAGGCCTCACCCTGACCTTCTGCCCTGCAATCCCATCACAGGAGAAGTGGGGTAGTTGAGGCAGAGGGCCTGATTCTGTCTCTGGCTGGAGGGGGCCATGCTCTAGTTCCCTACGTCCATCACCCCCACCTTTCTCACACATCTGTTCCCCATCTCGCTGCGAACCAGGCGGCCGCACCCCATCCCACGCTGCTGTCCCCGGCCCCCTGCCAGGTCCCTCCTCTTGCAGCTGGCAGAGCCCAGGAGTCCTGGCTCCCGGCCCCTGCTCTAACCACCAGCCCCCACTGCCCTCCCAGCGCCGGGGAGAGAACCCAGGAGTCCTGGCTCCCACCCCCTGCTCTAACCACCAGCCCCCACTGCCCTCCCAGCGCCGGGGAGAGACCCCAGGAGTCCTGGCTCCCATCCCCTGCTCTGACCACCAGCCCCCGCTGCCCTCCCAGCGCCGGGGAGAGACCCCAGGAGTCCTGGCTCCCACCCCCTGCTCTAACCACCAGCCCCCGCTGCCCTCCCAGCGCCGGGGAGAGACCCCAGGACTGCTGGCTCCCGGCCCCCACTGCTGTAACTTCCAGGCCCCACTGCTCTCGAGCGCTTGGCCTGTCAGAGCAGGGGGTCAGGAAGGCCGGCTCAGAGCCCCGTCATTGTGGGGAGACTGGGGCTGGCGGCTCTGGCCGGTGAGCGGCCGGGATGGAATGTTCCCTGGTCGCCCCCTCGTCCAGTCACCGGCTAGAGCCCCAGCCAGGCCTGGGAACCCGGACGCCTGGGTCCTCCCCCAGCACTGGGGGGGCAGTGGGGGCTGGTGGTCAGAGTAGGGGCTGGGAGTCAGGACTCCTGGGTTCTCGCCGCAGCACTGGGGGGGCAGTGGGGGCTGGTGGTCAGAGCAGGGGCCCAGAGCCAGGACTCCTGGGTTCTCCCCGGCACTGGGAGGGCAGTGGGGGCTGGTGGTGAGAGCAGGGGCCGGGAGCCAGGACTCCTGGGTTCTCTCCCCGGCGCTGGGAGGGCAGTGGGGGCTGGTGGTTAGAGCAGGGGCTGGGAGCCCGGACTCCTGCGTTCTCTCCCTACCGCTTGGAGGGCAGTGGGGGCTGGTGGTTGGGGCCGGGAGCCAGGACTCCTGGGTTCTCTCCCCACCGCTTGGAGGGCAGTGGGGGCTGGTGGTTGGGGCCGGGAGCCCGGACTCCTGGGTTCTCTCCCCAGCACTGGGAGGGCAGTGGGGCCTGGTGGTGAGAGCAGGAAGCCACTTGAGGTCTGGACTAGTGCCAAACCCAGAGCTATTTCTGTGTGTGGGGACACGGGGTGGTGTCATCTCTCCCGCACACCAGGGACCATGAGGTGGGAGCTAAAATTAGGCCCTGGGTCAGTTCTCTCTGGCGCAGGCCCCATGGCCTGGAGCATTCACCCCTGCTGCTGACCCCTGTGGCTGGCTGGAGCCAGCGCCCTCCTCTGGCAGGGAGGTGACTGGAAATGGGGGTGTGCTTGGGGCAGCTGGGTCCATGGGGGGTGAGTGATGTCATGCCAGGCGGGGGTCACTGTGGGGGGAGTCGGGAAGGGGGACAGGGATCAACCCAGTCTGTAAAGGACTGGCCCCACCCCCCGCCGCTGCCTGGGACCTCCCACTCCTCAGCTGCGCCCAGGTGGGATCCCAGCCCCAGGACTAGGGTCTGGCTGCTTTGAATCCACGCTCAGGGGGGCAGCAGGGGCTGGTGGTTAGAACAGGGGGTGGGAGCCAGGACTCCTGGGTTCTCTCCCCAGCGCTGGGAAGGCAGCAGGGGCTGGTGGTTAGAGCAGGGGGGCAGGGAGCCAGGACTCCTGGGTTCTCTCCCCGGCGCTGGGAGGGCAGTGGGGGCTGGTGGTTAGAGGAGGGGGTGGGAGCCAGGACTCCTGGGTTCTCTCCCCGGCGCTGGGAGGGCAGTGGGGGCTGGTGGTTAGAGCAGGGGGTGGGAGCCAGGACTGCTGGGTTCTCTCTCCAGTGCTGGGAGGGCAGTGGGGGCTGATGGTTAGAGCAGGGGGTGGGAGCCAGGACTCCTGGGTTCTCTCCCCGGCGCTGGGAGGGCAGTGGGGGCTGGTGGTTGGAGCAGGGGGCCGGGAGCCAGGACTCCTGGGTTCTCTCCCCGGCGCTGGGAGGGCAGTGGAGGCTGGTGGTTAGAGCAGGGGGCCGGGAGCCAGGACTCCTGGGTTCTCTCCCCGGCGCTGGGAGGGCAGTGGGGGCTGGTGGTTGGAGCAGGGGTGGGAGCCAGGACTCCTGGGTTCTCTCCCCGGCGCTGGGAGGGCAGTGGGGGCTGGTGGTTAGAGCAGGGGGCCGGGAGCCAGGACTCCTGGGTTCTCTCCCCGGCGCTGGGAGGGCAGTGGGGGCTGGTGGTTAGAGCAGGGGGCCGGGAGCCAGGACTCCTGGGTTCTCTCCCCGGCGCTGGGAGGGCAGTGGGGGCTGGTGGTTAGAGCAGGGGGCCGGGAGCCAGGACTCCTGGGTTCCTCCCCGGCCTGTGTGGGGAGAGGCTGGTTACAGTAGAGGGCAGGCTCCCCTCGAGTCTTTACCTGCCTGGCATGACACATCCCTTATTCACGGCAGCTGCGACTCAGCCCCCTATGACCACGCTGGGGGCGCGTGGGGCAGACAGCTCCTGGCGCTCTGCAGCCCGGGACGGGCGTCACAGCTGGTGCCGGAGTCTGTCTGCACCCTGAGGTGGGCAGGAGCCGACCACCCCCACTGGGCCTGATCTCAGCCCCCCAGGCCATGATCTCTGTCCCTGGCTAGCCCCACAGCCCAGATCTCAGCCCCACAGCCCTATGGGGCTGAGATCTGGGCTGTGGGGCTGGAGCCCTAGAGGGAAAGGTCCATTGCTCTGAGGCACAGCCTGAGGCTGAACTTTCCCGCAAGGGGGCACGCTGGGAATCCCCAGGTCGGGAGTGGGTCACGGAGCCTGTGTCCGATTCCCGAATCCCTGCCCCACACGCCCGCCCTTAGCTCATCCCCGGTGCGGCCTTGCACGGACCCTGGCTTCCTCTTCCCGGCCCAGCTGCTTCCTGCAGGGCCCAGCGGCCCTGAGCGCCAGAGGCCGCGATTTCCCTGAGTACGGCCCTGCGGTGCCTCAGTTTCCCTGAGCATTGCACCCGCGTGCCCCCCACTGCACTCAGACTCTCCCCCCCCGAGGGTCTGTCCCGTGCTGGGGGAGGGGCGTGGGGGGCAGCTCTCAGTCAGGGACTCATCTGGGCATGTCCGCACCGGATGGGGCTGGGGGGCGGGGGACGCCGCAAAAGGGGGCAGGGAGGGCCTGTGCTGTGGGTCCCGGCTGGGGGGACGGGGGATGCCTGGCTAGAGGCCATGAGGCTGGGGGCTTGCCCCTCCGCCCGCTTGCCTGGCCTGTCCCGGCTCGGCTCGGCCCGGCCCCCAGGCTGCCCCCAACGTGCTGGAGGCCGACAGGGCTGAGTCACATCCCGTGGGGCTGCCCCCTCCAGGCGACTCAGGGGCTGAGTCATGGCCAGGGAGCCACGGGTCGGGGCTCGGCTGGGGCGTGTGGGGCCAAGGGAAACCCGGTGCAGGCCCCCCGCCCCCCCCGTCGGCCCCCCACGTGCACCGACAGTGGCCGGCCCCCCCCAGCTCAGCGCCCTCTGTAGGCCCCCCACGTGCACCGACAGCAGCCGGCCCCACCCCCAGCACAGCGCCCCCTGCCGGCCCCCCACGTGCAACGCACCTCTACCGGCCCCCAGCTCAGCGCCCCCTGCCGGCCCCCCACCTGTAACGCACCTCTCCCGGCACCCAGCACAGCGCCCCCTGCCGGCCCCCCATGTGCAACGCACCTCTCCCGGCACCCAGCACAGCACCCCCTGCCGGCCCCCCACCTGTAACGCACCTCTCCCGGCACCCAGCACAGCGCCCCCTGCCGGCCCCCCACCTGTAACGCACCTCTCCGGGCACCCAGCTCAGCGCCCCCTGCCGGCCCCCCACGTGCAACGCACCTCTCCCGGCACCCAGCTCAGCGCCCCCTGCCGGCCCCCCACGTGCAACGCACCTCTCCCGGCACCCAGCTCAGCGCCCCCTGCCGGCCCCCCACGTGTAACGCACCTCTCCCGGCCCCCAGCACAGCGCCCCCTGCCGGCCCCCCACGTGCAACGCACCTCTCCCGGCCCCCAGCACAGCGCCCCCTGCCGGCCCCCCACGTGTAACGCACCTCTCCCGGCACCCAGCACAGCGCCCCCTGCCGGCCCCCCACGTGTAACGCACCTCTACCGGCCCCCAGCTCAGCGCCCCCTGCCGGCCCCCCACGTGTAACGCACCTCTACCGGCACCCAGCACAGCGCCCCCTGCCGGCCCCCCACGTGTAACGCACCTCTACCGGCACCCAGCACAGCGCCCCCTGCCGGCCCCCCACCTGTAACGCACCTCTCCGGGCACCCAGCTCAGCGCCCCCTGCCGGCCCCCCACGTGCAACGCACCTCTCCCGGCACCCAGCTCAGCGCCCCCTGCCGGCCCCCCACGTGTAACGCACCTCTCCCGGCCCCCAGCACAGCGCCCCCTGCCGGCCCCCCACGTGCAACGCACCTCTCCCGGCCCCCAGCACAGCGCCCCCTGCCGGCCCCCCACGTGTAACGCACCTCTCCCGGCACCCAGCACAGCGCCCCCTGCCGGCCCCCCACGTGTAACGCACCTCTACCGGCCCCCAGCTCAGCGCCCCCTGCCGGCCCCCCACGTGTAACGCACCTCTACCGGCACCCAGCACAGCGCCCCCTGCCGGCCCCCCACGTGTAACGCACCTCTACCGGCACCCAGCTCAGCGCCCCCTGCCGGCCCCCCACGTGCAACGCACCTCTACCGGCACCCAGCACAGCGCCCCCTGCCGGCCCCCCACGTGTAACGCACCTCTACCGGCCCCCAGCACAGCGCCCCCTGCCGGCCCCCCACGTGTAACGCACCTCTACCGGCCCCCCGCCAGCTCAGCGCCCCCTGCCGGCCCCCCACGTGTAACGCACCTCTACCGGCATCCAGCACAGCGCCCCCTGCTGGCCCCCCGCTTGTAACGCACCTCTACCGGCACCCAGCACAGCGCCCCCTGCTGGCCCCCCACGTGCAACGCACCTCTCCCGGCACCCAGCACAGCGCCCCCTGCTGGCCCCCCGCTTGTAACGCACCTCTACCGGCACCCAGCACAGCGCCCCCTGCTGGCCCCCCACGTGTAACACACCTCTCCCGGCACCCAGCACAGCGCCCCCTGCCGGCCCCCCACGTGTAACGCACCTCTGCCGGCACCCAGCACAGCGCCCCCTGCCGGCCCCCCCACGTGCAACGCACCTCTGCCGGCCCCCAGCTCAGCGCCCCCTGCCAGCCCCGCACGTGTAACGCACCTCTACAGGGCCCCCCGCCAGCACATCGTCCCCTCCTGGCCCCCCATCCCCCACAGCAGAGCGCCCCCTGTCAGCCTCCCCAACACAGAGACCCCCCCTGCTGGCCCCCCCAGCATAGAACCCCCTGCCGGCCCCCCGCAGGTCACTGCCCCCTGCTGGCCCCCCCCCAGCACAGCACCCCGCCAGGCCTCCCCCAGCAGAGAGACCCCAGGCTCTGACAGACAATCCACCTCTCTTTATTAGCGGGTGGCGTTGGGTGGGACAGACAGACAGACAGACGAGCCCCCGTGGGGCCCCAACAGACCCCCAGCCAGCACCACTCACCCCCTAGGGGCCCCACCCAATCCCCAGACCCCTCCAGCCTCCCTGAGCCACCAGCCCCCGTGCCCTTGGGGGGGGGCACCCCCCCGTGCTCAGGGATCTGGCAGGTGCACACGTGTGCGAACGCACACCCACGTGCGAGAGCACATGCAGCGCCCCCCCCCCCCACATGCTCACGGCTCCGGGTACTGGATGCGGAAGACGCGGATGGTGCCACCACTGAGCGCCAGGGCGAAGCGCCCGTCCCCGGTGACGGTGGCCACCCGGGCCCTGTTGACGCCGTGCCGGGCGGTGAGGAATGGCCCCAGCGCCTCCCCGCCCGGCCCGAAGGCCACCACCTTGTTCAGCTCCCGCAGGACCACGTAGAGGCAGCCACGCCCATCGGCGCACACGGCCCCCGGCTGGCACCGCTCCAGCTGCTCCTCGGGCAGGTCTACCTGCAGCCGCCCGTGCCCATCAAAGACCACCACCCGGCGCCGGTACCAGTCGGAGGCCATGTAGCTGCCACGCTGGCTGGCCATGAACACCAGGGCTAGCTGGTCCCCCCCATCCGGGTAAATCTTCTGCACCAGCTGCCCCTGGGAGTCGTAGACCTCCAGGTGCCCGGCCACGCTCACGGCCACGCCCACGCCCCCCTCCACTACCGGCGCCACGGCGTGGCTGGCCTGGTAGGGCCTCAGAACCCGCTGCCACACCAGGGTGCCATCCCGCTCCACCAGGTAGAGCCGGGAGCCGGCCGTGTAGGCCAGCTTGTCCGCCACGGCTGCCACGCTGCAGGGGGCCGCCTCGCCGTGCACCGGCACCGTGCCCCGGAAGCTGCCCTGCAGGGAGAACAGCTTCAGGCTGCGGTTCTCCTCGTCCGCCACCACCAGCTCGCTGGGGCTCAGGGGGCAGAGCCCTGTGATGCGGGGCTGGCGCTTGTCTCCCGCCACCCGCACCGAGAAGCTGCAGGAGAAGTGGGCAATGGGGGACGGCTGGCTGGGCGCCGGCTGCGGGCCAGGGGGCACCGGTGCCGGGGCAGGGGGCACCAGTGCCGGGGTAGGCGGCACCAGTGCCGGGGCAGGCGGCACCAGTGCCGGACCAGGGGGCACCAGTGCCCGAGAAGAAGATGCCGGCTCTGGGGCAGATGACTTCAGTGCCAGTTGTGGCGCACAAGGGGTCGGTACCTGCTCTGGGACAGGAGACGTCAGTGCTGGCTCAGGGGCAGAGCCACCCCGCGGGGCCCCATCTTCCCCCAGTTCCAGCTGGAAGAGGCGGCTCAGGCTCTGTGGGTCCAGGAGGACGAGGAGCCGGGGGCGCGGCAGCCTGAGCGGCTCCCAGCAGAAGGCCCGGAGCCGGGCCAGGCGCTCGGCCAGCTCATCCCCCAGCGAGAGGATCTCGGCCGCCTGCCCCCGGTGCAGAACCTCGCGGGCCGCCTCGGCCGTGCCGCAGGCCAGCCTCTCCTGCACTCCCAGCTCGGCCCGGAGCCGGCTCGCCGCCACCTCCTGCCCCTCCACACAGCGCCGCAGGGTGCCCAGGACCTGCTCCCGGTGGGCCTGCAGGCGCTGGCCTGCCTCGGCGCAGACCCGCTCCGCCACATCCCGCAGCCCGGCCTCCTGGAGTCGCAGCTGGCTCAGCCCCTCCTCCAGCGCTGCCCGGGCCCGGGCCGCCCGGCTCGCCGTCTCCTCCGCCTCGGCCAGCAGCGCGGCCAGCAGCGGCCGCCGGGCCTCCGCTGCCTCCTCCAGAGCCTGGCAAACGGCTCCGGTGCCGGGCCGGCAGGTGAAGCCCGGCTCCTGGGCTGGCGGCTCGTGGCACTGCCCGGCTCCTGGCCTGGTGAGGCCGAGCAGCCGGTGAGTGTGGGTGAAGCGGGAGCAGCGGTGCCCGGCGGCGCAGGCCCGGCACAGGTTGTCGGCACACTCCAGGCAGTGGGAGACGGCTGGCTGGGCACGCCCCTGCCTGACCAGTGGGCAGAGGGTGCACACCGGGCCGGGCTCCATCTCCAGCTCTGGCTCCAGGGGGAGCCCCTGGTCACTCCTGAGGTCGGCCCCCTGCTGCAGCAGTGACACGTCCTCCTGGCACTCGGGGCACCGCAGCCGTTCCCCGGTGCCCACCAGCCCCTCCAGGCAGCCCTGGCAGAAGGTGTGCCGGCAGGGCAGGGCCGCGGGCCGCCGGAGCCGCTCCAGGCAGATGGGGCAGATCAGGCAGGCAGCAGCGTCCGAGGGGGACGGGGCGTCCGAGGTCATAGGGGGTGGGAGGTGGGGGTCGCGGCACTGGCTGGCAGCGCAGGGAGCACCTGGGGGGGTACGGAGAAAACATGGGATCCAGAGCCAGGACGCCTGGGTTCCCTCCCTGGCGCTGGGAGGGCAGTGGGGGTTGGTGGTTAGAGCAGGGGGCCGGGAGCCAGGACTCCTGGGTTCTCTCCCTGGCACTGGGAGGGCAGTGGGGGCTGGTGGTTAGAGCAGGGGGTGGGAGCCAGGATTCCTGGGTTCTCTCCCCAGCGCTGGGAGGGCAGTGGGGGCTGGTGGTGAGAGCAGGGGGAGGGAGCCAGGACTCCTGGGTTCTCTCCCCGGCGCTGGGAGGGCAGTGGGGGCTGGTGGGTAGAGCAGGGGGAGGGAGCCAGGACTCCTGGGTTCTCTCCCCAGCGCTGGGAGGGCAGTGGGGGCTGGTGGTTAGAGTGGGGAGCCAGGACTCCTGGGTTCTCTCCCCGGGGCTCGGAGGGGAGTGGGGGCTGGTGGTTTGAGCCAGGACTCCTGGGTTCCCTCCCTGGGGCTGGGGGGCTAGGGGGTCTGCCTGCAGGACCCGGAGGAGAGGCGCCTGCGCTGGGGGTGCCGGGGTGTTACCTGAGCCGGGGAGAGACGTGTTGCTACGCCTGGAGGCTGGTGTTGTGGCAGAAATGAAAGTGAAAGCCCAAGCAGAGGGACAGTGCCTGGCGGCGGGGGGGGGAGATTGGGTGACCCCCTGTTCTGTCCCCTGCGTGGGTTCCCCTCCCCACAGCTCTCAGCCCCATAAGTCCCACCGGGGTCTGAGCACCTCCCTCACCCTCCACAGCTCCGGCCCCCCCAGGGCTTGCTGCCCCACCCCCAGAACACCTGCGAGTGTGTCCTCGTGTATGCAGGTGTGTGTGTGCGTTGGATTCAGGGTGCCCCTTTGTGCACAGCTGTGTGCGTGTGACGGGGGGTGAGTGTGCCCCGTGTATGCAGGTGTGTGTGTGCATTGGATTCAGGGTGCCCCTTTGTGCACAGCTGTGTGTGTGTGTGTGGGGGTGAGCGTGCCCCGTGTATGCAGGTGTCAGTGTGTGTGTGTGATGGCGTTTTGGGGTCCCCTAAGCTTTCCACCCTGTCCGCAGGCAGGAGAGTCTCTCACTCGGCAGGAGAACAGCAGGTTTATGAGCCGACAGGACACAGCATCGTACAGAGGAGTCAGTGCAGCCGGCAGAGACAGCCAGTCCCAGCCATGCTGGGGAGAGGAGGCCCCGAGGGGCCCCCAGAGCTGGGGCCTGGCCCCCTCCTTTGTCTCTCTCTCCCTCAGCCCCGACTAACTGCTTCCAACTCCCAGTTCCAATTCAAACCCCTCAGGCTCCACCTCCTCCTTTGTCTGCAGCCCAGAGGGGTCACCTGGTCGTCAGGGTTACCCTCAGCAGGAGCCCCACACCCTCTGTGAGCCCCCCACATACACACACACACACACACACACACACACACACACACAGGTATCCCCCACTCCATCACATCTCTCCCCCCTTCCAGACCGAACTGAGCGGGGTCACTCAGCCGGTGACCTGGGGAAGTTTGGGGCCCTCCCCTCGTGATTGGGCATTGGCTGTACCCTCTGTTCTCCCCTTGATGTGCACCACCTCCATGTCATAATCCTGCTGGGGGAAGCTCCAACTCAGGAGCTTGGTATTGGCCCTTTTCATGTGATGCAGCCGGGCAAGTCCCTTTAGTTCCCTCAGGTTGGTCGGTCTCCCTGCTTCTGTCTCTGGTCCATCAGCCACGTTCTCAAGTCGGGCGGGCAGAGCCCATACAGATGCTGCACCACCAACAGATCAAACAGGTTTTTTTGTGGTTTGGGTCCTGCCCCATCTGACCACCAGCCCATACAGCTGCTCCGGCCAACGTCTGGAATTCAGTTACAGTCCAGTAAAGGAAGGTACAAATGCTTCCACCCTTGGCATTTAGCCAGACCACCACAATGGCTGTGTGCCTCAGTTTCCCCTTCCATGCCACACAATAGGTTTGGAATGTTCCTTCTCATGTGAGAGGTTGCAAGACTAGTTACAGGGAACAATGGTGACATTTCAGAGTTACGGACTCCTTCAACATACAACTCATGCTTCTACATCCATGTCGTCATGTCACACGGCTCTTTCCAAACCTTCAGTACATGGTACAATTCTACAGCTTTTGGTAGCAGCACCCCTTGGTTACAGCAGTCAGCGTGAGTAACAGAACAAACCCATTGCAACTGTACACTTACGTTGCTCTTTGGTAGACCACAACCTTTGTGCAACATCCTTGAGAATCTGGTATTTTGCGGCTCAATGGCTGAGGCCTTTCTTAGCACCATCAAGTTCTAATCTTCTCTCTTGCCCCCTGGGGTGGAAATTTGATCTCTCTGGCTGTGCCCTCCCTTCTAACAAGAGCTGGGCCATTGATAATCTCAGGGAGACGGCCCCCTCCCAGCCAGCCTGGAAATTTGCAAACCAAACTGCTTTCTGAGAGTTGTTTTGTGAGTCCCACACGCAGAATCCACATGAAGGAATCCCTGTTTATCCCTTACTGGCCCACCAGGACCACAGCTCCTTTGTCCTTCCACCTCCAACTACTGCCTCCCCATGGAATCAGAAGTGGAGTCCAGTATAAGAATATAAGTGTTTCCACCATCTGGAGATGGGGAATTGCTGGCGCTCTCCTGCATCCTACAGAGACTGACTGTGCAGCTGTTTTATTTGGTTCTCACAGAGCTGCTCACATTCCCTGATAGTTTTCACTTTACTTGCACCAACTTCCAATTCCTGAGAAACTTTTACCCTGCCTGCTTTGGACCCTTGCAGAGCACAGCCAGTGGTTTCACACTCAGGCAGGTCCTGGCCATCAGGAGCTGAAACAAACTTCTCCCCAGGCAAAGGGCTGCTCTGGCTCTTACAGACAAGCACCTTTCCTGTTCACTCTCCTCCACCTCACTCCCATTGTCTGCAGTCCCCACAGACGGGTCAGGAAAAGTTTCAGGGAAATTTTTTTCCTTAAGAGCTCCCCCAAACAATAACTCACCCCTGTCTGGCTCCACAGGGGCACTGCTCCCTTGAGCCACAACCAGCTCCTGGGGTTCACCTACACCCAGGATCACTTCTGGCCCATTAGGCAGATTCCCACGTAATCCCCCTCCAGGCAGACAGCCAGTACCACCGGACAGAAGGTTAGGGTCCCTTTCCTCCCTTCTGCTGCCAGCTCCTTTATCTTCATCAGTCAGCGTAACTCCATTGCCCGTCTGTTCTTGTGTCCTGGCGAGAGGATGACTCTGGTAGGACAGAGCCCTCTCACCCCCTCCCAGTAACACCTCAGCATCAGGCAAAGAACAAGTACCAGAATCGTCTGGTCTCTGGGATTCCCTGATGATACTAACTGGATCAGACCGAGTTAAAGCATCATCCCCCCTGAGAGACACTGAGGTAGGCCCACTTCCCATCTGGGCTTCAGCTGCCCTCAGATCCAGCTCTGGGATCTTGGCTCCATCTCGAGCCCCCACAGGCTCAGACAAAGGAGTCACTTCCCCAGAAGCAGAAGCACTTTTCTTGCACCAAGGACCAGTGTCCTTAGCAGGGATACCACTGCCCATCCCAGAGCCATTCCCTCTGCTCCAGCCCCCATGGCTGGATTCAGAGTCACACCTGGAATGCTCTTTTCTGGTGGTTCCTTCTCCAGCCATCCCAGGCTGGTGAATCTTCCTCAGACAATGGGCTAGTTTCCTCATTGGCACCTTTTCCAAACGCAGGCTCTGCTCTCTCCCCAGGCTGCTGCTGCTGTTCAACACAGACAGACAATGGGAGACACTCTCTCCTTTGTCCCAGCCCCCCGGCTGGTCTCAGACACACACACAGAAGGTGAAGCAGCTTCTCTCAGAGACAACTTGCCATTCCCAGTGGACCAGCTGCTTTCCTGCACAGACACACAGGCACCTTCCTCGGCCCAGGCCTGGAAAACTCTTCGCAGGTCTGTCTTGGCCACTAGTAGATGATGGGTTGGAATCGCTCTGTGATGGAGTGGGGGATACCTGTGTGTGTGTGTGTGGCTCACAGAGGGTGTGGGGCTCCTGCTGAGAGTAACCTTGATGACCAGGCAGGGGGGAGAGATGTGATGGAGTGGGGGGGGTGCATGTGAGACTCAGGCTGGATGTGAGAGACAAGCAGAGCAGCTCCTAGTGGCTAAGGATGACCCTGGGGCTACAACTGGCAGGTAACACCTCTGCCTGAACAAAGAGCAGGGAGGAGCTGAGCTGGGTTTTGAATCGGGGGCAGCAGTTAGAGGCTAGGAAAAAGGAGAGCTGGAAGGCAGCCAGCCTGAGGAGGGGGAAAGCTACACCCCAGAGGGGCACCCCTCGGGGTCTTCTCCCCAGGACGGGTTGGAAGGACCGTCTCTGGCTGCTGTACTGTCGCTTCTGTGAGAAACTGGACACCTGTTGCCTAATAAACCTGCTGTTGTACCTGCTGAGTGAGAGTCCACTCCTGCCAGCGGGCGGGGTGCAGTGCAGGGGGACCCCTGAACCCCATCACAGTGGTCACCACCGGGAACCTCTGGAGCTGAGCAGGACAAGCACCACGTGCTGTTCAGATCCAGAGAGGAAAGTGGGCGTGACGAGGCCACCCCCCCCAGAAACCACCCTCCGGCATCGTCCTCCGCGGAAGCGGCCCGGCAGACACGAAGAGGAAGACCTCGGCCACTGGGGAGAAGATCTCCTGAGACAGCAGGACAACCCCTGGGAGGCTCCTGGGATGGGCTGGAAGTTGTCCCCCCTCCCGGGCGGAGGAGACGTGAAGGGGACCTTGGGTGCCGGCGTGAAAGTCAGCCCCTCAGGCTGGGGGCAGCTGTTTGTGAGACTTGAAGGAACTTAGTGGCCTGGTGCGCAAGGCGATGAAGTCGTGGGCTTGGTCCGACAAAGGCCTGGGACCGCAGGCGCCAGCAGCCGGAATCCAGCTGGAAGTTTGTGGGTTTCCACCCGGCCGTGGGTGTCCCGCCCTGGGGAAATGCTCTCGAAGGCTGTCGGAGCGTGGGGGGCCCCCGGCCATGACCCCCAGCAGGCAGGGAGAGCAGGAGGGTTAGCAGGTGACAGGGACGCAGCGTGGAACAGACTTAGCTCGGGAGCCGTCGCCGCACCCCGCCTCCTGGTCCCGGGTGCGAACCCTTCTCAGCAAGCCACCGCCCTGGGCCTGGCCTCTCGGGCCCTGACCACAGAGGAGCCCCGCCCGGTGGTTACAGCAGCGTGTGGGGAGCCAGGACTCCTGGGTTCTCTCCCCGGCGCTGGGAGGGCAGTGGGGGCTGGTGGCTGGAGCAGGGGGTGGGAGCCAGGACTCCTGGGTTCTCTCCCCGGTGCTGGGACGGCAGTGGGGGCTGGTGGTTAGAGCAGGGGGCTGGGAGCCAGGACTCCTGGGTTCTCTCCCCAGCGCTGGGGGGCAGTGGGGGCTGGTGGTTAGAGCAGGGGGTGGGAGCCAGGACTCCTGGGTTCTCTCCCCGGCGCTGCGAGGGCAGTGGGGGCCCGGTGGTTACAGCAGCGTGTGGGGAGCCAGGACTCCTGGGTTCTCTCCCCGGTGCTGGGAGGGCAGTGGGGGCTGGTGGTCAGAGCAGGGGGTGGGAGCCAGGACTCCTGGGTTCTCTCCCTGGCGCTGGGAGGGCAGTGGGGGCTGGTGGTCAGAGCAGGGGGTGGGAGCCAGGACTCCTGGGTTCTCTCCCTGGCGCTGGGAGGGCAGTGGGGGCTGGTGGTTAGAGCAGGGGGTGGGAGCCAGGACTCCTGGGTTCTTTCCCAGCGCTGGGAGGGCAGTGGGGGCTGGTGGTCAGAGCAGGGGGTGGGAGCCAGGACTCCTGGGTTCTCTCCCCGGCGCTGGGAGGGCAGTGGGGGCTGGTGGTTAGCGCAGGGGCCGGGAGCCAGGACTCCTGGGTTCCCCCTCCTGGGAGAACCCCAGGCATGAGCCCCCTCTGCTCCCTTGCCAGCCAGGCGTCATACCCAACCACACCAGTGAAAACAACCCCCTGACACCTCCCAGCCCCTGGCCTGACCCTGCAGGAGCCTTTATTGTGCCCGGCAGGCCATGGGGAAATCCTGCAGCGAGGAGTTCCGTGGGTGGCTGGGGAGAACTGACTCTCTGGGGTTGGCGTGAACCCTTCCACCCGCCCCCCCCAGCTCTCCGGGCCGGAGAACAGAGGGGAAGTGGGGGTGGTAACGAGGAAGCCCCTGCTGGGCACGAGATCCCCCCCACCCCAGCAGAGGGGGCCAGGGCTGGGCTCCACTCACCTGCCGGCTGGCGGAAAGAAGCCAAGCAGAGGAGGAGGAGGAGGCCAAGGCTCAGCCACTTCTTCATCCCTTGCGGCAGGGCTGGGGGCCGGGCTGGGCTCGGCCATGCCAGCGCCCCGGGCCGCCCCAGGGGTAATCCCCCAGCTGTCGCGGCCTGGCTCAGGGGGCCCCCGGTAACCGCTCCGCACGCGGGGACCTCTTACCTGCCTGGCGCACAAGGGCTCCTTTGTCACCTGGGTCCCCACAGAGCTGGGTGTGGCTGGTCTCTCCAGACACCCCAGCGCTCGGGGGCGTGGCCGTGGGCCGTGGGGGGCGGTTATGCTCTGGTGGCTTGTGAGTGCGGCAGTAACGCCAGGGCGCTGGCTCAGTTTCCCCAGTTGGGAGGGGAGAGGGGGCACCCCTGGACAGTGACTCTCCCTGATCACAGAGACCTGAGGGGTGTGGGGAGCCTGGATGCCTGCAAACCCTGGGGTGCTGAGCGCCCCCCTCTGCCTGCAAACCCTGGGGTGCTGAGTGCCCCCCCGTGCCTGCAAACCCTGGGGTGCTGAGTGCCCCCCCTCTGTGTGCAAACCCTGGGGTGCTGAGCGCCTCCCCCTCTGCCTGCAAACCCTGGGGTGCTGAGCGCCCCACCTCTGCCTGCAAACCCCGGGGTGCTAAGCACCCCCCCGTGCCTGCAAACCCTGGGGTGCTGAGCGCCCCACCTCTGCCTGCAAACCCTGGGGTGCTGAGCACCCCCCCCGCCTGCAAACCCTGGGGTGCTGAGCGCCCCACCTCTGCCTGCAAACCCTGGGGTGCTTGGAGGTGGTGTCCAGCCACGCAGCCTTGGTGTGCATAAAATTTATTCTGCGCAAGCACGTGGGAAAAGACATAACAAGTCAGTGGGGCCTGCCCCCGGCTCGTTCCCAGCCCGCCACCCACAGGGGCAAGCCCCCTTCGCCTGGGGCCTGTCCCGCCCCCGGGTCCGGCTCTCACTCGCCTTTGGCCGGCCAAGGGACGCCCCTGGGTGCACTCCCTCCCCGGCTCCGGCGACAGCGGGCGTCTTCTCTTCTGTACGTGTGGAAACCGTCCCGCCTGAAACGCGCCCCCACCTAGTGAGTCGAGGTGCCGGGAGCAGGGAAACTGAGGCACACAGCCGGGGTTACGGGCGGCCTGGCTTCCCCTCGCGGTGTGAGGGTCTCCCACCCCGCCATCCTCAGGCCTTCATACAACCTCCTCCTCCACAGCTCCCCGGTCCCCCAGGGATCCTGTTGGTAGGGCTGGCCCCACGGCTGGGACCCGGAAACATATGGAGGGGTCCCTGGGGCTGTGAAAATCCACCTCCACCAACCCACACAGGTTACCAGGCCCTGCCACGGCCTCCTTAACTCTGCCCCAAACCACTCTGCTGCGCCATGGCCTCTGCTTACGCAGAGCCGAGAAAGGGGGCACCTGGGGAGAGAACCCAGGAGTCCTGGCTCCCGACCCCTGCTCTAACCACCAGCTCCCACTGCCTGGGAGAGAACCCAGGAGTCCTGGCTCCCGACCCCTGCTCTAACCACCAGCTCCCACTGCCTGGGAGAGAACCCAGGAGTCCTGGCTCCCGACCCCTGCTCTAACCACCAGCTCCCACTGCCCTCCCAGCGCTGGGTAGAGAACCCAGGAGTCCTGGCTCCCAGCCCCTGCTCTGACCCCTAGACCCCTCCCAGAGCCAGGAATCAGACCCAGCCTGGTGGGTTCCCCCTGCCCCCAGCCCAGCCCCAGAGCGCGAGACAGCGTGCAGAAGGGCCGAGTCCCGGTTGCATCCCGGGGGTGGGTCCGTCTCTGGTTAACCGTCGCAGCCGCCTCCGCCGCTGTCGCAGCCGCCTCCATTCCAGCCTCCGCCGCTGTCGCAGCCGCCTCCGCCGCTGTCGCAGCCGCCTCCATTCCAGCCTCCGCCGCTGTCGCAGCCGCCTCCGGTCCAGCCTCCGCCGCTGTCGCAGCCGCCTCCGGTCCAGCCTCCGCCACCGTCGCCTCCACTGCCTCCACCGCCTCCGCCATCGCCCCAGGTGCCGATGCCGGCTCCGCTGCTGCCGACATGGTCCCAGGCCCCGGGCGCCTGTCTGAGCTGTGAACTGTCCTCACCGGTGCAGCACGCGCCCATTGCTCGGACTCGCACCACTGAGGGGGGGGAGAGAGAGAAAGCGAGTCAGAGGGGCTGGGTTTTACACCCCCCCCCCACAGCACCAGCTGCACCGTGTCCCTCTGCGCCCCCAGTCACCAAGTGCTGGCCTGCTGGGACCCCCTGCCTGGTACCCCCACAGCCAGCAAACTGCCTGCCCCCCTCCTCCGCGCCAGGATCAGGGGCCCCGGTGGGGCTGTGAGTGGCCCCAGAGCCAGGCCTGACGCCCCCTGCACCTGTGACACTATGCGGACACCCTCCCTCCCTCCCGCCCTGAGGGTCTCACCCATCCAGGGGCCCTGTAATTTCTTCCCTGCATGTGCGGAATAAGTTTTACTTCGCGCACGGCACCCGGGATGGAGGTGCACCAACCATAGGCCCATGCACTGCCAGGGGCGGCTGGCTGGCACCCCAGGCGGGCGGGTGTAACCTCCCTCAGGGCCGCTGAGCTGAGCTCACCCCGGCTCCGCCTGCGGGATTTGGGCCTGTGCTGAAGTATCTGGCCACCGGGGATGTTTTTCATCACCTTCCTGATCATGTTGGCTTCCCCTGGCCACCCTGGGGCAGCCCAGCCTGCAAGGGGCATGCAGATGGGAAAGGAGTGGGGGGAAAGCTGCTGCCGGACAACAGAGAACCCAGGAGTCCTGGCTCCCACCCCCTGCTCTAACCACCAGCCCCCACTGCCCTCCCAGTGCCGGGGAGAGAATCCAGGAGTCCTGGCTCCCACCCCCTGCTCCAACCACCAGCCCCCACTGCCCTCCCAGCGCCGGGGAGAGAACCCAGGAGTCCTGGCTCCCACCCCCTGCTCCAACCACCAGCCCCCACTGCCCTCCCAGCGCCGGGGAGAGAACCCAGGAGTCCTGGCTCCCACCCCCTGCTCTAACCACCAGCCCCCACTGCCCTCCCAGCGCCGGGGAGAGAACCCAGGAGTCCTGGCTCCCGCCCCCTGCTCTAACCACCAGCCCCCACTGCCCTCCCAGTGCCGGGAGACAACCCAGGAGTCCTGGCTCCCGGCCCCCTGCTCTACCCACCAGCCCCCGCTGCCCTCCCAGTGCCGGGAGACAACCCAGGAGTCCTGGCTCCCGGCCCCCTGCTCTACCCACCAGCCCCCACTGCCCTCCCAGCGCCGGGAGAGAACCCAGGAGTCCTGGCTCCCACCCCTGCTGTACCCACCAGCCCCCACTGCCCTCCCAGCGCCAGGGAGAGAACCCAGGAGTCCTGGCTCCCGGGCCCTGCTCTAACCACCAGCCCCCACTGCCCTCCCAGCACCGGGGAGAGAACCCAGGAGTCCTGGCTCCCACCCCTGCTGTACCCACCAGCCCCCACTGCCCTCCCAGCGCCGGGGAGAGAACCCAGGAGTCCTGGCTCCCGGCCCCTGCTCTAACCACCAGCCCCCACTGCCCTCCCAGCGCCGAGGAGAGACCCCAGGAGTCCTGGCTCCCGGCCCCCTGCTCTAACCACCAGCCCCCACTGCCCTCCCAGCGCCGGGGAGAGAACCCAGGAGTCCTGGCTCCCACCCTCTGCTCTAACCACCAGCCCCCACTGCCCTCCCAGCAGCAGGGAGAGAACCCAGGAGTCCTGGCTCCCGGCCCCTGCTCTAACCACCAGCCCCCACTGCCCTCCCAGCGCCGGGGAGAGAACCCAGGAGTCCTGGCTCCCACCCTCTGCTCTAACCACCAGCCCCCACTGCCCTCCCAGCAGCAGGGAGAGAACCCAGGAGTCCTGGCTCCCACCCTCTGCTCTAACCACCAGCCCCCACTGCCCTCCCAGCAGCAGGGAGAGAACCCAGGAGTCCTGGCTCCCACCCTCTGCTCTAACCACCAGCCCCCACTGCCCTCCCAGCAGCAGGGAGAGAACCCAGGAGTCCTGGCTCCCACCCCCTGCTCTGACCACCAGCCCCCACTGCCCTCCCAGCGCCGGGGAGAGACCCCAGGAGTCCTGGCTCCCGCCCCCTGCTCTAACCACCAGCCCCCACTGCCCTCCCAGCGCTGGGAAGAGACCCCAGGAGTCCTGGCTCCCACCCCCTGCTCTGACCACCAGCCCCCACTGCCCTCCCAGCGCTGGGAAGAGACCCCAGGAGTCCTGGCTCCCACCCCCTGCTCTACCCACCAGCCCCCACTGCCCTCCCAGCGCCGGGGAGAGAACCCAGGAGTCCTGGCTCCCGCCCCCTGCTCTAACCACCAGCCCCCACTGCCCTCCCAGCGCCGGGGAGAGAACCCAGGAGTCCTGGCTCCCGCCCCCCCTCGCCCCGCAGCCCCCCAACCTTGGAGGAGGCGCAGGAGAGGTTCGGGCCGTGCCAGGCCTGTGGCGGTGACTGTCCTGGGCGCTGGCGCTGAGCGGGCGCGGTGCCAGGCCGGGAGCGAGGTGGGGTTGTGGGAATGGAGTGGGGCTGGTGCCAAGCAGGCAGGAAACACGGCGCTGGAGTTGGAGCCGGAGCCGGAGCCGGAGCCGGGCTGGGCATGCCCGGGTGCTGCTCCTCTAGCAGGGAGGGGAAGAGGCTCCCCTGCCCCTGAGGGGGACCCACGCTCCCAGCCGGGGCCTCTGTCCCAGCTGGGGTCACAGGGCAGGGGGAAGGTGTGGGCAAAGGGGGTACCCAGGGGAGTTAACCCTTCACTGCCTCCGCGCCTGCTTCCTGCCCCCGCCCGATGCTCTCGGGGTCATTCCCCTGCAAGCCCCAGCTCTGGGAGTCATGGTATGGCTGGGGGTTAGAGCAGGGGGTGGGAGCCAGGACTCCTGGGTTCTCTTCCCGGCGCTGGGAGGGCAGTGGGGGCTGGGGGTTAGAGCAGGGACTGGGCGCCAGGACTCCTGGGTTCTCTCCCCGGCGCTGGGAGGGCAGTGGGGGCTGGTGGGTAGAGCAGGGGGTGGGAGCCAGGACTCCTGGGTTCTCTCCCCGGCGCTGGGAGGGCAGTGGGGGCTGGTGGGTAGAGCAGGGGGTGGGAGCCAGGACTCCTGGGTTCTCTCCCCGGCGCTGGGAGGGCAGTGGGGGCTGGTGGTTAGAGCAGGGGCCGGGAGCCAGGACTCCTGGGTTCTCTCCCCGGCGCTGGGAGGGCAGTGGGGGCTGGTGGTTAGGGCAGGGGGTGGGAGCCAGGACTCCTGGGTTCTCTCCCCGGTGCTGGGAGGGCAGTGGGGGCTGGTGGTTAGAGCAGGGGGTGGGAGCCAGGACTCCTGGGTTCTCTCCCCGGCGCTGGGAGGGCAGTGGGGGCTGGTGGTTAGAGCAGGGGCCAGGAGCCAGGACCCCTGGGTTCTCTCCCCGGCGCTGGGAGGGCAGTGGGGGCCGGTGGATAGAGCAGGGGCCGGGAGCCAGGACCCCTGGGTTCTCTCCCTGGCAGTGGGGGTGGTGGTTGGAGCCAGGACTCCTGGGTTCTCGCTGCCAGAGCTGGCCCTTGGGTCCCTGTTTCTGGCACGGGCCCATCTGACCAGCTCTCCAGAGCCCCCCCTGCCAG
Source organism: Carettochelys insculpta (assembly GCF_033958435.1). Taxonomy (NCBI): domain Eukaryota; kingdom Metazoa; phylum Chordata; order Testudines; family Carettochelyidae; genus Carettochelys; species Carettochelys insculpta. The sequence continues at coordinate 879,853 of NC_134170.1, forward strand.
GATCCCATTTCCCCCCAACCCCTTCCCCTTGCCCCTACCTGGCAGGTGTGCGTGGGAGCCTCCCTCAAGCCCGGCCCTGGCCGCTCGCTTCACTGCCCAGCCGCTGCCTGCGCCGGATGGGGCACGGGGGGGTCCGGTACCCGCAGTACCCCACTTTCAGGCAGCGGAAGCAGAAGGAGGTGGCACAATGGGGGCACCAGACGGTGGGGCAGCCCTGCTGGCTGTGGGTCACCAGGGTGTAGCAGGTGGGGCAGGCCCGCAGGGCCGGGCACCGGTGCACAGTGGAACGGCTGCTGTCGATGGTGGGCGCCTCGGCCAGGGCGCGCTGCAGCTCGGGGCCGTGGCCGGGTTGGGAGCCCATGGGGGCCCTGCGGGGACAGTGGGAGGCGGGTGATCCCTTAACCACCCCCAGCCGGGGACAGAGGGACAGGGGTCTGCACCCCACAGCGCTGGCGGGGAGGCCCAGGGCACCCCTGCCCCAGTGACACCCCGGGGGCGCTCTGCCCTGCTTACAGGGACCCCAGGGGTGACCCCCAAACTTTGGGAGGGGAGAGGGGAGGATCCTGGGCGCAGGGGGCTGCATTAATCCCACATGGAATCCACTTCTGTCCCTGCGGGAATCCCCCGGCACTGGCCCCGCCTGGGCAAAGGGCGGCTGGGGCTGCCCAGCCATGGCAGAGAGCCAAGCTGAGCGCCCGGGGGGCCACGCCGCAGAAACAACTGGGGGTCTCTGCCCCCACCCAAGCCAGAGCCACGCAGAGAACCCAGGAGTCCTGGATCCCCGACTCTAACCACCAGCCCCCAGCACCGGGGAGAGAACCCAGGAGTCCAGGATCTCGGCCCCTGCTCTGACCACCCGCCCCCACTGCCCTCCCAGCACCAGGGAGAGAACCCAGGAGTCCAGGATCTCGGCCCCTGCTCTGACCACCAGCCCCACTGCCCTCCCAGAGCCGGGGAGAGAACCCAGGAGTCCTGGCTCCCGGCCCCTGCTCTGACCACCAGCCCCCACTGCCCTCCCAGCGCCGGGGAGAGAACCCAGGAGTCCTGGCTCCCGGCCCCTGCTCTAACCACCAGCCCCCACTGCCCTCCCAGCACCAGGAAGAGAACCCAGGAGTCCTGGCTCCCGCCCCCTGCTCTAACCACCAGCCCCCACTGCCCTCCCAGCGCCGGGGAGAGAACCCAGGAGTCCTGGCTCCCACCCCCTGCTCTGACCCCCAGCCCCCACTGCCCTCCCAGCACCAGGGAGAGAACCCAGGAGTCCTGGCTCCCACCCCCTGCTCTAACCACCAGCCCCCACTGCCCTCCCAGCGCCGGGAGAGAACCCAGGAGTCCGGGCTGGCAGCCCCCCGCGGGGCCCGGAGCTACCTCTCGCTGCAGGCCGCCTCCCCGGCTGCCTCGGTCGGTCTGGGAAAGCGCCGCCCCTCCCCTTTCGCTTTCACTTGCGCAGGGGGGCGAGCGGCCGTGGGGGGACGTGAGCGAGGCCCTACGGCCCATGGAGGGGCTGAGGCCTGACTGCTGGGCCACAGGGGATGGACAGGCTGGGGGGGTCCCAGCCCCGAAGCGCCCCCCCCCCAGCACGGCCGGGGCCCGGCGCTGGGGATCCCCAGGGCTGGGGGTGGGGCTGGGAGGCGGGACCGGGGCAGCATTTGTGGGGACTGGGGATCAGGGTGTGCAGGGGTAGAGGGGCCTGTCTGGGGGCTTAGGAAAGTGGGGAGGTTGGGGGTGACTGAGGTGGGGGGGGGCAGTCTGCAGGCCGGGGGCTGCATCTCTCCCCCACCATCCGCAGGAGGGATATTTCTGTGGCCTGCCTGGCTTCACCCCAAAAGCCCCCAGGGGATGCACCCTGAAAGCCCCGAGGGAATGGACCCCAAAGCTCCCAGGAGTTCACCTGGAAAGCCCACGGGGAGCGCACCCCAAAAGCCCCTGGGAGTGCACCCCAAAAGCTCCTGGGAGTGCACCCTGAAAGTCTCTGGGGGATGCAACCCAAAACCCCCCAGGGAATGCACCCCAAAAGCCCCTGTGAGAGCACCCCAAAAGGCCCCAGCAGTGCACCCTGAAAACCCCCAGGGAGTGTACCCCAAAAGCCCCCGGGAGTGCACCCCCAGATGTGGCCACTGCCCCCCACTCCCCAGTATGTCCCCATCCCTCCCCTCACCCGGTCAAGGGGGGCCCTGGACATGGGGTGCAGCGGAGGAGCAGGGACTGGAGTACTGGAACCCCAATCTCCTTCCGAACCCCGCTTCCCGTGGGGTCGGATGGAGGCTCTTGCAGAGGAGGGAGCTGAATGGGGAGGGGCTGGTTGGGGGGTGCTGGTTGTCTGGGGGGGCACGGGCTAAGGGGAGTGTTCAGTGGGGGGGCTCAGGCAGTCCTCTGTGGCCAGGCTACCTTCCCATAGAGTGGGGTGATTTGTGCTGGGGGGGGTCCCCCGGGCAGCCTGTGACGGACATCCCCCCCTCCACCGACCTGCCCTTCCACCCACGGGCGTGGGGTGTGCAGCACCGAGTGTGGGAGGGGGTGGCGCTCCCGTCCCACTTCAGCACCCCAAAATGGGGGGGAGGGCACCGCACGTGGGGAGACACCCCTGGATGTTCCCCCGCCTCTGCCCCCCAAATAACGCCCCCATCCTGGCCCAGCTCGCCCCAGCCTCCCACTCCAAGATGGAGACACCCCCGGATGTTCCCCCGCCTCTGCCCCCCAAATAACGCCCCCATCCTGGCCCGGCTCACCCCAGCCTCCCACTCCAAGATGGAGACACCCCCGGATGTTCCCCCGCCTCTGCCCCCCAAATAACGCCCCCATCCTGGCCCGGCTCACCCCAGCCTCCCACTCCAAGATGGAGACACCCCCGGATGTTCCCTCGCCTCTGCCCCCCAAATAACGCCCCCATCCTGGCCCAGCTCGCCCCAGCCTCCCACTCCAAGATGGAGACACCCCCCAGATGTTTCCCTGCCTCTGCCCCCCAAGTAACCCCCATCCTGGCCCAGGTCCTCCCAGCCCCTCACCCCCCAGCCCCGGGCGCTCACCCTCCCGCCCCCCCCGGTCTCTGTTCGAGGCCTTTGCCGGCCGAAGAGGAGCTGTGAGGGCCGGGGGGGCAGGTGGGGGCCGTGTGGGTGAAGCCGCTGCGCCCCTGGGGCAGGGGGAGCCGTGCCTGGGCTGCGCCCGCGCAAGGCGCTGTACGTTCTTCCCCCCAGCATGTGACGGCCGCCGCAGAGAGGGGCAGTGCTGGGATAACCATCTCTTCTCATTCTGCTAATTTAATCACAGACCCGAGCCTTCGCACCCACGGAGAGCAAGATGGGGGGCCCCACACGCCCTGGGGGTGCCGGTGGGCTGCAGCGGGTAAAGTGCCTGTGCTGAGCGGGGCTGGCCTGGGCAAGGGGCAGGGGCTGGGCATGGTTAGGGGAGGGGGGCTGAGGGCAGGGGGGTAGGGAGGAAGAGGGGGGAGCTCGGGGCAGTGGGGGGGACAGGTGAGGAGTTCAGGGAGGTGGTGGGGGGCAGGGGGCAGGTGGGGAGCCCAGGGGCAGTGGGGGGGAAAGCTGAGGAGTTCGGGGAGTCGGAGGGGGCAGGGGGCAGATGGGGAGCCCAGGGGCAGCGGGGGGGACAGGTGAGGAGTTCGAGGAGGCGGCGGGGGGGTGGGGGAGAGCTCGGGGCAGTGGGGGGGGCAGGTGAGGAGTTCGGGGGGGCGGCGGGGGGTAGGGGGGCTCGGGGCAGTGGGGGGGGCAGGTGAGGAGTTCGGGGGGGCGGTGGGGGGGTGGGGGGGAGCTCGGGGCAGGGGGGGGGATAGGTGATGAGTTCGAGGAGGCGGCGGGGGGTGGGGGGGGCTCGGGGCAGTGGGGGGGGCAGGTGAGGACTTCGGGGGGGCGGTGGGGGGGTGGGGGGGAGCTCGGGGCAGTGGGGGGGGATAGGTGATGAGTTCGAGGAGGCGGCGGGGGGGTGGGGGGGGCTCAGGGCAGTGGGGGGGATAGGTGAGGAGTTCGAGGAGGCGGCGGGGGGGTGGGGGGGGCTCGGGGCAGTGGGGGGGCAGGTGAGGAGTTCGGGGGGGCGGGGGGTGGGGTGCCCGGGGGCATAGTGGGGGAGCAGGGGGGACGCGAGATCAGCACAGGGTGGCAATGGGGGTCAGGCAGACAGGTGGGGAGCCTTGGGGGGGGCAGGGGGAGTCGGTCCCGGTGAAATTATTCCCGATCTCCCCCGAGGGGCGCGAGCGAGAGGGGAAACAGCCCCTCCGGCCTCCCTCCTGATTTACGCCGAGAGCCAGGGTAGAACTGGCCTGCGGGAACGATTCCTGCTTTGCCGCCGGGCCGGGGGAGAATCCGCCCCCGGGAGCCTGGCCCCATGGGGGCTTCCAGCGTCCTGCGGGAGTGTGGGGCTGTGTGGGGCCAGGAGGACGCCCCAGACCCCCACCTGTGCCCGCTCCGCCTCTTCTTGGCTCTTCTCCCCTCCGCCCTGGGGGCCTGGCCTGGCCCGGCTCACAGCTGGCTCACCGCTGGCTCCGGTCTCTGGAAGCTCACCTGGGAGGGTCAGAGACACGGGGTAGCACTGAGTGGTCGGCTTCTGACTCGGTACCACTTTCATAGGGGACATTAGAACGGGCCGGGCCCCCCAGCGCTCGCGGAGTCCCCTCCCGGCAGGGCCCAGCCCCACAAACCACCCGGTAGACGTCCCCCCAGCTGGCTCTGAGACATGGGGTCCTTGGCCGGGGTCCGATTTAGTCCAGGGTTCATCCCCCCGAGAGCCGGGAAGAGTTTCCCCCGTGTCCGTCCTCAAGCACCTTCGCTGCGCTCCAACCCCGTCCATTGCTCCTCGTCCCGCGCTCCGAGGTAGGGTGACCAACTGCGGTGCCGTGGGGGACGGGTGTGTGGCCCACACGGGGTGCGAAGCGCCTGCTGGGGGTAACCTGGTGCCCTCTGGGCTGCAGACAAAGGGGGAGGTGGAGCCTGAGGGGTGTGAATTGGAACTGGGAGTTGGGAGCAGTGAGTCTGGGCTGGGAGAGAGAGAGACAAAGAAGGGGGCCAGGCCCCAGCTCTGGGGGCCCCTCGGGGCCTCCTCTCCCCAGCATGGATGGGACTGGCTGTCCCTGCTGGCTGCACTGACTCCTCTGTACGACGCTGTGTCCTGTCGGCTAATAAACCCGCTGTTCTCCTGCCGAGTGAGAGTCACTCCTGCCTGCAGAGGGGGGCAGAGCTTGGGGGACCCCGAACCCCATCACACTCCTGCCTGCAGAGGGGGTGCAGAGCTTGGGGACCCCCAAACCCCATCACACCATCTGTCCCCGTTCTCTCAGGACGGCACCTTGTCCCAGCTCTGCGCAGGAGTCTGGACTTTTTAAAGCAAATGGGCAAATTCTCCTGTCGACACCCTACCGAGGCAGCCCCCCACTCCGGTGAGCTCTGCCGTGGGTCGGCCTCTTTATTTCCCGGCGCCCGCCCGCGACGTGGCTGGATTTTCAATAAAGCCAAAAGCCATTGCTGCGGCGGCTGGGCCAGGAGGGGGACCTGCTGGAAGCTGGCGACGCCCTGGATGTGGTGGTGCTACTTGTGCGTCTGTGCTGGGATTGCTTTTCAAGTTGTAGGTCTTCCACTGCCCCTCATCAGGAGGGTGCAGAGCCCCCCCATTTGGGGTGGCTGCTCCCCGTCACCGAGGAGCCCTGACATGGAAGAGCAGGTCCCTGTCCTTGGAGGCCGGCGTCTCTGCCACAGGGCAATGAAGGAGGCCTTTGCCCATGAAAGCGTTTCTCCAAAACATCTGTTAGACTATAAGGTGCCCCAGGACTTCTTGTTGTTCTCGAAGATACCGACTAACACGGCCGCCTCCCTGCTACTTGTCGCCTAGAGACAGCGATGGCCACGATCCAGGACGAGGTAAAAGGGACATCGGTGCAAGGGAAGAGAATCACAGAACGCCAGGACTGGAAGGGACCTCGAGAGACCATCGAGTCCAGCCCCCTGCCCCAGTGGCAGGACCGAGTACTGTCTAAACCATCTCCGATAGACGTCTGTCTAACCTGTTATTAAATATCTCCAGCGATGGAGATCCCACGACCTCCCCAGGCGATTTATTCTGCTGTCTGACCACCCCGACAGGCACGAACGTTTTCCTCATGTCCAGCCTCATCCTCCCTTGCTGCGGTTTAAGCCCGTTGCCTCTTGTCCTGTCCTCCGAGGCCAAGAAGAACAAGTTTTCTCCCTCCTCCTCATGACCCTCTTTTAGATCCCTGAAAATCGCTCTCACGTCCCCCCTCAATCTTCTCTTTTCCAAACTGAACAAGCCCAATTCTTCCAGCCTTTCTTCAGAGCTCACGTTCTCCAGCCCTTTGATCGTTCTTGTCACTCTTCTCTGGACCCTCTCTAGTTTCTCCACATCTTTCTTGAGCTGCGGCGCCCAGAACTGGACGCAACACTCCAGCTGAGGCCTCACCAGCGCAGAGCAGAGCGGAAGAATTGACTTCTCGTGTCTTGCTCCCAACACCCCTGTTAACGCATCCCAGAATCAGGTTTGCTTTTTTTGCAACAGCATTGACTCATACTTAGCTTGTGGTCCACTATAACCCCTAGACCCCTTCCTGCTGCAGTCATTCCTAGACGGTCTCTCCCCATTCTGTGTGTGTGAAACTGATTGTTTCTTCCCCAGTGGAGCACTTTGCACTTGTCTTTGTTAAACTTCATCCAGTCTCCTTCCGACCATTTCTCCAATTTATCCAGATCATTTTGAATTATGAGCCTATCGTCCAAAGCAGTTGCAGCCCCTCCCAGCTTGGTATCATCTGCAAACTCAATAAGCGAACTTTCTATGCCAATATCTAAATCATTGATGAAGATATTGAACAGAACCGGTCCTAAAACATACCCCTGAGGAACCCCACTTGTTATCATCAACAGCTTGAGGGTCACAGAGGATACAGCTAGCATCGAGGAAGAGGGGGAGAAGCTAACGAGAACGGTGCAGGTGCTAGACGAGGAAGGGAAGCGGTAAGGGCTGCTCGTGAACGTTGGTAAAACGAAGACAATGGTATTTGGAGATAAGAGAATAGGAAGATGAGCGTTGATGGAGTCGAACTAGGGACCGTGGAGAAGTTCGTATATCTGGGCAGCCCCGTGATGTAGGATCTAGAGGGTCACAAGGAAATAGTGCCTACGAACGCAGGAGGCGACGGAGAAGATCTGGCAAAGCGAAGCGATCGGCTGAGGAACGCAGCTGAGCGGCTTGAGAACGCGCGTGCTCAGCGGGACGTGGTGCGGGCGAGAGACCCGGGTGGTAGCGAACAAGCGGAAGAGAAGGCCGTCGGCGTCCCGGAGGAGGCATTAGCAAGAGATCCTGAGAATGGGATGGCTGCGGAAGGCCACCAGCGAGCCGGAAGAGAGCCTGCTGCAGGTCGTACAACGAAGTTACGGCTCTTTGGGCATCCTGAACATAAGAACAGCCACTCTGGGTCAGACCACAGGTCCCTGCAGCTCAGTAACCCGTCTGCCCACAGTGGCCAGTTCCAGGAGGACCGAAGACAACGATCAACCCGTTTGTCTCCTGCCATCCATCTCCAGCCTCTGACAATCAGAGGCCAGGGACACCATTCCTACCCTTGGCTAATAGCCTTTTATGGACCTAACCTCCATGAATTTATCTAGCTCTCCCTTAAATTCTGTTACAGTCCCAGCCTTCGCAGTCTCCTCCGGCGAGGAGTTCCACAGGTTAACTATGCGCTGAGTGAAGAAGAACTTTCTTATCTTAGTTTTAAACCTGCTACCCATTCATTTCACTGGGTGTCCTCTAGCTCCTGTCTTGTGGGCACAAGTAAATCACTTCTCCTTATTCACCCTCTCCACACCTGTCGTAATTCTATAGACCCCCCCCCGGCCTCCTCTTTTCTAAACTGAAAAGTCCCAATCTTCTTAGCCTCTCCTCACACGGGACCTGTTCCAAGCCCCTCATCATTTTAGCTGCCCTTTCGTGAACCTTTTCAGAAGGAAGAAGGAACGACCAGTGAAAAGCCAAGGCCCCGGCGCTCGACATAACGGACGGCTCGGCTCCAACGGGAGAGGCAGATCCCACAGCGAATGGGTAGATGATATAGCAGATCGGTGCAGAGCTAGTCTACGGAAACTAAGCCACTCTGCCCTGGACGGGGAAAGACGGAAGAAAATAGCGAGGGGGCGTCAGACACCAACGAGCGCCGAGCCCATGGTTGATGGTGACCAATGTGGTCACCCAAGCCAAAGAGGACAATTTTTCTCCCTCCTCTTTGTGACCCCTTTTGGCCACGCAGTCACCCCAGGCTCCCCTGTCTGGTTGAACACAAGAAGTCGTCCCGGGACGCCTCACAGACTAACAGTTATTTTGGAACAGAAGCTTCTGCGCGCAAAAACCCTGCTTCGCTGGTGAGCCGCAACCCCCCAAAACCTCCCAGGGCGTCCCGGCTCCCCGGGAAAGAGCGGGCCGGGTCTGTCTCCGAGCGGGTTCGCCGTGCCCCGGAGTGGTGGCGTGCATGTGTCTTTCCTTCGGAGTATGGCTCAACTCACCGGCGGGAAGGAGCTGACAGATTCCAGGTTAATCTTGAAGGAGCTGCTGCCCTCGGAGTCTGCTGAGAGAAGGCAGAAGATTCAGGACCGAGGGTGTGGGGCTGGCGGCGAAGGCGGCTGGGACCCTGGGAAGCTGCTGCCTGTGGCATGACTGGGGTTTAAGTTACGTCTGAAAGCCATTTCGGCAACCCCTGCGCACGGCGTGTACCAGCCTGTGCTCCAGCTGGGCCGGGAGAGGGTCCCCTGAAAGCTGGCGCCGCCCGAGGTGTGGTGACGCTGCTTGTGTGTCTGAGCCGGGTTCGTAGGTGAAATTATAGGTCTTGGCTCTGTACCGGCACGAGAAATGTTTTAGGGGCACAACGGGAAGTGAGATCCCCCCCAGCCCCAGCTGGGATGACGGGTAAACGGAGGCTCGGGTGTCCAATCTGCCTCGCAGGAATTTGGGGGTGTCCCTGGGGTGCAGCAGAGGGCAGAGAGCCCCACCCGCCCACCTGGGCAGTGCCCCTCCACTTGGGGAAGGAAGGGGTTTTCCCACCACAGGGCCGGATGCGCTGGGTTTGGCCTTCAGCCCTCGGGACCTGAGCCTGTGCGGCCTGGGGGCCATGTAATGGAGTGGGGGGAGTGCCTGTGTGAGTCAGGCTGGGTGTCTGAGGCAAGCAGCAGCTCCCAGTGGCTAAGGATGACCCTGGGGCTACAACTGGCAGGTGACACCTCTGCCTGAACAAAGAGCAGGGAGGAGCTGAGCTGGTTTTGAATCGGGGGCGGCAGTTAGAGGCGAGGAAAAGGGAGAGCTGGAAGGCAGCCAGCCTGAGGAGGGGGAAAGCTACACCCCAGAGGGGCTCCCCTCGGGGTCCTCTCCCCAGGACGGGTTGGAAGGACTGTCTCTGGCTGCTATGCTGTCGCTTCTGTGAGAAACTGGACATCTGTTGCCTAATAAACCTGCTGTTGTACCTGCTGAGTGAGAGTCTCTCCTGCCAGCGGACGGGGTGCAGTGCAGGGGGACCCCTGAACCCCACCACACAGGCCGTCCCCGGGGGATGTGTTTGCAGGGGCTCTCTCAGCTTGTACCGGCGGCTGTGTCCTGCGACCAGAGCTGTAACTGACGGGTGTTGTGTGCCCCGGAACCGGGTCTGGCCCTCGCCCTCGTCCTCCCTTGGCTCTTTCTTTCTTTCTTTCTTTCTTTCTCATCCACTCCTCTAATTTTTCTTTCTTTCTTTCTTACTCCTCAAATTAATTTCACTTTTTTCTTTTTCTTTCTTATTCACTCCTCTCATTTCTTTCTTTCTCTCTTTCACTCCGCAAATTAATTTCACTCTTTCTTTCTTTCTTTCTTGATAAACCTTTCGATTCCACAGCCTAAAGAACTGGCCCAGCGTGCTGTTTGGGGTAACATCCAAGTACCTATTGACCTGGGCCTGTGGCTGGGCCCTTTGGGGCCTGGGTGGATCTGCGTGGAGCTGGCGAAAGAGGGTTTTGTGGTCTCTCAGGCGAGGAGCTGGGGCTGGTTCGGGCCGTAGGAGCGGCTGGAGAATCTGTGGGTTTGCCGGGGTGGCTCCGGGCTGGGCAGTGGGGCTGGCGGAGGGAGGCGTGTGCTGTGCCGTGGGGAGGAGGAAAGCCCAGCTGGGCTGTAACCACCCGGTTTGAACCCATTTCCCCAGGATGGGTTCCCTCAGCTGTGCCCAGAACCCCCCGAAATATTCCAGCGCCCCACCCAACCCCGCCAGCTGCCCTGGGCCCGGCTGTTCCCGCCAGCCGTCCCATCCCCACCGCACCTTTGCTGGGGTCGGCCCACTCGTTCTTAATGCAGAAGCTGCCGGTGGCATCCCACTCACTATCGTCGTTCTCGTACCACTTCCTGGAGTCCGTGTCGGCTGAGTACACGCTGGGGCAGGGAGCGAGGGAGGACCCCATGAGCAGCTGCCGCTGCTGGGAGCACAGGGCCGCCAGACTCCACCTCCCTGGGGTCCGTGGCTCTGTGTGGACCCCCCCCGGTGCCCCTTCCGCCCCGCCTCTGCAGTCCGAGAGCAGCCCCACCTCACCCCACGGATACCAGAGCCCCACAGCGCTGTCCCACCCACCCCAGGGAAAAGGCATTAGCCCAGCTTTAGACAAGGGCTGTCGAGAGAACCCAGGAGTCCTACTCTAACTGCCAGCCCCCACTGCCCTCCCAGCACCGGGGAGAGAACCCAGGAGTCCTGGCTCCCGCCCCCTGCTCTGACCACCAGCCTCCACTGCCCTCCCAGCACCGGGGAGAGAACCCAGGAGTCCTGGCTCCCGCCCCCTGCTCTGACCACCAGCCCCCACTGCCCTCCCAGCACCGGGGAAAGAACCCAGGAGTCCTGGCTCCCGCCCCCTGCTCTGACCACCAGCCCCCACTGCCCTCCCAGCACCGGGGAGAGAACCCAGGAGTCCTGGCTCCCGCCCCCTGCTCTGACCACCAGCCCCCACTGCCCTCCCAGCACCGGGGAGAGAACCCAGGAGTCCTGGCTCCCACCCCTGCTCTAACCACCAGCCCCCACTGCCCTCCCAGCACCGGGGAGAGAACCCAGGAGTCCTGGCTCCCGGCCCCTGCTCTGACCACCAGCCCCCACTGCCCTCCCAGCACCGGGGAGAGAACCCAGGAGTCCTGGCTCCCGCCCCCTGCTCTGACCACCAGCCCCCACTGCCCTCCCAGCACCGGGGAGAGAACCCAGGAGTCCTGGCTCCCGGCCCCTGCTCTGACCACCAGCCCCCACTGCCCTCCCCCTCTGCTGGGGAGAGAACCCAGGAGTCCTGGCTCCCCGCCCCCTGCTCTGACCAGCAGCCCTCACTGCCTCCGGCGCCAGCCAGGGCCCCTCCTACGTCTTCCCGGTCCCGTTACCTGTACTTGGAGTTCACCCCCTTGGCTCTGAAGAGGAAAACAGCCAGGACGACGCTCAGGGCGACCAGCACCGCGACAGCCACACCCAGCCCCACACCCAGCTTACTGACACGGGTGGCACAGCGTTCTGTGGGGTACCAGTACGCCTCCGTCTCGGAGCAGCTGTGGGGGGGAAGCAGGTGGGAGATCAGCCCTTCCCTGCCCCAGATGCCCACCCCTGTCCGGCCTCTCGGGGTGCAGGGAGCACCCTGCTGTCATGAGAATGGCCAAGATCAGGGTGGGGCCGCCTGGCTGCCGGGCAGACTCAGCCGGGCAGTGCTAGGGGCAGCCCGACAGGGGGCCCACAGCTCAGAGGGGCAGCCAGGGGCTCAGAGAGGGGACAGGCCAGGAGGCGGAGGGGAGAGTGGACCCCCCGAGAAGGGACTGCAGGGGCCGGGGTGGCCGTGACCCCTGGATCCCCCAGACCCCTCAGAGCTGGGATGGAACCAAACAGCTGGGCCTGACGTTTCTGAAGGGTTCGGAGGGTAGTACAAACAACGGCGTGAAGCCAACGCTTGTGCGTGCACACATTTGCACACATGAGCTCACATATTTGCACGTGTGATCACGTGCACTTGCACGTTTATGCATGTGTTTGCATGCATGAGTTCCCATATTTACACGTGTGAGCACATGCACTTGCACGTTTATGCATGGGTTTGCACACGAGTTCCCATATTTGCACGTATGCGCGCACACGTTTATGCATGTTTGCACATGTGCACGCGTGCATTTACACGGGTGCACGCATGCATTCTCATGTGTGCACACGCACTTTTGCACACGCGCGTGCAGGACTCACAAGCACTGGGGGCCGGCTCGCGTCAGCTGGCACTGCCCGTAGTTGCAGTCCATGAAGCCGGCCGTGCCGCGGGTGCAGTTGGAGACGCAGGACAAGCCGGCCTTGGTGAGCTGCGGATAGTAGAACTGGCCGTACCCCTCGGGGGCGACTTGGTGGCAGAACTCTGGGGAGGAGAGAGAGAGAGAGTGGGGGCGGGGCGGGGCGGGGCGGGGGGGGGGCTGGCCGGAGACACGGCACCGTCCCCCTCGGCCCCACCCCAGCGGTGCCCCCCACCCGCCGGCCACGGTTCACTCACCGGTGCCGTTGAAGGTGGGAACCGAGCCCTTTTCGACATTAACGGAGGAGGCGTTGAAGCAGAGCCCAGCTGGAAGACACGGGACAAGGCAGGGCTCAGTCAGCCGCCCCAGCCTCCCTCCTGCCCCAGGCTTCTGTGTGTCTCTGGACACCCTGTCTGCCTGTCCATCCGTCCATCCATCCATCCACGGCCACATCCACCCACAGCCACACCCACCTCCCCATTCATCCACAGCCACACCCACCTCCCCATCCATCCATCCATCCGTCCATCCACAGCCACCTCCCCATCCATCCACAGCCACACCCACCTCCCCATCCATCCATCCATCTATCCATCCATCCACAGCCACACCCACCTCCCCATCCATCCATCCATCCACAGCCACACCCACCTCCCCATCCATCCATCCATCCATCCATCCACAGCCACCTCCCCATTGTGATGGAGTGGGGGATACCTGTGTGTATGTGAGTGACTCACAGAGGGTGAGGGGCTCCTGCTGAGGGTAACCCTGACAACCAGGTAACACCTTTGTACTGCAGACAAAGGAGGAGGTGGAGCCTGAGGGGTTTGAATTGGAACTGGGAGTTGGAAGCAGTTAGTCTGGGCTGGGAGCGAGAGAGAGACAAAGGAGGGGGCCAGGCCCCAGCTCTGGGGGCCCTCGGGGCCTCCTCTCCCCAACATGGATGGGACTGGCTGTCTCTGCCGGCTGCACTGACTCCTCTGTACGATGCTGTGTCCTGTCGGCTAATAAACCCGCTGCTCTCCTGCTGAGTGAGAGAATCTCCTGCCTGCGGATGGGGTGCAGAGCTTGGGGGACCCCAGAACCCCATCACACCCATCCATCCATCCATCCATCCATCCACAGCCACACCCACCTCCCCATCCATCCATCCATCCTTCCACAGCCACACCCACCTCCCCATCCATCCATCCATCCATCCATCCACACCCATCCATCCATCCATCCATCCATCCACAGCCACACCCACCTCCCCATCCATCCATCCATCCTTCCACAGCCACACCCACCTCCCCATCCATCCATCCATCCATCCATCCACACCCACCTCCCCATCCATCCATCCATCCCTATGCCAACATTATCTCTCTCTCTCTCTCTCTCTCTCCCCCCACCCCTCTCTTGACCTGGTCTCCATCCCCCCAGCACAGACATGGTGAGGAGCCGGAGACATTTCCTCCCAGGCCCACGGCTCTGTCCCTCCCCGCCCACCCTCCCTGCTCACGGACTCACTGGGGTTGCCGGTGCAGTTCTGGCTCTGACCCGCCGTCCGTATTTCCATCTTCAGCAGCTCAGCCACGTTCTCCACGGTCGCGTTGAGCTCCGCGGTGACGGCCACTGCCAGGACCACGTAGTGGTCCACCACCACGCTTCCCTCCCTGCAGGAACAAGCCCGGCACGGTCAGCCTGTCCCTCCGCCCAGGGTGCGCCTGGAGGGCATCGCTGATGGAACTCCCGAGGAGCCAGGGAGATGCTGGTGCCTGAAAGGGTGGTCCTCTGCCCCTCACTTCCTGGCCCCTCTCCACATGGCTGCACTTGACAAACCCGAAAGCCAGTTCCTCTCACATGGAGACCCTTTTGTCTTGGTAAGAACGTGAGAGGGGCCAGACTGGGTCATCAAATATTCATCCAGCCCTGTGTCCACAAAGACGCCCAGGGCTCTCTCTCCCGCTCGATCACCCCGTCCCGTCCCTTGACACGTCGCGCCGGGCTGATTTTTTCCCCAACGCGCGTTACTTGGCATTGAGCCACGTTCAACGTCCTTTGCCCTCTTCTCGCCCAATCGCTTCTGAAGCTCTGCTTTGGTCTCCCCCTTCTTGAGCTGGTTAGGATCAGCCGCCAACGTGGCCACCGCCCTGCTTGCCCCCTACTCCAGATCGCTTGTAACTAGGTTGAGTTTATCCGGCTTTCTCCTGACTCTGGTCGTTCGATGAGGGCCCCTCCTGAAAGCTGGTGTGTGTTCCCCGGGGAGGTACGCAGCCACCATGTGGTGTAGTGAGGGATGGGTGAGTGTCTCACAGAGGCTGTGGGGGGCTCCTGCTGGGGGTAACCTGGTGACCAGGTGACCCCTCTGGGCTGCAGACAAAGGAGGAGGTGGAGCCTGAGGGGTTTAAATTGGAACTGGGAGTTGGGAGCAGTGAGTCTGGGCTGGGAGAGAGAGAGACAAAGGAGGGGGCCAGGCCCTGACTCCGGGGGTCCCTTGGGTCCTCCTCTCCCCCACATGGATGGGACTGGCTGTCTCTGCCGGCTGCACTGACTCCTCTGTACGACGCTGTGTCCTGTCGGCTAATAAACCCGCTGTTCTCCTGCTGAGTGAGAGTCACTCCTGCCTGCGGACGGGGTGCAGAGCTTGGGGGACCCCAAACCCCATCACACACCAGACACCAATGCTGCAACTTTCCCTGGAAAAGGCAGAGCCCAGAACGTGACCCTATGACACCAGAAATGGGGGGGCCGATAGGGGTGAGGTTCCAGGGGGCCCAGGGCTGCCTCTGCTTTGCATACCTCACCCTTGAACGCCCATGCGGGTAGCCCTTTCCAGACAGACCAGGAGGACCTATTTTGATCAGCCTGTGCTGAACGCCGCTGCCAGCTGCCAGCAGAGGGCTCTGGGATCCCACGGGAACCACAACCTGGTTCTGCCAAGCACCCTTTTTTGGACTCATTGGAAGCAGTAATTAAGCCCCGTTAAGCCACCCACGTGACCGCCCAAGGCGTGCCACCTCCGGGTCGGGGGCCAGCGAGCTTTCCGAGGCAGGGTGCTGTGATGGAGTTGGGGATACCGGTGTGTGTGTGGGGGGCTCACAGGGGGTGGGGGGCTCCTGCTGAGGGTAACCCTGACGACCAGGTAACACCTTTGTACTGCAGACAAAGGGGGAGGTGGAGCCTGAGGGGTTTGAATTGGAACTGGGAGTTGGGAGCAGAGAGTCTGGGCTGAGAGAGAGAGAGAGACAAAGGAGGGGGCCAGGCCCCAGCTCCGGGGGCCCCTCGGGGCCTCCTCTCGCCAGCATGGATGGGACTGGCTGTCTCTGCCGGCTGCACTGACCCCTCTGTACGATGCTGTGTCCTGTCGGCTCATAAACCCACTGTTCTCCTGCTGAGTGAGAGACTCTCCTGCCTGCGGACGGGGTGCAGAGCTTGGGGGACCCCAGAACCCCATCACAGGTGCAAAGAGGTGGCCTTTGGATACAGCCCAGGGGCCAGTGAGCCTTTTCTCAAGTTGCTCATAGTCCCACTGAGAAAGAGCGGAGGCCAGCGAGCCGCGGGGCTGAGGCAGCTGATGGAAAGGGGTTGGCTGGGTTCCCGGGGCCAATAACCAGCCTCGGATGCTGTGATGGAGTGGGGGAGCTGCATGTGTGAGTCAGGCTGGGTGTCTGAGGCAAGCAGCAGCTCCCGGTGGCTAAGGATGACCCTGGGGCTACAACTGGCAGATAACACCTCTGCCTGAACAAAGAGCAGGGAGGAGCTGAGCTGGGTTTTGAATCGGGGGGGGGGGCAGTTAGAGGCTAGGAAAAGGGAGAGCTGGAAGGCAGCCAGCCGGAGGAGGGGGGAAGCTACACCCCAGAGGGGCCCCCCTCGGGCTCCTCTCCCCAGGACGGGTTGGAAGGACTGTCTCTGGCTGCTGTGCTGTCGCTTCTGTGAGAAACTGGGCATCTGTTGCCTAATAAACCTGCTGTTGTACCTGCTGAGTGAGAGTCACTCCTGCCAGCGGACGGGGTGCAGTGCAGGGGGACCCCTGAACCCCATCACAGATGCTCTGCCACTGAGCCAGCCTCGCATCCCCCAGCCCCCCGCCGATCGGAACCCAGAGGTGCATCTCCCCTTCTCGGCCTGGGCTCGGCCCAGCAGCAACTCCACACCACGGCTCACACCCACCGTGGTCCCCCGCCATCACTGTCCCCCTGCCAGCAGCTAATTCATCCCAGCCCGGTCCAGCCGTTCACAACCAGCTCGGCCCTGGGCTGCTCCACCATCATCTCCTAAGAGATGGCAGCTGGACTGGCCAGAGGTGGGTGCTCAGGACACACCACCAAGCACACCCGGCTTTGGGTCAAGTTTCATTTCGGAGTCCCCTGGGGATGGGAGGGTGAGTTGTGGGCCGAGCTCACATTGCAGGGGGAGCTTGGTGGGGGGGGCACCCGGGACCGGGGTCTTCCCGATACTCACGTCAGTCGCACGATCACCACATCTTGGTAGCCGGGGACGTTGAGGTAAACCAGCTTCATCTGGAAGGGAATAGGGCACATGGCGCTGAACCACCACCCCGGCCCATGGAGAGGAATCCTGGCGAGCCCAGGGGGCTGGTGGGGTGCCCGGCCAAGGTCCTGAAGCACCAACCGGCTCCCCCCTGGGCGCCGCCAGGAAATCACCGTTCTGCACCGGGAAAGAGCCAAGAAATCTAGTCCCCTCTGGTGGGCTGGGAAGGTCCCATTCCCCCGTGTTGTGCCCATTCCTAGCTGCTCGTCTCCGACGATGAGTGTTCCCAACCCATCGTCTCCCAACCTCACGCCTCTCGTGGGATGCTCCCCGCCCTTCTGCCTCAGCCCGCCCTTTCCCGGTTGCCCCAGGGGGTGCCACCTGCAGTTTGAAAGAGGCGGTGAACTCTTCGTACTCCTTCGTGGTGTTGTTTGCCAGGGCGGGGGTGAATTTTTGACTGGTGACCTGCAGCCTCACTTCCATCGTCACGTTCACCTCTGCGTGGGGGCATCGGGGGGAAGAGAAACAGTGAAACGTTGCAGCCAGTGCAGTGAGGTGGGAGAACGGTGGAGAGAAATGGTCTTCTCTCCCTGGGGGCCCTGAGAGGTCATCAGGTCCAGCCCCCTGCCCTCACAGAAGGACCAGGCACCATCTAGACCACCCCGATAGGAGTCTGTCTAACTTGCCCTTTAATATCTCCAGCAATGGAGATCTCATGACCTCCTGAGGCAATTTATTCTGGTGTTTGACCCTCCTGACAGTAAGGAAGTTTTTCCTAATGTCCAACCTCAACCTCCCTTGCTGCAGTCTAAGCCCATTGCTCCTCGTCCTGTCCTCAGACGCAGAGGAGAACAAGTTTTTCCCCTCCTCCTTGTGACGCCCTTTTAGGTACCTGAAAAACTCTCATGTCCCCTCTAAGTCTTCCCCAAACTAAACCAGCCCCATGCTCTCCGGTGTCCCTTATCACTCATGTTCTCCAGCCCTTTCATCATTCTTGTTGCATTTCTCTGCACCTGCTCCCAGTTCTCCACATCTTTCCCAAAATGCAGGGCCCAGAACAGGACACAAAACTCCAGCTAAAGGCTAATGAGTGCAGAACAGAGAGGGAGAACGACATCTCATATCTTGCTCATGACACTCCTGTTCGTGCATCCCAGAATGACTACCAATTCTGGATACCCCGAAGTGGGGAGTGATACTTTGGATCCATGAATCTCTGGGGACAATTCTAGACCCAAGACAGAAGGATCAAATTGTTTGCTTTAGGATAATTAGCTTATGACTATAAATATGCATAACATATAAAACAGGACGTGCACCCGATCACTTGTAAAGATGCAACCTGATGAAACTGTCTATTCTATTTTTGCTCCCGTATCATTCTGGTATGTGACCTGAGAAATATGGAGCTTGAATCGGGTTATAATTCTAGGGATGTGTCAGGAACTTAACAGCTGAGTACTCAAGCCAAAGACCCAAGAATGGCTTTTTTAGTTTTCCTGGAAGCCCCAACTGTGGTTGGTCACAGAAGCCCATGTGAAGAGACCTGAAAATAAAGGGCTTAAAAGAACTCTGACAAGTTACAGCCCCAAGCCAGAGTAAAGACCAACTGTGATTTAAAGTGTTTTACCTGCAATGAGAACAGCTGTTTCTGGCGCGCATGTGCACTTAAGAAGTTCCTTGGTGTATTAGAATGATTTGGCTTCTTTGGTTTATTTTAGCTTAATATCATGCTTTGATCTGTCTGTTTTCTCTTGCAATCACTTTAATGCTACTCTTTAATACTTGCTAAAAACTCTTGTTTATTATCAAGCCCTGACTAAATAATTGTTGCCTGGGGGCAGCCTTCTCCATGTCAGACATTTACACAGGGTAAAACGGAGTTATCTGGGGTTCTGGTTCCTCGTGGGTGAGCCCTCCCAGTTCTCCACCCCACCCCAAGCTGAGCTGGGTCAGCTTTGGCATTGCTCTACAAAAGGATGGTAACCCCAACCCTGTGCCTTGGCTGGGGGAGTCCGGAGGATCTTGTCCAGTGAGACAAAGTGATGGGGCGCCCCAAAGGATAGGAAAGGGGGTGTTGATGGCTTCCAGCCCCAAAGGGAGGACTTCTGCAATTCAACTAACCACGAGTTAAACAGGCTTTCATTACCAGCTTTGACCTCGATGACTTCCGCGGCGAATTCGCACTTCGGTCCCTGGAAATTGGATGTACACAGACATCCACTCTTGGTTGGGGTTCCCCCGTTCTGGCAGATTGGAGCAGCCACTGGCGTGGTGGTGGTCTGTGGCGTGGTGGTCGTGGTGGTCTGTGGCGTGGTGGTCGTGGTGGGACGTGGCGTGGTGGTACTTTGGATGGTGGTGGGAGAGGAGGTGACCAGGGGGGTCGTAGGTGGCGTGATTGTGACATTGTTGGACACTTCGCACCGGGGACCGGAGTATATGGGTGGACAGAAGCACTCAATTCCGACTGGCGTGCCCCCATTCTGGCACGCCCTGGAGGCGTTGTAGGATTCACACCGGTCACCGTAGAAACCCGGCGGGCAGACGCACTTGGTGCCGATGGGAGTGCTGCCGTTCTGACAGGCCTGGCTGGGGTCCCACGAGGCGCACAGGGGGCCAAGGAAACCTGGGCTGCACAGGCATTTGATCCCATCGTAGGTGCCACTGTTCTGGCAGGACACTGACAGGGACAAACATCCACCGTGAGCAGTAGTGGGGGGCAGGAAGTTCACCCCCAGGACTAGCTCAGAGACACATGACCCACCCGGAGTGCAGAACAGAACCCTGGCGTCCCATCTCCCCGCTCCTCCTGTCCTGAGCCACTTGGCCCCACTGCCTCCCAGAGTCGAAGAACCCAGGAGTCCTGGCTCCCAGTCCCCCCCCGCTCTAACCACCAGCCCCCACTGCCCTTCCAGTGCCAGGGAGAGAACCCAGGAGTCCTGGCTCCCGGCCCCTGCTCCAGCCACCAGCCCCCACTGGCCTCCCAGAGAACCCAGAATTCCTGCTACATGTCGGACGCTCATCTCCTTCCACCAGGGGGAATTTCCCAACCCTGGAGAGTCAGAGTTAAAGATGTGGTGGTACTGAGATGCAATGGAATGGGCCCCGGGTAAAAGGCAGACTGGTGCAGGACAGCTAGACGGGCCTTGAAGTTGACATTCTGATACCAACACAACAATGAGAACCACCTTTAGATACAGAGATGTCACACAAACTGACTAGGAACGGAGAGGGCCCAGCATGTAGAGCTGGAGAAAAGTCCTACAAAGATAAGCCATCTTCAGTGGGTCTTTGGGTTGCATCTGGTGATGCCTGGAGCACCTGTCCAGACCAGAAGAAATCCCTTGTCTCCCTAGGTTAATACACCCAGCCAGTGAAAGGACGTGAGCCACAGGCTGGTCCCTATGACAACTCCCCCCACCAAAAAAGATTCTGTGTAATTATTTCAAGCGTAACACCACACGTACGAGACACCGGACGTAAACTCCGCGCTCAAGACAAAAGACCAACATGGTGTTGCCACCTGAACAGAGACACCCATCATAGAATTACAGAATCACAGGGCTGGAAGGGACCTCAGCAGGTCGTCTAGTCCAGCCCCCTGCTTCAAGCAGGATCAACCCCCCCCTAAGTCATCCCAGCCAGGACCTTGTCCAGCCGGGACTTAAACACCTCCAGGGATGGAGAATCCACCACCTCTCTGGGCAACACATTCCACTGCTTCACCTCCCGCCTGGGGAAGTTGTTTTTCCTCATATCCAACCTGCACCTCTCCCTCTTCAACTTCAGCCCATTGCTCCTTGTTCTGCCGCCTGACACCACTGAGAACAGCCTCTCGCCAGCCTCTTTAGAGCTCCCCTTCAGGAAGTTGAAGGCTGCTATTAAATCACCCCTCAGTCTTCTCTTCTGCAAACTAAACAAGCCCAAATCCCTCAGCCTCTCCTCATCGGTCTTGTGCTCCAGCCCCTCAATCATTTTCGTTGCCCTTTGCTGAACCTGCTCCAGCAAATCCACGTCCTTTTATACTGGGGGGCCCAAAACTGGACACAATATTCTAGATGTGGCCTCCCCAGTGCCGAATAGAGGGGAACAACCACTTTTCTAGCTCTGCTGGAAATGCTCCTCCTAATGCCCCCCCAATACGCCGTTAGCCTTCTTGGCTACAAGGGCCCACTGTTTACTCATATCCAGCCTTTCATCCACCAGAACCCCTAGGTCCCTTTCCATCGCACTGCTGCTGAGCCAGTCGGTCCCCAGCCTGAAACAATGCTTGGGATTCTTCCGCCCCAGGTGCAGGACTCTGCACTTCTCCTTGTTGGGAGAAGTGGCCTAGGTGTCATGCAAGCACAAGTACATCAGAGAGAGCCCTGTGGAGTTCGGGACCTGTGTACTAGGAATAAAAGTCACAGGACAAGGCCATCTTGCAAAGAAACACCCACCCACAAGACATAAGAGGAGCACAGACTCACCTGGGATGGTAGTACCCCAGCTAGGCGTACTAGAGGCCTGGGTGGGGAAGGTGCATGACGTCGGGATTACACATGAAGAGGTGAAAGGACACATGGTGCTTGGGGTAGTGAAGGGTAAAGTGGAGGTCATAATACAGACAGGAGGGGTAGGGGGTGTGGTGGTGGTTATAGCAGTTGTGGTGGATGGGGCAATAGCTGTTGCAGTGGATGTGGAAGGAGTAGTGGTTGTAGGTGTGGAGGTGGATGGGGTGGCGATTGTAGGCGTAGTGGTGGAGGAGATGGTTGTAGCAGTGGTGGTGGATGGGGTGGTGGTTTTTTCAGTTGTGGTGGAAGAGGTGGTGGTTGTAGCAGCGGTGGTGGATGGGGTGGTGGTTTTTTCAGTAGTGGTTGTTGGGGTGGAGGTTGCAGCAGAGGTGGTGGAAGGTGTTGCGGTTTTTTCAGTAGTGGTGGTAGTTGTAGCAGTGGAGGTGGAGGTGGTTGTTTCAGATGTGGTGCTGGTTGTGGTAGCTGTAGTACTGGAAGTGGATGGTGTGGTGGTTGAGGGTGTGGAGGTGGACAGTGTGGTGGTTGTAGTAGCAGTGGTGGATGGTGTGGTGGCTGTTTCAACTGTGGTGGTTAGAGTGGTGGCTGTATCAGTGGAGGTAGATGGGGTGGTGGTTGCAGGGGTGGAGGTGGATGAGGTTGTGGTTATAGCAGTTGTGGTGGATGGGGTAGTAGCTGTTGCAGTGGATGTGGAAGGAGTAGTGGTTCTAGGTGTTGAGGTGGATGGGGTGGTGATTGTAAGAGTAGTGGTGGAGGTGGTGGTTGTAGCAGTGGCGGTGGAAGGAGTTGTGGTTATTTCAGTGGTGGTGGTTGGGGTGGTGGTTGTAGCAGTGGAGGTTGTTGTATCAGTTGTGGTGCTTGTTGTGGTAGCTGTAGCACTGGAAGTGGATGGTGTGGTGGTAGGTGTGGAGGTGGACGGAGTGTTGGTTGTAGTAGTGGTGGTTGTTTCAGTTGTGGTAGAAGAGGTGGTGGTTGCAGGGGTGGAGGTGGATGAGGTTGTGGTTATAGCAGTAGTGGTGGATGGGGTAGTAGCTGTAGATGTGGAGGTGGAAGGAGTAGTGGTTGTAGATGTGGAGGTGGATGGGGTGGTGATTGTAGGAGTAGTGGTGGAGGTGGTGGTTGTAGCAGCAGTGGTGGATGGGGTGGTGGTTTTTTCAGTAGTGATTGTTGGGGTGGAGGTTGTAACAGAGGTGGTGGAAGGTGTTGTGGTTATTTCAGTGGTGGTGGTTCGGGTGGTGGTTGTAGCAGTGGAGGTGGTTGTTTCAGTTGTGGTACTTGTTGTGGTAGGTGTAGCACTGGAAGTGTATGGCGTGGTGGCTGTGGGTGCTGAAGTGGTTGGGGTGGTGGCTGTATCAGTGGAGGTAGATGGGGTGGTGGTTACAGGGGTGGAGGTGTATGAGGTTGTGGTTATAGCAGTTGTGGTGGATGGGGTAGTAGCTGTTGCAGTGGATGTGGAAGGAGTAGTGGTTGTAGGTGTGGAGGTGGATGGGGTTGTAGCGGTGGGCGTGGATGGGGTGGTTGTAGTGGTGGTTGTTGCCGTGGAGGTGGATGGGGTTGTAGCGGTGGGCGTGGATGGGGTAGTGGTTGTGGCTGTGGAGGTTGATGGGGTAGTTGTAGAGCTGGGCGTGAATGGGGTAGTGGTTGTGGAGGTGGATGGGGTTGTTGTAGCGGTGGGCGTGGATGGGGTGGTTGTAGTGGTGCTTGTGGCTGTGGAGGTGGATGGGGTTGTAGTTGTGGGTGTGGAGGTGGATGGGGTTGTTGTAGCGGTGGGCGTGGATGGGGTGGTTGTAGTGGTGGTTGTGGCTGTGGAGATGGATGGGGTTGTGGTTGTGGGTGTTGAGGTGGATGGGATTGTAGCGGTGGGCGTGGATGGGGTAGTGGTTGTGGAGGTGGATGGGGTTGTTGTAGCGGTGGGCGTGGATTGGGTGGGCGTGGATGGGGTAGTGGTTGTGAAGGTGGATGGGGTTGTTGAAGCGGTGGGCGTGGATGGGGTAGTGGTTGTGAAGGTGGATGGGGTTGTTGTAGCGGTGGGCGTGGATGGGGTGGTTGTAGTAGTGGTTGTGGCTGCGGAGGTGGATGAGGTTGTAGTTGTGGGTGTGGAGGTGGATGGGGTTGTAGCGGTGGGCGTGGATGGGGTAGTGGTTGTGGAGGTGGATGGGGTTGTTGTAGCGGTGGGCGTGGATGGGGTGGTTGCAGTGGTGGTTGTAGCAGTGGGCGTGGATGGGGTTGTGGTTGTCGGTGTGGAGGTGGATGGGGTTGTAGCGGTGGGCGTGGATGGGGTAGTGGTTGTGGAGGTGGATGGGGTTGTTGTAGCGGTGGGCGTGGATGGGGTGGTTGTAGTGGTGGTTGTGGGTGTGGAGGTGGATGGGGTTGTTGTAGTGGTGGGCGTGGATGGGGTGGTTGTGGCTGTGGAGGTGGATGGGGTTGTAGTTGTGGCTGTGGAGGTGGATGGGGTTGTAGCGGTGGGCGTGGATGGGGTAGTGGTTGTGGAGGTGGATGGGGTTGTTGTAGCGGTGGGCGTGGATGGGGTGGTTGTAGTGGTGCTTGTGGCTGTGGAGGTGGATGGGGTTGTAGTTGTGGGTGTGGAGGTGGATGGGGTTGTTGTAGCGGTGGGCGTGGATGGGGTGGTTGTAGTGGTGGTTGTGGCTGTGGAGATGGATGGGGTTGTGGTTGTGGGTGTTGAGGTGGATGGGGTTGTAGCGGTGGGCGTGGATGGGGTAGTGGTTGTGGAGGTGGATGGGGTTGTTGTAGCGGTGGGCGTGGATGGGGTAGTGGTTGTGGAGGTGGATGGGGTTGTTGTAGCGGTGGGGGTGGATGGGGTGGGCGTGGATGGGGTAGTGGTTGTGAAGGTGGATGGGGTTGTTGAAGCGGTGGGCGTGGATGGGGTAGTGGTTGTGAAGGTGGATGGGGTTGTTGTAGCGGTGGGCGTGGATGGGGTGGTTGTAGTAGTGGTTGTGGCTGCGGAGGTGGATGAGGTTGTAGTTGTGGGTGTGGAGGTGGATGGGGTTGTAGCGGTGGGCGTGGATGGGGTAGTGGTTGTGGAGGTGGATGGGGTTGTTGTAGCGGTGGGCGTGGATGGGGTGGTTGCAGTGGTGGTTGTAGCAGTGGGCGTGGATGGGGTTGTGGTTATCGGTGTGGAGGTGGATGGGGTTGTAGCGGTGGGCGTGGATGGGGTAGTGGTTGTGGAGGTGGATGGGGTTGTTGTAGCGGTGGGCGTGGATGGGGTGGTTGTAGTGGTGGTTGTGGCTGTGGAGGTGGATGGGGTTGTTGTAGTGGTGGGCGTGGATGGGGTGGTTGTAGTGGTGGTTGTGGCTGTGGAGGTGGATGGGGTTGTAGTTGTGGCTGTGGAGGTGGATGGGGTTGTAGCGGTGGGCGTGGATGGGGTAGTGGTTGTGGAGGTGGATGGGGTTGTTGTAGCGGTGGGCGTGAATGGGGTGGTTGTAGTGGTGGTTGTGGCTGTGGAGGTGGATGGGGTTGTGGTTGTGGCTGTGGAGGTTGATGGGGTTGTAGCGGTGGGCGTGGATGGGGTCGTGGTTGTGGAGGTGGATGGGGTTGTTGTAGCGGTGGGCGTGGATGGGGTGGTTGTAGTGGTGCTTGTGGCTGTGGAGGTGGATGGGGTTGTAGTTGTGGGTGTGGAGGTGGATGGGGTTGTTGTAGCGGTGGGCGTGGATGGGGTGGTTGTAGTGCTGGTTGTGGCTGTGGAGATGGATGGGGTTGTGGTTGTGGGTGTTGAGGTGGATGGGGTTGTAGCGGTGGGCTTGGATAGGGTAGTGGTTGTGGAGGTGGTTGGGGTTGTTGTAGCGGTGGGCGTGGATGGGGTAGTGGTTGTGGAGGTGGATGGGGTTGTTGTAGCGGTGGGCGTGAATGGGGTGGTTGTAGTGGTGGTTGTGGCTGTGGAGGTGGATGGGGTTGTGGTTGTGGCTGTGGAGGTTGATGGGGTTGTAGCGGTGGGCGTGGATGGGGTAGTGGTTGTGGAGGTGGATGGGGTTGTTGTAGCGGTGGGCGTGGATGGGGTGGTTGTAGTGGTGCTTGTGGCTGTGGAGGTGGATGGGGTTGTAGTTGTGGGTGTGGAGGTGGATGGGGTTGTTGTAGCGGTGGGCGTGGATGGGGTGGTTGTAGTGGTGGTTGTGGCTGTGGAGATGGATGGGGTTGTGGTTGTGGGTGTTGAG
The DNA here is from genome assembly GCF_033958435.1 of Carettochelys insculpta. Classification (NCBI taxonomy): domain Eukaryota; kingdom Metazoa; phylum Chordata; order Testudines; family Carettochelyidae; genus Carettochelys; species Carettochelys insculpta. The sequence continues at coordinate 905,261 of NC_134170.1, forward strand.
GTGGATGGGGTTGTAGCGGTGGGCGTGGATGGGGTGGTGGTTGTGGCTGTGGAGGTGGATGGGGTTGTTGTAGCAGTGGGTGTGGATGGGGTTTTGGTTGTGGCTGTGGAGGTCAATGGGGTTGTAGTGGTGGGCGTGGATGGGGTTGTTGTAGCGGTGGGCGTGGATGGGGTGGTGGTTGTAGCTGTGGAGGTCGATGGGGTTGTAGCAGTGGGCGTGGATGGGGTTGTAGTTGTGGCCGTGGAGGTCGATGGGGTTGTAGCAGTGGGTGTGGATGGGGTGGTGGTTTTGGCTGAGGAGGTGGATGGGGTTGTAGCAGTGGGTGTGGATGGGGTGGTGGTTGTGGAGGTGGATGGGGTTGTAGTGGTGGGCGTGGAGGTGGATGGGGTTGTAGCAGTGGGCGTGGATGGGGTAGTGGTTGTGGAGGTGAATGGGGTTGTTGTAGCGGTGGGCGTGGATGGGGTGGTTGTAGTGGTGGGTGTGGATGGGGTAGTGGTTGTGGGGGTGGATGGGGTGGTTGTAGTGGTGGTTGTGGCTGTGGTGGTGGATGGGGTTGTAGTTGTGGGTGTGGAGGTGGATGGGGTTGTTGTAGTGGTGGGCGTGGATGGGGTGGTTGTAGTGGTGGTTGTGGCTGTGGAGGTGGATGGGGTTGTAGTTGTGGGTGTGGAGGTGGATGGGGTTGTTGTAGCGGTGGGCGTGGATGGGGTGGTTGTAGTGGTGGTTGTGGCTGTGGAGGTGGATGGGGTTGTAGTTGTGGCTGTGGAGGTGGATGGGGTTGTAGAGGTGGGCGTGGATGGGGTAGTGGTTGTGGAGGTGGATGGGGTTGTTGTAGCGGTGGGCGTGGATGGGGTGGTTGTAGTGGTGGTTGTGGAGGTGGATGGGGTTGTAGTTGTGGGTGTGGAGGTGGATGGGGTTGTTGTAGCGGTGGGCGTGGATGGGGTGGTTGTAGTGGTGCTTGTGGCTGTGGAGGTGGATGGGGTTGTAGTGGTGGGCGTGGAGGTGGATGGGGTTGTAGCGGTGGGCGTGGATGGGGTAGTGGTTGTGGAGGTGGATGGGGTTGTTGTAGCGGTGGGTGTGGATGGGGTGGTTGTAGTGGTGGGTGTGGATGGGGTAGTGGTTGTGGAGGTGGATGGGGTTGTTGTAGCGGTGGGTGTGGATGGGGTGGTTGTAGTGGTGGTTGTGGCTGTGGTGGTGGATGGGGTTGTAGTTGTGGGTGTGGAGGTGGATGGGGTTGTTGTAGAGGTGGGCGTGGATGGGGTGGTTGTAGTGGTGGTTGTGGCTGTGGAGGTGGATGGGGTTGTAGTTGTGGGTGTGGAGGTGGATGGGGTTGTTGTAGCGGTGGGCGTGGATGAGGTGGTTGTAGTGGTGGTTGTGGCTGTGGAGGTGGATGGGGTTGTAGTTGTGGCTGTGGAGGTGGATGGGGTTGTAGCGGTGGGCGTGGATGGGGTAGTGGTTGTGGAGGTGGATGGGGTTGTTGTAGCGGTGGGCGTGGATGGGGTGGTTGTAGTGGTGGTTGCGGCTGTGGAGGTGGATGGGGTTGTTGTTGTGGGTGTGGAGGTGGATGGGGTTGTTGTAGCGGTGGGCGTGGATGGGGTGGTTGTAGTGGTGGTTGTGGCCGTGGAGGTGGATGGGGTTGTAGCAGTGGGTGTGGATGGCGTGGTTGTAGTGGTGGTTGTGGCTGTGGAGGTGGATGGGGTTGTAGCGGTGGGTGTGGATGGGGTGGTGGTTGTGGCTGTGGAGGTGGATGGGGTTGGTGTTGCAGTGGGCGTGGATGGGGTGGTTGTAGTGGTGGTTGTGGCTGTGGAGGTGGATGGGGTTGTTGTAGCGGTGGGCGTGGGTGGGGTGGTTGTAGTGGTGGTTGTGGCTGTGGAGGTGGATGGGGTTGTTGTAGCGGTGGGCGTGGGTGGGGTGGTTTTATTGGTGGTTGTGGAGGTGGATGGGGTTGTTGTAGCGGTGGGCGTGGATGGGGTGGTGGTTGTGGCTGTGGAGGTGGATGGGGTTGTTGTAGCGGTGGGTGTCGATGGGGTGGTGGTTGTGGCCGTGGAGGTGGATGGGGTTGTAGCAGTGGGTGTGGATGGGGTGGTGGTTGTGGCCGTGGAGGTGGATGGGGTTGTAGCAGTGGGTGTGGATGGGGTGGTGGTTGTGACCGTGGAGGTGGATGGGGTTGTAGCAGTGGGTTTAGATGGGGTGGTGGTTGTGGCTGTGGAGGTGGATGGTGTTGTAGTGGTGGACGTGGGTGGGGTGGTGGTTGTGGACGTGGATGTGGTGGTTGTAGTGGTGGTTGTGGCTGTGGAGGTGGATGGGGTTGTAGTAGTGGGTGTGGATGGGGTGGTGGTTGTGGCTGTGGAGGTGGATGGGGTTGTAGTTGTGGCTGTGGAGGTCGATGGGGTTGTAGCAGTGGGTGTGGATGGGGTGGTTGTAGTGGTGGTTGTGGCTTTGGAGGTGGATGGGGTTGTAGCGGTGGGTGTGGATGGGGTGGTGGTTGTGGCTGTGGAGGTGGATGGGGTTGTTGTAGCGGTGGGCGTGGGTATGGTGGTTGTAGTGGTGGTTGTGGCCGTGGAGGTGGATGGGGTTGTTGTAGCAGTGGGTGTGGATGGGGTGGTTGTAGTGGTGGTTGTGGCTGTGGAGGTGGATGGGGTTGTAGCGGTGGGTGTGGATGGGGTGGTGGTTGTGGCTGTGGAGGTGGATGGGGTTGTTGTAGCGGTGGGCGTGGGTATGGTGGTTGTAGTGGTGGTTGTGGCCGTGGAGGTGGATGGGGTTGTTGTAGCAGTGGGTGTGGATGGGGTGGTTGTAGTGGTGGTTGTGGCTGTGGAGGTGGATGGGGTTGTAGCGGTGGGTGTGGATGGCGTGGTGGTTGTGGCTGTGGAGGTGGATGGGGTTGTTGTAGCGGTGGGCGTGGGTGGGGTGGTTTTAGTGGTGGTTGTGGAGGTGAATGGGGTTGTAGTTGTGGCTGTGGAGGTGGATGGGGTTGTTGTAGTGGTGGGTGTGGATGGGGTGGTGGTTGTGGCTGTGGCTGTGGAGCTGGCTGGGGTTGGTGTTGCAGTGGGCGTGGATGGGGTGGTTGTAGTGGTGGTTGTGGCTGTGGAGGTGGATGGGGTTGTTGTAGCGGTGGGCGTGGGTGGGGTGGTTGTAGTGGTGGTTGTGGCTGTGGAGGTGGATGGGGTTGTTGTAGCAGTGGGTGTGGATGGGGTTGTTGTAGTGGTGGGCGTGGAGGTGGATGGGGTTGTTGTAGTGGTGGGCGTGGATGGGGTGGTGGTTGTCGCCGTGGAGGTGGATGGGGTTGTAGTTGTGGTTGTGAAGGTGGATGGGGTTGGTGTTGCAGTGGGCGTGGATGGGGTGGTTGTAGTGGTGGTTGTGGCTGTGGAGGTGGATGGGGTTGTTGTAGCGGTGGGCGTGGGTGGGGTGGTTGTAGTGGTGGTTGTGGCTGTGGAGGTGGATGGGGTTGTTGTAGCAGTGGGTGTGGGTGGGGTGGTTGTAGTGGTGGTTGTGGAGGTGGATGGGGTTATTGTAGTGGTGTGCGTGGATGGGGTGGTGGTTGTCGCCGTGGAGGTGGATGGGGTTGTAGTTGTGGTTGTGAAGGTGGATGGGGTTGGTGTTGCAGTGGGCGTGGATGGGGTGGTTGTAGTGGTGGTTGTTGCCGTGGAGGTGGATGGGGTTGTAGCAGTGGGCGTGGGTGGGGTGGTGGTAGTGGCTGTGGAGCTGGATGGGGTTGATGTTGCAGTGGGCGTGGGTGGGGTGGTTGTAGTGGTGGTTGTTGCCGTGGAGGTGGATGGGGTTGATGTTGCAGTGGGCGTGGGTGGGGTGGTTGTAGTGGTGGTTGTTGCCGTGGAGGTGGATGGGGTTGTTGTAGCAGTGGGCGTGGCTGTGGAGGTGGATGGGGTTGTAGTTGTGGGTGTCGAGGTGGATGGGGTTGTAGTGGTGGTTGTGGAGGTGTATTGGGTTGTAGTGGTGGGCGTGGAAGGAGTGGTTGTAGTGGTGGTTGTTGCCGTGGAGGTGGATGGGGTTGTTGTAGCAGTGGGCGTGGCTGTGGAGGTGGATGGGGTTGTAATTGTGGGTGTGGAGGTGGATGGGGTTGTAGTGGTGGGCGGGGTTGTTGCAGCGGTGGGCGTGGATGGGGTGGTTGTCTCAGTGGACGTGGACGACGTGTTGGTCGTAGGCCATGGGGTGCTGGGGGTGCTCTCGGTTCCCGGTGGGGCTGTTCCACAGTATTCGCATCGTGGGCCCCCGTACCCCAGGGGGCAGGCGCAGTCCATGCCCACGGACGTCCCCCCGTTGTGACATGCCTGGCAGCTGTCCCAGCAGTCGCAGTTGTCTCCGACGTAGCCGGGGGGACAGAAGCAGAGGCGCCCCACGGCTGTGCCGCCATTCTGGCAGGCTGTGGCGGGGTCGTAGCACTCGCATCTCTCACCCCACCTGCCTCGGGGGCAGATACACGCCGTGCCGTTGGGGGTGCCCCCGTACAGGCAGGTCACTGAAAGGAAAACCCCCCCCGCTGCTTAGTAGTGTCCTGGAAAGCAGCACTCCTCTTCCTGAGCTGGAGAGAACCCAGGAGTCCTGGCTCCCTCCCCCTGCTCCAACCACCAGCCCCCACTGCCCTCCCAGCGCCAGGGAGAGAACCCAGGAGTCCTGGCTCCTGGCCCCCTGCTCTGACCACCAGCCCCCACTGCCCTCCCAGCGCCAGGGAGAGAACCCAGGAGTCCTGGCTCCTGGCCCCCTGCTCTGACCACCAGCCCCCACTGCCCTCCCAGCGCTGGTGGGGGGAGGGGAACTCCCATGGGGCTGAACCAAAGAATGGGTCTCATTTTCAAGGTGCTGTCGCGTGGGTTTGTGGCACGAAGTGGTCATGTTCTGGGAACCCCCGGGACTCAACAGCCAATGGCTACTTCAAGCGCCCTGTACCCACCTGCCATCCCCGGCGCGTGGGTGGCCTGGTCTCCTCCAATTCCTCCAGCGTGCTCCACGCTCTCCCCTGCCTGTGCCACCTTCCCCCAGGTGGCAGCCAGGAACGTCTCGTCACCAGGAACGTTGTGTCCATCATCTGTTCCTCCTTCTGCAGCAATCACAGCCTCCCAGCCCTTCCCTGGCATTGCCAGCGGTGCCCTCCATCTGCCCCTGAGCCCTGCAGAGAGAATACAGCATTGACCTCAGTGGGGCAGCCGGCTTCATCTGTACCTTCGCGAAAAGCCAAGCAGTCATGGCGCGCCTTACATCCGTGGCTCATGAACGTTTTGGGACCACACAACACCAAGCCGTGACATGTCTGACGCGGAACAGCCAATGAAAATTTGATAGTGGTCTTAATCATGGAAAATATACACCATCAGAGTATGATGAGTCGGCACCCTCCAGCACAGGTGCCGGGAGTGGCACCGGTGCCGACACCAAGCGGCGCCGGTGCCGACACCAAGCGGCGCCGGTGCCGACACGATGCGGCACCCCCGTACAGCCACGAGCTTGCTTGAAGCCATGCCACCTGTGGATTAACAAGACAGCAGCTAACGCAGTCGCACACCCCGTGCATGTTAAAGCTCTGCCTCTGAATTTATTTAAGGACGAAGCTGTTTTAAGTCAGGCTGTGAGTGACTGCCAAAAGCACCAGCGGCACTTGGACGGTACGTAGGAGTCAAAACGTCCCATTATGGCTGACCCCTGCCTTAGTGGACATGCCGGTGAAATCCCTCTGCCTCGCCATGTGCCTCAGTTTACCCTTTGGGAAATCCTTCCCTCCCTTACAGGAGTAGCAGAGAAGGTGTGGAAGCAAGATCGGTTTGCACATCTCTCCAGGCTGGTGATTGGATTGTGAGGTGAACGTGTAAATCACTAGTGCAACAGCTGTTGTGTGTGTGCACCAGCTCTGGTGCCGAGGGAGGTGTGTGGCCAGCTGGGGGGCGCTGAACCGGCTGGTGCCGCTCGTGTGGGTGCAGCGTTTCTGTGGGGCGTTTGTGGGTCCCTGCCCCGGGCCGAGGGAGGTGTGGGGGCAGCCGGGGGGCGCTGAGCCCCTCTGGGATGTGGGGAGAGAGATGCGAGAACCAGAGCTGGGGGTGTGTGGGGACAGCTAGGAGGAGAGGTGCTCCCGGGAGGGGTGTCCATGCTAACGAACCCCCCGTCTCGCTCTTTCTCCCCTCCCCGCTTCCCGCTGCAGGTGAGAGTGAGACTTGGCCGTAAGATTGTTCCGTGCCCGCTGCGTGCCTCAGTTTCCCCTGCCGCTCTCGTGCTGGAAGGTCCCGGGTGTCTGGGGGGCGGCTGGCCCGAGACGTGTCACAGATAAGCCACCTGGCTCAGCAAACTGGGCGGTGTGAGTTTCACTTTCCAGCTCCCATAATCAGCGCGTGCCCGATATGATTGGCCATAAAACCCGACCTTGGAGACGGGCTGACAGCGTACGAAGGTGGCAAACCAAAGGCCGGTCCAGCCCGGGGCCCTGCCTGGTGCCCTCAGCCAGTGCCAGGTGCCCCGGAGCGGGGACTCAGCAGCCATCCCTGTCCTGTTCCCAGCTACCAGCAGCCAGAGGGTGGGACGCCGTTCCTCCCCAGCCTGGCTCACAAACCTGTCCTGCAGGGATTGATCTCGCTGCTTCCTGAGCCCGGTTCAAGTCCCGGACTTGGCAGCCTCCTCCAGCGAGGAGTTCCCCAGGTTAACGCTGTGGCGGCTGAAAAAGCAGCCGCTCCCCACCGGCTCCGCACAACCCCCGGCCCAGGGACCGAGCCCAGCAACAGCCCCGTCCGCGCACCCAGCCCGGTGACGCTGCACGTCGGCCACTGCGTCCACAGGCGGGGTTGATCCCCCTGGTTGGGTTCTCTCTGTCCCGCAATGACCCCGGGTGGCTGCCTCGGTTTCCCTGGGCACCGCCCCAATTCCCAGCTAGCGACCGGCATTCCAAGTGTGATCCTTTCGGTGCCTCCACGGTGGGAGAGGCCCTTTGTAACTGGGGCCGGGACGCAGAGCAAACGGGACGACTTTTGCATAGAGGGAGGCTGCAGGAGAGGCTGGCTGGAGCGGGAGCAAGGGGGCCAGGGCCTTGCTCGGGGACCCCCTCTGGGCCCCTAAGTTGGATTGTACTGCTGGCTCCTGGCTCCAGTTCTAGACCGAGTCCCTGTCGCCCTCTAACCCTCCTGCTCTGGCTGGGATTCCAGTGGGTGCGGGGCAGGGCTGGGGGCTCCCACCCTCCGCCTCTGCCCCGCCACTGGGGCTTCGTTCACCGGCGCACCCGCCCATGCGATGTACCCCACTCTGTGCCAGCCGCGCCCCTCTGCCATCGGCCCGTTCTGCGCCGAAGGCTGCCCGTGCGTACCCCAGACAGCAAGGACCGTGAAGTTCGGTAACTCCTGCCTCCCCCCCCGCCACATGCACCTCACCTGCAGCTGACCTGCCTGCAAAAGCGGTGAAGTAGGTGGGGAGCTCGCGGAAACTGTCTCCCCTCCCCTGGTCGGGACGCCAGCGGCTCCCATAAATTTGCCTCACAGCCGCCGGCCCTGGCTCGGCAGGGTCTGGGCTGTTCCTTGGCTGTAATTTACCCCGAAAGGTCTTCTGAGAGGCCAGAGAGCTTGAAACACGTTGGCCAAGCGGCTGGAGAATCGGGACCTCCAGGGGGCTGGAGATTCTCTTTCTGGTGCCGGGTTCGAGGGGTTTGACCCGGGTTTGGCTCAGGAGCCGGCTAGAAGCGGTGACCTTATGGGAGCAGAACAAGAAACCCTCAAACAGGGAAGGACCCCGAGAGGTCGCCGAGCTCGGCTCCCGGCAAGGCCCGGCACTGTCCCTGAGAGACGCCCGTCCCGCCTGCGCAGAAATATCTCCAGCCACCGAGATGCCACAAACCCCCCCGGCCGTTGGGCCCAGCCTTTAACCCCCCGGGAGCTGGGGAGTTTTTCCTCATGTCCGACCTCGGCCTCCCTCGCTGCAGTTCAACCCCATTGCTCTGACCTCCCCTTAGAGGTCAAGGAGATCCTTGTTTCTCCCACCTCCTTGTAACACCCCTTCGGTCCGTGTCAGCTGCTCTCACGGCGGGGAGGTGAAACCAGAGGGGGGGAAAAATGTCCCAGCCTGGAACGACGGTGTAAATATTCACCTGGGCGGCTCGTTACCCCCAGAGACAGCTGCATGGACGGGGCGACAGGAGGGGAGTCTTAGCGGGGCTGGGGGTGGAGGTGCGGTGGGGCTCCCTGAGCTGCGCTCAGCCGCACCCCGCCAGCAAGGAGAAGCGAACGGGCCTGGCACGGCCAGCCCCGGCTCACCTGCCGAGTAGACGGTGCACACGAGATGGGTGAGGGCTAGGGAGACCCAAAGCGCCTTCATCCTGCCGGGCAAACGTCCGGGGCGTAATCCATAGATGCGGGAGCAGCGGGAGGCTGTGCCCATCCGACCGGCAGCCAGGGTGCACTGACGGGGGCCCTTGGCCGCCAAGGGAGGAGGGGTCTCGGCTCGCTCACGCGGGCGGAACAATGCGGGAAATTGCTCTGGAGAATTACAAAGGTCAGTGGGGTAACGAACCAGCAGCTGGCAGAGGCGGGACGGCTGCCAGCGGCAGGGGAGGGAAGCGAGGGCACCCCACGGCTGGAGGGAACAGCCAGCCAGGCAGGCGCTGCACAGCTGCGCCGGCAAACCCCCGGGCGCGCCGGCGAAACGAGAGGGGGCGCGGGCACAAAATAGGGGGCGTCGATGGGAGTGCGACGAGACCCGGCCCGTTCGCCGACGGCCTCCGGCTTCTCCCAGGAGGGGAAGGGAGCCTTGCACGGACAGGCTGTGGTGAGAGAAAGCCTCGTGCGTGCTCCGGGGGGCCATCTCCGCAAACGCAGGGCTCGGGGCACGGCTGGAGGCTGTGGGGCCGGGCGCCGGGTTGTCGAGAAACAGGCCGAGCAGCCCAGGCTCTTTGCCGACAGAGCCGAGCGCTCATCCCGCCAGTGTGTGTGTGTGTGTGTGTGTGTGTGTGTGTGTGCGCGCTCTGCCCACGGAGCCCAGCGCTCTTCCCGCCGGTGTGTGTGTGTGTGTGTGTGCTCTGCCGACTGAGCCCAGCGCTCTTCCCGCCGGTGTGTGTGTGTGTGCTCTGCCGACAGAGCCGAGCGCTCATCCCGCCAGTGTGTGTGTGTGTGCGCTCTGCCCACGGAGCCCAGCGCTCTTCCCGCCGGTGTGTGTGTGTGTGTGTGTGTGTGCTCTGCCGACTGAGCCCAGCGCTCTTCCCGCCGGCGTGTGTGTGTGTGTGTGTGTGCGTGTGCGCTCTGCCCACGGAGCCGAGCACTCTTCCCGCCGGTGTGTGTGTGTGTGCTCTGCCAACTGAGCCCAGCGATCTTCCTGCTGGCGCGCACGCGCGTGTGTGTGTGTGTGTGTGCTCTGCCGACAGAGCTGAGTGCTCTTCCCGCCGGCGTGTGTGTGTGCGCGCTCTGCCCACAGAGCCGAGCGCTCTTCCCGCCGGTGTGTGTGTGTGTGTGTGTGTGTGTGTGCGCTCTGCCGACTGAGCCCAGTGCTCTTCCCGCTGGCGCGCGCGCGCGCGCATGTGTGTGTGCTCTGCCGACAGAGCTGAGCGCTCTTCCCGCCGGCGTGTGTGTGTGTGTGTGTGCGCGCTCTGCCCACAGAGCCGAGTGCTCTTCCCGCCGGTGTATGTGTGTGTGTGTGTGCGCGTGTGCGCTCTGCCCACGGAGCCGAGCGCTCTTCCCGCCGGTGTGTGTGTGTGTGTGTGTGCTCTGCCGACTGAGCCCAGCGCTCTTCCTGCTGGTGTGTGTGTGTGTGTGTGTGTGCGCTCTGCCCACGGAGCCGAACGCTCTTCCCGCCGGTGTGTGTGTGTGTGTGTGCTCTGCCGACAGAGCCGAGTGCTCTTCCCGCCGGCGTGTGTGTGTGCTGCCGACAGAGCCGAGCGCTCTTCCCGCCAGTGTGTGTGCGTGTGCACGCGTGCGTGCTCTGCCGACAGAGCCCAGCGCTCTTCCCGCCGGCATGTGTGTGTGTATGTGTGTGGGTGCTGCCGACAGAGCCGAGCGCTCTTCCCGCCGGCGCGTGTGTGTGTGTGTGTGTGCACTCTGCCCACAGAGCCGTGCGCTCTTCCCGCCGGTGTGTCTGTGTGTGTGTGTGTGTGTGGTCTGCCGACAGAGCCGAGCGCTCTTCCCGCCAGTGTGTGTGTGTGTGTTTGTGTGCGTGCGTGCGTGTGCGCTCTGCCCACGGAGCCGAGCGCTCTTCCCACTGGTGTGTGTGTGTGTGTCTGTCTGTGTGTGTGTGTGCTCTGCCAACAGAGCCGAGCGCTCTTCCCGCCAGTGCGTGCGTGTGTGTGCGCTCTGCCCACAGAGCCGAGCGCTCTTCCCGCCGGTGTGTGTGTGTGTGTGTGTGCTCTGCCGACTGAGCCCAGCGCTCTTCCTGCTGGTGTGTGTGTGTGTGTGTGCGCTCTGCCCACGGAGCCGAACGCTCTTCCCGCCGGTGTGTGTGTGTGTGTGTGTGTGTGTGCTCTGCCGACAGAGCCGAGCGCTCTTCCTGCCGGCGTGTATGTGTGTGTGTGCTGCCGACAGAGCCGAGCGCTCTTCCCGCCAGTGTGTGTGCGTGTGCACGCGTGCGTGCTCTGCCGACAGAGCCCAGCGCTCTTCCCGCCGGCATGTGTGTGTGTGTGTGTGGGTGCTGCCGACAGAGCCCAGCGCTCTTCCTGCCGGCATGTGTGTGTGTGTGTGTGGGTGCTGCCGACAGAGCCGAGCGCTCTTCCCGCCGGCGTGTGTGTGTGTGTGTGTGTGCACTCTGCCCACAGAGCCGAGCGCTCTTCCCGCCGGTGTGTCTGTGTGTGTGTGTGTGTGCTCTGCCGACAGAGCCGAGCGCTCTTCCCGCCAGTGTGTGTGTGTGTGTTTGTGTGCGTGCGTGCGTGTGCGCTCTGCCCACAGAGCTGAGCGCTCTTTCCGCCGGCGTGTGTGTGTGTGTGTGTGTGTGCTCTGCCGACAGAGCCGAGCGCTCTTCCCGCCAGTGTGTGTGTGTGTGTGTGTCTGTGTGTGTGTGTGTGTGTGCTCTGCCCACAGAGCTGAGCGCTCTTTCCGCCGGCGTGTGTGTGTGTGCGCGCTGCCGACAGAGCCGAGTGCTCTTCCTGCCGACGTGTGTGTGTGTGTGCGCTGCCGACAGAGCCAAGCGCTCCTCCCGCCGGCGTGTGTGTGTGTGTGCGCTGCCGACAGAGCCGAGCGCTCTTCCCGCCGGCGTGTGTGTGTGTGTGTGCGCTGCCGACAGAGCCGAGCGCTCTTCCCGCCGGCGTGTGTGTGTGTGTGCGCGCTGCCGACAGAGCCAAGCGCTCTTCCCGCCGGCGTGTGTGTGTGTGTGAGCGCTGCCGACAGAGCCGAGCGCTCTTCCCGCCGGCGTGTGTGTGTGTGTGCACGCTGCCGACAGAGCCAAGCGCTCTTCCCGCCGGCGTGTGTGTGTGTGTGCACGCTGCCGACAGAGCCAAGCGCTCTTCCCGCCGGCGTGTGTGTGTGTGTGCGCGCTCTGCCGACAGAAGATGTCTTTGGAAATCTGTTGTGACGGAGCACTGCAGTGTTACCATATGAATAGATAGATGGGGGGCTGGAGGAGATAGATAGAGGGGTGGGAGGGGAGGGATTGATAGATAGGGGGTGGGAGGGATTGATAGATGGGGGGGCTGGAGGGGATAGATAGAGGGGTGGGAGGGGAGGGATTGATAGATAGGGGGTGGGAGGGATTGATAGATGGGGGGGCGGGAGGGGATAGATAGAGGGGGCGGGAGGGGATGGATAGAGGGGTGGGAGGGGAGGGATTGATAGATAGGGGGTGGGAAGGGATAGATAGAGGGGGCGGGAGGGGATGGATAGATAGAGGGGTGGGAGGGGAGGGATTGATAGATGGGGGGCGGGAGGAGATAGATAGAGGGGGCGGGAGGGGATAGATAGAGGGGTGGGAGGGGAGGGATTGATAGATAGGGGGCGGGAGGGGATGGATAGAGGGGGCGGGAGGGGATGGATAGAGGGGTGGGAGGGGAGGGATTGATAGATAGGGGGTGGGAGGGGATAGATAGAGGGGGCGGGAGGGGATGGATAGATAGAGGGGTGGGAGGGGAGGGATTGATAGATGGGGGGGCGGGAGGGGATAGATAGTGGGGGCGGGAGGGGATGGATAGAGGGGTGGGAGGGGAGGGATTGATAGATGGGGGGCGGGAGGGGATAGATAGAGGGGTGGGAGGGAAGGGATTGATAGATAGTGGGGGCGGGAGGGGATGGATAGAGGGGTGGGAGGGGAGGGATTGATAGATAGGGGGGGCGGGAGGGGATAGACAGAGGGGGCGGGAGGGGATAGATAGAGGGGTGGGAGGGGAGGGATTGATAGATAGGGGGGGCGGGAGGGGATGGATAGATGGAGGGGTGGGAGGGGAGGGATTGATAGATAGAGGGGGCGGGAGGGGATAGATAGAGGGGTGGGAGGGGAGGGATTGATAGATAGGGGGGGCGGGAGGGGATGGATAGATGGAGGGGTGGGAGGGGAGGGATTGATAGATAGTGGGGGCGGGAGGGGATGGATAGAGGGGTGGGAGGGGAGGGATTGATAGATAGGGGGTGGGAGGGGATAGATAGAGGGGGCGGGAGGGGATGGATAGATAGAGGGGTGGGAGGGGAGGGATTGATAGATAGGGGGGGCGGGAGGGGATGGATAGAGGGGTGGGAGGGGAGGGATTGATAGATAGGGGGGCGGGAGGGGATAGATAGAGGGGGCGGGAGGGGATGGATAGAGGGGTGGGAGGGGAGGGATTGATAGATAGGGGGTGGGAGGGGATAGATAGAGGGGGCGGGAGGGGATGGATAGATAGAGGGGTGGGAGGGGAGGGATTGATAGATGGGGGGGCGGGAGGGGATAGATAGAGGGGGCGGGAGGGGATGGATAGAGGGGTGGGAGGGGATAGATAGAGGGGGCGGGAGGGGATGGATAGAGGGGTGGGAGGGGAGGGATTGATAGATAGGGGGTGGGAGGGGATAGATAGAGGGGGCGGGAGGGGATGGATAGAGGGGTGGGAGGGGAGGGATTGATAGATAGGGGGTGGGAGGGGATAGATAGAGGGGGCGGGAGGGGATAGATAGAGGGGTGGGAGGGGAGGGATTGATAGATGGGGGGGCAGGAGGGGATAGATAGAGGGGGCGGGAGGGGATAGATAGAGGGGTGGGAGGGGAGGGATTGATAGATGGGGGGGCAGGAGGGGATAGATAGAGGGGGCTGGAGGAGATAGATAGAGGGGTGGGAGGGGAGGGATTGATAGATAGGGGGTGGGAGGGGATAGATAGAGGGGGCGGGAGGGGATGGATAGAGGGGTGGGAGGGGAGGGATTGATAGATAGGGGGTGGGAGGGGATAGATAGAGGGGGCGGGAGGGGATGGATAGAGGGGTGGGAGGGGAGGGATTGATAGATAGAGGGGGCGGGAGGGGATAGATAGAGGGGGCGGGAGGGGATAGATAGAGGGGTGGGAGGGGAGGGATTGATAGATGGGGGGGCGGGAGGGGATAGATAGAGGGGGCGGGAGGGGATGGATAGAGGGGTGGGAGGGGAGGGATTGATAGATGGGGGGGCGGGAGGGGATAGATAGAGGGGGCGGGAGGGGATGGATAGAGGGGCGGGAGGGGAGGGATTGATAGATAGGGGGGGCGGGAGGGGATGGATAGAGGGGGCGGGAGGGGATAGATAGAGGGGGCGGGAGGGGAGGGATTGATAGATGGGGGGGCGGGAGGGGATAGATAGAGGGGGCGGGAGGGGATGGATAGAGGGGTGGGAGGGGAGGGATTGATAGATAGGGGGTGGGAGGGGATAGATAGAGGGGGCGGGAGGGGATGGATAGAGGGGGCGGGAGGGGATAGATAGAGGGGGCGGGAGGGGAGGGATTGATAGATGGGGGGGCGGGAGGGGATAGATAGAGGGGGCGGGAGGGGATGGATAGAGGGGTGGGAGGGGAGGGATTGATAGATAGGGGGGTGGGAGGGGATAGATAGAGGGGGCGGGAGGGGATGGATAGAGGGGTGGGAGGGGAGGGATTGATAGATAGGGGTGGGAGGGGATAGATAGAGGGGGCGGGAGGGGATGGATGGATACACTGCGGGGAGAGAGGGGGGCACATCAGGAGAACTGGAGCCGGGGTGCCAGGCCAGGGGACAGACGGACACAGGGGTACTTAATGTTCCGCCGTCCCTGCAAACGCCCTCCTGGCCCCACCGCCTGGCCTGAGCTCTTCCCCCTGCAGGTGACCGTGAGCCTTGGCCGTAAGTGTGTCCCGTGCCCGCTGCGTGCCTCAGTTTCCCCGCCCGCTCGTGCCGGAGGCCCTGGGTGCCCGTGCGAGGCCGGCCCGACGCACGTCTCCGCTCAGGCGCCCCACGCGGCCCACGGCTTCTGTGTCTCTTCCCGGCTGCTGTGGCCGCTGCCAGCCCACCCCTGCCCCTGCCCGGCTCTGGCCTCCCCTCCCCTTTCCGTCGGCACAGAGGGAAGCAGAGAGCCAGGGCTCAGCTGTGCCCGGGGGCCTTTATTCCTGCTCGGGAGAATTCGCTAAGGTATCGGGGTGCTCTCCGTGCTGCCCTCGTGGGACTCGGCTCCGTCGTCCCCGAGCGAGAAGACCCCGGCGGCGACCCACTCCTGGTCATCCTCCTCGTACCACTTCTCTGCGGCGTCCAGGTGCAGCCTGTAGGAGGGACCACCAACACTGCTGGGCAACAAAAGCCTCGCCCGGCTGTGACCGCCAGCCCCCACTGCCCTCCCAGCACTGGGGAGAGAACCCAGGAGTCCTGGCTCCCACCCCCTGCTCTAACCACCAGCCCCCACTGCCCTCCCCGCACTGGGGAGAGAACCCAGGAGTCCTGGCTCCCACCCCCTGCTCTAACCACCAGCCCCCACTGCCCTCCCCGCACTGGGGAGAGAACCCAGGAGTCCTGGCTCCCACCCCCTGCTCTAACCACCAGCCCCCACTGCCCTCCCGGCACTGGGGAGAGAACCCAGGAGTCCTGGCTCCCACCCCCTGCTCTAACCACCAGCCCCCACTGCCCTCCCGGCACTGGGGAGAGAACCCAGGAGTCCTGGCTCCCACCCCCTGCTCTAACCACCAGCCCCCACTGCCCTCCCAGCGCCGGGGAGAGAACCCAGGAGTCCTGGCTCCCGCCCCTGCTCTGACCACCAGCCCCCACTGCCCTCCCAGCACCGGGGAGAGAACCCAGGAGTCCTGGCTCCCGCCCCTGCTCTGACCACCAGCCCCCACTGCCCTCCCAGCGCCGGGGAGAGAACCCAGGAGTCCTGGCTCCCGCCCCTGCTCTGACCACCAGCCCCCACTGCCCTCCCAGCACCGGGGAGAGAACCCAGGAGTCCTGGCTCCCACCCCCTGCTCTAACCACCAGCCCCCACTGCCCTCCCAGCACTGGGGAGAGAACCCAGGAGTCCTGGCTCCCGCCCCTGCTCTAACCACCAGCCCCCACTGCCCTCCCAGCACTGGGGAGAGAACCCAGGAGTCCTGGCTCCCGGCCCCTGCTCTGACCACCAGCCCCCACTGCCCTCCCGGCACTGGGGAGAGAACCCAGGAGTCCTGGCTCCCACCCCGTGCTCTAACCATCAGCCCCCACTGCCCTCCCGGCACTGGGGAGAGAACCCAGGAGTCCTGGCTCCCGACCCCTGCTCTGACCAGCAGCCCTCACTGCCTCCGGTGCCAGCCGGGGCCCCTCCCGCGTGTTCCCGGCCCCGTTACCTGTACTTGGAGTTCACCCCCTTGGCTCTGAAGAGGAAAACAGCCAGGACGACGCTCAGGGCGACCAGCCCCGCGACAGCCACGCCCAGCCCCACACCCAGCTTACTGACGCGGGTGGCACAGCGTTCTGTGGGGTACCAGTACGCCTCCGTCTCGGAGCAGCTGTGGGGGGGAAGCAGGGGGGAGATCAGCCCTTCCCTGCCCCAGATGCCCACCCCTGTCCGGCCTCTTGGGGTGCAGGGAGTTGCCCTCTGCACCTGGGTCCTGGCAGATTGTCTCTGCGCCCACCTCTGGAGCACAGCATATGGAGCGGGGCCTGGTCCTTCAGCCTCGCGAAAGGCCCAGGAACGGGCACCCGAAGGATCCGGGGCTCGGCGCAGCGGCCGTGGGAGGGGAGATGGAAGAGCCGGAGCAAAAAGGGGCTGACTTCACCCCGGGCGGGGAGACCAGCAGAAGTACTGGACTCGCTCCTGGCCTGCGAGCACTGGCAGCTGCCGAGGAAACGAACGGGCGGCGGGTTGGATGCGGCCAGGAGCCAGCTGTTCTGCCCTCGGGGCACCGTTCACCGGGGGAACTCCTCGCCGCAGGGGGCCGGGCTGAGCCGAATTCAACCAGGGCTCACCCCGGAGCGAGACGCATCCCGGACGGCTGGGTCGGCCCGTGGCCGTGAGCCAGGCAGGGTGGGACCGGCGTCCCAGCCTCTGTTTGTCATTGGGCACTGTCGCGAGACAGGACGCTGGGCGACACGCCCTGCCTGGCCGTTCTTATGTCCGTAAGGCCTGACTCGGGGGGAATAACCCCATCGTGTGGGCAGTGTGATGGAGTGGGGGTGGTGCATGTGTGAGTCAGGCTGGGTGTCTGAGGCAAGCAGCAGCTCCCAGTGGTTAAGGATGACCCTGGGGCTACAACTGGCAGGTGACACCTCTGCCTGAACAAAGAGCAGGGAGGAGCTGAGCTGGGTTTTGAATCGGGGGCGGCAGTTAGAGGCTAGGAAAAGGGAGAGCTGGAAGGCAGCCAGCCTGAGGAGGGGGAAAGCTACACCCCAGAGGGGCTCCCCTCGGGCTCCTCTCCCCAGGACGGGTTGGAAGGACTGTCTCTGGCTGCTGTGCTGTCGCTTCTGTGAGAAACTGGGCATCTGTTGCCTAATAAACCTCCTGTTGTACCTGCTGAGTGAGAGTCACTCCTGCCAGCGGATGGGGTGCAGTGCAGGGGGACCCCTGAACCCCATCACAGGCAGGCACCTCTCCGGGCTGGGCTGGAGGGGGCGTGGGCCTGCCGGGGGAGCTCGTTTTCCCCAGCCCGGGGCGGAAGCCGGTTTGTTCTGCGCATGGAGGCCGGTGTAGACCGGCACCGCCGGCGGAGGGGGCCTGCCCATCAGCCCGGAGGCGCAAGATTCGCCCCGGGCCGCCCGAGTGCTCAGCTTAGAGGGAAAGCTGGAGGGTGAAGCAAGAAGCGGTGCACACATTGGCACACGTACGGGCATCCATTCGCACACGTGTGCCTGCAATTTGCATGCGCCCACACATTTGCACGCACGCACACATTTTCACATGCATGTTTGCACGCATGTGCACAGGCACTGGCACAAGCACGTGCAATTTGCATGTGTGCACACATTTGCACATGTGCGCGCACACAATTTGCACATGTGCGTTTCTGCCTGGCCACGCAGGCCCTTTCACGCGTGCGTGACTTTGCACATTGGCACGCGCGCATGCAGGACTCACAAGCACTGGGGGCCGGCTCGCGTCAGCTGGCACTGCCCGTAGTTGCAGTCCATGAAGCCGGCCGTGCCGCGGCTGCAGTTGGAGATGCAGGACAAGCCGGCCTCGGTGAGCTGCGGATAGTAGAACTGGCCGTACCCCTCAGGGGCAGCTTGGCGGCAGAACTCTGGGGAGCAGAGAGAGAGAGAGAGTGGGGGCGGGGCGGGGGGGGCTGGCTGGAGACACGGCACCGTCCCCCTCGGCCCCACCCCAGCGGTGCCCCCCACCCGCCGGCCGCAGCTCACTCACCGGTGCTGTTGAAGGTGGGAACCGAGCCCTTTTCGACATTAACGGAGGAGGTGTTGAAGCAGAGCCCAGCTGGAAGACACGGGACAAGTCAGGGCTCAGTCAGCCGCCCCAGCCTCCCTCCTGCCCCAGGCTTCTGTGTGTCTCTGGACACCCTGGCTACGTCTACACGTGCAGCCAACATCGAAATAGTCTATTTCGATGAATAACGTCTACACGTTCTCCAGGGCCGGCAACGTCGATGTTCAACTTCGACGTTGCTCAGCCCAACATCGAAATAGGCGCAGCGAGGGAACGTCTACACGTCAAAGTAGCACACATCGAAATAGGGATGCCAGGCACAGCTGCAGACAGGGTCACAGGGCGGACTCAACAGCCAGCCGCTCCCTTAAAGGGCCCCTCCCAGACACAGTTGCACTAAACAACACAAGATCCACAGAGCCGACAACTGGTTGCAGACCCCGTGCATGCAGCATAGATCCCCAGCTGCCGCAGAAGCAGCCAGAAGCCCTGGTCTAAGGGCTGCTGCCCACGGTGACCATAGAGCCCCGCAGGGGCTGGGGAGAGAGCATCTCTCAACCCCCCAGCTGATGGCCGCCATGGAGGACCCGGCAATTTCGACGTTGCGGGACGCGGATCGTCTACACTATCCCTACTTCGACGTTGAACGTGGAAGTAGGGCGCTATTCCTATCTCCTCATGAGGTTAGCGACTTCAACGTCTCGCCGCCTAACGTCGAAGTTAACTTCGAAATAGCGCCCGATGCGTGTAGACGCGACGGGCGCTATTTCGAAGTTGGTGCCGCTGCTTCGAAGTAGCGTGCACGTGTAGACGCAGCTCCTGTCTGCCTGTCCATCCATCCATCCACGGCCACATCCACCCACAGCCACACCCACCTCCCCATTCATCCACAGCCACATCCACCTCCCCATCCATCCATCCACAGCCACACCCACCTCCCCATCCATCCATCCATCCACAGCCACATTCACCTCCCCATCCATCCATCCATCCATCCATCCATCCACAGCCACACCCACCTCCCCATCCATCCATCCATCCATCCATCCACAGCCACCTCCCCATCCATCCACAGCCACACCCACCTCCCCGTCCATCCATCCATCTATCCATCCACAGCCACACCCACCTCCCCAACCATCCATCCATCCACAGCCACATCCACCTCCCCATCCATCCATCCATCCACAGCCACATCCACCTCCCCATCCATCCATCCATCCACAGCCACACCCACCTCCCCATCCATCCATCCATCCATCCACGGCCACACCCACCTCCCCATCCATCCATCCACAGCCACACCCACCTCCCCATCCATCCATCCATCCACAGCCACATTCACCTCCCCATCCATCCATCCATCCATCCATCCATCCACAGCCACACCCACCTCCCCATCCATCCATCCATCCATCCACAGCCACACCCACCTCCCCATCCATCCATCCACAGCCACAGCCACCTCCCCGTCCATCCATCCATCTATCCATCCACAGCCACACCCACCTCCCCAACCATCCATCCATCCACAGCCACATCCACCTCCCCATCCATCCATCCATCCACAGCCACACCCACCTCCCCATCCATCCATCCACAGCCACACCCACCTCCCCATCCATCCATCCATCCATCCACGGCCACACCCACCTCCCCATCCATCCATCCATCCACAGCCACACCCACCTCCCCATCCATCCATCCATCCACAGCCACATCCACCTCCCCATCCATCCATCCATCCACAGCCACACCCACCTCCCCATCCATCCATCCATCCATCCACGGCCACACCCACCTCCCCATCCATCCATCCATCCATCCATCCACCCACAGCCACACCCACCTCCCCATCCATCCATCCATCCATCCACAGCCACACCCACCTCCCCATCCATCCATCCATCCATCCACGGCCACACCCACCTCCCCATCCATCCATCCATCCATCCACAGCCGCACCCACCTCCCCATCCATCCATCCATCCATCCATCCATCCACAGCCATACCCACCTCCCCATCCATCCATCCATCCACAGCCACACCCACCTCCCCATCCATCCATCCATCCATCCATCCACCCACAGCCACACCCACCTCTCCATCCATCCATCCATCCATCCACAGCCACACCCACCTCCCCATCCATCCATCCATCTATCCATCCATCCACACCCACCTCCCCATCCATCCATTCATCCACAGCCATACCCACCTCTCCATCCATCCATCCATCTATCCATCCACAGCCACCTCCCCATCCATCCACAGCCACAGCCACCTCCCCATCCATCCATCCATCCATCCATCTCTATCCCAACATTATATCCCATCTGAAGAAGTGAGTTAAGTCATGAAAGCTCATGCTCTAAACTTTTCTGTTAGTCTATAAGGTGCCACAGGACCCTTCGTTGCTATCCCAACATTATCTCTCTCTCTCTCTTCCCCCACCCCTCTCTTGACCTGGTCTCCATCCCCCCAGCAGAGACAGGGGTGAGGAGCCGGAGACGTTTCCTCCCAGGCCCACGGCTCTGTCCCTCCCCACCCACCCTCCCCACTCACGGACTCACTGGGGTTGCCGGTGCAGTTCTGGCTCTGACCCGCCGTCTGTATTTCCTTCTTCAGCAGCTCAGCCACGTTCTCCACGGTCGCGTTGAGCTCCGCACTGACGGCCACTGCCAGGACCACGTAGTGGTCCACCACCACGCTTCCCTCCCTGCAGGAACAAGCCCGGCACGGTCAGCCTGTCCCTCCGCCCAGGGGCGCGAGCTCAAGTGCCGGCCACGGAGCCGAGAGCGGAGAGACTCTGATTCTTGGCTTAATCCCCCTCACGTGGAAGCCATTGTGCCTTTCTCCATCTTTTACGTGGTTCTTGGAGTCCCTTTCCCCGTGAAACCGGAGCCCCACTTACGACCTGGTGTCTATTCCCCATGGAGGTACGTCTGGATCCCCTCACAGCTAAACTACGCAACTGATGTGCCGGGTCTCCCACCGGGTCAAGCGTTTTCTCCAGCCCTTACAGTTCTTTTGTGGCCCTTCTCTGCACCCGCTCCCGTGTTTTAACTTCCTTGTGAAAGGACAGCGGGAGGCCAGAACCGGACCGAAGGATGCCCCGAGGGGGCGCTGATCTGTCTGAAATTCAAGGGGATTAAGACCAGGGTTGCCTCTATTTTTTCCCCCACCTGGGGCAGAATAAATTTTGTTCAGGCCACTGAGAGAAACACACACAGCCGGCGGTGGGTTGCTAGGAGCGATGAAGCCTGGTTAAGCGAGGGTTGCAAAGGCCGGAGTTAGGCTCCTGCGGTGCAGAAGGTGGGTGGTGCTGAAAGCCCAGGAGAGGCCGTTGCGAGCACGGCCCAGAGAGGGCCGAGAGAGTCGGTGCTTGTTGGGCACAGAGTCTGCAGCAGCGGCCAGCCTGGGGATTTCTGAGCCAGGCAAAGAACTCCGGCGGCTCCTTGCCGCTGTGTTCTTGGTAGAGATGACCACACCGAGAGCAGCCCTGAGCTGCCCCAGCAGCCACCCTCTCCGCCTCACAGGTGGGACCCAGAGAGGCCGTGTGCCCAGGACGCACCACCGCAAACACACCCTTCATTTCGGAGTCGCAGGTGCTTGTGGGCCAAGCTCCTGGTGCAGGGAGAGGTCGGGGGTACCTGGTACTGGGGCGTCCCTGATCATAGGATCACCGACTCCTAGGGCAAGACGGGGCCTCAGGAGGCCATGGAGTGCCGCCCCCTGCCCGCAGCATGTCCAGCCCCAGCCCAGTCGGCCCAGCCATGGCTGTGTCCAGCGGGACTCTAACATCTCCAGGGCCCCGTCCCAGTGCCGCCCCGCCCTGCTGGGAAAGAGCGTTCCCCCTCCTCCCGGCCCCCCGAGAACAGCCTCTCCCCGGCCTCGTCCGAGCCCCTCCAGCAAATCCCCCCTGGCTCTGCTCCTCTGCCGACTCACCACGCCCCAGTCCCTCGGCCACGTGCTCCGTCCCCCGACGCCTTTCCGTGGCCTCCGCCGGCCCCTCTCCAGCGCACCCCCGTCCTTCCTGCACGGGGGGGCCGGAACTGGACGCGACCCTCCGGCTGCGGCCTCCCCGGTGCCGAGGGGAGGGGAACAACCACTTCCCTAGCGCCGCTGGAAATGCTCCTCCGGACACAGCCCCATGTGCCCTTGGCCGTCTCGGCTGCAAGGCCCCACTGGAGGCTCCTCTCCGGCCCCTCGCCCACCGCGCCCCCCAGGGCCTTGTCTGCTGCCCGGCTCCTTAGCCGGTCGGGCCCAGCCTGGAGCAGTGCGTGGGACTCTTCCAGCCCATGGGCAGGACTCGTCCCTTCTTGTTCGACCTCCTCAGATTTCTTTTGGCCCAACCCTCCAATTTATCTAGGTCCCTCTGGACTGCATCCTGGCCCTCCAATGTATCTATCTGTCCCCCTAGCTTAGTGTCATCTGCAAATTTGTCAAGGTTGCCATCCATCCTCTCCTCCAGGTCCCATCATCCAATACTCACGTCAGTCGCACGATCACCACATCTTGGTAGCCGGGGACGTTGAGGTAAACCAGCTTCATCTGGAAGGGAATAGCGCACATGGCGCTGAACCACCACCCCGGCCCGTGGAGAGGAATCCTGGCGAGCCCAGGGGGCTGGTGAGGTGCCCAGCCAAGGTCCTGAAGCACCAACCGGCTCCCCCCTGGGCGCCGCCAGGAAATCACTGTTCTGCACCAGGAAAGAGCCAAGAAATCTTGTCCCCTCTGGTGGGCTGGGAAGGTCCCATTCCCCCGTGTTGTGCCCATTCCTAGCTGCTCGTCTCCGACGATGAGTGTTCCCAACCCATCGTCTCCCAACCTCACGCCTCTCGTGGGATGCTCCCCGCCCTTCTGCCTCAGCCCTCCCTTTCCCGGTTGCCCCAGGGGGTCCCACCTGCAGTCTGAAAGAGGCGGTGAAGTCTCGGTACTCCTTCGTGGTGGTGTTTGCCAGGGCGGGGGTGAATTTTTGACTGGTGACCTGCAGCCTCACTTCCATCGTCACGTTCACCTCTGCGTGGGGTGGGAGACAAGGAAAGGAGATTGGAAACCAGCAGCCACCGGGGGAAGGGAATCGCATTCTCCTGCCCCGCACCAGAAACTTTCCAGCGTCTTTGTTGGTTCTCCACTTCCACGCCTCCTGGGACCTCCCGCATCGAGGGAGTGGGGAATGGACTTGTGATGGAGTGGGGGGGGGTGCATGTGTGAGTCAGGCTGGATGTCCGAGGCAAGCAGCAGCTCCCAGTGGCTAAGGATGACCCTGGGGCTACAACTGGCAGATAACACCTCTGCCTGAACAAAGAGCAGGGAGGAGCTGAGCTGGGTTTTGAATCGGGGGCGGCAGTTAGAGGCGAGGAAAAGGGAGAGCTGGAAGGCAGCCAGCCTGAGGAGGGGGAAAGCTACACCCCAGAGGGGCTCCCCTCGGGGTCTTCCCCCCAGGACAGGTTGGAAGGACTGTCTCTGGCTGCTAGGCTGTTGCTTCTGTGAGAAACTGGGCATCTGTTGCCTAATAAACCTGCTGTTGTGCCTGCTGAGTGAGAGTCTCTCCTGCCAGCGGGCGGGGTGCAGTGCAGGGGGACCCCTGAACCCCATCACACTGGTGTCAGGAGTGGGATGCACTGCACCCACGGATGAGCTCCCAGCAGTGGCTGACTGAGCACCAGAGAAGGAAGGAGTCTCACAAGAGTCAGAGGGGGAACAGAGCCATTCCTGCAGCTGCTGCTGGTGAGTGGATACCCCGGGAAATAGCGGGGAGATGGATTATACCCGACTCCTGAAGGCTGAGCTAGCGGGGCTGTGCAGAGAGAGGGGCCTGACCGTGGGGAAGGCGACCAAGGCCCAGCTGGAAGAGAATGACCGATCCGGGGGGGCAGAGCCTGTCCCGGCAAAAAGTGGCCGGTCAGCCTCGGGAAGCATTTCGGATTCTCCGACAGGAGCAGCGGCTCGACGCCGTCAGACAGATGCGGTGCCCGCCAGGTCGCGCTCAGCTAGCGGTGGTCCATCGCGGGCAGAGTCCCCCGCCGCGGAGCTGCGACGGCTGGAGCTCAAGGTGAAATTAAAGGAACTGGAGCACCAGGAACGGGAAAGAGAGCATGAGCGCCAGGAACGGGAAAGAGAGCGTGAGCACAAGCTACAAGAGAGACAGCGGGAGGAGAGAGAGCGAGAGCGGGAGGAGAAAGAACGAGAACGGAAGGAGAGAGAGCGAGAGCGGGAGCATGAGCGAACCATGGCAGAGGCGAAACGCCAAGAGGCCCCAGCTGCGGTAAGCGGGGAGAGGGCGAGACGGCTCGGGGTGGCCAGTCACTTGGAGACGCGTGTGCTGGCCCAGTGTCAGGACACAGGGGACATGGACGAGTTCCTTACCGCCTTCGAGCGAGCCTGTGAGTTGCATGAGGTTCCCCCAGATGAGTGGCTCCGGCACCTCACCCCCTTGCTGGGCCAGACGGGCGCAGCGGTGCTCAGCCAGCTGGTGGGGCTGCAGCCTGGGGACTATGAACGGTTCAAACAGGCCCTGCTGCATAAGTTCGGGCTGACTCCGGAGATGTACAAGAAGAAGTTCCAGGAGGCGCAGAAGAGGCCAGAGGGAAACCATGTAGATACAACCGCCCGCCTGAAGCAATACTACCAGAAGTGGGCGTTCGGAATGGGAGTCCAGTCCGTAGAGGACCTGATCGAGCTGGCGGTCGTGGAGCGATTCTACGAGATGTGCGCACCTGACCTGAGGGTGTGGCTCGTGGACCGGAAGCCAGGGGACTCACACGATGCAGGGAAACTGGCAGATGACTTCACAAACAGCCGAGCCAGGTTTGAAAGTGAGCCCCACAAGGAGAGGGAGTCTCGGAGAGAGAGGGAGTCCCGGAGGGAGAGGGAGTCCTGGAGAAACCGAGAATCTCAGAGAGACCGGTCCCTAACTGTACGACAGAGGGGACCACCTCTTGGGCAAGCCCAGGAAAGAGGGGCCGGCCACCCACCCCCCAGAGAGCCAAACAGAGCCCGGACAGAGCAGCCGGCCCGAGGGACACAACAAGACCCAGGCTGTTACCGCTGTGGGCGAAAGGGGCATAGAGCAGCCCAGTGCCCCAGGCTCCCAGACAGGTTGAGCAGGCCGGGGGGTCATGGAGTCAACTGGGTGGGGTCCCAGAAGTCAGAGGGGCTGGCGGCCAAGGCGGGTGGTGCTGACAATGGGCACTCGGATTGGGCCGAGTCCGCCCCACAGACCAGCTCCTCAGGGGGACCAAATGCTCAGAGGCCAGTTTACAGAGTGGGGGCGGCACTGCCTCTGTGGAGCAAGTGTCTCAAACACCTCGAGGTAGACGGGAAAAAGGTCACGGGGTTCTGGGACACAGGTGCTGACGTGACGCTGGCCCGACCCGGGGTGGTGGCACCGGGCTGCATGATACCCGATTCCCACCTGACGATAACAGGAATTGATAGGACCCCTTTCTAGGTGCCCATGGTAAGGGTGCATCTGAAATGGGGGAAGAAGGAAGGCCCCAAGGAGGTGGGCGTGCACAGCCATTTGCCGGCGGATGTACTGATGGGGGCTAACCTGGAGAACTGGCAAGGTGAACGCCCTCGTGCCCTGGTCCTGACCCGTAGCCAAAGAAAACGAGGGGTGCGCTCCCCAGATTCAGGGGTACAAGCCCAGCCAAAGCCACAGGGGCCAACCCTGAGAGAAAGGGGGCCCCCAAAAACCAGATCTCACAGGCCAGGGATGCTGGAGCCAGGCAGGGATGGGGAAGTAGCATCCGCTCCTGCCCGAGCGGAAGAATTCCAGGCAGAGCAGCAGAGAGACCCCTCCTTGCAGAAGCTGAGGGAACTGGCCAGTCTCAGCCCAGCTCCACAGCTGGGGGAGGGCTGCAGGGAGAGATTCCTGTGGGAAAAGGGATTCCTGTACCGGGAATGGGCTCCCAGACGCAAAGCGGAGCCATGGAAGGTCCAGAGGCAACTGGTGGTTCCCCAAAAGTACCGGCGCAGGCTGCTGTACCTAGCCCATGATGTCCCGCTCGCAGGACACCAGGGGATCCACCGCACCAGGAGAAGGTTGTTACAAAACTTTTTGTGGCCAGAGATCTTTGCAGCTGTCCGTCTGTATTGCCTGTCCTGCGATCCCTGCCAGAGGGTGGGGAAGAGCCGGGACAAGGGGAAAGCTGCCTTGAGGCCACTGCCCATCATAGAGGAGCCTTTCCAGAAAGTGGCTATAAACATAGTGGGCCCCTTCAGCAAGGCAACGCGTTCGGGGAAGAAATATATTTTGGTAGTGGTAGATTTTGCCACGCGATACCCAGAAGCAGTGGCCTTGACCTCTATCGACGCTGATACCGTGGCTGATGCACTGCTGTCCATTTTCAGCAGAGTGGGGTTCCCCAAGGAGGTCCTCACAGATCAGGGGTCCAACTTCATGTCGGCCCTACTGCAAAGCTTGTGGGACAAGTGTGGGGTCCGGCACACCTGGGCCACAGCCTACCACCCGCAGACCAATGGGCTGGTGGAGAGGTTCAATGGGACTCTGAAGCAAATGCTGAGAACCTTCATGAATCAATACCCCCATGACTGGGACAAGTACTTACCCCACCTGCTGTTTGCATACAGGGAGGTGCCCCAGGAATCCACGGGGTTCTCCCCGTTTGAGCTGCTGTACGGAAGGAGGGTACGGGGACCCTTGGACTTGCTCAGAGAAGAGTGGGAGGGGACGGCCTCTCCTGAAGGGGAGTCAGTGGTACAGTATGTACTGACCTTCCGGGAAAAACTCAGCGAGCTCATGGGCCTGGCCAGGGAGAACCTCTCCATGGCCCAAGGGAAGGAAAAGGTCTGGTATGACCGTAACGCCAGGGCCCGAGCCTATGCCACCGGGGATCAAGTGATGGTCCTTATACCTGTGCGGCGGAACAAGCTGCAAGCGGCCTGGGATGGGCCCTTCAAGGTCGTCAAACAGCTAAATGATGTGAATTATGTGGTGGAACTGTCGAACCGGGCCCACAGCCACCGGGTCTATCATGTTCAGGACAGTCAAAAGCAAAAGGGATTGTGAAGAACTACAAAAAGATCTCAGCAAACTGAGTGATTGGGCAGCAAAATGGCAAATGAAATTTAATGTGGGTAAGTGTAAGGTAATGCATGTTGGAAAAAATAACCCAAATTACACGTACTACATGATGGGGTCAAATTTAGCTACGACAGATCAGGAAAGGGATCTTGGAGTTATAGTGGATAGTTCTCTGAAGACATCCACGCAGTGTGCAGCGGCAGTTAGTAAGGCAAATAGGATGTTAGGAATTATTAAAAAAGGGATCGATAATAAGACAAAAGATATCGTACTTCCCCTATATAAAACTATGGTACGCCCACATCTCGAGTACTGCGTGCAGATGTGGTCTCCTCACCTCAAAAAAGATATATTGGCATTAGAAAAGGTTCAGAAAAGGGCGACTAAGATGATTAGGGGCTTGGAACGGGTCCCATATGGGGAGAGGCTAGAGAGACTGGGACTTTTCAGTTTGGAAAAGAGGCGATTGAGGGGCGATATGATAGAGGTATATAAAATCATGAATGGTGTGGAGAAAGTGAATATAGAAAAATTATTTACCTTTTCCCATAATACAAGAACTAGGGGACACCAAATGAAATTGATGGGTTGTAGGTTCAAAACTAATAAAAGGAAATTTTTCTTCACACAGCGCACAGGCAACCTGTGGAACTCCTTGCCCGAGGAGGCTGTGAAGGCCAGGACTCTATTAGGGTTTAAAAAAGAGCTTGATAAATTTTTGCAGGTCAGGTCCATAAATGGCTATTAGCCAGGGATAAAGTATGGTGCCCTAGCCTTCATAACAAGGGCAGGAGATGGATGGCAGGAGATAAATCACTTGTCTTCTGTTCTCCTTCTCTGGGGCACCTGGCATTGGCCACCGTCGGCAGATGGGATGCTGGGCTTGATGGACCTTTGGTCTGACCCAGTATGGCCATTCTTATGTTCTTATGTTCTTATGTGAACATGATGAAACCGTACTGGGACAGGCAGAACTTGGTGCTGGCCGTGTGCAGACACTGGGAGGGGCAGGGGGATGATCCCTTGGTGGATTTACTCACAAGGACTGGAGCCGGCTCCTTGCTGGAGTCTATTCCCCTCTCAAACCAGCTGACCCCTGCCCAGCAGACGGAGATCAAGGAGGTGCTGCATTTGCATCAACAGCTGTTCTCGGACAGACCCGGACGCACTGACCTGGCTGTCCACCGAATAGAGACAGGCACCCACGCCCCTATCAAGTGTGTGCCGTTCAGAGCCACAGGGAGGACGGCTCAGGACATAGAGCGGGAGGTTAAAGACATGCTGGCTCTGGGGGTGATCCAACCCTCGTCCAGCCCCTGGGCCTCTCCCGTGGTGTTAGTCCCTAAAAAAGATGGGTCTGTTCGGTTTTGTGTGGACTATCGCAAGCTTAACGCCATCACTGTCTCGGACGCCTACCCCATGCCCAGGCCTGATGACCTTTTAGACAAGCTGGGGGAGCCCGTTACCTCACCACCATAGACCTCACCAAGGGGTACTGGCAAGTGCCATTAGACCAAGATGCCCGGCTGAAGTCGGCTTTCATCACTCCTGTGGGGCTCTACGAGTTCCTGGTCCTGCCCTTCGGCCTCAAGGGGGCACCCGCTACCTTCCAGCGTCTGGTGGACCAGCTACTGAAAGGGATGGAGAGCTTTGCCCTGGCTTACATGGACGACATTTGCATCTTCAGCCAGACGTGGGAGGACCATGTGTCCCAGGTCAAGCAGGTGCTGGACCGACTCCAGAAGGCCGGTCTGACTGTCAAGGCAGGGAAGTGCAAGGTGGGAATGGCTGAGGTGACCTACCTGGGCCACAAGGTGGGCAGCGGCTGCTTAAAGCCAGAGCCAGCTAAAGTGGAGGCTGTCACAGATTGGCCAACACCCCAGACTAAGAAGCAGGTCCAGGCCTTCATTGGGATGGCGGGGTACTACCGGAGGTTTGTGCCCCACTTTAGCTCCATCGCAGCCCCCCTCACGGAGCTGTGTAAAAAGGGAAAGCCTGACAAGGTGGTCTGGACCGAGCAGTGCCAAGAGGCCCTCTGCGCGCTGAAGGAGGCTCTGGTCAGGGCCCCAGTGCTGGCAAATCCAGACTTCAACAAGCCCTTCCTGGTGTTCACCGATGCCTCGGACGTGGGGCTGGGGGCGGTGCTAATGCAGGTGACTGACAAAGGGGAGAAACACCCCATCGTATACCTGAGTAAGAAGCTGCTGCCCCAGGAGCAAAACTACGCAGCCATAGAGAAGGAATGTCTGGCCATGGTGTGGGCGCTGGGGAAGCTGCAGCCGTACCTGTTTGGACAGCGTTTCACCATGTACACCGATCACTCACCCCTGACCTGGCTGCATCACATGAAAGGGGCCAACGCCAAGCTCCTGCGGTGGAGTCTGCTCCTGCAGGACTACGACATGGAGGTGGTCCACGTCAAGGGGAACAACAACACCATAGCCGATGCCCTGTCACGCAGGGAGGGCCCCGAACTTCCCCAGGTCACTGGCTAAGTGACCCCGCTCAGTGCAGTCTGGAAGGGGGGAGAGATGTGATGGAGTGGGGGGGGTGCATGTGTGAGTCAGGCTGGATGTCCGAGGCAAGCAGCAGCTCCCAGTGGCTAAGGATGACCCTGGGGCTACAACTGGCAAATAACACCTCTGCCTAAACAAAAAGCAGGGAGAAGCTAAGCTGGGTTTTAAATCAGGGGCGGCAGTTAAAGGCGAGAAAAAGGGAGAGCTGAAAGGCAGCCAGCCTAAGGAGGGGGAAAGCTACACCCCAGAGGGGCACCCCTCGGGGTCTTCCCCCCAGGACAGGTTAAAAGGACTGTCTCTGGCGGCTATGCTGTTGCTTCTGTGAGAAACTGGACATCTGTTGCCTAATAAACCTGCTGTTGTGCCTGCTGAGTAAAAGTCTCTCCTGCCAGCGGGCGGGGTGCAGTGCAGGGGGACCCCTAAACCCCATCACAGGACTCTACTGCCCTTCCTGGCCCATGCACCATAACCTGACATGGCCAGTGAAGAGGACAGCTCAAACTGTTCTCTTTCCGTCCTCCCCCAGTCCAGGAGCAGACTCGTTGGGTGCCGGCAAAGAGCCACACGACCCTGTCACATGCTAACCATGCTCCTGCCTGAGCCCAGCCAGCCTGGACCCCAGCTTGCGGCCAGCTGGCACATCCCTGCTTGGGTTTCTGATGGTCCCCTGAGTCTCCACATTTTGGGGTTTCATCTCAAGCCCGAGCACACAAGGATCACTTTGGTCAGGTTTTCCTACCGGCTTTGACTTCGATGACTTCCACAGCGTATTCACACTCTGGGCCCTGGAAACTGGACGGGCACTGGCAGCCGTGCTGGAGTCGGGTGCCCCCGTTCTGGCAGGGCGCTGAAAGGAAAGATTCGTGTCAGCTGGCACCCAGACGGGCTCTGAGGCGGCAGATGGGTCTGTGGTGCCCGAGTCACTCATGGTTTACGCGGCAGTGGAATGAGCCACTCTCCAGAACGGACGGTTTCAGAGGTCCACCGGCCGAAGCGGCGAGACCCATGGAGACTCACAAACATACCAGGGCCTGAGATTTTGTGGGGAAAAGCCACTTCTCCAGAGACACAAAAGCCAGGCATTCATACAGCAGGTGCAGGGAGGCAAAGGTGAGTGTGATGGGAAGGTGAGTCACCTGCCATAAGTAGAACCCGTTCATGATGCAAATTAGGTAGGTCATGCAAGGTGGCGAAAATGCCCTTGGAATACCTAAGACGGTTCAGATCTCTGGCCAGGCCTGGGTTAAGCGTGTCAGATTGGTAAAAGAACTCCAATTCGGCTGCCTCCCTCTGTCAGGCCTCCTTGGTGGCACCCAACCCCATAATTGCAAAGGGCAAAAAAACCCTCCTGACTATTTTTAATACACAGCGACCATCTAAAAGCCCGGCAATGAGCAGGGCCTATCCGAATAGCAAACAACACGAGCTCTCGAAACGCTGGATAACTCTGCCTCTAATCCATGCAGGGCACTGTGGGATGGGACACAGGCTATGTGTTTGGACCGGGTTGCTGCTAAAGCCTGGACTTTGCACAGGACAAGGGAGGAGGCGGTGTTCCCCCTGTGATGGGGGAACGGGTGTTTTCAGAAAGAAAACGGAGATGAAAGGTGAAGTGATTAAAGTGGGTTCGGGCGGGCAAGCCAGGAAGACAGGCACAAACACACGAGCGAAGGGTGAGGGCATAGAATCTGTCAAAAGTTTGTGACCGTCCTCCAGTGAACATCTACAGCAGGGGCATATCATTATGGTTGCCCTCTGACGGCCCCTCTCCCACGGACCCACATCCTTTCTGTACTGAGGATGGGGGGGACCCAGACCTGAATGCAACTCTCCAGTCCTGGCCTCACCAGGGGAACAACATCGTTTCTAGATCAGCTGGAAATGCTCCTCCGAATGCAGCCCAACGCGCCGTTAATTTTCTCAGCTGCAAGGCCCCACTGGCGGCTCCTCTCCGGCCTCTCGCCCACCACGACCCCCAGGTCCTTGTCTGCTGCCCGGCTCCTTAGCTGGTCGAGCCCAGCCTGGAACAGTGCGTGGGAGTCTTTCAGCCCACAGGCAGCACTTGGCCCTTCTCCTTGTCTGACCTCCTCGGGTTCCTGTGGGCCCAGCCCCCCATTTACCTCGATCCCTCTGGACCTGTCTGGAATCTCCCTGTCCCCCAAGCATCACATATATTTAAGCAATGGGCAGGTCAAACACTGGTCTTGGTGCCCCTACCTGGTGAGCTCCCCTCTCTGCTCCCCAAAAGAAGTTAATCCAAGAGGAAAAAAGCTCTTTGTGATGAGGTTCCAGGGCCCCCAAGCTCTGCACCCTGTCTGCAGGCAGGAGTGACTCTCGCTCGGCAGGAGAACAGAGGGTTTATGAGCCGACAGGACACAGCGTCGTACAGAGGAGTCAGTGCAGCCGGCAGAGACAGCCAGTCCCATCCATGCTGGGGAGAGGAGGCCCTGAGGGGCCCCCAGAGCCGGGGCCTGGCCCCCTCCTTTGTCTCTCTCTCCCCCAGCCCAGACTCACTGCTCCCAACTCCCAGTTCCAATTCAAACCCCTCAGGCTTTGTCTGCAGCCCAGAGGGGTCACCTGGTTGCCAGGTTACCCTCAGCAGGAACCCCCCACATCCTGTATGAGACACACCCCCATCCCCCAGTACACCACACTCTTACCTCCCCCAGCCTTTTCTCATGCTCACCTGGGGTGGTGGTGCGGGTGCTGGTCCCTGCGGTGCTGATCTCGGTGCTGCTCTGGGTTGTGGTGGTGGTGGTGGTGGTGGTGGTGGTAGTACTGGTCGTAGTGACAGGAGCTGCCGTGGTGGTTGCATTGGAGGACTCACACCGGGCACCGTAGTAACCAGGCAGACAGGCACAGCCAGTTCCGATGGGGATGCCCCCATTCTGACAGGCGCTGGAGCTATTGTAGTGCTGACACCGGGGGCCGGAGAAGCCAGGGAGGCAGATGCATTTGGCTCCAACAGGCGTACTGCCGTTCTGACAGGCGTCCTGGGGCGATGGTAACTCACACAGCTGCCCCGTGAAGCCGGGTCGGCACAGGCACTGGCTAAGGTTGGCCACTCCGCCATTCTGGCAGGGAACTGACGGGTCGGAGGGGAACTCAAGACGTGCTCCCGAACCAGATCCAAAGTACAAACTCCCCAACCAGAGCTGAGGTGAGAACCCAGGAGTCCTGGCTCCCAGCCCCCTGCTCTAACCACCAGCCCCCACTGCCCTCCCAGTGCCAGGGAGAGAACCCAGGAGTCCTGGCTCCCAGCTCCCTGCTCTCACCACCAAGACCCAATGCCCTCCCAGAACCAGGAAAAAACAACCCAGGAGCCCTGACCCTCTCCGAGATCCCATACATGAAATGCACATCATCATGGTGCAGTAATAAGAACAACATGGCAAACAAACCACTGAAGATTCACCCACCTGCTGTAGGAGGCAGCCCAGTGGGGTACCAGGGAGGAAACGGATAAAGGCATGGATTAGTTGTGGGGCTCAGAATGCTGGTGATGGGGGTTGAACGCACAGCAGTGGTGGAAGGAGTCGAGGCAGGTGCAAATTCGGTGAGGCTGGTGGACGAAGCTGTGTCGGTGGACGTAGAGGTCGGCTTCATGGTGGGGGCCATGGCGGAGAGGTCTCGTGTTCTTTGCCGGTTGAGAAATAAGGCAAAGCCGCTTACACTAGTCAAATTCTCGGGTGTTGTGTTAGGAGCATTAGTCGCTGTGGAGGAGTGTACATGTGTAAGGGGAGGGGTGTCTCTAGCTGTGTTAGGAGAAATACGTGCAAGGGGGGAAGCAGGGCCACTTTGTGTAGCTGTAGAGAGGGTGGGAGCAGGGCTGGGAGTCAAGGTGGAGGTGTGCATAGTTCCGGCCAACCCAGCCGATGGTGAAGGCGTCGACAGAGCTGTAATGGAGTGGACAGGTGTAGCTGTGCCTGTAGACATGCTGAAGGGCGTAGGGGAGGAGGGAGGTGTTGTCTTAGTCAAAGACGACATGGTGGATGTTGCTCCAATGGTTTGTGCATCGTCAGAACTCCCATTGGTGCAGATAGTAGATGAAGAGACGCTTTTGGTGACAGCAGAACTGGTGGTGGAGGTGGTGCTGGTAACAGAGGTGGTGGATGCAGAGACTGTGTTGTTGAGGGTTGTCGTGCAGTTGGAAGTGATGGTGGGAACAGTGGTAACGGAGGGGGTGGATGCAGAGGAGGTGTTGGTCAGAGCAGGAGTGTTGTTGGAAGAGTTGGTGGGAACAGTGGTAACGGAGGGGGTGCATGCAGAGGCAGTTGTGGTGTGGACATTAGTGTTCTTGGAGCTAGGAACAGCAGAGGTCATAGCCAGGGAAGTTGTTTCACTAGAGGTGGTGGTAGGTACAGGGGTAATGGAGGAAGTGGGTGAAGGGGTGGTTGCGGGCAGGGGAGTAGTGGTGGAGGTTGTCGGTGCAGGAGTGGTGATGTTCAGGGTTGTAGTGCTGGTGGTGGTGGTTGTGCTAAGGGTAGCAGTGTTGGGGGAGGTGGGAACACTGAAGATAATAGTCAGAGTAGCTGTTTCAGTCGAGGCGCTGATGGGTGCAGTGGTAACAGATGTGGTATTTTCCAGGGTTGTGGAGATGATGGTAACAGTGTTCGGAGAGGTGGTGGTGGGTGATGAGGTGGTGTTGATGATGGTAGTAGTGTTGTTGGAGGTTGTGGTGGGGGGTACAGTGGTAATAGAGGTCCTGGGTGCAGAGGTGGTGTTTATGATGGTAGTTGTGTTGGTGGAGGTTGTGGTGGGGGGTACAGAGGTGGTGGGTGCAGAGGTGGTGTTGGAGGCTGTGGTGGGGGCCAGAGTGGTCATGGAGGTGGTGGGTGCAGTGGTGGTGTTGGTAATGGTAGTAGTGTTGTTGGAGTCTGTGGTGGGGGATACAGTGGTAATGGAGATGGTGGGTGCAGAGGTGGTGTTGGTGATGGTAGTAGTGTTGTTGGAGACTGTGGTGGTAGGTACAGCGGTCATGGAGGTGGTGGGTGCAGAGGTGGTGTTGGTGATGGTAGTAGTGTTGTTGGAGGCTGTGGTTGGGCGTACAGTGGTAATGGAGGTGGAGGGTGCAGTGGTGGTGCTGGTGATGGTAGTAGTGGTGTTGGAGGTTGTGGTGGGGGGTACAGGGGTCATGGAAGTGGTGGGTGCAGAAGTGGTGTTGGTGATGGTAGTAGTGTTGTTGGAAGACGTGGTGAGTACAGTGGTAAAGGAGATGGTGGGTGCAGAGGTGGTGTTGATGATGGTAGTAGTGTTGTTGGAGGCTGTGGTGGGGGCTACAGTGGTAATGGAGATGGTGGGTGCAGAGGTGGTGTTGATGATGGTAGTAGTGGTGTTGGAGGTTGTGGTGGGGGCCAGAGTGGTCATGGAGGTGGTGGGTGCAGTGTTGGTGTTGGTAACGGTAGTAGTGTTGTTGGAGTCTGTGGCGGGGGATACAGTGGTAATGGAGGTGGTGGGTGCAGAGGTGGTGTTGGTGATGGTAGTAGTGTTGTTGGAGACTGTGGTGGTAGGTCCAGTG
The DNA here is from genome assembly GCF_033958435.1 of Carettochelys insculpta. Classification (NCBI taxonomy): domain Eukaryota; kingdom Metazoa; phylum Chordata; order Testudines; family Carettochelyidae; genus Carettochelys; species Carettochelys insculpta. The sequence goes on from NC_134170.1 coordinate 940,043, forward strand.
GTCATGGAGGTGGTGGGTGCAGAGGTGGTGTTGGTGATGGTAATCGTGGTGTTGGAGCTTATGGTTGGGGGTACACTGGTAATGGAGGTGGAGGGTGCAGTGGTGGTGTTGGTGATGGTAATTGTGGTGTTGGAGGTTGTGGTGGAGGGCAGAGTTGTTATGGAGGTGGTGGGTGCAGAAGTGGTGTTGGTGATGGTAGTAGAATTGTTGGAGGCTACAATGGTAATGGAGGTGGTGGGTGTAGAAGTGGTGTAGGTGATGGTTGTCGTGTTGTTGGAGGCTGTGGTTGGGCGTACAGTGGTAATGGAGGTTGTGGGCGCAGAAGTGGTGTTGGTGATGGCAGGAGTGTTGTTGGAAGAGGTGGTGAGTACAGTGGTAATGGAGGTGGTGGGTGCAGAGGTGTTGGTGGTGATGGTAGTAGTGTTATTGGAGGCTGTGGTATGGGGTACAATGATAATGGAGGTGGTGGGTGCAGAGGTGGTGTTGGTAATGGTAGTAGTGTTGTTGGAGGCTGTGGTGGTGGGTGCAGTGGTAATGGAGGTGGTGGGTGCAGAGGTGGTGTTGGTGATGGTAATAGTGTTGTTTGAGGCTGGTGTGGTTGGTACAGTGGTAATGGAGGTGGTGGGTGCAGAGGTGGTGTTGGTAATGGTAGTAGTGTTGTTGGAGGCTGTGGTGGGGGCTACAGTGGTAATGGAGGTGGTGGGTGATGAGGTGTTGTTGGTGATGGTAGTAGTGTTGTTGGAGGCTCTGGTGGTGGGTACAATGGTAATGGAGGTGGTGGGCGCAGAGGTGGTGTTGTTGATGGTAGTGGTGTTATTGGAGGTTGTGGTATGGGGTACAATGGTAATGGAGGTGGTGGGTGCAGAGGTGGTGTTTTTGATTGTAGTAGTGTTGGTGGAGGTTGTGGTAGGGGGTACAGAGGTGATGGATGTGGTGGGTGCAGAGGTGGTGTTGGTGATGGTAGTAGTGTTGTTGGAAGTAGTGGTGGATACAGTGGTTATGGAGGTGGTGGGTGCAGAGGTGGTGTTGGTGATGGTTGTCGTGTTGTTGGAGGCTGTGGTTGGGAGTACAGTGGTAATGAAGGTTGTGGGCGCAGAAGTGGTGTTGGTGATGGTAATAGTGGTGTGGGAGCTTATGGTAGGGGGTTCAGTGGTAATGGAGGTGGAGGGTGCAGTGGTGGTGTTGGAAATGGTAGTAGTGGTGTTGGAGGTTGTGGTGGGGGGTACAGTGGTCATGGAGGTGGTGGGTGCAGAAGTGGTGTTGGTTATGGTAGTAGTATTGTTGGAGGCTCTGGTGGTGGGTACAATGGTAATAGAGGTGGTGGGTGCAGAGGTGGTGTTGGTGATGGTTGTCGTGTTGTTGGAGGCTGTGGTTGGGCGTACAGTGGTAATGGAGGTTGTGGGCGCAGAAGTGGTGTTGGTGATGGCAGTAGTGTTGTTGGAAGACGTGGTGAGTACAGTGGTAATGGAGGTGGTGGGTGCAGAGGTATTGTTGGTGATGGTAGTAGTGTTGCTGGAGGCTGTGGTGGGGGATACAGTGGTAATGGAGGTGGTGGGTGCAGAGGTATTGTTGGTGATGGTAGTATTGTTGGTGGAGATTGTGGTGGGGCGTACAGAAGTGATGGATGTGGTGGGTGCAGAGGTGTTGTTGGTGATGGTAATCGTGGTGTTGGAGGCTGTTGTGGGGGATACAGTGGTAATGGAGATGGTTGGTGCAGTGGTCGTGTTGGAAATGGTAGTAGTGTTGTTGGAGGCTGTGGTGGGGGCTACAGTGGTAATGGAGGTGGTGGGTGATGAGGTGGTGTTGGTGATGGTAGTAGTGTTGTTGGAAGTAGTAGTGGATACAGTGGTTATGGAGGTTGTGGGTGCAGAAGTGGTGTTGGTGATGGCAGTAGTGTTGTTGGAAGAGGTGGTGAGTACAGTGGTAAAGGAGGTGGTGGGTGCAGAGGTGGTGTTGATGATGATAGTAGTGTTGTTGGAGGCTGTGGTGGGGGATACAGTGGTAATGGAGGTGGTGGGTGCAGAGGTATTGTTGGTGATGGTAGTAGTGTTGGTGGAGATTGTGGTGGGGCGTACAGACGTGATGGATGTGGTGGGTGCAGAGGTGGTGTTGGTGATGGTAATCGTGGTGTTGGAGGTTGTGGTGGAGGGCAGAGTTGTTATGGAGGTGGTGGGTGGAGAAGTGGTGTTGGTGATGGTAGTAGAATTGTTGGAGGCTACAATGGTAATGGAGGTGGTGGGTGTAGAAGTGGTGTAGGTGATGGTTGTCGTGTTGTTGGAGGCTGTGGTTGGGCGTACAGTGGTAATGGAGGTTGTGGGTGCAGAAGTGGTGTTGGTGATGGCAGTAGTGTTGTCGGAAGAGGTGGTGAGTACAGTGGTAATGGAGGTGGTGGGTGCAGAGGTGGTGTTTTTGATGGTAGTCGTGTTGGTGGAGGTTGTGGTGGGGGGTACAGAGGTGATGAATGTGGTGGGTGCATGGGTGGTGTTGGTGATGGTAATAGTGGTGTTGAAGCTTATGGTAGGTGGTACAGTGGTAATGGAGGTGGAGGGTGCAGTGGTGGTGTTGGAAATGGTAGTAGTGGTGTTGGAGGTTGTGGTGGGGGGCACAGTGGTCATGGAGGTGGTGGGTTCAGAAGTGGTATTGGTGATGGTAGTAGTGGTGTTGGAGGTTGTGGTGCGGGGTACAGTGGTCATGGAGGTGGTGGGTGCAGAAGTGGTGTTGGTTATGGTAGTAGTATTGTTGGAGGCTCTGGTGGTGGGTACAATGGTAATGGAGGTGGTGGGTGCAGAGGTGGTGTTGGTGATGGTTGTCGTGTTGTTGGAGGCTGTGGTTGGGCGTACAATGGTAATGGAGGTTGTGGGCGCAGAAGTGGTGTTGGTGATGGCAGTAGTGTTGTTGGAAGAGGTGGTGAGTACAGTGGTAAAGGAGGTGGTGGGTGCAGAGGTGGTGTTGATGATGATAGTAGTGTTGTTGGAGGCTGTGGTGGGGGATACAGTGGTAATGGAGGTGGTGGGTGCAGAGGTATTGTTGGTGATGGTAGTAGTGTTGGTGGAGATTGTGGTGGGGCGTACAGACGTGATGGATGTGGTGGGTGCAGAGGTGGTGTTGGTGATGGTAATCGTGGTGTTGGAGCTTATGGTTGGGGGTACACTGGTAATGGAGGTGGAGGGTGCAGTGGTCGTGTTGGTGATGGTAATTGTGGTGTTGGAGGTTGTGGTGGAGGGCAGAGTTGTTATGGAGGTGGTGGGTGGAGAAGTGGTGTTGGTGATGGTAGTAGAATTGTTGGAGGCTACAATGGTAATGGAGGTGGTGGGTGTAGAAGTGGTGTAGGTGATGGTTGTCGTGTTGTTGGAGGCTGTGGTTGGGCGTACAGTGGTAATGGAGGTTGTGGGTGCAGAAGTGGTGTTGGTGATGGCAGTAGTGTTGTTGGAAGAGGTGGTGAGTACAGTGGTAATGGAGGTGGTGGGTGCAGAGGTGTTGTTGGTGATGGTAGTAGTGTTATTGGAGGCTGTGGTATGGGGTACAATGATAATGGAGGTGGTGGGTGCAGAGGTGGTGTTGGTAATGGTAGTAGTGTTGTTGGAGGCTGTGGTGGTGGGTACAGTGGTAATGGAGGTGGTGGGTGCAGAGGTGGTGTTGGTGATGGTAATAGTGTTGTTTGAGGCTGGTGTGGTTGGTACAGTGGTAATGGAGGTGGTGGGTGCAGAGGTGGTGTTGGTAATGGTAGTAGTGTTGTTGGAGGCTGTGGTGGTGGGTACAATGGTAATGGAGGTGGTGGGCGCAGAGGTGGTGTTGGTGATGGTAGTGGTGTTATTGGACGTTGTGGTGGGGGGCAGAGTGGTTATGGAGGTGGTGGGTGCAGAGGTGGTGTTTTTGATTGTAGTAGTGTTGGTGGAGGTTGTGGTAGGGGGTACAGAGGTGATGGATGTGGTGGGTGCAGAGGTGGTGTTGGTGATGGTAATAGTGGTGTTGAAGCTTATGGTAGGTGGTACAGTGGTAATGGAGGTGGAGGGTGCAGTGGTGGTGTTGGTGATGGTAGCAGTGTTGGTGGACGCTGTGGTGGTGAGTACAGTGGTAATGGAGGTGGTGCGTCCAGAGGTGGTGTGGGTGAGGGTAGTAGTGTTGTTGGAGGCTGTGGTTGGGCGTACAGTGGTAATGGAGGTGGAGGGTGCAGTGGTGGTGTTGGTGATGGTAGTAGTGGTGTTGGAGGTTGTGCTGGGGGATACAGTGGTAATGGAGATGGTGGGTGCAGAGGTGGTGTTGGTGATGGTAGTAGTGTTGTTGGAGACTGTGGTGGGGGATACAGTGGTAATGGAGATGGTGGGTGCAGAGGTGGTGTTGGTGATGGTAGTAGTGTTGTTGGAGACTGTGGTGGTAGGTACAGCGGTCATGGAGGTGGTGGGTGCAGAGGTGGTGTTGGTGATGGTAGTAGTGTTGTTGGAGGCTGTGGTTGGGCGTACAGTGGTAATGGAGATGGTTGGTGCAGTGGTCGTGTTGGAAATGGTAGTAGTGTTGTTGGAGGCTGTGGTGGGGGCTACAGTGGTAATGGAGGTGGTGGGTGATGAGGTGGTGTTGGTGATGGTAGTAGTGTTGTTGGAAGTAGTAGTGGATACAGTGGTTATGGAGGTTGTGGGTGCAGAAGTGGTGTTGGTGATGGCAGTAGTGTTGTTGGAAGAGGTGGTGAGTACAGTGGTAATGGAGGTGGTGGGTGCAGAGGTGGTGTTTTTGATGGTAGTCGTGTTAGTGGAGGTTGTGGTGGGGGGTACAGAGGTGATGAATGTGGTGGGTGCATAGGTGGTGTTGGTGATGGTAATAGTGGTGTTGAAGCTTATGGTAGGTGTTACAGTGGTAATGGAGGTGGAGGGTGCAGTGGTGGTGTTGGAAATGGTAGTAGTGGTGTTGGAGGTTGTGGTGGGGGGCACAGTGGTCATGGAGGTGGTGGGTTCAGAAGTGGTATTGGTGATGGTAGTAGTGGTGTTGGAGGTTGTGGTGCGGGGTACAGTGGTCATGGAGGTGGTGGGTGCAGAAGTGGTGTTGGTTATGGTAGTAGTATTGTTGGAGGCTCTGGTGGTGGTTACAATGGTAATGGAGGTGGTGGGTGCAGAGGTGGTGTTGGTGATGGTTGTCGTGTTGTTGGAGGCTGTGGTTGGGCGTACAATGGTAATGGAGGTTGTGGGCGCAGAAGTGGTGTTGGTGATGGCAGTAGTGTTGTTGGAAGAGGTGGTGAGTACAGTGGTAAAGGAGGTGGTGGGTGCAGAGGTGGTGTTGATGATGATAGTAGTGTTGTTGGAGGCTGTGGTGGGGGATACAGTGGTAATGGAGGTGGTGGGTGCAGAGGTATTGTTGGTGATGGTAGTAGTGTTGGTGGAGATTGTGGTGGGGCGTACAGACGTGATGGATGTGGTGGGTGCAGAGGTGGTGTTGGTGATGGTAATCGTGGTGTTGGAGGTTGTGGTGGAGGGCAGAGTTGTTATGGAGGTGGTGGGTGGAGAAGTGGTGTTGGTGATGGTAGTAGAATTGTTGGAGGCTACAATGGTAATGGAGGTGGTGGGTGTAGAAGTGGTGTAGGTGATGGTTGTCGTGTTGTTGGAGGCTGTGGTTGGGCGTACAGTGGTAATGGAGGTTGTGGGTGCAGAAGTGGTGTTGGTGATGGCAGTAGTGTTGTTGGAAGAGGTGGTGAGTACAGTGGTAATGGAGGTGGTGGGTGCAGAGGTGTTGTTGGTGATGGTAGTAGTGTTATTGGAGGCTGTGGTATGGGGTACAATGATAATGGAGGTGGTGGGTGCAGAGGTGGTGTTGGTAATGGTAGTAGTGTTGTTGGAGGCTGTGGTGGTGGGTACAGTGGTAATGGAGGTGGTGGGTGCAGAGGTGGTGTTGGTGATGGTAATAGTGTTGTTTGAGGCTGGTGTGGTTGGTACAGTGGTAATGGAGGTGGTGGGTGCAGAGGTGGTGTTGGTAATGGTAGTAGTGTTGTTGGAGGCTGTGGTGGTGGGTACAATGGTAATGGAGGTGGTGGGCGCAGAGGTGGTGTTGGTGATGGTAGTGGTGTTATTGGACGTTGTGGTGGGGGGCAGAGTGGTTATGGAGGTGGTGGGTGCAGAGGTGGTGTTTTTGATTGTAGTAGTGTTGGTGGAGGTTGTCGTAGGGGGTACAGAGGTGATGGATGTGGTGGGTGCAGAGGTGGTGTTGGTGATGGTAATAGTGGTGTTGAAGCTTATGGTAGGTGGTACAGTGGTAATGGAGGTGGTGGGTGCAGAGGTGGTGTTTTTGATGGTAGTCGTGTTGGTGGAGGTTGTGGTGGGGGGTACAGAGGTGATGAATGTGGTGGGTGCATGGGTGGTGTTGGTGATGGTAATAGTGGTGTTGAAGCTTATGGTAGGTGGTACAGTGGTAATGGAGGTGGAGGGTGCAGTGGTGGTGTTGGAAATGGTAGTAGTGGTGTTGGAGGTTGTGGTGGGGGGCACAGTGGTCATGGAGGTGGTGGGTTCAGAAGTGGTATTGGTGATGGTAGTAGTGGTGTTGGAGGTTGTGGTGCGGGGTACAGTGGTCATGGAGGTGGTGGGTGCAGAAGTGGTGTTGGTTATGGTAGTAGTATTGTTGGAGGCTCTGGTGGTGGGTACAATGGTAATGGAGGTGGTGGGTGCAGAGGTGGTGTTGGTGATGGTTGTCGTGTTGTTGGAGGCTGTGGTTGGGCGTACAATGGTAATGGAGGTTGTGGGCGCAGAAGTGGTGTTGGTGATGGCAGTAGTGTTGTTGGAAGAGGTGGTGAGTACAGTGGTAAAGGAGGTGGTGGGTGCAGAGGTGGTGTTGATGATGATAGTAGTGTTGTTGGAGGCTGTGGTGGGGGATACAGTGGTAATGGAGGTGGTGGGTGCAGAGGTATTGTTGGTGATGGTAGTAGTGTTGGTGGAGATTGTGGTGGGGCGTACAGACGTGATGGATGTGGTGGGTGCAGAGGTGGTGTTGGTGATGGTAATCGTGGTGTTGGAGCTTATGGTTGGGGGTACACTGGTAATGGAGGTGGAGGGTGCAGTGGTCGTGTTGGTGATGGTAATTGTGGTGTTGGAGGTTGTGGTGGAGGGCAGAGTTGTTATGGAGGTGGTGGGTGGAGAAGTGGTGTTGGTGATGGTAGTAGAATTGTTGGAGGCTACAATGGTAATGGAGGTGGTGGGTGTAGAAGTGGTGTAGGTGATGGTTGTCGTGTTGTTGGAGGCTGTGGTTGGGCGTACAGTGGTAATGGAGGTTGTGGGTGCAGAAGTGGTGTTGGTGATGGCAGTAGTGTTGTTGGAAGAGGTGGTGAGTACAGTGGTAATGGAGGTGGTGGGTGCAGAGGTGTTGTTGGTGATGGTAGTAGTGTTATTGGAGGCTGTGGTATGGGGTACAATGATAATGGAGGTGGTGGGTGCAGAGGTGGTGTTGGTAATGGTAGTAGTGTTGTTGGAGGCTGTGGTGGTGGGTACAGTGGTAATGGAGGTGGTGGGTGCAGAGGTGGTGTTGGTGATGGTAATAGTGTTGTTTGAGGCTGGTGTGGTTGGTACAGTGGTAATGGAGGTGGTGGGTGCAGAGGTGGTGTTGGTAATGGTAGTAGTGTTGTTGGAGGCTGTGGTGGTGGGTACAATGGTAATGGAGGTGGTGGGCGCAGAGGTGGTGTTGGTGATGGTAGTGGTGTTATTGGACGTTGTGGTGGGGGGCAGAGTGGTTATGGAGGTGGTGGGTGCAGAGGTGGTGTTTTTGATTGTAGTAGTGTTGGTGGAGGTTGTGGTAGGGGGTACAGAGGTGATGGATGTGGTGGGTGCAGAGGTGGTGTTGGTGATGGTAATAGTGGTGTTGAAGCTTATGGTAGGTGGTACAGTGGTAATGGAGGTGGAGGGTGCAGTGGTGGTGTTGGTGATGGTAGCAGTGTTGGTGGACGCTGTGGTGGTGAGTACAGTGGTAATGGAGGTGGTGCGTCCAGAGGTGGTGTGGGTGAGGGTAGTAGTGTTGTTGGAGGCTGTGGTTGGGCGTACAGTGGTAATGGAGGTGGAGGGTGCAGTGGTGGTGTTGGTGATGGTAGTAGTGGTGTTGGAGGTTGTGCTGGGGGATACAGTGGTAATGGAGATGGTGGGTGCAGAGGTGGTGTTGGTGATGGTAGTAGTGTTGTTGGAGACTGTGGTGGGGGATACAGTGGTAATGGAGATGGTGGGTGCAGAGGTGGTGTTGGTGATGGTAGTAGTGTTGTTGGAGACTGTGGTGGTAGGTACAGCGGTCATGGAGGTGGTGGGTGCAGAGGTGGTGTTGGTGATGGTAGTAGTGTTGTTGGAGGCTGTGGTTGGGCGTACAGTGGTAATGGAGATGGTTGGTGCAGTGGTCGTGTTGGAAATGGTAGTAGTGTTGTTGGAGGCTGTGGTGGGGGCTACAGTGGTAATGGAGGTGGTGGGTGATGAGGTGGTGTTGGTGATGGTAGTAGTGTTGTTGGAAGTAGTAGTGGATACAGTGGTTATGGAGGTTGTGGGTGCAGAAGTGGTGTTGGTGATGGCAGTAGTGTTGTTGGAAGAGGTGGTGAGTACAGTGGTAATGGAGGTGGTGGGTGCAGAGGTGGTGTTTTTGATGGTAGTCGTGTTAGTGGAGGTTGTGGTGGGGGGTACAGAGGTGATGAATGTGGTGGGTGCATAGGTGGTGTTGGTGATGGTAATAGTGGTGTTGAAGCTTATGGTAGGTGTTACAGTGGTAATGGAGGTGGAGGGTGCAGTGGTGGTGTTGGAAATGGTAGTAGTGGTGTTGGAGGTTGTGGTGGGGGGCACAGTGGTCATGGAGGTGGTGGGTTCAGAAGTGGTATTGGTGATGGTAGTAGTGGTGTTGGAGGTTGTGGTGCGGGGTACAGTGGTCATGGAGGTGGTGGGTGCAGAAGTGGTGTTGGTTATGGTAGTAGTATTGTTGGAGGCTCTGGTGGTGGGTACAATGGTAATGGAGGTGGTGGGTGCAGAGGTGGTGTTGGTGATGGTTGTCGTGTTGTTGGAGGCTGTGGTTGGGCGTACAATGGTAATGGAGGTTGTGGGCGCAGAAGTGGTGTTGGTGATGGCAGTAGTGTTGTTGGAAGAGGTGGTGAGTACAGTGGTAAAGGAGGTGGTGGGTGCAGAGGTGGTGTTGATGATGATAGTAGTGTTGTTGGAGGCTGTGGTGGGGGATACAGTGGTAATGGAGGTGGTGGGTGCAGAGGTATTGTTGGTGATGGTAGTAGTGTTGGTGGAGATTGTGGTGGGGCGTACAGACGTGATGGATGTGGTGGGTGCAGAGGTGGTGTTGGTGATGGTAATCGTGGTGTTGGAGGTTGTGGTGGAGGGCAGAGTTGTTATGGAGGTGGTGGGTGGAGAAGTGGTGTTGGTGATGGTAGTAGAATTGTTGGAGGCTACAATGGTAATGGAGGTGGTGGGTGTAGAAGTGGTGTAGGTGATGGTTGTCGTGTTGTTGGAGGCTGTGGTTGGGCGTACAGTGGTAATGGAGGTTGTGGGTGCAGAAGTGGTGTTGGTGATGGCAGTAGTGTTGTTGGAAGAGGTGGTGAGTACAGTGGTAATGGAGGTGGTGGGTGCAGAGGTGTTGTTGGTGATGGTAGTAGTGTTATTGGAGGCTGTGGTATGGGGTACAATGATAATGGAGGTGGTGGGTGCAGAGGTGGTGTTGGTAATGGTAGTAGTGTTGTTGGAGGCTGTGGTGGTGGGTACAGTGGTAATGGAGGTGGTGGGTGCAGAGGTGGTGTTGGTGATGGTAATAGTGTTGTTTGAGGCTGGTGTGGTTGGTACAGTGGTAATGGAGGTGGTGGGTGCAGAGGTGGTGTTGGTAATGGTAGTAGTGTTGTTGGAGGCTGTGGTGGTGGGTACAATGGTAATGGAGGTGGTGGGCGCAGAGGTGGTGTTGGTGATGGTAGTGGTGTTATTGGACGTTGTGGTGGGGGGCAGAGTGGTTATGGAGGTGGTGGGTGCAGAGGTGGTGTTTTTGATTGTAGTAGTGTTGGTGGAGGTTGTCGTAGGGGGTACAGAGGTGATGGATGTGGTGGGTGCAGAGGTGGTGTTGGTGATGGTAATAGTGGTGTTGAAGCTTATGGTAGGTGGTACAGTGGTAATGGAGGTGGTGGGTGCAGAGGTGGTGTTTTTGATGGTAGTCGTGTTGGTGGAGGTTGTGGTGGGGGGTACAGAGGTGATGAATGTGGTGGGTGCATGGGTGGTGTTGGTGATGGTAATAGTGGTGTTGAAGCTTATGGTAGGTGGTACAGTGGTAATGGAGGTGGAGGGTGCAGTGGTGGTGTTGGAAATGGTAGTAGTGGTGTTGGAGGTTGTGGTGGGGGGCACAGTGGTCATGGAGGTGGTGGGTTCAGAAGTGGTATTGGTGATGGTAGTAGTGGTGTTGGAGGTTGTGGTGCGGGGTACAGTGGTCATGGAGGTGGTGGGTGCAGAAGTGGTGTTGGTTATGGTAGTAGTATTGTTGGAGGCTCTGGTGGTGGGTACAATGGTAATGGAGGTGGTGGGTGCAGAGGTGGTGTTGGTGATGGTTGTCGTGTTGTTGGAGGCTGTGGTTGGGCGTACAATGGTAATGGAGGTTGTGGGCGCAGAAGTGGTGTTGGTGATGGCAGTAGTGTTGTTGGAAGAGGTGGTGAGTACAGTGGTAAAGGAGGTGGTGGGTGCAGAGGTGGTGTTGATGATGATAGTAGTGTTGTTGGAGGCTGTGGTGGGGGATACAGTGGTAATGGAGGTGGTGGGTGCAGAGGTATTGTTGGTGATGGTAGTAGTGTTGGTGGAGATTGTGGTGGGGCGTACAGACGTGATGGATGTGGTGGGTGCAGAGGTGGTGTTGGTGATGGTAATCGTGGTGTTGGAGCTTATGGTTGGGGGTACACTGGTAATGGAGGTGGAGGGTGCAGTGGTCGTGTTGGTGATGGTAATTGTGGTGTTGGAGGTTGTGGTGGAGGGCAGAGTTGTTATGGAGGTGGTGGGTGGAGAAGTGGTGTTGGTGATGGTAGTAGAATTGTTGGAGGCTACAATGGTAATGGAGGTGGTGGGTGTAGAAGTGGTGTAGGTGATGGTTGTCGTGTTGTTGGAGGCTGTGGTTGGGCGTACAGTGGTAATGGAGGTTGTGGGTGCAGAAGTGGTGTTGGTGATGGCAGTAGTGTTGTTGGAAGAGGTGGTGAGTACAGTGGTAATGGAGGTGGTGGGTGCAGAGGTGTTGTTGGTGATGGTAGTAGTGTTATTGGAGGCTGTGGTATGGGGTACAATGATAATGGAGGTGGTGGGTGCAGAGGTGGTGTTGGTAATGGTAGTAGTGTTGTTGGAGGCTGTGGTGGTGGGTACAGTGGTAATGGAGGTGGTGGGTGCAGAGGTGGTGTTGGTGATGGTAATAGTGTTGTTTGAGGCTGGTGTGGTTGGTACAGTGGTAATGGAGGTGGTGGGTGCAGAGGTGGTGTTGGTAATGGTAGTAGTGTTGTTGGAGGCTGTGGTGGTGGGTACAATGGTAATGGAGGTGGTGGGCGCAGAGGTGGTGTTGGTGATGGTAGTGGTGTTATTGGACGTTGTGGTGGGGGGCAGAGTGGTTATGGAGGTGGTGGGTGCAGAGGTGGTGTTTTTGATTGTAGTAGTGTTGGTGGAGGTTGTGGTAGGGGGTACAGAGGTGATGGATGTGGTGGGTGCAGAGGTGGTGTTGGTGATGGTAATAGTGGTGTTGAAGCTTATGGTAGGTGGTACAGTGGTAATGGAGGTGGAGGGTGCAGTGGTGGTGTTGGTGATGGTAGCAGTGTTGGTGGACGCTGTGGTGGTGAGTACAGTGGTAATGGAGGTGGTGCGTCCAGAGGTGGTGTGGGTGAGGGTAGTAGTGTTGTTGGAGGCTGTGGTTGGGCGTACAGTGGTAATGGAGGTGGAGGGTGCAGTGGTGGTGTTGGTGATGGTAGTAGTGGTGTTGGAGGTTGTGCTGGGGGATACAGTGGTAATGGAGATGGTGGGTGCAGAGGTGGTGTTGGTGATGGTAGTAGTGTTGTTGGAGACTGTGGTGGGGGATACAGTGGTAATGGAGATGGTGGGTGCAGAGGTGGTGTTGGTGATGGTAGTAGTGTTGTTGGAGACTGTGGTGGTAGGTACAGCGGTCATGGAGGTGGTGGGTGCAGAGGTGGTGTTGGTGATGGTAGTAGTGTTGTTGGAGGCTGTGGTTGGGCGTACAGTGGTAATGGAGATGGTTGGTGCAGTGGTCGTGTTGGAAATGGTAGTAGTGTTGTTGGAGGCTGTGGTGGGGGCTACAGTGGTAATGGAGGTGGTGGGTGATGAGGTGGTGTTGGTGATGGTAGTAGTGTTGTTGGAAGTAGTAGTGGATACAGTGGTTATGGAGGTTGTGGGTGCAGAAGTGGTGTTGGTGATGGCAGTAGTGTTGTTGGAAGAGGTGGTGAGTACAGTGGTAATGGAGGTGGTGGGTGCAGAGGTGGTGTTTTTGATGGTAGTCGTGTTAGTGGAGGTTGTGGTGGGGGGTACAGAGGTGATGAATGTGGTGGGTGCATAGGTGGTGTTGGTGATGGTAATAGTGGTGTTGAAGCTTATGGTAGGTGTTACAGTGGTAATGGAGGTGGAGGGTGCAGTGGTGGTGTTGGAAATGGTAGTAGTGGTGTTGGAGGTTGTGGTGGGGGGCACAGTGGTCATGGAGGTGGTGGGTTCAGAAGTGGTATTGGTGATGGTAGTAGTGGTGTTGGAGGTTGTGGTGCGGGGTACAGTGGTCATGGAGGTGGTGGGTGCAGAAGTGGTGTTGGTTATGGTAGTAGTATTGTTGGAGGCTCTGGTGGTGGGTACAATGGTAATGGAGGTGGTGGGTGCAGAGGTGGTGTTGGTGATGGTTGTCGTGTTGTTGGAGGCTGTGGTTGGGCGTACAATGGTAATGGAGGTTGTGGGCGCAGAAGTGGTGTTGGTGATGGCAGTAGTGTTGTTGGAAGAGGTGGTGAGTACAGTGGTAAAGGAGGTGGTGGGTGCAGAGGTGGTGTTGATGATGATAGTAGTGTTGTTGGAGGCTGTGGTGGGGGATACAGTGGTAATGGAGGTGGTGGGTGCAGAGGTATTGTTGGTGATGGTAGTAGTGTTGGTGGAGATTGTGGTGGGGCGTACAGACGTGATGGATGTGGTGGGTGCAGAGGTGGTGTTGGTGATGGTAATCGTGGTGTTGGAGGTTGTGGTGGAGGGCAGAGTTGTTATGGAGGTGGTGGGTGGAGAAGTGGTGTTGGTGATGGTAGTAGAATTGTTGGAGGCTACAATGGTAATGGAGGTGGTGGGTGTAGAAGTGGTGTAGGTGATGGTTGTCGTGTTGTTGGAGGCTGTGGTTGGGCGTACAGTGGTAATGGAGGTTGTGGGTGCAGAAGTGGTGTTGGTGATGGCAGTAGTGTTGTTGGAAGAGGTGGTGAGTACAGTGGTAATGGAGGTGGTGGGTGCAGAGGTGTTGTTGGTGATGGTAGTAGTGTTATTGGAGGCTGTGGTATGGGGTACAATGATAATGGAGGTGGTGGGTGCAGAGGTGGTGTTGGTAATGGTAGTAGTGTTGTTGGAGGCTGTGGTGGTGGGTACAGTGGTAATGGAGGTGGTGGGTGCAGAGGTGGTGTTGGTGATGGTAATAGTGTTGTTTGAGGCTGGTGTGGTTGGTACAGTGGTAATGGAGGTGGTGGGTGCAGAGGTGGTGTTGGTAATGGTAGTAGTGTTGTTGGAGGCTGTGGTGGTGGGTACAATGGTAATGGAGGTGGTGGGCGCAGAGGTGGTGTTGGTGATGGTAGTGGTGTTATTGGACGTTGTGGTGGGGGGCAGAGTGGTTATGGAGGTGGTGGGTGCAGAGGTGGTGTTTTTGATTGTAGTAGTGTTGGTGGAGGTTGTCGTAGGGGGTACAGAGGTGATGGATGTGGTGGGTGCAGAGGTGGTGTTGGTGATGGTAATAGTGGTGTTGAAGCTTATGGTAGGTGGTACAGTGGTAATGGAGGTGGAGGGTGCAGTGGTGGTGTTGGTGATGGTAGCAGTGTTGGTGGACGCTGTGGTGGTGAGTACAGTGGTAATGGAGGTGGTGCGTCCAGAGGTGGTGTGGGTGAGGGTAGTAGTGTTGTTGGAGGCTGTGGTTGGGCGTACAGTGGTAATGGAGGTGGAGGGTGCAGTGGTGGTGTTGGTGATGGTAGTAGTGGTGTTGGAGTTTGTGCTGGGGGATACAGTGGTAATGGAGATGGTGGGTGCAGAGGTGGTGTTGGTGATGGTAGTAGTGTTGTTGGAGACTGTGGTGGGGGATACAGTGGTAATGGAGATGGTTGGTGCAGTGGTCGTGTTGGAAATGGTAGTAGTGTTGTTGGAGGCTCTGGTGGTGGGTACAATGGTAATGGAGGTGGTGGGTGCAGAGGTGGTGTTGGTGATGGTTGTCGTGTTGTTGGAGGCTGTGGTTGGGCGTACAATGGTAATGGAGGTTGTGGGCGCAGAAGTGGTGTTGGTGATGGCAGTAGTGTTGTTGGAAGAGGTGGTGAGTACAGTGGTAAAGGAGGTGGTGGGTGCAGAGGTGGTGTTGATGATGATAGTAGTGTTGTTGGAGGCTGTGGTATGGGGTACAATGATAATGGAGGTGGTGGGTGCAGAGGTGGTGTTGGTAATGGTAGTAGTGTTGTTGGAGGCTGTGGTGGTGGGTACAGTGGTAATGGAGGTGGTGGGTGCAGAGGTGGTGTTGGTGATGGTAATAGTGTTGTTTGAGGCTGGTGTGGTTGGTACAGTGGTAATGGAGGTGGTGGGTGCAGAGGTGGTGTTGGTAATGGTAGTAGTGTTGTTGGAGGCTGTGGTGGTGGGTACAATGGTAATGGAGGTGGTGGGCGCAGAGGTGGTGTTGGTGATGGTAGTGGTGTTATTGGACGTTGTGGTGGGGGGCAGAGTGGTTATGGAGGTGGTGGGTGCAGAGGTGGTGTTTTTGATTGTAGTAGTGTTGGTGGAGGTTGTCGTAGGGGGTACAGAGGTGATGGATGTGGTGGGTGCAGAGGTGGTGTTGGTGATGGTAATAGTGGTGTTGAAGCTTATGGTAGGTGGTACAGTGGTAATGGAGGTGGAGGGTGCAGTGGTGGTGTTGGTGATGGTAGCAGTGTTGGTGGACGCTGTGGTGGTGAGTACAGTGGTAATGGAGGTGGTGCGTCCAGAGGTGGTGTGGGTGAGGGTAGTAGTGTTGTTGGAGGCTGTGGTTGGGCGTACAGTGGTAATGGAGGTGGAGGGTGCAGTGGTGGTGTTGGTGATGGTAGTAGTGGTGTTGGAGTTTGTGCTGGGGGATACAGTGGTAATGGAGATGGTGGGTGCAGAGGTGGTGTTGGTGATGGTAGTAGTGTTGTTGGAGACTGTGGTGGGGGATACAGTGGTAATGGAGATGGTTGGTGCAGTGGTCGTGTTGGAAATGGTAGTAGTGTTGTTGGAGGCTCTGGTGGTGGGTACAATGGTAATGGAGGTGGTGGGTGCAGAGGTGGTGTTGGTGATGGTTGTCGTGTTGTTGGAGGCTGTGGTTGGGCGTACAATGGTAATGGAGGTTGTGGGCGCAGAAGTGGTGTTGGTGATGGCAGTAGTGTTGTTGGAAGAGGTGGTGAGTACAGTGGTAAAGGAGGTGGTGGGTGCAGAGGTGGTGTTGATGATGATAGTAGTGTTGTTGGAGGCTGTGGTGGGGGATACAGTGGTAATGGAGGTGGTGGGTGCAGAGGTATTGTTGGTGATGGTAGTAGTGTTGGTGGAGATTGTGGTGGGGCGTACAGACGTGATGGATGTGGTGGGTGCAGAGGTGGTGTTGGTGATGGTAATCGTGGTGTTGGAGGTTGTGGTGGAGGGCAGAGTTGTTATGGAGGTGGTGGGTGGAGAAGTGGTGTTGGTGATGGTAGTAGAATTGTTGGAGGCTACAATGGTAATGGAGGTGGTGGGTGTAGAAGTGGTGTAGGTGATGGTTGTCGTGTTGTTGGAGGCTGTGGTTGGGCGTACAGTGGTAATGGAGGTTGTGGGTGCAGAAGTGGTGTTGGTGATGGCAGTAGTGTTGTCGGAAGAGGTGGTGAGTACAGTGGTAATGGAGGTGGTGGGTGCAGAGGTGGTGTTTTTGATGGTAGTCGTGTTGGTGGAGGTTGTGGTGGGGGGTACAGAGGTGATGAATGTGGTGGGTGCATAGGTGGTGTTGGTGATGGTAATAGTGGTGTTGAAGCTTATGGTAGGTGGTACAGTGGTAATGGAGGTGGAGGGTGCAGTGGTGGTGTTGGAAATGGTAGTAGTGGTGTTGGAGGTTGTGGTGGGGGGCACAGTGGTCATGGAGGTGGTGGGTTCAGAAGTGGTATTGGTGATGGTAGTAGTGGTGTTGGAGGTTGTGGTGCGGGGTACAGTGGTCATGGAGGTGGTGGGTGCAGAAGTGGTGTTGGTTATGGTAGTAGTATTGTTGGAGGCTCTGGTGGTGGGTACAATGGTAATGGAGGTGGTGGGTGCAGAGGTGGTGTTGGTGATGGTTGTCGTGTTGTTGGAGGCTGTGGTTGGGCGTACAATGGTAATGGAGGTTGTGGGCGCAGAAGTGGTGTTGGTGATGGCAGTAGTGTTGTTGGAAGAGGTGGTGAGTACAGTGGTAAAGGAGGTGGTGGGTGCAGAGGTGGTGTTGATGATGATAGTAGTGTTGTTGGAGGCTGTGGTGGGGGATACAGTGGTAATGGAGGTGGTGGGTGCAGAGGTATTGTTGGTGATGGTAGTAGTGTTGGTGGAGATTGTGGTGGGGCGTACAGACGTGATGGATGTGGTGGGTGCAGAGGTGGTGTTGGTGATGGTAATCGTGGTGTTGGAGGTTGTGGTGGAGGGCAGAGTTGTTATGGAGGTGGTGGGTGGAGAAGTGGTGTTGGTGATGGTAGTAGAATTGTTGGAGGCTACAATGGTAATGGAGGTGGTGGGTGTAGAAGTGGTGTAGGTGATGGTTGTCGTGTTGTTGGAGGCTGTGGTTGGGCGTACAGTGGTAAAGGAGGTTGTGGGTGCAGAAGTGGTGTTGGTGATGGCAGTAGTGTTGTTGGAAGAGGTGGTGAGTACAGTGGTAATGGAGGTGGTGGGTGCAGAGGTGGTGTTTTTGATGGTAGTCGTGTTAGTGGAGGTTGTGGTGGGGGGTACAGAGGTGATGAATGTGGTGGGTGCATAGGTGGTGTTGGTGATGGTAATAGTGGTGTTGAAGCTTATGGTAGGTGGTACAGTGGTAATGGAGGTGGAGGGTGCAGTGGTGGTGTTGGAAATGGTAGTAGTGGTGTTGGAGGTTGTGGTGGGGGGCACAGTGGTCATGGAGGTGGTGGGTTCAGAAGTGGTATTGGTGATGGTAGTAGTGGTGTTGGAGGTTGTGGTGCGGGGTACAGTGGTCATGGAGGTGGTGGGTGCAGAAGTGGTGTTGGTTATGGTAGTAGTATTGTTGGAGGCTCTGGTGGTGGGTACAATGGTAATGGAGGTGGTGGGTGCAGAGGTGGTGTTGGTGATGGTTGTCGTGTTGTTGGAGGCTGTGGTTGGGCGTACAATGGTAATGGAGGTTGTGGGCGCAGAAGTGGTGTTGGTGATGGCAGTAGTGTTGTTGGAAGAGGTGGTGAGTACAGTGGTAAAGGAGGTGGTGGGTGCAGAGGTGGTGTTGATGATGATAGTAGTGTTGTTGGAGGCTGTGGTGGGGGATACAGTGGTAATGGAGGTGGTGGGTGCAGAGGTATTGTTGGTGATGGTAGTAGTGTTGGTGGAGATTGTGGTGGGGCGTACAGACGTGATGGATGTGGTGGGTGCAGAGGTGGTGTTGGTGATGGTAATTGTGGTGTTGGAGGTTGTGGTGGAGGGCAGAGTTGTTATGGAGGTGGTGGGTGGAGAAGTGGTGTTGGTGATGGTAGTAGAATTGTTGGAGGCTACAATGGTAATGGAGGTGGTGGGTGTAGAAGTGGTGTAGGTGATGGTTGTCGTGTTGTTGGAGGCTGTGGTTGGGCGTACAGTGGTAATGGAGGTTGTGGGTGCAGAAGTGGTGTTGGTGATGGCAGTAGTGTTGTTGGAAGAGGTGGTGAGTACAGTGGTAATGGAGGTGGTGGGTGCAGAGGTGTTGTTGGTGATGGTAGTAGTGTTATTGGAGGCTGTGGTATGGGGTACAATGATAATGGAGGTAGTGGGTGCAGAGGTGGTGTTGGTAATGGTAGTAGTGTTGTTGGAGGCTGTGGTGGTGGGTACAGTGGTAATGGAGGTGGTGGGTGCAGAGGTGGTGTTGGTGATGGTAATAGTGTTGTTTGAGGCTGGTGTGGTTGGTACAGTGGTAATGGAGGTGGTGGGTGCAGAGGTGGTGTTGGTAATGGTAGTAGTTTTGTTGGAGGCTGTGGTGGTGGGTACAATGGTAATGGAGGTGGTGGGCGCAGAGGTGGTGTTGGTGATGGTAGTGGTGTTATTGGACGTTGTGGTGGGGGGCAGAGTGGTTATGGAGGTGGTGGGTGCAGAGGTGGTGTTTTTGATTGTAGTAGTGTTGGTGGAGGTTGTGGTAGGGGGTACAGAGGTGATGGATGTGGTGGGTGCAGAGGTGGTGTTGGTGATGGTAATAGTGGTGTTGAAGCTTATGGTAGGTGGTACAGTGGTAATGGAGGTGGAGGGTGCAGTGGTGGTGTTGGTGATGGTAGCAGTGTTGGTGGACGCTGTGGTGGTGAGTACAGTGGTAATGGAGGTGGTGCGTCCAGAGGTGGTGTGGGTGAGGGTAGTAGTGTTGTTGGAGGCTGTGGTTGGGCGTACAGTGGTAATGGAGGTGGAGGGTGCAGTGGTGGTGTTGGTGATGGTAGTAGTGGTGTTGGAGGTTGTGCTGGGGGATACAGTGGTAATGGAGATGGTGGGTGCAGAGGTGGTGTTGGTGATGGTAGTAGTGTTGTTGGAGACTGTGGTGGGGGATACAGTGGTAATGGAGATGGTGGGTGCAGAGGTGGTGTTGGTGATGGTAGTAGTGTTGTTGGAGACTGTGGTGGTAGGTACAGCGGTCATGGAGGTGGTGGGTGCAGAGGTGGTGTTGGTGATGGTAGTAGTGTTGTTGGAGGCTGTGGTTGGGCGCACAGTGGTAATGGAGATGGTTGGTGCAGTGGTCGTGTTGGAAATGGTAGTAGTGTTGTTGGAGGCTGTGGTGGGGGCTACAGTGGTAATGGAGGTGGTGGGTGATGAGGTGGTGTTGGTGATGGTAGTAGTGTTGTTGGAAGTAGTAGTGGATACAGTGGTTATGGAGGTTGTGGGTGCAGAAGTGGTGTTGGTGATGGCAGTAGTGTTGTTGGAAGAGGTGGTGAGTACAGTGGTAATGGAGGTGGTGGGTGCAGAGGTGGTGTTTTTGATGGTAGTCGTGTTAGTGGAGGTTGTGGTGGGGGGTACAGAGGTGATGAATGTGGTGGGTGCATAGGTGGTGTTGGTGATGGTAATAGTGGTGTTGAAGCTTATGGTAGGTGGTACAGTGGTAATGGAGGTGGAGGGTGCAGTGGTGGTGTTGGAAATGGTAGTAGTGGTGTTGGAGGTTGTGGTGGGTGGCACAGTGGTCATGGAGGTGGTGGGTTCAGAAGTGGTATTGGTGATGGTAGTAGTGGTGTTGGAGGTTGTGGTGCGGGGTACAGTGGTCATGGAGGTGGTGGGTGCAGAAGTGGTGTTGGTTATGGTAGTAGTATTGTTGGAGGCTCTGGTGGTGGGTACAATGGTAATGGAGGTGGTGGGTGCAGAGGTGGTGTTGGTGATGGTTGTCGTGTTGTTGGAGGCTGTGGTTGGGCGTACAATGGTAATGGAGGTTGTGGGCGCAGAAGTGGTGTTGGTGATGGCAGTAGTGTTGTTGGAAGAGGTGGTGAGTACAGTGGTAAAGGAGGTGGTGGGTGCAGAGGTGGTGTTGATGATGATAGTAGTGTTGTTGGAGGCTGTGGTGGGGGATACAGTGGTAATGGAGGTGGTGGGTGCAGAGGTATTGTTGGTGATGGTAGTAGTGTTGGTGGAGATTGTGGTGGGGCGTACAGACGTGATGGATGTGGTGGGTGCAGAGGTGGTGTTGGTGATGGTAATCGTGGTGTTGGAGCTTATGGTTGGGGGTACACTGGTAATGGAGGTGGAGGGTGCAGTGGTCGTGTTGGTGATGGTAATTGTGGTGTTGGAGGTTGTGGTGGAGGGCAGAGTTGTTATGGAGGTGGTGGGTGGAGAAGTGGTGTTGGTGATGGTAGTAGAATTGTTGGAGGCTACAATGGTAATGGAGGTGGTGGGTGTAGAAGTGGTGTAGGTGATGGTTGTCGTGTTGTTGGAGGCTGTGGTTGGGCGTACAGTGGTAATGGAGGTTGTGGGTGCAGAAGTGGTGTTGGTGATGGCAGTAGTGTTGTTGGAAGAGGTGGTGAGTACAGTGGTAATGGAGGTGGTGGGTGCAGAGGTGTTGTTGGTGATGGTAGTAGTGTTATTGGAGGCTGTGGTATGGGGTACAATGATAATGGAGGTGGTGGGTGCAGAGGTGGTGTTGGTAATGGTAGTAGTGTTGTTGGAGGCTGTGGTGGTGGGTACAGTGGTAATGGAGGTGGTGGGTGCAGAGGTGGTGTTGGTGATGGTAATAGTGTTGTTTGAGGCTGGTGTGGTTGGTACAGTGGTAATGGAGGTGGTGGGTGCAGAGGTGGTGTTGGTAATGGTAGTAGTGTTGTTGGAGGCTGTGGTGGTGGGTACAATGGTAATGGAGGTGGTGGGCGCAGAGGTGGTGTTGGTGATGGTAGTGGTGTTATTGGACGTTGTGGTGGGGGGCAGAGTGGTTATGGAGGTGGTGGGTGCAGAGGTGGTGTTTTTGATTGTAGTAGTGTTGGTGGAGGTTGTGGTAGGGGGTACAGAGGTGATGGATGTGGTGGGTGCAGAGGTGGTGTTGGTGATGGTAATAGTGGTGTTGAAGCTTATGGTAGGTGGTACAGTGGTAATGGAGGTGGAGGGTGCAGTGGTGGTGTTGGTGATGGTAGCAGTGTTGGTGGACGCTGTGGTGGTGAGTACAGTGGTAATGGAGGTGGTGCGTCCAGAGGTGGTGTGGGTGAGGGTAGTAGTGTTGTTGGAGGCTGTGGTTGGGCGTACAGTGGTAATGGAGGTGGAGGGTGCAGTGGTGGTGTTGGTGATGGTAGTAGTGGTTTTGGAGGTTGTGCTGGGGGATACAGTGGTAATGGAGATGGTGGGTGCAGAGGTGGTGTTGGTGATGGTAGTAGTGTTGTTGGAGACTGTGGTGGGGGATACAGTGGTAATGGAGATGGTGGGTGCAGAGGTGGTGTTGGTGATGGTAGTAGTGTTGTTGGAGACTGTGGTGGTAGGTACAGCGGTCATGGAGGTGGTGGGTGCAGAGGTGGTGTTGGTGATGGTAGTAGTGTTGTTGGAGGCTGTGGTTGGGCGCACAGTGGTAATGGAGATGGTTGGTGCAGTGGTCGTGTTGGAAATGGTAGTAGTGTTGTTGGAGGCTGTGGTGGGGGCTACAGTGGTAATGGAGGTGGTGGGTGATGAGGTGGTGTTGGTGATGGTAGTAGTGTTGTTGGAAGTAGTAGTGGATACAGTGGTTATGGAGGTTGTGGGTGCAGAAGTGGTGTTGGTGATGGCAGTAGTGTTGTTGGAAGAGGTGGTGAGTACAGTGGTAATGGAGGTGGTGGGTGCAGAGGTGGTGTTTTTGATGGTAGTCGTGTTAGTGGAGGTTGTGGTGGGGGGTACAGAGGTGATGAATGTGGTGGGTGCATAGGTGGTGTTGGTGATGGTAATAGTGGTGTTGAAGCTTATGGTAGGTGTTACAGTGGTAATGGAGGTGGAGGGTGCAGTGGTGGTGTTGGAAATGGTAGTAGTGGTGTTGGAGGTTGTGGTGGGTGGCACAGTGGTCATGGAGGTGGTGGGTTCAGAAGTGGTATTGGTGATGGTAGTAGTGGTGTTGGAGGTTGTGGTGCGGGGTACAGTGGTCATGGAGGTGGTGGGTGCAGAAGTGGTGTTGGTTATGGTAGTAGTATTGTTGGAGGCTCTGGTGGTGGGTACAATGGTAATGGAGGTGGTGGGTGCAGAGGTGGTGTTGGTGATGGTTGTCGTGTTGTTGGAGGCTGTGGTTGGGCGTACAATGGTAATGGAGGTTGTGGGCGCAGAAGTGGTGTTGGTGATGGCAGTAGTGTTGTTGGAAGAGGTGGTGAGTACAGTGGTAAAGGAGGTGGTGGGTGCAGAGGTGGTGTTGATGATGATAGTAGTGTTGTTGGAGGCTGTGGTGGGGGATACAGTGGTAATGGAGGTGGTGGGTGCAGAGGTATTGTTGGTGATGGTAGTAGTGTTGGTGGAGATTGTGGTGGGGCGTACAGACGTGATGGATGTGGTGGGTGCAGAGGTGGTGTTGGTGATGGTAATCGTGGTGTTGGAGGTTGTGGTGTAGGGCAGAGTTGTTATGGAGGTGGTGGGTGGAGAAGTGGTGTTGGTGATGGTAGTAGAATTGTTGGAGGCTACAATGGTAATGGAGGTGGTGGGTGTAGAAGTGGTGTAGGTGATGGTTGTCGTGTTGTTGGAGGCTGTGGTTGGGCGTACAGTGGTAATGGAGGTTGTGGGTGCAGAAGTGGTGTTGGTGATGGCAGTAGTGTTGTCGGAAGAGGTGGTGAGTACAGTGGTAATGGAGGTGGTGGGTGCAGAAGTGGTGTTTTTGATGGTAGTCGTGTTGGTGGAGGTTGTGGTGGGGGGTACAGAGGTGATGAATATGGTGGGTGCATAGGTGGTGTTGGTGATGGTAATAGTGGTGTTGAAGCTTATGGTAGGTGGTACAGTGGTAATGGAGGTGGAGGGTGCAGTGGTGGTGTTGGAAATGGTAGTAGTGGTGTTGGAGGTTGTGGTGGGGGGCACAGTGGTCATGGAGGTGGTGGGTTCAGAAGTGGTATTGGTGATGGTAGTAGTGGTGTTGGAGGTTGTGGTGCGGGGTACAGTGGTCATGGAGGTGGTGGGTGCAGAAGTGGTGTTGGTTATGGTAGTAGTATTGTTGGAGGCTCTGGTGGTGGGTACAATGGTAATGGAGGTGGTGGGTGCAGAGGTGGTGTTGGTGATGGTTGTCGTATTGTTGGGGGCTGTGGTTGGGCGTACAATGGTAATGGAGGTTGTGGGCGCAGAAGTGGTGTTGGTGATGGCAGTAGTGTTGTTGGAAGAGGTGGTGAGTACAGTGGTAAAGGAGGTGGTGGGTGCAGAGGTGGTGTTGATGATGATAGTAGTGTTGTTGGAGGCTGTGGTGGGGGATACAGTGGTAATGGAGGTGGTGGGTGCAGAGGTATTGTTGGTGATGGTAGTAGTGTTGGTGGAGATTGTGGTGGGGCGTACAGACGTGATGGATGTGGTGGGTGCAGAGGTGGTGTTGGTGATGGTAATCGTGGTGTTGGAGCTTATGGTTGGGGGTACACTGGTAATGGAGGTGGAGGGTGCAGTGGTCGTGTTGGTGATGGTAATTGTGGTGTTGGAGGTTGTGGTGGAGGGCAGAGTTGTTATGGAGGTGGTGGGTGGAGAAGTGGTGTTGGTGATGGTAGTAGAATTGTTGGAGGCTACAATGGTAATGGAGGTGGTGGGTGTAGAAGTGGTGTAGGTGATGGTTGTCGTGTTGTTGGAGGCTGTGGTTGGGCGTACAGTGGTAATGGAGGTTGTGGGTGCAGAAGTGGTGTTGGTGATGGCAGTAGTGTTGTTGGAAGAGGTGGTGAGTACAGTGGTAATGGAGGTGGTGGGTGCAGAGGTGTTGTTGGTGATGGTAGTAGTGTTATTGGAGGCTGTGGTATGGGGTACAATGATAATGGAGGTGGTGGGTGCAGAGGTGGTGTTGGTAATGGTAGTAGTGTTGTTGGAGGCTGTGGTGGTGGGTACAGTGGTAATGGTGGTGGTGGGTGCAGAGGTGGTGTTGGTGATGGTAATAGTGTTGTTTGAGGCTGGTGTGGTTGGTACAGTGGTAATGGAGGTGGTGGGTGCAGAGGTGGTGTTGGTAATGGTAGTAGTGTTGTTGGAGGCTGTGGTGGTGGGTACAATGGTAATGGAGGTGGTGGGCGCAGAGGTGGTGTTGGTGATGGTAGTGGTGTTATTGGACGTTGTGGTGGGGGGCAGAGTGGTTATGGAGGTGGTGGGTGCAGAGGTGGTGTTTTTGATTGTAGTAGTGTTGGTGGAGGTTGTGGTAGGGGGTACAGAGGTGATGGATGTGGTGGGTGCAGAGGTGGTGTTGGTGATGGTAATAGTGGTGTTGAAGCTTATGGTAGGTGGTACAGTGGTAATGGAGGTGGAGGGTGCAGTGGTGGTGTTGGTGATGGTAGCAGTGTTGGTGGACGCTGTGGTGGTGAGTACAGTGGTAATGGAGGTGGTGCGTCCAGAGGTGGTGTGGGTGAGGGTAGTAGTGTTGTTGGAGGCTGTGGTTGGGCGTACAGTGGTAATGGAGGTGGAGGGTGCAGTGGTGGTGTTGGTGATGGTAGTAGTGTTGTTGGAGACTGTGGTGGGGGATACAGTGGTAATGGAGATGGTGGGTGCAGAGGTGGTGTTGGTGATGGTAGTAGTGTTGTTGGAGACTGTGGTGGTAGGTACAGCGGTCATGGAGGTGGTGGGTGCAGAGGTGGTGTTGGTGATGGTAGTAGTGTTGTTGGAGGCTGTGGTTGGGCGCACAGTGGTAATGGAGATGGTTGGTGCAGTGGTCGTGTTGGAAATGGTAGTAGTGTTGTTGGAGGCTGTGGTGGGGGCTACAGTGGTAATGGAGGTGGTGGGTGATGAGGTGGTGTTGGTGATGGTAGTAGTGTTGTTGGAAGTAGTAGTGGATACAGTGGTTATGGAGGTTGTGGGTGCAGAAGTGGTGTTGGTGATGGCAGTAGTGTTGTTGGAAGAGGTGGTGAGTACAGTGGTAATGGAGGTGGTGGGTGCAGAGGTGGTGTTTTTGATGGTAGTCGTGTTAGTGGAGGTTGTGGTGGGGGGTACAGAGGTGATGAATGTGGTGGGTGCATAGGTGGTGTTGGTGATGGTAATAGTGGTGTTGAAGCTTATGGTAGGTGTTACAGTGGTAATGGAGGTGGAGGGTGCAGTGGTGGTGTTGGAAATGGTAGTAGTGGTGTTGGAGGTTGTGGTGGGTGGCACAGTGGTCATGGAGGTGGTGGGTTCAGAAGTGGTATTGGTGATGGTAGTAGTGGTGTTGGAGGTTGTGGTGCGGGGTACAGTGGTCATGGAGGTGGTGGGTGCAGAAGTGGTGTTGGTTATGGTAGTAGTATTGTTGGAGGCTCTGGTGGTGGGTACAATGGTAATGGAGGTGGTGGGTGCAGAGGTGGTGTTGGTGATGGTTGTCGTGTTGTTGGAGGCTGTGGTTGGGCGTACAATGGTAATGGAGGTTGTGGGCGCAGAAGTGGTGTTGGTGATGGCAGTAGTGTTGTTGGAAGAGGTGGTGAGTACAGTGGTAAAGGAGGTGGTGGGTGCAGAGGTGGTGTTGATGATGATAGTAGTGTTGTTGGAGGCTGTGGTGGGGGATACAGTGGTAATGGAGGTGTTGGTGATGGTAGTAGTGTTGGTGGAGATTGTGGTGGGGCGTACAGACGTGATGGATGTGGTGGGTGCAGAGGTGGTGTTGGTGATGGTAATCGTGGTGTTGGAGGTTGTGGTGGAGGGCAGAGTTGTTATGGAGGTGGTGGGTGGAGAAGTGGTGTTGGTGATGGTAGTAGAATTGTTGGAGGCTACAATGGTAATGGAGGTGGTGGGTGTAGAAGTGGTGTAGGTGATGGTTGTCGTGTTGTTGGAGGCTGTGGTTGGGCGTACAGTGGTAATGGAGGTTGTGGGTGCAGAAGTGGTGTTGGTGATGGCAGTAGTGTTGTCGGAAGAGGTGGTGAGTACAGTGGTAATGGAGGTGGTGGGTGCAGAGGTGGTGTTTTTGATGGTAGTCGTGTTGGTGGAGGTTGTGGTGGGGGGTACAGAGGTGATGAATATGGTGGGTGCATAGGTGGTGTTGGTGATGGTAATAGTGGTGTTGAAGCTTATGGTAGGTGGTACAGTGGTAATGGAGGTGGAGGGTGCAGTGGTGGTGTTGGAAATGGTAGTAGTGGTGTTGGAGGTTGTGGTGGGGGGCACAGTGGTCATGGAGGTGGTGGGTTCAGAAGTGGTATTGGTGATGGTAGTAGTGGTGTTCGAGGTTGTGGTGCGGGGTACAGTGGTCATGGAGGTGGTGGGTGCAGAAGTGGTGTTGGTTATGGTAGTAGTATTGTTGGAGGCTCTGGTGGTGGGTACAATGGTAATGGAGGTGGTGGGTGCAGAGGTGGTGTTGGTGATAGTTGTCGTGTTGTTGGAGGCTGTGGTTGGGCGTACAATGGTAATGGAGGTTGTGGGCGCAGAAGTGGTGTTGGTGATGGCAGTAGTGTTGTTGGAAGAGGTGGTGAGTACAGTGGTAAAGGAGGTGGTGGGTGCAGAGGTGGTGTTGATGATGATAGTAGTGTTGTTGGAGGCTGTGGTGGGGGATACACTGGTAATGGAGGTGGTGGGTGCAGAGGTATTGTTGGTGATGGTAGTAGTGTTGGTGGAGATTGTGGTGGGGCATACAGACGTGATGGATGTGGTGGGTGCAGAGGTGGTGTTGGTGATGGTAATCGTGGTGTTGGAGCTTATGGTTGGGGGTACACTGGTAATGGAGGTGGAGGGTGCAGTGGTCGTGTTGGTGATGGTAATTGTGGTGTTGGAGGTTGTGGTGGAGGGCAGAGTTGTTATGGAGGTGGTGGGTGGAGAAGTGGTGTTGGTGATGGTAGTAGAATTGTTGGAGGCTACAATGGTAATGGAGGTGGTGGGTGTAGAAGTGGTGTAGGTGATGGTTGTCGTGTTGTTGGAGGCTGTGGTTGGGCGTACAGTGGTAATGGAGGTTGTGGGTGCAGAAGTGGTGTTGGTGATGGCAGTAGTGTTGTTGGAAGAGGTGGTGAGTACAGTGGTAATGGAGGTGGTGGGTGCAGAGGTGTTGTTGGTGATGGTAGTAGTGTTATTGGAGGCTGTGGTATGGGGTACAATGATAATGGAGGTGGTGGGTGCAGAGGTGGTGTTGGTAATGGTAGTAGTGTTGTTGGAGGCTGTGGTGGTGGGTACAGTGGTAATGGAGGTGGTGGGTGCAGAGGTGGTGTTGGTGATGGTAATAGTGTTGTTTGAGGCTGGTGTGGTTGGTACAGTGGTAATGGAGGTGGTGGGTGCAGAGGTGGTGTTGGTAATGGTAGTAGTGTTGTTGGAGGCTGTGGTGGTGGGTACAATGGTAATGGAGGTGGTGGGCGCAGAGGTGGTGTTGGTGATGGTAGTGGTGTTATTGGACGTTGTGGTGGGGGGCAGAGTGGTTATGGAGGTGGTGGGTGCAGAGGTGGTGTTTTTGATTGTAGTAGTGTTGGTGGAGGTTGTGGTAGGGGGTACAGAGGTGATGGATGTGGTGGGTGCAGAGGTGGTGTTGGTGATGGTAATAGTGGTGTTGAAGCTTATGGTAGGTGGTACAGTGGTAATGGAGGTGGAGGGTGCAGTGGTGGTGTTGGTGATGGTAGCAGTGTTGGTGGACGCTGTGGTGGTGAGTACAGTGGTAATGGAGGTGGTGCGTCCAGAGGTGGTGTGGGTGAGGGTAGTAGTGTTGTTGGAGGCTGTGGTTGGGCGTACAGTGGTAATGGAGGTGGAGGGTGCAGTGGTGGTGTTGGTGATGGTAGTAGTGGTGTTGGAGGTTGTGCTGGGGGATACAGTGGTAATGGAGATGGTGGGTGCAGAGGTGGTGTTGGTGATGGTAGTAGTGTTGTTGGAGACTGTGGTGGGTGATACAGTGGTAATGGAGATGGTGGGTGCAGAGGTGGTGTTGGTGATGGTAGTAGTGTTGTTGGAGACTGTGGTGGTAGGTACAGCGGTCATGGAGGTGGTGGGTGCAGAGGTGGTGTTGGTGATGGTAATACTGGTGTTGGAGCTAATGGTTGGGGGTACAGTGGTAATGGAGGTGGAGGGTGCAGTGGTGGTGTTGATGATGGTAGTAGTGGTGTTGGAGGTTGTGGTGGGGGATACCGTGGTCATGGAGATGGTGGGTGCGGAGGTGGTGTTTTTGATGGTAGTAGTGGTGTTGGAGGTTGTGCTGGGGGATACAGAGGTCATGGAGGTGGTGGGTGCATAGGTGGTGTTGGTGATGGTAATAGTGGTGTTGGAGCTTATGGTTGGGGGTACAGTGGTAATGGAGGTGGAGGGTGCAGTGGTGGTGTTGATGATGGTAGTACTGGTGTTGGAAGTTGTGGTGGGGGATACAGTGGTTATGGAGGTGGTGGGTGCAGAGGTGGTGTTGGTAATGGTAGTCATGTTGGTGGAGGTTGTGGTGGGGGGCAAAGTGGACATGGAGATGGTGGGTGCAGAGGTGGTGTTGGTAATGGTAGTAGTGTTCTTGGAGGTTGTGGTGGGGGGTACAGTGGTCATGGAGGTGGTGGGTGCAGAGGTGGTGTTGGTGATGGTAATAGTGGTGTTGGAGCTTATGGTAGGGGGTACAGTGGTCATGGAGGTGGTGGGTGCAGAAGTGGTGTTGGTGATGGTAGTAGAGGTGTTGGAGGTTGTGGTGGGGGGTACAGTGGTCATGGAGGTGGTGGGTGCAGAAGTGGTGTTGGTTATGGTAGTAATATTGTTGGAGGCTCTGGTTGTGGGTACAATGGTAATAGAGGTGGTGGGTGCAGAGGTGGTGTTGGTGATGGTAGTAGTGTTGTTGGAGGCTGTGGTTGGGCGTAGAGTGGTAATGGAGGTTGTGGGCGCAGAAGTGGTGTTGGTGATGGCAGTAGTGTTGTTGGAGGCTCTGGTGGTGGGTGCAATGCTAATGGAGGTGGTGGGTGCAGAGGTGGTGTTGGTGATGGCAGTAGTGTTGTTGGAAGAGGTGGTGAGTACAGTGGTAATGGACGTGGTGGGTGCAGAGGTATTGTTGGTGATGGTAGTAGTGTTGTTGGAGGCTGTGGTGGGGGATACAGTGGTAATGGAGGTGGTGGGTGCAGAGGTATTGTTGGTGATGGTAGTAGTGTTGGTGATTGTGGTGGGGCGTACAGAGGTGATGGATGTGGTGGGTGCAGAGGTGGTGTTGGTGATGGTAATCGTGGTGTTGGAGGCTGTTGTGGGGGATACAGTGGTAATGGAGGTGGTGGGTGCAGTGGTGGTGTTGGAAATGGTAGTAGTGTTGTTGGAAGTAGTGGTGGATACAGTGGTTATGGAGGTGGTGGGTGCAGAGGTGGTGTTGGTGATGGTTGTCGTGTTGTTGGAGGTTGTGGTATGGGGTACAATGGTAATGGAGGTGGTGGGTGCAGAGGTGGTGTTTTTGATTGTAGTAGTGTTGGTGGAGGTTGTGGTAGGGGGTACAGAGGTGATGGATGTGGTGGGTGCATAGGTGGTGTTGGTGATGGTAATAGTGTTTTTGGAGCTTATGGTTGGGGTTACAGTGGTCATGGAGGTGGTGGGTGCATAGGTGGTGTTGGTGATGGTAGTAGTGGTCTTGGAGCTTATGATTGGGGGTACACTGGTAATGGAGGTGGAGGGTGCAGTGGTGGTGTTGGTGATGGTAATTGTGGTGTTGGAGGTTGTGGTGGGGGGCACAGTGGTAATGGAGGTGGTGGGTGCAGAGGTGGTGTTGGTGATGGTAATAGTGTTGGTGGAGGTTGTGGTGGGGGGTACAGAGGTGATGGGTGTGGTGGGTACAGAGGTGATGGGTGTGGTGGGTGCAGAGGTGGTGTTCGTGATGGTAGTAGTGTTGTTTGAGGCTGTTGTGGGGGATACAGTGGTAATGGAGATCGTGGGAGCAGAGGAGGTGGTGGTGGTGGTAGCAGTGTTGTTGGAGGATGTGGTGGGGGCTACAGTGGTAATGGAGGTGGTGGGTGATGAGGTGGTGTTGATGATGGTAGTAGTGTTGTTGGAAGTAGTGGTGGGCACAGTGGTGATGGAGGTTGTGTGTTCAGGGGTTGTGGTGGTGAGCCTGGTACAGTTGTTTGATGTGGTGTTGGTTACAGTAGAGGTCAGGGTGACAGTAGGTGTGGTTGTGGTTCCAGTGGTATTGGAGGTGGTGGGTGCAGAGGTGGTCGTGCTGAGGGTAGTGGTGGTGTTGGAAGTCGTGGTGGGTACATCAGAGGTGCTGGTAAGAGTAGTTGTGGCAGCAGTTGTGGTGGCGTGTGCAGTGGTAATGGAGGTGGTGTGTGCAGGCGTTGTGGCATTGGTGAGGCTAGTAGTGTTGTTGTATGTGGTGTTGGTCACAGCAGAGGCTGTGGTGAGAATTGTTATTTCAGAAGTTGTGGTGGTGGGTTCTGTGGTCGTTGAGTTGGCAAGTGTTGTGGTTCTGGCAGTAGCTGTTACCTCAGGGAGTTCACATTCACACCGGTGTCCCCAGTAGGCGGGTGGGCACATGCATGCCTCTCCAACTGGAGTGCCGCCGTTCAAGCATGCGGTGGTCTCGTCCTTGTTCTCGCACAAGATACCCCAGTACCCCAGCCTGCAGACGCACTCCATCCCCAGGGCCGTGGCCTGATTCTGGCAGGCTGTGGAGTTGTCATACTCTGCGCATCGGGCCCCCGAGAAACCGGGTGGGCAGACGCATTCAGTACCGACAGGTGTGCCCCCATTCTGGCAGGCCGTGGTGTTGTCCGCTTTCTCACACTGCTCACCAACGTAACCAGGGGGGCAGGCGCACGTGGTTCCCACGGCCGTGCCCCCATTCTGGCAGAAGCCTGCAAGACACAACGTTCACCTTCTGGTGTTTAGCTTGAATAAGGGCAGGGTCCAAAATCCCATGAAAGTTCCCCACGCCCCTGCCGCAAATAAAGACCACCTGGAAACCTTTTGTTTTGGTCACAAATTAATATTTTGCTTGATTTAATATAAAGTTTGCTAAACTAACATGGTATATGCCATAAGATTTAAATCCACGCCCCCCATGTCAGCGCTGCCTTGTTATGTTTTTATGCCCTTGCCACCTCATATGAATAAAGCGTTTAAAGATATGCAAAAGCACTTTGGCATCCTGGGTGGTTGGCTGGTGGCCCACGCTTGCTTTGCTTGTCAAACTAAGACGTCCCGCCCTATGAGAAAGTTGATTTAAGCAACGGGAAGGTACCGGCTAGTTTTCCTTGCCAGCTGGCTTTGGAATCTGCCTGACACACCCGAAGTAAAACAAAGAACAAAGAAGGGCTGTTGACGCACATCAGAGGAGGGTAAAAAGCATAGCGCTGGGCTGAAGGTTTCACTTGCTGTGCAAACAGCTCTGTCTGCAAGAAAATCTCTTAGGGAAGTTAGACCTAGCTATCAGGGATGGTCTAGACAGTACTTGGTCCTGCCTTTGGGGCAGGGTGCTGGACTCGATGACCTCTCAAGGTCCCTTCCAGTCCTAGCATTCTATGATTCTTTGTTTAGTTTATGTTTATTTCACTTTAGAAACTTACCTTTGATCCACCTGTTTTCACTTAGAACCCCTTAACTCCCACTGGTTTTTGCTCTCGTAAAAACACCTTTGTTTTATTATCAAGCCCAGTGTAAGTAGAATCGCAGGACACTACAATGGGAATGGACCTCAAGAGGTCATTGAGTCCAGCCACCTGGCAGGACCGAGCACCATCTAGACCATCTCCACAATGTCCCCAGGCAATTTATTCCAGTGTTTAGCCACCATGACACAGGAAGTTTTTCCTAACGTCCAATCTCAACCTGCCTTGCTGCAATTTAAGCCGATCGCTCCTTGTCCTGTCCTCAGAGGCCAAAGAGAACGATTTTTCTCCCTCCTCCTCGTAGCCTTCTTTTAGGTATTTGAAAACTGTCCCCTCTCACCCTTCTCTTTTCCAAACTAAACAATCCCAATTGTTTTAATCTCCGCTCATAAGTCACATTTTCTAGACCGTTCATCATTCTTGTCACTGTTCTCTGGACCTCCTCCAATTTCTCCACATCTTTCCCAAAATGTGGGGCCCAGAACCGGACACAAGACCCCTTGCTAGGCGGTCACTCCTTACTCTGTATGTGTGCAACTGATTGTTCCTTCCTAAGTGGAGTACTTATTGACCTTCATCCTACTGACCTCAGACGGTTTGTCCGGTTTGCCCAGATCGTTTTGAAGCCTGACCCCATCCACCAAAGCACTGGCCAGCCCTCCGAGCTCAGGGCCATCTGCAACCTTTATAAGCCTGTTCTCTAGGATATTATCTAAATTCTTGATGAAGATATTGACCAGAACTAATCTAGGAAGGATGTGGATACACTGGGGAGGGTCCAGCGGAGCTCAACCAAAATAATTCACAGGCTGGAGCAAATGACTTATGAAAAAGGGTTGAGGGAATTGGGACTTTTTTGTCTGCAGAAGAGAAGACTGAGGGCGGGGGGGACTTGATAACAGCCTTCGACTTACTGAAGGGAGGTTGCAAAGGGGCTGGAGAGAGGCTGTTCCCAGTGGTCGCGGATGGCAGAACACGGAACAATGGTCTCAAGTTGCTGTTGAGAAGGTCCAGGTTGAACGTTAGGAAAAACTTGTTCACTAGGAGGGTGGGGAAGCATTGGAATGGTCGACCCAGGGAAGTGGTGGAGTCTCCATCCCTGGAGGTGTTTAAGTCTCGCCTCGACAAAGCCCTGACGGGGCTGATCTGATGGGTTTGGCCCTGCCTAGGGCAGGGGCTGGACTTGATGGCTTTTTTAGGTCTCTTCCAGCTCTATTGTTCTATGATTCACGTGGAACCAAGACGATGAGGACCACCCAGTCCAATAATATCACCATCCCCCTGGGAGCTGGAAGATGCTGGCAGATGCAGAGCAGTTCACCCAGAGACGGAGGAACAGAGAAGGATATCAGTGTGAGGGTAGGGAAAAGCAACAACTGCATTCAAGACTCTTTGTCCCACACGGAGCTCACAAATAATACCCATGGAGATGAATCTTCAGCAGCAATGGGAGGAGTGCGCTCCGGTACGGATGAGATAATAGCATCCTAATTCGAAACGATCTGCACAGACTGGAGAAATGGTCTGAGGCGAACAGGATGAAGTTTCATAAGGAGAAATGCAAAGTGCTCCACTTAAGAAAGAAAAATCACACCTACAAAGCAGGAAGCGACTGTCTCGGAAGTGAAGCAGAAAGGGATCTCGGGTCAGAGGAGACCACAAGCTAAGTAACAGTCAACAGTGTGATGCTGTTGCAAAACAAACAAACCTGATTCCGGGACACATTAACAGGAGCGTTGTGAGCAAGACAACGGGAAGTGCTTCTGGTGCTCTATGTAAGAGCATAACATAAGAACGGCCACACTGGGTCAGACCAAAGATCCATCCCGCTCAGCATCCTGTCTGCCGACAGTGGCCAGTGCCGGGTGCCCCAGAGGAGGTGAACCGAAGACAATGATCAAGCGATTTGTCTCCTGCCATCCATCTCCCGCCTTCGACAAAAGGCCAGGGGCACCGTACCTTACCCCTTGCTAATAGCCAGCTATGGACCTAACCTCCAAACATTTAACGAGCTCTTTTTTAACTCTGTTCGAGTCCTGGTTTTCACAGCCTCCTCCGGCGAGGAGTTCCACAGGTTGACTGTGCGCTGTGTGAAGAAAAACTTTCTCTTATTCGTTTTGAACCTGCTACCCATGAATCTCCTTTGGTGTCCTCGAGTTCTTATATTATGGGAACAAGTAAATGACTTTTCTGTACTCACTTTCTCCACACCATTCATGATGTTATATACCTCTATCATATCGCCCCCCAGTCTCCTCTTTTCTAGACTGAAAAGTCCCAGTCTCTCTCGCCTCTCCCCATATGGGACCCCTTCCAAACCCTTCATCATTTTAGTTGCCCTTTTCTGAACCTTTTCTAACGCCAATATATCCTTCCGGAGGTGAGGAGACCACATCTGCAGGCAGTACTCAAGCTGTGGGCGGACCATGGTTTTATAGAGGGGAAGTAAGAGATTCTTTGTCTTATTTTCTACCCCTTTTTTAATGATTCCTAACATCCTATTTGCTTTACTGACAGCCGCTGCACACGGCGTGGATGTCTTCAGAGAGCTATCCACTGTCAGTCCAGGATCCCTCTCCTGAGCTGTTGTAGCTACATTTGCCCTCCCCGCATCGTACTGTATGTACAACTGGGGTTATTTCCCCAATGTGCGTTACCTTACACTTCCCCACATTACATTTCATTTGCCGTTTTGCTGCCCACTCACTCGGTTTGCCGAGATCGTTACTCTGCGCTCGTTGGAAGGTGGAGAGGGGCCAGAGCAGAGTCACAGGAATGATGAAAGGTCTGAGGAGCATGAGCTGAGAGGGAAGACAGAGAACCGGGCTTGCGTAGGTTAGCAGAGAGGAGACATGACAGTGGTTGACAAGTACTGAAAAGAGGGTCACAAGGATGAGGGGGAAAACTTGTTCTCTTCGGCCTCTGAGGACAGGACAAGAGCAACGGGCTTAAACTGCAGCAAGGGAGGTTTCGGTTGGACATTAGGGAAAACATCTGAACTGTCAGGCCGGTTAAACACTGGAATGAAATGCCTGGGGAGCTTGTGGGACCACTGGGGATACCGAAGAGCAGGTGAGACAGGCATCCATCGGGGACGGTCTAGATGGCGCTTGGTCCTGTTGGGAGGGCAGGGGCTGGACTCGGTATCCTACGACTCTATCTCAGCCTTCGGGACAGAGCCTAATCTTCCTTGTAATCAGCTGGGCACAGCTTATCTGCAACTTTATGCCGCAGACCTTGGGCAGAGGGGACCAGCCCTAGCCATGCCGAGCAGCCCTGGGCTTTGGTGTCCGTGACACTCCTGGGTGCTGAGCTGAACAGGCACCACCATCCTGCAACCAATGGATGAAAATTCAGGGCGCACTTAGCTGACCCACAGCCTCTGTGGGGGGAAACTGATCAACCCCCCACACCAGCTGGGAATCGAGCAGCCTTGCCGCTTGCGCCTCCAGCTGGCTCAGGGTCATCTAAGCGTGCCCAGAAACGTCATCCACTTCCCTTCCCCTCGGCTCTGCACAGAGCTGGCAGG
Organism: Carettochelys insculpta; assembly: GCF_033958435.1. Classification (NCBI taxonomy): domain Eukaryota; kingdom Metazoa; phylum Chordata; order Testudines; family Carettochelyidae; genus Carettochelys; species Carettochelys insculpta. Next base: position 974,956 of record NC_134170.1, read on the forward strand.
AGGGGAAAGGAATGACGTTCCCAGGCACACTTAGTTCTCTCAGTGCACCAGCTGGAAACCACCGGCGCCTTAGAGACTAACAAACGTATTAGGTTGTGAGCTTTGGTGGGTGTAACCCACTTCCTCAGATGAATGCAATGAAAACGAGAATCCAGGCTTTATATAGAAGGGAGGTTGAGCGAGGAAGGAGTAAAGAGAGTGACCTGTCTGGGAGCAGTTAATGACGCAAATTAAGCCGGGCGCGGCAAGTTACAACAAATACCTACGATGAGGACGTTGCCTATGTTACAAATACGACAGTCAAGATCTCTGTCAGGCCAGCAGAGAGGCGATGGCCGGCTGTCCAAAAGGGGCGTGCACACGTGACCTGCTCATGGGACAGGCTCCCGCACAGGGAGAACAAGGGGATTCCCTCCGTATGGGCAAGGGGAACAAGGTGGCCCTGAGGTTCCTGCTTCCCTGTCTTCACTCCTGCTCATTGCTTCGGGAGCAGCTCTGCTCTGAATGGAGCCCAGAAGGGCTGCTGACCCAGCCGGACAGAAGATGGACCCCAGAGACATCTAAGAGAGCAGCAATTCCATCTGCTGCAGTCTTCACTGAGGATTTTGCACTGGCATGTGTAGTTTAACAATTTAACACAGTGTCGCTTCTTTGCACCCTTCCTGCTTCTGACACTGATAATTAGGGTCCAACCCGTTCCAGGTCCGTTGTCATATATTTAACGTAGATTTTCTTTTTAAAAACTCTTGAAATTCCCAGTATTGTAGCAAAACACGGATGTGGATTTTAAACCAGCACAACAGAAACGTGCTGCCATGGGCTAGTGTGGCAAAGGGGGGGATTTTATTCCCGTGGAAGGTGGCATGTGCTTCTCACTGTCCTGTAGGAACGCCAGGTGAGTGCCTCTGTTTCCCTGGGCATGGCACCGGTACCTAGTCAGTGATGGGAGTGGGCACAGAGTCGGGGTCACTGCCCACCTGCACAGCAAAACTGGATGGGCTCAGCTCTAAAGCTGTTTAAAACCTCCAAGAGCTCAACCCCTGCAAACCCCGAGTCGGGCCAGTCTTCCTCCCTTTAAAAGTTTTATCCAAAGCTCATATGCGGTTTGCTCCCTTTATCGAGGAACGCAAGATAATGTACAGCTGTGCCTCCCTGCTCCCAAGTAACTTATTTGCAATGAGCTCGATAATAAACAAAAGTGGTTTTATGATGTAGGAAAAGGAGACTTTCAGAGATTGCAAGTGAAAACAGAAAGATCAAGGTAAGTCTGTAAGCCAAAGTAAACAAAACATGCCAATTGAGCCTATTAACTAAGAGAAATTATTTCAAGATATGTTCCTCGCCCTTGTCATTATTTCAGGCAAAATCTGTCAGGACAGAGTTGATTTCCCCGCCTCCAACCCAGGTCTACATCTCTTTGTGGCCTTTTTATTTTTTTGTTTTTAGCTTTCCACATACAATCATAGACTCCCAGGGCCGGAAGGGAACTCAGGGGTCATTGAGTCCAGTCCCCCCCGCCCCGCCTAAAGCAGGATCAACCCCAACTAAATCATCCCAGCCAGGACATTGTCAAGCCGGGACTTAAAAACCTTTAGGGATGGAGATCCCACCACTTCTCTATGGAACACCTTTCAGTGCTTCACCTCCCTCCTGGGAAAAGAGTTTTTCCTGATATCCAGCCTGCTCCTCCCACTCTACAACTTGAGACCACTGCTCTTTGTTCTGCCATCCGTCACCTCAAGAACAGCATCTCTCCAGCCTCTTTCGAGCCCCCTTCAGGGAGTTGAAGGCTGCCATCAAATCGCCCCTCAGTCTTCTCTTCTGCAAACTAAATAAGCCCATATTCCTCTCCAATGTGTCCACATCCTTCCCATGCTGGGAGGCCCAGAACTGGACTCATGTGATGGAGTGGGGGTGGGGGTGCATGTGAGACTCAGGCTGGATGCGTGTGTGACAGGCAGAGCAGCTCCCAGCGGCTAAGGATGACCCCTGGGCTGTACCCTAGGCTGGCAGGTAACACCTGTGCCCTGAGCACAGAGCAGGGAGGAGCCGAGCTGGGTTTGAATGGGGGCGGCAGTGAGAAGCTGGGGGGAGAGGGAGCTGGAGGGCAGCCAGCCTGGCGAGGGGGGAAGCTGCACCCCAGAGGGGCACCCCTCGGGCTCCTCTCCCCAGGACGGATTGGAATGACTGTCTCTGCCGGCTGTACTGACCCCTCTGTGCTGAGCTGGGCTCTGGCGCCTCATAAATATCCTGTTCTACCTGCTGGGTGAGAGTCAGTGTGATGGAGTGGGGGATACCTGTGTGCGTGTGTGTGGCTCACAGAGGGTGTGGGGCTCCTGCTGAGGGTAACCCTGACAACCAGGTAACACCTTTGTACTGCAGACAAAGGAGGAGGTGGAGCCTCAGGAGTTTGAATTGGAACTGGGAGTTGGAAGCAGGGAGTCTGGGCTGGGAGAGAGAGAGAGACAAAGGAGGGGGCCAGGCCCCAGCTCTGGGGGCCCCTCGGGGCCTCCTCTCCCCAACATGGATGGGACTGGCTGTCTCTGCCGGCTGCACTGACTCCTCTGTACGATGCTGTGTCCTGTCGGCTAATAAACCTGCTGTTTTCCTGCTGAGTGAGAGACTCTCCTGCCTGCGGACAGGGTGCAGAGCTTGGGGGACCCCAGAACCCCATCACAGTCACTCCTGCCTGGGGCCGGGGGGCAGCGCTTGGGTACCCCTGCACCCCGTCACAATGCAATACTCCAGATGTGGCCCCACCAGTGCGGAGTAAAGGGAACAATCGCTTCTCTAGCTCTGCTGGAAATGCTCCTCCTGACCAGGGGAAATGACCAAAAATCTTCCGAGGACCAACCAGAATTCGATCTTCCGAGGAAAACAAAGCCATTCCCAGATTGTTTCCTTGGGCGCCGAGCCATTAGGTTTTCTGCATGTCAGCAATGGCGCATTTCACGCCATGCACAGAGTCACTCTTCACACACAAGCACAACCCATGCCCACAGCGTCGAGCACACACGTTCCACGGGGCGGAATGGAGGAAAGGACATGTCACAAGGGACGTTTTGCCTAACGCGTCCTTGGGTGATGCAGGGCCGTCTGCAGGATCCAACTTTCACAACGTATGGAGGAGGAAGGGAGGCAGCTAAATTCCTGCCGGCGTCTCCGCGGTTCCCAAAGGGGAGGGTCCTGACCCAAAAGGAGATCGCAACCCCCTTCGCATGCGCCCAACACCAAAGCCTGGAGCGCAGCGGGAAAAAGCCCGACTGGCCAAACCGGGCTCAATTTTTGTGCTACCCAACCAGAGCTACTCAACTGAGAAGTGGGTGAGTCCAGGCTCCTGCAGGGCCAAGATTCACGCAACAGCCCCAGGTTTGGCAACTGACCCTCGGGAGTGCAGTTAATTCCCCCTGTTGTCTGCAAATTATAGGGGTATGAGGGACAGAGGGACCCTGTCCTTGGCGGGGGACCCCAGCCGCACCCTGCCAGTGAGAAATGACACAGCCTGGTACGGACGGGCCCCGCTCACCTGCAGTGGAGATGGGGCAGAGGAGGAGGAGGAGGAGTGTGAGGAGCTGCCAAGCGACCTCATCCTTTGGGAGACACATCCAGGGCATAATCCATAGAGAGACGGGAGGGCTTGCACACCTGGCCAGGAGCTGCAGTGCACTGATGGGTGCGGGGCAGGAACGGGGGACCTTGGCCCCCACGGGCGGGCGGGCGGCGTGTGGATTGGTTGGGTGAGGCAGACAACTAAACGAAGTTCAGCAGGTGAATCTCAAAGGTCGGGGAGGCTGGGAGATTTGGCTTGGGTGCCAGTCACGAGGGAACCAACCCGTGCCGTGCCCCATGTGGGGTGGGACAGGGGAGAGCCCGTCCCCTCATAGCCTCCACACCGAAGACCTCGGAGGGATGGGAATGGGGAGACGGGCCAGGAAGCTCCGGGGCAGACGCCCCGGGAACCCGGGGGTGTCCATCAATGGAGGGGGCTCAGAGCGCGCTAGATAAAAGCCCCTCGGGGCTGGGCTAGAATCGCTGCTGCCGGCTCTGTGCCCGGGCCAGGGGCTGGACCGAGAGACCCCTCGGTGTCCCATCCCGCAGCACATCGATCATGGGGAGCGGTTGTTCCGCTCTCCTCGGCACTGGGGAGGCCACAGCTGGAAGGGTGCAGAAAGGACGGGGGTGCGCTGGAGAGGGGCCGGCGGAGGCCACGGGAAGGCGTCGGGGGCCGGAGCACGTGGCCGAGGGACTGGGGCGCGGTGAGTCGGCAGAGGAGCAGAGCCAGGGGGGATTTGCTGGAGGGGCTCGGACGAGGCCGGGGAGAGGCTGTTCTCGGGGGGCCGGGGGGAGGGGGAAACGCTCTTTCCCAGCAGGGCGGGGCGGCGCTGGGACGGGGCCCTGGAGAGGTGGGGGGATCCTGGAGGTGGAGCTGGCCCAAGCCCTGGCTGGGATGATGGAGTTGGGGCTGGTCCTGCTGTGGGCAGGGGGCTGGACCCCAGACCTCCTGAGGTCCCGTCCCAGGATGCCACCCTGGGCTCTGTTCCAGCCGCTCCCCCAAGGCAGGTGGTGCCGGGGCACCTGCTTCCTGCCCCCCGCCCCACGTGGCCCCCGGGAACGGTCTCTGCCCCCGGCCGGCTTGAGGGGCCCCTGTGTCACGAGTCCTGTTTCCAGGGCCCTCCAGACGCCCGGCTCTGGGCTCCCTGGGGCGGCCACGGGGCCGGCGGCTCCGTGCGACCTTCTCCCCGTGCACTTCCCGCAGGTCACGGCCTTGTGAGAGCCAGGAGCCCCCCTGCGCCCCGATTCGCAGCCCAGAGCCTGCAACCCCCTGTGTCCCGACCCCCAGAGCCTGTACCCCACGCGTCCCGACCCCCAGAGACTACGCCCCTCTGTGTCCCGACCCCCAGAGCCTGCACCCCCCACTGCTCCGACCCCCAGAGCCTGCACCCCCCACTGCTCCGACCCCCAGAGCCTGTACCCCCCGTGTCCCGACCCCCAGAGCCTGCACCCCATGCGTCCCGACCCCCAGAGCCTGCACCCCCCAGTGCTCCGACCCCCAGAGACTGCGCCCCCCACTGCTCCGACCTCCAGAGCCTGCACCCCCCCAGTGCTCCGACCCCCAGAGCCTGCACCCCCCCATCCCGACCCCCAGAGCCTGCACCCCCCACTGCTCTGACCCCCAGAGCCTGCACCCCCCCACGTCCCGACCCCCAGAGCCAGCACCCCCCACTGCTCCGACCCCCAGAGCCTGTACCCCACGCATCCCGACCCCCAGAGCCTGCACCCCCCAGTGCTCCGACCCCCAGAGACTGCGCCCCCCACTGCTCCGACCCCCAGAGCCTGCGCCCCCCAGTGCTCCGACCCCCAGAGACTGCGCCCCCCACTGCTCCGACCTCCAGAGCCTGCACCCCCCCAGTACTCCGACCCCCAGAGCCTGCACCCCCACGTCCCGACCCCCAGAGCCTGCACCCCCCCCAGTGCTCCGACCCCCAGAGCCTGTACCCCACCAGTGCTCCGACCCCCAGAGCCTGCACCCCCCTGCACTCTGACCCCCAGAGCCTGCACCCCCCGTGTCCCGACCCCCAGAGCCTGCACCCCCCTGCACTCTGACCCTTAGAGCCTGTACCCACCACGCCCTGACCCCCAGAGCCTGCACCCTCCCCTGCACCTGACCCCCAGCCCAGAGCCTGTAAGCCTCCTGCACCCCGACCCCCAGACCCTGCACCCCCCCGCACCCCAAACTCCAGCCCAGAGCCTGTACCCCTCCTGCGCCCCGACCCCCGGAGCCTGCACCCCCCACACCCCGACCCACCTGAGATTGTCCAACCCCACTGCCGACCCCGGGCAGAGAGCGGCCTGTCCTGGGGCGGCCCCAGAGGAGCAATAATTTATTGGGCTGTACAGTACATCAGTAGAGGGGGGCAGCTGGGTAGGGGCTGGGGGTTAAAGTGCTTTGCGGATGACCTCTGGGTTTGGGGGGCCCGGGGGCTGCGGGGGATCTGGGCCCATCCTGCTCCGGCAGCCCCTCGACGGACGAGGCTGCCCCCTTCCCGGGGGTGCAGGCAGGGGGTGGTCCCACGAGATTGCTGGGTGGGGGCTGGGCTCTTCACAGCCCCCCAAGCGCCACCCCGGGGGGCTGAGCTGTGGGTCAGAGCCCGGTCACAATCTTCGGCCTCTGGATCTGCATCTGGGTGGGGAAAAAGGGTGTGAGGTCAAGGGGGTCCCCCGTGCCCCCCACCAGCCCCTGCCCCCCACGGCCACACTGACACCCCTCCCAGCCCCCCACTTCTCCCCTCCCCATGGCTGGTTGAAGGAGCCTTGACACCGAGCCGGTGCAAAGTGGGGCGGCAGCACGGGGGGCACCTACCTGGACGTTGGGGTTCACTGAGGAGAGCCGAGGGGTGAAGGTTCCCGAGCCGCTGCTCCCTGCGCAGGCAGAAAGGAAGCGGAGTCAGGAAAGGGGGCTCGGGGGGCTGCCTGTACCCCCTGCGCCCCGACCCCCTTCCCTACCCTAGAGCCTGCGCTCCCACCCCAAGCCCCTCCGGCCCCGGCCCAGCCCTGAGACCCCTTCCGCCCCGAACCCTCGGCCCTACCGCGGGAGGTTTCTTACACGCACCAGTGGGAAGAGGGTGTGTCGCACGCCCCCGTGTCGCACATCCCCTCCGTGTCGCACATCCCCTTTTGTGTCGCACGCCCCCTCCGTGTCGCACATCCCCACTGTGTCGCACACCCCCGTGTCCCACACCCTCTGTGTCACATGCCCCTTCCCTGTTGCACACCCCCTCCATGTCACACATCCCCACTGTGTCGCACGCCCCCTCCGTGTCGCACATCCTCACTGTGTCACACGCCTCTTCTGTCTTGCACACCCCGTGTCCCACACCCTCTGTGTCACACGCCCCCAGTGTTGCACACCCCCTTTGTGTTCCACACCCTCTGTGTCACACACCCTGTGTCACACACCCCTTCCGTGTCGCACACCCCCTCCGTGTCGCACATCCCCACTGTGTCACATGCCTCTTCTGTGTTGCACACCCCGTGTCCCACACCCTCTGTGTCCCACACCCCCAGTGTTGCACACCCCCTTTGTGTTCCACACCCTCTGTCACACACCCTGTGTCACACACCCCTTCTGTGTCGCACATCCCCACTGTCGCACACCCCTCCTTGTCGCACGCCCCCTCCGTGTCGCACATCCCCACTGTGTCACATGTCCCCTCCATGACGCCCAGCCCCTGTCGCATGCCCCCCTCCATGTCGCACAGTTGTGCACATAAGAAAATTCACCCTCCGGGGAGGTGCATGGCCGCAGGGCCTTACCGCTGTAGGAGGCGTTTTCGTTCTTGATGGTGCCTCCATACACGCTGATTTCCTCCTCGTAATCATCCAGCTGCTCCACCGAGCTGGCCAGGCTGGGGGGGAAGCAGGGCCAGGCCCATGAGTGAGACACCAGCACCCACATGCCAGAGATATTACCCCTGGGGGCACCCCAGCAAACAATACCCCATCATCCTCCAGCCCCCTGCTCTAACCACCAGCACCCACTGCCCTCCCAGAGCCGGGGAGAGAACCCAGGAGTCCTGGCTCCCACCCCCTGCTCTAACCACCAGCCCCCACTGCCCCCCCAGCGCCAGGGGGAGAACCCAGGAGTCCTGGCTCCCACCCCCTGCTCTAACCACCAGCCCCCACTGCCCTCCCAGCACCAGGGAGAGAACCCAGGAGTCCTGGCTCCCACCCCCTGCTCTAACCACCAGCCCCCAACTGCCCTCCCAGTGCTGGGGAGAGAAACCAGGAGTCCTGGCTCCCACCTCCTGCTCTAACCACCAGCCCCCACTGCCCTCCCAGCGCCAGGGGGAGAACCCAGGAGTCCTCGCTTCTGGACCCCACATGCACCTGGCCCTTTTACCTGGCCTTGCTCCGACACCTCCTGGCTTGGATGAGGAAGGCGCCAAGGACGATGCCAATGACGAACAAGATGACCAGGGGCACGGCCAGCCCCACACCCACCTTACTGATGCGGTTGTCACAGCGGTCGTCCATGTACCAGAATGCATCCGTGTTGGCGCAGCTGTGCCGGGAGTGAGGTAAGGGTTGAGCAGGGTTCCCCCAACACCGGCCCTTCCCTGGACTCCCCGGTCCCCCTCCCTGGCTCTTCCCTGGGCTCCCCCGTCCTCCCGCACCAGCCCTTCCCTGGGCTCCCCAGTCCCCCCGCACCAGCCCTTCCCTGGGCTCCCCCGTCCCCCCGCACCAGCCCTTCCCTGGGCTCCCGCGTCCCCCCGCACCAGCCCTTCCCTGGGCTCCCGCGTCCCCCCGCACCAGCCCTTCCCTGGGCTCCCCCGTCCCCTGCACCAGCCCTTCCCTGGGCTCCCCCCAACCCCCACACCAGCCCTTCCCTGGGCTCCCCTGTCTCCCCACACTGGCCCTTCCTTGGTGGCCCCTTCAGCCACCATCCTCAGCTCCCCTCTTTGGGGTACCCCTCTTCTCTCCAGTCCTTCCCCACTGCCCCCTCAGGCTCAGGTTCAGGGTTCAACGTTTAGGGAGGAAGGGAAGGTTAGAGGTGATGGTCAAAGGTCAGGATTAGGGTTTGGATTAAATTTAAGGTTGCACTTAGGGTTGGTGGTGCGGGTGAGAGCTGGGGTGGGGCAGGGTTAGGGGTGTGGCTGAGGGTTAGGGGTCAGGTTTAGGGAGGGAGTTAAGGTTACGGTTAGGATGAGAGTTAAGGTTTGGGTGAGAATTAAGGTGAGAGTTAAGGTTAAGGTGAGAGTTAAGTTAGGGTTAGGGTGAGAGTTAAGGTTAAGGTTAGAGTAAAAGGTTTAAGGTGAGGGTACGGTTTAGGGCTAGAGTTAGGGGGAGAGTTAAGGTTAAAGTCAAGGTTAAGGTTAGGTAGGATTAAGGGGTTAGGATGGGATTCGGTTTAGGGCTGCGGCAGAGGCACTGAAGGCCCCTGAGCGCAGGGTGGCCTGTCGACAGAGGACTCTGAGGAATCCAGGTGAGCCTGGGAAGACACCTGGCTGCCACCCCTCGCTCCCCAGGCCAGCGGGGTGCACTCACTCGCACTGGGGCCCGGAGCTCCTCACACGGCACTGCCCGTCTCTGCAGTTCAGGAAGTCCGGCAGGGCCTGGGAGCATCTGGAGAGGCACTCCAGGGTGCCCTGGGCGGTGATGCGGGGGAAGTAGTACTGGGCATATTCTGAGGGGAAGAATTCCTGGCAGGTAGCTGATCGGGGGGACAAGAGAAGGGTCAGCGGGAGGCTGGGTGGGATCAGCCCAGAGCCGTCAGCAGCGGCAGGCTGAACATGACCGGGCAGCCCCCCAGCCCCCCACCGGGAACTGGGGTCACTCACCCGCTGCCGAGAAATTTGTGGTGGCGTTTTTCAGGATGGGATCGGGTGGAGCAGTGAAGCAAATAGGGCTGGAGTCTGGTGAGGGAGAAAACCAGGGGGGTCGTGTGGTTATCTGCCACCGGCTAGTCGGTAATAAGGTGCTATGGCGCCCCAAACTGAGACTGGGGTCCCCCCATTGCGCTGGAGCTCACAGAACCCCCCAAACTGAGACTGGGGTCCCCCACTGGGCTGCAGCTCACAGAACCCCCCAAACTGAGATAGGGGTCCCCCACTGGGCTGCAGCTCACAGAACCCCCCAAACTGAGATCGGGGTACCCCCATTGGGCTGGAGCTCACAGAACCCCCCAAACTGAGACTGGGGTCCCCCCATTGGGCTGGAGCTCACAGAACCCCCCAAACTGAGATTGGGGTCCCCCACTGGGCTGCAGCTCACAGAACCCCCCAAACTGAGATCGGGGTCCCCCCACCGGGCTGCAGCTACACAGAACCCCCCAAACTGAGATCAGGGTCTACGCATTGGGCTGGAGCTCACAGAACCCCCCAAACTGAGATCGGGGTCCCCCCATTGGGCTGGAGCTCACAGAACCCCCCCAAACTGAGAACGGGGTCCCCCATTGGGCTGGAGCTCACAGAACCCCCCAAACTGAGATCGGGGTCCCCCCATTGGGCTGCAGCTCACAGAATCCCCCAAACTGAGATCGCGGTCCCCCATTGGGCTGGAGCTCACAGAACCCCCAGACTGAGATCGGGGTCCCCCCATAGTTCTCGAGCTGCCCAGATCCCCCAGACTGAGATGGGGCTCCCCACCATTGTGCCAGGCACTGCCCAGACTTAAAACTAGTCAGAGATGCCCAAGCAGGTGGGTAACTCTTGGGGGGCCCAGGCTGCCCCCCCCCGACTCCACTGGGTGGCCCTGCCGTGGGGGGACAGGGAGGAAGCCCTCGACCACGTAAGGACACAGCTCTGCCCTTCCCACCCCATCACCTCCCCTGGGACCCAGGGCAGACCGGTACCCGCGGGGTGGGGGCTCTCCGGGCTCCCTCTCGCCCCCCCCAAGGCAGGGTCAGACCCCCGACACCTACCGTTGCAATTCTCTGTCACGTTCTCGGTTGCTTCCAGCTGCTGGACCACCTGCTCGGTGGCAGCCATCAAGGTCTCCTCCGTGTCCAGCTGGACTGGAGGTTCAATAACCACCGTGTGGTTAACCACAACGCTCCCCTTCCTGCGGGCAAAGCCAGGAGCTGGTGGTTAGAGCAGGGGGGGCGGGGGCCAGGACTCCTGGGTTCTCTCCCTGGTGCTGGGAGGGCAGTGGGGGCTGGTGGTTAGAGCAGGAGGTGGGAGCCAGGACTCCTGGGTTCTCTCCCCGGCGCTGGGAGGGCAGTGGGGGCTGGTGGTTAGAGCAGGAGGTGGGAGCCAGGACTCCTGGGTTCTCTCCCCGGCGCTGGGAGGGCAGTGGGAGCTGGTGGTTAGAGCAGGGGGGACGGGGGCCAGGACTCCTGGGTTCTCTCCCCGGCGCTGGGAGGGCAATGGGAGCTGGTGGTTAGAGCAGGGGGGACGGGGGCCAGGACTCCTGGTTTCTCTCCCCAGCGCTGGGAGGGCAGTGGGGGCTGGTGGTTAGAGCAGGGGGTGGGAGCCAGGACTCTGGGTTCTCTCCCCGGCGCTGGGAGGGCAGTGGGGGCTGGTGGGTAGAGCAGGGGGCAGGGCTGGGAGCCAGCGCCCTGGGGGACATCCCAAGTGGGTTTTCTGTCACCATCCCCAACACACCCAGGTTGCTCGTTAACATCCCAGCAGCCCCAGGCCCGAGCTTACCCCAGACTGAGGATGATGACCTCCTTGTAGCCCTTCACATGCTGGTACACGATGTTCATCTGCAAGACAAAAAATTGCCCCCAACGTCCTGCGTGAAACAGGCAAGAGAGACCCACAGCAAGCGATGGACGAGCCCCGACCCAGGGACCTCACCCGTGCTTTGAACTCCAACTCGAATTCAATGTACGCTGGCGAGGATGTATTTTTCAGCTCCTCCTTGTACACCCGGTTGGTGACCTTCACTTGAACTTCCACCTCAACTTTGAACGTCTCTGGAAGAGCCGGGGAAACGGTTACAGCCCAGCTCCAAAACCTCCCTCCGCCAGCACCGGCACATTCCCGCAACCCCACGTCGCCGCCTGAAGACCACCCGGCCCACCGACAGCTGCCCATCAGTCCTTGGCAAGGGCCCCGCAGACGGGAACGGCCACCCATTGTCCCCTGCGTAGAATCACCAACTCAGACAATGCGAGGGACCTTCCCCGGTAGGTGTCCATCCAACCTGCTCTGAAACACCTCCAGCCAGGGGGTGCCATGGCCTCCCCAGGCAACGTATTCAAGGGCTTACCCACCCGCAGAGAGCTTTTTCACGTCCGACCTCCACCTCCTTTGCTTCAGGTTAAGCCCATTGCTGTGACCTGCACTCAGAGGCCGAGGAGAACCATTTTTCTACCTCCTCCTTGTGACCCTCTTTTAGGGACTTGAAAATGGCTCTCACGTCCCCCCTCCGCCTTTTCTTTCCTCCACGAAACAAGCCCAGTTCTTTCTGTCGTCCCTCTTCGTTCATGTTCTCTAGAACGTCCATCCTGCTTGTGCCTCTGCTTTGGTTCCCCTGGGCAGGGCATGGGGGCTGTGGAAAAGGGCTTTCAGACCTGCCCTGGAAGAGCCGCCCCCAGAGCCAGCAGACTGGGGGGCAGACATCCGGAAAGACAAAGGCGGCACTTACTGATGTCGGTGGAGATTGTTTCTCGGGCGTTCTCGCAGAGCGTCCCGTAGAACTGGGACGTGCACTCGCATTGCTGCCCGGTGTAGGTTCCCCCGTTCTGGCACACGACTGGAAGAGAAGCCACAGCGTGAGGAAGGGTTCCCGGCCCACCAAGTATTCTGCCCAGTGCAAAAAGGAAAGGGAGCACCCATCAATCCCGCAGAGGGACTCGAAAATCCAGGCAGTGGAGATAAACAGCCACAGCCACCTCCCCATCCATCCATCCATCCATCCACAGCCACCTCCCCATCCATCCATCCACCCATCCACAGCCACACCCACCTCTCCATCCATCCATCCATCCATCCATCCATCCACAGCCACACCCACCTCCCCATCCATCCATCCATCCATCCACAGCCACACCCACCTCCCCATCCATCCATCCATCCATCCACAGCCACCTCCCCATCCATCCATCCACACATCCACAGCCACACCCACCTCCCCATCCATCCATCCATTCACATCCACGCCCACCTCCCCATCCATCCATCCATCCATCCATCCACAGCCACACCCACCTCCCCATCCATCCATCCATCCATCCACAGCCACCTCCCCATCCATCCATCCACACATCCACAGCCACACCCACCTCCCCATCCATCCATCCATTCACATCCACGCCCACCTCCCCATCCATCCATCCATCCATCCATCCACAGCCACACCCACCTCCCCATCCATCCATCCATCCACAGCCACACCCACCTCCCCGTCCATCCATCCACAGCCACACACACCTCCCCATCCATCCATCCATCCACAGCCACACCCACCTCCCCATCCATCCATCCATCCACAGCCACCTCCCCATCCATCCATCCATCCATCCACAGCCACACCCACCTCCCCATCCATCCATCCATCCATCCACAGCCACACCCACCTCCCCATCCATCCATCCATCCACAGCCACACCCACCTCCCCCTCCATCCATCCATCCATCCATCCATCCACAGCCACACCCACCTCCCCATCTATCCATCCATCCACAGCCACCTCCCCATCCATCCATCCATCCATCCACAGCCACATCCACCTCCCCATCCATCCACAGCTACAGCCATACCCACCTCCCCATCCATCCATCCATCCATCCACAGCCACACCCACCTCCCCATCCATCCATCCACAGCCACACCCACCTCCCCATCCATCCATCCACAGCCACACACACCTCCCCATCCATCCATCCATCCATCCACAGCCACACCCACCTCCCCATCCATCCATCCATCCATCCACAGCCATACCCACGTCCCCATCCATCCATCCATCCATCCACAGCCACACCCACCTCCCCATCCATCCATCCACAGCCATACCCACGTCCCCATCCATCCATCCACAGCCACACACACCTCCCCATCCATCCATCCATCCATCCACAGCCACACCCACCTCCCCATCCATCCATCCATCCATCCACAGCCATACCCACGTCCCCATCCATCCATCCATCCATCCATCCACAGCCACACCCACCTCCCCATCCATCCATCCATCCATCCACAGCCATACCCACCTCCCCATCCATCCATCCATCCATCCACAGCCATACCCACCTCCCCATCCATCCATCCATCCATCCATCCACAGCCATACCCACCTCCCCATCCATCCATCCATCCACAGCCACACCCACCTCCCCATCCATCCATCTATCCACAGCCACACCCACCTCCCCATCCATCCATCCATCCATCCATCCACAGCCACACCCACCTCCCCATCCATCCATCCATCCATCCATCCACAGCCACACCCACCTCCCCATCCATCCATCCATCCATCCATCCACAGCCACACCCACCTCCCCATCCATCCATCCATCCATCCATCCACAGCCACACCCACCTCCCCATCCATCCATCCATCCACAGCCACACCCACCTCCCCATCCATCCATCCATCCATCCATCCACAGCCACACCCACCTCCCCATCTATCCATCCATCCATCCATCCATCCACAGCCATACCCACCTCCCCATCCATCCATCCATCCACAGCCACACCCACCTCCCCATCCATCCATCTATCCACAGCCACACCCACCTCCCCATCCATCCATCCATCCATCCATCCACAGCCACACCCACCTCCCCATCCATCCATCCATCCATCCATCCACAGCCACACCCACCTCCCCATCCATCCATCCATCCATCCATCCACAGCCACACCCACCTCCCCATCCATCCATCCATCCATCCATCCACAGCCACACCCACCTCCCCATCCATCCATCCATCCACAGCCACACCCACCTCCCCATCCATCCATCCATCCATCCATCCACAGCCACACCCACCTCCCCATCCATCCATCCATCCATCCATCCACAGCCATACCCACCTCCCCATCCATCCATCCATCCACAGCCATACCCACCTCCCCATCTCCCCATCCATCCATCCATCCACAGCCACACCCACCTCCCCATCTATCCATCCATCCACAGACACACCCATCTCCCCATCCATCCATCCATGCACAGCCACACCCACCTCCCCATCCATCCATCCATCCATCCACAGCCACACCCACCTCCCCATCCATCCATCCACAGCCATACCCACCTCCCCATCCATCCATCCATCCATCCATCCACAGCCACACCCACCTCCCCATCCCTCCATCCATCCATCCACAGCCACACCCACCTCCCCATCCATCCATCCATCCATCCACAGCCATACCCACCTCCCCATCCATCCATCCACAGCCACACCCACCTCCCCCACCATCCATCCATCCTTCCATCCACAGGCACACCCACCTCCCCCTCCATCCATCCATCCTTCCATCCACCCACAGCCACACCCACCTCCCCCTCCATCCATCCATCCATCCACAGCCACACTCACCTCCCCATCTCCCCATCCATCCATCTATCCATCCATCCACAGCCATACCCACCTCCCCATCCATCCTTCCATCCACCCACAGCCACACCCACCTCCCCCTCCATCCATCCATCCACAGCCACACCCACCTCCCCATCTACCCATCCATCCATCCACAACCACACCCACCTCCCCATCTACCCATCCATCCATCCATCCATTCACAGCCATACCCACCTCCCCATCCATCCATCCATCCTTCCATCCACGCACAGCCACACCCACCTCCCCCTCCATCCATCCATCCATCCATCCATCCATCCACAGCCACACCCACCTCCCCATCTACCCATCCATCCATCCATCCATCCATCCACAGCCACACCCACCTCCCCATCTACCCATGCATCCATCCATCCACAGCCATACCCACCTCCTCATCCATCCATCCATCCATCCACAGCCACACCCACCTCCCCATCCATCCATCCATCCATCCATCCATCCACAGCCACACCCACCTCCCCATCCATCCATCCATCCATCCATCCACAGCCATACCCACCTCCCCATCCATCCATCCACAGCCATACCCACCTCCTCATCCATCCATCCATCCATCCATCCATCCACAGCCACACCCACCTCCCCATCCATCCATCCATCCATCCACAGCCACACCCACCTCCCCATCCATCCATCCATCCATCCATCCACAGCCATACCCACCTCCCCATCCATCCATCCACAGCCATACCCACCTCCTCATCCATCCATCCATCCATCCATCCACAGCCACACCCACCTCCCCATCCATCCATCCATCCACAGCCACACCCACCTCCCCATCTATCCATCCATCCATCCATCCACAGCCATACCCACCTCCCCATCCATCCATCCATCCATCCATCCACAGCCACACCCACCTCCCCATCCATCCATCCACAGCCACACCCACCTCCCCATCCATCCATCCATCCACAGCCACACCCACCTCCCCATCTATCCATCCATCCATCCATCCACAGCCATACCCACCTCCCCATCCATCCATCCATCCATCCATCCACAGCCACACCCACCTCCCCATCCATCCATCCACAGCCACTCCCACCTCCCCATCCATCCATCCATCCATCCATCCATCCACAGCCACACCCATCTCCCCATCCATCCATCCATCCACAGCCACACCCACCTCCCCATCCATCCATCCATCCATCCATCCACAGCCACACCCACCTCCCCATCCATCCATCCATCCATCCATCCACAGCCACACCCACCTCCCCATCCATCCGTCCATCCATCCATACACAGCCATACCCACCTTCCCATCCATCCATCCATCCACAGCCGCACCCACCTCCCCATCCATCCATCCATCCATCCACAGCCGCACCCACCTCTCCATCCATCCATCCATCCATCCACAGCCGCACCCACCTCTCCATCCATCCATCCATCCATCCATCCACAGCCACACCCACCTCCCCATCCATCCATCCACCCACAGTCGCATCAACCTGATCAGCCATTCCAGCTTCTCCCACCCACCCTCCTTCAAATCACATCTGACATGCCATAGACGTGCACCACCAGTCCTTCTCGACAGCTACCCTATTATTGCTGAAGCACAGGACTCGTCTCCCTAACAATTCATGACCATTGTGTGAATTGCTGACAGACCCTCCGAGGGATATTTTAAGAGACTTTCACAATATAGGGTGACACACCTGTTGGTTTAGAGGTAGAAGGAGGAGTTGTAATCCTGGTGGTACTCTCTGTCATTGTGGTAATCATTGTTGAGGTGGGCGTGATGATCTTTGTGGTTGTGGCAAGGGTTGGGTTGGTCGAGCTCAGTGGCATGAAGGTGGTAGTCGTGGTGACATCTGGGCCCATTGTGCTTTCTGGGGAGATGCTGGTGGTGACATCAACACCTGTGCTGGTTTCCGGGGAGATGGTGGTGGTGATGTCAGCACCTGTGGTGCTATCTGGGGACATGGTGGTTGTGACATCAGCGGCTGTGGTAGTTTCCATGGAGATGGTGGTGATGACGTCAGCGGCTGTGGTGGTTTCTGAGGAGATATTGGTGGTGTTATCAGTGGCTGCGGTGGTTTCCGGGGAGATGCTGGGGGTGACTTCAGCACCTGTGGTGGATTCCGGGGAGATGCTGGTGGTGATGTCAGCACCTGAGGTGGTTTCTGCGGAGATGCTGGTGGTTACGTCAGTACCTGTGGTAGTTTCCATGGAGATGCTGGTGGTGATGTCAGCACCTGTGGTGGATTCCGGGGAGACACTGGTGGTTCCGTCAGCACCTGTGGTAGTATCTGGGGACATGGTGGTGGTGACATCAGCACCTCTGGTGGTTTCTGCGGAGATGCTGGTGGTAACATCAGCACCTGTGGTGGTTTCCATGGAGATGGTGGTGGTGACATCAGCACCTGTGGTGGTTTCCATGGAGATGCTGGTGGTGACATCAGCACCTGTGGTGGTTTCCATGGAGATGGTGGTGGTGACATCAGCACCTGTGGTGGTTTCCATGGAGATGCTGGTGGTGACATCAGCACCTGAGGTGGTTTCCGGGGAGATGCTGGTGGTGACATCAGCACCTGTGGTGGTGTCTGGGGACACGGTGGTTGTGACATCAGCGGCTGTGCTAGTTTCCACGGAGATGGTGGTGATGACATCAACGTCTGTGGTGGTTTCTGAGGAGATGGTGGTGATGACATCAGCATCTGTGGTGGTTTCTGAGGAGATAGTGGTTGTGATATCAGCGGCTGTGGTGGTTTCCGGGGAGATGCTGGTGGTGACGACAGCACCTGTGGTGGATTCTGGGGCGATGCTGGTGGTGACGTCAGCACCTGTGGTGGATTCTGGGGCGATGCTGGTGGTGATGTCAGCACCTGTGGTAGTATCTGGGGACATGGTGGTTGTGACATCAGCGGCTGTGCTAGTTTCCACAGAGATGGTGGTGGTTTCTGGGGAGATGCTGGTTGTGACATCAGCACCTGTGGTGGTTTCTGGGGAGATGGTGGTGGTGACATCAGCACCTGTGGTGGTTTCCATGGAGATGGTGGTGGTGACATCAGCACCTGTGGTAGTATCTGCTGACATAGTGGTTGTGACATCAGCGGCTGTGCTAGTTTCCACCGAGATGGTGGTGATGACATCAGTGGTGGTGGTGGTTTCTGAGGAGATGGTGGTGATGACATCAGTGGCGGTGGTGGTTTCCGGGGAGATGCTGGTTGTGACATCAGCATCTGTGGTGGTTTCTGGGGAGATGGTGGTAGTGATATCAGCGGCTGTACTAGTTTCTGGGGAGATGCTGGTGGTTACATCAGCATCTGTGGTGGTTTCTGGGGACATGGTGGTTGTGACATCAGTGGCTGTGGTAGTTTCCACAGAGATGGTGGTGATGACATCAGTGGTGGTGGTGGTTTCTGAGGAGAGGGTGGTGATGACATCAGCGGCTGTGGTGGTTTCCGGGGAGATGCTGCTTATGAGATCAGCGCCTGTGGTGGTTTCTCTGGAGATCGTGGTGGTGATATCAGCGGCTGTAGTAGTTTCTGGGGAGATGCTGGTGGTGACAGCAGCACCTGTGGTGGTTTCCGGGGAGATGCTGGTGGTGATGTCAGCACCTGTGGTAGTATCTGGGGACATGCTGGTTGTGACATCAGCGGCTGTGCTAGTTTCCACAGAGATGGTGGTGATGACATCAGCGGCTGTAGTGGTTTCTGTGGAGATGGTGGTGATGACATCAGCGGCTGTGGTGGTTTCCAGGGAGATGGTGGTGGTGATATCAGCGGCTGTAGTAGTTTCTGGGGAGATGCTGGTGGTGACATCAGCACCTGTGCTGGTTTCCATGGAGATGGTGGTGGTGAGATCAGCACCTGTGGTAGTATCTGCTGACATGGTGGTTGTGACATCAGCGGCTGTGCTAGTTTCCACCGAGATGGTGGTGATGACATCAGTGGCGGTGGTGGTTTCAGAGGAGATGGTGGTGGTGACATCAGCACCTGTAGTGGTTTCCGGGGAGATGCTGGTGGTGATGTCAGCACCTGTGGTGGTGTCTGGGGACACGGTGGTTGTGACATCAGAGGCTGTGGTAGTTTCCACGGAGATGGTGGTGATGACATCAGCATCTGTGGTGGTTTCTGAGGAGATAGTGGTTGTGACATCAGCATCTGTGGTGGATTCTGGGGCGATGCTGGTGGTGACGTCAGCACCTGTGGTAGTATCTGCTGACATGGTGGTTGTGACATCAGTGGCTGTGCTAGTTTCCACAGAGATGGTGGTGATGACATCAGTGGTGGTGGTGGTTTCTGAGGAGATGGTGGTGATGACATCAGTGGCTGTGGTGGTTTCCGGGGAGATGCTGGTTATAACATCAGCACCTGTGGTGGTTTCTGGGGAGATGGTGTTGGTGATATCAGCGGCTGTAGTAGTTTCTGGGGAGATGCTGGTGGTGACATCAGCACCTGTGGTGGTTTCCATGGAGATGGTGGTGGTGACATCAGCACCTGTGGTGGTTTCTGGAGAAATGCTGGTGGTGACGTCAGCACCTGTGGTGGTTTCCATGGAGATGCTGGTGGTGACGTCAGCACCTGTGGTGGTTTCCGAGGAGATGCTGGTGGTGATGTCAGCACCTGTGGTAGTATCTGGGGACATGCTGGTTGTGACATCAGCGGCTGTGCTAGTTTCCACAGAGATGGTGGTGATGACATCAGCGGCTGAGGTGGTTTCCTGGGAGATGCTGGTTGTGACATCAGCACCTGTGGTGGTTTCTGGGGAGATGTTGGTGATGACATCAGCGGCTGTGGTGGTTTCCGAGGAGATGCTGGTTGTGACATCAGCACCTGTGGTGGTTTCTGGGGAGGTGGTGGTAGTGATATCAGCGGCTGTACTAGTTTCTGGGGAGATGCTGGTGGTGACATCAGCACCTGTGCTGGTTTCCATGGAGATGCTGGTGGTGACATCAGCACCTGTGGTGGTTTCTGGGGACATGGTGGTTGTGACATCAGTGGCTGTGGTAGTTTCCACAGAGATGGTGGTGATGACATCAGTGGTGGTGGTGGTTTCTGAGGAGAGGGTGGTGATGACATCAGCGGCTCTGGTGGTTTCCGGGGAGATGCTGCTTATGACATCAGCGCCTGTGGTGGTTTCTGTGGAGATCGTGGTGGTGATATCAGCGGCTGTAGTAGTTTCTGGGGAGATGCTGGTGGTGACGTCAGCACCTGTGGTGGTTTCCATGGAGATGCTGGTGGTGACAGCAGTACCTGTGGTGGTTTCCGGGGAGATGCTGGTGGTGATGTCAGCACCTGTGGTAGTATCTGGGGACATGCTGGTTGTGACATCAGCGGCTGTGCTAGTTTCCAGAGAGATGGTGGTGATGACATCAGCGGCTGAGGTGGTTTCCTGGGAGATGCTGGTTGTGACATCAGCACCTGTGGTGGTTTCTGGGGAGATGGTGGTGATGACATCAGCAGCTGTGGTGGTTTCCGAGGAGATGCTGGTTGTGACATCAGAACCTGTGGTGGTTTCTGGGGAGATGGTGGTGGTGATAGCAGCAGCTGTAGTAGTTTCTGGGGAGATGCTGGTGGTGACATCAGCATCTCTGGTGGTTTCCATGGAGATGGCAGTGGTGACATCAACACCTGTGGTGGTTTCCCGGGAGATGCTGGTGGTGATGTCAGCATCTGTGGTAGTATCTGGGGACATGCTGGTTGTGACATCAGCGGCTGTGCTAGTTTCCACAGAGATGGTGGTGATGCCATCAGCGGCGGTGGTGGTTTCTGAGGAGATGGTGGTGGTGAAATCAGCAGTTGTAGTGGTTTCCGGGGAGATGCTGGTGGTGATCTCAGCACCTGTGGTGGTGTCTGGGGACAGAGTGGCTGTGACATCAGAGGCTGTGGTAGTTTCCACGGAGACGGTGGTGATGACATCAGCGTCTGTGGTGGTTTCTGAAGAGATGTTGGTGATGACATCAGCGGCTGTGGTGGTTTCCGGGGAGATGCTGGTTGTGACATTAGCGCCTGTGGTGGTTTCTGGGGAGATCGTGGTGGTGATATCAGCGGCTGTAGTAGTTTCTGGGGAGATGCTGGTGGTGACATCAGCACCTGTGGTGGTGTCTGGGGACAGAGTGGCTGTGACATCAGAGGCTGTGGTAGTTTCCACGGAGACGGTGGTGATGACATGAGCGTCTGTGGTGGTTTCTGAAGAGATGTTGGTGATGACATCAGCGGCTGTGGTGGTTTCCGGGGAGATGCTGGTTGTGACATTAGCGCCTGTGGTGGTTTCTGGGGAGATCGTGGTGGTGATATCAGCGGCTGTAGTAGTTTCTGGGGAGATGCTGGTGGTGACATCAGCACCTGTGCTGGTTTCCATGGAGATGGTGGTGGTGACATCAACACCTGTGGTGGTTTCCAGAGAAATGCTGGTGGTGACATCAGCACCTGTGGTGGTTTCCATGGAGATGCTGGTGGTGACATCAGCACCTGAGGTGGTTTCCGGGGAGATGCTGGTGGTGACGTCAGCACCTGTGGTAGTATCTGGGGACACGGTGGTTGTGACATCAGCGGCTGTGCTAGTTTCCACGGAGATGGTGGTGATGACATCAGCGTCTGTGGTGGTTTCTGAGGAGATAGTGGTGATGACATCAGCATCTGTGGTGGTTTCTGAGGAGATAGTGGTTGTGATATCAGCGGCTGTGGTGGTTTCTGGGGAGATGCTGGTGGTGACGACAGCACCTGTGGTTGATTGTGGGGCAATGATGGTGGTGACGTCAGCACCTGTGGTAGTATCTGCTGACATGGTGGTTGTGACATCTGCCGCTGTGCTAGTTTCCACAGAGATGGTGGTGATGACATCAGTGGTGGTGGTGGTTTCTGAGGAGATGGTGGTGATGACATCAGCGGCTGTGGTGGTTTCTGGGGAGATGCTGGTGGTGACATCAGCACCTGTGCTGGTTTCCATGGAGATGGTGGTGGTGACATCAGCACCTGTGGTGGTTTCCATGGAGATGCTGGTGGTGACATCAGCACCTGTAGTGGTTTCCGGGGAGATGCTGGTGGTGATGTCAGCACCTGTGGTGGTGTCTGGGGACACGGTGGTTGTGACATCAGAGGCTGTGGTAGTTTCCACGGAGATGGTGGTGATGACATCAGCATCTGTGGTGGTTTCTGAGGAGATAGTGGTTGTGACATCAGCATCTGTGGTGGATTCCGGGGCGATGCTGGTGGTGACGTCAGCACCTGTGGTAGTATCTGCTGACATGGTGGTTGTGACATCAGTGGCTGTGCTAGTTTCCACAGAGATGGTGGTGATGACATCAGTGGCTGTGGTGGTTTCCGGGGAGATGCTGGTTATGACATCAGCACCTGTGGTGGTTTCCATGGAGATGCTGGTGGTGACATCAGCACCTGTAGTGGTTTCCGGGGAGATGCTGGTGGTGATGTCAGCACCTGTGGTGGTGTCTGGGGACACGGTGGTTGTGACATCAGAGGCTGTGGTAGTTTCCACGGAGATGGTGGTTGTGACATCAGCATCTGTGGTGGATTCCGGGGCGATGCTGGTGGTGACGTCAGCACCTGTGGTAGTATCTGCTGACATGGTGGTTGTGACATCAGTGGTGGTGGTGGTTTCTGAGGAGATGGTGGTGATGACATCAGTGGCTGTGGTGGTTTCTGGGGAGATGGTGGTGGTGATATCAGCGGCTGAAGTAGTTTCTGGGGAGATGCTGGTGGTGACATCAGCACCTGTGGTGGTTTCCATGGAGATGGTGGTGGTGACATCAACACCTGTGGTGGTTTCTGGAGAAATGCTGGTGGTGACGTCAGCACCTGTGGTGGTTTCCATGGAGATGCTGGTGGTGACGTCAGCACTTGTGGTGGTTTCCGGGGAGATGCTGGTGGTGACATCAGCACCTGTGGTGGTTTCCGGGGAGATGCTGGTGGTGATGTCAGCACCTGTGGTAGTATCTGGGGACATGCTGGTTGTGACATCAGCGGCTGTGCTAGTTTCCACAGAGATGGTGGTGATGACATCAGCGGCTGTAGTGGTTTCTGGGGAGATGGTGGTGATGACATCAGTGGCTGTGGTGGTTTCCTGGGAAATGCTGGTTGTGACATCAGCACCTGTGGTGGTTTCTGGGGAGATGGTGGTGGTGATATCAGCAGCTGTAATAGTTTCTGGGGAGATGCTGGTGGTGACATCAGCACCTGTAGTGGTTTCCGGGGAGATGCTGGTGGTGATGTCAGCACCTGTGGTGGTGTCTGGGGACACGGTGGTTGTGACATCAGAGGCTGTGGTAGTTTCCACGGAGATGGTGGTGATGACATCAGCATCTGTGGTGGTTTCTGAGGAGATAGTGGTTGTGACATCAGCATCTGTGGTGGATTCCGGGGCGATGCTGGTGGTGACGTCAGCACCTGTGGTAGTATCTGCTGACATGGTGGTTGTGACATCAGTGGTGGTGGTGGTTTCTGAGGAGATGGTGGTGATGACATCAGTGGCTGTGGTGGTTTCTGGGGAGATGGTGGTGGTGATATCAGCGGCTGTAGTAGTTTCTGGGGAGATGCTGGTGGTGACATCAGCACCTGTGGTTGTTTCCATGGAGATGGTGGTGGTGACATCAACACCTGTGGTGGTTTCTGGAGAAATGCTGGTGGTGACGTCAGCACCTGTGGTGGTTTCCATGGAGATGCTGGTGGTGACGTCAGCACCTGTGGTGGTTTCCGGGGAGATGCTGGTGGTGACGTCAGCACCTGTGGTGGTTTCCGGGGACATGCTGGTGGTGATGTCAGCGGCTGTGCTAGTTTCCACAGAGATGGTGGTGATGACATCAGCGGCTGTAGTGGTTTCTGGGGAAATGCTGGTTGTGACATCAGCACCTGTGGTGGTTTCTGGGGAGATGGTGGTGGTGATATCAGCAGCTGTAGTAGTTTCTGGGGAGATGCTGGTGGTGACATCAGCATCTCTGGTGGTTTCCATGGAGATGGCAGTGGTGACATCAGCACCTGTGGTGGTTTCCATGGAGATGGTGGTGGTGACATCAACACCTGTGGTGGTTTCTGGAGAAATGCTGGTGGTGACGTCAGCACCTGTGGTGGTTTCCGGGGAGATGCTGGTGGTGACGTCAGCACCTGTGGTGGTTTCCGGGGAGATGCTGGTGGTGACGTCAGCACCTGTGGTGGTTTCCGGGGAGATGCTGGTGGTGATGTCAGCACCTGTGGTAGTATCTGGGGACATGCTGGTTGTGACATCAGCGGCTGTGCTAGTTTCCACAGAGATGGTGGTGATGACATCAGCGGCTGTAGTGGTTTCTGGGGAGATGGTGGTGATGACATCAGCGGCTGTGGTGGTTTCCTGGGAAATGCTGGTTGTGACATCAGCACCTGTGGTGGTTTCTGGGGAGATGGTGGTGGTGACATCAGCAGCTGTAGTAGTTTCTGGGGAGATGCTGGTGGTGACATCAGTAGTTGTGGTAGTACCTGGGGACACAGTGGTTGTGACATCAGTGGCTGTGGTAGTTTCCACAGAGGTCGTGGAGATGACATGAGCACCTGTGGTCCTTTCTGAGGAGACACTGGTGGTGGAAGAAGTGGATAAGCTAGTTTTCGTGCCTGTGGAGAGGTATCACATTTTACCTTAATACATGTGAGCCTTCTCCCAGACACAGACCCACCCCAAACTAAACTCACATCTCTACATTTCTCTTTGTGGTGTGACGGGACTCTCTGGATGGTCAGGTAAATAATATTTGAATGAGTCCCTGAATAAGGGAGCAAACTCCCTGTGTGTTCGATGCCGGGACCCAGACCAAATTCCTGCTGCGAAACCCCGCCAGGATAATGCCCGCCCAGGAAAGTTTCTGGACTCCGCCCTGAGCCTCCTGGAAATGAGTAGGTAGCAGGAACAATGAGACCAAGACAAGGGTGAAAGGACAAAAAAAACGAAGTAACTAAGATTTTTATGAAGGGACACAACAAGGTCAGGATGCAACAAGTTACAGTTTAAACTACAAACCTATTTACACTCCATTAATAGCTACACTTATGTTTGACACTGTTTCCATTTTGAGTCTTTCTCCTAATTCTTGAATTTGATCTTATTACTCCGCAAGGCAAAAGCTTTGGTTACTAGAGCAAGGGAGGAAGGATAGAGGGGTTTAGGAATGAGGGTTGTTGGGAGTTTAGAAATCCCCGCTGTCTCCTTCCAAAGCCAGAGTGGGGGTGCTAAACCCCACTTCCATGCGGGGTCGGGTTGCTACCCCAACCCAAGGGGTTGGTACCCAAGGGCCAGTTGGGACTGTCCCTTTATTTTGTGGGGTTCCCCGGTACCCTCTTAGTGGGTCCAACTAAGTGTACCTGGGAGGCTTATGCTCTTCCTCAGGTCACTGGGGGAGGATTGACAGCTAAGGGAGGCAGGGAGGCAATGCCTTGTCCTGCAGTTTATTTAAAGGAGGTGACTAGGGATAGAGGGATACAGGGTAGAGGGATAAAGGTTCATTAAGGCTTATCATTAAGAGCAACACACTATAACAATTTAAACTTACTACCTTTAACTATTAGATACTAATTATTAGTTAAATGTGCTTTGGCTTTGTTAGTATGGAGAAAAACCCTGCCTGGGATGTCCAGGCCCGGCCTCAGGGGGTCAGGCCTCCAGGCACTTCCCTCCCCTCGTCAGGGAAGGGAACAACGAAGGAGCAACCCCCTGTTCCCTCATAGAGGGTCCCGATTACCCAGGTGGGAAGGTGTTTAGCCTACGTGTGTAGTTGTGTCAAGGCAAGTTTTACGTGTTCCAGTCCGGTTAGGTTAGGTCCTCTCCAGTATGAGTCCGGTCCGGTAGCGGTGAAGCGTCGATGCCGCAAGACGGCAGGCGGTGGGAGCGAAGGTGCTGCTGTGATGGCAGGCCCTGGGCTTCAACAGGCGGGCACGCTGCAACATTCTTCTTTTCCCTGGCCCACGGGGACGAGTATGCCCAAGGGATGAAAAATCCCTGACATGGTGTACAGGTGATGCAGTGTACATGTGATGGACAAATCCTAGCTGACCTCCCTCACAACGACCCAGGCTTCCTGCCTAGACTACCTCTCCCATGTTGCAATAGCAGAGCTGTGCTGGAAGAGAAACCCTGCTGCATCCTGAGAGATGAGCTTCCTTCAGGAAGCCCAGGCTGTGGAGCACATAGAAATTGTCTTGCCCCTCAATTTCAGCGCCCATGAGCCTCCTCGGCAGGATTTCCAGACAGGTTTGGTTCTGTTTTCAGAATCTAGATTTTTTTTTTCCCGCAAGAAGTTGAAATTTCCTGCAAGGAAACCGCAACTAACCTGCGGAACTCCTCACCAGGGGATGTTAGACTCAGAGAATCAAAGGGTGCTGGGGTGGGGCAGGACCTTAGGAGGTCAATGAGTGCAGCTCCATGCTCAAAGCACGATCAACACCAACTAAATCATCCCAGCCAGGGCTTGGTCAAGCTGGGACTTAAAGTCCTCCAGGGCTGGAGATCCCCCCACCTCTCCAGGGCCCCGTCCCAGTGCCGCCCCGCCCTGCTGGGAAAGAGCGTTTCCCCCTCCTCCCGGCCCCCCGAGAACAGCCTCTCCCCGGCCTCGTCCGAGCCCCTCCAGCAAATCCCCCCTGGCTCTGCTCCTCTGCCGACTCACCACGCCCCAATCCCTCGGCCACGTGCTCCGGCCCCCGACGCCTTTCCGTGGCCTCCGCCGGCCCCTCTCCAGCGCACCCCCGTCCTTTCTGCACGGGGGGCCGGAACCGGACGCGACCCTCCGGCTGCGGCCTCCCCGGTGCCGAGGGGAGGGGAACAGCCACTTCCCTAGCGCCGCTGGAAATGCTCCTCCGGGCACAGCCCCATGCGCCCTCAGGCTTCTCGGCTGCAAGGCCCCAATTATAACTGGCTTCAGAATAGATCTAGGTAGGTGTGTGATGGAGTTCAGGGGTCCCCAAGCGCTGCCCCCCAGCCGCAGGCAGGAGGGACTCTCACTCAGCAGGTAGAACGGGAGGTTTAGGAGGCGCCAGAGCCCAGCTCAGCACAGAGGGGTCAGTACAGCCGGCAGAGACAGTCATTCCAACCCGTCCTGGGGAGAGGAGCCCGAGGGGTGCCCCTCTGGGGTGCAGCTTCCCCCCGCGCCAGGCTGGCTGCCCTCCAGCTCCCTCTCCCCCCAGCTTCTCACTGCCGCCCCCATTCCAACCCAGCTCGGCTCCTCCCTGCTCTGTGCTCAGGGCAGAGGTGTTACC
This sequence comes from Carettochelys insculpta, assembly GCF_033958435.1. Taxonomy (NCBI): domain Eukaryota; kingdom Metazoa; phylum Chordata; order Testudines; family Carettochelyidae; genus Carettochelys; species Carettochelys insculpta. Next base: position 1,002,200 of record NC_134170.1, read on the forward strand.
TGCCAGCTCAGGGTACAGCCCAGGGGTCATCCTTAGCTGCTGGGAGCTGCTCTGCCTGTCTCACGCGCACCCAGCCTGAGTCGCACACATGCACCCCCCCCCAACTCCATCACAAGTTGCAACCCCATGTTCCAGGGAACCCTGAAGGTCTGACTGCCAGAAGGCAGGAATGGAAGATTTACACCAATAAAAGCGTTGTGAAACCCCCTTTAAAGTCGAGGTTTTTGAACCTCCCTGGTAGCAGCTGGGCCAGGGTAGGAACATGAATTCCCTCCCTTTCTATAATAATCCCCAGGATGTTCTCTGTCCCAGGAAGACCAACGCCAAGGACTGCCTAATGAGAGGGTTAATCGTTAGCTTGGCCCAGCGCCGCTGCTGGGGCAGATGAGCTGTCTCCGGGGTGACTGACCTGGGAGGAGAGGGGAGACGCGGAGGAGCACGTGAAGCTGCCCCACCCTGGTGAGTCCGGGAAAAGGGCGAGCCAGGGCGGGGCACCCCAGGAAAGGTTCCCATTGCTCTCCGAACCCCCCAGGCAGGACCGGGGCAGGCGGCTTAAACCAGAGCGGGGCCCGCTCACCTGGGTTTGGGGCAAGCATATTGCTCACAGAGGGGGAGGCGCTCAGCGCCCCAGGGTTTGCAGTCAGGGGGAGGCACTCAGCACCCCAGGGTTTGCAGTCGGGGGGAGGCGCTCAGCACCTCAGGGCTTGCAGTCGGGGGGAGGCACTCAGCACCCCAGGGCTTGCAGGCCAAGGGAGAGGCGCTCAGCACCCCAGGGCTTGCAGGCCAAGGGAGAGGCGCTCAGCGCCCCAGGGCTTGCACATAGGGGTGACAAAGAGGCAGAAGGAAGTTGTCCTTCCCCTGGCGCACCGTTCACCTGGGGAACTCCTCGCCGGGCAGACTGAGCAGAGCAGGACTTAAGCAAGGGTCATAGCCCAGCTCGGTAGAATCATAGCCCCACAGGATGCCAGGGCCGGAAGGGACCTCAGGAGGTCGTCGAGTCCAGCCCCTGCCTAAAGCAGGACCAACCCCAACGAAATCATCCCAGCCAGGGCTTTGTCAAGCGAGGACTTGAGAGCCTCCAGGGATGGAGGTCCCACCACCTCTCCAGGCAACGCCTTCCAGGGCTTCAGCTCCCGCCTGATGAGACAGATTCTCCTAATATCCAACCTGCACCTCTCCCTCTGCAACTTCAGCCCATCGCTCCTTGTTCTGCCGCCGGTCAGCACCAACAGCCTCTCTCCAGCTCCCCTTCAGGGAGTTGAAGGCTGCTATTAAATCGCCCCTCAGTCTTCTCTCCTGCAAACTAAACAAGCCCAAATCCCACAGAATCACAGAATCCCAGGGCTGGAAGGGACCTCGGGAGGTTGTCTAGTCCAGCCCCTGCTTCAAGCAGGATCAACCCCCCACTAAGTCATCCCAGCCAGGACCTTGTCCAGCCGGGACTTAAACACCTCCAGGGATGGAGAATCCACCACCTCTCTAGGCAACACATTCCAGTGCTTCACCTCCCGCCTGGGGAAGGAGTTTTTCCTCATATCCAACCTGCACCTCCCCCTCTGTAACTTCAGCCCATTGCTCCTTGTTCTGCCGTCTGACACCCCTGAGAACAGCCTCTCGCCCTCCTCTCTAGAGCTCCCCTTCAGGAAGTTGAAGGCTGCTATTAAATCACCTCTCACTCTTCTGCAAACTAAACAAGCCCCAATCCCTCAGCCTCTCCTCATCGGTCTTGTGCTCCAGCCCCTCAATCATTTTTGTGGCCCTTCGCTGAACCTGCTCCAGCACATCCACGTCCTTTTATACCGGGGGGGCGCAGAACAGGATTCAACCCTCTGGCTGTGGCCTCCCCGGTGCCGAGGGGAGGGGAACAACCACCTCTCGAGCGCTGCTGGAAATGCTCCTCCAGATGCTGCCCAATGCGCCGTTGGCCTTCTCGGAGGACAGGTCCCTCCGTGGCCATCAGCCTGGCCGGGCAGGACCTCTGCGTGCCGGGAGCTGGGGATGGGTGATGGGGCCGGATCCCTGGATGGCTCCTGGCTGTTCCCTCCCTCAGTGGCCAAGACTGAGCCCCAATTGACTTCTCGTTGTCCTCTGCGACCCGGCAGAGAAGCTGAACCCCTGCCCGGAGATTCGCAGAGGCCCCAGCCCGGGAGGGGCCCATGTCTGTGCTGGCGGAGGACGGAGAGAGATCTGGGGGGACCGGCCAGGCGCGCCCACAGCCAGGAAAGACGGGGAGACACCGAGGGCCCAGCCGGGTCGGAGAGGGGCCTCGGAGGTACGAACGTGGAGGCCAAGCCGCACGCAAAGGGCCTGAGCGGTGCCCCTCACCTGTGACAATGCCCGCGCAGGCGAAGTGGAAGAGCAGAAGGAGACTGACGTATTTCCTCATCCTTCCCGGCCACAGGCTGCGCCGGGCTCCGCGGCAGCGAGGTGTCGGAGGCCCGGAAGCAGGACCCTCGAGCGCGCCCAGGCGGAGCTGAGAACAGGCGCTTGGCTGGCCCTCGCCTCCACCTGCCCAGGCAGGAACTGAAGGGAGAGACCAAACCTCTGCACAATATCAAGGGCCTGGCCCGGACCTTTGCCCCCTCACAAGAGCTTCCTCAAGGATGTTCCAAAAATAGGAGTGGGGCTCTCCAGCTGATGCAAAAGCCAAAGGGCAAAGGGAGGCTCCTGCTGGAAGCTCCCGGGGTGGGGGACGCGCGCCCGAGCCAGGAGACCTTGGCTGCCGCTGGGACGTGCAGAGAGACAGACACACACACACACGCGCACTCGGGCCGTGTGATGGGGTTCAGGGGTCCCCCTGCACTGCACCCCGTCCGCTGGCAGGAGAGACTCTCACTCAGCAGGCACAACAGCAGGTTTATTAGGCAACAGATGTCCAGTTTCTCACAGAAGCAACAGCATAGCCGCCAGAGACAGTCCTTCCAACCCGTCCTGGGGGGAAGACCCCGAGGGGTGCCCCTCTGGGGTGTAGCTTTCTCCCTCCTCAGGCTGGCTGCCTTCCAGCTCTCCCTTTTCCTAGCCTCTAACTGCCGCCCCCGATTCAAAACCCAGCTCGGCTCCTCCCTGCTCTTTGTTTAGGCAGAGGTGTTATCTGCCAGTTGTAGCCCTAGGGTCATCCTTAGCCACTGGGAGCTGCTGCTTGCCTCAGACATCCAGCCTGACTCACACATGCACCCCCCCAACTCCATCACAGGCCGCGCCCCAGGACAGACACGGAGGGTGAGACACCGACAGGTAGGGATGGATGGGTAGACCAATAGAGGGGGCAGGAGAGCATAGCTAGCTAGATAGATAGATAGATAGAGGGCGTGGGAGGGGATAGCTAGATAGAGGGGAAGGGAGGGGATAGGTAGAGGGGGCAGATAGATATATAGAGGGGGTGGGGGGGGCAGGCTGCTTGGAAACTTTTCAAAGATACCAGATTAGAGGCCCAACTTAAATGTACACCCCAAAACTAAAAACCACAGTAAGCGACCTAAAAAAAAGCCACCGTGGCCTAACAACCACGTAAAAGAGGCCGTGAGAGATAAAAAGGCATCTTTTAAAAAGTGGAAGTCAAATCTTAGTCATCAAAATAGAAAGGAACATTAAGGCTACGTCTACACGTGAAGCCAACATCGAAATAGCTTATTTCGATGTAGCAACGTCGAAATAGGCTATTTCGATGAATAACGTCTACACGTCCTCCAGGGCTGGCAACGTCGATGTTCAACTTCGACGTTGCGCGGCACCACATCGAAATAGGCGCTGCGAGGGAACGTCTACACACCAAAGTAGCACACATCGAAATAAGGGTGCCAGGCACAGCTGCAGACAGGGTCACAGGGCGGACTCAACAGCCAGCCGCTCCCTTAAAGGGCCCCTCCCAGACACAGTTGCACTAAACAACACAAGATACACAGAGCCGACAACTGGTTGCAGATCCTGTGCCTGCAGCATGGATCCCCAACTGCCGCAGCAGCAGCCAGAAGCCCTGGGCTAAGGGCTGCTGCCCACAGTGACCATAGAGCCCCGCAGGGGCTGGGGAGAGAGCATCTCTCAACCCCCCAGCTGATGGCCGCCATGGAGTACCCGGCAATTTCGACGTTGCAGGACGCGGATCATCTACACGTTCCCTACTTCGACGTTGAACGTCGAAGTAGGGCGCTATGCCGATCCCCTCATGAGGTTAGCGACTTCGATGTCTCGCCGCCTAACGTCGAAGTTAACTTCGAAATAGCGCCCGACGCATGTAGCCGCGACGGGCGCTATTTCGAAGTTAGTGCCGCTACTTCGAAGTAGCGTGCACGTGTAGACACAGCTAAACACTGCCAAATTACATGTAAAAATGTAATAAGAAAAGCCAGAAAAGACTCTGAGGAAGAGTTAGCCGTGAATTCAAAAAACAATAGTAACACGTTTTTTAAGTACATTAGAAGCAGGAAGCCTGGTAAAAAAGCAGTGGGGCCCTGGACGATAGAGAGATAAAAGGAGCAATCAAGGAAGATAATGCCATTGCGGGAAAACTAAATGATTTCTTTGCTTCAGTCTTCACAGCTGAGGCTGTTAGAGAGATTCCCAAATCTGAGCCGTCCTTTATCGGTGACAAATCTGAGGAACTGTCCCAGATTGACATGTCATTAGAGGAGGTTTTGGAACTAATTGATAAGCTAAACAGTCACACGTCTCCGGGACCGGATGGTATTCACCCAAGGGTTCTGAAAGAACTCAGATGTGAAATCGCGGAACTATTAACGGTGGTTTGTAACCTACCCTTTAAATCAGCTTCGGTACCCAGCGATTGGAAGACAGCTAATATAACACCGATATTTAAAAAGGGCTCTAGAGGAGACCCTGGCAATTATAGACCAGTAAGTCTAACATCAGTACCGGGCAAATTAGCAGAAACAAAAGTAAAGAATAAAATTGTCAGACACGTAAAGCAACATGATTTGTTCAGCAAAAGTCAACATGGTTTCTGTAAAGGGAAGTTGTGTCTTACCAGTCTGTTAGAGTTCTTTGAAGGGGTTAACAAGCATGTGGACGGGGGGGGATCCAGTAGACACAGTCTACTTCGATTTCCAGAAAGCATTTGACACGGTCCCGCACCAAAGGCTCTTATGTAAATTAGGTGGTCATGGGATAGGAGGAAAGATCCTTTCATGGATTGGGAACTGGTTAGAAGACAGGAAACAAAAGGTTGGAATAAATGGTAAATTTTCACAAGGTGGGGGTAACTAGTGGTGTTCCCCAAGGGTCAGTCCTGGGACCAATCTTGTTCGTCAATGATCTAGAGAAAGGGGTAAGCAGTGAGGTGGCAAAGTTTGCAGATGACACCAAACTGTTCGGGACAGTCAAAACCAAAGCAGACTGTGAAGAACTTCAAAAAGATCTCGGCAAACTGAGCGATTGGGCAGCAAAATGGCAAATGAAATGTAATGTGGGGAAGTGTAAGGTAACGCACATTGGGAAAAATAACCCCAATTACACGTACAATACGATGGGGGCAAATTTAGCTACAACAGCTCAGAAGAGGGATCGTGGACTGACAGTGGATAGCTCTCGGAAGACATCCACGCCGTGTGCAGCGGCTGTCAGTAAAGCAAATAGGATGTTAGGAATCATTAAAAAAGGGGTAGAAAATAAGACAAAGAATCTCTTACTTCCCCTCTATAAAACCATGGTCCACCCACAGCTTGAGTACTGCCTGCAGATGTGGTCTCCTCACCTCCGGAAGGATATATTGGCGTTAGAAAAGGTTCAGAAAAGGGCAACTAAAATGATGAAGGGTTTGGAAGGGGTCCCATATGGGGAGAGGCGAGAGAGACTGGGACTTTTCAGTCTAGAAAAGAGGAGACTGGGGGGCGATATGATAGAGGTATATAACATCATGAATGGTGTGGAGAAAGTGAGTACAGAAAAGTCATTTACTTGTTCCCATAATATAAGAACTCGAGGACACCAAAGGAGATTCATGGGTAGCAGGTTCAAAACGAATAAGAAAAAGTTTTTCTTCACACAGCGCACAGTCAACCTGTGGAACTCCTCGCCGGAGGAGGCTGTGAAAACCAGGACTCGAACAGAGTTAAAAAAGAGCTCGATAAATGTTTGGAGGTTAGGTCCATAGCTGGCTATTAGCAAGGGGTAAGGTATGGTGCCCCTGGCCTTTTGTCGAAGGCGGGAGATGGATGGCAGGAGACAAATCGCTTGATCATTGTCTTCAGTTCACCTCCTCTGGGGCACCCGGCACTGGCCACTGTCGGCAGACAGGATACTGGGCTTGATGGACCTTTGGTCTGACCCAGTGTGCCTGTTCTTATGATAGATATATAGAGGGGGCAGGAGGGGATAAATAGATAGATAGGTAGATAGATAGATAGATAGGCAGGAGGGGTAGATAGATAGATAGATAGAGGGGGCAGGAGGGGATGGATAGATAGAGGGGTGGGGAGGTAGATAGATAGATGGGGCAGGAGGGGATGGATAGATAGAGGGGTGGGGGGGTAGATAGATAGATGGGGCAGGAGGGGATGGATAGATAGAGGGGTGGGGGGGTAGATAGATAGATGGGGCGGGAGGGGATGGATAGATAGAGGGGTGGGGGGTAGATAGATAGAGGGGGCAGGAGGGGATGGATAGATAGAGGGGTGGGGGGGTAGATAGATAGATGGGGCGGGAGGGGATGGATAGATAGAGGGGTGGGGGGTAGATAGAGGGGGCAGGAGGGGATGGATAGATAGAGGGGTGGGGGGGTAGATAGATAGATGGGGCAGGAGGGGATGGATAGATAGAGGGGTGGGGGGATAGATAGATAGATGGGGCGGGAGGGGATAGATAGATAGAGGGGTGGGGGGGTAGATAGATAGATGGGGCAGGAGGGGATGGATAGATAGAGGGGTGGGGGGGTAGATAGATAGATGGGGCGGGAGGGGATGGATAGATAGAGGGGTGGGGGGTAGATAGATAGAGGGGGCAGGAGGGGATGGATAGATAGAGGGGTGGGGGGGTAGATAGATAGATGGGGCGGGAGGGGATGGATAGATAGAGGGGTGGGGGGGTAGATAGATAGATGGGGCAGGAGAGGATGGATAGATAGAGGGGTGGGGGGGTAGATAGATAGATGGGGCAGCAGAGGATGGATAGATAGAGTGAGTGAGGTTGTCGAGTTTGGAGATAAACACACAACTCACTGTCGCACCCACCGTCCCACGCGTGCCCCAGACCTCCTGCAGCGTGGGCCCGGGGCGGTGAGCCTAACCAGCCCCAGTTCTGCTCGTACAGCTCCGGAGCGCGTGCCGTTTTTGTGCTCAGAGTACGGAGGATTGGCCCTGGAGGTGTGTCGCGCACGGTCATTTGTGGACAAAGGTGGCGGGCGTTGGGAAAGGGTCACCAGTCACAGGACTCGGCGTGCCTGAGCGGACGTGGGCCGTAACAGGTGCCCAGCCGCATCCAAGGAGCTTGGCTGGGAACGTTCACACTGGCCCGTGAGGTGCAGCTGCCGAAAGGACTGCGCGTGCGCAGACAGTGTCCTGGACGTGCTCCCACAGGAGGAGAACAAGGGGATTCCCTCCACACGGGCACGGATGCAAAGGGGACCCGGAGGTTCCTCCGACTTTGTCTTCACTCCAGGAGCATCTCTGCTGTGAGCGGAGCCTGGCAAGATTGCCAGCTCAGACAGACAGAGGACGTACTCCAGAGATAACAGCAATTCCACCTGCTGCAGCCTGCACCAAGAACTTGGTGATGGGTGTGTGTAATTTGACGGCTTTAACAATATTTACTCCCACCCTTTTCTCTCTTTTTATTAATAACCTTTAGCTTTTAGCTTTTAAAGGACGGGCGTGGCATGCTCTGGGGGGGTCACAGGTTAAGGTACTTCTTGACCTGGGGATGTGGCTGGTCCTTTGGGGTTGAAAGAACATGTGATGGGTTTTCATAACCTCTTGTCTGTGTGCAGAGTGGACTGATTGTGGCACAGGAGAACTGGAGGGTCTGAGGCCATTTCCTTGTTGTGGTGGAGTCGGGGTTGGGGGAGTGCATGTGAGACTCAGGCTGGATGTGTGTGTGGGAGACAGGCAGAGCAGCTCCCAGCGGCTAAGGATGACCCCTGGGCTGTACCCTGAGCTGGCAGGTAACACCTCTGCCCTGAGCACAGAGCAGGGAGGAGCCGAGCTGGGTTTGAATGGGAGGCGGCAGTTAGAAGCTGAGGGGAGAGGGAGCTGGAGGGCAGCCAGCCTGGCTGGGGGGAAGCTACACCCCAGAGGGGCACCCCTTGGGCTCCTCTCCCCAGGACGGGTTGGAATGACTGTCTCTGCCGCCTGTACTGACACCTCTGTGCTGAGCTGGGCTCTGGCGCCTCATAAACCTCCCGTTCTACCTGCTAGGTGAGAGTCCCCCCTGCCTGCGGGCGGGGGGGGGGGGCAAAGCTTGGGGACCCCTGAACCCATCACACTTTTAAAGGAGGAACCACCCCCCCGCGTCTTGGGCTGTGCATAGCCCTGTGTGGCACCCAGAGAAGCCTTCTACATTACGTTGGCGTAGTCGGCAGGCTCCCCCAACCCATGTCAACTGAGCTGGGATTGGGCCCCCAAGTTACTCTAAATTTCAGTTTGGATTTCACAGATTTATGAGTTAAAGTGGGGTTGCAACGAATCAGCCGTGGTCAGAGGACCTGAGTAATAACACCCTGGAAGATATGTGCTAAAGGAACCCACCTTTAGGAAAAGGCCGAGGAAGGCAGGTTTTTGTCAGCGGCCAGAGCTGCTGCAGAAGCCATCAGAGAAAGGAAGGCTGCATTGGATAGAGGAGCCCAGGCAAGGCGTGGGGGACTACAGCTGCTGCAGAGAAAGTCAGGCAAGGTACAGTCAGGGCCAGGTGAACTGAGGAGGGAGCCAATCGAGAGGCAGAAAATATCGCCAGACAAACCCTAGCTCCAGATGTAAAAGAGAACAGCAGAGCCATTCCCGTCCTGAGCGCAAGAGTACAATAAAGGTGTGCCGTGGGTTTGAGTGTGTGTGAACTTACTCAAGTAGTTCTGCAAAGGAGCATGGGGGACTGGTACCTACGTATATTCGCCTCCACGATGCAGCTGTGCCTTTACTCAAGTAACTTTTCAGCGTCCCTGTCCCACTGTTGTTTAATCCACACTAGGGAGCGACATCGAAATGGCTTATCCCGAGCCGTTATTTTGAAATGAACTTTTTCGAAATAAGTGGCATGGAAGCGACGCCACACGAAATGCGGCTCGATGTTGCAGTTTTATGAACGCTAATTACTCAGCTCACTCACTCGGTTGCTCCCCTGTACTATGATTGTGAACTGGGATGTGGATTTGCTGGAGGAGGTTCGGTGAAGGGCCACAAAAATGATTGAGGGTCTGGAGCACAAGACCGATGAGGGGAGGCTGAGGGATTTGGGCTTGTTTAGTTTGCAGAAGAGAAGACTGAGGGGTGATTTAATAGCAGCCTTCAACTTCCTGAAGGGGAGCTCTAAAGAGGCTGGCGAGAGGCTGTTCTCAGGGGTGTCAGATGGCAGAACAAGGAGCAATGGGCTGAAGTTGAAGAGGGGGAGGTGCAGGTTGGATATTAGGAAAAACTCCTTCCCCAGGCGGGAGGTGAAGCACTGGAATGTGCTGCCCAGAGAGGTGGTGGATTCTCCATCCCTGGAGGTGTTTAAGTCCCGGCTGGACAAGGTCCTGGCTGGGATGACTTAGTGGGGGTTGATCCTGCTTGAAGCAGGGGGCCGGAGTAGACGACCTCCTGAGGTCCCTTCCAGCCCCGGGATTCTGTGATTCTGTGTCTCAGCCCAGCCGCAGAACGAGTATAAATGTAATTGGTCCCTGTTGCCTGTACCGGCCAGGGAAGGGGTGTGTGGGGGGTACAGCTCTAACTAATTGTCTGTCCCTAACCAGGTTTGCTATGACCAAGAGGAAAGTTTCTCTGCTTGCGTGCCAAGGGGAGGCGCCCATTGGTCTGGGCAGATGAGCAGCCTGTCTGCAAGGGAGCTCCCTGGATGTCGGTCGGGTGGAACCTGGAGCTGGCTCAAGCGCAGGGACCAGGGAAAAGGTTCTCCGGAGCAGATTGGAGGTGGGGGATCGGGGCTGAAATCCTAGCTGGCGAAAAGGAAACAGCTGGTGAGGGCGACGGACTGGTGACTAGTGAAGCCTGTGAAAGCAAACCTGCTGTGATGGAGTGGGGGATACCTGTGTGTGTGGCTCACAGAGGCTGTGGGGGGCTCCTGCTGGGGGTGACCTGGCGACCAGGTGACCCCTCTGGGCTGCAGACAAAGGAGGAGGTGGAGCCTGAGGGGTGTGAATTGGAACTGGGAGTTGGAAGCAGTGAGTCTGGGCTGGGAGAGAGACAGACCAAGGAGGGGACAAGGCCCCGGCTCCGGGTGCCCCTCGGGGCCTCCTCTCCCCAACATGGATGGGACTGGCTGTCTCTGCCGGCTGCACTGACTCCTCTGTACGACGTTGTGTCCTGTCGGCTCATAAACCCGCTGTTCTCCTGCTGAGTGAGAGTCACTCCTGCCTGCAGCCAGGGGCAGAGCTTGGGGGACCCCGAACCCCATCACAGCTGCACACGCGGAAAGTGAGTTGTTTGCGGAGACAAGCAGCTTATCTGCGGACGCGGCTGGTTCGCTCGCAGGAAAGGGGGCTCAGGTTCGAGGCGTGTGTAGGAAACCAGCTGGGCTGGAGGACAGAAAGGCTCCCACTGGCCATCTGCGCTGGGCAGCAGGCGCGTAGCAAAAGCAGGTCTTTTGGCTGTGGAAGGTGCCTGGGGCGGCTGGGAATGGTCCAGTCGCCCCAGAGACGGGCCAGGAAAAGGACCTGGGAGCACAGCGGATCAGCGGCTGGATAGAGGCCAACAGTGGGGCCTTGTAGCCGAGACGGCCAAGGGCGCATGGGGCTGTGTCCGGAGGAGCATTTCCAGCGGCGCTAGGGAAGTGGCTGTTCCCCTCCCCTCGGCACCGGGGAGGCCGCAGCCGGAGGGTCGCGTCCGGTTCCGGCCCCCCGTGCAGAAAGGACGGGTGTGCGCTGGAGAGGGGCCGGCGGAGGCCACGGGAAGGCGTCGGGGGCCGGAGCACGTGGCCGAGGGACTGGGGCGTGGTGAGTCGGCAGAGGAGCAGAGCCAGGGGGGATTTGCTGGCAGCCTCCACCCCCTGGAGGGGCTCGGACGAGGCCGGGGAGAGGCTGTTCTCGGGGGTGCCGGGTGGCAGGACGAGGAGCGATGGGCTCATGTCACAGTGGGGGAGGGAGAGGAGGAAAAACTCTCCCCCCAGGAGGGCTGTGAGGCGCTGGGGAGGGTTCCCCAGAGCGGTGGGGGGATCTCCAGCCCTAGAGGTGGAGCTGGCCCAAGCCCTGGCTGGGACGATGGAGTCGGGTCGGTCCTGCTCTGGGCAGGGGGCTGGACCCAACGACCTCCTGAGACCCCATCCAGCTCTAGGAGTCTACGACCGGAACCCCTCTGGCCTTTTATCTAGCAGTGCTCGTGGGGTGCCTGAAAGGGGATGGCAGAGAAATCAGCCCAACAGGCCGGAGACGATCCTGGGTACCCCCGAAACCCAGGGCAGAGCGGGCAGGGGCTGAGCAGACTTCAGAAGAGCTTGTTTCCGTTCCCGAGCGCGCACGGTTTTCCGCTGGGCGTGAAGCCGCTGGCTTTGCTGTGGGGCAGTCCCGAGCGGACAGCCCTGGGGCTCTGCAAGTTGTTTCGGGTGCGGTGGGAACAGCAGGGAGTTGGACGGAGCGTGACCACGTGTTCAACCAGCTGTTGGAAACGAAATGCCTCCAGCCCGGTTCGGTCGATGTCTCCGGCCCCGGGAGACGAAGGGGTTGGGGACGTTCAGCCGCGCCATCGTCTTTAAAGCTTTCTGAACTTCGTCTCATTCCGTTAATTCCATTTTAATTTTTCGAGATAATTAAAAGATGACCCTTTGCAAACGGCAGAGCAGGTGGCAGGTGACGTCCCGGCTCCAGGCAGCTGTGGACACGGGGGGACTCCACCCGGAAGATGGAGGTGGAAGGGCCAAGGAACGGTGAGCCGAACAGAGAGGGCGGCAGCTAAGAAGCTGAGAACCGAGGAGTGCGTGACTGCAAGTTACTCGAATGATGGAGGCGAGGAACCTTCCCCAGCCCTCATTACCAAAGCCAGCCAAGGAGAGCAGAGCTCGACCCCACAGGGCTAACCAGAAAGGGGGGCAAAAACCTTGTGGGGTCAGAGCTCAGGCGCCCATCGACTCAGGGAGATGGCTGGTCAAACCCATGCGGACTGGGTGGGACGGGTTCCCCTCACCTCTCACCTGAGGTAGGTGGTGGCCCAGGAAAACTGGCCTGTCCGGGTGACTCGCCGGCCTGTGCGGGGACAGGACTGCTCTGCCTGATGGGTGCGGGGCCCTGAAAGCAGCCCTGGCTCTGAGCAATTCGCTGTGGTGGGACCCTCCCAACGGTGCCCAGAAAAACCTCCAGCGTTGCCGGCCCTGTAACTGGCCACCAGCTCCGTGAGGGGCAGTGTGGGCGCCTGCCGGGGGATTTGGGGATGACCGGGGGGCATCGCCTTCGGACGGGCTGGAGAGATGGGTGGGATGCCCTGGCTGACCCAGACACCTGGTCCACGCCCAGGCTGGGAAGATCTTTAGACTGCCATTAATGGCATTGACGTCACATGGCTTTGTGGCCCTCCCAGCGGGCGAGGTGGGGACCGGTTCAGCCCTCACTCAGCCGCTGACTCCTCCGCTATTTACAGCCGTGGAAAAGACGGGCCTCTTATCAGCAGCTATCGGCCCGGCACAGGGTCGTAAACCAGTCCAAGGTCTGCCGCACAAGCGCCTTGTGTCCAGGATTGCGGGCTGGGTCAGGAGAAGCGTCATGTCTCTCTTCAGCTGCTCGGCGTCTGGGCCCCCTCGGGGCACAACCGCCTGGACGCAGGTTGTGACGCAGGAGGTAACAGCCCTGCTGCTTATTAGCCTTGTGCAGACATGCTGCGAGATACACAGTTGTTGCGACTCTTCAGAGAGGTAACAGTCCTATCACCGCCATCGTCCCACACTGCCCACCCCCTCGCTGCTGGGGACAGAGGCTGCCGGACCCCAAGACCTGGTAGGAGCCCCCCCCCCCATTGCACACGTGCTGGTTGAGAATTGCCTTATGACTAAGACGGTAACCCAAACACCTCCCGTAACCGGTCGATTGTGACCCAGCAATTTGCTGGCCTGCGCCGGCAGCTCCATTCTCCTTCCACGAATTTTCACCTGACGAGCCGCTTTCATCGCGCTGGCAAACCGAGGGCTCGGCGTGCTTCGGCTGCAGGCTGCTGGAGACACAGACCCTTCCTTCGAGCCGACGGCCGCCCCCTGCCGCCCCTCCAGTCCGGCTTTTGATACTTACACAAACGCGTGTTGATGACCAAGCCCACGAGAAATGATTGCGACTTGGAGGGGAGAGAGACCGCGGCGCGTTATTCTTCCCTTGCTGAAAGGGGCGGCCCGGCTGAGCTTTCGCGGCAGGAAGCTTGGGGCGCAGAGCAAAGCTGGGGTTACGGGCCCCTCGAGCGTTGGACGGGGGTGGCAGGACGCTCTCCTTCCGCCAGGCTTGTCTCGTCTGTAACACCCAGCTGGCTCACGGGCCAGGTGCCAGGCTCCGTGGCCCCACGTGGGTTGGCATCCTCTGCCTTTCACCATGGACGAAGCAAGTCCAGAACTTCGCCCTGGACCAACGTCAGCCCCGGAGGCCCTTTGCCTCGTTCCCATCGGCCCAGGGCGCCGCCCGGCCAGGCGGTGGGAAGCCGGGGCAGGCGCGAGGGGCTGGAGAGGCCTATCAGTATGTGCCAGGGCAGCGCCCCAACACGCCGGTGGCTGTTGACGCAGCCGTTTGTCCACCCATCACCCCGTGGCCCCTGCCTTCCCAGGGCTCGTTTGCCTCAGCAGCCACATGACCCCAGGCCTGCTTCTGTCCAACCGTCACGCGGGCGAACCCACCGTCCGTGGCGGGACATCGCTGGGCTGAGCCGAGCCGAGCCGTCCCTGCCCGGGGTGGGGGTTGCACGGCCACAGACCAGCCCCCGGACTCGGCTGCTGTTACCCGCCGAGTCTGCCCGACTCTGGGCCGGGGGGGACCAGCTCCCCGCCGCCCCACGCCTGCAAGGAACCCAGCTGACGCCCGGCGTTTTCCACCGATTTATTCACCCTTCGATCATCCCCAAGTTGAATTGCTGACACATCATTTCAAGCCTGGCGGGGGGCTAAATCACGGGGTGGCACCAGGAGCAGTAGCTCCCCGTCGTGGGGGGCCTGGGAGGACCCGATCTAAGCCCCCCCGCCCCGCACTGCAAGGCCCCTTCTGCCCCCGGATGCCTGGGTCCCAGGTACATCCTGGGAACTCACCATTCCCTTGTCCTCGGCCTGCCCAAACAACCAGAAGCGCCCGGGCGGCCAGGCCCCCCAGGGGTCCCGCCAGACACAGGGGGACAGAACCCACAGCTGCCCCATGGCCCCGTGTCCAACGTCCACCACCGATTGCAGAGAGCTTCGGGAGGACAGTCACCCCAGCAGATGGGCGGGGTCTGCCGGGTCCCTCCACCGCAGAGTTGCCGGCCGAGAGGCGGCTCCGGGGTTCGGCTCCGGCGTGGGTCACGCACCCGCTCCCCGGCCTCGGCTCCTCCTTGGGTGGGCGCAGGGACCGGACAGCAGCAGCCGCCGGGTCGGTCACAGGAGTCGTTGGCCACAGCAGCCGCCGGGGCTCAGAGCTGGGTCACCTGAGGCCGGTCGATTCGCAGCTGGGGGCCAGAGCAGCCCGGGTCAGCCAGTGCCAGGAGCCCGGTGCCCTGCACGCCCGACCCGCAGCCCCTGCCAGCCTGGTCCTACCGGTGCCCCTCACGCCCGACCCACAGCCCCTGCCAACACCCCCTTCCAGGTACCTGCACAGATGTGTCCACTTTGTCCAGCGAGGGCCGGAAGGAGGACGCCGATCTCTGGCTGCTGCCACCATCGCTTCCTGCAACAGCCCCGAAGGGGTGAGCCGCTGCCGTTTGCTGGGGGAGCTCCCCCCTGTGCCCACCACCCGCCTGTCCTGACGCCTCCCCTGCTGCAGGTTAACCCCATTGCTCTGACTTACCCGCAGAGGCCCAGGAGAACCGTGACCCTCTCACAGGCGTTAGGAAACCACCGTCACGTCCCCTCGTCCCCAGACTAAACAAGCCCCGATCTTCCCAGATTCACGAAAATGCCCACGCAGGGCTGGGCCCCTGGTCCGTCCAGCCCTGGGTCGTGTCTGTGATGTAGTGGGGTGTGTGTGTGTGTGTGAGACTCAGGCTGGATGTGTGTGAGGGGCAGAGCAGCTCCCAGCGGCTAAGGGTGACCCCTGGGCTGTACCCTAGGCTGGCAGGTAACACCTCTGCCCTGAGCACAGAGCAGGGAGGAGCCGAGCTGGGTTGGAATGGGGGTGGCAGTGAGAAGCTGGGGGGAGAGGGAGCTGGAGGGCAGCCAGCCTGGCGAGGGGGGAAGCTACACCCCAGAGGGGCACCCCTCGGGCTCCTCTGCCCAGGACGGGTTGCTGGGAATCATCCAGGCACCCCGCCCCCGTCGCCCGGCCCGGCTGACTGCCCCGCAGGGAGCCAGGGATGGATCTAGCTCCGGTGCGAGCTCTCCTGCAGCGAGGAGTTCCCCTGGTGAACGGCACCCCCAGGGGAAGAACAGCTCCCTCCTGCCTGCGTCCAGCCCGCCGCCTGCTCCTTGCCCGGGGCGACCCCTGGGCCTGGTGTGCCGGGAAAAATCATGTTGCTTTTCTCCTTCCCGGTCCCCTGGGATTTCTCATGGCCTTCTCCAGCACCCACACGCCGTGCCGGGCACGAGGCGCCCACCTGCACAGGCCGGGAGCCAGCGGTGGGCACCCCCGGGTGGGTACAGAGCCCATTAGCTCCTCCCTGTCCAATTCAGCACCCCGTCGGAGCCATCCCGGTTTGCTTCTTCGCTGCACGGGGGGTGGATGGCACCAGATCGCGCCGGGGCTACAGCTGAATGGTCCCCCCTCCTCCATGGTCTCCCGATCTCTCGCCTTTCCTGTGACCCCCGTCTGCAGGGCTCCTGCCTAGTCCCCCACGCCCCAGCCCAGCCCAGCCTGTCCCACCTGCCTGCCGCCCCTGGGTTCTCTCCCCGGCACTGGGAGGGCAGTGGGGGCTGGTGGTTAGAGCAGGGGGTGGGAGCCAGGACACCTGGGTTATCTCCCCGGCGCTGGGAGGGCAGTGGGGGCTGGTGGTTAGAGCAGGGGGTGGGAGCCAGGACTCCTGGGTTCTCTCCCCGGCGCTGGGGGGCAGTGGGGGCTGGTGGTTAGAGCAGGGGGCCCAGAGCCAGGACTCCTGGGTTCTCTCCCTGGTGCTGGAGGGCAGTGGGGGCTGGTGGTTAGAGCAGGGGGTGGGATCCAGGACTCCTGGGTTCTCTCCCTGGCGCTGGGAGGGCAGTGGGGGCTGGTGGTTAGAGCAGGGGGTGGGAGCCAGGACTCCTGGGTTCTCTCCCTGGCGCTGGGAGGGCAGTGGGGGCTGGTGGGTAGAGCAGGGGCTGGGGATGACTGCACAGGGTGTGATGGAGTGGGGGATACCGGTGTGTATGTGGGGGGCTCACAGAGGGTGTGGGGCTCCTGCTGAGGGTAACCCTGACAACCAGGTAACACCTTTGTACTGCAGACAAAGGAGGAGGTGGAGCCTGAGGGGTTTGAATTGGAACTGGGAGTTGGGAGCAGTTAGTCTGGGCTGGGAGAGAGAGAGAGACAAAGGAGGGGGCCAGGCCCCAGCTCTGGGGGCCCCTCGGGGCCTCCTCTCCCCAACATGGATGGGACTGGCTGTCTCTGCCGGCTGCACTGACTCCTCTGTACGATGCTGTGTCCTGTCGGCGAATAAACCTGCTGTTCTCCTGCAGAGTGAGAGACTCTCCTGCCTGCGGACGGGGTGCAGAGCTTGGGGGACCCCAGAACCCCATCACACAGGGCCATTACCTGGCGGGTGAGCGCTGCTCGGCTGGGGCGGGCTCCATTCCCATTCCTCGTTCTCGTTCCACTTCCCCAGCTTCTGATCGAGGTCAGCCACGCTGTGGGGAGAGCGGCCGCGGTGACCACCCCCCTTCAGTGCTCTGCCCTAGACCACGCGGGGAGCCTCACCCAGCTGCACCTCCCTGCAGCCTGCCGTGTGCCTCCGTTTACCCTGGGGGGAATCTTCCCTCTGCACTGCAGCTGGAGGAGGTGTGGCGGACGTGACTGGCTTGCACGTCTCTCCAGGCGGGCGACTGGATTGTGCAAATCACTAGTGCAACCGCTGTTGTGCGTGTGCACCAGAGCTTGTGCTGAGGGAGGCGTGGGGGCAGCTGGGGGGCGCTGTGATCGGTGGGGGCAGCAGGACCCTTTCCCCACTGACGGCCGGGCCCGGCGCTCCCGGGGGTGGGGTGGGAGCTGCCCGCTGGCCGGGGGGTGCAGGAGATCCCACCCGCCCCCCTGCCCTTACCTGAGCTTGCTGCTCTCCCGCCGGCGCCAGCAGACGCAGATGCTCAGGATGACGATCAGCAGCATCAAAGCAGCCAGGCCCAGGGCCACCCCCACCGCCACCCCCACCTTGCTGACAACCTGCTCGCAGTGAGCGCCCGTGTACCACGCCGAGTCCGAGTGCTGGCAGCTGCCGAGAGACGGGAGCGTCAGGCGGCCCCGACGCCTGGGTTCTCTCCCCGGTGCTGGGAGGGCAGTGGGGGCTGGTGGTTAGAGCAGGGGGTGGGAGCCAGGACGCCTGGGTTCTCTCCCCGGCGCTGGGAGGGCAGTGGGGGCTGGTGGTTAGAGCAGGGGCCGGGAGCCAGGACTCCTGGGTTCTCTCCCCAGCGCTGGGAGGGCAGTGGGGGCTGGTGGTTAGAGCAGGGGGTGGGAGCCAGGACTCCTGGGTTCTCTCCCCGGCGCTGGGAGGGCAGTGGGGGCTGGTGGGTAGAGCAGGGGCTGGGAGCCAGGACTCCTGGGTTCTCTCCCCGGCGCTGGGAGGACAGTGGGGCTGGTGGTTAGAGCAGGGGGTGGGAGCCAGGACTCCTGGGTTCTCTCCCCAGCGCTGGGAGGGCAGTGGGGGCTGGTGGTTAGAGCAGGGGCTGGGAGCCAGGACTCCTGTGTCCCCACACCCCCATCCACAACACTCACAAGCAGCTGGGGCCGTTGGTCTGGATGTAGCAGTACCCCCGGTCGCTGCAGGTGTATGTCTGGGGATGGTACACGCTGCAGTTGGAGACACACATGAGCTGGCCTGAGACGTTGACGGGCACGAAGTACTTCTCGTAGGCGGTGCTGATGACCGAGTTGTTCTGGCAGACACCTGCCAAGGCAGAGGCCGCACAGCCGGGGTCGGAAGATCGCCGGGCGGGTGAGCCGTGCGCCCAGCGGCGGGCGGCTCCCAGCCAGGCACAGAATAAAATTTATTCCACCCACGGGTGGAAAAAGGGGAGGGAGAACTTTGGATGGGACCAGGGTGTCGGTGGCCAAGCAGGGAAGCAGCTTCCCCTTGGCACAGGGGTGAGTCTGGGGGGACCCGTTCCCGCCCCTCCAGTGAAGCTGTCTCTCACCTGCCGTCGACAAGGGAACGGAGCTGACACGTGTGAAGCTGGTGTTGAAGCAGAACTGGGCGTCAGCTGAAAGAGAGAACCCGACCGGTGAGCACGGACCCGGGGGGGCTGGGGAAGTGAGTAGGGGTTACTGGTTTCCCGGGGGGGGGGCTGTGTCCCTCTCCCCAGGATAGACTGACTGCGGATGGGGTGCAGGGCCTGGGGACCCCCCACCCCCCATGACTTCTGGTGGCAGCGGTGGGATGAATTCCCCACAGCTGGCGCAGCCGGGAAGGCAGGCACGCTGACGGGCGGTAAGGGGCAGATCCCAGCCCGGCTGCTGGGGAGGTGGGACCCACGCGGAGCGGCGGGACAGACCCTGCGTGGTGTTGCTGGCGCATTCGGTGTTCGCGAGCTGCTGGGTGACGTTGGCCAGGGCCTGGGCATAGGTGCTGGTGTAGGTGGTGTAAGGGACGTCCAGCAGCACCTGGTGATCGACCACCACGCTGCCAGGGCTGCAGAGAGAGGAGGAGTTAGGAGGCGGCCGCAGGCTCCCCCCCGCTGCCGCCCCGTGGGGCTGGGCCCCCCCCCTGCCCCGCCCCCCCCCCGCCCCTCACCTCAGCCGGATCACCTTGATGCGCAAGAACCGGGACACCGCCCGCCTGTACACCGGAGCCATCTGCGAGACAGCAGGGTCAGCCGGCAGCGCCCAGCCCTGGGCTGGGCCTCGCACGCCACTGTACACCAGCCCACAGCACTGGCCTCGCACGCCCCTGTGCACCAGCCCCCAGCCTCGCACGGCACCCTGCACCAGCCACGGCCTCGCATGTCCCCCTTCACCAGCTGCACCAGCCCTGGCCTCACATTTCCCCCGCACCAGCTGCACCAGCCCCTGGCCTTGCACACCCCCCCCGTGCACCAGCCCCCAGCCTCGCACACCCCCCCCACACCAGCTGCACCAGCCCCTGGCCTCGCACACCCCCGTGCACCAGCCCCCAGCCTCGCACGCCCCCCACACCAGCTGCACCAGCCCCTGGCCTCGCACACCCCTGTGCACCAGCCACCAGCCTCGCACACCCCCCGCATCAGCTGCAGCAGCCCTGGCCTCGCACGTCCCCCTGCACCAGCTGCATCAGCCCCTGGCCTCGCACACTCCCATGCACCAGGCCCCAGGCCTGGCCTCCCACGCCCCCCTGCACCAGTCCCCAGTCCCAGCCTCACATGCCACCCTTCACCAGCCCCCAGGCCTGGCCTTGCACACCCCCTGCACCAGCCCTCAGCCCTGGCCTCACACTCCCCATGCACCAGCCCTGGCCCTGGCCTCGCACGGCCCCTGCACCAGCCCCGACCCCCATCCCCATCTCTGGATTAGCACGTGCCCCGTTGCCCAACCCCCGCTGCCCTCACCAGGCTCTTGAATTTCTCCACAAAGTCCGTGAACACCGTGGAGCTGGGGTCGGCCATGCTGGATTGGAAATTCACTAACACCTCCAGTGTGATGCTGATCTGCGCCACCACCACCTCTGCAGGTGGAAGAGAGCAGGCGACGTTGGCAGCAGGGAACGGGCTCCCCCCAGCCCCGCTGCCCAGCCTGCTCCGAAGTCACCGGCGGGGGCACCCCCGGCACCTCCCCGCGCGGCTCCAGAACTGAGCCAGAAACCCCGGCGAGAGGCCGGAGAGGAGCCGCCAGTGGGGCCTTGCAGCCGAGACGGCCAAGGGCGCATGGGGCTGCCTCCGGAGGAGCATTTCCAGCGGCGCTAGGGAAGTGGCTGTTCCCCTCCCCTCGGCACCGGGGAGGCCGCAGCCGGAGGGTCGCATCCGGTTCCGGCCCCCCGTGCAGAAAGGACGGGGGTGCGCTGGAGAGGGGCCGGCGGAGGCCACGGAAAGGCGTCGGGGGCCGGAGCACGTGGCCGAGGGACTGGGGCGCGGTGAGTCGGCAGAGGAGCAGAGCCAGGGGGGATTTGCTGGCAGCCTCCACCCCCTGGAGGGGCTCGGACGAGGCCGGGGAGAGGCTGTTCTCGGGGGGCCGGGGGGAGGGGGAAACGCTCTTTCCCAGCAGGGCGGGGCGGCACTGGGACGGGGCCCTGGAGAGGTGGGGGGATCCTGGAGGTGGAGCTGGCCCAAGCCCTGGCTGGGATGATGGAGTTGGGGCTAGTCCTGCTGTGGGCAGGGGGCTGGACCCCAGACCTCCTGAGGTCACGTCCCACCCTGCGATGCTATGATTCGATTACCCCCCGAGCTGCGGCAGGTTGGGGGGCAAGGCCTGGGGACCCCCCCACACTCCCCTTGAGGTGTTGCAGGAACAGGCACCGTCCAACCCCGGCCACCGAAAGCCAACAAAACAAACCCCTGGGAAGAGCCAACTTGTGCCCAGCTCTGGGGCGGAGCAGGAAAGAGGCGGCGCGTTGGCTCGAGAAAAGGGGCAAAGGCGGGCGTGAATGAAAGGGGCAGAAGTGGGGTGAAGAGAGGCCCTGAGCCAGCACCCCGGGGGGGGGTGACAACCGTGGCTGCCCCTTGGAGACCAACGCACCGAGCAGCACCCCACTGGACAGAGGGGTACGGCCATGAACCGAGCAGCACCGCCCGACCCCTCCGAGAGCCGGGATCCTGCCAGCCCAGGGGGACCCAGCGCCCAGGGAGACACAGGAGCAGCTCACCCACATTGATGTTGTTGATGACGGTTTCACACAGCTCTCCGGTGAAGCCGGGCGGGCAGACGCATGTGTTGGCCAGGGGGGTCCCACCATTCTGGCACTGCAGGGTCAGCGTCGCGGAGGTGGGAACTGCAGGGGAGGAAAGGGGGAGCGGGAATGCAGGGCCTTCTAAACCAAAAAGGGACAGCGACTCTGGCACTGAGATGCGCCCACCTCTGGGGCGGGGCGGCCGGTGACACAGAGACCCCTCGACCGGTGCTGAGATGTGCCCACCTCTGGGGTGGGGCGGCCGGTGACACGGAGACCCCTCGACCGGTGCTGAGATGCGCCCACCTCTGGGGTGGGGCGGCCGGTGACACGGGGACCCCTCACCCAGCGCCAAGATGCGTCCACCTCTGGGGTGTAGCGGCCAGTGACACGGGGACCCCTCGACCAGTGCTGAGATGCGCCCACCTCTGGGGTGGGGCGGCCGGTGACACGGAGACTCCTCGCCTGGCACTGAGATGCACCCACCTCTGTGGCTGGGGGGCCGGTGACATGGGGACCCCCTCACCCGGCGCTGAGATGGGCCCACCTCTGGGGCAGGAGGCTGAACCCCAAATGAAATCAAGACTCTGCTGCTGAGGCAGACGCACAATCAAAGGCTTCGTTGACTCAGATGTCACAACTCACCCACAGTTGTTGTAGAAGGGAAGACACTGGTCGAAACAACAACAGGGACTCTGGTACTGCTTGACGGCAGAAGAGTGCTGGGCTGTGGGGTGAAGGTGCTGGATGAGGAGAGAGTGCTGGGCTGCGTGGTCGAGGTGACGTTGGAGGGGACGGACGAGGAGACGGTGCTGGGATGGGTGGTGGAGGTAACGTTAGAGGGGACGGACGAGGAGACGGTGCTGGGATGGGTGGTCGAGGTGACGTTGGAGGGGACGGACGAAGAGATGGTGCTGGAATGGGTGGTGGAGGTGACGTTGGAGGGGACGGACGAGGAGACGGTGCTGGGATGGGTGGTGGAGGTGACGTTGGAGAGGACGGACGAGGAGACGGTGCTGGGATGGGTGGTGGAGGTGACGTTGGAGGGGACGGACGAGGAGACGGTGCTGGGATGGGTGGTGGAGGTGACGTTGGAGGGGACGGACGAGGAGACGGTGCTGGGATGGGTGGTGGAGGTGACGTTGGAGGGGACGGACGAGGAGACGGTGCTGGGTTGGGTGGTGGAGGGGACGGACGAGGAGACGGTGCTGGGCTTGGTGGTCGAAGTGACATTGGAGGGGACGGATGAGGAGACGGTGCTGGGATGGGTGGTGGAGGTGACGTTGGAGGGGACGGACGAGGAGACGGTGCTGGGATGGGTGGTGGAGGTGACGTTGGAGGGGACGGACGAGGAGACGGTGCTGGGTTGGGTGGTGGAGAGGACGGACGAGGAGACGGTGCTGGGCTTGGTGGTCGAAGTGACATTGGAGGGGACGGATGAGGAGACGGTGCTGGGATGGGTGGTCGAGGTGACGTTAGACGGGACGGACGAGGAGACGGTGCTGGGCTGGGTGGTGGAGGTGACGTTGGAAGGGACGGACGAGGAGACAGTGCTGGGATAGGTGGTGGAGGTGACGTTGGAGGGGACAGACGAAGAGACAGGGCTGGGATGGATGGTCGAGGTGACGTTGGAGGGGACGGACGAGGAGACGGTGCTGGGCTGGGTGGTGGAGGTGACGTTGGAGGGGACGGACGAGGAGACGGTGCTGGGCTGGGTGGTGGAGGTGACGTTGGAGGGGACGGACGAGGAGACGGTGCTGGGCTGGGTGGTGGAGGTGACGTTGGAGGGGACGGACGAGGAGACGGTGCTGGGCTGGGTGGTGGAGGTGACGTTGGAGGGGACAGACGAGGAGACGGTGCTGGGATGGGTGGTGGAGGTGACGTTGGAGGGGACAGACGAGGAGACGGTGCTGGGCTGGGCGGTGGAGGTGACGTTAGAGAGGACGAACGAGGAGACGGTGCTGGGATGGATGGTCGAGGTAATGTTGGAGGGGACAGACGAGGAGACGGTGCTGGGTTGGGTGGTCGAGGTGACATTGGAGAGGACAGACGAGGACACAGTGCTGGGATGGATGGTAGAGGTGACGTTGGAAGGGACGGACGAGGAGACAGTGCTGGGATGGGTGGTGGAGGTGACGTTGGAGGGGACGGACGAGGAGACAGTGCTGGGATGGGTGGTGGAGGTGACGTTGGAGGGGACGGACGAGGAGACGGTGCTGGGCTGGGTGGTGGAGGTGACGTTGGAGGGGACGGACGAGGAGACGGTGCTGGGATGGGTGGTGGAGGTGACGTTGGAGGGGACGGACGACGAGACGGTGCTGGGCTGGGCGGTGGAGGTGACGTTAGAGAGGACGGATGAGGAGACGGTGCTGGGATGGGTGGTCGAGGTAATGTTGGAGGGGACGGAGGAGGAGAGGGTGCTGGGCTGGGTGGTGGAGGTGACGTTGGAGGGGACAGACGAGGAGACGGTGCTGGGTTGGGTGGTGGAGGTGACATTGGAGAAGACGGACGAGGAGACAGTGCTGGGATGGGTGGTAGAGGTGACGTTGGAGGGGACGGACGAGGAGACAGTGCTCGGCTGGGTGGCGGAGGTGACGTTGGAGAGGACGGACGAGGAGACAGTGCTCGGCTGGGTGGCGGAGGTGACGTTGGAGAGGACGGACGAGGAGACGGTGCTGGGATGGCTGGACGAGATGACGTTAGAGGGGACGGACGAGGAGACGGTGCTGGGATGGGTGGACGAGGTGACGTTAGAGGGGACGAACGAGGAGACGGTGCTGGGCTGGGTGGACGAGGTGACGTTAGAGGGGACGGACGAGGAGACGGTGCTGGGTTGGGTGGTGGAGGTGACGCTGGAGGGGATGGAAGAAGAGACGGTGCTGGGATGGGTGGTCGAGGTGACGTTAGACGGGACGGATGAGGAGACGGTGCTGGGATGGGTGGTGGAGGTGACGTTGGAGGGGATGGACGAGGAAACGGTGCTGGGCTGGGTGGTCGAGGTGACGTTAGACGGGACGGAGGAGGAGACGGTGCTGGGATGGGTGGTGGAGGTGACGTTGGAGAGGACGGACGAGGAGACGGTGCTGGGATGGGTGGTGGAGGTGACGTTGGAGGGGACGGACGAGGAGACGGTGCTGGGATGGGTGGTCGAGGTGACGTTGGAGGGGACGGATGAGGAGACGGTGCTGGGATGGGTGGTGGAGGTGACGTTGGAGGGGACGGACGAGGAGACGGTGCTGGGATGGGTGGTGGAGGTGACGTTGGAGAGGACGGACGAGGAGACGGTGCTGGGCTGGGTGGTGGAGGTGACGTTAGAAGGGACGGACGAGGAGACGGTGCTGGGCTGGGTGGTGGAGGTGACGTTGGAGGGGACGGACGAGGAGACGGTGCTGGGATGGGTGGTGGAGGTGATGTTGGAGAGGACGGACGAGGAGACGGTTCTGGGAAGGGTGGTCGAGGTGACATTGGAGGGGACAGACGAGGAGACGGTGCTCGGCTGGGTCACCAAGGTGATGTTAGAGGGAACTGTTTCGGCTGTAGAGGACAGTATGGAGGTGATGGGTGAGGACACGGAGCTGGTCTCTGCCGTAGAGGAAGGGATGGGGGTGCTGGGGGAGGAGACAGAGCTGGTCTCTGTCATAGCGGACAGGATGGAGGTGCTGGGGGAAGAGACGGAGCTGGTCTCTGCCGTAGAGGATGGGATGGAGGTGCTGGGAGAGGAGACGGAGCTGGTCTCTGCCGTAGAGGACGGAATGGAGGTGCTGGAGGAGGACACGGAGCTGGTCTCTGACGAAGAGGACGGGATGGATGTGATGGGAGAGGAGACGGAGCTGGTCTCGGCTGTAGAGGACGGAATGGAGGTGCTGGGGGAGGAGACGGAGCTGGTCTCTGACGAAGAGGACGGGATGGATGTGATGGGAGAGGAGACGGAGCTGGTCTCGGCTGTAGAGGACGGGAAGGAGGTGCTCTGGGAGGAGACGGAGCTGGTCTCTGCAGTAGAGGATGGGATGGTGGTGCTGCGAGAGGAGACGGAGCTCGTCTCTGACGTAGAGGACGGAATGGAGGTGCTGTAAGAGGAGACGGAGCTGGTCTCTGCCGTAGAGGACGGGATGGAGGTGCTGGAGGAGGAGACGGAGCTGGTCTCTGCCGTAGAGGATGGGATGGAGGTGCTGGGGGAGGAGACGGAGCTGGTCTCTGCCGTAGAGGACGGGATGGAGGTGCTGGAGGAGGAGACGGAGCTGGTCTCTGCCGTAGAGGACGGGATGGAGGTGCTGGGGGAGGAGACGGAGCTGGTCTCTGCTGTAGAGGACGGGATGGAGGTGATGGGAGAGGAGACGGAGCTGGTCTCTGCCGTAGAGGACGGAATGGAGGTGCTGGGAGAGGAGACGTAGTTGGTCTCTGCCGTAGAGGACGGGATGGAGGTGGTCAGGGAGGAGACGGAGCTGGTCTCTGCCGTAGAGGATGGGATGGAGGTACTAGGGGAGGAGACGGAGCTGGTCTCTGCCGTAGAGGACAGGATGGAGGTGCTGGGTGAGGAGACGGAGCTGGTCTCTGCTGTAGAGGACGGGATGGAGGTGCTGGGGGAGGAGACGGAGCTGGTCTCTGCCGTAGAGGACGGGATGGAGATGCTGGGTGAGGAGACGGAGCTGGTCTCTGCCGTAGAGGACAGGATGGAGGTGCTGGGTGAGGAGACGGAGCTGGTCTCTGTCGTAGAAGATGGAATGGAGGTACTAGGGGAGGAGACGGAGCTGGTCTCTGCCGTAGAGGACAGGATGGAGGTGCTGGGTGAGGAGACGGAGCTGGTCTCTGCCGTAGAGGACGGGATGGAGGTGCTGGGGGAGGAGACGGAGCTGGTCTCTGCCGTAGAGGACGGGATGGAGATGGTGGTGGAGGAGACGGAGCTGGTCTCTGTCGTAGAGGACGGGATGGAGGTGCTGGAGGAGGAGACGGAGTTGGTCTCTGCCGTAGAGGACGGGATGGAGGTGCTGGGGGAGGAGACAGAGCTGGTCTCTGCCGTTGAGGACGGGATGGAGGTGCTGGGAGAGGAGACGGAGCTGGTCTCTGCCGTAGAGGACAGGATTGAGGTGATGGGGGAGGAGACAGATCTGGTCTTTGCCATAGACGACGGGACGGAGGTACTCTGGGAGGAGACGGAGCTGGTCTCTGCCGTAGAGGACGGGAAGGAGGTGCTCTGGGAGGAGACAGAGCTGGTCTCTGCCGTAGAAGACGGGATGGAGGTGCTGGAAGAGGAGACGGAGCTGGTCTCTGCAGTAGAGGACGGGATGGAGGTGCTGGGAGAGGAGACGGAGCTGGTCTCTGCTGTAGAGGACAGAATGGAGGTGCTGGGGGAGGAGACGGAGCTGGTCTCTGCCGTAGAGGACAGGATGGAGGTGCTGGGAGAGGAGACGGAGCTGGTCTCTGCCGTAGAGGACGGGATGGAGGTGCTGGGGGAGGAGACGGAGCTGGTCTCTGCCGTAGAGGACGGGATTGAGGTGATGGGGGAGGAGACGGAGCTGGTCTCTGCCGTAGAGGACAGGATGGAGGTGCTGGAGGAGGAGACGGAGCTGGTCTCTGCCGTAGAGAACGGGATGGAGGTGCTGGGGGAGGAGACGGAGCTGGTCTCTGCAGTAGAGGACGGGATGGAGGTGCTGGGAGAGGAGACTGAGCTGGTCTCTGCTGTAGAGGACAGAATGGAGGTGCTGGGGGAGGAGACGGAGCTGGTCTCTGCCGTAGAGGACAGGATGGAGGTGCTGGGAGAGGAGACGGAGCTGGTCTCTGCCGTAGAGGACGGGAAGGAGGTGCTCTGGGAGGAGACGGAGCTGGTCTCTGCCATAGAGGACGGGATGGAGGTGCTGGGGAAGGAGACGGAGCTGGTCTCTGCCGTAGAGGACGGGATGGAGGTGGTCAGGGAGGAGACGAAGCTGGTCTCGGCCGTAGAGGACGGGATGGAGATGCTGGTGGAGGAGACGGAGCTGGTCTCTGTCGTAGAGGACGGGATGGAGGTACTGGAGGAGGAGACAGAGCTGGTCTCTGCCGTAGAGGACGGGATGGAGGTGCTGGGGGAGGAGACGGAGCTGGTCTCTGCCGTAGAGGACAGGATGGAGGTGCTGGGGGAGGAGACGGAGCTGGTCTCTGCCGTAGAGGACGGGATGGAGGTGCTCTGGGAGGAGACGGAGCTGGTCTCTCCCGTAGAATACAAGATGGAGGTGCTGGGGGAGGAGACGGAGCTGGTCTCTGCCGTAGAGGACGGGATCGACGTGCTGGGGGAGGAGACGGAGCTGGTCTCTGCCGTAGAGTACGGGATGGATGTGATGGGAGAGGAGACAGAGCTGTTCTCGGCTGTAGAGGACGGAATGGAGGTGCTGGGGGAGGAGACGGAGCTCGTCTCTGCCGTAGAGGACGGGATGGAGGTGCTGTAAGAGGAAACGGAGCTGGTCTGTGCCGTAGAGTACGGGATGGAGGTGCTGGAGGAGGAGACGGAGCTGGTCTCTGCCGTAGAGGACGGGATGGAGGTGCTGGGGAAGGAGACGGAGCTGGTCTCTGCCGTAGAGGACGGGATGGAGGTGGTCAGGGAGGAGACGGAGCTGGTCTCGGCCGTAGAGGACGGGATGGAGATGCTGGTGGAGGAGACGGAGCTGGTCTCTGTCGTAGAGGACGGGATGGAGGTGCTGGAGGAGGAGACAGAGCTGGTCTCTGCCGTAGAGGACGGGATGGAGGTGCTGGGGGAGGAGACGGAGCTGGTCTCTGCCGTAGAGGACAGGATGGAGGTGCTGGGAGAGGAGACGGAGCTGGTCTCTGCCGTAGAGGACGGGATGGAGGTGCTCTGGGAGGAGACGGAGCTGGTCTCTCCCGTAGAATACAAGATGGAGGTGCTGGGGGAGGAGACGGAGCTGGTCTCTGCCGTAGAGGACGGGATCGACGTGCTGGGGGAGGAGACGGAGCTGGTCTCTGCCGTAGAGTACGGGATGGATGTGATGGGAGAGGAGACAGAGCTGTTCTCGGCTGTAGAGGACGGAATGGAGGTGCTGGGGGAGGAGACGGAGCTGGTCTCTGCCGTAGAGGACGGGATGGAGGTGCTGTAAGAGGAAACGGAGCTGGTCTGTGCCGTAGAGTACGGGATGGAGGTGCTGGAGGAGGAGACGGAGCTGGTCTCTGCCGTAGAGGACGGAATGGAGGTGCTGGGAGAGGAGACGTAGCTGGTCTCTGCCGTAGAGGACGGGATGGAGGTGGTCAGGGAGGAGACGGAGCTGGTCTCTGCCGTAGAGGATGGGATGGAGGTGCTGGGGGAGGAGACGGAGCTGGTCTCTGCCGTAGAGGAGAGGATGGAGGTGCTGGGTGAGGAGACGGAGCTGGTCTCTGCTGTAGAGGACGGGATGGAGGTGCTGGGGGAGGAGACGGAGCTGGTCTCTGCCGTAGAGGACGGGTTGGAGATGCTGGTAGAGGAGTCGGAGCTGGTCTCTGTCGTAGAGGACGGGATGGAGGTGCTGGGGGAGGAGACGGAGCTGGTCTCTGCCATAGAGGACGGGATGGAGGTGCTGGGAGAGGAGACGGAGCTGGTCTCTGCCATAGAGGACGGGATGGAGGTGCTGGGGGAGGAGACGGAGCTGGTCTCTGCAGTAGAGGATGGGATGGAGGTGCTGGGGGAGGAGACGGAGCTGGTCTTTGCCGTAGAGGACAATATGGAGGTGCTGGTAAAGGAGACGGAGCTGGTCTCTGCCATAGAGGACGGGATGGATGTGATGAGGGAGGAGACGGAGCTGGTCTCTGCTTTAGAGGACGGGATGGAGGTGCTGGGGGAGGAGACGGAGCTGGTCTCTGCCCTAGAGGACGGGATGGAGGTGCTGGGGGAGGAGACGGAGCTGGTCTCTGCCGTAGAGGACGGGATGGAGGTACTGGAGAAGGAGACGGAGCTGGTCTCGGCGGTAGAGGACAGGATGGAGGTGCTGGGAAAGGAGACGGAGATGGTCTCTGCCGTAGAAGACGGGATGGAGGTGCTGGGAGAGGAGACGGAGCTGGTCTCTGCCGTAGAGGACGGGAAGGAGGTGCTCTGGGAGGAGACGGAGCTGGTCTCTGCCGTAGAGGATAGGATGGAGGTGCTGGGGGAGGAGACGGAGCTGGTCTCTGCCGTAGAGGACGGGATGGAGGTGGTCAGG
This sequence comes from Carettochelys insculpta, assembly GCF_033958435.1. NCBI lineage: Eukaryota > Metazoa > Chordata > Testudines > Carettochelyidae > Carettochelys > Carettochelys insculpta. Next base: position 1,031,559 of record NC_134170.1, read on the forward strand.
GAGGAGACGGAGCTGGTCTCGGCCGTTGAGGACGGGATGGAGGTGCTGGAGGAGGAGACGGAGCTCGTCTCGGCCGTAGAGGACGGGATGGAGATGCTGGTGGAGGAGACGGAGCTGGTCTCTGTCGTAGAGGACGGGAAGGAGGTGCTGGAGGAGGAGACGAAGCTGGTCTCTGCCGTAGAGGACGGGATGGAGGTGCTGGGGGAGGAGACGGAGCTGGTCTCTGCAGTAGAGGACGGGATGGAGGTGCTGGGAGAGGAGACGGAGCTGGTCTCTGCTGTAGAGGACAGAATGGAGGTGCTGGGGGAGGAGACGGAGCTGGTCTCTGCCGTAGAGGACAGGATGGAGGTGCTGGGAGAGGAGACGGAGCTGGTCTCTGCCGTAGAGAACGGGATGGAGGTGCTGGGGGAGGCGACGGAGCTGGTCTCTGCAGTAGAGGACGGGATGGAGGTGCTGGGAGAGGAGACTGAGCTGGTCTCTGCTGTAGAGGACAGAATGGAGGTGCTGGGGGAGGAGACGGAGCTGGTCTCTGCCGTAGAGGACAGGATGGAGGTGCTGGGAGAGGAGACGGAGCTGGTCTCTGCCGTAGAGGACGGGAAGGAGGTGCTCTGGGAGGAGACGGAGCTGGTCTCTGCCATAGAGGACGGGATGGAGGTGCTGGGGAAGGAGACGGAGCTGGTCTCTGCCGTAGAGGACGGGATGGAGGTGGTCAGGGAGGAGACGGAGCTGGTCTCGGCCGTAGAGGACGGGATGGAGATGCTGGTGGAGGAGACGGAGCTGGTCTCTGTCGTAGAGGACGGGATGGAGGTGCTGGAGGAGGAGACAGAGCTGGTCTCTGCCGTAGAGGACGGGATGGAGGTGCTGGGGGAGGAGACGGAGCTGGTCTCTGCCGTAGAGGACAGGATGGAGGTGCTGGGGGAGGAGACGGAGCTGGTCTCTGCCGTAGAGGACGGGATGGAGGTGCTCTGGGAGGAGACGGAGCTGGTCTCTCCCGTAGAATACAAGATGGAGGTGCTGGGGGAGGAGACGGAGCTGGTCTCTGCCGTAGAGGACGGGATCGACGTGCTGGGGGAGGAGACGGAGCTGGTCTCTGCCGTAGAGTACGGGATGGATGTGATGGGAGAGGAGACAGAGCTGTTCTCGGCTGTAGAGGACGGAATGGAGGTGCTGGGGGAGGAGACGGAGCTCGTCTCTGCCGTAGAGGACGGGATGGAGGTGCTGTAAGAGGAAACGGAGCTGGTCTGTGCCGTAGAGTACGGGATGGAGGTGCTGGAGGAGGAGACGGAGCTGGTCTCTGCCGTAGAGGACGGAATGGAGGTGCTGGGAGAGGAGACGTAGCTGGTCTCTGCCGTAGAGGACGGGATGGAGGTGGTCAGGGAGGAGACGGAGCTGGTCTCTGCCGTAGAGGATGGGATGGAGGTGCTGGGGGAGGAGACGGAGCTGGTCTCTGCCGTAGAGGAGAGGATGGAGGTGCTGGGTGAGGAGACGGAGCTGGTCTCTGCTGTAGAGGACGGGATGGAGGTGCTGGTAGAGGAGTCGGAGCTGGTCTCTGTCGTAGAGGACGGGATGGAGGTGCTGGAGGAGGAGACGGAGCTGGTCTCTGTCGTAGAGGACGGGATGGAGGTGCTGGAGGAGGAGACGGAGCTGGTCTCTGTCGTAGAGGACGGGATGGAGGTGCTGGGGGAGGAGTCGGAGCTGGTCTCTGCCGTAGAGGATAGGATGGAGGTGCTGGGGGAGGAGACGGAGCTGGTCTCTGCCGTAGAGGACGGGATGGAGGTGGTCAGGGAGGAGACGGAGCTGGTCTCGGCCGTTGAGGACGGGATGGAGGTGCTGGAGGAGGAGACGGAGCTGGTCTCTGCCGTAGAGGACAGGATTGAGGTGATGGGGGAGGAGACGGAGCTGGTCTCTGCCGTAGAGGACGGGAAGGAGGTGATGGGTGAGGAGACGGAGCTGGTCTTTGCCGTAGACGACGGGATGGAGATGCTGGGGGAGGAGACGGAGCTGGTCTCTGCCATAGAGGACGGAATGGAGGTGCTGGGAGAGGAGACGGAGCTGGTCTCTGCCGTAGAGGACGGGATGGAGGTGGTCAGGGAGGAGACGGAGCTGGTCTCTGTCGTAGGGGATGGGATGGAGGTACTAGGGGAGGAGACGGAGCTAGTCTCTGCCGTAGAGGACAGGATGGAGGTGCTGGGTGAAGAGACGGAGCTGGTCTCTGCTGTAGAGGACGGGATGGAGGTGCTGGGGGAGGAGACGGAGCTGGTCTCTGCCGTAGAGGACGGGATGGAGATGCTGGTGGAGGAGACGGAGCTGGTCTCTGTCGTAGAGGATGGAATGGAGGTACTAGGGGAGGAGACGGAGCTGGTCTCTGCCGTAGAGGACAGGATGGAGGTGCTGGGTGAGGAGACGGAGCTGGTCTCTGCTGTAGAGGACGGGATGGAGGTGCTGGGGGAGGAGACGGAGCTGGTCTCTGCTGTAGAGGACGGGATGGAGATGCTGGTGGAGGAGACGGAGCTGGTCTCTGTCGTAGAGGACGGGATGGAGGTGCTGGAGGAGGAGACGGAGTTGGTCTCTGCCGTAGAGGACGGGATGGAGGTGCTGGGGGAGGAGACAGAGCTGGTCTCTGCCGTTGAGGACGGGATGGAGGTGCTGGGAGAGGAGACGGAGCTGGTCTCTGCCGTAGAGGACAGGATTGAGGTGATGGGGGAGGAGACAGATCTGGTCTTTGCCATAGACGAGGGGATGGAGGTGCTGGGGGAGGAGACGGAGCTGGTCTCTGCCATAGAGGACGGGATGGAGGTGCTGGAGGAGGAGACGGAGCTGGTCTCTGCCGTAGACGACGGAATGGAGGTGCTGGGAGAGGAGACGTAGCTGGTCTCTGCCGTAGAGGACGGGATGGAGGTGGTCAGGTAGGAGACGGAGCTGGTCTCTGCCGTAGAGGATGGGATGGAGGTACTAGGGGAGGAGACGGAGCTGGTCTCTGCCGTAGAAGACAAGATGGAGGTGCTGGGGGAGGAGACGGAGCTGGTCTCTGCCATAGAGGACGGGTTGGAGATGCTGGTGGAGGAGTCGGAGCTGGTCTCTGTCGTAGAGGACGGGATGGAGGTGCTGGAGGAGGAGACGGAGCTGGTCTCTGCCATAGAGGACGGGATGGGGGTGCTGGGGGAGGAGACGGAGCTGGTCTCTGCCGTTGAGGACGGGATGGAGGTGCTGGGAGAGGAGACGGAGCTGGTCTCTGCCATAGAGGACGGGATGGAGGTGCTGGGGGAGGAGACGGAGCTGGTCTCTGCCATAGAGGACGGGATGGAGGTGCTGGGAGAGGAGACGGAGCTGGTCTCTGCCATAGAGGACGGGATGGAGGTGCTGGGGGAGGAGACGGAGCTGGTCTCTGCAGTAGAGGATGGGATGGAGGTGCTGGGGGAGGAGACGGAGCTCGTCTCTGCCATAGAGGACGGGATGGAGGTGCTGGGAGAGGAGACGGAGCTGGTCTCTGCAGTAGAGGATGGGATGGAGGTGCTGGGGGAGGAGACGGAGCTGGTCTTTGCCGTAGAGGACAATATGGAGGTGCTGGTAAAGGAGACGGAGCTGGTCTCTGCCGTAGAGGACGGGATGGATGTGATGAGGGAGGAGACGGAGCTGGTCTCTGCTTTAGAGGACGGGATGGAGGTGCTGGGGGAGGAGACGGAGCTGGTCTCTGCCGTAGAGGACGGGATGGAGGTGCTGGGGGAGGAGACGGAGCTGGTCTCTGCCGTAGAGGACGGGATGGAGGTACTGGAGGAGGAGACGGAGCTGGTCTCGGCCGTAGAGGACAGGATGGAGGTGCTGGGAAAGGAGACGGAGATGGTCTCTGCCGTAGAAGACGGGATGGAGGTGCTGGGAGAGGAGACGGAGCTGGTCTCTGCCGTAGAGGACGGGAAGGAGGTGCTCTGGGAGGAGACGGAGCTGGTCTCTGCCGTAGAGGATAGGATGGAGGTGCTGGGGGAGGAGACGGAGCTGGTCTCTGCCGTAGAGGACGGGATGGAGGTGGTCAGGGAGGAGACGGAGCTGGTCTCGGCCGTTGAGGACGGGATGGAGGTGCTGGAGGAGGAGACGGAGCTGGTCTCGGCCGTAGAGGACGGGATGGAGATGCTGGTGGAGGAGACGGAGCTGGTCTCTGTCGTAGAGGACGGGATGGAGGTGCTGGAGGAGGAGACGGAGCTGGTCTCTGCCGTAGAGGACGGGATGGAGGTGCTGGGGGAGGAGACGGAGCTGGTCTCTGCCGTAGAGGACAGGATGGAGGTGCTGGGGGAGGAGACGGAGCTGGTCTCTGCTGTAGAGGACGGGATGGAGGTGCTCTGGGAGGAGACGGAGCTGGTCTCTGCCGTAGAAGACAAGATGGAGGTGCTGGGGGAGGAGACGGAGCTCGTCTCTGGCGTAGAGGACGGGATCGAGGTGCTGGGGGAGGAGACGGAGCTTGTCTCTGCCGTTGAGGACGGGATGGATGTGATGGGAGCGGAGAGGGAGCTGGTCTCAGCTGTAGAGGACGGAACGGAGATGCTGGGGGAGGAGACGGAGCTCGTCTCTGCCGTAGAGGACGGGATGGAGGTGCTGTAAGAGGAGACGGAGCTGGTCTCTGCCGTAGAGGACGGGATGGAGGTGCTGGTGGAGGAGACGGAGCTGGTCTCTGCCGTAGAGGACGGAATGGAGGTGCTGGAGGAGGAGACGGAGCTGGTCTCTGCTGTAGAGGACAGAATGGAGGTGCTGGGGGAGGAGACGGAGCTGGTCTCTGCCGTAGAAGACAGGATGGAGGTGCTGGGAGAGGAGACGGAGCTGGTCTCTGCAGTAGAGGATGGGATGGAGGTGCTGGGGGAGGAGACGGAGCTGGTCTCTGCCGTGGAGGACGGGATAGAGGTGGTCAGGGAGGAGACGGAGCTGGTCTCTGCCGTAGAGTACGGGATGGAGGTGCTGGGTGAGGAGACGGAGCTGGTCTCTGCCGTAGAGGACGGGTTGGAGATGCTGGTGGAGGAGTCGGAGCTTGTCTCTGTCGTAGAGGACGGGATGGAGGTGCTGGAGGAGGAGACGGAGCTGGTCTCTGCCGTAGAGAACGGGATGGAGGTGCTGGGTGAGGAGACGGAGCTGGTCTCTGCCGTTGAGGACGGGATGGAGGTGCTGGGAGAGTAGACGGAGCTGGTCTCTGCCGTAGAGGACAGGATTGAGGTGATGGGGGAGGAGACGGAGCTTGTCTTTGCCGTGGACAACGGGATGGAGGTGCTGGGGGAGGAGACGGAGCTGGTCTCTGCCGTAGAAGACAAGATGGAGGTGCTGGGGGAGGAGACGGAGCTGGTCTCTGCCGTAGAGGACAGGATCGAGGTGCTGGGGGAGGAGACGGAGCTGGTCTCTGCCGTAGAGGACGGGATGGAGGTGCTGGGGGAGGAGACGGAGCTGGTCTCTGCCGTAGAGGACAGGATGGAGGTGCTGGGGGAGGAGACGGAGCTGGTCTCTGCTGTAGAGGACGGGATGGAGGTGCTCTGGGAGGAGACGGAGCTGGTCTCTGCCGTAGAAGACAAGATGGAGGTGCTGGGGGAGGAGACGGAGCTCGTCTCTGGCGTAGAGGACGGGATCGAGGTGCTGGGGGAGGAGACGGAGCTTGTCTCTGCCGTTGAGGACGGGATGGATGTGATGGGAGCGGAGACGGAGCTGGTCTCAGCTGTAGAGGACGGAACGGAGATGCTGGGGGAGGAGACGGAGCTCGTCTCTGCCGTAGAGGACGGGATGGAGGTGCTGGGGGAGGAGACGGAGCTGGTCTCTGCCGTAGAGGACGGGATGGAGGTGCTGGGGGAGGAGACGGAGCTGGTCTCTGCCGTAGAGGACGGGATGGAGGTACTGGAGGAGGAGACGGAGCTGGTCTCGGCCGTAGAGGACAGGATGGAGGTGCTGGGAAAGGAGACGGAGATGGTCTCTGCCGTAGAAGACGGGATGGAGGTGCTGGGAGAGGAGACGGAGCTGGTCTCTGCCGTAGAGGACGGGAAGGAGGTGCTCTGGGAGGAGACGGAGCTGGTCTCTGCCGTAGAGGATAGGATGGAGGTGCTGGGGGAGGAGACGGAGCTGGTCTCTGCCGTAGTGGACGGGATGGAGGTGGTCAGGGAGGAGACGGAGCTGGTCTCGGCCGTTGAGGACGGGATGGAGGTGCTGGAGGAGGAGACGGAGCTGGTCTCAGCCGTAGAGGACGGGATGGAGATGCTGGTGGAGGAGACGGAGCTGGTCTCTGTCGTAGAGGACGGGATGGAGGTGCTGGAGGAGGAGACGGAGCTGGTCTCTGCCGTAGAGGACGGGATGGAGGTGCTGGGGGAGGAGACGGAGCTGGTCTCTGCCGTAGAGGACAGGATGGAGGTGCTGGGGGAGGAGACGGAGCTGGTCTCTGCTTTAGAGGACGGGATGGAGGTGCTCTGGGAGGAGACGGAGCTGGTCTCTGCCGTAGAAGACAAGATGGAGGTGCTGGGGGAGGAGACGGAGCTCGTCTCTGGCGTAGAGGACGGAATCGAGGTGCTGGGGGAGGAGATGGAGCTTGTCTCTGCCGTTGAGGACGGGATGGATGTGATGGGAGCGGAGAGGGAGCTGGTCTCAGCTGTAGAGGACGGAACGGAGATGCTGGGGGACGAGACGGAGCTCGTCTCTGCCGTAGAGGACGGGATGGAGGTGCTGTAAGAGGAGACGGAGCTGGTCTCTGCCGTAGAGGACGGGATGGAGGTGCTGGTGGAGGAGACGGAGCTGGTCTCTGCCGTAGAGGACGGAATGGAGGTGCTGGAGGAGGAGACGGAGCTGGTCTCTGCTGTAGAGGACAGAATGGAGGTGCTGGGGGAGGAGACGGAGCTGGTCTCTGCCGTAGAAGACAGGATGGAGGTGCTGGGAGAGGAGACGGAGCTGGTCTCTGCAGTAGAGGATGGGATGGAGGTGGTCAGGGAGGAGACGGAGCTGGTCTCTGCCGTAGAGTACGGGATGGAGGTGCTGGGTGAGGAGACGGAGCTGGTCTCTGCCGTAGATGACGGGTTGGAGATGCTGGTGGAGGAGTCGGAGCTTGTCTCTGTCGTAGAGGACGGGATGGAGGTGCTGGAGGAGGAGACGGAGCTGGTCTCTGCCGTAGAGAACGGGATGGAGGTGCTGGGTGAGGAGACGGAGCTGGTCTCTGCCGTTGAGGACGGGATGGAGGTGCTGGGAGAGTAGACGGAGCTGGTCTCTGCCGTAGAGGACAGGATTGAGGTGATGGGGGAGGAGACGGAGCTTGTCTTTGCCGTGGACAACGGGATGGAGGTGCTGGGGGAGGAGACGGAGCTGGTCTCTGCCGTAGAAGACAAGATGGAGGTGCTGGGGGAGGAGACGGAGCTGGTCTCTGCCGTAGAGGACAGGATCGAGGTGCTGGGGGAGGAGACGGAGCTGGTCTCTGCCGTAGAGGACGGGATGGAGGTGCTGGGGGAGGAGACGGAGCTGGTCTCTGCCGTAGAGGACAGGATGGAGGTGCTGGGGGAGGAGACGGAGCTGGTCTCTGCTGTAGAGGACGGGATGGAGGTGCTCTGGGAGGAGACGGAGCTGGTCTCTGCCGTAGAAGACAAGATGGAGGTGCTGGGGGAGGAGACGGAGCTCGTCTCTGGCGTAGAGGACGGGATCGAGGTGCTGGGGGAGGAGACGGAGCTTGTCTCTGCCGTTGAGGACGGGATGGATGTGATGGGAGCGGAGACGGAGCTGGTCTCAGCTGTAGAGGACGGAACGGAGATGCTGGGGGAGGAGACGGAGCTCGTCTCTGCCGTAGAGGACGGGATGGAGGTGCTGTAAGAGGAGACGGAGCTGGTCTCTGCCGTAGAGGACGGGATGGAGGTGCTGGTGGAGGAGACGGAGCTGGTCTCTGCCGTAGAGGACGGAATGGAGGTGCTGGAGGAGGAGACGGAGCTGGTCTCTGCTGAAGAGGACAGAATGGAGGTGCTGGGGGAGGAGACGGAGCTGGTCTCTGCCGTAGAAGACAGGATGGAGGTGCTGGGAGAGGAGACGGAGCTGTTCTCTGCAGTAGAGGATGGGATGGAGGTGCTGGGGGAGGAGACGGAGCTGGTCTCTGCCGTGGAGGACGGGATGGAGGTGGTCAGGGAGGAGACGGAGCTGGTCTCTGCCGTAGAGTACGGGATGGAGGTGCTGGGTGAGGAGACGGAGCTGGTCTCTGCCGTAGAGGACGGGTTGGAGATGCTGGTGGAGGAGTCGGAGCTTGTCTCTGTCGTAGAGGACGGGATGGAGGTGTTGGAGGAGGAGACGGAGCTGGTCTCTGCCGTAGAGAACGGGATGGAGGTGCTGGGTGAGGAGACGGAGCTGGTCTCTGCCGTTGAGGACGGGATGGAGGTGCTGGGAGAGGAGACGGAGCTGGTCTCTGCCGTAGAGGACAGGATTGAGGTGATGGGGGAGGAGACGGAGCTTGTCTTTGCCGTGGACGACGGGATGGAGGTGCTGGGGGAGGAGACGGAGCTGGTCTCTGCTGTAGAGGACAGAATGGAGGTGCTGGGGGAGGAGACGGAGCTGGTCTCTGCAGTAGAGGATGGGATGGCGGTGCTGGGGGAGGAGACGGAGCTGGTCTCTGCCGTAGAGGACGGGATGGAGGTGGTCAGGAAGGAGACGGAGCTGGTCTCGGCCGTAGAGGACGGGATGGAGGTGCTGGGGGAGGAGACGGAGCTGGTCTCTGCAGTAGAGGATGGGATGGCGGTACTGGAGGAGGAGACGGAGCTGGTCTCTGTCGTAGAGGACAGGATGGAGGTGCTCTGGGAGGAGACGTAGCTGGTCTCTGCCGTAGAGGACGGGATGGAGGTGCTGGGAGAGGAGACGGAGCTGGTCTCTGCCGTAGAGGACAGGATGGAGGTGCTGGGAGAGGAGACGGAGCTGGTCTCTGCTGTAGAGTACGGGAAGGAGGTGCTCTGGGAGAAGACGGAGCTGGTCTCTGCCATAGAGGACGGGATGGAGGTGCTGGGAGAGGAGACGGAGCTGGTCTCTGCAGTAGAGGATGGGATGGAGGTGCTGGGGGAGGAGACGGAGCTGGTCTCTGCCGTAGAGGACAATATGGAGGTGCTGGTAAAGGAGACGGAGCTGGTCTCTGCCGTAGAGGACGGGATGGAGGTGCTGGGGGAGGAGATGGAGCTGGTCTCTGCCGTAGAGGACGGGATGGAGGTACTGGAGGAGGAGACGGAGCTGGTCTCGGCCGTAGAGGACAAGATGGAGGTGCTGGGAAAGGAGACGGAGATGGTCTCTGCCGTAGAGGACGGGATGGAGGTGGTCAGGGAGGAGACGGAGCTGGTCTCTGCCGTAGAGGATAGGATGGAGGTGCTGGTGGAGGAGACGGAGCTGGTCTCTGTCGTAGAGGACGGGATGGAGGTGCTGGAGGAGGAGACGGAGCTGGTCTCTGCCGTAGAGGACGGGATGGAGGTGCTGGGGGAGGAGACGGAGCTGGTCTCTGCCGTAGAGGACAGGATGGAGATGCTGGGGGAGGAGACGGAGCTGGTCTCTGCCATAGAGGACGGGTTGGAGATGCTGGTGGAGGAGTCGGAGCTGGTCTCTGTCGTAGAGGACGGGATAGAGGTGCTGGAGGAGGAGACGGAGCTGGTCTCTGCCGTAGAGGACGGGATGGAGGTGCTGGGGGAGGAGACGGAGCTGGTCTCTGCCGTAGAGGACGGGATGGAGGTGCTGGTAGAGGAGACGGAGCTGGTCTCTGCCGTAGAGGACGGGATGGAGGTACTGGAGGAGGAGACGGAGCTGGTCTCGGCCGTAGAGGACAGGATGGAGGTGCTAGGAGAGGAGACGGAGCTGGTCTCTGCCGTAGAAGACGGGATGGAGGTGCTGGGAGAGGAGACGGAGCTCGTCTCTGCAGTAGAGGATGGGATGGAGATGCTGGTAGAGGAGACTGAGCTGGTCTCTGCTGTAGAGGACAGAATGGAGGTGCTGGGGGAGGAGACGGAGCTGGTCTCTGCCGTAGAGGACGGGATGGAGGTGCTGGGAGAGGAGACGGAGCTGGTCTCTGCCGTAGAGGACGGGAAGGAGGTGCTCTGGGAGGAGACGTAGCTGGTCTTTGCCGTAGACGACGGGATGGAGGTGCTGGGGGAGGAGACGGAGCTGGTCTCTGCTGTAGAGGACAGAATGGAGGTGCTGGGGGAGGAGACGGAGCTGGTCTCTGCCGTAGAAGACGGGATAGAGGTGCTGGGGGAGGAGACGGAGCTGGTCTCTGCTGTAGAGGACGGGATGGAGGTGCTGGGGGAGGAGACGGAGCTGGTCTCTGCCGTAGAGGACGGGTTGGAGATGCTGGTGGAGGAGTCGGAGCTGGTCTCTGTCGTAGAGGACGGGATGGAGGTGCTGGGGGAGGAGACGGAGCTGGTCTCTGCAGTAGAGGACGGGATGGAGGTGCTGGGGGAGGAGACGGAGCTGGTCTCTGCTGTAGAGGACAGAATGGAGGTGCTGGGGGAGGAGACGGAGCTGGTCTCTTCCGTAGAGGACGGGATGGAGGTACTGGAGGAGGAGACGGAGCTGGTATCGGCCGTAGAGGACAGGATGGAGGTGCTGGGAGAGGAGACGGAGCTGGTCTCTGCCGTAGAGGACGGGAAGGAGGTGCTCTGGGAGGAGACGGAGCTGGTCTCTGCCGTAGAAGACGGGATCGAGGTGCTGGGAGAGGAGACGGAGCTGGTCTCTGCAGTAGAGGACGGGATGGAGGTGCTGGGAGAGGAGACTGAGCTGGTCTCTGCTGTAGAGGACAGAATGGAGGTGCTGGGGGAGGAGACGGAGCTGGTCTCTGCCGTAGAGGACAGGATGGAGGTGCTGGGAGAGGAGACGGAGCTGGTCTCTCCCATAGAGGACGGGATGGAGGTGCTGGGGGAGGAGACAGAGCTGGTCTCTGCCGTAGAGGACGGGTTGGAGATGCTGGTGGAGGAGTCGGAGCTGGTCTCTGTCGTAGAGGACGGGATGGAGGTGCTGGAGGAGGAGACGGAGCTGGTCTGTGGCGTAGAGGACGGGATGGAGGTGCTGGGGGAGGAGACGGAGCTGGTCTCTCCCGTAGAGGACGGGATGGAGGTGATGGGGGAGGAGACGGAGCTGGTCTCTGCCGTAGAGGAGGGGATGGAGGTACTGGGGGAGGAGACGGAGCTGGTCTCTGCAGTAGAGGACGGGATGGAGGTGCTGGGGGAGGAGACGGAGCTGGTCTCTGCCGTAGAGGACGGGATGGAGGTGCTGGGGGAGGAGACGGAGCTGGTCTCTGCCGTAGAGGACGGAATGGATGTGCTGGGAGAGGAGACGTAGCTGGTCTCTGCCGTAGAGGACGGGATGGAGGTGGTCAGGGAGGAGACGGAGCTGGTCTCTGCCGTAGAGGACGGGATGGAGGTACTAGGGGAGGAGACGGAGCTGGTCTCTGCCGTAGAGGACAGGATGGAGGTGCTGGGTGAGGAGACGGAGCTGGTCTCTGCTGTAGAGGACGGCATGGAGGTGCTGGGGGAGGAGACGGAGCTGGTCTCTGCCGTAGAGGACGGGTTGGAGATGCTGGTGGAGGAGTCGGAGCTGGTCTCTGTCGTAGAGGACGGGATGGAGGTGCTGGAGGAGGAGACAGAGCTGGTCTCTGCCGTAGAGGACGGGATGGAGGTGCTGGGGGAGGAGACGGAGCTGGTCTCTGCCGTAGAGGACGGGAAGGAGGTGCTCTGGGAGGAGACGGAGCTGGTCTCTGCCGTAGAAGACGGGATGGAGGTGCTGGGAGAGGAGACTGAGCTGGTCTCTGCTGTAGAGGACAGAATGGAGGTGCTGGGGGAGGAGACGGAGCTGGTCTCTGCCGTAGAGGACGGGATGGAGGTGCTGGGAGAGGAAACGGAGCTGGTCTCTGCTGTAGAGGACGGGATGGAGGTGCTCTGGGAGGAGACGGAGCTGGTCTCTGCCGTAGAAGACAAGATGGAGGTGCTGGGGGAGGAGACGGAGCTGGTCTCTGCCGTAGAGGACGGGATCGAGGTGCTGGGGGAGGAGACGGAGCTGGTCTCTGCCGTTGAGGACGGGATGGATGTGATGGGAGCGGAGACGGAGCTGGTCTCAGCTGTAGAGGACGGAATGGAGGTGCTGGGGGAGGAGACGGAGCTCGTCTCTCCCGTAGAGGACGGGATGGAGGTGCTGTAAGAGGAGACGGAGCTGGTCTCTGCCGTAGAGGACGGGATGGAGGTGCTGGAGGAGGAGACGGAGCTGGTCTCTGCCGTAGAGGACGGAATGGAGGTGCTGGAGGAGGAGACGGAGCTGGTCTCTGCTGTAGAGGACGGAATGGAGGTGCTGGGGGAGGAGACGGAGCTGGTCTCTGCCGTAGAAGACAGGATGGAGGTGCTGGGAGAGGAGACGGAGCTGGTCTCTGCAGTAGAGGATGGGACGGAGGTGCTGGGGGAGGAGACGGAGCTGGTCTCTGCCGTAGAGGACGGGATGGAGGTGGTCAGGGAGGAGACGGAGCTTGTCTCTGCCGTAGAGTACGGGATGGAGGTGCTGGGTGAGGAGACGGAGCTGGTCTCTGCCGTAGAGGACGGGTTGGAGATGCTGGTGGAGGAGTCGGAGCTGGTCTCTGTCGTAGAGGACGGGATGGAGGTGCTGGAGGAGGAGACGGAGCTGGTCTCTGCTGTAGAGGACGGGATGGAGGTGCTGGGTGAGGAGACGGAACTGGTCTCTGCCGTTGAGGACGGGATGGATGTGATGGGAGCGGAGACGGAGCTCGTCTCAGCTGTAGAGGACGGAACGGAGATGCTGGGGGAGGAGACGGAGCTCGTCTCTGCCGTAGAGGACGGGATGGAGGTGCTGGTGGAGGAGACGGAGCTGGTCTCTGCCGTAGAGGACGGAATGGAGGTGCTGGAGGAGGAGACGGAGCTGGTCTCTGCTGAAGAGGACAGAATGGAGGTGCTGGGGGAGGAGACGGAGCTGGTCTCTGCCGTAGAAGACAGGATGGAGGTGCTGGGAGAGGAGACGGAGCTGTTCTCTGCAGTAGAGGATGGGATGGTGGTGCTGGGGGAGGAGACGGAGCTGGTCTCTGCCGTGGAGGACGGGATGGAGGTGGTCAGGGAGGAGACGGAGCTGGTCTCTGCCGTAGAGTACGGGATGGAGGTGCAGGGTGAGGAGACGGAGCTGGTCTCTGCCGTAGAGGACGGGTTGGAGATGCTGGTGGAGGAGTCGGAGCTTGTCTCTGTCGTAGAGGACGGGATGGAGGTGTTGGAGGAGGAGACGGAGCTGGTCTCTGCCGTAGAGAACGGGATGGAGGTGCTGGGTGAGGAGACGGAGCTGGTCTCTGCCGTTGAGGACGGGATGGAGGTGCTGGGAGAGGAGACGGAGCTGGTCTCTGCCGTAGAGGACAGGATTGAGGTGATGGGGGAGGAGACGGAGCTTGTCTTTGCCGTGGACGACGGGATGGAGGTGCTGGGGGAGGAGACGGAGCTGGTCTCTGCTGTAGAGGACAGAATGGAGGTGCTGGGGGAGGAGACGGAGCTGGTCTCTGCAGTAGAGGATGGGATGGCGGTGCTGGGGGAGGAGACGGAGCTGGTCTCTGCCGTAGAGGACGGGATGGAGGTGGTCAGGAAGGAGACGGAGCTGGTCTCGGCCGTAGAGGACGGGATGGAGGTGCTGGGGGAGGAGACGGAGCTGGTCTCTGCAGTAGAGGATGGGATGGCGGTACTGGAGGAGGAGACGGAGCTGGTCTCTGTCGTAGAGGACAGGATGGAGGTGCTCTGGGAGGAGACGTAGCTGGTCTCTGCCGTAGAGGACGGGATGGAGGTGCTGGGAGAGGAGACGGAGCTGGTCTCTGCCGTAGAGGACAGGATGGAGGTGCTGGGAGAGGAGACGGAGCTGGTCTCTGCTGTAGAGTACGGGAAGGAGGTGCTCTGGGAGGAGACGGAGCTGGTCTCTGCCATAGAGGACGGGATGGAGGTGCTGGGAGAGGAGACGGAGCTGGTCTCTGCAGTAGAGGATGGGATGGAGGTGCTGGGGAAGGAGACGGAGCTGGTCTCTGCCGTAGAGGACAATATGGAGGTGCTGGTAAAGGAGACGGAGCTGGTCTCTGCCGTAGAGGACGGGATGGATGTGATGAGGGAGGAGACGGAGCTGGTCTCTGCTTTAGAGGACGGGATGGAGGTGCTGGGGGAGGAGACGGAGCTGGTCTCTGCCGTAGAGGACGGGATGGAGGTGCTGGGGGAGGAGATGGAGCTGGTCTCTGCCGTAGAGGACGGGATGGAGGTACTGGAGGAGGAGACGGAGCTGGTCTCGGCCGTAGAGGACGGGATGGAGGTACTGGAGGAGGAGACGGAGCTGGTCTCGGCCGTAGAGGACAAGATGGAGGTGCTGGGAAAGGAGACGGAGATGGTCTCTGCCGTAGAGGACGGGAAGGAGGTGCTCTCGGAGGAGACGGAGCTGGTCTCTGCCGTAGAAGACGGGATGGAGGTGCTGGGAGAGGAGACGGAGCTGGTCTCTGCCGTAGAGGACGGGATGGAGGTGGTCAGGGAGGAGACGGAGCTGGTCTCAGCCGTTGAGGACGGGATGGAGGTGCTGGAGGAGGAGACGGAGCTGGTCTCGGCCGTAGAGGACGGGATGGAGATGCTTGTGGAGGAGACGGAGCTGGTCTCTGTCGTAGAGGACGGGATGGAGGTGCTGGAGGAGGAGACGGAGCTGGTCTCTGCCGTAGAGGACGGGATGGAGGTGCTGGGGGAGGAGACGGAGCTGGTCTCTGCCGTAGAGGACAGGATGGAGGTGCTGGGGGAGGAGACGGAGCTGGTCTCTGCCATAGAGGACGGGTTGGAGATGCTGGTGGAGGAGTCGGAGCTGGTCTCTGTCGTAGAGGACGGGATAGAGGTGCTGGAGGAGGAGACGGAGCTGGTCTCTGCCGTAGAGGACGGGATGGAGGTGCTGGGGGAGGAGACGGAGCTGGTCTCTGCCGTAGAGGACGGGATGGAGGTGCTGGTAGAGGAGACGGAGCTGGTCTCTGCCGTAGAAGATGGGATGGAGGTGCTGGGAGAGGAGACGGAGCTGGTCTCTGCAGTAGAGGATGGGATGGAGGTGCTGGTAGAGGAGACTGAGCTGGTCTCTGCTGTAGAGGACAGAATGGAGTTGCTGGGGGAGGAGACGGAGCTGGTCTCTGCCGTAGAGGACGGGATGGAGGTGCTGGGAGAGGAGACGGAGCTGGTCTCTGCCGTAGAGGACGGGAAGGAGGTGCTCTGGGAGGAGACGGAGCTGGTCTCTGCTGTAGAGGACGGGATGGAGGTGCTGGGGGAGGAGACGGAGCTGGTCTCTGCCGTAGAGGACGGGTTGGAGATGCTGGTGGAGGAGTCGGAGCTGGTCTCTGTCGTAGAGGACGGGATGGAGGTGCTGGGGGAGGAGACGGAGCTGGTCTCTGCCGTAGAGGACGGGATGGAGGTGCTGGGGGAGGAGACGGAGCTGGTCTCTGCCGTAGAGGACGGGATGGAGGTGCTGGGGGAGGAGACGGAGCTGGTCTCTGCCGTAGAGGACGGGATGGAGGTGCTGGGGGAGGAGACGGAGCTGGTCTCTGCCGTAGAGGACGGAATGGATGTGCTGGGAGAGGAGACGTAGCTGGTCTCTGCCGTAGAGGACGGGATGGAGGTGGTCAGGGAGGAGACGGAGCTGGTCTCTGCCGTAGAGGACGGGATGGAGGTGCTGGGGGAGGAGACGGAGCTGGTCTCTGCCGTAGAAGACGGGATGGAGGTGCTGGGAGAGGAGACGGAGCTGGTCTCTGCCGTAGAAGACGGGATGGAGGTGCTGGGAGAGGAGACGGAGCTGGTCTCTGCCGTAGAAGACGGGATGGAGGTGCTGGGGGAGGAGACGGAGCTGGTCTCTGCAGTAGAGGACGGGATGGAGGTGCTGGGGGAGGAGACGGAGCTGGTCTCTGCTGTAGAGGACAGAATGGAGGTGCTGGGGGAGGAGACGGAGCTGGTCTCTGCCGTAGAGGACGGGATGGAGGTGCTGGAGGAGGAGACGGAGCTGGTCTCTGCCGTAGAGGACAGGATGGAGGTGCTGGGAGAGGAGACGGAGCTGGTCTCTGCCATAGAGGACGGGAAGGAGGTGCTCTGGGAGGAGACGGAGCTGGTCTCCGCCATAGAGGACGGGATTGAGGTGCTGGGAGAGGAGACGGAGCTGGTCTCTGCAGTGGAGGAAGGGATGGAGGTGCTGGGGGAGGAGACGGAGCTGGTCTCTGCCGTAGAGGACGGGATGGAGGTGCTGGTAGAGGAGACGGAGCTGGTCTCTGCCGTAGAAGACGGGATGGAGGTCCTGGGAGAAGAGACGGAGCTGGTCTCTGCAGTAGAGGATGGGATGGAGGTGCTGGGAGAGGAGACTGAGCTGGTCTCTGCTGTAGAGGACAGAATGGAGGTGCTGGGGGAGGAGACGGAGCTGGTCTCTGCCGTAGAGGACGGGATGGAGGTGCTGGGAGAGGAGACGGAGCTGGTCTCTGCTGTAGAGGACGGGATGGAGGTGCTCTGGGAGGAGACGGAGCTGGTCTCTGCCGTAGAAGACAAGATGGAGGTGCTGGGGGAGGAGACGGAGCTGGTCTCTGCCGTAGAGGACGGGATCGAGGTGCTGGGGGAGGAGACGGAGCTGTTCTCTGCCGTTGAGGACGGGATGGATGTGATGGGAGCGGAGACGGAGCTGGTCTCAGCTGTAGAGGACGGAATGGAGGTGCTGGGGGAGGAGACGGAGCTCGTCTCTCCCGTAGAGGACGGGATGGAGGTGCTGTAAGAGGAGACGGAGCTGGTCTCTGCCGTAGAGGACGGGATGGAGGTGCTGGAGGAGGAGACGGAGCTGGTCTCTGCCGTAGAGGACGGAATGGAGGTGCTGGAGGAGGAGACGGAGCTGGTCTCTGCTGTAGAGGACAGAATGGAGGTGCTGGGGGAGGAGACGGAGCTGGTCTCTGCCGTAGAAGACAGGATGGAGGTGCTGGGAGAGGAGACGGAGCTGGTCTCTGCAGTAGAGGATGGGATGGAGGTGCTGGGGGAGGAGACGGAGCTGGTCTCTGCCGTAGAGGACGGGATGGAGGTGGTCAGGGAGGAGACGGAGCTTGTCTCTGCCGTAGAGTACGGGATGGAGGTGCTGGGTGAGGAGACGGAGCTGGTCTCTGCCGTAGAGGACGGGTTGGAGATGCTGGTGGAGGAGTCGGAGCTGGTCTCTGTCGTAGAGGACGGGATGGAGGTGCTGGAGGAGGAGACGGAGCTGGTCTCTGCTGTAGAGGACGGGATGGAGGTGCTGGGTGAGGAGACGGAACTGGTCTCTGCCGTTGAGGACGGGATGGAGGTGCTGGGAGAGGAGATGGAGCTGGTCTCTGCCGTAGAGGACAGGATTGAGGTGATGGGGGAGGAGACGGAGCTTGTCTTTGCCATGGACGATGGGATGGAGGTGCTGGGGGAGGAGACGGAGCTGGTCTCTGCTGTAGAGGACAGAATGGAGGTGCTGGGGGAGGAGACGGAGCTGGTCTCTGCAGTAGAGGATGGGATGGCGGTGCTGGGGGAGGAGACGGAGCTGGTCTCTGCCGTAGAGGATGGGATGGAGGTGCTGGGGGAGGAGACGGAGCTCGTCTCTGCCGTAGAGGACGGGAAGGAGGTGCTCTGGGAGGAGACGGAGCTGGTCTCTGCTGTAGAGGACGGGATGGAGGTGCTGGGAGAGGAGACGGAGCTGGTCTCTGCAGTAGAGGACGGGATGGAGGTGCTGCGAGAGGAGACGGAGCTGGTCTCTGCTGTAGAGGACAGGATGGAGGTGCTGGGGGAGGAGACGGAGCTGGTCTCTGCCGTAGAGGACAGGATGGAGGTGCTGGGGGAGGAGACGGAGCTGGTCTCTGCTGTAGAGGACAGGATGGAGGTGCTGCGAGAGGAGACGGAGCTGGTCTCTGCTGTAGAGGACAGGATGGAGGTGCTGGGGGAGGAGACGGAGCTGGTCTCTGTCGTAGAGGACGGGATGGAGGTGCTGGGAGAGGAGACGGAGCTGGTCTCTGCCGTAGAGGACGGGATGGAGGTGCTGGGAGAGGAGACGGAGCTGGTCTCTGCAGTAGAGGATGGGATGGAGGTGCTGGGGGAGGAGACGGAGCTGGTCTCTGCCGTAGAGGACGGGATGGAGGTGCTGGTAGAGGAGACGGAGCTGGTCTCTGTCGTAGAGGACGGGATGGAGGTGCTGGGGGAGGAGACGGAGCTGGTCTCTGCTGTTGAGGACGGGATGGAGGTGCTGGAGGAGGAGACGGAGCTGGTCTCTGCCGTAGAGGACGGGATGGAGATGCTGGGAGAGGAGACGGAGCTGGTCTCTGCTGTAGAGGACGGGATGGAGGTGCTGGGGGAGGAGACGGAGCTGGTCTCTGCCGTAGAGGACGGGATGGAGGTACTAGGGGAGGAGACGGAGCTGGTCTCTGCCGTAGAGGACGGGATGGAGGTGCTGGGGGAGGAGACGGAGCTGGTCTCTGCCGTAGAGGACGGGATGGAGGTGCTGGGGGAGGAGACGGAGCTGGTCTCTGCCGTAGAGGACGGGATGGAGGTGCTGGGGGAGGAGACGGAGCTGGTCTCTGCCGTAGAGGACAGGATGGAGGTGCTGGGGGAGGAGACGGAGCTGGTCTCTGCCGTAGAGGACAGGATGGAGGTGCTGGGGGAGGAGACGGAGCTGGTCTCTGCCGTAGAGGACGGGATGGAGGTGCTGGGGGAGGAGACGGTGCTGGTCTTGGACGTGTTGCTGGACGTGGATGTATTACTGCTTGTGGCCGTGGCCGTGCTGGTGCTGGTTTTGGACATGGGCGTGTTGCTGGACATGGACATGGTGCTGTGCGTGTTGCTGTACGTGGATGTATTACTGCCCGTGGTCGTGGCCGTGGTGGTGCTGGACGTGGCGTTTGTCTGTGCGTCAGGAACCACTGTGGATAATACAGTTGTGTCACCCCCCAATTGTGTCCCCGGCGCTATCACCCGTCCCCCTTTCACCCTCTGGCCCTTGCTGTGCCCCACAGATCCCCTGTGGCCCCTTCTCTCCTTCCGTGCCCCCGACAACAGGAAGTGTAGCCGCCTCTCGGGGTGCTGCTCCCAGGAAGCCCCTGCTCCCCCCCATGCCCCACTGCCTGCCAGGGGTCTGCCACCTCCCCTGGGCCCTTGGAGTTTGTGCTCCAGGCCAGCCCCATCAGGCAGTGGGGCTCCATGGGGGACTTGTGGGGCTCTAGCGGTTCCCCTACACCTCCCCCACGGGCACACAGGGCTGCCTGCCTCAGTTTACCTCTGTGCTGGTTACAGCTGTGTGGGAGCGGCCCCGCGTGGGGCTGCTGCGGTTCGGCTGTGGGGCGGGTGGGCAGGTCCCTGGGGGGTGGGGCACTGGGGTCACACCCAGGGGGCCGGCGACTGAGCGGGACCCAGGCGAGGCCCTGGGGCTGTGTGATACCCCCTCCAGGCTGTGCTCTCGCACTGACCCCCATCTCCTGCCACGTCCCCACCCTCACCAGTGCACCCCCAGAACCCCCCGGCCCCAAGCTCCTCCCCGCCCCCCAGCCACCTTGCTCCAGCCGCCCCGCCCCCTGTCTGTCCCCCGTCCCTCTGGCCCCATATCCCTCTGTCTGTCCCTCTGGCCCCATGTCCCTCTGGCCCTCCCCTGCCCTCTGTCCCCATCTGTCCTCCCCCGTCCCTCTGTCCCTCTGCCCCCATCTGTCTGTCTCTCTGTCCCCACGGCCCTCTGTCTGTCCCCCGTCCCTCTGGCCCTCCCCTGCCCTCTGTCCCCATCTGTCCTCCCCCGTCCCTCTGTCCCTCTGCCCCCATCTGTCTGTCTCTCTGTCCCCATGGCCCTCTGTCTGTCCCCCGTCCCTCTGGCCCTCCCCTGCCCTCTGTCCCCATCTGTCCTCCCCCGTCCCTCTGTCCCTCTGCCCCCATCTGTCTGTCTCTCTGTCCCCATGGCCCTCTGTCTGTGCCCCGTCCCTCTGGCCCCATGTCCCTCTGGCCCTCCCCTGCTCTCTGTCCCCATCTGTCCTCCGCCCCCATCTGTCTGTCCCCCGTCCCTCTGACCCCGTCCCTCGTCTATCCCCATCTGCTCCTCCATTGCTCTTCCCCCACCTCTCTCTCCCTCTGTCCCCGTCCCTCTTCTGTCCCCATATCCCTCTGTCTGTCCCCCTGCCCTCCGTCCCCATCTGTCTGTCCCTCCGTCTGGCCCCATATCCCTCTGTCTGTCCCCCTGCCCTCCGTCCCATCTGTCTGTCCCTCCGTCTGGCCCCATATCCCTCTGTCTGTCTCTCTGCCCTCCGTCCCATCTCTCTGTCCCTCCGTCTGTCCCCATATCCCTCTGTCTGTCCCTCTGCCCTCCGTCCCCATCTCTCTGTCCCTCCGTCTGTCCCCATATCCCTCTGTCTGTCCCCCTGCCCTCCGTCCCCATCTCTCTGTCCCTCCGTCTGTCCCCATATCCCTCTGTCTGTCCCTCTGCCCTCCGTCCCCATCTCTCTGTCCCTCCGTCTGTCCCCATATCCCTCTGTCTGTCCCTCTGCCCTCCGTCCCCATCTCTCTGTCCCTCCGTCTGTCCCCATATCCCTCTGTCTGTCCCCCTGCCCTCCGTCCCCATCTCTCTGTCCCTCCGTCTGTCCCCATATCCCTCTGTCTGTCCCTCTGCCCTCCGTCCCCATCTCTCTGTCCCTCCGTCTGTCCCCATATCCCTCTGTCTGTACCCCTGCCCTCCGTCCCATCTGTCTGTCCCTCCGTCTGTCCCCATATCCCTCTGTCTTTCCCTCTGCCCTCCGTCCCCATCTCTCTGTCCCTCCGTCTGTCCCTCTGCCCCCATCTGTGTCCCCCTCCGTCTGTCCCCCCATTCCTTCCCCCCACTCCCCTCCTCTGTCCCCACACCCCCAGCCCCCCTCCTGCCCGCCCTCGGCCTGGGGCCGGAGGGGGCACACGCCCTGGGGGCGCAGGGGGCCAGGGCTGCGTGCCGGATCCTCGGCGGGGGCTGCTGTGGACAGGGGGGCCCCGGCCCCGCACCCACCGGGTACTCACCCGCCGCGAGGGCCAGCAGCGCCCAGAGGCAGAGCGGCAGGGCCTGCACCCCCATGTTCCCAGCACGGGCCCCCGGCTGGGCACGGAGGTGAGCAGGATGTGGCCGCCGGGATCCTGCCTGCAGGTGAAGTGCCACCCGCCCCAGGGATGTTGGATTTCGCCAAGGAGAGGGAGGAGAACAGGTGGGCGGAGACCCGGCAGCCGCCCAAACCACAGAGATTATCCATTGATAAAAGGCCGGTCCCAGCCGGGCCGGCCCCACGCCTGGCACCCCACAACCGCCGGGTGGGGGAGTCCATCCACAGCCGGGCCACAGAGCCAGCCTGCCCCTCACCGGGGACACTCACCGTGGCTGCCCCGTTGCACATGGTTGTGCGCAACAGAGCATGGCTGTGAGTGAGCTGGTGGGAATGACAGAGCACGGCCCATGCAAGCTGGTGGGACATGTGCAGGTGACAGTGCACGGCCTCGTGCGAGAGGGTGGGAACAACAGAGCATGGCCACGTGCAAGCTGGTGGGACGTGTGTGGGTGACAGTGCACGGCCTCGTGCGAGAGGGTGGGAACGATAGACCACAGCCACATGCGAGCTGGTGGGACGTGTGTGGGTGACAGTGCACGGCCTCGTGCGAGAGGGTGGGAACAACAGAGCATGGCCACGTGCAAGCTGGTGGGACATGTGTGGGTGACAGTGCACGGCCTCGTGCGAGAGGGTGGGACATGTGGGTGACAGTGCACAGCCATGCGAGTGGGTGGGATGTGTGTTGTGACATCACACAGCTACATGCGAGCTAGTGGGACGTGTGTGTGTGTGACAGCGCACGCCCACGTGCGAGAGGGTGGGAACGATAGAGCATGGCCACATGTGAGCTGGTGGGACGTGTGTGGGTGACAGCACATGGCCTCGTGCGAGAGGGTGGGATGTGTGTTGTGACATCGCACAGCTACATGCGAGCTGGTGGGACGTGTGTGGGTGACAGTGCACGGCCTCGTGCGAGAGGGTGGGACATGTGGGTGACAGTGCACGGCCATGCGAGTGGGTGGGATGTGTGTTGTGACATCACACAGCTACATGCGAGCTAGTGGGACGTGTGTGTGTGACAGCGCACGCCCACGTGCGAGAGGGTGGGAACGATAGAGCATGGCCACATGTGAGCTGGTGGGACGTGTGTGGGTGACAGCACATGGCCTCGTGCGAGAGGGTGGGATGTGTGTTGTGACATCGCACGGCTACATGCGAGCTGGTGGGACGTGTGTGGGTGACAGTGCACGGCCACATGCGAGAGGGTGGGAGGCGTGGTGACAGCGCACAGCACGGGTGACAGGACAGCTGGCTGGCAGGGCACAGCTGGGGGTGAGCAGATGTAACATCTCGGAGAGCGAGGGGTGGAAGCAGCTGTGGGGGGAAGACAGTGCACAGCCACAGATGAGCAAGTGGGATGCACATGTGTGTCAGGGCACGGCCACGTGCAAGCACAAGGTACGTGTGTGACAGCAGATGGCCATGTGCAAGCACAGTGAAATGTTTGAGAAAGACAGTGCGTGGCAGTGCACAAGCAAGTGGGAGCGTGGGAGTGACAGGGAGCTCCTGTAGGTGAGCAGGTGGGACGTGTGTGAGTGAGAACACACACCTGTGGGTGAGTAAACAGGATATCGGTGAGTGTGCACAGGGTGGTGCGAGCAGGTGGAATGTGTGAGTGAGAACAGAGCTGTAGGTGAGCAAACAGGATGTTTGTGAGCATGTACAGGGTCGTGCAAGCAGGTGGGACATGCAAGTGAAAACGCAGCTGCGGGTGAGCACATAGGACGTCTGTGAGCGTGCACAAGGTCGTGCGAGCAGGTGGGACGTGCAAGTGAGAACACAGCTGTGGGTGAGCAAACAGGATGTTCATGAGTGTGCACAGGGTCATGCGAGTGAAAATACGCAGCTGCAGGTGAGCACACAGGATGTCTGTGAGCGTGCACAGGGTCGTGCGAGTGAGAACACACAGCCATAGATGAGCAGACAGGATATCTGTGAGCGTGCACGGGGTCGTGCAGGCAGGTGGAATGTGTGAGTGAGAACACATACCTGTGGGTGAGCAAACAGGATATCCGTGAGCGTGCACAGGATTGTGCAAGCAGGTGGAATGTGTGAGTGAGAACAGAGCTGAGGGTAAGCACACAGGACGTCTGTGAGCGTGCACAGGGTCGTGCGAGCAGGTGGGACGTGCAAGTGAAAATAAGCAGCTGCGGGTGAGCACACAGGATGTTCATGAGTGTGCACAGGGTTGTGCAAGGAGGTGGAACATGCAAGTGAGAACACAGATGTGGGTGAGCACACAGGATGTCTGTGAGCGTGCACAGGGTCGTGCGAGTGAGAACACACACCTGTAGATGAGCAAACAGGATGTCTGTGAGTGTGCACAGGGTTGTGCGAGCAGGTGGGCCATGTGCAAGTGAGAACACACAGCTGTGGGCGAGCAAGCTGGGTGTCCATGACAGCTCACGGTAGCATGCGAGCAAGTGGGCAGTGTGCGAGTGACAGCACACCCCACGTGCGAGAGGTGGGCACGTGTGGCTCCGGGGCCACGCGTGTGCGAGGTCTGACACGCCCAGGCACACGTGAAGCGGGACGGGGCAGCGCAGGGGTCCCTGGGGCCCACGTGACTGGCGGGTCACACGGGGGTGCCGATAACTCCGCCGTGACGTCAGGGTGTGACGGCCGACTTCCCTCTGCACACAGGGTGTTCCCTCCCGAGCAGCCCGGAGCGTGAGCAGCCCTTCAGAGAATGTTTGTCCCCCACCACACCTGCCCTTGGAGCACACTTATCTCGGCAAACACGCCGGCTATTAATAGCCCTGCCAACGTGCGGCACACCCGGCCGCCCCCACACGCCCCTCGCCTCACCCAGCCTGGCTCTTCCTCCTAAGGGCACGGGGGGGCAGGGGCGGGCCAGGACATGGGCGCTGGGAGGGCAGTGGGGGCTGGTGGTTAGAGCGGGGGGGGGCCGAGAGCCAGGACTCCTGGGTTCTCTCCCCGGCGCTGGGAGGGCAGTGGGGGCTGGTGGTTAGAGCACGGGCCGGGAGCCAGAACTCTTGGGTTCTCTCCCCGGTGCTGGGAGGGCAGTGGGGGCTGGTGGTTAGAGCAGGGGGCTGGGAGCCAGGACTCCTGGGTTCTCTCCCCAGCGCTGGGAGGGCAGTGGGGGCTGGTGGTTAGAGCAGGAGGTGGAAGCCAGGACTCCTGGGTTCTCTCCCCGGCGCTGGGAGGGCAGTGGGGGCTGGTGGTTAGAGCAGGGGGGTGGGAGCCAGGACTCCTGGGTTCTCTCCACAGTGCTGGGAGGGCAGTGGGGGACGGTGGTTAGAGCAGGGGGCCGGGAGCCAGGACTCCTGGGTTCTCTCCCTGGCACTGGGAGGGCAGTGGGGGCTGGTGGTTAGAGCAGGGGCCAGGAGCCAGGACTCCTGGGTTCTCTCCCCGGCGCTGGGAGGGCAGTGGGGGCTGGTGGTTAGCCGAGAGCCAGGACTCCTGCGTTCTCTCCCTGGCGCTGGGAGGGCAGTGGGGGCTGGTGGTTAGAGCAGGGGTGGGAGCCTGGACTCCTGGGTTCTCTCCCCGGCGCCGGGAGGGCAGTGGGGGCTGGTGGTTAGAGCAGGGGCCGGGAGCCAGGACTCCTGGGTTCTCTCCCCGGCGCTGGGAGGGCAGTGGGGGCTGGTGGTTAGAGCAGGGGTGGGAGCCAGGACTCCTGGGTTCTCTCCCCAGCGCTGGGAGGGCAGTGGGGGCTGGTGGTTAGAGCAGGGGCCGGGAGCCAGGACTCCTGGGTTCTCTCCCTGCCTGACTGAGCTGCCCCTGCGGTTTGGGGGGGGGGGGTGACCCGTTGGGACACCGGGTTGCGGGCAGGTCAGCTGGGTACATTCCACGGGATTTACCTGGCACCACCTCACCCCCTTTCGGTTTTTCACTTCCTCCTCTGCTCAGTGGGCAGGACCGGCCCGGCTCAATGTCATGTCCTTGCCGAGACGGGCCGGGGAGGATTACGCAACCCCCGAGGTGCGGTCCTGTGTGCGGGGAGCTGCCCGGCAGAGCCCCTGGCGCTGGGGAGACACAGCAGAAATGGTTAGGATGGGATCTCAGGAGGCCATGGAGTGCCGCCCCCTGCCCGCAGCAGGCCCAGCCCCAGCCCAGTCGGCCCCCCAAGAACAGCCTCTCCCCGGCCTCGTCCGAGCCCCTCCAGCAAATCCCCCCTGGCTCTGCTCCTCTGCCGACTCACCGCGCCCCAGTCCCTCGGCCACGTGCTCCGGCCCCCGACGCCTTCCCGTGGCCTCCGCCGGCCCCTCTCCAGCGCACCCCCGTCCTTTCTGCACGGGGGGCCGGAACCGGACGCGACCCTCCGGCTGCGGCCTCCCCGGTGCCGAGGGGAGGGGAACAGCCACTTCCCTAGCGCCGCTGGAAATGCTCCTCCGGAGGCAGCCCCATGCGCCCTTGGCCGTCTCGGCTGCAAGGCCCCACTGGCGGCTCCTCTCCGGCCCCTCGCCCACCGCGCCCCCCAGGGCCGTGTCTGCTGCCCGGCTCCTTAGCCGGTCGGGCCCAGCCTGGAGCAGTGCGTGGGACTCTTCCCGCCCAGCTCCCTGTTCACCTCGGTCCCTCTGGGCCCTGTCCCACCGCCCCGTGTATCTCCCTGCCCCCCGCCTCTCCCCACTTCTCCTCTGCTGACCCCAGGCCCTGCTGGGCCATTGTGATGGAGCTGGGGGGAGTGCCTGTGTGAGACTCGGGCTGGGTGTGTGTGTGAGGGGCAGAGCAGCTCCCAGCTTGGGGGAGGCAGCTGGGGCGGAAAGGAGCTGGCAGCCAGGCTGCCAGGGCGATGCACAGAACCGCCTTAGGCTGCAGGGCTCACACGGAACCAGGAGGCGGGACCAGCCAGCATTGCCACGGTGATGCACAGAACCCCGCGGCGTTGCCACGGTGAAGCACAGAACCCGGCGGCGTTGCCACGGTGACTGACTGGCAGAACCAGGCTCCGTTGCCGCAGTGATGCGCAGAACCAGGCAGCTGCTGCGGCGATGTGCAGAACCAGCCATCGTTGCCGTGGCAATACACAGACCCCGGGTGGCGTTGCCGTGGCAATACAACCACCCCCCCACCCCCGGCGCCGTTGCCGTGTCGATCTGCAGGACTAGGCGGCGTTGCTGTGGTATTGCCATGGCAACCAGCAGACCCCCCCCCCCCCACCCAACAGGGCGATGCACGGACCAGCCGGCGCCGTGGCGTGCGTGGAATGGGCTGGCTCCCTGGCTGGGCTCTGCTCAACCGACCTCTCGCCCGCCCCCCGACTGCGACCCCCGGTGGCTCTGGGCGGGACAGGAGCAGGGTGCCTGTGGGGACGGACCATGGGCTCCCAGGGCCCACTCGCTGGGCAGGGACATCTCCACGTGCAGCCCGGCCCAGCGTCGCATGGAGCAACAAACAACAGAGAGAATAAATAATCAAAGGTCACCCGGGTCCCAGCGAAAGGCTCCCATGGGGCGGGGAGGCCACACCCAGCGGGTGACACAGCAGAGACTGGGAGCAGGGCTGGGAGCCAGGACACCTGGGTTCTCTCCCAGCACTGGGAGGGCAGTGGGGGCTGGTGGTTAGAGCAGGGGGCTGGGAGCCAGGACTCCTGGGTTCTCTCCCTGGTGCTGGGAGGGCAGTGGGGGCTGGTGGGTAGAGCAGGGGCCGGGAGCCAGGACACCTGGGTTCTCTCCCCGGCGCTGGGAGGGCAGTGGGGGCTGGTGGTTAGAGCAGGGGCCGGGAGCCAGGACTCCTGGGTTCTCTCCCCGGCGCTGGGAGGGCAGTGGGGGCTGGTGGTTAGAGCAGGGGCCGGGAGCCAGGACTCCTGGGTTCTCTCCCCGGCGCTGGGAGGGCAGTGGGGGCTGGTGGGTAGAGCAGGGGGCAGGAGCCAGGACTCCTGGGTTCTCTCCCTGGTGCTGGGAGGGCAGTGGGGGCTGGTGGTTAGAGCAGGGGGCCGGGAGCCAGGACTCCTGGGTTCTCTCCCCGGCGCTGGGAGGGCAGTGGGGGCTGGTGGTTGGAGCAGGGGGCTGGGAGCCAGGACTCCTGGGTTCTCCGAGTGGAGACAAGAATGGTGGGTCGGGGCTGGGAGCCCAGGTCCCATACCTGGCTGATTTACGGTGCACGGGGGGCAGGGTGGAATCACAAGCACGTGCGAAGCCCCTCACACGAGGGGGGGGGCCCTGTGATCAGGCGTGGGTTCTGTGTTGGGTGGGGTCCTACGGAGGCCGGGGGCAGGTGCGCAGAACAGACGTTATTCCCCCACTGAGGGCCGACGGCAGAGCCCAGCGGTGCAGGGCTGCACTGGGAGCCGGGGGGGGGAAGCCCCCTTCCCTCCCTCCCTCTGCCCAGGCCCAGCAGCCGAGGCCTCGCCCAGGGATGCCAAGGGCTCAGTGTTTGCTCAGGGATAGACACTGGAGAGGAAGATAAACAGACCAGAGGGCTGGGGAGGGGGCACGTCCCCAAACCGGTCAAGCCCCCGGAGACAGGAAACACATACCTGGGCGCTAGGCAACAGCCATCCCTGACACAACTGCCCAGAGGGGTGTCCCCAGAGCCACCCCCCTGTGCAAGGGGGGCAGAGCCCAGGGGAGCTGTGTGCCTGGGCCAGGGACTCACCTGTGCAAGGGGGGCAGAGCCCGGGGGAGCTGTGTGCCTGAGCCAGGGACTCACCTGTGCAAGGGGGGCAGAGCCCAGGGGAGCTGTGTGCCTGAGCCAGGGACTCACCTGTGCAAGGGGGGGCAGAGCCCAGGGGAGCTGTGTGCCTGAGCCAGGGACTCACCTGTGCAAGGGGGGCAGAGCCCAGGGGAGCTGTGTGTCTGAGCCAGGGACTCACCTGTGCAAGGGGGGCAGAGCCCAGGGGAGCTGTGTGCCTGGGCCAGGGACTCACCTGTGCAAGGGGGGCAGAGCCCAGGGGAGCTGTGTGCCTGGGCCAGGGACTCACCTGTGCAAGGGGGGCAGAGCCCAGGGGAGCTGTGTGCCTGAGCCAGGGACTCACCTGTGCAAGGGGGGCAGAGCCCAGGGGAGCTGTGTGCCTGAGCCAGGGACTCACCTGTGGGGGGGGGCAGAGCCCAGGGGAGCTGTGTGCCTGGGCCAGGGACTCACCTGTGCAAGGGGGGCAGAGCCCAGGGGAGCTGTGTGCCTGGGCCAGGGACTCACCTGTGCAAGGGGGGCAGAGCCCAGGGGAGCTGTGTGCCTGGGCCAGGGACTCACCTGTGCAAGGGGGGCAGAGCCCAGGGGAGCTGTGTGCCTGAGCCAGGGACTCACCTGTGCAAGGGGGGCAGAGCCCAGGGGAGCTGTGTGCCTGAGCCAGGGACTCACCTGTGCAAGGGGGGGCAGAGCCCAGGGGAGCTGTGTGCCTGAGCCAGGGACTCACCTGTGCAAGGGGGGCAGAGCCCAGGGGAGCTGTGTGCCTGAGCCAGGGACTCACCTGTGCAAGGGGGGGCAGAGCCCAGGGGAGCTGTGTGCCTGAGCCAGGGACTCACCTGTGCAAGGGGGGGCAGAGCCCAGGGGAGCTGTGTGCCTGGGCCAGGGACTCACCTGTGCAAGGGGGGCAGAGCCCAGGGGAGCTGTGTGCCTGAGCCAGGGACTCACCTGTGCAAGGGGGGGCAGAGCCCAGGGGAGCTGTGTGCCTGGGCCAGGGACTCACCTGTGCAAGGGGGGCAGAGCCCAGGGGAGCTGTGTGCCTGGGCCAGGGACTCACCTGTGCAAGGGGGGGCAGAGCCCAGGGGAGCTGTGTGCCTGAGCCAGGGACTCACCTGTGCAAGGGGGGCAGAGCCCAGGGGAGCTGTGTGCCTGGGCCAGGGACTCACCTGTGCAAGGGGGGCAGAGCCCAGGGGAGCTGTGTGCCTGAGCCAGGGACTCACCTGTGCAAGGGGGGCAGAGCCCAGGGGAGCTGTGTGCCTGGGCCAGGGACTCACCTGTGCAAGGGGGGCAGAGCCCAGGGGAGCTGTGTGCCTGAGCCAGGGACTCACCTGTGCAAGGGGGGCAGAGCCCAGGGGAGCTGTGTGCCTGAGCCAGGGACTCACCTGTGCAAGGGGGGCAGAGCCCAGGGGAGCTGTGTGCCTGGGCCAGGGACTCACCTGTGCAAGGGGGGCAGAGCCCAGGGGAGCTGTGTGCCTGGGCCAGGGACTCACCTGTGCAAGGGGGGCAGAGCCCAGGGGAGCTGTGTGCCTGAGCCAGGGACTCACCTGTGCAAGGGGGGCAGAGCCCAGGGGAGCTGTGTGCCTGGGCCAGGGACTCACCTGTGCAAGGGGGGCAGAGCCCGGGGGAGCTGTGTGCCTGAGCCAGGGACTCACCTGTGCAAGGGGGGGCAGAGCCCAGGGGAGCTGTGTGCCTGAGCCAGGGACTCACCTGTGCAAGGGGGGCAGAGCCCAGGGGAGCTGTGTGCCTGAGCCAGGGACTCACCTGTGCAAGGGGGGCAGAGCCCGGGGGAGCTGTGTGCCTGAGCCAGGGACTCACCTGTGCAAGGGGGGCAGAGCCCAGGGGAGCTGTGTGCCTGGGCCAGGGACTCACCTGTGCAAGGGGGGCAGAGCCCAGGGGAGCTGTGTGCCTGAGCCAGGGACTCACCTGTGCAAGGGGGGCAGAGCCCAGGGGAGCTGTGTGCCTGAGCCAGGGACTCACCTGTGCAAGGGGGGCAGAGCCCAGGGGAGCTGTGTGCCTGGGCCAGGGACTCACCTGTGCAAGGGGGGCAGAGCCCAGGGGAGCTGTGTGCCTGAGCCAGGGACTCACGCGGGGTGGGGTGGGGGGGCAGAGCGCAGGGGATTTGTGTGCCTGAGCCAGGGACTCACCTGTGGGGGGGCAGAGCCCAGGGGAGCTGTGTGCCTGAGCCAGGGACTCACGCGGGGTGGGGTGGGGGGGCACAGCCCAGGGGATTTGTGTGCCTGAGCCAGGGACTCACCTGTGGGGGGGCAGAGCCCAGGGGAGCTGTGTGCCTGAGCCAGGGACTCACGCGGGGTGGGGTGGGGGGGCTGAGCCCAGGGGATTTGTGTGCCTGAGCCAGGGACTCACCTGTGGGGGGGCAGAGCCCAGGGGAGCTGTGTGCCTGAGCCAGGGACTCACGCGGGGTGGGGTGGGGGGGCTGAGCCCAGGGGATTTGTGTGCCTGAGCCAGGGACTCACCTGTGGGGGGGCAGAGCCCAGGGGAGCTGTGTGCCTGAGCCAGGGACTCACGCGGGGTGGGGGGGGGCACAGCCCAGGGGATTTGCGTACCTGAGCCAGGGGCTCACCTGGGCAGCTCCATCCCCCACGGGCCGCGGCTGATTCGGGTCCCGGCCCCACGTGGACCGCTGGCCCCTCCCCCGCGCCGCGCCGTGGGAACCTTTTGGGCAGAGAGGTGCTGCCCCCTGCTGGCTGCGTGTCCGCCGGGAGCCCCTCCCCGCCCGCGTGTGCGCGCGCGCGTGCGTGTGCGCGAGCAAGCCAGGCGTGGCCGCCTGCGTGCGTGCCAGCCGGCCTGGGCTGCCTGTGTGTTTGTGCAAGCAGCGAGCGGCTGCCAGCGGGTGTGAGCTGGGCGTGGCCGCCAGCTTGCATGCATGTGCGTGTTTGTGCAAGCCAGGCAGGGCTGTCTGCGAGCGTGTGCACGCGTGTGTTTGTGCCCATTAGGCAAGGCTGCCTGCGTGTACATGGGCATGTGTTTTGTGCAAGCTGGGTGTGGCTGCCTGTGTGCGCAAGTGGGTGTTTGTTCAAGCCAGCCAGGGCTGGCTGCCTGTGTTTATGTGTGTGTTTGTGCAAGCCAGGTGGGGCTGCCTGTGTGGGCGTGTGTGTTCGTGTAAGCCAGGCGGGGCTGCCTGTGTGTGTTTGTGTAAGCCAGGCGGGGCTGCCTGTGTGTAAATGTGTGTTGGTGCAGGGCAGCCGGGGCTGCCTGAGTGTGCGTACGGGTGTGCGTGTGTGAGCTCACGTCCCTCCCCTCCACCCGGCTGTAACCAGAGCCCCCCGAGGGAATCTCCGCTGTGGATGCCTCAGCTCTTCCGGCCCAAAATAGCCCCTGGCACCTGGCCCCTTTCCGGCCCCCCCGGGCCGGGGCTGCCCCGGGGGAGGGGTGACCTTCACGGCGGGGCCGTTGCACGCCCCCCGTCAGGCCCAGACACACCCAGCGAGGGGCACAGACCTACGAGCAAAGACACGGGGACACACGCAGAGAAACGTGCCCACACGTATCCCAGACGTGAACACACACACGCACCAGGACACAGATAGGCACACTCAGACGTGTGAACACACAGGCACCGGCACAGGGACAGACACACCCAGACGTGTGAACACACAGGCACCGGGACACGGATAGACACACCCAGACGTGTGAACACACAGGCACCGGCACAGGGATAGACACACTCAGACGTGTGAACACACAGGCACCGGCACAGGGACAGACACACCCAGACGTGTGAACACACAGGCACCGGGACACGGATAGACACACCCAGACGTGTGAACACACAGGCACCGGGACAGGGATAGACACACCCAGACGTGTGAACACACAGGCACCGGGACAGGGACAGACACGCCCAGACGTGTGAACACACAGGCACCGGCACAGGGATAGACACACCCAGACGTGTGAACACACAGGCACCGGGACACGGATAGACACACCCAGATGTGTGAACACACACAGGCACCGGGACAGGGATAGACACACCCAGATGTGTGAACACACACAGGCACCGGGACAGGGATAGACACACCCAGACGTGTGAACACACAGGCACCGGGACAGGGACAGGGACAGACACGCCCAGACGTGTGAACACACAGGCACCAGCACAGGGATAGACACACCCAGACGTGTGAACACACAGGCACCGGCACAGGGACAGACACACTCAGACGTGTGAACACACAGGCACCGGGACAGGGACAGACAAGCCCAGACGTGTGAACACACAGGCACCGGGACACGGATAGACACACCCAGACGTGTGAACACACAGGCACCGGGACAGGGACAGACACGCCCAGACGTGTGAACACACAGGCACCGGGACGGGGGTAGACACACCCAGACGTGTGAACACACAGGCACCGGCACAGGGACAGACACACCCAGACGTGTGAACACACAGGCACCGGGACAGGGGTAGACACACCCAGACGTGTGAACACACAGGCACCGGCACAGGGACAGACACACCCAGACGTGTGAACACACAGGCACCGGGACAGGGACAGACACGCCCAGACGTGTGCACGGAAGGCCCCCCTGGCCCCAGGTGCATGGGTACACACACACACACACACACACACACACACCCCAGCACAGGGATAGACACACCCAGACATGCGCGCACAACCCCCCTCCCCGCCCACGCAGTGCGGCCGGGCCCTGCGCCCTCTCCCCGGCGCCGTTAATGCAATTAACCTCCTGGCTCGGCTCATCCCCTGCTGCAGCGGGCAGGAGCCGCACAGGCACGGGGGGGGGGGGGGGGGGTGCGCTCGCACACGCGCACACCCACACTCACAAACACACACCCTGCCATACAGTCACACACACGCACACACACACCCTGCCATACAGTCACACACT
This sequence comes from Carettochelys insculpta, assembly GCF_033958435.1. NCBI lineage: Eukaryota > Metazoa > Chordata > Testudines > Carettochelyidae > Carettochelys > Carettochelys insculpta. Next base: position 1,064,080 of record NC_134170.1, read on the forward strand.
CACACACACACACTCAGCCATACAGTCTCACACACACACACACACTCACAAACACACACCCTGCCATACAGTCACACACACACTCACACACACACACTCAGCCATACAATCTCACACACACACACACTCACAAACACACACCCTGCCATACAGTCACACACTCACACACCCACACTCAGCCATACAGTCTCACACACACACACACACTCACAAACACACACCCTGCCATACAGTCACACACACACTCACACACACACACTCAGCCATACAATCTCACACACACACACACTCACAAACACACACCCTGCCATACAGTCACACACTCACACACCCACACTCAGCCATACAGTCTCACACACACACACACACTCACAAACACACACCCTGCCATACAGTCACACACACACTCACACACACACTCAGCCATACAATCTCACACACACACACACTCACAAACACACACCCTGCCATACAGTCACACACTCACACACCCACACTCACAAACACACACCCTGCCATACAGTCACACACACACACACACACCCTGCCATACAGTCACACACTCACACACCCACACTCAGCCATACAGTCTCACACACACACACACACACTCACAAACACACACCCTGCCATACAGTCACACACACACTCACACACACACACTCAGCCATACAATCTCACACACACACACACTCACAAACACACACCCTGCCATACAGTCACACACTCACACACCCACACTCACAAACACACACCCTGCCATACAGTCACACACACACACACCCTGCCATACAGTCACACACTCACACACACACACTCAGCCATACAGTCTCACACACACACACACACTCACAAACACACACCCTGCCATAGTCTCACACACACACACACACACACACACACCCTGCCATACAGTCACACACTCACACACACACACTCAGCCATACAGTCTCACACACACACACACACTCACAAACACACACCCTGCCATACAGTCACACACACACTCACACACACACACTCAGCCATACAATCTCACACACACACACACACTCACACACACCCTGCCATACAATCACACACTCACACTCACACACACACACACACACACACACACACACACTGCCATAGTATCACACACACACACAAACTCTGCCATACAGTCTCACACACACACACACACACACGCACACAAACACACACCCTGCCATACGGGAGACACACACACACACACACAGCCGTATGGTAACACACACACACTCACAAACACACACCCTGCCATATGGGGGAGACACACACACACACACACACTCACAAACACACACCCTGCCATATGGGGGAGACACACTCTCACACACACACACACACACACACACCCTGCCATATGGGGGAGACACACTCTCTCTGTGCCATACAGTCACACGTGTGTGCATGCACAAACACACGCACACATGGCTGTACGTACGCACCCTGCCATATGTTGACACACACACACACACACACACACTCAACTTGTTGTGTGGTGACACAACACGGACACACACATGGCTGTACTGTCACACACACACACACACACACACACACACTCACACACACACTCAGTGTCCAGCCCCACACAGCGACACACGGCTCAGTAGGGTGAGTGTGATGGGGGGGTGTCACCTCTGAGCTGGGGCTTGGAGCAGGGCCCCCGCCCCACAGCCCTGCCCTGCCTCACTCCTCTGTCCGCTCCCCATAGGCGACCCCACTGACACCAGCCTGGCCCCACAATGCCGGCCTGCCCCCTGCCTGCCCCCCACCTGCCCCACAATGCCGGCCTGTCCCCTGCCTGCCCCACACCTGCCCCACAATGCCGGCCTGCCCCCAGCCTGCCCCACACCTGCCCCACAATGCCGACCTGCCCCCTGCCTGCCCCACACCTGCCCCACAATGCCGGCCTGCCCCCCGCCTGCCCCACACCTGCCCCACAATGCCGACCTGCCCCCTGCCTGCCCCACACCTGCCCCACAATGCCGACCTGCCCCCTGCCTGCCCCCCACCTGCCCCACAATGCCGGCCTGCCCCCCTGCCTGCCCCTCACCTGCCCCACAATGCCAGCCAGCCCCCTGCCTGCCCCCCGCTGCCAGGCAGACCCCAGCCCGCCCCTCCCTCGGCCGGCCCCCCCCCTTCCCCCCCGGGGCGGCAGGGGCTGGGCAGGCTCGCGAGACGTGGCTGCGGAGGGGGGGCGGGGGCGGGGGCGGGGGGGGGCCGGTTTAGCCCAGAGCCCGGATCCCGGATCCCGGAGCCTGCAGCCGGCGGCGCCCGCCAGCCCGGACCGGGGACCCGCTTCCCCCCGCCCCCAGGTGAGCCCGTCCCCCTGCAACCCCCCGGGGTTCCCCATTCCCCTGCAACCCCCCGGGGACCCCCATTCCCCTGCAACCCCCCGGGGTTCCCCATTCTCCTGCATCCCCCGGGGACCCCCATCCCCCTGCAACCCCCCCTGCGTCCCCCAGGGACCCCGTTCCCCTGCAACCCCCGGGGTTCCCCATTCTCCTGCATCCCCCGGGGACCCCCATCCCCCTGCAACCCCCCCTGCGTCCCCCAGGGACCCCGTTCCCCTGCAACCCCCGGGGTTCCCCATCCCTCCTGCAACCTCCTGGGGTTTCCCATCCCCCTGCAACCCTGCCTGCGTCCCCCGGGGACCTCGTTCCCCTGCAACCCCCGGGGTTCCCCATCCCTCCTGCAACCTCCCGGGCCCCCGTTCCCTGCAACCCCCCTTGCGTCCTCCCGGGGACCCCTTTCCCCTGCACTGCCCCTGGGGTTCCCCATCCCTCCTGCAACCCCCTGGGGCCCCGTTCCCCTGCAACCCCCCCTGCATCCCCCAGGGAGCCCCATCCCCCTGCAACCCCCCGGGATTCCCCATTCCCCTGCATCCTCCCGGGGACACCCAACCCCCTGCAACCCCCCTGTGTCCTACTGGGGACCCTGCTCCCCTGCAGCACCCCCGGGGTTCCCCATCCCTCCCGCATCCCCCAGGGACTCCAGTCCCCCTGCAATCCCCCCTGCGTCCCCCTGGGGACCCCCATCCCGCTGCAACCGCCCCTGCATCCTTCCAGGGACCCCGTTCCCCTGCAAACCCCCGGGGTTCCCCATCCCCCTGCAACCCTGCCCTGCATCCCCCGGGGACCCTCGTCCCCCTGCGTCCTTCTGGGGTCCCCCATCCCTACGGCCCATCCGCATCTGCAGCATCGGGAGGCACCTGCAGGGGGGCGGGAGTTACGCAAGCGGGGGGGCTGCGGACTGGTACCCGGCTCCCCCTCCCTGCCCAGCCACCTCCCCCGAGGCCCGGGAGGGGGGGCAGGAGGCTGCTGCGGTAGGGGGAGGGGGAGGGGAGGAAAAGGGAGTTCATGTGACCTGCGGACTCCCCCCACCCCCCCCCCGCAAACACAGGCGCCCCAGGAGATGTTTCCCTTCACAGTGCTGCTGGCCCCGACCAAGGCAGAACCCCCTTGCACCCCCCCACCACCTGTGCGCCCCCTGCCCTGCCCCGTGCTGCCCCGTGCGACCCCCGACCTCCCCCGTGCACACCCCCTGTGCGACCCCCACCCTGCGTCACCCCGTGCGCCCCCCCGCCTTGCATGCCCTCCCATGCTCCCCCCAGCCCTGTGCGCCCCCCTGTGCGCGCCCCCAGTGCGCAACCCCACCCTCTGCACTAACTGTTTGTCCCACCACCACCCGGGCACCCCCCCGCCCTTCATCCCCCAGTGCGCGCCCCCGCCCCGCATGCCCCCCGCCCTGTGCACCCCTCCGTCACCCTCGATCCACCCAAACACCACCCCTCCGTCACCCTGTCCATCACCCTCGCTCCACCCACCCATCCACCCATCCACCCCGTCATCCCTCCGTCACCCTGTCCGTCACCCTCGATCCACCCACCCCATCACCCCTCCGTCACCCCGTCCGTCACCCTCAATCCACCCACCCACCCATCCATCCACCCATCACCCCTCCGTCACCCGTCCCTCACCCTCGCTCCACCCACCCATCCACCCATCCACCCCGTCATCCCTCCGTCACCCGTCCGTCACCCTCGATCCACCCACCCCATCACCCCTCCGTCACCCCGTCCGTCACCCTCAATCCACCCACCCACCCATCCATCCACCCATCACCCCTCCGTCACCCCGTCCGTCACCCTCGATCCACCCACCCATCCATCCATCCACCCCGTCACCCCTCCGTCACCCTGTCTGTCACCCCGTCCGTCACCCTCGATCCACCCACCCATCCATCCATCCACCCCATCATCCCTCCGTCACCCTGTCCATCACCCTCGATCCACCCACCCATACACCCATCACCCCTCCATCACCCGTCTGTCACCCTCAATCCACCCACCCACCCATCCATCCACCCATCACCCCTCCGTCACCCTGTCCATCACCCTCGATCCACCCACCCACCCATCCACTCCGTCATCCCTCCGTCACCCCGTCTGTCACCCTCGATCCACCCACCCCATCACCCCTCCGTCACCCCATCCGTCACCCTCGATCCACCCACCCATCCACCCCGTCATCCCTCCGTCACCCTGTCCGTCACCCTCGATCCACCCACCCCCCCACCCATCCACCCACCCCATCATCCCTCCGTCACCCCGTCTGTCACCCTCCATCCACCCACCCATCCACCCACCCCATCATCCCTCCCTCACCCCGTCTGTCACCCTCGATCCACCCACCCACCCATCCACCCACCCCATCATCCCTCCGTCACCCCGTCTGTCACCCTCGATCCACCCACCCATCATCCCTCCACCACCCGGTCTGTCACCCTCCATCCATCCACCCCGTCATCCCTCCGTCACCCTGTCTGTCACCCTCCATCCATCCACCCACCCATCCATCCACCCCGTCATCCCTCCGTCACCCTGTCTGTCACCCTCCATCCATCCATCCACCCACCCTTCAGTCACCCTGTCTGTCACCCCCATCCATCCATCCATCCACAGCCACACCCACCTCCCCATCCATCCATCCATCCACAGCCACACCCACCTCCCCATCCATCCATCCATCCATCCATCCACAGCCACACCCACCTCCCCATCCATCCATCCATCCACAGCCACACCCACCTCCCCATCCATCCATCCATCCATCCACCCATCCACAGCCACACCCACCTCCCCATCCATCCATCCATCCATCCACAGCCACACCCACCTCCCCCTCCATCCATCCATCCATCCACAGCCACCTCCCCATCCATCCATCCATCCATCCATCCATCCACAGCCACACCCACCTCCCCATCCATCCATCCATCCATCCATCCATCCACAGCCACAGCCACACCCACCTCCCCCTCCATCCATCCATCCATCCACAGCCACCTCCCCATCCATCCATCCATCCATCCACAGCCACACCCACCTCCCCATCCATCCATCCATCCATAGCCACAGCCACACCCACCTCCCCATCCATCCATCCATCCATCCATCCATCCACAGCCACAGCCACACCCACCTCCCCCTCCATCCATCCATCCATCCACACCCACCTCCCCATCCATCCATCCATCCATCCACAGCCACACCCACCTCCCCATCCATCCGTCCATCCATCCATCCACAGCCACACCCACCTCCCCATCCATCCATCCATCCATCCACCCATCCACAGCCACACCCACCTCCCCATCCATCCATCCATCCATCCACAGCCACAGCCACACCCACCTCCCCCTCCATCCATCCATCCATCCACAGCCACCTCCCCATCCATCCATCCATCCATCCACAGCCACACCCACCTCCCCATCCATCCATCCATCCATCCATCCACAGCCACACCCACCTCCCCATCCATCCATCCATCCACAGCCACACCCACCTCCCCATCCATCCATCCATCCATCCATCCACAGCCACGCCCACCTCCCCATCCATCCATCCATCCATCCACAGCCACACCCACCTCCCCATCCATCCATCCATCCATTCACAGCCACACCCACCTCCCCATCTATCCATCCATCCATCCATCCATCCACAGCCACACCCACCTCCCCATCCATCCATCCATCCATCCATCCACAGCCACACCCACCTCCCCATCCATCCATCCATCCATCCATCCACAGCCACACCCACCTCCCCATCCATCCATCCATCCATCCACAGCCACACCCACCTCCCCATCCATCCATCCATCCACAGCCACACCCACCTCCCCATCCATCCATCCATCCATCCACAGCCACACCCACCTCCCCATCCATCCATCCATCCATCCACCCACCCACAGCCACCTCCCCATCCATCCATCCATCCACAGCCACACCCACCTCCCCATCCATCCATCCATCCACAGCCACACCCACCTCCCCGTCCATCCATCCATCCATCCATCCATCCACAGCCACACCCACCTCCCCATCCATCCATCCATCCATCCACAGCCACACCCACCTCCCCATCCATCCATCCATCCATCCATCCACAGCCACAGCCACACCCACCTCCCCATCCATCCATCCATCCACAGCCACACCCACCTCCCCATCCATCCATCCATCCATCCATCCACAGCCACACCCACCTCCCCGTCCATCCATCCATCCATCCATCCATCCACAGCCACACCCACCTCCCCATCCATCCATCCATCCATCCACAGCCACACCCACCTCCCCATCCATCCATCCGTCCATCCATCCATCCACAGCCACACCCACCTCCCCATCCATCCATCCATTCACAGCCACACCCACCTCCCCATCCATCCATCCATCCACAGCCACACCCACCTCCCCATCCATCCATCCATCCGTCCATCCACAGCCACCTCCCCATCCATCCATCCATCCATCCACAGCCACACCCACCTCCCCATCCATCCATCCATCCATTCACAGCCACACCCACCTCCCCATCTATCCATCCATCCATCCATCCATCCACAGCCACACCCACCTCCCCATCCATCCATCCATCCATCCATCCACAGCCACACCCACCTCCCCATCCATCCATCCATCCATCCACCCACAGCCACCTCCCCATCCATCCATCCATCCATCCATCCACAGCCACACCCACCTCCCCATCCATCCATCCATCCATCCACAGCCACACCCACCTCCCCATCCATCCATCCATCCACAGCCACACCCACCTCCCCATCCATCCATCCATCCATCCACAGCCACACCCACCTCCCCATCCATCCATCCATCCACAGCCACACCCACCTCCCCATCCATCCATCCATCCACAGCCACACCCACCTCCCCATCCATCCATCCATCCATCCATCCATCCACAGCCACCTCCCCATCCATCCATCCATCCACAGCCACACCCACCTCCCCATCCATCCATCCATCCACAGCCACACCCACCTCCCCGTCCATCCATCCATCCATCCATCCATCCACAGCCACACCCACCTCCCCATCCATCCATCCATCCATCCACAGCCACACCCACCTCCCCATCCATCCATCCATCCATCCACAGCCACACCCACCTCTCCATCTATCCATCCATCCATCCACAGCCACACCCACCTCCCCATCCATCCATCCATCCACAGCCACACCCACCTCCCCATCCATCCATCCATCCATCCATCCACAGCCACACCCACCTCCCCGTCCATCCATCCATCCATCCATCCATCCACAGCCACACCCACCTCCCCATCCATCCATCCATCCATCCACAGCCACACCCACCTCCCCATCCATCCATCCGTCCATCCACAGCCACACCCACCTCCCCATCCATCCATCCATCCATCCACAGCCACACCCACCTCCCCATCCATCCATCCATTCACAGCCACACCCACCTCCCCATCCATCCATCCATCCACAGCCACACCCACCTCCCCATCCATCCATCCATCCGTCCATCCACAGCCACCTCCCCATCCATCCATCCATCCATCCACAGCCACACCCACCTCCCCATCCATCCATCCATCTATCCATCCACAGCCACACCCACCTCCCCATCCATCCATCCATCCACAGCCACACCCACCTCCCCATCCATCCATCCATCCATCCACAGCCACACCCACCTCCCCATCCATCCATCCATCTATCCATCCACAGCCACACCCACCTCCCCATCCATCCATCCATCCATCCACAGCCACACCCACCTCCCCATCCATCCATCCATCCATCCATCCACAGCCACACCCACCTCCCCGTCCATCCATCCATCCGTCCATCCATCCATCCATCCATCCACAGCCACACCCACCTCCCCATCCATCCATCCACAGCCACACCCACCTCCCCATCCATCCATCCATCCACCTGTCACCCCCTCCATCACCCTGTCTGTCTGTCCATCCCCAGACTGGACTGTCCCCCTCTGTCTCTCCCCACACCACAGCCACACCCTGCCCCCCTCCGCCCCTAGCCGAGCTCTCCAGGTGTGGTGCAGTGTGAGTGGGGGAGGGGATGTCTTGGAGTCGGGGGGCAAAGAATGGGGCTACGGGGCAGGGCAGATGCAGGGGCGGGAGGAAAGGCCGGTTGGGGGGGCGCTTTCTCCGAAGGCTGGTCCCCGCCCCCCCAGCAGTGCCCATGGAGACCCTGCTGTGTTTGCAAACTGAGGGCTATTAACAGCTGTGAACACATCGGCGGGGGGCGGGGAGGGCTGGCTGTTCCCCCAAGGGCGTCCTCAGGCGCGGGCAGCGTGCACGTGCTTTCACACACGTGCGAGTTTCATGCACGTGGATGTGTGCTGGTACATACATGTGAGTTCCATGCCGGTTGGGGGGGCGGTTACAGGTGTGTGGCGTGCCTGGTGTGTCTGATAAGTGTGTTTCAGGCCTGGTGTGGTGATCCACACGTATCCTCTGTGCCTGGTTTGTGTGTGTGTTTTACACAAGCGTTCAGTGCCTGGAGCACATCACAAACACATGTGCTCTGTGCCTGGTTTGTGTGTGACACACACCCATCTTCCACGCCTGGTGTGTGTGTGTCTGTGTGTGTGTGTGTGTGTGTGTGTGCGCGTTTTACACAAGCGTTTGGTGCCTGGGGTAGCTTACACCCATCTCCTGTGCCTGGGGTTTCTGCGCTGCACATTTGTGCGCCGTGCCGGGTGTGTGGGTGCCTGTGCGCCCGTCCCTCATGCACGCACGTGTGCACGTGTGGGGGGGGGGTGTTCCGTGCGCCCCTCTTCAGAGCTGCCCGTGGGGCGGAGGGGGCTGGTCCCAGCCTCCATGGGCCAGTGGGGAGGCTCTGAAATAATCCTTGGCTGGGTTGGGGGTCTCCGGCTAGAGGGGCCCCATCCTGCCCCAAACGGGGAGCCCCTCCCCCTGCGTACCCCAGATCAGCCCCTCCCCCTTTCCCAGGACTACCACAGCAGGGGGCCCCCGGCCCCAGCCCCAGCCCCAGCCCCCGAGCGAGTGCTGGGAATGTCCGGCCGGGGTATTTTGGGCACCAACAGCTGAGCCCGCGCCAGGCCTGGGCACAGCTGCTCCCCACGGCAGGGGGGTGGGGGGCTGGCTCAGGGCCCGGCGGGGGGCAGAGCCCAGCCCCCACCCCTCCCTCCCTGCCAGGCCCCTCCCCCAGCCAGCACAGGGACCGGCAGAGACGCAAGCTCGCCCCCAAACGGCACCGCCCAGAGACGGGGTCCTGCCCCACAGCGCCCCCCTGCTGGGAACCCCCCTCCCACACACACCCCCACACCCACACCCAGGGCTTCTGCCCCACAGCGCCCCCTGCTGGGAACCCCCCTCCCACACACCCCCCCCCCAGGGCTTCTGCCCCACAGCGCCCCCTGCTGGGAACCCCCCTCCCACACCCCCCCCCCAGGACTTCTGCCCCACAGCGCCCCCTGCTGCGACCCACACACACCCAGGGATCCTGCCCCACAGCGCCCCCTGCTGGGAACCCCCCTCCCACACCCCCCCCCCCCCAGGGCTTCTGCCCCACAGCGCCCCCTGCTGCGACCCACCCACACCCAGGGATCCTGCCCCACAGCGCCCCCTGCTGCGACCCACACACACCCAGGGATCCTGCCCCACAGCGCCCCATTGGGAGCCCCACCCACACCCAGGGATCCTGCCCCACAGCGCCCCATTGGGAGCCCCACAAAACCCAGGGATCCTGCCCCACAGCGCCCCATTGGGAGCCCCACAAAACCCAGGGCTCCTGCCCCACAGCGCCCCCTGCTGCGACCCACCCACACCCAGGGATCCTGCCCCACAGCGCCCCATTGGGAGCCCCACAAAACCCAGGGCTCCTGCCCCACAGCGCCCCATTGGGAGCCCCACAAAACCCAGGGCTCCTGCCCCACAGAGCCCCCCTGCTGTGACCCACACACACCCAGGGATCCTGCCCCACAGCACCCCATTGGGAGCCCCACAAAACCCAGGGGTCCTGCCCCACAGAGCCCCCTGCTGGGAACCCCCCTCCCACACACACACCCACACCCAGGGCTTCTGCCCCACAGCGCCCCCTGCTGCGACCCACACACACCCAGGGCTCCTGCCCCACAGCGCCCCATTGGGAGCCCCACAAAACCCAGGGCTCCTGCCCCACAGAGCCCCCCTGCTGTGACCCACACACACCCAGGGATCCTGCCCCACAGCGCCCCGCTGGGACCCACCCACACACACCCAGGCTCCTGCCCCACAGCGCCCCACTGGGAGGTTCACCCCAGCCTGGCCAAGCCGGTTTTTCCGGCCTCAGCGGTGGGGGTACCACCCTGTTTGCTCAGGGATCAAGGGCCTGTCTGCCCCCTCCCCGCCCCATGGACTCCAACCCCACGGGCACTGCCAGCCAGCGACGCATGGGCGGGGCCCTGGCTGGAAGGGGGTGAGTGTGCGATGGGGGGCTGTGATTCCTGCCGGGGCGCCGGGCGGGCTGGGGGGCAGCCGCACAGCCAGTGCAGGGGGACCATGTGTGTGTCGGGGAGCTGTGTGTCGTTGGGCTGGGCAGGGTGTGTGTGTGTCGGGGAGCTGTGTGTCATCGTGGTGGGCAGGGTGTGTCTGAGAATTGTGTGACAGTGTGCACTGGCTAATTGTGTGTGTGTGTGTACATAGTCCCTGGTACCAGGGCTCCTGCTCTGAGTGTGACACCCTGGAGGTGGGAGAGAACCCAGGAGTCCTGGCTCCCGCCCCCTGCTCTAACCACCAGCCCTCACTGCCCTCCCAGCACCTGGGAGAGAACCCAGGAGTCCTGGCTCCCAGCCCCTGCTCTAACCACCAGCCCCCACTACCCTCCCAGTGCCAGGGAGAGAACCCAGGAGTCCTGGCTCCCACCCCCGGCTCTAACCACCAGCCCCCACTGCCCTCCCAGCGCCGGGGAGAGAACCCAGGAGTCCTGGCTCCCGCCCCCTGCTCCAGCCACCAGCCCCCACTGCCCTCCCAGCGCCGGGGAGAGAACCCAGGAGTCCTGGCTCCCGGCCCCCTGCTCTAACCACCAGCCCCCACTGCCCTCCCAGCGCCAGGGAGAGAACCCAGGAGTCCTGGCTCTCACCCCCTGCTCTACCCACCAGCCCCCACTGCCCTCCCAGCGCCGGGGAGAGAACCCAGGAGTCCTGGCTCCCACCCCCTGCTCTAACCACCAGCCCCCACTGCCCTCCCAGCGCTGGGGAGAGAACCCAGGAGTCCTGGCTCCCACCTCCTGCTCTAACCACCAGCCCCCACTGCCCTCCCAGCGCCGGGGAGAGAACCCAGGAGTCCTGGCTCCCGGCCCCTGCTCTAACCACCAGCCCCCACTGCCCTCCCAGCGCCGGGGAGAGAACCCAGGAGTCCTGGCTCCCGGCCCCCTGCTCTCACCACCAGCCCCCACTGCCCTCCCAGCACTGGGGAGAGAACCCAGGAGTCCTGGCTCCCACCCCCTGCTCTAACCACCAGCCCCCGCTGCCCTCCCAGTGCCGGGGAGAGAACCCAGGAGTCCTGGCTCCCACCTCCTGCTCTAACCACCAGCCCCCACTGCCCTCCCAGCACTGGGGAGAGAACCAGGAGTCCTGGCTCCCAGCCTGGCCGTGCTCTACCCACTCCCTGGCGCTGCCCCGCTGGGGCGCTGCATGCGGTTGATAAGGGCCCTGGGGCTGGCGGGCTCCTTATCAGGGCGGCGGGAGGGGCTGGCGGGTGCAGTGGGGCGGGGGGGAGGCACGTCCCCCGCTGCCCCCTAACCCGTCTCTCCCTCCCCCACAGCCTCGACATGGCCGGAGCCGCGCCCGCCGTCCTGCTGTGCTGGGCCCTGGCCCTGGCCCTGGCCCGGGCCAACGAGCTGGTGGTGAGCACCCGGGCCGGCCGGCTGCGGGGCCTGCGGCTGCCCGTCCTCTCGGGCCACGTCTCGGCCTTCCTGGGCATCCCCTACGCCGAGCCGCCCGTGGGGGCCCTGCGGTTCCGGCGGCCCGAGCCCAAGCAGCCCTGGGCCGGGGTGCTGGAGGCCACGGCCTTCCAGCGCGCCTGCCACCAGTACGTGGACACGCTGTACCCCGGCTTCCCCGGCATGGAGATGTGGAACCCCAACCGGGAGATGAGCGAGGACTGCCTGTACCTCAACGTCTGGGCGCCCTCCCCGCGGCCCCGCAACGCCTCCGTGCTGGTGTGGATCTACGGGGGCGGCTTCTACAGCGGCTCCGCCTCGCTGGACGTGTACGACGGGCGCTACCTGGCCCACGCCGAGCAGCTGGTGCTGGTCTCCATGAACTACCGCGTGGGCGCCTTCGGCTTCCTGGCCCTGCCGGGCAGCGCCGAGGCGCCGGGCAACGTGGGACTCCTGGACCAGCGCCTGGCGCTGCGCTGGGTGCGGGACAACGTCCACCTCTTCGGGGGCAACCCCCGGGCGGTGACGCTCTTCGGCGAGAGCGCCGGGGCCGCCTCGGTGGGCCTGCACCTCCTGGCGCCCGCCAGCCGGCCGCTCTTCCGCCGGGCCGTCCTGCAGAGCGGCGCCCCCAACGCCCCCTGGGCCAGCGTGCCGCCCGCCGAGGCCCGCCGCCGGGCCACGCTGCTGGCCAAGCTGGTGGGCTGCCCGGTGGCGGGCGGGGACGCCGAGCTGGCCGCCTGCCTGCGGGGCAAGGCCCCCCACGAGCTGATCGCCCAGGAGTGGCAGGTCCTGCCCCACCCCAGCGTCTTCCGCTTCGCCTTCGTGCCGGTGGCGGACGGGGACTTCGCGGCAGAGGCGCCGCCGGGCGCCGGCCCCGGGGCCGAGACCCAGGTGCTGCTGGGCGTGGTGCGGGACGAGGGCTCCTACTTCCTGCTGTACGGGGCGCCCGGCTTCAGCAAGGACAACGAAAGCCTCATCAGCCGGGAGGAGTTCCTGGGGGGCGTGCGGGTGGGGGTCCCGCAGGCCTCCGAGCTGGCGGCCGAGGCGGTCGTGCTCCACTACACCGACTGGCTGGACCAGGAGAACCCGGTGAAGAACCGCGAGGCGCTGGACGACATCGTGGGCGACCACAACGTGGTCTGCCCCGTGGGGCACTTCGCCGGGCGGCTGGCCGAGCGGGGCGCCCGGGTCTACGCCTACCTCTTCGACCACCGGGCCTCCAACCTGCTCTGGCCCCCCTGGATGGGGGTGCCCCACGGCTACGAGATCGAGTTCGTCTTCGGGCTGCCGCTCGAGCCCACCCTCAACTACACGGCCCAGGAGGCCGCCCTCAGCCGCCGCATCATGCGCTACTGGGCCAACTTCGCCCGCACTGGGTACCGGGGCACGCCGGGTGGGGGGCGGGAGCTCTGCACTGGGGCGTCAGTGAGTTTGGGGGACCCCTGCGGTGCGGGGTAGGTGGGGGCCTTTGGGGGAGCATCTGCGCCCCCCGCGCACAAGCAGGCAACACGCACGGGCTCCGCTGTCGGACGTGCCACGAGCCCTTCCGTCGCCGCCGGCCGCGTCCTGCACAACGTGCGCGCGGTACATTCTGCACCACTGCCGCGCACCCGCGCCCTTGTGCGTGGGCAGAGGTCACGCGCCCTCCCGGCTTGCACCCTCCCGCTGCATACGCACTGCGTAGGGGCTCCCGCTCTGGGGTGGAGGGGTTTGGGGGTTCCCCTCACCGGGTCAGAAATTGGGTGGGTTGGGAGGGGTCCCCAGAAAGAGGGCCCTGCCCCTGCAGAATAGGTGAGAGGTGGGGGGTCCCAGCATTGGGGATAGGTGGGGGAGTTTGGGGGTCCCCAGTGGGGGTCTCTGACCCTGAGGGTTTTATGGGTAAGTTGGGGGATCCCTGGCCAGCTGGACATGACCCTCTCTTCCTCTCCTGCGCAGGGACCCCAACGAGGCGTCAGAGCGGGGCACACGCTGGCCCCCCTACACCCTGCAGCAGCAGCAGTACGTGCAGCTGAACCCGCGCCCTCTGACGGTGGGGAAGGGGCTCCGGGCCCAGGTCTGCGCCTTCTGGAACCGTTTCCTGCCTAAGCTGCTCAACATCACTGGTGAGGCACCTGCGGGGGAGCAGCCTGTCTCGGGGGGCAGGGGGGTTGCGGGGCTCCGTGGAGGACTCTTGCCTGGTGGGAGGAAGGACAATGCATGGGAGGCGGGGTGACCAAGAAGCTCATGGAGGGGAAACTGAGGCAGACGCCACATTGATCTCTCTGCCCGTCGTGGCACGGCCAGCCTGGTATCCCAGCCCCCCAGGGGCCGGTTCATGGCTTAACCCCCCTCCTCCTCTTTTTTCTCTCCCCTCTAGAGCCATGTGCTGCAGCTGGTGGGGGACCAGGGCCCCCCCTTGTCCTCCTGCCCCTCCTCACCCTGCAGATCTGGCCCTGAGGGCGGACCCCGCATGCACCCAGAAGCCGGCAGAGGGCTGGGGCGGGGCAAGGCAGGGCTGGCCCCAGCCTGGAGGACTGGCGGGGCCTGGGGACGCCCCAGGCCCTCGGCAGGGTAGCTGGGGGTGGGGCCCGCGTGGCATATGCGCGCGTGCTCCCTGGTGCACGGGGGGGCAGGCCCCGTTCCCGCCCGCAGCCAGACGTGACCGGGTGGCAGGGACCCAGCGCAGAGCACAGGAACCAGGAGCTGCCAGTACAATCCATCTCCGGGAAGGGGGCCAGGGGGGGGTCCCCGAGCCAGGCACTGGCCTCCTCCCTCCCTCCCCACCCAGCCCAGGCTGCCCCACTCCACGGCCCAGTTCCAACTCAAAGCAGCCAGGCCCCTCCGACCCTTTGTCCTGCTTCCTGGGGAAGAAAGGGGTTACTGGCAGCCTGGGTTACAAGGGCCATGGAGGGCCACCGCCGACAAGGGAGAAATCGTCACACTGAAACGCCCCTCACCAATTCAGTGCGACGGGAAACTGAGGCACCCTATGGGTTACTGCAGAACAGTAGGAAAATACCTGCAGCCTAACCGGGGGAATAAAATGCCCCCCTACGCCAGAGCTTGCTTACAAAGAGCTGAGACATCTGCGACACACCCACCTGTGCACTGCGCACGCTCAACGCACACCGCTCTTGTGCACTCTGAACGTGCAGACGCACTGCGGGCCGACTCCACGCCTGCTGCATGTTGTCCACAGCCCCTGCATATCGACACGCTGTGTTGCAGATGCTGAAAAGTCACTGCTTGAACACTGCACACGGACACACTGCATTGTGGATGCTGAACGGTCACTGCCTGAACACTGCACATGGACACACTGCATTCCAGACGCTGAACAGTCACTGCCTGAACACTGCACATCAACGCACTCAGACACTGAACAGTCACTGCATGAACACTGCACACGGACACACTGCATTGTGGATGCTGAACGGTCACTGCCTGAACACTGCACATGGACACACTGCATTCCAGACGCTGAACAGTCACTGCCTGAACACTGCACATCAACGCACTCAGACACTGAACAGTCACTGCATGAACACTGCACACGGACACACTGCATTGTGGATGCTGAACGGTCACTGCCTGAACACTGCACATGGACACACTGCATTCCAGACGCTGAACAGTCACTGCCTGAACACTGCACATCAACGCACTCAGACACTGAACAGTCACTGCATGAACACTGCACACGGACACACTGCATTGTGGATGCTGAACGGTCACTGCCTGAACACTGCACATGGACACACTGCATTCCAGACGCTGAACAGTCACTGCCTGAACACTGCACATCAACGCACTCAGACACTGAACAGTCACTGCATGAACACTGCACACGGACACACTGCATTGTGGATGCTGAACGGTCACTGCCTGAACACTGCACATGGACACACTGCATTCCACATGCTGAACAGTCACTGCCTGAACACTGCACATCAACGCACTCAGACACTGAACAGTCACTGCATGAACACTGCACACGGACACACTGCATTGTGGATGCTGAACGGTCACTGCCTGAACACTGCACATGGACACACTCAGACACTGAACAGTCACTGCCTGAACACTGCACATGGACACACTGCATTGTGGATGCTGAACAGTCACTGCCTGCACACTGCACATCAACGCACTCAGACACTGAACAGTCACTGCATGAACACTGCACACAGACATACTGCATTCCAGACACTGAACAATCACTGCCTGAACACTGCACATCAACGCGCTCAGACACTGAACAGTCACTGCATGAACACTGCACACAGACACACTGCATTCCAGACGCTGAACAGTCACTGCATGAACACTGCACACGGACACACTGCATTGCAGAAACTAAACAGACACTGCTTGAACACTGAACATCGACACACTCAGACACTGAAGTCACTGCCCGAACACTGCACACAGACACACTGCATTGCAGAGGCTCAACAGTCACTGCCCAAACACTGCACACAGACACTGAACAGTCACTGCATGCACAAACAGTGTTCACAAACCTTGCACAGTCACTTTGCACCCCCACACAGAGAGCACAAGCACCGTGCAAACGTGCACACGCACTCACACCAGGGTCCTGAGCAGGGACGGCTGGATCACGCTGGCTCTGGGCTCTGTCAGGGGAGCTGGCACACACGGGGCAGGCTCACACCAGCCAGCGAGGGGGGAGCCAGGCTCACGCTGCCCCTCCTGGCCCCAGCACCCTACACCCAAAGGGGGCGGCTGAGGGCTTTGGCCATGGATAAATGGCCGTCGCTGTGTTTGCTTTCACATGTCATGATCGTGTCTTTGCTGCTTCAACCCCCCCCCTGCAAATCAAGTGACTTGGGGTGGAGCAGGAGGAGGCCCCCTGAGTGGGGGCACGGGGGGGGAGGTGGGCCCTGGGGTGCAACAGACGGACAAAGCTCAGGTGGGAACAACAGAGGAATAAGATTCCTGAGGGGATGGACAAGGCACATGGGGGGCCCAGTCCTGGGGGAGGGGGGAAGAGGAGTCTTGGCTCTGAACCTCCCCCTCCCCCACTCCGACCCACCAGCCCCCACTGCCCTCCCAGCGCCAGGACAGAACCCAGGAGTCCTGGCTCCCACCCCCTGCTCTAACCACCAGCCCCCACTGCCCTCCCAGCGCTGGGGAGAGAACCCAGGAGTCCTGGCTCCCACCCCCTGCTCTAACCACCAGCCCCCACTGCCCTCCCAGCGCCGGGGACAGAACCCAGGAGTCCTGGCTCCCACCCCTCCTCTAACCACCAGCCCCCACTGCCCTCCCAGCGCTGGGGAGAGAACCCAGGAGTCCTGGCTCCCACCCCCTGCTCTAACCACCAGCCCCCACTGCCCTCCCAGCGCCAGGACAAAACCCAGGAGTCCTGGCTCCCACCCCCTGCTCTAACCACCAGCCCCCACTGCCCTCCCAGCGCCAGGGACAGAACCCAGGAGTCCTGGCTCCCGGCCCCTGCTCTACCCACCAGCCCCCACTGCCCTCCCAGCGCCGGGGAGAGAATCCAGGAGTCCTGGCTCCCGGCCCTGCTCTAACCACCAGCCCCCACTGCCCTCCCAGCGCCGGGGAGAGAACCCAGGAGTCCTGGCTCCCGCCCCTGCTCTAACCACCAGCCCCCACTGCCCTCCCAGCGCCGGGGAGAGAACCCAGGAGTCCTGGCTCCCGGCCCCTGCTCTGACCACCAGCCCCGGGGAGAGAACCCAGGCGTCCTGGCTCCCACCCCCTGCTCTAACCACCAGCCCCCACTGCCCTCCCAGCACCGGGGAGAGAACCCAGGAGTCCTGGCTCCCGCCCCTGCTCTAACCACCAGCCCCCACTGCCCTCCCAGCGCCGGGGAGAGAACCCAGGAGTCCTGGCTCCCACCCCCTGCTCTAACCACCAGCCCCCACTGCCTCCCAGCGCCGGGGAGAGAACCCAGGAGTCCTGGCTCCCGGCCCCTGCTCTAACCACCAGCCCCCACTGCCCTCCCAGCGCTGGGGAGAGAACCCAGGAGTCCTGGCTCCCGGCCCCTGCTCTGACCACCAGCCCCGGGGAGAGAACCCAGGCGTCCGGGCTCAGGAACAGAAGGCTGAACGCATGACCCTGTTTGGGCAGCGGCAGGGCTGTGTGAAATCCTACCAGGGAGACCCACTCTCAGGCCTGTCCACCCACCTGGCCGGTTACACGCGTTCTGTGGGCCCCAGGGGATTCAAGGAGTCGACGTGCGAGGGTGCGGGCGACACGCCGGGCACGGTGGGAACGGAGCCGCGGGGGGCGAGCTCGGTGCTGGGCTCTGGAGGGAACAAAGCAGCTTTAATGCCGGCAGACCCGCCACCCGCCCAGGCGTCACAGGGACACGGTGCGCCCCGCACAATGCGCGTGTTCCCGACCCCCCGCGTGCGCCCCAGACGAGTGCAGCAGCGTCGCGCCCCGCGCAGCACCCGGACGCGCCCACACCCCGGGCGGAGGGACGGACGGGAACCCGGCGCAGGCGGCCGGGGAGGGCAGTGTTGTGAGGCTGGGGGGGCTCCAGGCTGACGGCCGGGGATTGCTCACCCCCCCCCCCGTTTCTCCCCCGGCCAGATAACATCGAGGAGGCGGAGAGACAGTGGCGCCTGGAGTTCCACCGCTGGAGCGCGTACATGGGGCACTGGAAGAGCCACTTCGACCATTATAGCCGGCAGGACCGCTGTGCCGAGCTGTGAGGGGCCCCCAGCCCCCCAGCGTTACCCCCCACAGCCCCCCACCGCTGTGCCGAGCTGTGAGGGGCCCCCAGCCCCCCAGCGTTACCCCCCACAGCCCCCCACCGCTGTGCCGAGCTGTGAGGGGCCCCCAGCCCCCCAGCATTACCCCCCAAAGCCCCCCGCAGCCCCCCACCGCTGCGCCGAGCTGTGAGGGGCCCCCAGCCCCCCAGCATTACCCCCCCAATGCCCCCCACAGCCCCCCACCGCTGCGCCAAGCTGTGAGGGGCCCCCAGCCCCCCAGCATTACCCCCCAAAGCCCCCCACAGCCCCCCACCACTGTGCCGAGCTGTGAGGGGCCCCCAGCCCCCCAGCGTTACCCCCCCAATGCCCCCCACAGCCCCCCACCGCTGTGCCGAGCTGTGAGGGGCCCCCAGCCCCCCAGCATTACCCCCCAATGCCCCCCACTGCTGTGCCGAGCTGTGAGGGGCCCCCAGCCCCCCAGCATTACCCCCCCAATGCCCCCCACCGCTGTGCCGAGCTGTGAGGGGCCCCCAGCCCCCAGCATTACCCCCCAATGCCCCCCACAGCCCCCCACCGCTGTGCCGAGCTGTGAGGGGCCCCCAGCCCCCCAGCGTTACCCCCCCAATGCCCCCCACCGCTGTGCCGAGCTGTGAGGGGCCCCCAGCCCCCCACGTTACCCCCCCAATGCCCCCCACCGCTGTGCCGAGCTGTGAGGGGCCCCCAGCCCCCCAGCATTACCCCCCACAGCCCCCCACCGCTGTGCCGAGCTGTGAGGGGCCCCCAGCCCCCCAGCATTACCCCCCAATGCCCCCCACAGCCCCCCACCGCTGTGCCGAGCTCTGAGGGGCCCCCAGCCCCCCAGCATTACCCCCCACAGCCCCCCACCGCTGTGCCGAGCTGTGAGGGGCCCCCAGCCCCCCAGCATTACCCCCCAATGCCCCCCACTGCTGTGCCGAGCTGTGAGGGGCCCCCAGCCCCCCAGCATTACCCCCCCAATGCCCCCCACAGCCCCCCACCGCTGTGCCGAGCTGTGAGGGGCCCCCAGCCCCCCAGCATTACCCCCCAATGCCCCCCACTGCTGTGCCAAGCTGTGAGGGGCCCCCCAACCCCCAGCATTACCCCCCCAATGCCCCCCGCAGCCCCCCACCGCTGTGCCGAGCTGTGAGGGGCCCCCAGCCCCCCAGCATTACCCCCCAAAGCCCCCCGCAGCCCCCCACCACTGCGCCGAGCTGTGAGGGGCCCCCAGCCCCCCAGCATTACCCCCCCAATGCCCCCCAGAGCCCCCCACCGCTGTGCCGAGCTGTGAGGGGCCCCCAGCCCCCCAGCGTTACCCCCCCCAATGCCCCCCACAGCCCCCCACCGCTGTGCCGAGCTCTGAGGGGCCCCCAGCCCCCCAGCATTACCCCCCACAGCCCCCCACCGCTGTGCCGAGCTGTGAGGGGCCCCCAGCCCCCCAGCATTACCCCCCAATGCCCCCCACTGCTGTGCCGAGCTGTGAGGGGCCCCCAGCCCCCCAGCATTACCCCCCCAATGCCCCCCACAGCCCCCCACCGCTGTGCCGAGCTGTGAGGGGCCCCCAGCCCCCCAGCATTACCCCCCAATGCCCCCCACTGCTGTGCCAAGCTGTGAGGGGCCCCCCAACCCCCAGCATTACCCCCCAATGCCCCCCGCAGCCCCCCACCGCTGTGCCGAGCTGTGAGGGGCCCCCAGCCCCCCAGCATTACCCCCCAAAGCCCCCCGCAGCCCCCCACCACTGCGCCGAGCTGTGAGGGGCCCCCAGCCCCCCAGCATTACCCCCCCAATGCCCCCCAGAGCCCCCCACCGCTGTGCCGAGCTGTGAGGGGCCCCCAGCCCCCCAGCATTACCCCCCAAAGCCCCCCACAGCCCCCCACCACTGTGCCGAGCTGTGAGGGGCCCCCAGCCCCCCAGCGTTACCCCCCCCAATGCCCCCCACAGCCCCCCACCGCTGTGCCGAGCTGTGAGGGGCCCCCAGCCCCCAGCTATACTCCCCAAAGCCCCCCACAGCCCCCCCACTGCTGCGCCGAGCTGTGAGGGGCCCCCAGCCCCCCAGCATTACCCCCCCAATGCCCCCCACAGCCCCCCACCGCTGTGCCGAGCTGTGAGGGGCCCCCAGCCCCCCAGCATTACCCCCCCAATGCCCCCCACCGCTGTGCTGAGCTGTGAGGGGCCCCCAGCCCCCAGCTATACTCCCCCAAAGCCCCCCACAGCCCCCCACCGCTGCGCCGAGCTGTGAGGGGCCCCCCAGCCCCCCAGCTTTACTCCCCCAATGCCCCCCACTGCTGCTCCCAGCTGAGGGGGCCCTCATGATCCCCCAACCTGCCACGGGCCTCAACCCCCCAGCCTTACTGCCCCCCATAGCCTCCCACCGCTGCTCCGAGCTGTGAGGGGCCCCCCAGCCTTACTCCCCCACAGCCTCCCACCGCTGCTCCCAGCTGTGAGGGGCCCCCCAGCCTTACTCCCCCACAGCCCCCCACAGCCCCCCACTGCTGCGCCGAGCTGTGAGGGGTCCCCAGCCCCCCAGCCTTACTGCCCCCACAGCCTCCCACCGCTGCTCCCAGCTGTGAGGGAGCCCCACAGCCCCTCACCTGCCCCCAACACACTCCCGCGGGGCCCCCCATGCCCCCACCACACTTCCACAGCCCCCACCCCTCCCCCCAGACCCCCAGCCATAGGAGGCAGGAAATAAACTGGACTGTGCAATATAAGGAACCCCCCAAGTCTATGGTGTGTGTGTGTGTGTGTGTGTGTCCCCAGGAGACAGGACCCCACCCCCTGCCCCCATCTATCTATAACGGGTATTTAAGGGACTGGTCAGGCGTTAATATCGATATTATATAAAGTAGCAACCCCCGGTCGTGGCCCGAGCGCCCCATGGTGCCCCCCCAGCCCTCCACGTCACCCCCACTCCCCCCCAGCCCCACACCCCTTCTTCACATCCTCCCAGCCCTTCGGCATCACCCCAGCTGCCCCCCAAAAAGCCCCAGTCCTCCCACACCAACCCCCAAACACTCCCCTGCCTGTACCCCAGACCCTCCCATGTCTCCTAACCCCCCCAATGCTCCCATTCCTCCGCCAACCCCTCCCTGGCTGACACCCCCATATGTATTACCTGGATCTCACAGATGCTCCCCACCACCCCCCCACCCAAATCTCCTGCCCCACAACCAGCTCCAGCCCACCTCTGGGCTCCCCCAGCCCCTGACAACCCCCACCGAGCAGGAACCTGCACCTACAAGCGGCGCGCCGGGCCCCACCTGTGTGTGAACCACCCAATAAAGGAATTAAACCTACAAAGAGAGAGAAAAACACTGTCTGGGGGGCAAGGGGCTGTGGGGCGGGAGCGAGGGGACCGGCAGGGCTGGGGGATGCAGGGGCTGTGGGGCGGGAGTGAGGGGACCGGCAGGGCTGGGGGATGCAGGGGCTGTGGGGTGGGAGTGAGGGGACCGGCAGGGCCAGGGGATGTAGGGGCTGTGGGGTGCGAGTGAGGGGGACCGGCAGGGCCGGGGGATGCAGGGGCTGTGGGGGTGGGAGTGAGGGGACCGGCAGGGCTGGGGGATGTAGGGGCTGTGGGGGTGGGAGCGAGGGGGCCGGCAGGGCTGGGGGATGCAGGGGCTGTGGGGTGGGAGCGAGGGGACCGGCAGGGCTGGAGGATGCAGGGGCTGTGGGGCGGGAGTGAGGGGGACCGGCAGGGCTGGGGGATGCAGGGGCTGTGGGGTTAGGAGTGAGGGGACCGGCAGGGCCGGGGGAGGCAGGGGCTGTGGGGCGGGAGAGAGGGGACCGGCAGGGCTGGGGGATGCAGGGGCTGTGGGGCAGGAGTGAGGGGACCGGCAGGGCTGGGGGATGCAGGGGCTGTGGGGTGGGAGTGAGGGGACAGGCAGGGCTGGGGGATGCAGGGGCTGTGGGGCGGGAGGGAGGGGACCGGCAGGGATGGGGGATGCAGGGGCTGTGGGGTTAGGAGTGAGGGGACCGGCAGGGCTGGGGGATGCAGGGGCTGTGGGGCGGGAGTGAGGGGACCGGCAGGGCTGTGGGGTGCAGGGGTTGTGGGGTTGGGAGTGAGGGGACCGGCAGGGCTGGGGGATGCAGGGGCTGTGGGGCGGGAGTGAGGGGACAGGCAGGGCTGGGGGATGCAGGGGCTGTGGGGTTAGGAGCGAGGGGACCGGCAGGGCTGGGGGATGCAGGGGCTGTGGGGCGGGAGTGAGGGGACAGGCAGGGCTGGGGGATGCAGGGGCTGTGGGGCGGGAGTGAGGGGACCGGCAGGGCCGGGGGATGCAGGGGCTGTGGGGGCGGGAGCGAGGGGACCGGCAGGGCTGGGGGATGCAGGGGCTGTGGGGCGGGAGTGAGGGGACAGGCAGGGCTGGGGGATGCAGGGGCTGTGGGGCGGGAGTGAGGGGACCGGCAGGGCCGGGGGATGCAGAGGCTGTGGGGGTGGGACTGAGGGGACCGGCAGGGCCGGGGGTGCAGGGGCTGTGGGGGTGGGAGTGAGGGGACCGGCAGGGCCGGGGGATACAGGGGCTGTGGGGCGGGAGTGAGGGGACCGGCAGGGCTGGGGGATGCAGGGGCTGTGGGTGGGAGTGAGGGGACCGGCAGGGCTGGGGGATGCAGGGGCTGTGGGGTGGGGAGTGAGGGGACCGGCAGGGCTGGGGGATGCAGGGGCTGTAGGGCGGGAGTGAGGGTCACCAGCAGGCTCAGTCCCCGGCCCGGTGGTGGTTCCCTGAGTGGCCGCTAGGGGGCGCCCCTCCCCTCCTGCAGCCCCACGGGGATGTGGGGGGGCCCAGGAGGAGACGGCTGATAACCCACACCCCCCACTCTCTGTGGGGCCAGGCCTGGAGGCAGAGCCCAGCCCTGGGGCGGGAGGGTAACTGCACAGACCCAGGAGCCCCCCACATCTGCTGGGGCGGGGGTATGGAATTTAGAGGGGCAGGGAGGATCCGGGGGTCCCCCCAACTGGCCCGGCCAGCCCAGCCCTGGGGGTGCCATCAGAGTGCAGAGAGACTCGGGGGGCATAGCACTGTAGGAGGCCAGGGAGTGGGCTGGGGGTGCGGCAGGGGGCTGGTGGCCCCCGAGATCTGTGCACGGGGGGGCGGGGGGGCAGGCTCTGGGACTCCAGGGGGAGGTTTCGGGGTGCAGGGGTTTTACCTCAGGCGGATCTGCTCTGGAGGGGCCGGGGTCAGTTTTGGGGGTCCAGGCCCCCCTCAAATTCCCACCTCTCCCCCTCACCTGGTCTAACACCAGGGCCCCTCCATGGGGTGCTACAATAGGAAGAGACATGGGGGGGTCCGAGTTACGATCAGGGGCCCCCAGGCACTTGCAGGAATTGGGGAGCTGCTCTCAGCCCACGGCCTCCATGGAGGGGTCCCCCTGACAGCTCTGCAGACGGTTCTGGGGTCCCACGAATCCCCGGGTTGAGCCGGGGTCTCCGAGCCCAGGGCTGAGGTCTGGGGGGGAGCATTGGGCCAGGGCCCCTGCTTCGTATGCAGCCTCCTGGGCAGGAGCTGAGACCCCCTCAAACTCGTGTCACAGGATGTCGGCCATCAACCCATGAGTGCCAGGGGCTTAACCCAGAGAGGTGCCCCGGGCTGTGGGGGGATACAGGGGCTGTGGGGCGGGAGCGAGGGGACCGGCAGGGCCGGGGGATGCAGAGGCTGTGGGGGTGGGACTGAGGGGACCGGCAGGGCCAGGGGGTGCAGGGGCTGTGGGGGTGGGACTGAGGGGACCGGCAGGGCTGGGGGGTGCAGGGGCTGTGGGGCGGGAGCGAGGGGACCGGCAGGGCTGGGGGATGCAGGGGCTGTGGGGCGGGAGCGAGGGGACCGGCAGGGCCGGGGGATGCAGAGGCTGTGGGGGTGGGACTGAGGGGACCGGCAGGGCCAGGGGGTGCAGGGGCTGTGGGGGTGGGACTGAGGGGACCGGCAGGGCCGGGGGGTGCAGGGGCTGTGGGGCGGGAGCGAGGGGACCGGCAGGGCTGGGGGATGCAGGGGCTGTGGGGCGGGAGTGAGGGGACCGGCAGGGCTGGGGGATGCAGGGGCTGTGGGGCGGGAGCGAGGGGACCGGCAGGGCTGGGGGATGCAGGGGCTGTGGGGTGGGAGTGAGGGGACCGGCAGGGCTGGGGGATACAGGGGCTGTGGGGCGGGAGCGAGGGGACTGGCAGGGCTGGGGGGCAGGGGCTGTGGGGTGGTGCAGATAAGGTCAGTGTGGGTCAAGTTACATTTCCCCTTTGACCTTTGCTCATTTGGAGACCAGATAATTGATTGACAGCCCCATAGTCCCTGCTGTGTGGGGCTCCGAGCCAGGACTCCTGGGTTCTCTCCCCAGCGCTGGGAGGGCAGTGGGGGCTGGTGGTTAGAGCAGGGGGTGGGAGCCAGGACTCCTGGGTTCTCTCCCCAGCGCTGGGAGGGCAGTGGGGGCTGGTGGTCAGAGCAGGGGGCCAGGAGCCAGGACTCCTGGGTTCTCTCCCCGGCGCTGGGAGGGCAGTGGGGGCTGGTGGTTAGAGCAGGGGGTGGGAGCCAGGACTCTTGGGTTCTCTCCCTGGCGCTGGGAGGGCAGTGGGGGCTGGTGGTCAGAGCAGGGGGCCAGGAGCCAGGACTCCTGGGTTCTCTCCCCGGCGCTGGGAGGGCAGTGGGGGCTGGTGGTTAGAGCAGGGGGTTGGAGCCAGGACTCCTGGGTTCTCTCCCTGGCGCTGGGAGGGCAGTGGGGGCTGGTGGTCAGAGCAGGGGGTGGGAGCCAGGACTCCTGGGTTCTCCCCCTGGCACTGGGAGGGCAGCAGGGGCTGGTGGGTAGAGCAGGGGGCCGGGAGCCAGGACTCCTGGGTTCTCTCCCGGGCGCTGGGGGGCAGTGGGGGCTGGTGGTTAGAGCAGGGGGTGGGAGCCAGGACTCCTGGGTTCTCTCCCCGGCGCTGGGAGGGCAGTGGGGGCTGGTGGTTAGAGCAGGGGGTGGGAGCCAGGACTCCTGGGTTCTCTCCCCGGTGCTGGGAGGGCAGTGGGGGCTGGTGGTCAGAGCAGGGGGCGGGAGCCAGGACTCCTGGGTTCTCTCCCCGGTGCTGGGAGGGCAGTGGGGGCTGGTGGTCAGAGCAGGGGGCCAGGAGCCAGGACTCCTGGGTTCTCTCCCCCAGGTTCCTTTCCCTTTTACTCTTACCCTGCCCGGTTGCCGGTGCCCCCCAGCCCTGCCCCACAGCTGGCCCCCCACTATTGGGACGATCGGGGCAGCGTTCGCAGCCCAGGGCTGGGCTCTGTCCCTGGGGGGTGGGGGGGCTCACCCTGCGCCCCCTTTGGGTGCTGAGCTCCGCAGGAGACGGGGAGCTCCCCCCCGATGCTCTGCAGCTGCCGCCGGGGCTCCCCCTGGCTGGGGGGGGGCAGGGCCCGGGTAAAGCCGGCTGTGGGTTGGCACCAGCAGATTCCAGCGTGCGGAGCCGAACGGCTCAGATGTGCCCCATGTAAATCAGACACCCCCCCAAGGCCCCCCCCAGGCCCACGGGGCGCCCTGGGCATCGGGGGTGGGGGGGGCATCTGGAGGGGGCGCCCGGGGGGGGCCGGCAAACGGCCGCTCGCAGCCTGCCGCCGCCTGCCAAGTTGCCGGAGTTGGCACGGTGACAGCCAGCCAGGGACGCTGGGCTTGGCGCGGGCCGGAGCCTGCACAGGGTGATTTTTCCCCAGCCCCCCGGCGGGCCGAGCGCCCCCAAACTCCTCCCACGCCCCGGGGGGGCCCGGGGCCACCCCGGGAATTTTTGCCCGATTTTTCCCGCCCGCCCAAGGGGGGTTATTCGCGTGTAGAAAGTAGCGTGGGGGGAAAAAGACCGAACCTCGGCCGCTCACCCGACTCCGTCCCCTCCCTCGGAGCAGCTGCACCGATGGGGGCCCGGGGCGGGGACCCCCCCTCTCCCTGCGCCCCCCTACCCAGAGAGGGGTGCCCCGCCGGCGGGGGGCGGCTCTGGGCGGGGGTGCTGCCCCAGTGTGCCCCGCCGGGGGGGCAGAACGCGGAGGGGGGGGCTTTTCCGGCCCCCCCAAACGGACGGCGCCGGGTCCCCGCCCCAGGCGTCGGAGGTGCGTGCGGGGGGCCCCGGGCAGCCCCCCGAGTCTGGCTCAGGGCCGAGGAAGGAGCTGGCCTCAGCCAGACACCACCCCCCCCCCGGCCGGGCAGCAGGTAAGTGGGCGCATGGGGCAATGGGGGGCCCCCGGTGGGCGCGGACCGGACCGGACCGGCTCCGGCCCCCCACGACTGGCGGGCGGGTGGGCTGGCAGAGGGCTGCTTCGCTCCCTCGTCCGGGGTGGCAGCAGGAGCTTTTACTGCGCAGGAGGAAGGGAAAACCCCATCTGCGCGGCGAGGGGGAAACCCCCGGCCTCTGGGAACCCCCCAGCTTTGGGGGCGCTGGCGGGTGGGGCGCACAGCCAGAATCGGGCCTGGGGGAGCCGCCCGGCGCCAGGACGGGGGTCCCGGAAACGGAGCTGAGCTGGGCCCCGAATCGCGCCCGCCCCCCCACTTTTTTCAGGGAAAATCCCCGCCCGCCCCACCAGCCCCGACTCGGCCGGCCGCAGACCTGCCTGGCCCCCCGCAACCCCACCCAGGGGCCCACGGCAGCTGGGGGGCGGCCGCCAATCTGCCCCCCGCTGCGACAAGCTCTCCCAGGCGGCTGCGAGGCAGAAAACTGGCCCCCGCCCGCACCCGGGGGGCAGAGGAGAGACGCCCCGCAATCATCCAGCTCCCCCCAAGTCACTGGCGGGGGGCGGGAGCCGCCGGACCCCTATAACACACCCCCCACCATACAGAAACAATGGAGCTCAGTTTCGGGGAGAAAAACACTGTCTGGGCTACAGCCGGGGCGGGGGGGAGACGGCCGGGGCTTCGCCCGCCCGTTTGGGGGAGCCAGCCGCAGATCGGGGGGGCGCTGCTGGAGAAATCGGGCCCCTTGTAAATTCGGGGCCGTCTCCCGCCAGCACTGTGACCCCCCCCCGGAAATGTGGGGCTTTGGGGGTGAATGAGCCGAGTCCAGGAAGGGGGTGGTCGGGGTGTGGCTCGGGGGTGGGGGGTGGCTGGTCGGGGGGGGGCCGGCACCCGGATTTGGGAGGCAGGGGGCTGGGTCACTGGACCCCCCAACCCCCATGAGCAGGCCAGGCCGTGAGCCAGCCGGGAGGGGAGGGGAGGGGGGTTCGGCCCCCCCGCTTTCACCCTCTCACCCCAACAAAGATAGGGAGAACGTCGACCGAGGGGTGGGGGCGCAACGCAGCCCCGGGGGCTCGTACTGGGGGGCTGGATTTATGGGGGTGGGCTGAATGCAAGAGCTGCCCCAGAGGCTGCTGGGAAACACCTCCATTTTCTTTCTCAGACCAGACTCCATTTTGGGCTGGGTGGGAAGAGGCGGGGCGGGGGGGGGGGAGTGGGTGGTGCCCCCCCCATAGATGCGCAGCTGGAGGCCTGTCCCCCCTCCAGTGATGCACCCCGCTCGTCACCCCCACCCCAGTCCCATTATGGGGTACAAACATCCCCCCCAAGAAACCAGTTTGAGTCCAGATCCCCCCCGAAACCGAGTGACCCCCCCAACCAAACGACACCCCCCCCAAAACCGAGGAAGCCCTGGAAATCGAGTGACCCCCAGAAGCAGGCACTCTGCAGCTGAGTGCCCTGCAAAACTGAGCACCCCCGAAACCAAGAGCCATCCGAAACTAAGAGCCCCCCAAAAGCGACCATCCAGCAAAACTGGGCACCCTCACGAAACCGAGGGCCCCCGAAACCGCACCCCCCCAGAATGGAGCACTGCAGAAAACTGAGCGCCCCCTGCAAACGGGGGGCCCCAGCAGCCACGTGGCCCCGAAAAACCGACCACCACAAAACGGGATCCCCCACAAAATCGAGAGACCCCTGAAACCCACCACTGCCCGAAACCGATCACCCCACAAAACTGAGAACCTCACGAAACTGAGCACCCCAGAAACCAGATCTCCCCTGAAACCCAGCACCCCCCAAAAGGGAGCAACCCCTGAAATGGAGCACCCTGAAACCAACCACCGCTGAAAACAATCACCCCGCAAAACTGAGAACCTCACGAAACTGAGCACCCCAGAAACCAGATCCCCCCCTGAAACCCAGCACCCCCCAAAAGGGAGCAACCCTGAAATGGAGCACCCTGAAACCAACCACCGCCTGAAAACAATCACCCCGCAAAACTGAGAACCTCACAAAACTGAGCACCCCAGAAACCAGATCCCCCCCGAAACCCAGCACCCCCCAAAAGGGAGCAACCCCTGAAATGGAGCACCCTGAAACCAACCACCGCCCGAAAACAATCACCCCGCAAAACTGAGAACCTCACAAAACTGAGCACCCCAGAAACCAGATCCCCCCCTGAAACCCAGCACCCCCCAAAAGGGAGCAACCCCTGAAATGGAGCACCCTGAAACCAACCACCGCCCGAAACCAATCACCCCGCAAAACTGAGAACCTCACGAAACTGAGCACCCCAGAAACCAGATCCCCCCCGAAACCCAGCACCCCCCAAAAGGGAGCAACCCCTGAAATGGAGCACCCTGAAACCAACCACCGCCCGAAACCAATCACCCCGCAAAACTGAGAACCTCACGAAACTGAGCACCCCAGAAACCAGATCCCCCCCGAAACCCAGCACCCCTCTAAAATGGAGCACCCTGAAACCGACCACTGCCTGAAACTGATCACCCCCGCAAAACTGAGCACCCTAGAAACCAGATCCCCCCGAAACCCAGCACCCCCCAAAAGGGAGCAACCCCTGAAATAGAGCACCCTGAAACCAACCACCACCCGAAACCAATCACCCCGCAAAACTGAGAACCTCACGAAACTGAGCACCCCAGAAACCAGATCCCCCCCGAAACCCAGCACCCCCCAAAAGGGAGCAACCGCTGAAATGGAGCACCCTGAAACCAACCACCGCCCGAAACCAATCACCCCGCAAAACTGAGAACCTCACGAAACTGAGCACCCCAGAAACCAGATCCCCCCCGAAACCCAGCACCCCTCTAAAATGGAGCACCCTGAAACCGACCACTGCCTGAAACTGATCACCCCGCAAAACTGAGCACCCTAGAAACCAGATCCCCCCAAAACCCAGCACCCCCCAAAGGAAAGCACCCCCTGAAACTGAGAACCCTGGAACTGACCAGCACCGGCGAAAACAAGCGCCCCCCAGAACTGGACTCCTCTCAAAACCGAGCGCCCCTGGAAACCAAGCACCCCCCGACACCGAGCCCCCCTCCCCGGCCTTCGCCCCAGCAGCACATCATGGTTTGTTGAGGCTCTCGGCGCACAAACCGTGTTGTGGTGTTACCGCGCGGGCCGGACTGCAGCTGCCGAGCGACATGAGCGCCCCCCCCACACACACCCCGCCAGCCCCTCTGCCCCGGCCTCAGGCCTCCCGTGCCAGTCCCGCCCCAGCAGCACGTAAATATTGGCAGCATCGGGGCGCCCGCCTGCCAGTATTTCCTCGTGTTGCTCCCGCGGGGCCGGGCCCCACGCCGCCCCCCAGCCGCTGCACCTGCCGGGAGATGCGCCCACCTCCGGGGGGACGGGGGCGCTGACACGGGGACCCCTCACCTGGCATTGAGATGCGCCCGCCTCTGGGGCAGGGGGGCCGGTGACACGGGGACCCCTTGCCCAGTGCTGAGATGTGCCCCCCTCTGGGGCGGGGCGGCCGGGGACACGGGGACCCCTCGCCTGGCACCAAGATGCGCCCACCTCTGGGGCGGGGCGGCCCGGTAACACAGGGACCCCTCATCCAGTGCCAAAATGCGTCCACCTCTGGGGTGGGGCGGCTGGTGACACAGGGACCCCTTGCCCAGTGCTGAGATGTGCCCTCCTCTGGGGCAGGGTGGCCAGTGACACAAGGACCCCTCGCCCGGTGCCGAGATGCGCCCACCTCTGGGGCGGGGCGGCCGTGGACACAAGGACCCCTCGCCCGGTGCCGAGATGCGCCCACCTCTGGGGCGGGGCGGCCGGTGACACAAGGACCCCTCGCCCGGTGCCGAGATGCGCCCACCTCTGGGGCAGGGTGGCCAGGGATACAGCGACCCCTTGCCCAGAACTGAGATGCGCCCACCTCTGGGGCGGGGCGGCCGGTGACATAAGGACCCCTCGCCCGGTGCTGAGATGCGCCCACCTCTGGGGCCGGGGCGGCCAGTGACACAGGGACCCCTCTCCCGGTGCTGAGATGTGCCCACCTCTGGGGCAGGGTGGCCAGGGATACAGCGACCCCTTGCCCAGAACTGAGATGCGCCCACCTCTGGGGTGGGGTGGCCGGTGACATAAGGACCCCTCGCCCGGTGCTGAGATGCGGCCACCTCTGGGGCAGGGTGGCCAGGGATACAGCGACCCCTTACCCACCACTGAGATGCGCCCACCTCTGGGGCAGGGCGGCCGGTGACACAGGGACCCCTCGCCCAGTGCTGAGATGCGCCCACCTCTGGGGCGGGGTGGCCGGGGACACAGGGACCCCTCTCCCGGTGCTGAGATGCGCCCACCTCTGGGGCAGGGTGGCCAGAGAGACAGGGACCCCTTGCTCAGTGCTGAGATGCGCCCACCTCTGGGGCAGGGTGGCCGGTGACACAAGGACCCCTCGCCCGGTGCTGAGATGCGCCCACCTCTGGGGCGGGGCGGCCGGGGACACAGGGACCCCCTCGCCCCGCAGAGGGACTGGTATACCAACGTTCCCCCGGGGCTCTAGCAAAGCCGGGGTACAGCCCCCCGCCCCCCGCGACTCTCTGACCACAGCGCCCTTGCCGACCTGGTTCTTGCTGTTCCCTCCCCTCCTTATCTGTCAGCGCCTCCTCCTGGGCCTAGCCCCCCACAAGGGGCACCCCCCCCCATCCCCAATCTCCTCAGGGGCAGGGCCCTGCGCTCCGCTGCAGGACTCTTGTCCTGTCCCTGGGGGAGCACCCCCCTTCTTCCATCACGTCCCGGGGGAGCCCCCTGCCAGCCCCCAACGAAGCACCCCCCACGGCTGCCCCCCACTGCAGGGACAAGGCACACACCAGCGGTGGGGGAGGGGTCACTTTTATTTGTAATAGAAAACGGTCGCGGGGCAGGGGGCAGCAGGGGGGCACCCACGCCCCGCCTGGCTGGGGGGCAGGAGGGGTGACTCCTCCCCCGTCTCGGGGGGGTGGGGGGCAGTCCATCTGTCTGTCCGTCCGTCCGCGGGAGGTGGGGCGCCATCTCAGCGGGACAACAGGGGCAACCTCGCCAGGCGTCAGCAGAAGCCCGGAGTCCAGGGTCAGACTGTCTGAGAGAGGAGAGGGGTGGAGAGAGAGGCTCAGGGAGGCGGAGCCGGGGCCGGCGCTGGTGCCGGTGCTGGGGGCGGCACTGGTGCCAGGGGCGGCGCTGGTGCCGGGTGCCCCATCTGCAGAGGAACCAACCAGCGCTTTCGGGGCACTCCCCCACCGGCTACAGCCCTGCCCAGCATGATGTCCCCCATTGAGGAGCGCCGCTGGTTACCGGAGCGCCAGGATAAACGATACTCGCCCCACAGAGACACCCCCCACCCCCCAGCAGCCCTCCAAGCCCATACCCTGGTCGAAGTTGAGCTTCTTGGCCGGGGGGGCGTCGCCCAGCCCCTCGATGTCCACCAGGTCGCTGTTGGCGTCCGAGTCGTTGAGGGCGCTGAGGGTCACGTCTGCCGGTGGGAGGGGAGGGTGGGTGGCGAGGGGATGCCCCCTCTTTGCAGCCCCCCTACCCCAGAGCCCCAGCTCGCAGGCAGCGGCCCCCCCCCCTTCTCCCGTTTCTGCTGCGGGCTAACGTGCCCCTGGCCCCCCCAGGGCTGCCGCTCCCGGCCCGACCTCCCCAGAGTGCCCCCGTTGGCTGAGCCCCCACCCCTACCCCACAGATGCTCCCTGCCCGCCGAGACTGGCCGCCACTGCACGCCCCCATACTCCCATTCACAGCCTGCATCCTAGGGCCCCCCCTACCCTGGGAGGCGGCCCCGCCCCACAGCACCCCCTTCCCCCACACCAAAATCGTGGGGGCGGGGGGGGTCACTTACCTGACGCCTTCTGCTTCTTCACAGGGGGGGCGTCCACTGGGGCCGGGGCCGGGGGGGCTGGGGCTGGGGGGGCCGCGGCCGCCGCCCCCACGCCCAGCCCGTGCCCCTTGCGGGGCCCCTTCTTAGGGGAGTCGGCAGGCAGGGGCACCCCGCTGTCCTCGTAGGCCTTGCGCTTGGCGGCCGCCTTGAGCTGCGCCCTGCGGGGGGCGGGAGGGGGGGCGTCAGGGCACTGGGGTGCTGGCTGCCCCCCACCTCCACCCCCACCCCGGCTGCCCCCCGCCCGCCCCCCCCCTTACACCGTCCGCTCCTTGATGAGGGCGCTGATGCGGTGAAGGTCGTCCCCGAAGCGGGTCACCGCCGTCCGCAGCATCTCGATCTCCGCCTCCGTCCACTTCGCCCTGGGGGGTGCGGGGGGGGGACACGGGTCAGGCGCCCCCGACCCTCCCCACCGCCGCCCCCCGCCCCGGCCTCCCCCCACCCCCCCGGTGCTCACCCGGCCGGCGAGGAGTCGCAGACGGGGTGCAGCTGCATGGTGAGCTCGCCCAGGCGGGAGAACGCCGCGCCCGCCGCCGAGAAATCTCCCCCACCTGCGGGGGGCGCGGGGGGGTGGTGAGAGACCCCCCCCGGGAGCCCCCGCCCCCGGGAGCCCCCCGCCCTGATACCCCCCCACTGATACCCCCCCCTCCTCCCCCCGGAGCCCCCCCGCCCTGATAGCCCCCCCCCTCCTCCTCCTCCCCCCCTGGGAGTCCCCTGCCCTGATACCCCCCTCCTGGGAGCCCCCCGCCCTGATAGCCCCCCCCCTCCTCCTCCTCCCCCCTCAGGAGTCCCCCGCCCTGATACCCCCTCCTCCCCCCCCGGGAGCCCCCCGCCCTGATAGCCCCCCCCCCCTCCTCCTCCCCCCCAGGAGCCCCCCGCCCTGATACCCCCCTCCTCCCCCCCAGGAGCCCCCCGCCCTGATAGCCCCCCCCCCCCTCCTCCTCCTCCCCCCCTGGGAGTCCCCTGCCCTGATACCCCCCTCCTCCCCCCCCCGGGAGCCCCCCCGCCCTGATAGCCCCCTCCACCGCCCCGGGAGCCCCCGCCCCTGATAGCCCCCCGCCCTGATCCCCCCCTCCTCCTCCTCCCCCCCCGGGAGCCCCCCGCCCTGATAGCCCCCCGCCCTGATACCCCCCCTCCTCCTCCTCCCCCCCGGGAGCCCCCCGCCCTGATACCCCCCCCTCCTGATACTCCCCCTCCTCCTCCTCCTCCCCCCCCCCGGGAGCCCCCTGCCCTGATACCCCCCCTCCTCCTCCTCCCCCCCCGGGGAGCCCCCCGCCCTGATACCCCCCCCCTCCTGATACCCCCCCTCCTCCTCCTCTTCCCCCCCCCCGGGAGCCCCCCGCCCTGATACCCCCCCCCGGGAGCCCCCGCCCTCATCCCCCCCCCTCCTCCTCCTCCTCCTCCTCCTCCTCCGGGACCCCCCCCGGAGCCCCCCCCCTCCGCTCCTGATACCCCCCCTCCTCCTCCTCCTCTCCTCCTCCCCCCCCGGGGAGCCCCCCGCCCTGATACCCCCCTCCTCCTCCTCCTCCTCCTCCTCCTCCCCCCCCGGGAGCCCCCTGCCCTGATACCCCCCCCCGGGAGCCCCCGCCCACATCCCCCCCCTCCTCCTCCTCCTCCTCCGGGACCCCCCCCGGAGCCCCCCCCCTCCGCTCCTGATACCCCCCCCTCCTCCTCCTCCTCCTCCTCCCCCCCCCCCGGGGAGCCCCCCGCCCTGATACCCCCCCCCTCCTCCTCCTCCTCCTCCTCCTCCTCCTCCCCCCCGGGGGAGCCCCCCGCCCTGATACCCCCCCTCCTCCTCCTCCTCCTCCTCCCCCCCCGGAGCCCCCTGCCCTGATACCCCCGGGAGCCCCCGCCCTCATCCCCGCCCTCATCCCCCCCCTCCTCTCCTCCTCCTCCGGGACCCCCCCCGGAGCCCCCTGCCCGGACCTTGGTGGACGCTGACGTCATGGTGGCCCCGCCCCCGCCGGGCCGCGCCGCGCCGCGGGGGATGACGGGAAGGCGGCGGACGGACCCAGCGCGAGGAGAACGGAGCGGCGGCAGCGGCGGCAGCAGCAGCTTCCGGCCCCCTGCACCCCCCCCCCAGCCACTTCCGGCAGCCGCACTGGGGGCCCCGCCCCTCGCCCAGCGTTCCACGGCCCCGCCCCTTCCTGGCCCCGCCTCCTCCTCGGCGTTCTGCGGCCCCGCCTCCCACCAAGGCTTCCATGGCCCCGCCCCCCGCCGGCGTTCTTCAGCCCCGCGAGGCGCCTAAGCCCCGCCCCTTCCCCCCTGCTGTAGCCCCGCCCCGCCCCCCCCCAGCCCTGCGGCCCCGCCTGTTTCCCCCCCAGAGTCACCCCCCCCCAGTGTCCCCCCAGGCCCAGCCCTGCCCTGCCCCCACATCAGGCCCCCCCCCAGGAATCCCTTCACACCCCCCCTCAGCCCTGTGTGCCTCAGTTTCCACCCCCCCGAGTCACCCCCACCCCAGTGTTCCCCAGGCCCTGCCCTGCCTCCACATCAGCCCCCCCCAGGAATCCCTTCACCCGCCTCAGCCCTGTGTGCCTCAGTTTCCCCCCCCCCAAGTCACCCCCCCCAGTGTTCCCCAGGCCCTGCCCTGCCCCCACATCAGCCCCCCCCAGGAATCCCTTCACACCCCCCCTCAGCCCTGTGTGCCTCAGTTTCCCACCAGAGTCACCCCCCCCAGTGTCCCCCACGCCCTGCCCCCCCCATCAGCCCCCCCCAGGAATCCCTTCACACCCCCCCCTCAGCCCTGTGTGCCTCAGTTTCCCCACCAGAGTCACCCCCCCCAGTGTCCCCCACGCCCTGCCCCCCCATCAGCCCCCCCCCAGGAATCCCTTCACCCCCCCTCCCCCTGCCAGCCCTGTGTGCCTCAGTTTCCCCACCAGAGTCACCCCCCCCAGTGTCCCCCAGGAATCCCTTCACCCCCCTCCCCCCCCGCCCCCAAGCCCTGTGTGCCTCAGTTTCCCCACAGCAGGGGAGCCCTCAGCCCCACCCCACGCCCCCCCCATATAACCCCCCCACGCCCCCCCCAAGACAGGGCCAGCAGCTGCAGGTGGGGCCAAGCTGTTTTATTGAGGGGCCAGCCCCCCCCGGCACACGGGGAGGAGGGTACAACACAGTGGGGGGGCACAGAGTGAACATGAACCCCCCCCAGCCCCTGCCCCCACACGAGGGGGCGGGATTCCAGCCCCAGGGGGAGCACCCCCTTGCCCCAGGGCAGCTGGACGCCCCCAATCCCAGGGCAGCATGGAGGGGCTGGGCGACCCCAAAGCAAAGGGGGGGCAAATAAATAGGGGGCCGGGCGTGGGGCAGCTGTGCTAGTGCACCATGTACTCCTTGCGCTTGTTGAGCCGGACCTGGCAGAAGGCGAAGGCCCCCAGCAGCACGTAGAGCCCGGCCGCGATGAAGCAGTTGTAGCTGACCTGCTCGTACAGGCGGTAGATCCGGTCCGGCCCACTGCGGGGAAGGGGCAACGTGAGTCCTGGTGCCCCACTCCCTGCCCCCCGGCCAGCCAGGCCTGCCCTGGGCCCGGGGGAGCCGGCGCCCCCACAGGGGCCAGGCCCTGCCCCATTCCCACCCCGAGCCAGCCAGTCCTGCCCTGGGCCAGGGGAGCCGGCGCCCCCCACAGGGGCCAGGCCCTGCCCCATTCCCACCCCGCCAGCCAGTCCTGCCCTGGGCCAGGGGAGCCGGCGCCCCCCACAGGGGCCAGGCCCTGCCCCATTCCCACCCCGAGCCAGCCAGTCCTGCCCTGGGCCAGGGGAGCCGGCGCCCCCCAGAGGGGCCAGGCCCTGCCCCATTCCCACCCAGAGCCAGCCAGTCCTGCCCTGGGCCGGGGGGGGGGGGGAGCCGGCGCCCCCGGAGGGGCCAGGCCCTGCCCAGGGGGAGAACGCAGGCCCCCAGAGAACAGCACTCACTCCTTGAAATCCTCCTCCGTGTAGGGAACGTCTTCAATGAGGACGGCTGAGTGTACATTGAAGAAGATTCCCAGCAGGATCTGTGGGGGGAACGGCACAGAGGTGGGGGTCAGCAGGCAGGGGGCTGGGTGGAGCCGGTGCCATGCCCCCAGACCCGCCCCCCGAGCTCTGGGGCAGAGGGTGCTGGCGCCCCCCCTGCAGGAAGCCGGAGCAGCCCAGCGCCTGTTTACACAACAGCAGGCGGCCCAGGCCCAGAGGGAACCGGCCGAGGGGAGAGAGGCCGACCTTGACCGGGACAGAGGGCAGCCGCCGGCCGGCCGGCCACACCCAGGGACCTGCTCTCGGAACCCCGGCACAGCGCCCCCGGCGAGGAGTTCCACCGGTTAACGGGGTGCCCGACCCACGGAAACCCCGCGAGCGCCTGGCCAGTGACACCCTCCGGGGCAGCTCCACCCCCGCCCCGTTACCTCTTCCAGCCGGCGTGGGGAAGTCTGCAGATGGGGAAGTTGG
Source organism: Carettochelys insculpta (assembly GCF_033958435.1). Lineage (NCBI taxonomy): Eukaryota > Metazoa > Chordata > Testudines > Carettochelyidae > Carettochelys > Carettochelys insculpta. The sequence goes on from NC_134170.1 coordinate 1,101,516, forward strand.
GGTGGGGGGGAGCCGGATCCAGGGACCACAAGGCAGCCCCCCACCCAGCCCATGCCCCCACCTCCAGCCCCTCTGGCCACCCACTTGCGTGCCCCCCCCCCCCCCCGACTGCCAGCTTCCCCTGCCCTGCCATCCGCTCATGTCCGACCCCATGCACCCTTCCAGACCCACACCTGCCCCGCTCCCATGCAACCCCCAGCTCCCCACCCACAGGGGTCCCTCACCCCCCTGCACCCACAACCCTTCCCCCAGACACCCCAGCGCTGCCTGCCCCATGGGCACCCCCACCACACCCCAACCCTTCCCCCAGACACCCCAGCGCTGCCTGCCCCATAGGTACCCCCAACTCCCCCACACCATACCCCAAGCCCTTCCCCCATCCCCCCACTGCTGCCCGCCCCATAGGCGCCCCCAGCCCCACACACACCACACCCCAAGCCCTTCCCCCATCCCCCCCACTGCTGCCCGCCCCATAGGCGCCCCCAGCCCCATGGCCTGCACCCCCCCGCCGCCGCCGCCGCCCACCAGCATGATGACGCCCCAGGCGCTGAGCACGATGCCGCAGGCGGCCAGCTTCGGCCCGCAGCACAGCAGGGAAGCCATGGGGCCGGCGAGGCGGGCCGGACGCGCAGACCCTCCTCCTCCAGCTGCTGCGGGGCCGGGCCGACGCAGCAGAATGAGGCCGGCGGCCCAGGCAGCGGAGGGGTCAGGTGACCGGGCTGAACCACTCTGCCGGCACTGAAGGGGGGGTACCAGAGAACATCGGTGCACCCCCCCCCCGGGAAGCACAATGGAGTCGGCCCGTCAGCCCCAGCCGCGCCTTGGATTGGTTGAGCCGCCCCGGACCGTTCCATTCATTCCCTGGAGCGGGGGGAGGCTATTTGGAGCGGCAGCTCTGGGAGCGCCCCGTACCCCTCAGGCGTGCCGTGGGGAGCAGGGGGGTGGAGAGACACAGTGGGTGAAAATCTTCGGTGTGTGGAAGGAGACGGAACGTGGATTTAAATAGGGACATAAAAAATCACCCCTCCCCCGGAAGTGGTACAGTCTAAAGGCGAGCTGTCACATGACAGGGGCGTGCTGAGGACAGGGGTCACATGAGACCCCCCCCGGCCCCCGTCATGTGACTCGGGACGAGCTCGGATCACGTGACGGTCGCCTGGGGACAGGGTCGCTTGAGGACGGGACCTCCCGGCCTGTGGGCAAGGGGGGGGAGAAGGCCCCAGTAGTGTCACGTGATGCTGGGTCATGTGACCCTAGGCAAGGGCTGGGCCACAGGGGTCACATGGTGCTGGGTCATGTGACCCTAGGCAAGGGCTGGGCCAGGTGACCATGTGCAAGGAATGGCCCACAGGGGTGTCTCATGGTGCTGGGTCAGGTGGCCGTGTGCAAGGGCTGGGCCACAGGGGTGTCACATGGTGCTGGGTCAGGTGGCCATGTGCAAGGGCTGGGCCACAGGGGTGTCTCATGGTGCTGGGTCAGGTGGCCGTGTGCAAGGGCTGGGCCACAGGGGTGTCTCATGGTGCTGGGTCAGGTGGCCGTGTGCAAGGGCTGGGCCACAGGGGTGTCTCATGGTGCTGGGTCAGGTGGCCGTGTGCAAGGGCTGGGCCACAGGGGTGTCTCATGGTGCTGGATCAGGTGGCCGTGTGCAAGGGCTGAGCCACAGGGGTGTCTCATGGTGCTGGGTCAGGTGGCCGTGTGCAAGGGCTGAGCCACAGGGGTGTCACATGGTGCTGGGTCAGGTGGCCGTGTGCAAGGGCTGGGCCACAGGGGTGTCTCATGGTGCTGGGTCAGGTGGCCGTGTGCAAGGGCTGGGCCACAGGGGTGTCTCATGGTGCTGGGTCAGGTGGCCGTGTGCAAGGGCTGGGCCACAGGGGTGTCACATGGTGCTGGGTCAGGTGGCCGTGTGCAAGGGCTGGGCCACAGGGGTGTCTCATGGTGCTGGGTCAGGTGGCCGTGTGCAAGGGCTGGGCCACAGGGCTGTCACATGGTGCTGGGTCAGGTGGCCGTGTGCAAGGGCTGGGCCACAGGGGTGTCTCATGGTGCTGGGTCAGGTGGCCGTGTGCAAGGGCTGGGCCACACGGGTGTCTCATGGTGCTGGGTCAGGTGGCCGTGTGCAAGGGCTGGGCCACACGGGTGTCTCATGGTGCTGGGTCAGGTGGCCGTGTGCAAGGGCTGGGCCACAGGGGTGTCACATGGTGCTGGGTCAGGTGGCCGTGTGCAAGGGCTGGGCCACAGGGGTGTCACATGGTGCTGCGTCAGGTGACCATGTGCAAGGAATGGCCCAAGGGGTGTCAGATGGTGCCGGGTCACATGACCGTGTGCAAGGGCTGGGTCAGGTGACAGAACAAAGCCAGGGTCACATGGCTCCAGGCAAGGTGTGAAGCAGCGCCCATGTGACTGGCAGCCAAGCGCCTCCCGCCTCACCCCCTCCCCAGGGCCTGGCCCCTTGGCCCCCCACGTGCCGGCACCCAGAGCCAGCCAGCAAGCCCGGGGGGAGCGCCAGGGCGGGCAGCCTCGCGCTAAAGCCCCCGCTGGGACCCCCCGCCTTCCAGCGGCCCCCGGGCAGCGTCCCTCCGGCTGGAGGGGAGGGGGGCGTGATGGGCGCAGAGACACCCCCCAGCTGCGACTGGGACTGGCAGGGCAGCCGACGCTCTCCCGCACCAGCCAGAGCTGGGGGACAGAGAGCCCGGGGGAGAGGCTTCCCTGGGGCCCCCAGAAAGCGCCAGAGCCAGCCCCCCCTGCCTTCACCCCGAGCAGTTCTGAGCCCCCAGCCTGCTCGGGGCTCCCCGGAGCCTCCAAGGGTCGAGGGGGGAAGCGGTGGGGAGTGCCCAGGTGTAGCCCAGGAGGGAGGCCCCCCAACTCCCTGGGGGGGCTCTGGCGGGATAGGACCCTGGCCTGGGTGAAGTCCTCGTGCCCCACAACTGCTAGGGAGGCACAGCCCCACGCAGGCCCTGGTGGAGATCTCTGCTGAGCTAGGACCGCCCAGCTTGGAGGAAGCTGGTACAAGGGGACAGCTCGCAGGGCTACCCACCCCCTGGGGCAGTGGCCTGTCCCCGCTCTGGGCGGCAGGACCCTGGGGCCCCCCCCAGAAACCCCCACACACTGCACAGCCTGGAGCTAGGGGGTTTATTCACTCAATCGTCTGGCACACAGAGGGGCGGCTCCTAGGGGCCGGGCTCGGGGGGCTGCGTCTCGTCGTCCGGGGGGCAGTCAACGAAGTCAGCCAGCATGGTCGCGGTCTCGTCCGTCTCCGCCTGTGGGGAGAAAGGGGGTCAGCCCCACTGCCCTCCCCCAACATCTGCCCCAGTCGCCCCAGCTTCAGGGGAGCAGCCCCACCGCCCTCCCCCGACATCTGCCCCATTCGCCCCAGCTCCAGGGGGCTCAGCCCCACCGCCCTCCCTCGACATCTGCCCCACTCGCCCCAGCTCCAGGGGGCTCAGCCCCACCGCCCTCCCTCGACATCTGCCCCACTCGCCCCAGCTCCAGAGGGGTCAGCCCCACCACCCTCCCCCAACATCTGCCCCACTCGCCCCAGCTCCAGGGGGACAGCCCCACTGCCCTCTCCAGACATCTGCCCCACTTGCCCCAGCTCCAGGGGGTCAGCCCCACCGCCCTCCCCCGACATCTGCTCCACTCGCCCCAGCTCCAGGGGGACAGCCCCACCGCCCTCCCCCGACATCTGCTCCACTCGCCCCAGCTCCAGGGGGTCAGCCCCACCGCCCTCCCCCGACATCTGCTCCACTCGCCCCAGCTCCAGGGGGACAGCCCCACCGCCCTCCCCCGACATCTGCCCCACTCGCCCCAGCTCCAAGGAAACAGCCCCACCGTCCTCTCCACCGTCTCCCTCACTCCCCACAGCCCCAGGGGATCAGGCTCATGTCACCTTGAGATCTCCCCCTGCAGCACCGGGGGGGCAGCCCCATCTCCCCCCTCCGCCCCCCAACAGCTCCCGGCTCACCTCTCCCTTGCCAGCCGTGGGCGGCTGCTCCAGCTCGGAGCTGGGCTGGGCCTCCTGCTGACCCCCTGGCCCCTCTTCAGCCCTCTGCTCTCCAGCATGGGGCAGCCCCTCCTCCTTGGGGGGCTGCTCCGCCTCCAGGATGGGGGGCGGGGCTTCCAGCAGCGGTGGCTCCTCCCCCGTCTCCTCCAGGCTGGCCAGTGGGGCCTGCAGGGGGCTGGCTCTGGGCGGCGGGGTGGGTGGGGCCGGCAGCAGCTCCTCCCCCTCTTCCCGCCGGGGCGGAGGGCTGGCCTTCATCACCAGCACCTCCTCCTCCTCCTCCTCCTCCTCCACCTCCGGCAGGGGCGGCGGCTCCGGAGCCTGGCTCTCTTCCACCTCCATGATGAGGTCGTCGGGCTCCCCGGGGGCGGCCGGCAGCTCGGGGGGCCCGGGGGGCGGCCGCTCCTCCTCCGACAGGCCTTCCTCCCCCTCTGACAGGCCTTCCTCCTCCTCGTACTCCTCCTCTTCCTCCTCCTCCTCTTCCAGCTCCTCGTCCTCAAACTCCTCCTCCTCCTCGTCGAAATCCTCCTCCTCCTCCTCCTCCTCTTCCTCCTCCTCCTCGTCTTCCTCCTCGTCAAAGAACTCCTCTTCCTCCTCCTCCTCCTCGTCCTCCTCCTCCACGGCCGCCTCCCCCTCCCCTTCCCCCTCCCCCTCCTCCTCTTCACTGCTGTTGATGCTGATGACGGCTGGGGGGACCTCGCCTGGGACAGGGGGCCCCTCGTCCTCCTCCTCCTCCTCCTCCTCCTCCTCCGGGGGCGGGGCCGGGGCCGGGGGGGCGGGGGGCGGCGGTGGGGGCGGGGGCGGCGGGGGGGCCTTGGGCAGCAGCCCCTTGGGCACAATAACCACACTGTCGTCCGAGTCGCTCTCCAGCGAGATCTCAACGTCCGACTCCTCCTCCTTCTCGTAGTGTACGTAGACGGGGCGCCGGGCCTTGCCCCCTAGCCCCGCCCCCGGCCCCAGCCCCGGCCCCGCCTCCTCCCCGGGCGAGGCCGCCCGCCCCTCCCCCGCCTCCTCAGGCCCGGCCGCCGGGGGGGGCAGCAGCCCCAGGTGGTTGGCGGCGGTGGCGGTGGGCGGTGGCGGGCGGGCGGGTGGCGGGCCCGGGAAGGGCGCGGGCTGCCGGAAGGGGGAGGCGGCCAGCTCGGCGGGGGCGGGGCCGGCGGAGGGGGAGGGGCCGGTAAGCGGCAGCTGCAGGGAGGGGACGCGAGGGCGGGCCAGGGCGCTGCAGGTCACCAGGGCTTCCGCGCAGAAGGACGACACCTGTAGGGGGCGAGAGAGGGGTGGGGGGTCTCACCTGCAGGCTGGGGTCCCGCTGGCCCAGGCGGGAGGGGGCAGGCAGGGGCAGGGGGTCTCACCTGCAGGCTGGGGTCCCGCTGGCCCAGGTGGGGGGCAGGCAGGGGGCAGGGGGTCTCACCTGCAGGCTGGGGTCCCGCTGGCCCAGGTGGGGGGCAGGCAGGGGGCAGGGGGTCTCACCTGCAGGCTGGGGTCCCGCTGGCCCAGGTGGGGGGCAGGCAGGGGGCAGGGGGTCTCACCTGCAGGCTGGGGTCCCGCTGGCCCAGGCGGGAGGGGGCAGGCGGGGGCAGGGGGTGTCACCTGCAGGCTGGGGTCCCGCTGGCCCAGGCGGGAGGGGGCAGGCAGGGGCAGGGGGTCTCACCTGCAGGCTGGGGTCCCGCTGGCCCAGGCTGAAGGCCCGGAGGGCGCAGTGCAGTGGCGGAGAGCAGGTGGGCGCAGGCGCCAGCAGCAGGGCCAGCAGCAGGCGATAGAGCTGCTGGCGACAGGCTGGGCTGGCGTAGGGGCCCCCCGGGGGCACATCGCCCTGGCCCAGGCGCAGCAGCAAAGGCACCGCCAGCTCCTGCAGCCTCTGGGGGGCAGAGATGGGGATCAGGTAACGCCCCAGGGCCTCCCCGCTGCCCCCCGCGCGCCGCCACTCACCCGGTGGGTCTCCTCCGGCAACAGGCTGCCTGCCAGCAGGACGGCCCGGCTCAGCGCTGTGGGGAGGCAGAAGGCAGGGCTCAGGGCAGGCGCAGCAGGAATGGGCCCCCCGGCCCCCCAGAGCCCCCTTACCTTGCAGCGCCGCCTGGCACACGTCGCTGTTGGCCAGGGGGTCCTGCTTGCGGTGCAGGGCCGGGGCCTCGTCCCCCTCCGACAGCTTCGGCTTCTTGGGGGCGCTGGGCTTCCCCTCCGAGCCGGCCCGCCACGCCTTCAGCTGGGGGCGACAGGGGGGCTGACAGGTGCAGGGGCGCTCTCCCCGGCAGCCAGGGCTGGCCCCAACGCTCTCTGGGGCAGGGAGCAGGGCAGAGACCAAGAAGGAAGCGCAGTGGGGCAGGGAGCAGGGTTGGGGCCCAGCAGGGGGCACTGTGGAGTAGGAAGCGGGGCAGGGCTGGAAGACTCTGGGGGCGCCGTGGGGCAGGGAGGGGAACACGGGCCCAGCAGGGGGCACCGTGAAGCAGGAAGTGGGGCGGGGGCCCAGCAGGGGGCGCCGTGGGGCAGGGCAGGAAGACTCTGGGGGCGCCGTGGGGCAGGGAGCGGGGCGGGGGCCCAGCAGGGGGGCCATGGGGCAGGAAGTGGGGCAGGGCAGGAAGACTCCGGGGGCGCTGTGGGGCAGGGAGCGGGGCGGGGGCCCAGCAGGGGGGCGCCGTGGGGCAGGGAGCGGGGCAGGGGCCCAGCAGGGGGGTGCCGTGGGGCAGGGAGCGGGGCAGGGGCCCAGCAGGGGGGCGCCGTGGGGCAGGGAGCGGGGCGGGGGCCCAGCAGGGGGGCGCCGTGGGGCAGGGAGCGGGGCGGGGCGGGGGCCCAGCAGGGGGGCGCCGTGGGGCAGGGAGCGGGGCGGGGGCCCAGCAGGGGGGCGCCGTGGGGCAGGGAGCGGGGCGGGGGCCCAGCAGGGGGGCGCCGTGGGGCAGGGAGCGGGGCGAGGGCCCAGCAGGGGGGCGCCGTGGGGCAGGGAGCGGGGCGGGGGCCCAGCAGGGGGGCGCCGTGGGGCAGGGAGCGGGGCGGGGGCCCAGCAGGGGGGCGCCGTGGGGCAGGGAGCGGGGCGGGGGCCCAGCAGGGGGGCGCCGTGGGGCAGGGAGCGGGGCGGGGGCCCAGCAGGGGGGCGCCGTGGGGCAGGGAGCGGGGCGGGGGCCCAGCAGGGGGGCGCCGTGGGGCAGGGAGCGGGGCCGAGGACTCTGGGGCGCCCCGGCGGGGGGCGCTCTCACCTTCACGCTGTCGGCGGGGGGCGCGATGTCGCTCAGCAGCTGGCCCAGCAGGGGCTCGGTGCGGTGGGGGGGGCCCTGCAGCACCCCCGCCCCGGCACCGGCCACCTGCACCCACAGATCCAGGACGCGGTAGAGCCTGGTGCGCACGGCGCTGCAGGGGGCAGGAAGAGGGCCTCACTCTTCCCCCCAGGACGGGCGCAGCCCCACCTCCCAGCCCGCCCCACAGCACAGCCCCAGGGGCCGGGGGGCAGCCCCAGCCAGACACCCGCAGCTTGGGGGGGGGGCAGTGTAACCCCCAGGGTCACCCCTGGACCCTCCCGCGACCCCCCAGCCTGCAGCCCCCCCCGTCCCACTGACCTGTGGGGCTTCTCCTGGCCCGGCAGTGCCGCCTCCCTGCCCCCGCTCCACATGGCCAGCACCTGGGGGAACAGACGCCCCAGCACACTGCCCCAGCGCACCAGCCGCGCCCCACACCTGTGGGGAGAGGAGACCAGCGTCAGCCTGCGACCCCCCCCAGCGCAGCCCCCCAGCCGCGCCCCACGCCCAGGGCAGAGGTGAGCCCCAGGGGCCAAGGTCCCCACTCACAGCCCCCAGCCGCGCCCCACGCCCAGGGCAGAGGTGAGCCCCAGGGGCCAGGGTCCCCATTCACAGCCCCCAGCCGCGCCCCACGCCCAGGGCAGAGGTGAGCCCCAGGGGCCAGGGTCCCCATTCACACCCCCCAGCCGCGCCCCACGCCCAGGGCAGAGGTGAGCCCCAGGGGCCAGGGTCCCCATTCACAGCCCCCAGCCGCGCCCCACGCCCAGGGCAGAGGTGAGCCCCAGGGGCCAGGGTCTCCATTCACAGCCCCCAGCCGCGCCCCACGCCCAGGGCAGAGGTGAGCCCCAGGGGCCAGGGTCTCCATTCACAGCCCCCAGCCGCGCCCCACGCCCAGGGCAGAGGTGAGCCCCAGGGGCCAGGGTCCCCATTCACAGCCCCCAGCCGCGCCCCACGCCCAGGGCAGAGGTGAGCCCCAGGGGCCAGGGTCCCCATTCACAGCCCCCAGCCGCGCCCCACGCCCAGGGCAGAGGTGAGCCCCAGGGGCCAGGGTCCCCATTCACAGCCCCCAGCCGCGCCCCACGCCCAGGGCAGAGGTGAGCCCCAGGGGCCAGGGTCCCCATTCACACGCCCCAGCCGCGCCCCACGCCCAGGGCAGAGGTGAGCCCCAGGGGCCAGGGTCCCCATTCCCGGCCCCCAGCCGCGCCCCACGCCCAGGGCAGAGGTGAGCCCCAGGGGCCAGGGTCCCCATTCACAGCCCCCAGCCGCGCCCCACGCCAAGGACAGAAGTGAGCCCCAGGGGCCAGGGTCCCCATTCACACCCCCAGCCGCGCCCCACGCCCAGGGCAGAGGTGAGCCCCAGGGGCCAGGGTCCCCATTCACACCCCCCAGCCGCGCCCCACGCCCAGGGCAGAGGTGAGCCCCAGGGGCCAGGGTCCCCATTCACAGCCCCCAGCCGCGCCCCACGCCAAGGACAGAAGTGAGCCCCAGGGGCCAGGGTCCCCATTCACACCCCCAGCCGCGCCCCACGCCCAGGGCAGAGGTGAGCCCCAGGGGCCAGGGTCCCCATTCCCGGCCCCCAGCCGCGCCCCACGCCCAGGGCAGAGGTGAGCCCCAGGGGCCAGGGTCCCCATTCACAGCCCCCCAGCCGCGCCCCACGCCCAGGGCAGAGGTGAGCCCCAGGGGCCAGGGTCCCCATTCACAGCCCCCCAGCCGCGCCCCACGCCCAGGGCAGAGGTGAGCCCCAGGGGCCAGGGTCCCCATTCACAGCCCCCAGCCGCGCCCCACGCCCAGGGCAGAGGTGAGCCCCAGGGGCCAGGGTCCCCATTCCCGCCGCGCCCCACGCCCAGGGCAGAGGTGAGCCCCAGGGGCCAGGGTCCCCATTCACAGCCCCCAGCCGCGCCCCACGCCCAGGGCAGAGGTGAGCCCCAGGGGCCAGGGTCCCCATTCACAGCCCCCCAGCCGCGCCCCACGCCCAGGGCAGAGGTGAGCCCCAGGGGCCAGGGTCCCCATTCACAGCCCCCAGCCGCGCCCCACGCCCAGGGCAGAGGTGAGCCCCAGGGGCCAGGGTCCCCATTCACACCCCCCAGCCGCGCCCCACGCCCAGGGCAGAGGTGAGCCCCAGGGGCCAGGGTCCCCATTCACAGCCCCCAGCCGCGCCCCACGCCCAGGGCAGAGGTGAGCCCCAGGGGCCAGGGTCCCCATTCACACCCCCCAGCCGCGCCCCACGCCCAGGGCAGAGGTGAGCCCCAGGGGCCAGGGTCCCCATTCACAGCCCCCAGCCGCGCCCCACACCAAGGACAGAAGTGAGCCCCAGGGGCCAGGGTCCCCATTCACAGCCCCCAGCCGCGCCCCACGCCCAGGGCAGAGGTGAGCCCCAGGGGCCAGGGTCCCCATTCACAGCCCCCAGCCGCGCCCCACGCCCAGGGCAGAGGTGAGCCCCAGGGGCCAGGGTCCCCATTCACAGCCCCCAGCCGCGCCCCACGCCCAGGGCAGAGGTGAGCCCCAGGGGCCAGGGTCCCCATTCACACCCCCCAGCCGCGCCCCACGCCCAGGGCAGAGGTGAGCCCCAGGGGCCAGGGTCCCCATTCCCGGCCCCCAGCCGCGCCCCACGCCCAGGGCAGAGGTGAGCCCCAGGGGCCAGGGTCCCCATTCCCGGCCCCCAGCCGCGCCCCACGCCCAGGGCAGAGGTGAGCCCCAGGGGCCAGGGTCCCCATTCACACCCCCCAGCCGCGCCCCACGCCCAGGGCAGAGGTGAGCCCCAGGGGCCAGGGTCCCCATTCCCGCCGCGCCCCACGCCCAGGGCAGAGGTGCGGAATCCCACCCCCCGCCCCGGCACTCACGCCAGGATCAGGGCCGCCAGCACGTCCAGGATTTCCAGGTGAACGGAGGGCAGGAGATGCGCCCTCAGCAGCCCGTCGCCGATGCAGCTCTGGGGGGAGGAGGAGGTGGGGGTCAGCCGGGCGGCGGGGGGGGCTCGCGGAGTGAGGCGAGCAGCACCCCCACGCCCGCACTCACCACGCTCTTGAGCGAGATGTTCAGAGCCCGACAGACGACGTCCAGCACGTCCTGGACCGGGACGCTCACCGGGGCCACGAACTCGCCGCTGCGGGAGGACAGGGCGGGGGAAGAGGCTAGTGGGGGGCTCCCCCCTTTGGCAGGCCCGGCCCCTGCACTCCAGCCCGAGGGGCAGGGCCCCGGCTGCCACGCTTGTCGGGTGGTCTCCGGCCGCCCGCTCTGGGCCTCGGGTTCCCCACGTTACCCCTCTGGAGGCGGGGCTGCGGGTGGGGCTCCGCCTGCCTGGGGGCGCCCAGCCCCTCGGGAGAGCCCCGGCGCGGCGAGGGACGGGGGGACGGCGGTGGGCGCGTACCTCAGCGTGAGCTGCAGACACTTGGCCAGGCCGGAGAAGCGGGCGTGGAGGCCGAGGACGAAGCTGGTCTCCCCGTCGGGCGCGGCAGGCGGCGGGGGCAGGTCCACGCCGGGGCCCTCATAGGGCAGGGGCTCTGCGGGGGGCAACGGAGGCCCTGAGCGGCTGCCACCGGCGCCCCAGATTCTGGGGAAACCCCCACGTCCCCCAGGGCCCCGCAGGGCGCCTGGTCCCCCCCCGCCCCCCCCTTACCCGTCTCGGCTCCCTCGTAGAGCTTCCCCAGCAGGCTGTGGAGCGTGGCCAGCAGTCCCCGGACCTGCTGCTCGCAGCATTCGCGGTGCTTCAGCCCCTGGGTGAAGCCGGCGCCCAACGAGGGCAGGAGAGCGTAACACTCACACGCCAGCTGGGGGCGGGGGGGAGGGGGTGTCAGCGGTGGGCCCAGCAGCCCCCCACCAGCGCCGCCCCGCCCCGCCCCCGCAGATCCCCACGGGCCCAGCCCCCCAGCGCGGTACCTGCTGCAAAGGAGGCGACTCCGCATCGACGCGGGACAGGAAATAGGCCGCCAGCTTGCCCTGGGGGGGAGAGCGGGTGAGCAGCCAGCCGGAGCGCACCCAGGAGCCCCCGCCCCCCGGGGGCACTTACCCGCAGAGAGCCGCAGGCCCGGGGGTAAAAGCTCATGCAGGCCTTGATCCCCTCCAGCGCCGACAGCTGGCACTGGGGAGAGAGCAGAGACGTGGACCCCCGGCCCAGGGAATGGGGCAGGGCCTGGCCCCTCTAGGGGCGCCGGCTCCCCCCGGCCCAGGGCAGGACTGGCTGGCTCAGGGGGTGGGAATGAGCCAGGGCCTGGCCCCTCTAGGGGCGCCGGCTCCCCCCAGCCCAGGGCAGGGCTGGCTGGCTCAGGGGGTGGGAATGGGGCAGGGCCTGGCCCCTCTAGGGGCGCCGGCTCCCCCCGGCCCAGGGCAGGGCTGGCTGGCTCAGGGGGTGGGAATGGGGCAGGGCCTGGCCCCTCTAGGGGCGCCCAGGGCAGGACTGGCTGGCTCAGGGGGTGGGAATGGGGCAGGGCCTGGCCCTCTAGGGGCGCCGGCTCCCCCGGCCCAGGACAGGGCTGGCTGGCTCAGGGGGTGGGAATGAGCCAGGGCCTGGCCCCTCTAGGGGCGCCGGCTCCCCCCGGCCCAGGGCAGGACTGGCCGGCTCAGGGGGTGGGAATGGGGCAGGGCCTGGCCCCTCTAGGGGCGCCGGCTCCCCCGGCCCAGGGCAGGACTGGCTGGCTCAGGGGCAGGGAATGGGGCAGGGCCTGGCCCCTCTAGGGGCGCTGGCTCCCCCGGCCCAGGACAGGGCTGGCTGGCTCAGGGGGTGGGAATGAGCCAGGGCCTGGCCCCTCTAGGGGCGCCGGCTCCCCCGGCCCAGGGCAGGGCTGGCTGGCTCAGGGGGTGGGAATGGGGCAGGGCCTGGCCCCTCTAGGGGCGCCCAGGACAGGGCTGGCTGGCTCAGGGGGTGGGAATGGGGCAGGGCCTGGCCCTCTAGGGGCGCCGGCTCCCCCGGCCCAGGGCAGGACTGGCTGGCTCAGGGGGTGGGAATGGGGCAGGTCCTGGCCCCTCCAGGGGCGCCGGCTCCCCCCGGCCCAGGGCAGGACTGGCCGGCTCAGGGGGTGGGAATGGGGCAGGTCCTGGCCCCTCCAGGGGCGCCGGCTCCCCCCGGCCCAGGGCAGGACTGGCCGGCTCAGGGGGTGGGAATGGGGCAGGGCCTGGCCCCTCCAGGGGCGCCGGCTCCCCCCGGCCCAGGGCAGGGCTGGCTGGCTCAGGGGCTGGGAGTGGGGCAGGGCCTGGCCCCGGGCAGGCGCTGGGGGTCGGGGTGACTCACCTCCGGCTTGAGGGCCAGCAGGGACGTGAGGAGGCCGGGGATGTGGTTGGTGCCGATCTCGCGGGCGAGCTCGGGCAGCTGGCTGGAATAGCGCAGCAGGTCCTGCAGTACCGCCACCCCCAGCGCCATGGTGGGGGCCGGGTCCTGGGACTGCGGGGGGCCGGGAGGGAGAGGGAGAGGGAGAGGTGAGGCCACGCCCCCGGCCGGCTCGCCCCACCCCCCCCGCCCCGGCCCGCCCCCCAGGCGCTCACCTGGAGCAGGTGCTGCAGGCTGCGGAGCCAGGCCAGGCAGTGCAGCTGGAAGGGCTCCGTGGGGGTCTCGCTCACCAGCAGGGAGAGCAGGCACAGCCCCTCGAACCTGGGGGGCAGAGGGGGCGGAGTCAGGCGCTCGCCCGGCTGGGCACCCAGGGCAGCCGCCAGGCCCTGCGCCAGCCGGGGCGGGGGGCGGTGGGACGGGCGGGGGACTCACCGTGTCTTGAGGGCGCCCAGCCGGGCGGAGGTCACCCCCATCAGGCGCCCCAGGGCCGGGAGGTTCTGGGCAGACAAAGCAGCGGGGGACAGTGAGGGGCAGTGGGGACCCCTCAGATCTCTAGTCCCCCAGCGCCCCACGGACACTACAGGGGAACCCCTCAGATCTCTCCCCCCCGCGCCCCACGGACACTACGGGGGACCCCTCAGATCTCTCCCCCCCGCGCCCCACGGACACTACGGGGGAACCCCTCAGATCTCTCCCCCCCGCGCCCCACGGACACTACGGGGGAACCCCTCAGATCTCTCCCCCCCGCGCCCCACGGACACTACGGGGGACCCCTCAGATCTCTCCCCCCCGCGCCCCACGGACACTACGGGGGGACCCCTCAGATCTCTCCCCCCCGCGCCCCACGGACACTACGGGGGAACCCCTCAGATCTCTCCCCCCCGCGCCCCACGGACACTACGGGGGAACCCCTCAGATCTCTCCCCCCCGCGCCCCACGGACACTACGGGGGACCCCTCAGATCTCTCCCCCCCGCGCCCCACGGACACTACGGGGGGACCCCTCAGATCTCTCCCCCCCGCGCCCCACGGACACTACGGGGGAACCCCTCAGATCTCTCCCCCCCGCGCCCCACGGACACTACGGGGGAACCCCTCAGATCTCTCCCTCCCGCGCCCCACGGACACTACGGGGGACCCCTCAGATCTCTCCCCCCCGCGCCCCACGGACACTACGGGGGGACCCCTCAGATCTCTCCCCCCCGCGCCCCACGGACACTACGGGGGAACCCCTCAGATCTCTCCCCCCCGCGCCCCACGGACACTACGGGGGAACCCCTCAGATCTCTCCCTCCCGCGCCCCACGGACACTACGGGGGAACCCTCAGATCTCTCCCTCCCGCGCCCCACGGACACTACGGGGGACCCCTCAGATCTCTAGTCCCCCAGCGCCCCACGGACACTACGGGGGACCCCTCAGATCTCTCCCCCCCGCGCCCCACGGACACTACGGGGGACCCCTCAGATCTCTAGTCCCCCAGCGCCCCACGGACACTACGGGGGAAGGGCGAGGCTGGAAGCGGGGCTCTGGGGGTGGGGCTCCGGGCGGGGGTGGGGCTGGAGGCGGGGCCCGGGGAGGGGGCGGGGCCGGGACTCCGGGCAGAGGCCTGGGGAGGGGGCGGGGCTCCAGGCAGGGCTTGGGGCAGGGGTGGGGCCCGGGGAGTGGGCGGGGCTGGGGCGGGACTCAGGGCGGGGCTCTGAGCTGTGGGAGGGGCTGGAGGCGGGGCCGGGGCTCTGGGGAGGGGGCGGAGCTCTGGGCGCGGGGCTCTGAGAGAGAATGGGGGCGGGGCCCGGAAATGGGGCGGGGCCGGGGCTCTGGGCGAGGGGGCGGGGCCCGGGTATGGGCTCTGGGAGGGGTTGGGGGCGGGGCTCTGCAACGGGATGGGGGCGGGGCCCGGGTAGGGGGCGGGACTAGGGCAGGGCTCTGGGAGGGGCTGGGGGCGGGGCCGGGGCTCTGGGGAGGGGGCGGGACTAGGGGCGGGGCTCTGGGCGAGAATGGGGGCGGGGCCCGGGTATGGGCTCTGGGAGGGGCTGGGGGGCGGGGCCCGGGGCGCTCACCTGCCCGGCGGCGCCGCTGTCCCGCAGGCCGCGCACGAGGCCGGGCAGCGCGCGCGGACAGGGCGGCCGGGCCCCGCCCAGCGCCTCCAGCAGCAGCCGCCCCGGCGAGCCCGCCACCGCCGCCATGCTGCCAGCCGCGCGCGCGCCGCTCCGACGTCACCGCCGCGCGACACGTCGCCCTGGCAACGGCCCCCTCCGACGCGTCACCGCCCCGCGACCGGCCGCCCGGGCAAACGCCCGCGCCCCCCTGCTTACGTCGCGGCGCCGTGATTGGACACCCGAGCCACCCGCCTTTCCCGCCCTCCTGACGTCATTCCCTCGCGACGGCCAGGTGGAAGCGAGCGGTAGGCGGGGCCAGGGACCGCCCCTGGAGACCACTTCCCGCGGGGGGCCTAGAAACCGCCCCGAGTTCCTCTTTCCGGGTGGGGGGGTCTGGAAACTTCCCCTTGACCCTCTCCCCTCGACCGGGGAGGCCTGGAAACCGCCGTGTGTGCGTGTGTGTCCGTGTCCATCTCCTGGGGAGCCTGGAAACCGCCCACTGTCACCCTTTCCCCGTTGGGAGAGGCCTCGAAACAGCCTCTCCTCCTCTTTCCGTTGGCGGGGTGGCCTAGAAACGTCCCTTCTGTCCCTCTTCTCATGGGGGGGGTGCTATTAAACCACCCCCAGTCCTCTTGGGGGGAATAGAAACCACCCTTTGTGGCCTATCTCTAAGGAGGGGGCCTGGAAACCGCCCTGGGCCCCTGTTTCCCCTGTGGAAACCACGTTTGCTTGGCCAGCCATAGAAAACCCTGGAAAGCATTGCAGAGCATCTGTTGCAGGAGGGCTGAAAACCACCACCCCTACCCCTCCTCAGTGGTGGGGGGAGTCTGAAAACCACTGTCTGTGCCCCTTCCCTGAGTGGGGAGGCTGGAAACCACCATAGGTTGGGGGGGTCTTGAAACCGCCATATGGGCCACTCCTCAGTAGGGAGGGCCTGGGACATGTGCCCACAACCAAAAGTGGGCTGGCAGGGAAGTGCCCCTCTCCAACGGGTGGACTGGAAACCGCTCTTTGCCACCCTCTCAGCGTCCCATTTGGAAACTGCCTGTGGCTTCTGCCTCCATGGAGGGGCCAGGCCAGGTTGACGGCCTCAAAGGGGTGCTGGGAAGGTGTCTGAAAACCGCTGTGGTTCCCTGTCAGGAAAGGGGGGCCTGGAAACTGCCATATACCTGAGGCTGGGGGGTGGCTCTTGACAGGGAGTCCATAGAACCATCTGGGGGAGACTCCGGGCAGCCCCCAAGGCGGGCATGGGGCCAGAGCACAGCCCTGGTCTTTCTACCGGTGGGGCCCAGTGCCAGCCTCCCCCCAGGCCCTGGGGAAAGCCAGGACAGACCCCGGCCAGTCCGGAACAGGCCGCAACCGCTGCTCTCAGTTCCGCTTTCACACCTGATGGGGCAACTTCCGCGGGCCAGCGGCTGCTTTCCAGGCAGGGGGCAGGGTGCTCAGGTCGGTGGCTCAGTGTATGCAGAGGGTGTGCACGAGAGAAGGGGGGCTGCACGGTGCATGCACGTGGGGGGGTACACGGTGCATTGATGGGGTGACGTGCACAAGGGGAGCCGCACAGTGTTAGCACAGGGCGTGCACACAAGGGGAGGTTCCACGGTGCGCGCACAGGGGTACGTTGGACGGACTGGGGGTGGTTGCAGGGTGTGTACACACGACAGGGGGGTTGCACAGGGCTGTGTTGCACGGACGGGGGGCATTGCACGGTGCGTGCATGGGGGTACACGGGTGTGTTGCACGGACGGGGGGCATTGCACGGTGCGTGCATGGGGGTGCACAGGGCTGTGTTGCACGGACGGGGGGCATTGCACGGTGCGTGCATGGCGGTGTTGCACGGTGCAATCAGAGGGGGGCTGCCCCCCCCCCCAAGTTGCAGCAACATCTTCTCTCTTCCCCCGCCCCCCACTACTCCGCCTCCTCCCAGGCGCGCCCCCTGATTGGCTGCGCCTCCCCCCACGTGACCCGGGCGCCGGGGCTGGCCATGGCTTCATTGGGGTCCGCTGCAGCTCGGGGCCGCCCGGAGCCGGGACGCGAACCCCGCACCTAGCGCGGCGCCTGCAGCGGAGCGGAGCGGACACGGCATGGGGGAGAAGGCGGGCACCAGGTAGGGGTGGGGCGCGCCGGGCCGGGGGGGGGGTGCGTGGAATCCAGGCGTCCGGCCCGAGGGGCAGGTCCCCCCACCCCCCCGGAACCCAGGAGTCCGGCTCCCTGCCCCTCCCCCCCGCTCTAA
Organism: Carettochelys insculpta; assembly: GCF_033958435.1. Classification (NCBI taxonomy): domain Eukaryota; kingdom Metazoa; phylum Chordata; order Testudines; family Carettochelyidae; genus Carettochelys; species Carettochelys insculpta. Next base: position 1,118,323 of record NC_134170.1, read on the forward strand.
CCACCAGCCCCCACTGCCCTCCCAGCGCTGGGGAGAGAACCCAGGAGTCCTGGCTCCCACCCCCTGCTCTAACCACCAGCCCCCACTGCCCTCCCAGCGCCGGGGAGAGAACCCAGGAGTCCGGGCTCCCACCCCCTGCTCTAACCACCAGCCCCCACTGCCCTCCCAGCGCCGGTGAGAGAACCCAGGAGTCCTGGCTCCCACCCTCTGCTCTAACCACCAGCCCCCACTGCCCTCCCAGCGCCAGTGAGAGAACCCAGGAGTCCTGGCTCCCACCCCCTGCTCTAACCACCAGCCCCCACTGCCCTCCCAGCGCCGGGGAGAGAACCCAGGAGTCCGGGCTCCCACCCCCTGCTCTAACCACCAGCCCCCACTGCCCTCCCAGCGCCAGGGAGAGAACCCAGGAGTCCTGGCTCCCGGCCCCCCGCTCTGACCACCAGCCCCCACTGCCCTCCCAGCGCCGGGGAGAGAACCCAGGAGTCCTGGCTCCTGCCCCCTGCTCTACCCACCAGCCCCCACTGCCCTCCCAGCGCCGGGGAGAGAACCCAGGAGTCCTGGCTCCCGGCCCGTGCTCCGACCACCAGCCCCCACTGCCCTCCCAGCACCGGGGAGAGAACCCAGGAGTCCTGGCTCCCACCCCCTGCTCTAACCACCAGCCCCCACTGCCCTCCCCGCGCCGGGGAGAGAACCCAGGAGTCCTGGCTCCCGGCCCCTGCTCTAACCACCAGCCCCCACTGCCCTCCCAGCACCGGGGAGAGAACCCAGGAGTCCTGGCTCCCACCCCTGCTCTAACCACCAGCCCCCACTGCCCTCCCAGCGCCGGGGAGAGAACCCAGGAGTCCTGGCTCCCGGCCCCTGCTCTAACCACCAGCCCCCACTGCCCTCCCAGCGCCGGGGAGAGAACCCAGGAGTCCTGGCTCCCGCCCCCTGCTCTAACCACCAGCCCCCACTGCCCCCCCAGCACTGGGGAGAGAACCCAGGAGTCCTGGCTCCCGGCCCCCCTGCTGTAACCACCAGCCCCCACTGAGTGGAGAGAACCCAGGTGTCCAGGCTCCCCTATGTGGGAGGAACTGGCTGTGGGGCAGGCCTGGGGGACCCCCTGCTCTGCCCCCGTGGCTGGTCTGGACGCCCGCCAGCGGTACCAGGTACTGGGAGAAGAACGAGAAAACGGTGAAACCAGTTCCTGGTAGCAGCCACTGGTTCGGACACCTGGGTTCCTACTGGCCTCTGGCTGAGCTCCTGGACACCTGGGTCCTCGAGGGCTAGGGGGAGGGCCTTCCCCCACTGCCCCATCTCTGCCCCAGGGGACCCAGCTGGCCGCTGCCCAAAGGGGGGAGCCCCACCTGCCCCCCACGCAACCTCCCGGTGCCCACCCACTCCCAGCCCACAGCCCCTGGCTCCGTGGAGTACCCAGACCGGGCTGGGATGCAGCCAGCTCTGGGGTGGGGCGGTGTCTGCAGGGCGCTGGGAGTGGGGGGGCTGTGGGACCCCCCAGCTGTCACCCACTGCCCCTCCTCCGGACTTCCTAACGATATCCTGTTTAGAAACCAAAACAGGAAACGGCACGTCCTGTGAGAGGCACGTGTCCCTGAGGAGGGCTGGCCCTGCCCGCCGGCCGGGTCCCCTGCCCCCCGGCTCTGCCCCCCGGCCGGGTCCCCTGCCCCCTGGCTATATCCCCTGCCCCCGGCCAGATCGTCTGACTCCTGGCGCTGCCCCCTGAACCCCACCCCTCTGGCTCTGCTCACACCCCTGTACCCCGACCCACAGCCCTTGTGCCCCAATCCTGCCCCACCCCTGCTGGTACAACTAGTCCCCAAGGGGGCTGGGGCTGGGGCTGGGGTGAGACCCACTGTAACGCCCCTGGGCAGGATGGGGGAACCCTGGGGCCAGCTCTGCCTGCCCACCTTGTGGGGGGACAGCCGGGGGGGGCAGAGATTGGTTCTGTGTGGGAGGGGCTCCACAGATGGGTGGCAGACGAGGGGGTTCAGCTGGGTGCTCCCTTCCCAGGCCCCCCCAGCTACTGCTGTTGCTAGGCAGCCAACCTGGATCCTGTTACCACGGCGAGGTGCTCAGCCAGGGCAGGTGGGAGAGCAGAGGTTTGGGGGGGCCAATGGGAGGCGGTTCTGACCCCCCCGTTTTCTCCCCCCCCCCAGGGTCTTCAAGAAATGCAGTCCCAACTGCAAGGTGAGTGACAGCCTGGAGCCCCCCAGTACCCCCCACTCAGCTGGCGTCCCCCACTCCCACCCACAGCTCCTGCACCCCCCAGCCCTGCCGGTCCCCTCACTTCCACCCACAGCCCCTGCACCCCCAGCCCTGCCGGTCCCCTCACTCCCACCCACAGCTCCTGCACCCCCCAGCCCTGCCGGTCCCCTCACTCCCGCCCAACAGCCCCTGCACCCCCAGCCCTGCCGGTCCCCTCACTTCCAACCCACAGCCCCTGCACCCCCAGCCCTGCCGGTCCCCTCACTCCCACCCACAGCCCCTGCATCCCCCAGCCCTGCCGGTCCCCTCACTCCCACCCACAGCCCCTGCATCCCCAGCCCTGCCGGTCCCCTCGCTTCCAACCCACAGCCCCTGCATCCCCCAGCCCTGCCGGTCCCCTCGCTTCCAACCCACAGCCCCTGCATCCCCAGCCCTGCCGGTCCCCTCACTCCCGCATCCCCCAGCCCCTGCATCACCCAGCCCTGCCGGTCCCCTCGCTTCCAACCCACAGCCCCTGCACCCCCAGCCCTGCCGGTCCCCTCACTCCTAACTCCACAGCCCCTGCATCCCCCAGCCCTGCCGGTCCCCTCACTCCTAACTCCACAGCCCCTGCATCCCCCAGCCCTGCCGGTCCCCTCACTCCCGCCCCCACAGCCCCTGCATCCCCAGCCCTGCCGGTCCCCTCGCTTCCAACCCACAGCCCCTGCACCCCCAGCCCTGCCGGTCCCCTCGCTCCCGCCCCACAGCCCCTGCATCCCCAGCCCTGCTGGTCCCCTCACTCCCACCCACAGCCCCTGCACCCCCAGCCCTGCCGGTCCCCTCACTCCCGCATCCCCCAGCCCTGCACCCCCAGCCCTGCCGGTCCCCTCACTCCCACCCCACAGCCCCTGCATCCCCCAGCCCTGCCGGTCCCCTCACTCCCGCATCCCCCAGCCCTGCATCTCCCAGCCCTGCTGGTGCCCTCACTCCCGCCCCACAGCCCCTGCACCCCCCAGCCCTGCCGGTCCCCTCACTCCCACCCCCACAGCCCCTGCATCCCCAGCCCTGCCGGTCCCCTCACTCCCACCCTGCAGCCCCTGCATCCCCCAGCCCTGCCGGTCCCCTCACTCCCACCCCCACAGCCCCTGCATCCCCCAGCCCTGCCGGTCCCCTCACTCCTGCCCCACAGCCCCTGCACCCCCCAGCCCTGCCGGTCCCCTCACTCCCACCCCCACAGCCCCTGCATCCCCCAGCCCTGCCGGTCCCCTCGCTCCCGCCCCACAGCCCCTGCATCCCCCAGCCCTGCCGGTCCCCTCGCTCCCGCCCCACAGCCCCTGCACCCCCCAGCCCTGCCGGTCCCCTCGCTCCCCACCCACAGCCCCTGCATCCCCCAGCCCTGCCGGTCCCCTCGCTCCCGCCCCACAGCCCCTGCATCCCCCAGCCCTGCCGGTCCCCTCGCTCCCACCCCACAGCCCCTGCATCCCCCAGCCCTGCCGGTCCCCTCGCTCCTAACCCCACAGCCCCTGCATCCCCCAGCCCTGCCAGTCCCCTCACTCCTAACCCCACAGCCCCTGCATCCCCAGCCCTGCCGGTCCCCTCACTCCCACCCCCACAGCCCCTGCATCTCCCAGCCCTGCTGGTGCCCTCACTCCCGCCCCACAGCCCCTGCACCCCCCAGCCCTGCCGGTCCCCTCACTCCCACCCCCACAGCCCCTGCATCCCCAGCCCTGCTGGTCCCCTCACTCCCACCCCCACAGCCCCTGCACCCCCAGCCCTGCCGGTCCCCTCACTCCTGCCCCACAGCCCCTGCACCCCCAGCCCTGCCGGTCCCCTCACTCCCACCCCCACAGCCCCTGCACCCCCAGCCCTGCCGGTCCCCTCGCTTCCAACCCACAGCCCCTGCATCCCCCAGCCCTGCCGGTCCCCTCGCTTCCAACCCCACAGCCCCTGCACCCCCAGCCCTGCTGGTCCCCTCACTCCCGCCCCACAGCCCCTGCACCCCCCAGCCCTGCCGGTCCCCTCACTCCCACCCCCACAGCCCCTGCATCCCCAGCCCTGCTGGTCTCCTCACTCCCACCCCCACAGCCCCTGCACCCCCAGCCCTGCCGGTCCCCTCACTCCTGCCCCACAGCCCCTGCATCCCCCAGGCCTGCCGGTCCCCTCGCTTCCAACCCACAGCCCCTGCATCCCCCAGCCCTGCCGGTCCCCTCACTCCCGCATCTCCCAGCCCTGCATCCCCCAGCCCTGCCGGTCCCCTCACTCCTGCCCCACAGCCCCTGCACCCCCCAGCCCTGCCGGTCCCCTCACTCCCACCCCACAGCCCCTGCATCCCCCAGCCCTGCCGGTCCCCTCACTCCTAACCCCACAGCCCCTGCATCCACCAGCCCTGCCAGTCCCCTCACTCCCACCCCACAGCCCCTGCATCCCCCAGCCCTGCCGGTCCCCTCACTCCTAACCCCACAGCCCCTGCATCCACCAGCCCTGCCGGTCCCCTCACTCCCACCCCACAGCCCCTGCATCTCCCAGCCCTGCCGGTCCCCTCACTCCCGCCCCACAGCCCCTGCATCCACCAGCCTTGCCGGTCCCCTCACTCCCACCCCCACAGCCCCTGCATCCCCCAGCCCTGCCAGTCCCCTCACTCCCACCCCACAGCCCCTGCATCCCCCAGCCCTGCCGGTTCCCTCACTCCCACCCCCACAGCCCCTGCATCTCCCAGCCCTGCCGGTTCCCTCACTCCCGCCCCACAGCCCAGCCTGGGTGCTGGGTTTAAGAGTCCCTCCCTACTTTTGGTTTCCTGTTGTGGTTCCCCCGAAACCCCCCGCCTTGCCAGCTTCCTCCCGCCTGTGCCGACACAGGCATCCCAGCGTCCCTCCCCACCCCCCCCTTCGCACGCGCTAGTGAGCGCCTCTGGCACAACGTGGCAGGGCCCAGTCCATGGGGCAGGAGGGGAGCCCTGGGCTCCGGGCAGGCACGGGTTAACCCCCCTCCCCGGGGTTTGTTTACCTGAGTTCCCACGCACCGGCCCCCCCCTCCGGCTGCCGATTGGCTGCCCCCCTCCCTGGGGCTGCCCCGGTCCCGGGGGGCGGGAGCTGGCGACAAACAGGTGTTGGCAGCAGCCAGGGGCGGCGAGCACGGCCGGGGGGTGTCATGGAGCTCCTGGATCTCGACCGGATTAGGTGCGAGGTGCCCGGCGGCCTCCAGGTGTTCAGGAAGGGGCTGGGGACCCAGGTAAGGCGGGGGGGGGGCAGGCTGGCCGCTGGGGGCCCCGTCCGTCCGTCCGTCCTGCCATCCGTCCGTCTGTCCCCACAGCTCACCGTCTACCTGGGCCAGCGGGACTTCGTGGATCACCTGGACAGGGTGGACCCTGTGGGTGAGTCAGGGGGCAGTGGGGCCAGCAGTGGGGGCCTCAGGGGGGTCAGTGGCGGGGAGTGAGGGAAAGGTCGGGGGTGGGGGGAGTTGGGAAAGGGGGGGGGAGTGGCAGGGTGGAGTTAGGGAAAGATGGGGGTGGCAGGGGGAGCCAGGGAAAGGCGGGAGTCCGAGGGGGGGGGAGCCGGGGAAAGGCGGGGGGCCGAGGGGGGGGTCGCAGGGGAAAGGGGGGGGAGCCGGGGAGAGGGGGGGGCCAAGGGGGGGGTCGCTGGGGAAAGGCGGGGGGCCGAGGGGGGGGGTCGCTGGGGAAGGGTGGGTGGCCGAGCGGGGGGGAGCCAGGGAAAGGCGGGGGGCCGAGGGGGGGGTCGCAGGGGAAAGGCGGGGGGCCGAGGGGGGGGAGCCGGGGAAAGGCGGGGGGCCGAGGGGGGGGAGCCGGGGAGAGGGGGGGCCGAGGTGGGGGTCGCCGGGGAAAGGCGGGGGGCCGAGGTGGGGCTCGCAGGGGAAAGGCGGGGGGCTGAGGGGGGGGTCGCAGGGGAAAGGCGGGGGGCCGAGGGGGGGGGAGCCGGGGAAAGGCGGGGGGCCGAGGGGGGGTCGCCGGGGAGAGGGGGGGGGCTCGAGTCAGGGCCGTCTCTCACCCCCCATGCCCCCGCAGACGGCGTGGTGCTGGTGGACCCGGAGTACCTGAAAGATCGGAAAGGTGAGAGCCGTGGGGGGTGGGGGGAGTCCAGGCTCTGCCCCCAACTCTGTCAGTCATGCAGAGGCGGAGCTAGTGGGGGACAGGAGTGAGTGTCCAGGCCCCGCCCTGGGGGGGGGGCGTCGGTGCCGGGCAAGGGGCGGGGGAACATCCTTGGGAGGCGGGGCCAGTTGAGGGGTGTGGTCACAGGTGGGCGGGGCCAGGAAAGGCCACGCCCCGACCCTGCCCGCCCCGTCCCCTGCAGTTTTCGTGACTCTGACCTGCGCCTTCCGCTACGGGCGGGAGGACCTGGACGTGCTGGGCCTCTCCTTCCGCAAGGACCTCTTCGCCGCCACCTGCCAGGCCGTGCCGCCCCTGCCCGAGGGGCACCGGCCCCCCACCCGCCTGCAGGAGCGCCTGCTGCGCAAGCTGGGGCCCCACGCCCACCCCTTCGCCTTCACGGTGAGACGGGCCCCCCGAGTCCCCCCAGGGACCCCAGAACCCCTCCCCCGGGGCCCCCACGCCCACCCCTTCGCCTTCCCGGTGAGACGGGACCCCAGAACCCCCCCAGGGACCCCCACGCCCACCCCTTCGCCTTCACGGTGAGACGGGCCCCCCGAGTCCCCCCAGGGACCCCAGAACCCCTCCCCCGGGGCCCCCACGCCCACCCCTTCGCCTTCCCGGTGAGACGGGCCCCCCGAGTCCCCCCAGGCACCCCAGAACCCCTCCCCCGGGGCCCCCACGCCCACCCCTTTGCCTTCACGGTGAGACAGGACCCCAGAACCCCCCCAGGGACCCCAGAACCCCTCCCCTGGGGCCCCCACGCCCACCCCTTCGCCTTCCCGGTGAGACGGGCCCCCTGAAACCCCCCAGGGACCCCAGAACCCCTCCCCCGGGGCCCCCACGCCCACCCCTTCGCCTTCACGGTGAGACGGGCCCCCCGAGTCCCCCCAGGGACCCCAGAACCCCTCCCCTGGGGCCCCCACGCCCACCCCTTCGCCTTCACGGTGAGACGGGCCCCCTGAAACCCCCCAGGTACCCCAGAACCCCTCCCCCGGGGCCCCCACGCCCACCCCTTCGCCTTCCCGGTGAGACGGGCCCCCCGAGTCCCCCCAGGGACCCCAGAACCCCTCCCCCGGGGCCCCCACGCCCACCCCTTCGCCTTCCCGGTGAGACGGGCCCCCCGAGTCCCCCCAGGGACCCCAGAACCCCTCCCCCGGGGCCCCCACGCCCACCCCTTCGCCTTCACAGTGAGACGGACCCCCCGAGTCCCCCCAGGGACCCCAGAACCCCTCCCCCGGGGCCCCCACGCCCACCCCTTCGCCTTCCCTGTGAGACAGGCCCCCTGAAACCCCCCAGGGACCCCAGAACCCCTCCCCCGGGGCCCCCACGCCCACCCCTTTGCCTTCACAGTGAGACGGACCCCCCGAGTCCCCCCAGGGACCCCAGAACCCCTCACCCAGGGCCCCCACGCCCACCCCTTCGCCTTCACGGTAAGGCAGGCCCCCCGAGTCCCCCCAGGGACCCCAGAACCCCTCACCCAGGGCCCCCACGCCCACCCCTTCGCCTTCACGGTAAGGCAGGCCCCCCGAGTCCCCCCAGGGACCCCGGAACCCCTCCCCCGGGGCCCCCACGCCCACCCCTTCGCCTTCACGGTGAGACGGGCCCCCTGAAACCCCCTGGGGAGCCAGAACCTCCCCCGGCACCCCACAACCCCCAGGGCCCCCCCCAGGGCTCCCATTCCCACCCCTTCACTTTCACATTGAGATGGGCCCCCCAGAACCCCCCGGGTCCCCCCCGCTCACCCCTTCGCCTTTGCAGTGAGATGGGACCCCAAACCCTTAGAGTCCCTCTGAAATCCCAGAGCCCCCCAGGATCCCCAAAAGCCTCCAGAGCAATCTAGGCCTCTTGACTCTTCTTCATCTTGGCGGCGACACAATTCCCTGCACCCCAACCCCAACACCCCATTGGCGGGGTCTGAGTCCTATTAACTTTCCCGTTGTCTCAGATCCCCCAGAACCTGCCCTGCTCCGTCACACTGCAACCCGGCCCTGAGGACACCGGCAAGGTACGGACAGGGCTGTGGAGCAGGAGTGAGGGAACTGGCAGGGCTGGGGGATGCAGGGGCTGTGGGGCAGGAGTGAGGGAACCGGCAGGGCTGGGGGATGCAGGGGCTGTGGGGTGGGAGTGAGGGGACCAGCAGGGCCGGGGGATGCAGCGGCTGTGGGGTGGGAGTGAGGGGACCGGCAGGGCCGGGGGATGCAGGGGCTGTGGGGCGGGAGCGAGGGGACTGGCAGGGCTGGGGCATGCAGGAGCCGTGGGGCAGGAGTGAGGGGACCGGCAGGGCCGGGGGATGCAGCGGCTGTGGGGCGGGAGTGAGGGGGACCGGCAGGGCTGGGGGTGTAGGGGCTGTGGGGGTGGGAGTGAGGGGACCGGCAGGACTGGGGGTGCAGGGGCTGTAGGGCGGGAGTGAGGGGACCGGCAGGGCTGGGGGGTGCAGGGGCTGGGGGGTTAGGAGCGAGGGGACCGGCAGGGCTGGGGGATGCAGGGGCTGTGGGTTAGGAGCGAGGGGACCGGCAGGGCTGGGGGATGCAGGGGCTGTGGGGCGGGAGTGAGGGGGACCGGCAGGGCTGGGGGTGTAGGGGCTGTGGGGGTGGGAGTGAGGGGACCGGCAGGACTGGGGGTGCAGGGGCTGTAGGGCGGGAGTGAGGGGACCGGCAGGGCTGGGGGTGCAGGGGCTGTAGGGCGGGAGTGAGGGGACCGGCAGGGCTGGGGGGTGCAGGGGCTGGGGGGTTAGGAGCGAGGGGACCGGCAGGGCTGGGGGATGCAGGGGCTGTGGGTTAGGAGCGAGGGGACCGGCAGGGCTGGGGGATGCAGGGGCTGTGGGGCGGGAGTGAGGGGACCGGCAGGGCTGGGGGATGCAGGGGCTTTGGGGTTAGGAGTGAGGGGACCGGCAGGACTGGGGGATGCAGGGGCTGTGGGGGTGGGAGTGAGGGGACCGGCAGGAATGGGGGTGCAGGGGCTGTGGGGCGGGAGTGAGGGGACCGGCAGGACTGGGGGGTGCAGGGGCTGTGGGGTTAGGAGTGAGGGGACCGGCAGGGCTGGGGGATGCAGGGGCTGTGGGTTAGGAGTGAGGGGACTGGCAGGACTGGGGGGTGCAGGGGCTGTGGGTTAGGAGTGAGGGGACCGGCAGGGCTGGGGGATGCAGGGGCTGTGGGGGTGGGAGTGAGGGGACCGGCAGGGCTGGGGGATGCAGGGGCTGTGGGGCGGGAGTGAGGGGACCGGCAGGGCTGGGGGATGCAGGGGCTGTGGGGGTGGGAGTGAGGGGACCGGCAGGGCTGGGGGATGCAGGGGCTGTGGGGGTGGGAGTGAGGGGACCGGCAGGGCTGGGGGATGCAGGGGTTGTGGGGTGGGAGTGAGGGGACCGGCAGGGCTGGGGGGTGCAGGGGCTGTGGGGCGGGAGTGAGGGGACCGGCAGGGCTGGGGGATGCAGGGGCTGTGGGGCGGGAGCGAGGGGACCGGCAGGGCTGGGGGATGCAGGGGCTGTGGGGCGGGAGTGAGGGGACCGGCAGGGCTGGGGGATGCAGGGGCTGTGGGGGTGGGAGTGAGGGGCACTGAGCTAACAATTTCTTTTTCTCACTCTCAGGCCTGTGGGGTCGATTATGAGATCCGAGCTTTTTGTGCCAAATCGTTGGAAGAAAAAATTCACAAAAGGTACTAAAGCCCCAGTGTAGCGACTGTGAACCCCCCCACTGCCCTCCCAGTGCCAGGGAGAGAACCCAGGAGTCCTGGCTCCCACCCCCTCCTCTAACCACCAGCCCCCACTGCCCTCCCAGCGCCGGGGAGAGAACCCAGGAGTCCTGGCTCCCACCCCCTCCTCTAACCACCAGCCCCCACTGCCCTCCCAGCGCTGGGGAGAGAACCCAGGAGTCCTGGCTCCCGGCCCCCTGCTCTGACCACCAGCCCCCACTGCCCTCCCAGCGCTGGGGAGAGAACCCAGGAGTCCTGGCTCCCGGCCCCCTGCTCTGACCACCAGCCCCCACTGCCCTCCCAGCGCCGGGGAGAGAACCCAGGAGTCCTGGCTCCCACCCCTGCTCTGACCACCAGACCCCACTGCCCTCCCAGCGCCGGGGAGAGAACCCAGGAGTCCTGGCTCCCGGCCCCCTGCTCTGACCACCAGCCCCCACTGCCCTCCCAGTGCTGGGGAGAGACCCCAGGAGTCCTGGTTCCCGGCCCCTGCTCTGACCACCAGCCCCCACTGCCCTCCCAGTGCTGGGGAGAGACCCCAGGAGTCCTGGCTCCCGCCCCCGCTCTAACCACCAGCCCCCACTGCCCTCCCAGCGCCGGGGAGAGAACCCAGGAGTCCTGGCTCCCGGCCCCCTGCTCTGACCACCAGCCCCCACTGCCCTCCCAGTGCTGGGGAGAGACCCCAGGAGTCCTGGTTCCCGGCCCCTGCTCTGACCACCAGCCCCCACTGCCCTCCCAGTGCTGGGGAGAGAACCCAGGAGTCCTGGCTCCCGGCCCCCTGCTCTGACCACCAGCCCCCACTGCCCTCCCAGTGCTGGGGAGAGACCCCAGGAGTCCTGGTTCCCGGCCCCTGCTCTGACCACCAGCCCCCACTGCCCTCCCAGTGCTGGGGAGAGACCCCAGGAGTCCTGGTTCCCGGCCCCTGCTCTGACCACCAGCCCCCACTGCCCTCCCAGTGCTGGGGAGAGAACCCAGGAGTCCTGGCTCCCGGCCCCCTGCTCTGACCACCAGCCCCCACTGCCCTCCCAGTGCTGGGGAGAGACCCCAGGAGTCCTGGCTCCCGCCCCCGCTCTAACCACCAGCCCCCACTGCCCTCCCAGCGCCGGGGAGAGAACCCAGGAGTCCTGGCTCCCACCCTCTGCTCTAACCACCAGCCACCACTGCCCTCCCAGCGCCAGGGAGAGAACCCAGGAGTTCTGGCTCCCGGCCCCCTGCTCTGACCACCAGCCCCCACTGCCCTCCCAGCGCTGGGGAGAGAACCCAGGAGTCCTGGCTCCCGGCCCCCTGCTCTGACCACCAGCCCCCACTGCCCTCCCAGCGCCGGGGAGAGAACCCAGGAGTCCTGGCTCCCACCCCCTGCTCTAACCACCAGCCCCCACTGCCCTCCCAGCGCTGGGGAGAGAACCCAGGAGTCCTGGCTCCCGGCCCCCTGCTCTGACCACCAGCCCCCACTGCCCTCCCAGCGCTGGGGAGAGAACCCAGGAGTCCTGGCTCCCAGCCCCCTGCTGTACCCACCAGCCCCCACTGCCGTCCCAGCGCTGGGGAGAGAACCCAGGTGTCCGGGATCTGACCCCTGCCCCCGCAGGAACTCGGTCCGGCTGGTAATCCGGAAGGTGCAGTACGCCCCCGAGACGCCCGGCCCCCAGCCCATGGCCGAGACCACCCGGCACTTCCTGATGTCCGACCGCTCCCTGCACCTGGAGGCCTCGCTGGACAAGGAGGTGGGGCTGGGGCTGGGCCTGGGCGGGGGGGGGGGGCACTGGAGCTGGGGGCCTGGTCTGACCCCTGCCTGTGCCCCCCAGCTGTACTACCACGGGGAGCCCCTCAGCATCAACGTGCACGTCACCAACAACTCCAGCAAGACGGTCAAGAAAATTAAAGTCTCAGGTGCGTGGGATGCACTGGGCGGGTGGGGGCAGCTGGAACTCGGGGGGCGGTGCAGACAGACGGGGGGGCGGTTGGTACCGGGGGGGGGCGGCTGGTGCTGGGGGGCAGCGCAGACAGAGTGGGGGGGGGCGGCTGGAACTGGGGGGGCGGCTGGTGCTGGGGGGCAGCGCAGACAGACGGGGTCGGGCGGCTGGTGCCGGGGGGGCGGCTGGTGCTGGGGGGCAGCGCAGACAGAGCGGGGGGGGGGCGGTTGGTACCGGGGGGGGCGGCTGGTGCTGGGGGGCCGCGCAGACAGACGGGGTCGGGCGGCTGGTGCCGGGGGGGCGGCTGGTGCTGGGGGGCAGCGCAGACAGACGGGGTCACGCGGCTGGTTCTGGGGGGTGGCGCAGACAGATGGGGACGGGCGGCTGGTGCCGGGGGACGGCTGGTTCCGGGGGGTGGCGCAGACAGAGCAGTGGGGGAGCGGCTGGTGCCGGGGGGCGGCTGGTTCTGGGGGGTGGCACAGACAGAGCAGTGGGGGGGCGGCTGGTTCTGGGGGGGCGGCGCAGACAGATGGGGACGGGCGGCTGGTGCCGGGGGACGGCTGGTTCCGGGGGGTGGCGCAGACAGAGCAGTGGGGGAGCGGCTGGTGCCGGGGGGCGGCTGGTTCTGGGGGGTGGCACAGACAGAGCAGTGGGGGGGCGGCTGGTGCCGGGGGGTGGCTGGTTCTGGGGGGTGGCGCAGACAGAGCAGTGGGGGGGCGGCTGGTGTCGGGGGGCGGCTGGTTCTGGGGGGTGGCGCAGACAGAGGAGTGGGGGGAGCGGCTGGTGCCGGGGGGTGGCTGGTTCTGGGGGGTGGCGCAGACAGAGCAGTGGGGGGGCGGCTGGTGTCGGGGGGCGGCTGGTTCTGGGGGGTGGCGCAGACAGAGCAGTGGGGGGGCGGCTGGTGCCGGGGGGTGGCTGGTTCTGGGGGGTGGCGCAGACAGAGCAGTGGGGGGGCGGCTGGTGTCGGGGGGCGGCTGGTTCTGGGGGGTGGCGCAGACAGAGGAGTGGGGGGAGCGGCTGGTGCCGGGGGGTGGCTGGTTCTGGGGGGTGGCGCAGACAGAGCAGTTGGGGGGCGGCTGGTGCTGGGGGGTGGCGCAGACAGAGCAGTGGGGGAGCGGCTGGTGCCGGGGGGCGGCTGGTGCTGGGGGGTGGCGCAGACAGAGCAGTGGGGGAGCGGCTGGTGCCGGGGGGCGGCTGGTGCTGGGGGGTGGCGCAGACAGAGCAGTGCGGGGGCGGCTGGTGCCGGGGGGTGGCTGGTTCTGGGGGGTGGCGCAGACAGAGCAGTGGGGGGGCGGCTGGTTTCGGGGGGTGGCTGGTTCTGGGGGGGCGGCGCAGACAGAGGAGTGGGGGGGCGGCTGGTGCCGGGGGGCGGCTGGTTCTGGGGGGGCGGCGCAGACAGAGGAGTGGGGGGGTGGCTGGTGCCGGGGGGCGGCTGGTTCTGGGGGGTGGCGCAGACAGAGGAGTGGGGGGGCGGCTGGTGCCGGGGGGCGGCTGGTTCTGGGGGGGCGGCGCAGACAGAGGAGTGGGGGGGCGGCTGGTGCCGGGGGGTGGCTGGTTCTGGGGGGGCGGCGCAGACAGAGCAGTGGGGGGGCGGCTGGTTCTGGGGGGGCGGCGCAGACAGAGCAGTGGGGGGGCGGCTGGTTCTGGGGGGGCGGCTGGTGCCGGGGGGCGGCTGGTTCTGGGGGGGCGGCGCAGACGGACGGGGACGGGCGGCTGGTGCCGGGGGACGGCTGGTTCCGGGGGGTGGTGTGGACAGACCAGGCAGCGGCCGCCCAGGGCAGCCCCAGAGAACACCCCCCAGGGCAGACGGTGGCGGGGGGGGTGAGTCACACCGGGGGGCTCCCAGCCCCCCCACATCTGACCCCTTCCCCGCAGTGCGGCAGTACGCGGACATCTGTCTCTTCAGCACCGCCCAGTACAAATGTCCTGTGGCACAGACGGAGCAGGAGTGAGTCGACCCCCTAAACCGCCCCCCCAACAGCCCGGGGGAGATTTCCAGCCCCCCATCAGTGGGGGGAGCCCTGGGCGGAGGGCTGTGTCTGGGAGGGTCCTGGGGAGACGCCCGGGGGGTCCCCGGCTGGGGTGCACCGGGGGTGTGGGGCTCGGGGTACGGGGGAAATGGGGTTCACGTGGGCCAGGGCTGGGCAGACTGAGGGGTACGTAGAGACCCCTGGCAGGGGTGGGGGCCCCTGCTCACCCCCCACTCCCTCTCTGTCCCCAGCGACCAGGTCTCGCCCAGCTCCACCTTCTGCAAGGTGTACACGCTCACCCCACTGCTGGCCCACAACCGCGAGAAGCGCGGCCTGGCCTTGGACGGCAAACTCAAGCACGAGGACACCAACCTGGCCTCCAGCACCATGTGAGCACCGCCCCGTCCCGCCCCAGAGCTGGGCGCATCTCGGCGCCGGGTGCCTGCGTCCCTGGCCGCCTTGACACCGGGTCCCCGTGTCGCCAGCCGTCCCGCCCCAGAGCTGGGCGCATCTCGGCGCCGGGTGCCTGCGTCCCTGGCCGCCTTGACACCGGGTCCCCGTGTCGCCAGCCGTCCCGCCCCAGAGCTGGGCGCATCTCGGCGCCGGGTGCCTGCGTCCCTGGCCGCCTTGACACCGGGTCCCCGTGTCGCCAGCCGTCCCGCCCCAGAGCTGGGCGCATCTCGGCGCCGGGTCCCTGTGTCCCTGGCCGCCTTGACACCGGGTCCCCGTGTCGCCAGCCGTCCCGCCCCAGAGCTGGGCGCATCTCGGCGCCGGGTGCCTGCATCCCTGGCCGCCTTGACATCGGGTCCCCGTGTCGCCAGCCGTCCCGCCCCAGAGCTGGGCGCATCTCGGCGCTGGGTCCCTGTGTCCCTGGCCGCCTTGACACCGGGTCCCCGCGTCGCCAGCCGTCCCGCCCCAGAGCTGGGCGCATCTCGGGGCTGGGTCCCCGCATCCCCGGCCGCGCCCCCCCCCCCCCCCCCCCCCAAGAGCTGGGCACATCTCGGCGCCGGGTCCCCGTGTCGCCAGCCGTCCCGCCCCAGAGCTGGGCGCATCTCGGGGCCGGGTCCCCACATCCCGGCCGCCAGCCGTCCCGCCCCAGAGCTGGGCGCATCTCGGGGCTGGGTCCCCGCATCCCCAGCCGCGCCCCCCCCCCCCCAAGAGCTGGGTGCATCTCGGCACCGGGTCCCCGTGTCGCCAGCCGCCCCGCCCCAGAGGTGGGCGCATCTCGGCGCTGGGTCCCTGCGTCCCTGGCCGCCTTGACACCGGGTCCCCGCGTCACCAGCCGTCCCGCCCCAGAGCTGGGCGCATCTCGGCGCCGGGTCCCTGTGTCCCTGGCCGCCTTGACACTGGGTCCCCGCGTCACCAGCCGTCCCGCCCCAGAGCTGGGCGCATCTCGGCGCCGGGTGCCTGCGTCCCTGGCCGCCTTGACACCGGGTCCCCGTGTCGCCAGCCGTCCCGCCCCAGAGCTGGGCACGTCTCAGTGAGGAGTCCCCGCATCCCCGGCTGCCCCGCCCCAGAGGTGGGCGCATCTCAGTCGGGCGAGGGGTCCCCGCGCCCCCGGCCGCCCCGCCGCAGAGGTGGGCGCATCTCAGTCGGGCGAGGGGTCCCTGCGCCCCCGGCTGCCCCGCCCCAGAGGTGGGCGCCTCCTGACTCTGGGTTGCGTTTCAGAGTGAAGGAGGGGGCGAACAAGGAGGTGCTGGGGATCCTGGTCTCGTACCGCGTGAAGGTGAAGCTGGTTGTGTCCCGGGGCGGGTAAGTCTCTGGTCCTGTTACCCCCCAGCTCTGTCCCTCTCGGCCTCCTGCTCACTGTGGGCTGTGATCTCCTGCCCCCCAGGGACGTGTCTGTGGAGCTCCCCTTCGTGCTAATGCACCCGAAGCCCCCCGAGCCGTTTGCACCGTCAAAGCCACAGTTAGGTAAGGGGTAAACAGCCCATTTAACTATCCCGCCCCGCCCCAGAGGTGGGCGCATCTCAGCGCTGGGCAAGGGGTCCCCTTGTCACTGGTCGCCCTGCCCCAGAGGTGGGCGCATCTCAGTGCCGAGCGAGAGGTCCCTGTGTCACTGGCCGCCCTGCCCCAGAGGTGGGCGCATCTCAGCGCCGGGCGAGAGGTCCCTGTGTCACTGGCCGCCCTGCCCCAGAGGTGGGCGCATCTCGGCGCTGGGTGAGGGGTCCCCACGTCACTGGCCGCCCCGCCCCAGAGCTGGGTGCGTCTCAGTGCCGGGTGAGGGGTCCCCGTGTTATTGGCCGCCCTGTCCCAGAGGTGGGCGCATCTCAGCGCCGGGCAAGGGGTCCCCTTGTCACTGGTCGCCCTGCCCCAGAGGTGGGCGCATCTCAGTGCCAGGCGAGAGGTCCCTGTGTCACTGGCCGCCCTGCCCCAGAGGTGGGCGCATCTCAGTGCCAGGCGAGAGGTCCCTGTGTCACTGGCCGCCCTGCCCCAGAGGTGGGCGCATCTCAGCGCCGGGCAAGGGGTCTCCTTGTCACTGGTTGCCCTGCCCCAGAGGTGGGCGCATCTCAGTGCCAGGCGAGAGGTCCCTGTGTCACTGGCCGCCCTGCCCCAGAGGTGGGCGCATCTCAGTGCCGGGCAAGGGGTCTCCTTGTCACTGGTTGCCCTGCCCCAGAGGTGGGCGCATCTCAGTGCCAGGCGAGAGGTCCCTGTGTCACTGGCCGCCCCGCCCCAGAGCTGGGTGCGTCTCAGCGCCGGGTGAGGGGTCCCCTTGTCACTGGTCGCCCTGCCCCAGAGGTGGGCGCATCTCAGCGCCGGGCAAGGGGTCTCCTTGTCACTGGCCGCCCTGCCCCAGAGGTGGGTGTATCTCAGCGCCGGGCAAGGGGTCTCCTTGTCACTGGCCGCCCTGCCCCAGAGGTGGGCGCATCTCAGTGCCGGGCGAGAGGTCCCTGTGTCACTGGTCGCCCCGCCCCAGAGGTGGGTGCATCTCAGTGCCAGGCGAGAGGTCCCTGTGTCACTGGCCGCCCTGCCCCAGAGGTGGGCGCATCTCAGTGCCAGGCGAGAGGTCCCTGTGTCACCAGCCGCCCCGCCCCAGAAGTGGGCGCATCTCTCGCCAGGCACTGAGGTCCCTGTGTCACCAGCCGCCCCGCCCCAGAAGTGGGCGCATCTCGGCGCCGTGCCTGGCGGGAGAATAATGCTCTTTTCTCTCCCCTAGTTGTTCCCGAGACAGACGCCCCTGTGGACACAAACCTCATTGAATTTGAGCCTCAGTAAGAGCTCCCCCATTCCCTGGGGGCCTGGGGGGAGGGATTTGGGCCCTGCACCCGGGGTGGGGGAAGGGGGGCTCAGCCACCAAGTGGCTTAATGGAGTCTTGGGGGGAGTGGGGCAGACTCGGCTTGTTACTCGGCTGCCCCCATCAACAGGCTGTGAGGTACAGCGCCTCCCTGCTCCCTGCTGAGAGTCAGGGCCGGCTCCAGGTGGGACTGAGCCCAGCCCTGTGGGTCTCTCCCTGGGGGGGCCAGGGTGGAGTCCACCCCACACAGGCTGGTGGGAGGGAGGGGAGCTGGCACCACCCTCACCCCCCATCCGTTCCCCCCCACCCCAGCTATGGGCAGGACGACGACATTGTCTTCGAGGACTTTGCCCGTCTGCGGCTCAAGGGAGTCAAGGACGACAAGGACGACGACCGTTTCTGAGGGGAGGGGGCGACTGTCCGTCCCCGTCCCCCCCCGCTTCTCCCTTGCCTGTGCCAGGGTGGGGCGTGCAGGGCATTTTAACCGTGTCTGTCTGGCCTTTTTAACGCTGCCCCCCCAGTGCTGGGGCACCCCGACCCCCAGTTCACTTCTCTGGGGGGGCCCCTGGAAACAGGAGTCTGTCTTAGTAATGTCACGGGGGGGCCATCAGCTTCTCTCCCCCACCCCGAAGATTTTAATCCTGCTGAGCTCTGTAGGGGGCACAGCTCAGCTCCCCCCCAGGCCCCCCCCCCCAAGAAGCACTGGACTCCCCCTCCCCCAGGGGTTATTGCTGCTTGAAGGCCTGTTCTCTCTTCCTGGCTGGCTGGATTTTTAACTGGGGGGGGGAACCCTCCTCTTCTCTCCCCCCCCCCCCCGCCCCCACAGTTCTGCCCCAGCCCTGGGCTTGCTGCTGGGGGGAGAACCTGGCAGCATCTGCTATCCAGCCATGGGGTGGGATTGTGGGGGGCTAGGATGCTGCAGCCATGTGGGATTGGGGGGTGGGGCACAGAAATAAAGAAAATATCAACTCATTCCTGGTGTGAGAGGGGCTTCCTCAGGGCAGATCAGCTGTTCTACTTCATGGCCTCAGAGCCAGCTGCCCTGCCCCAGAGGTGGGCGCATCTCAGTGCTAAGCAAGGGGTCCCAGTGTCACCAGCCACCCCGCCCCAGAGGTGGGCGCATCTCAGTGCTAAGCAAGGGGTCCCAGTGTCACCGGCCACCCCGCCCCAGAGGTGGACGCATCTCAGTGCTAAGCAAGGGGTCCCTGGGTCACCCGCTGCCCCGCCCCAGAGGTAGGCGCATCTCAGCGCCAGGCAAGGGCTCCCTCTGTCAGCAGCTGCCCCGCCCCAGAGGTGGGCGCATCTTGGGGTTGGCCGGGGGTCCCTGGGTCACCTGCTGCCCCGCCCCAGAGGTGGGCGCATCTCAGCGCCAGGCAAGGGCTCCCTCTGTCAGCGGCTGCCCCGCCCCAGAGGTGGGTGCATCTTGGGGGCAGGCAAGGGGTCCCTGTGGCACCGGCTGCCCCACCCCAGAGGTGGGCACATCTCAGCCCCAACATCCCCTGTAATGTCCATAAGGTCAGTGTTGGAGGACTGCCTGACCATAGAGCACAGCTACGGCGGCTAGACCAGAGTGCGGGCCAGTAGGGGTTCATGTCTGCAGCCTGGAGGACGTGGGAGACACTCTAGTCTCCCTCTCTATGGCAAGGCATCTGGAGCTCCCCCACCCCACCATAGAGAGGAAGGTGCGGTTTCCCTTGGGCTTAGAGAGTCTGCCAGCTGCCATAGAGCCCAGCTCTGGGGCAAGAGCAGCACTCAGCAGGGCCACTCTTGCTCCAGCTCTATGGTCATGGATGACTTCAGTTACCAGCCAGCATTTTCGCCACAAAGTTGATGTGTATTCAAATATGCAGATCAGCATCCCCCTCTATTTGCATACACCAGCCAGTTTTCCATCCCCTGCTCAGGCAGACGGAGCAGCTGCAGCCCACCGCCCCCCCCTTCTTCACAATGGGGGTCACTTGACTGCCCCTAACTTAGGGGGCAGTAGGCTTGGGCTGCGCTGTGGGTCCAGGTGCTGGTTCTGCAACAAGAAATGGGGGGGGCTGTTAGAGGGACAGTGTGGGGGGGGCTCTGCATAGGGCCAGGGGTGCAGGGACATGCCCTGGTCTGACACCCCCACAGCCTCACACTTACCTCCCCCCTCAGTGGGCGTCTCCACTTCTCTGCCTGGGGTTGGGACCCACCCCTGGCTGGCGGGGCAGGGGAAACGGACAATAGCATGAGAGACGTTTGGATCCCACCCCTCACCAGGAGAGAACCCAGGAGTCCTAGCTCCCACCCCCTGCTCTAACCACCAGCCCCCACTGCCCTCCCAGCACCGGGGAGAGAACCCCGGAGTCCTGGCTCCCACAACCTGCTCCAGCCACCACTGCCCTCCCAGCGCCGGGGAGAGAACCCAGGAGTCCTGGCTCCCACCCCCTGCTCTAACCACCAGCCCCCACTGCCCCCCAGCGCCGGGGAGAGAACCCAGGAGTCCTGGCTCCCGCCCCCTGCTCTAACCACCAGACCCCACTGCCCTCCCAGCGCCAGGGAGAGAACCCAGGAGTCCTGGCTCCCGCCCCCTGCTCTAAACCACCAGCCCCCACTGCCCTCCCAGCGCCAGGGAGAGAACCCAGGAGTCCTGGCTCCCACCCCTGCTCTAACCACCAGCCCCCACTGCCCTCCCAGCGCCAGGGGGAGAACCCAGGAGTCCTGGCTCCCACCCCTGCTCTAACCACCAGCCCCCACTGCCCTCCCAGCGCCGGGGAGAGAACCCAGGAGTCCTGGCTCCCGGCCCCCTGCTCTAACCACCAGCCCCCACTGCCCTCCCAGCGCCGGGGAGAGAACCCAGGAGTCCTGGCTCCCGGCCCCCTGCTCTAACCACCAGCCCCCACTGCCCTCCCAGCGCCGGGGAGAGAACCCAGGAGTCCTGGCTCCCGGCCCCCTGCTCTAACCACCAGCCCCCACTGCCCTCCCAGCGCCAGGGAGAGAACCCAGGAGTCCTGGCTCCCGGCCCTGCTCTAACCACCAGCCCCCACTGCCCTCCCAGCGCCGGGGAGAGAACCCAGGAGTCCTGGCTCCCGGCCCCCTGCTCTAACCACCAGCCCCCACTGCCCTCCCAGCGCCGGGGAGAGAACCCAGGAGTCCTGGCTCCCACCCCCGTAACCACTAAAGCCCCCATTCCATCTCACCAGCTCCTCACAGGACCGGTCACAGCTGCTTTCACTGGCTGCCAACTCAGCTCCTGGCTCGGAGGCAGACCTGGGTGGGGGATGGGTGTTACTTTGGGGGGGGTCACCCTCACCCCTGCTGCAGCTGCCTCTGGGGCGGTGTGCCCCCAGCAGAGCTGAGCACAGTGGGGGGGCAGAGTGGGGGCATGGGGCAGAACACGGCAGCAGCTGGGGTAAGGTGGGATATCGGGCTCACGGGGGCAGTGTGCTGGTCCCCAGGAATTTGGGGGTATATAGGGAGCTGGGGGACACCCCAGCATTTGGGGCAGAGAGGAAGGGGACTGGCCCCCAGCAGAGTGAGGGGATGGGGGTTCTGGGGCTCACAGGGGCAGTCCTCTGACCCCCTAGAATGTGGGGGGATGGAGCAGGCTGGGGGGACACCCCAGGATGGGGGGCATGCAGGGATGCGGCATCTGGGGTTCACAGGGGCAGTGCTCCGGCCTCCTGGAATGTGGGGGGTTACGGGGGGGCTGGGGGGCACAGGAGGCAGGGGACTGGCCCCCAGCAGGATGGGGGAACACAGGGAATGGGGGGACATCCGGGGGTCCGGCGATCACCCCCACGGCAGGGCCGCCAACGGGGGCATTACCCAGCCTCAGCCGCCAGCTGCAGCCTCTCCAGCTTCCGCTGCAGCCGGACCACATGGCGCTGGTACCTGGGGGCAGAGAGGCAGGTTGGGGGTGGGGCCGGCCGGGGGGCAGGGCCCCCCTTGTCCCAGCGGGGGTTCGGCGGGGGGAGGGGCGCTCACCTCTCCTCCCGGGCGTTGGCCTCGTTCAGGCGTTCGGCCTCCAGCCGCTTCTCCTGCACCCAGCGGGTCTCCAGGGCCTCCCGGGCCCCCAGGGCCGCCCCCAGGGCCACCCCCAGGGCCCCGGCCTCCTGCCGCTGCGCCCCCAGCTCCGCGTGCAGCTCCTGGCAGCGCCCCGTCAGCACCGCCAGCTCCCGGGCACAGCGCCCCGCCCTGCGTCCCACAGCCGCCGCCCAAGGGTCAGCGCCCGCCAGGACCCCCATGCGGGGGGCCCCGCAGGGCGCTGGGGGGGTGCGGGCCCCCAGAGGGGAACTCGTGGGGCCGTGGGGGGTCAGGGCAGCCTAGGGGTGGGGAACCACAGAGGGGAAGTTGGGAGGCCCCAGAGGGCTGGGGAGGGGGGTACGGGGGGTCAGGGCAGCCTGGGGGACGGGCGACCCCAGAGGAGAAGTTGAGACACCCCAGAGTGCTGTGGAGGGGGGCACTGGGGGTCAGGGCAGCCTGGGGGATGGGGGACCCCCGAAGGTAAGTCAGGGGACCCCAGAGGGCTGTGGGGGGGGGCAGTGGGGGTCAGGGCAGCCTGGGGGATGGGGGACCCCAGAGGGGACGTTGAGACACCCCAGAGTGCTGTGGAGGGGGGCACTGGGGGTCAGGGCAGCCTGGGGGATGGGGGACCCCCGAAGGTAAGTCAGGGGACCCCAGAGGGCTGTGGGGGGGCACTGGGGGACCTCAGGGACAATGGGCTCCCCTGAGGCCGTGGAGGACGGGGGCCCAGCAGGACTCTGGCAGCCGGGGGGGGCAGAGGGGTCTCACCTGGCCCGGTGCTCCCGACACTCGGCCTCGCAGCGGGTCAGGGCGTCGCTCAGGTGGGCCACGCGCTGGGCCAGCTGCAGGGCATCGGGGGGGGGGGGTGTCAGCGACAGAGGCCCTGCCCCCCACAGCCCCCCAGCCCCCAACTCACCTCGGCCTGAGCCCCCCGCAGCTCCGCCACCTCCACCACATGCTGCAGCCGCAGGGACACCAGCTCTGGGGCAGCGCTGGGGACACAGGCACGGGTGAGTCCTGCCCCACAGCGCCGCCGGTCCCCTCGCTCCCGCCCCCCAGCCCCTGCACCCCCCAGCCCTGCCAGTCCCCTCGCTCCCAACCCCACAGCCCCTGCATCCCCCAGCCCTGCCGGTCCCCTCACTCCCACCCCACAGCCCCTGCATCCCCCAGCCCTGCCGGTCCCCTCACTCCCACCCCACAGCCCCTGCATCCCCCAGCCCTGCCGGTCCCCTCACTCCTACCCCCACAGCCCCTGCATCCCCCAGCCCTGCCGGTCCCCTCGCTCCCGCCCCCACAGCCCCTGCATCCCCCAGCCCTGCCGGTCCCCTCGCTCCCACCCCACAGCCCCTGCATCCCCCAGCCCTGCCGGTCCCCTCACTCCCGCCCCACAGCCCCTGCATCCCCCCGCCCTGCCGGTCCCCTCGCTCCCACCCCCACAGCCCCTGCACCCCCCAGCCCTGCCGGTCCCCTCACTCCCGCCCCCACAGCCCCTGCATCCCCCAGCCCTGCCGGTCCCCTCACTCCCGCCCCCACAGCCCCTGCATCCCCCAGCCCTGCCGGTCCCCTCACTCCCGCCCCCACAGCCCCTGCATCCCCCAGCCCTGCCGGTCCCCTCAGTCCATCCCTGCAGCCCCTGCATCCCCCGGCCCTGGCGGTCCCCTCGCTCCCGCCCCACAGCCCCTGCACCCCCCGGCCCTGCCGGTCCCCTCACTCCCGCCCGCCCCACAGCCCCTGCATCCCCCAGCCCTGCCGGTCCCCTTGCTCCTGCCCTACAGCCCCACCCTCCTTTACCTTGATTCCTGGGATCCCAGCTCGGTCTGCAGGCTCTCAGCCACCAGCTGCTCCAGGACCCGGCGCTCCAAGAGCTTTTCATCTGCAGGACAAGCACAAAAAATTGGGAGGGGTTGGGAGCCAGGACTCCTGGGTTCTCTCCCCCGTGCTGGGAGGGCAGTGGGGGCTGGTGGTTAGAGCAGGGGGTGGGAGCCAGGACTCCTGGGTTCTCTCCCCGGTGCAGGGGGGGCAGTGAGGGCTGGTGGTTAGAGCAGGGGGCTGGGAGCCAGGACTCCTGGGTTCTCTCCCCGGCGCTGGGAGGGCAGTGGGGGCTGGTGGTTAGAGCAGGGGGCGGGAGCCAGGACTCCTGGGTTCTCTCCCCGGCGCTGGGAGGGCAGTGGGGGCTGGTGGTTAGAGCAGGGGGTGGGAGCCAGGACTCCTGGGTTCTCTCCCCGGCGCTGGGAGGGCAGTGGGGGCTGATGGTTAGAGCAGGGGGTGGGAGCCAGGACTCCTGGGTTCTCTCCCCAGCGCTGGGAGGGCAGTGGGGGCTGGTGGTTAGAGCAGGGGTGGGAGCCAGGACTCCTGGGTTCTCTCCCCAGCGCTGGGAGGGCAGTGGGGGCTGGTGGTTAGAGCAGGGGTGGGAGCCAGGACTCCTGGGTTCTCTCCCCAGCGCTGGGAGGGCAGTGGGGGCTGGTGGTTAGAGCAGGGGCCAGGAGCCAGGACTCCTGGGTTCCATTCAAGCTCCCCTGCAGGCCGCGCAGCTGCCCTATGACCCCTGCAGGGGACAGACCCTCCGCCGGAGCCCTGGGCCGTGAGCCGCCTGCTCCTCGCACGTCTCACCGGAGTCGCACGTCTCCTGCACCAGTGTGATCGTGCACAGGGGCCGTGGGTGTCGGAGGGGCTCTGGGAGGAGGCAGCATAGGAGGGGTGAGGGGCCTGGGGCTGTGGCCCCCTCACGCCCTGGCTGTTCACAAAGCCCCGCCCCCGGTTCAGGCCCCGCCCCCTGCTCCGCATCAGGCTCTACCACTCCAGCTGTGGCCCCGCCCCCGACTCAGGCCACACCTCTGCTCACAAGTGTGCAGCAGGCCCCGCCCCCCGGCTCAGGCCCCACCCCCTGGCCACAGCCCCGCCCCCGCTCACGGGTCTGCACTAGGCTCTGTCCCCATGCGTAGCCCGTGCTCACGGGTCAGCTCCAGGCCCCGCCCCCCAGCTCAGGGCCCCGCCCCCGGCACAGCTCAGATCCAGGCCCCGCCCCCGGCTGTAGCCCCGCCTCCGCTCGCGACTCTGCACCAGGCCCCGCCCCGCTCACAGCTCAGCTCCAAGCCCCGCCCCCACGCTCAAGCCCCGCCCCGGCACACGGCTCTGCAGCAAGCCCCGCCCCTCACTCAGGCCCCGCCCCCTCGCTCACGGCTCTGCACCAGGCCCCGCAGCCCCCGCGTCCCGCGCTCGCGCTGCGCCAGCTCCCGCCGCACGTGGCGCCGCCAGGCCGTGTCGGGCCCCGCCCCCTCCATGGCTTCCGGGAGCCGCACGGGCCGCCGGGATTTGTAGTGTCGGGCCGCCGGGGCGGGGCGGGGCGGGGCCCGGGTAGCGCATGCGCGGCGCCTGGCGGGGCCGCTTACGGCGGCCGCGCGGGGCCATGGCCACCTACAGCGTCGCCAACGAGCGGCTGCGCGTGCTGGAGGAGCTGGAGCGCGAGATCGGCGCCTCGCTGCAGAGCGCGGGTAGGGCCGGGGGCCGGGCCAGCTGCAGAGCGCGGGGCGGGCGGGGGCCGGGCCAGCGGCCGGGGGCGGGGCCGGGGCCGGCTGCAGAGCGCGGGCGGGGCGGGGATGGGGTGGGGCCAGCGGCCGGGGGCGGGGCTGGTTGCAGAGTGCAGGGCGGGGCCAGCGGCCGGGGGCGGGGCTGGTTGCAGAGCGCAGGGAGGGGCCAGCGGCCGGGGGCGGGGCTGGTTGCAGAGCGCAGGGAGGGGCCAGCGGCCGGGGGCGGGGCTGGTTGCAGAGTGCAGGGCGGGGCCAGCGGCCGGGGGCGGGGCCAGCGGCCGGGGGCGGGGCCGGCTGCAGAGCACGGGTGGGGCCAGCGGCCGGGGGCGGAGCTGGTTGCAGAGCGCAGGGAGGGGCCAGCGGCCGGGGGCGGGGCTGGTTGCAGAGCGCAGGGAGGGGCCAGCGGCCGGGGGCGGGGCTGGTTGCAGAGTGCAGGGCGGGGCCAGTGGCCGGGGGCGGGGCCAGCGGCTGGGGGCGGGGCTGGTTGCAGAGCGCAGGGCGGGGCCAGTGGCCGGGGGCGGGGCCAGCGGCCAGGGGCGGGGCCGGTTGCAGAGCGCAGGGCGGGGCCAGCGGCCGGGGGCGGGTCCGGCTGCAGAGCTCGGGGCGGGGTGGGGCCAGCGGCCGGCTGCAGGGGGTGGGTCCTATTCACGCGCACCCGTCAGGCAGAGCCACTGCAAGTGGGCGGGGCTTGCCGGGGGGCGGGGCTTTGAGGGCTGCACCGCCTCCTTTCTGCTGTTGGGAACCAGTAAGGGGCGGGGCCTGCTGGAGGGGGCGTGGCTCGTGGCAGGGGGCGGGGCCTGCAGTGGGGGGGAGGGGTGCGTGCTGTGGGTCGGGTCGGGAGGCGGGAGGGGGCGGCGGGGGCTGGGGGGCTCGGGGCGCCCCCCGACCTGAGCTGTCCCCCCGCCCCCCAGGGAACGTGATCCTGGAGCTGTCGAAGGAGAAGCCCAGCGAGCGGCTGCTGGAGCGCCAGGCGGCCCAGTTCAGCGCCTCCGTGCAGAAGGTGGAGTCCGAGCTCTCCGCCCAGATCCGCTACCTCACCCAGGCGAGTGGGCGGGGCTGGGGGCGGGGCCTGGGCGAGTGGGCGGGGCTGAGGTGGTGAGGTCGATGGAAGTGGGCGGGGCCTGGGCGAGTTGGAGATGCTGGGGGCGGGGCCTATGGAAGTGGGCGGGGCTGAAGGCGGGGGGGGGGGTCGTGTGGAAGTAGGCAGGGCCTGGGTGAGTGGGCGGGGTCCCCCAGGCTCACCCTCCCTGCTCTGCGCAGGTGGCCACGGGGCAGCCCCACGAGGGGTCCAGCTACGCGGCCCGCAAGGGCTGCCAGATGGCGCTGACCCGGGTGGACTACGCCCGCCTGAAGCTGGGGGAGCTGGCCCACACCTGCGAGCACATACTGGAGCAGTAGGGGCCGCCCCCCCCAAAACACGGCTGGAACACGCCAAGCACACACCAAGCACACGCCCAGGGCAGAGGAGAGGTGCCATTTGCCTGCTGGACGTGCCCGCGTGTGCCGACTGGCCTCCGACACACGGCCCTGTCCGGGCACGGCGGGGACACGCTCCCACACACATGACCGGCAGCGCCAGGCTCCGCCCACACCCATGGGGGGCAGCCCGGGGGGCGGGGAGCCTGGTTTCTTCTACTGCTGTGTTAAATAAAAGGGAAACCCCCAGGCTGAGACTCTCTCTCTCTCAGGGGGATACGAATGGCGTGGGGAGTGGGGTGCCCCAGCCTCTCCCAGTACCAGTTCCCAGTCCCCTGCCCCCCCCGCCTGGGAGTGGGGGTTCCCCGGGGGAGGGGGGTGTCACAGCCCCTGGCGGGGGAAGTTCCCCTTTCCAGACCTGCCCCCCTTTGCCCCCCCCCCGCAGGAACGACCCACACTGGGGCTGAGTCCCCCAACGGGTTTTATTCAGTGCAGAGAGCGGCCCCGGCCGGTGCTGCAGGTTAGGCTCCGTGGGGCCCATCGCCCGGCCGGCGCAGGGCGGGGCTGGGCCCCCGAAAGAGCCAGTCTTCCTCCCGGGGGGGACGGGACACCCTCGCCCCGCCCCGGGGCGCTGCGGATCAGAGGCGCTGGTCGGGGGGGGCTCGCTCTCATCCCAGCTCGCAGGGGTGGAACCGCAGCCTGCGGGGGGGCAGAAAACGGGACAGGGGGAGGGTTAAAACGAAGCCAGGACCCCGCCCCCCAGCCCAGCCATGGGGGGCAGCCGCCGGGGGTGGGGACTCCCCGTTGCCCTGCTTACCAGGGTCTCTGCCTGGGAGGCTGAGTCCCTGGGGGGGCCCCCCGGCTTCTCCGGCACAGCAGGTAGGTCACCACAGCCACCAGGGCGAGAGAGACGCCCAGCAGGCCCAGCACGGCCATGAGGTGGGACTGGGGCTGCCTGGGTGGGGGCCCCTCATCTGCTCCCTCCCCCTGCCAGGGCGCCAGGCTGGGCCCCCCGCCAGAGCCTGCAAGACAAAAGGGGAGCGTTAGTGACTGGGGGGGGCAGGGTCCCCCCACCCCAGGGGCAAAATCCCTACTGCGTGCTCACCAGTGGGTCGGGCCAGGGGTCCCAGAGGCTCTGTGGGTCTGGCCGAGGGTTCAGGCGGCTGTGTGGGTCTGGCTGAGGGTTCAGGCCACTCTGTGGGTCGGGCCGGGGATCCGGGTGGCTCTGTGGGTCGGGCCGGGGCTCCGGGCGGCTCTGTGGATCGGGCCGGGCCTCTGGGCGGCTCTGTGGGTCGTGTTGTGGGTCGGGGCCAGAGTCTGGGCGGTTCTGTGGGCCCGGCTGGGCGTCCTGGCAGCTCTGTGAGTCGGGCCGGGGCTCCGGGTGGCTTCTGGGCCCCTTTGTGGGGGTCGGCCCCAGCCTTGCGATCCACCAGCTCCCGGAGGCGGACGACCCAGTCGGCGGTGTGTAGGCCACAGATTTTCTTCTGGGGCAGCTGGAACCTGTGGGGAGAAGCGCAGGTCCCACCAGCCCCACAGCCCAGCCCGGGACGGTGCGGGCAGGTGTCGGCATTACTGGAGCTGTGAGTTAAACACGAAAGCCGTTTCTGGGCTCGCTGTCCTGGGGGTGCCCCCCAAGCCTGGCGCCCGCTGGGCCGAGGGGAAGGTCCCCGGGAATGACCCACAAGTGGCTCTCCGGCAACACGGAACTCGAGAAAATCGCCTGAGCCGCCAACCAGCTCCCAGCCTGGCTGGGATTTCCTCCGCGCTCGGGCAAAGGGACCCCAAAGGGTCCAGCCACGGTCCCAGCTGGAGAGCCCCGGGCCCCCGGCCGCAAGCCCAGCTCCCCGTTCCAGACAATTCAACGTCCCACGCCCGGCCCGGAGCCCCACGGGGGGCGTTCGGGGGTGAGGAACGGGCTCTGTTTCCGGCAAAGCAGGAACCCGGCGGGGAGCGGTTGGGTTCCCGGCGCGGGAGTCATGCCCAAAGCGCCTCGCTGCAATTTGGGGGTGTCCCCGGGGTGCGGCGGGAGGCAGAGAGCCCCACCCGCCCACCTGGGCAGTGCCCCTCCACGTGGGGGAGGAAGGGGTCTTCCCGCCACAGGGCCGGATGCGCCGGCCTTGGCCTTCAGCCCTCGGGACCTGAGCCTGTGCGGCCTGGGGGCCGTCCCCGGGGGATGTGTTTGCAGGGGCCCTCTCAGCTTGTACCGGCGGCCGTGTGCTGCGACCAGAGCTGTGACTGACGGGTGTTGTGTGCCCCGGAACCGGGTCTGGCCCTCGCCCTCGTCCCCCCTTGGCTCTTTCTTTCTTTCTTTGTGTCTTTCTCTCTCTCTCTCTCTTTCTTTCTCAGTCACTCCTCTAATTTCTTTCTTTCTTTCTTTCTCGTTCACCCCTTTAATTTTTTTTCTTTCTCATTCACACCCCTAATTTCTTTTCTTTCTTTTTCTTTCTTTCTCGTTCACCCCTTTAATTAATTTTTTTCTTTCTTTCCTTCTTTCTCTCATTCACGCCTGTAATTTCTCTTTGCTTCTTCTTCAATCCTTTTTCTTTCTTTGTTTCTTTCACTCCTCAAATTAATTTCACTTTTTCTTTCTTTCTCTCATTCATCCCTTTAATTTCTTTTCTTTCTCATTCACTCCTTTAATTCCTTTCTTTTTCTTTCTTTATTGTTCACCCCTTTATTTTTTCTCTCTCTTTCTTTGTTTCTTTCTCATTCACCCCTTTAATTTCTTTCTTTTTTTTCATTCACTCCTCTAATTTCTGTTTTTTCTTCAATCCTTTTTTCTTTCTTTTTCTTTTTTTTGTTTATCCCTTTAATTTTTTTTCTCATTCACTCCTTTAATTTTTCTTTCTTTTTCTTTCTTTCTTGTTCACCCCTTTATTTTCTTTTTCTTTTTCTTTCTTTCTTTCTGTCTCATTCAGTCCTTTAATTTTTGTTTCTTTTTCTTTTTTTCACTCCTTT
The DNA here is from genome assembly GCF_033958435.1 of Carettochelys insculpta. Classification (NCBI taxonomy): domain Eukaryota; kingdom Metazoa; phylum Chordata; order Testudines; family Carettochelyidae; genus Carettochelys; species Carettochelys insculpta. Next base: position 1,147,303 of record NC_134170.1, read on the forward strand.
AATTTTTCTTTCTTTTTCTTTCTTTCTCATTCACCCCTTTCATTTCTTTCTTCCTTTTTTTCTCATTCGCCTCTTTAACATTTTTCTTTCGTCCTTTCTTTCCCTTTCCACTGCGGATGCTAAAGGATCGGGCTGGTGTGCTGTTCTGGGTAACATCTCTGGACCTATTGACCTGGGCCTGTGGCTGGGCCCTTTGGGGCCTGGGTGGATCTGCGCGGAGCTGGCGAAAGAGGGTTTCGTGGCCTCTCAGGCGAGGAGCCGGGGCTGGTTCGGGGCGTAGGAGCGGCTGGAGAATCTGTGGGTTTGCCGGGGTGGCTCCGGGCTGGGCCGTGGGGCTGGCGGGGGGAGGCGTGTGCTGTGCCGTGGGGAGGAGGAAAGCCCGGCTGGGCTGTAACCACCCGGTTTGAACCCGCTTGCCAGGCTGGGTTCCCCCAGCTGTGCCCAGAAGGCCCCGAAAGCTCCAGCGTGCCTGGGGCCGCGGGGGGACGTACCGGATCAGGTGCAAGAGGCAGAGCTCGTAGGACTGCACCCTGGTGGCGAGGAGCTGCAGGTCCGCGGGGGGGCTCACTCTGTGGCACCGACAGGCGGCAAAGATGCTCCCCTCGTTGGCCCAGGCTGGGGGGCGGAGACAGCCGCATTAGGGGTCAGGCCAAGGGGGCACAGGGGGGTGGGATGGGGGCCCAGATACACCAGCCCTGGGGGGGGTTGGGGGGTCTCAGCCCCAGGGGAGGGGTCAGGGGTCCCAGCCCAGCCCTGGGGGAGAGATTGGGGGGTCCCAGCCCAGCCCCGAAGAAGGGATCGGGGGTCCCAGCCCAGCCCCAGGGGAGAGGTGGGGGGGTCCCAGGGGGTCCCAGCCCAGCCCCGGGGGGGGGGGTCCCAGCCCCAGCCCAGCTCCGGGGGGGGTTCCCAGCCCCGGGGGAGGGGTCGGGGGGGTCCCAGCCCAGCTCCGGGGGGGGGTCCCAGCTCCAGGGGAGGGGTCGGGGGTCCCAGCCCAGCTCCGGGGGGGGTTCCCAGCCCCGGGGGAGGGGTCGGGGGGGTCCCAGCCCAGCTCCGGGGGGGGTCCCAGCTCCAGGGGAGGGGTCGGAGGTCCCAGCCCAGCTCCGGGGGGGTCCCAGCCCCAGGGGAGAGGTGGGGGGGTCCCAGCCCAGCCCCGGGGGGGGCGTTCCCAGCCCCGGGGGAGGGATTGGGGGGGTCCCAGCCCCAGCCCAGCTCCGGGGGGGGTTCCCAGCCCCGGGGGAGGGGTCGGGGGGGTCCCAGCCCAGCTCCGGGGGGGGGTCCCAGCCCCGGGGGAGGGGGGGGTCCCAGCTCCAGGGGAGGGATTGGGAGGGTCCCAGCCCCAGCCCAGCTCCGGGGGGGGTCCCAGCTCCAGGGGAGGGGTCGGAGGTCCCAGCCCAGCTCCGGGGGGGTCCCAGCCCCAGGGGAGAGGTGGGGGGGTCCCAGCCCAGCCCCGGGGGGGGCGTTCCCAGCCCCGGGGGAGGGATTGGGGGGGTCCCAGCCCCAGCCCAGCTCCGGGGGGGGTTCCCAGCCCCGGGGGAGGGGTCGGGGGGTTCCCAGCCCAGCTCCGGGGGGGGTCCCAGCTCCAGGGGAGGGGTCGGAGGTCCCAGCCCAGCTCCGGGGGGGTCCCAGCCCCAGGGGAGAGGTGGGGGGGTCCCAGCCCAGCCCCGGGGGGGGGTTCCCAGCCCCAGGGGAGGGATTGGGGGGGTCCCAGCCCCAGCCCAGCTCCGGGGGGGGGTCCCAGCCCCGGGGGAGGGGGGGGTCCCAGCTCCAGGGGAGGGATTGGGAGGGTCCCAGCCCCAGCCCAGCTCCGGGGGGGGTTCCCAGCCCCGGGGGAGGGGTCGGGGGGGTCCCAGCCCAGCTTCGGGGGGGGTCCCAGCTCCAGGGGAGGGGTCGGAGGTCCCAGCCCAGCTCCGGGGGGGTCCCAGCCCCAGGGGAGAGGTGGGGGGGTCCCAGCCCCGGGGGAGGGATTGGGGGGGTCCCAGCCCCGGGGGAGGGATTGGGGGGGTCCCAGCCCAGCTCCGGGGGGGTCCCAGCTCCAGGGGGGGGTCGGGGGTCCCCGGGCGCGGCGGTGGACGGGGACGCGCGGGCTGCGTGCGCCCAGGGCGCAGCGGGGCCGGGGTCCCTCACCCGGCGGGGCCCGCAGCAGCAGCAGGAGCAGCAGCGCCAGGCGGGGGGCGGCCATGGGGCCGGGCCGGGCGGGAACCGAAAGCGCCCCGCGGCGCTGGGCTGCGACCGGACGGGACCGGACGGGGCTTTCCGCGGGGCGGGCCGGGGCGGGACGTCTGCCCGTGTGCCGGGCCGTGCGCCTGCGGCTCCCCGGCGTCCCCGCCGCGCTCTGGGGTCCCCCCTCCGCTCCGCTCCGCCCCCTCCCCCGCGCTCTGGGGTCCCCCCTCCGCTCCGCCCCCTCCCCCCGTGCTCTGGGGTCCCCCCGGACTCCCCAACTCCGCTCCGCCCCCTCCCCCCGCGCTCTGCGGTCCCCCCGGACTCCCACCCCCGGGCTCCCCAAACTCCACTCCGCCCCCCCGGGCTACCCAACTCCTCTCCGCCCCCTCCCCCCGCGCTCTGGGGTCCCCCTGGACTCCCCAACTCCGCTCCGCCCCCTCCCCGGGTGCTCTGGGGTCCCCCCGGGCTCCCCCCTCTGCTCCGCCCCCTCTCCCCGCGCTCTGGGGTCCCCCCGGGCTCCCCAACTCCACTCCACCCCAGCCCTCCCTACACTCGGGGGTTCCCCTGGGCTCCCCAACTCCGCTCCACCCCCCCACACTCTGGGGTCCCCCCAGTCTCCCCAACTCCGGTCCATCCCCCCCGGGCTCCCCAAACTCCTCTCTGCCCCCCTGCGCTCTGGGGTCCCCCCGGGCTCCAGGCCCCTCCTCCCACGCTCTGGGGTCCCCCCGGGTTCCCTAACCCCCCCTGCCCTCTGGGGCTCCCCCCGGGCTCCCTAACGCCCCTTCCCCCCCGGGCTCCATAAACCCCCCTGCACTCTGGGGTTCCCCTCCAGGGCTTCCCACCCCACCGCGCTCTGGAGTTCCCCTCCCAGGCTCCCGAACCCCCCTCCTGCTCCCGCTCTCTGGGGCTCCCCAACCCCCTCCCCCGAGCTCTGGGGTTCCCCTCCCAGCTTCCCCCTTCCATGTAGGGTTTCCCCCCAGGGCTCCAACCCCGCCCCTAACTTCCTGGGGTCCTCCCTGTGCCCTGGTCTCTCCGCCCCCAAGCTTCCTGGGGTTCCCCCCAGGGCTCCCACCACCCCCCAGCTTCCTTGGGTTCCCCCCACCCCCACATCTCTCCTGGCAGCTCCCCCTCTGGCCCCACCGCCCTTCGATTCCTGCCCCCGGGCTGAATGCTGAAGTGGGGACTCTCCCTTCTTATTTCTACAGGCGCCCGGAGGGGCGTGCCTCAGTTTCCCCACCTGCCACGTGCCCACCTGGTAGGGACTTGCAGGACCTCGTGCACAAGGTAGAGGCAGGACATGGGGGGGCACAGCTGCCACCAGACCCCCCCACAAGTCTGCACCTCCCCGCAGGGTGCAGGACCCCCCCCGCACCGGTGCCAGAGGGGAGGTGACCCATGCCCCGCTCACGGCCTGCAGGGACACCCTGCACCCCAGGGTGCTGACGTGTGGCTGGCTCGGGGGGCAGAGACAGGCTCGGGGTGCGGCCCCAGGCAGGCCCCCCGAGATGGGCTGTCGTGCTGCGGGGCGCTGTATTTAGCTGAGAGGCTGGGGGGGCCCCGTCTGCAGAGCCAGCATGTGGGCTGCTGGAGGGGGGGGTCTGTGGGGCCCAGACAGGGACGGGTGTGGGGAGTCAGACCAGCCCCTGGACTCCCCCCACCAGGCCTGAGCAGAGGTCGCCGAGTCCGGCTCCCGGCAGGCCTGGCGCCGTCCCGGCCGACGTCTGTCCGACCTGCTTGGAAACGTCTCCCGCCGCCAAGATCCCAAACCGCCCTGGCTGCAGGTTAAGCCCATTGCTCTGACCTGCCCTCAGAGGCCCAGGGGAGCCATTCGTCCCACCCCCCTCCTCATGCCCTTCTTGTCGGTACTGGGCAAGTCCCTCGCGTCCCGTCGTCCCCACACGGAATGAGCCCTGGTCGTTCCGGCATCGCTCCCGTCGTCTCACCCGCTCCCGTTTCTGCCCCCCAGCGCAGGGCCCCGAAGGGGACGTGAGACGCCGGTGGAGGTTCCCCCCCGCCGCAGCGCGGGGATTTTATCCCCCGGGTTCAGCTGCGTGGGTTTGCTGATGCCCTGCCGTGACCCCAGGTGAGTGCCTCAGTTTCCCCAGGCCCGGCCGCCGTGCGCAGTGGTGAGGGGAGCGTCAGCGCCGTGGCTTCTCGCACGTCCGCAATGGCCGGCCCAGCTCCCCGTGACCCCGGCCGGCTGGAGGGGGAACCGGGCTGGGGAGGGCGGAAAGGGGCCAGGGCCCGGCTGGGGGACCCCCAAGATGGGTCGTGCCAACGCCTCCCGGTTTCCGGGCTGACCCGTCTGTCCCTGTCCCCCCCGCGCCCCCTGCCAGCCGGGGCTCGCATCTGGGGCAGGGCCGGGGACCCCCACACCAGGCAGACAAGGTCTAATCAGGGCAGAGCGCAGCTCAGGGCTCCGTGAAATTGGGGCCAGGGTGCGAGCTCGCCCCACAGAGACCAGCGTGGGGTACTCAGAGGTACCCAGCACCCAGAGAGGAGCGAAATGGCCCAGGAAGGGGTGTGATCAGGCAAGGAGGGGTGTGAAAGGCTGCTTGGGGTGTGATTGGAAGGGAGGGGTGTGAGTGGCTGATTAAAGGGGTGTGATCAGACAGGGAGGGGTGTAAAAGGCTGCTTAGCGGGTGTCAATGGACAGGGAGGGTGTGATCGGACAGGGAGAGGTGTGAAAGGATAATTGGGTGTAATTGGATGGGGATGGGTGCGATTGGATGGGGGTGTGATCGGACAGGAAGGGGTGTGAAAGGATGACTGGGGTGTGATCGGACAGGGAGGGGTGTGAAAGGGTGCTTGGCGGGTGTGATTGTCTGGTCGGGGTGTGAAAGGCTGCTGAGGGGGTGTGATCACCCCTGGAGGGCTGCAGGACTGGCAGCCCCCTTGGCACGGCCCCTGGGGCCTCCCCGCCATGGAGCTGGGCTGGGTGTGGGGGGTCACAGCTCAGGGTGAAGGGACACCGGGGTCGGGTCACAGAGCAAAAGGGATATCGGTATGTGTAGGGCCCTTTAAATGTCACTATGACATCATCGCCGGTGGCACTGTGATGTCACAGCCAGCGGCCCCGCCCCCTCCAGCGCCCAGCTGGCCCTCCCGCGCCGAGGGCGGCCAATGGCAGTGTGGCGGCTGATACAGCTCCTCCTCCTCGGGGCCACGGGTGCCAGGGCATCAGGTGGGTGTCGGGGCCTCCTCACATCATGCGCTGCCCCCCCCACCCCAGGGCCGTCCCTGCATGTGATGTCACTGTGGGCGCTGATGTCACACGTGGGGGCTGTGATGTCAGCCAACAAAGGGAGCAAGGGGGGGTTGTGTAAGCATTAAACGGGTCACCTCCCAGAGCCCCAAAGAGGAGCCCCGGACGCCTGGGTTCTCTCCCTGGTGCTAGCAGGGCAGTGGGGCTGGTGGTCAGAGCAGGGGGTGGGAGCCAGGACTCCTGGGTTCTCTCCCCAGCGCTGGGAGGGCAGTGGGGGCTGGTGGTTAGAGCAGGGGTGGGAGCCAGGACTCCTGGGTTCTCTCCCCGGCACTGGGAGGGCAGTGGGGGCTGGTGGTCAGAGCAGGGGGTGGGAGCCAGGACTCCTGGGTTCTCTCCCCGGCGCTGGGAGGGCAGTGGGGCTGGTGGTCAGAGCAGGGGGTGGGAGCCAGGACTCTTGGGTTCTCTCCCTGGTGCTGGGGGGCAGTGGGGGCTGGTGGTTAGAGCAGGGGCTGGGAGCCAGGACTCCTGGGTTCTGTGCCAGCTGCGGGAGGGCGAACGTTTCTCGCTGGGCTCTGGCTCCCCAGGGTGCGGCTTGCAGCCCGCACCCAGCTCTGCCTCCAGGATCATCGGGGGCCAGGCCAGCCGCCCAGGGGAATGGCCCTGGATTGTGAGCCTCCAGACCCAGGGACACCACTTCTGTGGGGGCAGCATCATCCACCCTTGGTGGGTGCTCAGCGCCGCCCACTGCTTCCCCCAGACCCGGTAAGGGGGCTGTGGGTCAGGATGAGGGGTCCTGGGGGCCAGGCCAGGGGGGCCTAGGGTCACTGGGGGGGCTCGGGGGGGCTGGGGATCTGGCCGACAGGTGTTGGGGGCCGGGCCAAGGGGGGCTGGAGGGCCAGGGGTCAGGCCAGGGCGCAGGGGCCTGGGGGCTGGGCTAAGGGGAGGTGAGGGGCTGAAGGGCACTGGGGGGGTCCAAGGGCCGGGCCGAGGGGCACTGGGGGGGTGTGGGGGTCAGGCCAGGGCGCAGGGGCCTGGGGGCCGGGTTGAGGGGAGGTGGGGGGGCTGAAGGGCACTGTGGGGGGCTGGGCCGAGGGGCATTGGGGGGGTGTGGGGGCCGGGCCGAGGCGCCGGGATCGGGACGAGGGGTCCCCACCTTTGCAGCCCCCAGGAGGTGCTGGTGGCGGCCGGCAGCGTGACGCTGGGCATCGGGGGCGTCATCCGGCGGGTCCGGCGGATCCTGCTCCACCCCAGCTACAGCCGCAGCACTTACGACTCAGACCTGGCCCTGCTCCTGCTGAGCCGGCCCCTGCCCCCCGGCCGCGGCCTGGGCCCCCTCTGCCTGCCCGCGGAGATGGACGAGGACGACAGCCAGTGGGGCGGCTGCCGGGTGGCCGGCTGGGGGACCACCCAGTACGGTGAGCCGGGGGGGCATCTCACAGGGCAGGACGCAGGCTCGGGGGCGCTGCTGGAAGTCGGGGTGTCGGGGGCTGGGGGTTTTTGAGGTGCAGCGCCTCTCTCGCAGGGCAGGACGGAGGCTCGGTGGCGCTGCTGGAAGTCGGGGGCTGGGGGTTTTGGGCTGGAGGTTTCGGGGTGCAGCGCCTCTCTCGCAGGGCAGGACGGAGGCTCGGTGGCGCTGCTGGAAGTCGGGGGCTGGGGGCTTTGGGCTGGGGGTTTCGGGGTGCAGGCCGTCGGGGTGCAGCGCCTCTCTCGCAGGGCAGGACGGAGGCTCGGTGGCGCTGCTGGAAGTCGGGGGCTGGGGGCTTTGGGCTGGAGGTTTCGGGGTGCAGGCCGTCGGGGTGCAGCGCCTCTCTCGCAGGGCAGGACGGAGGCTCGGTGGCGCTGCTGGAAGTCGGGGGCTGGGGGTTTTGGGCTGGAGGTTTCGGGGTGCAGGCCGTCGAGGTGCAGCGCCTCTCTCGCAGGGCAGGACGGAGGCTCGGTGGCGCTGCTGGAAGTCGGGGGCTGGGGGTTTTGGGCTGGGGGTTTCGGGGTGCAGGCCGTCGGGGTGCAGCGCCTCTCTCGCAGGGCAGGACGGAGGCTCGGTGGCGCTGCTGGAAGTCGGGGGCTGGGGGCTTTGGGCTGGGGGTTTCGGGGTGCAGGCCGTCGGGGTGCAGCGCCTCTCTCGCAGGGCAGGACGGAGGCTCGGGGGCGCTGCTGGAAGTCGGGGTGCGGATCATGGACTGGCTGCGCTGCATGTGGTGGATGGGGGCCCTGACCCAGAACATGCTCTGTGCCGGGCACGAGGAGGGCGGCCGGGACGCTTGCCAGGTGGGGACCACCCCCCCCTTGCCCTGCCCCCCGTCACTCGCTGTGCCCGGCCCCCCCCCTCAGCTGCATGAGGCTCCCCCGGCTCTGCCTCCCTCCGTCATTAGCCACTGCCTCGTTAGGCCGCCCCGGGGCTCGCTGACGGGCTCTCTCTGCCCCCTCGCAGGGTGACAGCGGGGGACCCCTGCAGTGCCGGGCCCCCCAGGGCTCCCGCTGGTACCAGGTCGGCATCGTCAGCTGGGGCCGGGGCTGCGGGCAGCGCCAACGTCCGGGCGTCTACACCCGCGTGGCCAATTACCGGGCCTGGTTGGACGAGGCCACCGCCACCGCCGGGAGACCCCTCCGGCCCCCCAGGCTCGCGCCCCCCACGCAGGGTTCTGCCCCCCAGGAGGCGGAGCCAGAGGGCACCCCAGGCGGGGGGCTCCGCCCCTGCCCGCCACAGCCCCTGGCTTTGGCCTTGGCCTTGGCCTTGACCCTGGGACGGTGGCTGGGTTGAGGCCGGCGCAAGGCATGCTGGGAAGACGGAGGACTTGGCTGCCGCCACCACAGGGGATTCTGGGAAGGGGGGGCAAGGCCGGTGCCCCCGCAGAGGATTCTGGGAGGACGCGGGCGACCCCTGGGGGTGCTGATTGGCTGGCGCTGCCGGGTGGGGGCGGAGAAGGGTCATTAAATGCTTACACAGCGGAGCAGAGTGACTCTTGGGGGGAACGTGGGACCCAGGCGTCCGGGGGGGGGGCCCGGGGGAGGGGACCTGGGACCCAGGCATCCGGGGGCCCCTGGAGAGGGGAGCTGGGGCCCAGGCATCCGGGGGGCCCTAGGAGAGGGGAGCTGGGACCCAGGTGTCTGGGGTGGGGGCCCCGGGAGAGGGGAGCTGGGACCCAGGCATCCGGGGGGCCCTAGGAGAGGGGAGCTGGGACCCAGGTGTCTGGGGGGCCCAGGGAGAGGGGAGCTGGGACCCAGGCATCCGGGGGGCCCTAGGAGAGGGGAGCTGGGACCCAGGTGTCTGGGGGGCCCAGGGAGAGGGGAGCTGGGACCCAGGCATCCGGGGGGCCCTAGGAGAGGGGAGCTGGGACCCAGGCGTCTGGGGGCCCTGGGAGAGGGGAGCTGGGACCCAAGCATCCAGGGGGCCGCGGGAGAGGGGAGCTGGGACCCAGGCGTCCGGGGCCACAGTGGGGAGGGGACCTGGGACCCAAGCATCCAGGGGGCTGCAGGAGAAGGGACCTGGGACCCAGGCGTCAGGAGGCCCCGGCCATCCGAGGGGGCAAGAAAAGGGGAGATGGGACCCAGGCGTCCGGGAGGGGCCAGAAAAGGGGAGACGGGACCCAGGCGTCGGGGGGCCGCGGGAGAGGGGAGCTGGGACCCAGGCGTCCGGGCCGGCAGCACGCAGGGGGTGCTTCCCTGGGGGGCCTGGAGGAGCCGGGGGGGGCGCAGGCCCGGGGAGCCGGAACCCGGTGAGCTCACAGTGGAATCTCGGGGCGCCCGGGTATTTACGTTCGAAGCAGCCGGAGGCAGCAGGTGCCCGGGGACCGGGGGGGCTGGCGTGGGGGCCAGGGCCAGGGTCGGCGGGGGGTTAAGGGCAGCTCTGGGGTGCTATTGGGGCCCAGGGGAACGGGGTGGGGGCCTCGGTTCAGGGGTCCTAGGAGGGAATAACAGGGGCTGGGCTGTCGGGGGCTTAGCCACAGGCTCAGCCCCCCACCCCATGAACTCAGGACAGTCACAGGGTGGGTGCCAGTTGGAGGGGGTAGGAGGTGGGTTCAGGGGCACAGTGTGGAGGTTTAGGGGGCAGTGTGGAGGTTTGGGGGGCCCAGGGCACTGCATGGAGGTTTGGGGTGATGGGGCGCAGCAGGGAGGTTTGGGGGTGCAGGGCGGAGGTTTGGGGTGCACAGAGCACAGGGTGGAGGTTGAGGGGCGCAGGGTGGAGGTTCGGGGGTGCAGTGGGGAGGTTTGGGATGCTTGGGGGCGCGGTGTGGAGATTCAGGGTGCCAGGGGCACAGCAGGGAGGTTCAGGGGCACAGGGTGGAGGTTTGGGGTGCACAAAGCACAGGGTGGAGGTTCGGGGCACAGCGGGGAGGTTCGGGGTGCTGGGGGTGCAGTGGGGAGGTTGGGGGGTGCAGCGGGGAGGTTCGGGGTGCTGGGGGTGCAGCGGGGAGGTTCGGGGTGCTGGGGGGGTGCAGTGGGGAGGTTGGGGGGGCACAGCAGGGAGGTTCGGGGTGCACAGAGCGCAGGGTGGAGGTTTTGGGGGTGCAGCGGGGAGGTTCGGGGTGCTTGGGGGCACAGGGGGGAGGTTTGGGGTGCCGGGGCACAGGGGGGAGGTTGGGGGATGCAGCAGGGAGGTTCGGAGTGCCAGGGGCACAGGGGGGAGGTTGGGGGGCGCAGCGGGGAGGTTCGGGGTGCCAGGGGCACGGGGGGAGGTTGGGGGGGCGCAGCGGGGAGGTTCGGGGTGCACAGAGTGCAGGGTGGAGGTTTGGGGGTGCAGCGGGGAGGTTCGGGGTGCATGGGGCACAGGGGGGAGGTTGGGGGGCACAGCGGGGAGGTTCGGGGTGCACAGAGCGCAGGGTGGAGGTTTTGGGGGTGCAGTGCGGAGGTTCGGGGTGCCAGGGGCACAGGGGGGAGGTTGGGGGGCACAGCGGGGAGGTTCGGGGTGCACAGAGCGCAGGGTGGAGGTTTTGGGGGTGCAGTGCGGAGGTTCGGGGTGCCAGGGGCACAGGGGGGAGGTTGTGGGACACAGCAGGGAGGTTCGGGGTGCACAGAGCGCAGGGTGGAGGTTTGGGGGTGCAGCGGGGAGGTTCGGGGTGCCAGGGGCACAGGGGGAAGGTTGAGGGGCGCAGCAGGGAGGTTCGGGGTGCACAGAGCGCAGGGTGGAGGTTTGGGGGTGCAGCGGGGAGGTTCGGGGTGCCAGGGGCACAGGGGGGAGGTTGAGGGGCGCAGCAGGGAGGTTCGGGGTGCACAGAGCGCAGGGTGGAGGTTTTGGGGGTGCAGCGGGGAGGTTCGGGGTGCTTGGGGGCACAGGGGGGAGGTTGGGGGGCGCAGCGGGGAGTTTTGGGGTGCACAGAGCGCAGGGTGGAGGTTTGGGGGTGCAGCGGGGAGGTTCGGGGTGCTTGGGGCACAGTGTGGAGGTTTGGGGTGCCAGGGCACAGGGGGGAGGTTGGGGGGGCGCAGCGGGGAGGTTCGGAGTGCCAGGGGCACAGGGGGGAGGTTCGGGGTGCCAGGGGCACAGGGGGGAGGTTGGGGGGCGCAGCGGGGAGGTTTGGGGTGCACAGAGCGCAGGGTGGAGGTTTGGGGGTGCAGCGGGGAGGTTCGGGGTGCAGGGGCACAGGGGGAGGTTGGGGGGCGCAGCCTGGTCGCCAGGCCCCCCCCGGCTCTGAGCCTCGCACCCCCCCAGATGGAGTTCGTGACGGGGTACCGGGCCGAGGTGCTGGACCTGGCCGAGGTGCTGCTGAGCTGGCACCGGCACCAGCACCAGGCAGGGGGCCCCCGGGCTGGGCCGCGCCAGCTCCGCCAGGAGGGGCTCATCCGGCGGCTGCCCCCCGACCCGGCCCTCTGGCTCCTGCACCTGCTGCCCAACCCCTGCCTGGCGCTGGCCCTGGCGCTGCCGCCGGGGGGCCTGGGGGAGCCCCGGGGGCGGCTCTGCGGGGAGGACCCCCTGCAGCTGCGGGACCTCCAGCGGGCGGTCGCCTTCCTGCGCCTGGACGAAGAGGACGAGGGGATGGAGCCAGGTACCCCCGAGCCCCCCGTCCGCCCCTCCCCCGTTCCCGCGGGGCGCCCCCCGTCCGCCCTTACCCCGTTCCCGCGGGGCGCCCCCCCTCCGCCCTTACCCCGTTCCCGCGGGGCGCCCCCTGTCAGCCCCTCCCCCGTTCCCGTGGGGCGCCCCGCGGGAACGGGGTAAGGGCAGATGGGGGGCGCCCCCTGTCCGCCCTTACCCCGTTCCCGCAGGGCGCCCCCCGTCCACCCCTCCCCCGTTCCCACGGGGTGCCCCCCCATCCGGCCTTACCCCGTTCCCGCGGGGCGCCCCCCATCCGCCCTTACCCCGTTCCCCTGGGGCACCCCCTGTCCGCCCCTCCCCCGTTCCCACAGGGTGCCCCGCATCTGCCCCCCCGGCCTCTGGGGCACCCACTGTCCGCCCCTCCCCTGAGCCCCCCGACAGCCCCCCCGTTCCCACAGGGTATCCCCTCTGCCCCCCTCCACTCCTCCCCCATTCCCACAGGATGTCCCTGTCCGCTCCTCCCCCGAGCACCCCCGCAGCCCCCCGTTCCCACAGGGCTTCCCCATGCGCCCCTTCCCCCGCCCGGGCTGTCTCCCCCCAGGCCAGGCGCTGGTGCATGTGGAGCGCCTCCTGCTGGTGACGGACGAGCGCGGCACGGTGATGGGCCTGGACTTCCAGCTGGCCGCACCCCCGGCACCCCCCGGCCCCCCGCTGGAGCAGCTGGCCCTGCGTCTACTGGCACGCAGCATGGCCTGCCCCCTGGGCGCGGGGGAGCCCCGCCGGCCCCGTCTGCTGGCCGTGGGGGACCCCACCTTGCACCAGTGAGTCCTCGTGAGCACGTGTGAGCGGGGGGTGTCCCTTCTGGCCGTGGGGGACCCCACCTTTCACCAGTGAGTCCTTGTGAGCGCGCGTGAGTGGGGGGTGTCCCTTCTGGCCGTGGGGGACCCCACCTTGCACCAGTGAGTCCTTGTGAGCACGTGTGAGCGGGGGGTGTCCCTTCTGGCCATGGGAGACCCTGCCGTGCACCAGTGAGTCCTTGTGAGCATGCGTGAGCAGGGGGTGTCCCTTCTGGCCGTGGGGGACCCCGCCTTGCACCAATGAGTCCTTGTGAGCACGCGTGAGTGGGGGGTGTCCCTTCTGGCCATGGGGGACCCCACCTTGCACCAGTGAGTCCTTGTGAGCACGCGTGAGCGGGGGGTGTCCCTTCTGGCCATGGGAGACCCCGCCTTGCACAAGTGAGTCTTAGTGAGCACGCGTGAGCGGGGGCTGTCCCTTCTGGCCATGGGGGACCCCGCTTTGCACAAGTGAGTCCTAGTGAGCATGTGTGAGTGGGGGCTGTCCCTTCTGGCCAGGGGAGACCAGCCTTGCACAAGTGAGTCCTTGTGAGCACACGTGAGCAGGGGGGTGTCGCTTCTGGCCATGGAGGACCCCGCTTTGCACAAGTGAGTCTTAGTGGGTGCACGTAAGTGGGGGGTGTCCCTTCTGGCTGGGAGAAACTTGCCTTGCACGAGTGAGTCCTTGTGAGCATGCGAGTGGGGGGTGTCCCTTCTGGCCGTGGGGAACCACGCCTTGCACAAGTGAGTCCTAGTGAGTGTGTGTGAGCGGGGGCTGTCCCTTCTGGCCAGGGGAGACCAGCCTTGCACAAGTGAGTCCTTGTGAGCACATGTGAGCAGGGGGGGGTCCCTTCTGGCTGTGGGGGACCCCAGCTTGCACGAGTGAGTCCTAGTGAGCCCTGCCCTGCCCTCTGACCCTGCCCCTCGCTGCTCTCTGCAGGTTGCTGGTGCCACTGCTGCCCCGCCTGGGGGTGCGGCTGAGCCCGGGGCCCATGCGGGGCTGGGGCCCCAAACCTGCCTTCAGCCTCCCCTCCATGCGGGTGCGGGCCTGCCACGTCTGCCGGCGGCACAGCTTCCAGGCGCGGCTGCTGCCCTGGTGAGCAGGGCACGGGGGGGGGGGGGCCGAGCCCGGGGGGGGGCTTCGCACGGCTACTCTGTGCCCACTGCTGCTGGTGCCCCCTACTGGCGCACAACTACCCCACGCTCGCAGCCTGTTCCCCGTGCAAGCTCACAGCTACCCCCTCCCCACTGCTGGTGCCCCATGCCAGCGCACGACTGCCCGTGCAAGCTCACAACTACCCCCTCCCCCTGCTGGTGCCCTATGCCAGCGCACAACTGCCCTGTGCAAGCTCACAACTACCCCCTCCCCACTGCTGGTGCACCATGCCAGCGCATGACTGCCCTGTGCGAGCTCACAACTACCCCTTCCCTTCTGCTGGTGCGCCGTGCCAGCACACGACTGCCCTGTGCGAGCTCACAACTACCCCCTCCCTTCTGCTGGTGCGCCGTGCCAGCACACAACTACCCGTGCAAGCTCACAAGCACGCCGACTCTGACCCCGCTCCCCCCGCAGCCAGCAGTGCCGGGCCGTGCTGTACTGCTCCGAGCGGTGCCGCACGACTGACTGGGTCCGCAGCCCCGAGGACGCCGCCCACCGTGCCTGGTGCCAGCGCATGGCCGGGTACGTGGCCCGCGCCCACCAGCTGGCCGACCTGCCCTTCACCTTCACCCCAGGTGAGCGCAGGGGCCCTGGGGCTGGGGGCTGGGGGACACGGACCCATGGGGGCTGGGGGGGGCCCTGGGGCAGGGGGGACACGGAACCATGGGGGGCCGGGGGGCATGGACCCGTGGGGGGTATGGGGGGCCCTGGGCCTGGGGGACACGGACCCGGGGGGGTCTGGGGGGCCCTGGGGCTGGGGGCGGGGGGGACATGGACCTGTGGGGGTATGGGGGGCCCTGGGCTTGGGGGACACGGACCCATGGGGGTATGGGGGGCCCTGGTCCTGGGGGACATGGACCCATGGGGGGCTGGGGGGCCCTGGGGCTGGGGGACACGGACCCGTCAGGGGCTGGGGGATCCCTGGGGCTGGGGGGGACACAGACCCATGGGGGGCTGGGGGCAGGGGGGACATAGACTTGTGGGGTGCTGGGGGGCCCTGGAGCTGGGGGCGGGAAGGACATGGACCCATGGGGGGCTGTTGGGCCCTGGGGCTGGGGTGGGGGGACATGGACTGGTAGGGGGCTGGATGGGGGAGAGGGCTGGGGGCTCCAGGCAGAGCTGGGGTTTATTGGGGGCTCGCCCCCCCTGCGTTGCAGAGGTGACCAGCGAGGGGTTCAACAAGGAGGGGTTCCTGGCCGCCCGGGGGCTGACACGAGGGTACTGGGTGCTCGAGAGCATGATGGTGCGGACCCCCGACTACGGCGTGGGGCTGGGGGGCAGGAAGCCATGGAACCCCCTCCCCAGTGGTGAGTATGGGGGGCAGGGCGCGTCCCCTCTGGAGGCACCGGCTCCCCCACCCCAGGGCAGGGCTGGCTGGCTCAGGGGGTGGGAATGGGGCAGGGCCTGGCCCCTCTGGGGCGCCGGCTCCCCCACCCCAGGGCAGGGCTGGCTGGCTCAGGGGGTGGGAATGGGGCAGGGCCTGGCCCCTCTGGGGCGCCAGCTCCCCCGGCCCAGGGCAGGGACTCTGGGGTCTGGGACCAGGACTGGGGGCCGCCAACTCCCCCCCTCCACTCTGACACCCCCTCTCCTCCCTCCAGGTAACCCCTTTGAAGCGCTGAGGCCGGAGGGGGGAACCCCCCTGCCCCCCATCCCCCTGGAGCCCCCTGCACCCAAAACCTATTTCAGTGAGACGGGGGAGGGGCCAGTCATGGGGGGGGTGGAGCCAGTGAGAGCTGGGGGGCGGGTTGGGGAGGGGTGGGGGAGAAGCCAAAGGGGCAGGGGCGAGGCTAGTGAGGGCATGGGCGGGGCTAGTGAGGGCACGGGCGGGGCTAGTAAGGACAGAAGGAGGAACTAGAGAGAAGGGGCGGGGCTAGAGAGAAGGGGCGGGGCTAGTGAGGGCAGGGGCGGGGCTAGTAAGGACAGAAGGAGGGGCTAGAGAGAAGGGGCGGGGCTAGTGAGGGCAGGGGCAGGGCTAGTAACGACAAGGAGAGGCTAGAGAGAAGGGGCGGGGCTAGTGGGGGGCGGGGTAGTGAGAGCTGGGGGGCTGAGCAGGGGGAGGAGCCAGTTACAGGAGGGGGAGGGGCCAGCTGCGGCTGGGGGCGGAGCTCTCACTCCTGGGGTCCCCCCAGGCTCGTGGCAGGAGTACTACGCCTGGCGGGGTCTCCCGCTCAGCTCCCCCCTGGCCGTCCTGCTCACCTACCCCCTAAGCGTCTACTACATCGTCACCCAGCTGGCCCCCCGGCACTGTGAGTGGGGTTTGGGGTTCCCTCGGGGGGGCTGGGAACTGGGGTCCCCTCCCCCCATCTGCCCCCCCAGCACTGTTAGTGGGGTGCAGGGGTTCCCTGGGGGGCTGGTAACTGGGGTCCCTTTCCCCCATCTGCCCCCCCAGCACTGTGAGTGGGGTTCAGGAGTCCCCTGGGGGGCTGGTAACTGGGGTCCCTTTCCCCCATCTGCCCCCCCAGCACTGTGAGAGGGGTTCAGGGGTTCCCTGGGGGGCTGGTAACTGGGGTCCCCTTCCCCCATCTGCCCCCCCAGCACTGTTAGTGGGGTTCAGGAGTCCCCTGGGGGGCTGGTAACTGGGGTCCCTTTCCCCCATCTGCCCCCCCAGCACTGTGAGAGGGGTTCAGGGGTTCCCTGGGGGGGCTGGGAACTGGGGTCCCCTCCCCCTAGCTGGTCCCCTGGCACTGTGAGTGGGTTTGGGGGTCCCCTCGGGGGGGGGCTGGGAATTGGGGTCCCCTCCCTGCGCACCACCCCTTGACTCTTCCTCCACCTCCCAGTCCCAGAGCTGAAGCTGCTGAATAAGCCCTCGCTGAAGATTCACATCCTGGAGGCGGGGAAGGAAGCGGAGATGGCCCCCCTCTTCTGGGTGTGCGGGGCAGGCGCAGAGCGTGGAGGGGCGCCGTGGGGTGCCATGGGGCGGAGGGCAGGCGCAGAGCGTGGCGGGGCAGGGTGGGGGGCCATGGGGTGGAGCGGGGGGCCGGGGGCCAGGTGCGGAGCATGGTGGGGTGCCGTGGGGCAGGGCGGGGGGCAGGCGCGGAGCGTGGCATGGAGGGGCCACAGGGGGGCAGGGGAGGCCTGGTTCACAGATGCAGGAGTCAGGCTGGGGCGGGGGGGGCGGGGGGGGCTCCTCCCGGGCCCCTCCCTGTGACGCCCCCCGGTGGTGCCCCACAGGAGCTGTCAGTGCTGCTGCCCCCCACGGCGCTGGAGCTGCTGTTCCTGGGGGGCGCGTTGCCCCCCGAGGCCGACGGGCAGCAGCTGCTGCTGCAGAGAACGGTGAGCTGGGGGGCGGGGGGGGCGGGGGATCCCCGAGTCGCCGCAGCTGACCCCGCCCCCCCTTCTGCCCCCCAGGAGGCCCGCGAGGTGCGCGCCTGGGCTGGGCCGGCCCCCAAGGCCAAGGGGGGACGTGGGGGGCTGCAGGTGAGATTCTGCACCCAGGCCACCCCCCTGCTGCAGGGCCCCAGACCTGACCTGGTCATCGGTGAGTGGACCCCCGGGGGGCTGGGGGGAGGGGCCCAGGCTGGGGGGGGAGTCGGGGGGATCTGGGGGAAGGGCCCAGGTGGGGGGAGTCGGGGGGATCTGGGGGAGGGGCCCAGGCTGGGGGGGGAGTCGGGGGGATCTGGGGGAAGGGCCCAGGCAAGGGAAAGTCGGGGGGATCTGGGGGGAGTCTCGGGGTCGCTCCGGGCTGGGCAGACACAGCCGTCTGGGGGACCCAAGGGGATCCCCGCTGCGGGAACTGGCAGCCCTGGGCCCCGGGCATGGGAGGGGGACCCCAGAGGCGCAGTGGAGGGGTCCCCAAGCCCGGCTAACCCCCCCCCACCCCCCGTTCCGTCTCAGGGTTCAATTCCGGCTTCGCGCTGAAGGACGCCTGGCTCAGCACCCTGCCCCGGCTGCAGGTGGGAGCCCCCAGCCCCCCCAACCCGCCCGGGGCCACAGCGCCCCCCCGAAGCCCCAACCCCCTCCTGCTGCCCCGAGCTGGTCCCTTCCTGCTGGATGCAGAGCCTCCCCCCCGCCTGCCCCCCGCGCTCTCTCCTCCCCCGGCCCCGGACGCCTGGGTCCCCGCCCCCGGACGCCTGGGTCCCCGCCCCGGACGCCTGGGTCCCCAGCGGGCTGGTACCTGGGTCCCCGCCCCGGACGCCTGGGTCCCCAGCAGGCTGGTACCTGGGTCCCCGTCCCCGGACGCCTGGGTCCCCAGCGGGCTGGTACCTGGGTCCCCGCCCCGGACGCCTGGGTCCCCAGCGGGCTGGTACCTCGGTCCCCGCCCCGGACGCCTGGGTCCCCAGCGGGCTGGTACCTCGGTCCCCGCCCCGGACGCCTGGGTCCCCAGCGGGCTGGTACCTGGGTCCCCGCCCCGGACGCCTGGGTCCCCAGCAGGCTGGTACCTGGGTCCCCGTCCCCGGACGCCTGGGTCCCCAGCGGGCTGGTACCTGGGTCCCCGCCCCGGACTCCTGGGTCCCCAGCGGGCTGGTACCTGGGTCCCCGCCCCAGACGCCTGGGTCCCCAGCGGGCTGGTACCTGGGTCCCCGCCCCCGGACTCCTGGGTCCCCAGCGGGCTGGTACCTGGGTCCCCGCCCCCGGACTCCTGGGTCCCCAGCGGGCTGGTACCTGGGTCCCCGCCCCCGGACTCCTGGGTCCCCAGCGGGCTGGTACCTGGGTTCCTGCCCCGGACGCCTGGGTCCCCACGCGCCCCTCCCCCGCAGGCGCTCCGGGTGCCGGCCTACTTTACGGAGTGCAGCGAGTACAGCTGCGCGGTGGACGAGGCCACGGTCTCCATGGCCACGGGGGGCAGCGCCAGCACCCCCCACCTCAACCCCTTCCGCTCGCCCTTCCGCCAGCCCGGCGTCGACAACGCCATGCCCTGGTAGGGGGCGGGGCCAGGGGTGAGGCGGGGCCTGGGGGTGGGGCCAGGGGTGGGGGAAGCCGGGGGGAGGCTGGGGGTGGGGCCAGGGTGAGGCTGGGGGCGGGGCAGGGGCGGGGCTGTGTTCTGGGCTGGGGTCTAATTTGACCTCCGACCCCAGTTGGTGTCCTCCAATGACCTCTGACCTCTGGCTGACCTCTGACCCCCAACAGGGTGCCCCCCTGCGGTGATATGTTAATGTGATCTCTGACCCCCCATCAGCCCTTCCCTGGGCCCAGCCAGAATGACCTTTGACCCCCAGCCTCCTCAATGGGGTGTGACCTCTGACCTCTGCTGCAGTTCGCCCCCTGCTGACCACCTCTGTGACCTTTGACCCTTGGGCTACGTCTACACGTGCACCCAACTTCGAAATAGCTTATTTCGATGTTGCAACATCGAAATAGGCTATTTCGATGAATAACGTCTACACGTCCTCCAGGGCTGGCAACGTCGATGTTCAACTTCGACGTTGCTCAGCCCAACATCGAAATAGGCGCAGCGAGGGAACGTCTACACGCCAAAGTAGCACACATCGAAATAAGGGTGCCAGGCACAGCTGCAGACAGGGTCACGGGGCGGACTCAACAGCAAGTCGCTCCCTTAAAGGGCCCCTCCCAGACACACTTTCATTAAACAGTGCAAGATACACAGAGCCGACAACTGGTTGCAGACCCTGTGCCTGCAGCACGGACCCCCAGCTGCAGCAGCAGCAGCCAGAAGCCCTGGGCTAAGGGCTGCTGCCCACGGTGACCACAGAGCCCCGCAAGGGCTGGAGAGAGAGTATCTCTCAACCCCCCAGCTGATGGCCGCCATGGAGGACCCCGCTATTTCGACGTTGCGGGACGCGGATCGTCTACACGTCCCTACTTCGATGTTGAACGTCGAAGTAGGGCGCTATTCCCATCCGCTCATGGGGTTAGCGACTTCGACGTCTCGCCGCCTAACGTCGATTTCAACTTCGAAATAGCGCCCAACACGTGTAGCCGCGACGGGCGCTATTTCGAAGTTACTGCCGCTACTTCGAAGTAGCGTGCACGTGTAGACGCAGCCTTGGTGGCACAACCTCTGACCTGCTGACCTGACCCTGTTTTTTCACCCTCCCCCCCAGTCCCCGTCAATGCCCTGTCGAGTGACCCCTGGCCCTACTGGGCTGACCTGTGACCTTTGACCCCATAATCCCTCTTCTTAGCCGTCCCCTCTATGGTGACCTCTGGCCCTGTGACCTTTCGACCCCTGTGACCTTTGACCCCACTGGGGTGACCTTTGACCCTGGTAGCCCCCCTTCCTACCAGCTCCCTCCATGGTGATCTCTGACCCTGTGACCTTTTGACCCCCATGGCCTCTGGCCCTGGCGAGTTGACGCCATGACCTCTGACCCCACTGTGACCTCTGAACCTGCCGTGACCCCCTGACCCCCGTTTCCTCCCCCCCCCAGGTACTCCAACGCCTTCATCTTCCACCTGCTGTACAAGGGGGGGGCAGGGGGGGCACGGCAGCCCCCGGGGCCAGCCCCGCCCCCTGCCCCCAGCCCCGCCCCCCAGGGGCCAGCACCCGGCCCGGCCCGCGCCCGCCGCCAGCAGAAGCGGCAGAACCGGGGGGGGCGCCGGCACAGATGACGGGGGGGTCATTGCGGGGGGCTTGGGGGGGGGGCAATAAACTTCCAAGGGCACCAGAGCCTGCGCCTCATTACTGGGCCCCCTGCACTGGGGGGTCCCCATGGGCTGACTCACGCCCTGCCCCCCACGTCTGGCCCCCTCCGTCTTCTCCCCCCCCCCATTTCCAGGTGGGCCCTGACAGCCCCCCAAGGCCGAGCCCTGCCTGGCACCAGCCGTGACGTCTGCCCCGGCCCTTTGCCCGGCTTATCAGAGAGCAAACAGCCAAGGCCAAGTACAGGCAGCTCCGAAGCCGGCTCCTCATCCCCCTCGGCTCTGGGTAGCGTGGGGCCCCCCCCCCCGGCCACAGCTCCCCCCCCCCGCCCAGGCACCGGCTCCTCATCCCCCTCGGCTCTGGGTAGCGTGGGGCCCCCCCCCCCGGCCACAGCTCCCCCCCCCTGTCCAGGCACCGACTCCTCATCCCCCTCGGCTCTGGGTAGCGTGGGGCCCCCCCCCGGCCACAGCTCCCCCCCCCGTCCAGGCACCGGCTCCTCATCCCCCTCGGCTCTGGGTAGCGTGGGGCCTCCCCCCCGGCCACAGCTCCCCCCCCCCCGTCCAGGCACCGGCTCCTCATCCCCCTCGGCTCTGGGTAGCGTGGGGCCCCCCCCCGGCCACAGCTCCCCCCCCCCGTCCAGGCACCGGCTCCTCATCCCCCTCGGCTCTGGGTAGCGTGGGGCCCCCCCCCCGGCCACAGCTCCCCTCTCCCCCGGCCACAGCTCCACCCCCCGTCCAGGCACCGGCTCCTCATCCCCCTCGGCTCTTGGTAGCGTGGGGCCCCCCCCCCGGCCACAGCTCCCCCCCCCTGTCCAGGCACCGGCACCTCATCCCCCTCGGCTCTGGGTAGCGTGGGGCCCCCCCCCGGCCACAGCTCCCCCCCCGTCCAGGCACCGGCTCCTCATCCCCCTCGGCTCTGGGTAGCGTGGGGCCCCCCCCCCCGGCCACAGCTCCCCTCTCCCCCGGCCACAGCTCCCCCCCCCATCCAGGCACCGGCTCCTCATCCCCCTCGGCTCTGGGTAGCGTGGGGCCCCCCCCCCCGGCCACAGCTCCCCCCCCCGTCCAGGCACCGGCTCCTCATCCCCCTCGGCTCTGGGTAGCGTGGGGCCCCCCCCCCGGCCACAGCTCCCCCCCCCGTCCAGGCACCGGCTCCTCATCCCCCTCGGCTCTGGGTAGCGTGGGGCCCCCCCCCCGGCCACAGCTCCCCTCTCCCCCGGCCACAGCTCCACCCCCCGTCCAGGCACCGGCTCCTCATCCCCCTCGGCTCTGGGTAGCGTGGGCCCCCCCCCCCGGCCACAGCTCCCCCCCCCTGTCCAGGCACCGGCTCCTCATCCCCCTCGGCTCTGGGTAGCGTGGGGCCCCCCCCCCGGCCACAGCTCCCCCCCCGCCCAGGCACCGGCTCCTCATCCCCCTCGGCTCTGGGTAGCGTGGGGCCCCCCCCCCCGGCCACAGCTCCCCCCCCGCCCAGGCACCGGCTCCTCATCCCCCTCGGCTCTGGGTAGCGTGGGGCCCCCCCCCGCCCACAGCTCCCCCCCCCGTCCAGGCACCGGCTCCTCATCCCCCTCGGCTCTGGGTAGCGTGGGGCTCCCCCTCCCCCGGACACAGCTCCCCACATCCCCAGGGCTCCCAGTAGCATAGACCCCCCGGCTGCCCCATGCGCAGGGGCTGGTGGGGCTGGCGCGGTGCCCATGGCCCTGGCCTGCGCGGAGGCCAACGTGCTCCTGACGTTCCCCAGCGGGGAGCCCGGCTGGACTGACCACCTGGCCCTGCAGGTCTGGCTGATGGGCGGCCTCGGCGGCGGGGGGCTCGTGGTGAGTGGGGCGGGGGGTGGGCCGGGTGTCCTCTGTCTGTCTGTCTGTCATGCCAGGAGCTGGGTAAATACCCGATCGGGGTGTACTGGGAACTGGGTAAATGCCCAGTTAGGGCACACAGGGAGCTGGGTAAATACCAGATCGTGGTGTGCTGGGAACTGGGTAAATGCCTGATTGGGGCATGCGAGGAGGTGGGTAACTACCCGATCGGGGCGTGCCGAGAGCTGCGTAAATACCCGGTCGGGCCACACAGGGAGTTGGGTAAATACCTGATCGGGGCACGCAGGGAGCTGGGTAAATACCCGACTGGGGCGTACTGGGGGCTGGGTAAATACCCAATCGGGGCATTCCGGGAGCTGGGTAAATACCCTGTTGGGGCACACAGGGAGCTGGGTAAATACCCAATAGGGGCGTGCCGAGAGCTGGGTAAATACCCGGTCAGGCCACACAGGGAGTTGGGTAAATACCTGATCGGGGCACGCAGGGAGCTGGGTAAATACCCAGTAGGGACATGCCGGGAGCTGAGTAAATACCCGACTGGGGCGTACTGGGGGCTGGGTAAATACCCAGTAGGGGCATGCTGGGAACTGGGTAAATACCCGGCCTGGGCTCACGGGGAGCTCAGTAAATACCCAGTTAGGGCGCACAGGGCCTGGGTAAATATCCGCTCACTAACTGGCTGTGTCTGCGGTTCTCTTCCCACAGGGTGAAGGCCCCTGAGCCACATAGGGACCTGGAAAACACGGCAGGGGCCTGACCCCACTTCCCGAGGGAGCCCCGACAGCTCCGTGGCAGGGGCGCCCGGGAGGGGTGAAGGGCTCTGGGGGTCACATCAGTGACTGCTGGGAACCTGGACCCATATGTGGGGGATCCAGCAGGGCCCCCCAGCCTGCTCTGTCCTTGGTTGGGGGGCTCAGTGCACCCCAGATACCCCGGCTTATTCTGCCCCTTCTGCACCATAAAGACCCCCATCCCTGCCCCTAGAGGGGCCAGGCCCTGCCCCATTCCCACCCCGAGCCGGCCAGTCCTGCCCTGGGCCGGGGGGAGCCGGCGCCCCTAGAGGGGCCAGGCCCTGCCCCATTCCCACGCCCTGAACCGGCCAGTCCTGCCCTGGGCTGGGGGAAGCCGGCGCCCCTAGAGGGGCCAGGCCCTGCCCCATTCCCACGCCCTGAGCCGGCCAGTCCTGCCCTGGGCCGGGGGGAGCCGGCACCCCTAGAGGGGCCGGGCCCTGCCCCACTCCCACCCCCTGAGCCAGCCAGTCCTGCCCTGGGCCGGGGGGAGCCGGCGCCCCTAGAGGGGCCGGGCCCTGCCCCACTCCCACCCCCTGAGCCAGCCAGTCCTGCCCTGGGCCGGGGGGAGCCGGCGCCCCTAGAGGGGCCAGGCCCTGCCCCATTCCCTGCCCCTGAGCCAGCCAGTCCTGCCCTGGGCCAGGGGGAGCCGGCGCCCCTAGAGGGGCCAGGCCCTGCCCCATTCCCTGCCCCCCGAGCTATCCTGCTCTCACCTCCCCTTCTACCCCACCTTAGTTGGGGGGCGGGACCAGCCCTCCGACCCATGGCCACGGCCACCCAATAAGACGCAGGCTCTGTTCCCCTGTGAGCTGAATGGCATCTCTATTTTTGGTGGGTCCTTGGGGGGCCGAAGGTGGGAGCCAAGGAGCCGGGTTAGGTGAGGATTTCTCCTATCTGTTCCCCTTCACAGGGGTGTTCTTCGTCCGCGGGTTAGCGGGAGCAAAGAGCACGGTCAAGGTCCTGGCTGGGGCTGGGGTTGGTTGCAGCATCGGAAATAGACGTCATTGAGGGCCGTGTCATCCCCCTTCCCTTTGGGGGGCTCCACCTTGGTGGCAATGGTGCAGATCCCCTCCTGGCCGCAGGGGTTGCTCTGGGGCCCCCAGGTGCCCCAGCAGCACCCCTGGCCCCGCAGCTCCGTCCCGTCCGTGCACTCGAACTCGATGTTGGTGGCCCCCGAGTCGTCCTTCAAGCCCTGGCACTGCTGGGTCCGCAGGCGGAACCGCATTAGCCGGTGATTGCAGGGGCATTTCTTCACCAGGCCCCAATGGCCCCAGCTGCGCAGAGAGAACGGGTCAACCGGGCAGGGCCATGCTGGCCTGGGAACCTGCTGCCTTGGTATCCCACTTCTGCCACCAGGATTCTGCTATGACTCCTACAATCTCACCCCTCCCAACACCACTATCCCACTGCTGACCCCTCCATCCCAATTCTGACCCACAGTCAATGCCTCAGTCCCACCTCTGACACCATTATCTCACCGCTGACACCACTATCCCACCACTGACCCACAGTCAATGCTTCAGTCCCACCTCTTACACCACTATCCCATGGCTGACCCCTCAATCCCACCACTGACACCACTATCTCACCACTGACCCACACTCAATGCCTCAATCCCACCTCTTACACCACTATCCCACTGCTGACCCCTCCATCCCAATTCTGACCCACAGTCAATGCCTCAGTCCCACCTCTGACACCATTATCTCACCACTGACACCACTATCCCACCACTGACCCACAGTCAATGCTTCAGTCCCACCTCTTACACCACTATCCCATGGCTGACCCCTCAATCCCACCACTGACACCACTATCCCACCACTGACCCACAGTCAATGCCTCAATCCCACCTCTTACACCACTATCCCACTGCTGACCCCTCCATCCCAATTCTGACCCACAGTCAATGCCTCAGTCCCACCTCTGACACCATTATCTCACCACTGACACCACTATCCCACCACTGACCCACAGTCAATGCTTCAGTCCCACCTCTTACACCACTATCCCACGGCTGACCCCTCAATCCCACCACTGACACCACTATCTCACCGCTGACACCACTAGCCCACCACTGACCCACAGTCAGTGCCTCAATCCCACATCTCACACCACTATCCCATGGCTGACCCCTCCATCCCACAGCTGACACCAGTATCCCACTGCTGACCCCACTGTCCCACCACTGACCCACAGCTAGTGCCTCAATCCCACCGCTAACGCCACTATCCCACCACTGACCCACAGTTTAATGCCTCAATCCCACTCTAACACCACTGTCCCACTATTGACACCACTATCCCACTTCGAGAACTGCAATCCCACCACTGACCCACACTCAATGCCTCAATTTCACCATTGACACCACTATCCCACCGTCATCCCACTGCTGACATCACCATCCCACTGCTGTCACTATATCACCCTCAACACCACTATCCCCATGCTACCACCACTAATCTACCACCCATAATCCCATCCCACTGCCAACAGCACTACTGCCCATCTGCCACCACTAACCTGTCACTACCCCAATCCCACTGCTTGTAGCACTATCCCACACCTAGGCTACGTCTACACGTGCACCCAACTTCGAAATAGCTTATTTCGATGTTGCGACATCGAAATAGACTATTTCGATGAATAACGTCTACACGTCCTCCAGGGCTGGCAACGTCGATGTTCAACTTCGACGTTGCTCAGCCCAACATCGAAATAGGCGCTGCGAGGGAACGTCTACACGGCAAAGTAGCACACATCGAAATAGGGATGCCAGGCACAGCTGCAGACAGGGTCACGGGGCGGACTCAACAGCAAGCCGCTCCCTTAAAGGGCCCCTCCCAGACACACTTTCATTAAACAGTGCAAGATACACAGAGCCAACAACTAGTTGCAGACCCTGTATATGCAGCACGGACCCCCAGCTGCAGCAGCAGCAGCCAGAAGCCCTGGGCTAAGGGCTGCTGCCCACGGTGACCACAAAGCCCCGCAAGGGCTGGAGAGAGAGTATCTCTCAACCCCCCAGCTGATGGCCGCCATGGAGGACCCCGCTATTTCGATGTTGCGGGACGCGGATCATCTACACGTCCCTACTTCGATGTTGAACGTCGAAGTAGGGCGCTATTCCCATCCCCTCATGGGGTTAGCGACTTCGACGTCTCGCCGCCTAACGTCGATTTCAACTTCGAAATAGCGCCCAACACGTGTAGACGTGACGGGCGCTATTTCGAAGTTACTGCCGCTACTTCGAAGTAGCGTGCACGTGTAGACGCAGCCCTACTGCCATTAACCCACCATCGATACCCCAATCCCACTGTTGACACCATGATCCCACTGTTACCACCAGTAATGCAACGTCAATCCCACTCTGAATGCCGCAATTCCATGGCTACTACCACTAACCCACCTCTCCCACCATGATCCTACCAGTAATACTATAATCCCACCACTGACACCACTAACCCAAGGGCAATATCACAATCCTTTTCCTGGATTGTGCCGCGATCCCACCTCTGCCACCACCGTCCATAGCATCCTCCCATCCCTGCCACCGCCGTCCTCCCACCAGTCGCTGCTCTGTTTGTGGCCACCACCTTCCACGGAGCCCCCACCGCTGCCGACTCACGCCCTCCCCTGCAATACTTACGGCCCCACGGTGGACTGGATGGTGCTACCATTGGAGCAGATCAGCCGGATTCCATTCAGCGCCGTGTCATCCCCGGCCAGCTGGGCGAACTCTACCTGCAGGGAGTCAGTGAGAAGGAGCATGAGAGATTGTCTCCCTCTGGCTGCAGGGCAGGGAGACGGGAGCAGGGAGGCACAGAGGTGTGGGGCAGGGCAGTCTGGAACGAGGCAGTGCGGAGCCTTTACCTTCAGAGCGAACCCATTGGCATAGGTGCCTGGGGGGCAGGACTCTTCCTTTCCCCACTCTCCCCAGTGCCCTCCATTGCTGACGGTGATCTTGGTCTGGGCCCAGGCCCCCCACAGGCAGCAGCAGAGCACAAACGCGAGCCTGGCGTGCCAGGAGGTGTCCATGGCTGGGTGGGTCCTGCACCACCTGACGCAGGGCAGGGTTGTTTTGTACCCTCCTGAGCTGAGTTTCCACCTACGTGGGCAGCGCAAAGGGGCTGGTCCCTTTTCTTGTTGGCTCAAGGGTTATAATTAGGTTAACCCACTGCCAGCTGCCCCAGGGCGCATGGCGCAAGTTTCCTGCTGCCACCCACCAGGGCTCAGTTGCCTCATCGGCCCAACTCTTGGAAACACCCAGAGCAGCACACATCATGGGACCATTAATCTGGCCTCCTCCCAAACAACAAGACGCTCTTCCCTGATACCAGGGGTGTCCTTAGGGTGCCAGGATTTTGATGTCAGCAAATTGCTCATAGCATCCCACCTCTCGCACCACTATGCTGTTACAATGCTAGGGTCCCATCGCTGCTACTGCCACGGACGTGCTATCCCACCGCTGGCACCACTATGCAGCTACAATTTCAGGGTCCCATCGCTGCTACTGCCACGGACGTGGTTCAGGGCTCTGCCCCCCGTCTGCAGGCAGGAGTGACTCTCACTCAGCAGGAGAACAGCGGGTTTATTAGCCGACAGGACACAGCATCGTACAGAGGAGTCAGTGCAGCCGGCAGAGACAGCCAGTCCCATCCATGTGGGGAGAGGAGGCCCCAAGGGGCCCTCAGAGCTGGGGCCTGGCCCCCTCCTTTGTCTCTGTCTCTCCCAGCCCAGATTCACTGCTTCCAACTCCCAGTTCCAATTTAAACCCCTCAGGCTCCACCTCCCCCTTTGTCTGCAGTACAAAGGTGTTACCTGGTCGTCAGGGTTACCCTCAGCAGGAGCCCCACACCCTCTGTGAGCCACTCACACACACACAGGTATCCCCCACTTCATCACATCTCTCCCCCCTTCCAGACCGAACTGAGCAGGGTCACTCAGCCGGTGACCTGGGGAAGTTTGGGGCCCTCCCCTCGTGATTGGGCATCGGCTGTACCCTCAGTGCTCCCCTCGATGTGCACCACCTCCATGTCATAATCGTGCTGGGGGAGGCTCCAACTCAGGAGCTTGGTATTGGCCCTTTTCATGTGATGCAGCCGGGCAAGTCCCTTTAGTTCCCTCAGGTTGGTCGGTCTCCCTGCTTCTGTCTCTGGTCCATTAGCCACGTTCTCAAGTTGGGCAGGGAGAGCCCATACAGATGCTGCACCACCAACAGATCAAACAGGTCTTTTCTGGTCTGGGCCCTGCCCCGTCTGCCCACCAGCCCATACAGCTGCTCCAGCCAATGTTTGGATTTCAGTTACAGTCCAGTAAGGGAAGGTACAAACGCTTTCCACCCTCCGCATTTAGCCAGACCACCCAAATGGCTGTGTGCCTCAGTTTCCCCTGCCCTGCCACACAATAGGTTTGGGATGTTCCTCCTCATGCGCGAGGTTGCAAGACTCGTTACGGGGACCAGCGGTGGCATTTCAGAATTACAGACGCCTGCAACGCACAACTCATGCTAATACATCCATGTCATCATGTTACATGGCTCTTTCCAAACAGTCAGCCCACGGTACAATCCTACAGCTGTGGGAAGCAGCACCCAGTGGCTACAGCCGTCGGCGGGAGTGACAAGAACAAACCCATTGCAATGGTACCTTTGCGTTGCTCTTTGGTAGCCCACACCCTGGAGAACCCGGCCGAGGCCTTTCCTTTGCAAAACCAAGTTCTAACCTTCCCCTTGCCCCGGGGGTGGAAATCTGACCTCTCGGGGTGAGCCCTCCCTTCTCACCAGAGCTGGGCCGTTGCTCAGCCTGAGGAGGAGTTTCCCCTGCCCAGCCAGGCCAGAAATTTGCAAACCCGACTGCTTCCTGAAAGTGGCTTCCTGAGTCCCAGAGGGAGCATCCGCGTGGAGGAATCCCTGCGTGTCCCTTACTGGCCCACGGCTCCTTTGTCCCTCCACCTCCGACGTCTGCCTCCCCTTGGGCTCGGAAGTGGAGCCCGTGAGGCGAGGGTAAGTGTTTCCAGCAGCTGGAGATGGGGGCTCCCCGGCCCTCCGCTGCAGCCCACACAGATTTGCTTGCAGCTGTTTCACTTGCAGCAGAGAGGCGGCCGTGCGAGCCTGCGTCTGGGAGAACAACCAGAAGTCCTGGGGCACCTTAGAGACTAACCTGTTTTGGAGCAAGAGCTTTGGTGGACAAAGACCTGCTTTGTCAGAGGCGTGAGCTGGCGGGGGGAGGTTCCAGGGGGACGTTAAAGGGGGGGCCCCGGTAAAAGGGAGGGCCAGAGCTGACACGGTCTATTCCCTCGGGGTGGAAAAGGCCCATTATCCCTCGTGTGTAGGAAGGGAGGAAAACCGTGTCAGATAAGCCGGGGGACGTGGCCCAGGGTCAGTCTAGCGTGGAGCTGTTAACACCCAGGGCAGAGCAGCTGCTTTCGTAAGGGGCTGCCCACTCCCAGCCTCTGCTTAATCCTTGGCTCATGGAGTCAAATTTGCAAATAAATCGCAGCTCAGAGATTTACTTGCAAATTTGCCTCCATGAACGAAGGGTGAAACAGAGGCTGGGAGTGGCCGGCCCCTTACAAAAGCAGCTGCTCTGCCCTGGGTGTTAACAGCTCCACGCTAGACGGACACTGGGCCACGTCCCCCCGGCTGATCTGACCTGTTTTTCCCCATTTTGGTAAGGGCTGTTGACACTGGGCCATTTCACTTCTGGTTGTTCTGTTTCACGTGGTTCTCACAGGGCTGCTCACGTTCCCTGATGGTTTTCACTCTACCTGGAGCAACTTCCAGCTCCTGGGAGACCTTTACGCTGCCTGCGTTGGACCCTGGCAGAGCACAGCCGGTGGCTTCACGCTCAGGCGGGTCCTGGCCATCAGGAGCTGGGACCACCTTCTCCCCAGGCAAAGGGCTGCTCTGGCTCTTACAGACAAGCACCTTTCCTGTTCACTCTCCTCCACCTCACTCCCATTTTCTGCAGTCCCCACAGACGGGTCAGGAAAAGTTTCAGGGACATTCTTTTCCTCAAGAGCTCCCCCAAACAACAACTCACCCCTGTCTGGCTCCACAGGGGCACTGCTCCCTTGAGCCACAACCAGCTCCTGGGTTTCACCTACACCCAGGATCACTTCTGGCCCATTAGGCAGATTCCCACATAATCCCCCTCCAGGCAGACAGCCAGTATCACCGGACAGAAGGTTAGGGTCCCTTTCCTCCCTTCTGCTGCCAGCTCCTTTATCTTCATCAGTCAGCGTAACTCCATTGCCCGTCTGTTCTTGTGTCCTGGCGAGAGGATGACTCTGGTAGGACAGAGTCCTCTCACCCCCTCCCAATAACACCTCAGCATCAGGCAAAGAACAAGTACCAGAATCGTCTGGTCTCTGGGATTCCCTGATGATACTAACTGGATCAGACCGAGTTAAAGCATCATCCCCCCTGAGAGACACAGAGGTAGGCCCACTTCCCATCTGGGCTTCAGCTGCCCTCAGATCCAGCTCTGGGATCTTGGCTCCATCTCGAGCCCCCACAGGCTCAGGCAAAGGATTCACTTCCCCAGAAGCACTTTTCTTGCACCAAGGACCAGTGTCCTTAGCAGGGATACCACTGCCCATCCCAGAGCCATTCCCTCTGCTCCAGCCCCCATGGCTGGATTCAGAGACGCACCTGGAATGCTCTTTTCTGGTGGATCCTTCTCCAGCCACCCCAGGCTGGGGAATCCTCCTCAGACAATGGGCTAGTTTCCTCATTGGCACCTTTTCCAAACGCAGGCTCTGCTCTCTCCCCAGGCTGCTGCTGCTGTTCAACACAGACAGACAATGGGAGACACTCTCTCCTTTGTCCCAGCCCCCCGGCTGGTCTCCACACACACACAGAAGGTGGAGCAGCTTCTCTCACAGACAACTTGCCATTCCCAGTGGATCAGCTGCTTTCCTGCACAGACACACAGGGACCTTCCTCGGCCCAGGCCTGGAAAACTCTTCGCAGGTCTGTCTTGGCCACTAGTAGACGATGGGGTGGAATCGCTCCTTCCCTCCTTGAGCTGCGGCAGGCCACTCGGTTCAGAGCTCCAGGCAGTCCAGGGTTCCCTGCCCCGATCCGGGCTCACCTCTGCAGGATTCTCCCCAGCCCTGAGCTCCGCCACTGCACATCCACGCTGCCTTGTCCAGCTTCTTTAATCTTGATTCGGTTTCCAGGTGCTGCCACTTCACAGCGGAGTTGCTCAGCGTGGTTGCAGGCTCTCAGGCTGATGCCCTCTGCACCCCACGCTTCCTGGAAGAATCCCTTCAGTGTGCCAGGCTCCTTGCGGGTCACAAGCTGCCCAGGGTTAGGCCGTAGGCCCCTCTGCCCTCTAGGACTGACTCCAACAGACTCCCAGCGGAACCCCTTCTTCAGTGTGACACCCGCTCTCAAGGACCATGAGCACCCTGTCTTGGGAAGAACTCATTCAGCGTCAGCCTCCTCAGGGGTCACTTGTTCCTGGGGGTTGGGCCCTCGGCCCCTCCACCTTCTGGGACCGACTCCAACAGATTCCCAGGAGTAACCCCTGCTCGGGTGTGACCCCCCCCCCGCCCGCCGAGGACCACGACCGCAGTTGCTTGGGTTCGGCCGCAGGCCCCTCCGCCTTGGGGAGCTGCACCTCACTGCCCTTCAGCACACCTGGGTCTCGCAGGCCCCACTTCTTCTTCCGTGGCACCCGTCACTTACTGCTGGATGCTCCATCCTCGGGGTGCAGAACATCCCAATGCTGGCACCAGTGTGATGGGGTTCGGGGTCCCCCAGGCTCTGCACTCCATCTGCAGACAGGAGTGACTCTCACTCGGCAGGAGAACAGTGGGTTTATGAGCCGACAGGACACACCGTCGTACAGAGGAGTCAGTGCAGCCGGCAGAGACAGCCAGTCCAATCCATGTTGGGGAGAGGAGGCCCCGAGGGGCCCCCAGAGCCGGGGCCTGGCCCCCTCCTTTGTCCGTCTCTCTCTCTCTCTCAGCCCAGACTCACTGCTGCCAACTCCCAGTTCCAATTCACACCCCTCAGGCTCCACCTCCTCCTTTGTCTGCAGCCCAGAAGGGTCACCTGGTCGCCAGATTACCCCCAGCAGGAGCCCCCCACCCTCTGTGAGCCCCCCACATACACAGGTATCCCCCACTCCATCACAGGGGCAGGCCAGGAGTTCCTGGGGCAGGGACAGTTGTGTGTGTGGGGGGTCTCCAGGGCAGCTGGTTTGGTGTGGCTCAGCCCTGACCCCACATGCCTGCAGCGTATCCCACTGCACCCACCAGCAGCCCACAAATGGCCCCTCTGCTACTGCCTTGGATGCAGCCTTCCACCATATCCATCCCCCTCCCCAGGCACCAGGCCCACCCCCACGCCCCTGACCCTTGACGGTCGTCATGCTCGGCCCCACGGCCCTTCTTTAGCCGTTCATTGCTTGGCAGTTTCGCAGCCCTTCCAAGAAGCTGCGAAGGGTGGGGAGCACCGCTCACCGCTCCCGACCATGGGAGGAAATATCTCCCCCTCGCCCCAAACCCCCAGCACCAGGTGATGAGATGTGATGTGTGTGCAGGTGGGGAGAAACTGAGTCACGCCACCGGAGCAAACTAAGGATGCAGCTTATCCAGCCCCGCCCGTGCCAGCCACACGATTTCTGACGCAGCCTGCCAGCAACCCTGCCTTCCCCATTCCCAGCAACGCCCCAAGCAGGCAACTCCCCCCACGGCCCCTGGGAATTAGGAGCGTCTCCCTCTGCCGGTGATCACTTGGTGAGATAATGAATTCAAGGGGGGTGTGATGGGGTTCAGGGAACCCCAAGCGCTGCCCCCCGGCCGCAGGCAGGAGGGACTCTCACCCAGCAGGTAGAACGGGAGGTTTAGGAGGCGGCAGAGCCCAGCTCAGCACAGTGGGGTCAGTACAGCCGGCAGAGACAGTCCTTCCAACCCGTCCTGGGGAGAGGAGCCCGAGGGGTGCCCCTCTGGGGTGCAGCTTCCCCCCTCGCCAGGCTGGCTGCCCTCCAGCTCCCTCTCCCCCCAGCTTCTCACTGCCGCCCCCATTCCAACCCAGCTCGGCTCCTCCCTGCTCTGTGCTCAGGGCAGAGGTGTTACCTGCCAGCCTAGGGTGCAGCCCAGGGGTCATCCTTAGCCGCTGGGAGCTGCTCTGCCTGTCACACCCACACCCACACCCACACCCACACACACACACACACAGAGAGAGAGAGAGAGCCTGGGTCTTACCCATGCACTCCCCCCAGTCCATCACATGGGGTTTGATGCAATACAGCAGGCAGGCTTGGACGGTGCTGGTGTCAGTGGGTGACCCAGGGCAGCTGAGGGCCCCTGGGCTGCCAGTGACTGGCTCTGGGTCTCTGCGTCCAGGGTGGGGAGGAGCCCAAGGCCAGGAGGTGTCGAACGTGTGGGTGGGGGCAGTGGGACCCATCACCTCCGTGTGGGCAGGGCGCTGGGGGGCCTCCCTCCGCAGCCCTTTCGCCTGGTGCTGGCTGGCACTGGGGGGCTGCGTTCTGGGCTATCCCCTGTGTGATGGAGTGTGGGGAGTGCAAATGCGAGACTCAGGCTGGATGTGAGAGACAGGCAGAGCAGCTCCCAGTGGCTAAGGGTGACCCTGGGGCTACAACTGGCAGGTAACACCTCTGCCTGAACAAAGAGAAGGGAGGAGCCGAGCTGGGTTTGAATTGGGGGTGGCAGTTAGAGGCTAGGAAAAGGGAGAGCTGGAAGGCAGCCAGCCGGAGGAGGGGGAAGCTACACCCCAGAGGGGCTCCCCTCGGGCTCCTCTCCCCAGGACGGGTTGGAAGGACTGTCTCTGGCTGCTGTGCTGTCGCTTCTGTGAGAAACTGGGCATCTGTTGCCTAATAAACCTGCTGTTGTACCTGCTGAGTGAGAGTCTCTCCTGCCAGCGGACGGGGTGCAGTGTACGGGGACCCCTGAACCCCATCACACCCTGAAACACCCAACGCCCCCTCCTTGTTAATCCAACTCACCCAGGAGTGCTCAGGGCCCCTCTTGCCTACAAACCCCCCTCTGCCTGCAAACCCTGGGGCACTGAGCACTGCCTCCAGGGGCGCTCACTCGTGCCATGTCTCCCAAGACTGAGCACTCCCTC
The DNA here is from genome assembly GCF_033958435.1 of Carettochelys insculpta. NCBI lineage: Eukaryota > Metazoa > Chordata > Testudines > Carettochelyidae > Carettochelys > Carettochelys insculpta. The sequence continues at coordinate 1,180,865 of NC_134170.1, forward strand.
GCACCCCCAGGAGGAAGGGCCCGGTTACTGCCACATCGTCACTGGCAGCGGACTTGCCTCTACATCAGGCCCAAGGCTGGGGGCGCAGAGGGACAGGCCCCTGCCCAGAACGGAGGAGGGAGGTGAGTGCTGTGGGGCAGGGGACCCGGGGGTGCTGGGATCAGGAGATGGGGTGCAGAGCCAGAGCTGGGGAGAGGCAGAGCAGGGAGCAGGGCTGGGTCTGGGCAGGCGCTCACGTGACACCCATCAGGACAGATCCTGCCCTGGGACCTCCAGAGCGTCCAGGAACCGACGTCTCCGGTAACTAATGCAGCAGGAAACCAGCCAGAGGAAGGTCAGGCCAGGGGCCAGGACCCGCCCGACCAGCTGACAAAGTCCCGGTCCCATTCTCTGCCCTGGGGCCCTGCCCCACTCCCTGCCCCCTGAGCCAGCCACCCCTGTTGTCCCTGCCCACACAGCCCTGTTCCTCCTCGCGCCCCGAAGGCTCCTCAGACCATTGTTCCCTGTACAATGCGCACTTGGGCGCCGTCCGCGAGAGATTCAGGTGCCACACAGCAGAACAGCAGAGCTCAGACAGCCTGTTTTTCCACAGGTGGTGCCCGTCTGAACCTCCCACGGTGCACAGAACGAAAGTTATTCTGTGTGTGGATGGGAAAACAAATTAGCAGGATGTGATGGAGTGGGGGATACCGGTGGGGGGGGGGGGGGGCTCACAGAGGGTGTGGGGCTCCTGCTGAGGGTAACCCTGACGACCAGGTAACACCTTTGTACTGCAGACAAAGGAGGAGGTGGAGCCTGAGGGGTTTGAATTGGAACTGGGAGTTGGAAGCAGTTAGTCTGGGCTAAGAGAGAGAGACCAAGGAGGGGGCCAGGCCCCAGCTCTGGGGGCCCCTCGAGGCCTCCTCTCCCCAACATGGATGGGACTGGCTGTCTCTGCCTGCTGCACTGACTCCTCTGTACGATGCTGTGTCCTGTCGGCTAATAAACCTGCTGTTCTCCTGCTGAGTGAGAGACTCTCCTGCCTGCGGACAGGGTGCAGAGCTTGGGGGACCCCAGAACCCCATCACACTGGTGTCAGGAGTGGGATGTTCTGCACCCCGAGGATGGAGCATCCAGCAGTAAGTGACCGGGGCCCCGGAAGAAGTGGGGCCTGTGAGACCCAGGTGTGCTGAAGGGCAGTGAGGTGCAGCTCCCCAAGGCGGAGGGGCCTGCGGCCGAACCCAAGCAACTGCGGTCGTGGTTCTCGAGAGGGGGTGTCACACCCGAGGAGGGGTTACTCTTGGGAATCTGTTGGAGTCGGTCCCAGAAGGTGGAGGGGCCGAGAGCCCAACCCCCAGGAACAAGTGACCCCTGAGGAGGCTGACGCTGAATGAGTCCTTCCCAAGACAGGGTGCTCATGGTCCCTGAGAGCGGGTGTCACACTGAAGAAGGGGTTCCTCTGAGAGTCTGTTGGAGTCAGTCCCAGAGGGCAGAGGGGCCTACGGCCTAACCCCGGGCAGCTTGTGACCTGCAAGGAGCTTGGCACACTGAAGGGATTCTTCCAGGAAGCGTGGGGTGCAGAGGGCATCAGCCTGAGAGCCTGCAACCACGCTGAGCAACTCCGCTGTGAAGTGGCAGCACCTGGAAACTGAATCGAGATTAAAGAAGCTGGACAAGGCAGCGTGGATGTGCAGTGGCGGAGCTCAGGGCTGGGGAGAATCCTGCAGAGGTGAGCCCGGATCGGGGCAGGGAACCCTGGACTGCATGGAGCTCTGAACCGAGTGGCCTGCCACAGCTCAAGGAGGGAAGGAGCGATTCCAGCCCATCGTCTACTAGTGGCCAAGACAGACCTACGAAGAGTTTTCCAGGCCTGGGCCGAGGAAGGTGCCTGTGTGTCTGTGCAGGAAAGCAGCTGGTCCACTGGGAATGGCAAGTTGTCTCTGAGAGAAGCTGCTTCACCTTCTGTGTGTGTGTGGAGACCAGCCGGGGGGCTGGGACAAAGGAGAGAGTGTCTCCCATTGTCTGTCTGTGTTGAACAGCAGCAGCAGCCTGGGGAGAGAGCAGAGCCTGCGTTTGGAAAAGGTGCCAATGAGGAAACTAGCCCATTGTCTGAGGAATATTCACCAGCCTGGGGTGGCTGGAGAAGGATCCACCAGAAAAGAGCATTCCAGGTGTGCCTAAACCCAGCCATGGGGGCTGGAGCAGAGGGAATGGCTCTGGGATGGGCAGTGGTGTCCCTGCTAAGGACACTGGTCCTTGGTGCAAGAAAAGTGCTTCTGCTTCTGGGGAAGTGAATCCTTTGTCTGAGCCTGTGGGGGCTCGAGATGGAGCCAAGGTCCCAGAGCTGGATCTGAGGGCAGCTGAAGCCCAGATGGGAAGTGGGCCTACCTCAGTGTCTCTCAGGGGGGATGATGCTTTAACTCGGTCTAATCCAGTTAGTATCATCAGGGAATCCCAGAGACCAGACGATTCTGGTACTTGTTCTTTGCCTGATGCTGAGGTGTTACTGGGAGGGGGTGAGAGGACTCTGTCCTACCAGAGTCATCCTCTAGCCAGGACACAAGAACAGATGGGCAATGGAGTTACGCTGACTGATGAAGATAAAGGAGCTGGTAGCAGAAGGGAGGAAAGGGATCCTAACCTTCTGTCCGGTGGTACTGGCTGTCTGCCTGGAGGGGGATTACGTGGGAATCTGCCTAATGGGCCAGAAGTGATCCTGGGTGTAGGTGAACCCCAGGAGCTGGTTGTGGCTCAAGGGAGCAGTGCCCCTGTGGAGCCAGACAGGGGTGAGTTATTGTTTGGGGGAGCTCTTAAGGAAGAGAATTTCCCTGAAACTTTTCCTGACCCGTCTGTGGGGACTGCAGAAAATGGGAGTGAGGTGAAGGAGAGTGAACAGGAAAGGTGCTTGTCTGTAAGAGCCAGAGCAGCCCTTTGCCTGGGGAGAAGTTTGTTTCAGCTCCTGATGGCCAGGACCTGCCTGAGTGTGAAACCACTGGCTGTGCTCTGCAAGGGTCCAAAGCAGGCAGGGTAAAAGTTTCTCAGGAATTGGAAGTTGGTGCAAGTAAAGTGAAAACTATCAGGGAATGTGAGCAGCTCTGTGAGAACCAAGTAAAACAGCTGCACAGTCAGTCTCTGTAGGATGCAGGAGAGCACCAGCAATTCCCCATCTCCAGATGGTGGAAACACTTATATTCTCATACTGGACTCGACTTCTGATTCCATGGGGAGGCAGTAGTTGGAGGTGGAAGGACAAAGGAGCTGTGGTCCTGGTGGGCCAGTAAGGGATAAACAGGGATTCCTTCATGTGGATTCTGCGTCTGGGACTCACAAAACAACTCTCAGAAAGCAGTTTGGTTTGCAAATTTCCAGACTGGTGGGGGGGGGGGGGCGGCATCTCCCTGAGATCATCAATGGCCCAGCTCTTGTTAGAAGGGAGGGCACAGCCAGAGAGATCAGATTTCCACCCCAGGGGGCAAGAGAGAAGATTAGAACTTGATGGTGCTAAGAAAGGCCTCAGCCATTGAGCCGCAAAATACCAGATTCTCAAGGATGTTGCACAAAGGTTGTGGTCTACCAAAGAGCAACGTAAGTGTACAGTTGCAATGGGGTTGTTCTGTTACTCACGCTGACTGATGTAACCAAGGGGTGCTGCTACCAAAAGCTGTAGAATTGTACCATGTACTGAATGTTTGGAAAGAGCCATGTGACATGATGACATTGATGTAGAAGCATGAGTTGTATGTTGAAGGAGTCCGTAACTCTGAAATGTCACCATTGTTCCCTGTAACTAGTCTTGCAACCTCTGACATGAGGAGGAACATTCCAAACCTATTGTGTGGCATGGAAGGGGAAACTGAGGCACACAACCATTGTGGTGGTCTGGCTAAATGCCAAGGATGGAAGCATTTGTACCTTCCTTTACTGGACTGTATCTGAATTCCAAACATTGGCTGGAGCAGCTGTATGGACTGGTGGGCAGACAGGGCAGGGCCCAGCCCAGAAAAGAACTATTTGATCTGTTGGTGGTGCAGCATCTGTATGGGCTCTGCCTGCCCGACTTGAGAACGTGGCTGATGGACCAGAGACAGAAGCAGGGAGACCGACCAACCCAAGGGAACTAAAGGGACTTGCCCGGCTGCATCACATGAAAAGGGCCAATACCAAGCTCCTGAGTTGGAGCCTCCCCCAGGGAGGTGGTGCACATCAAGGGGAGCACTGAGGGTACAGCTGATGCCCAATCACAAGGGGAGGGCCCCAAACTTCCCCAGGTCACCGGCTGAGTGACCCCGCTCAGTTCGGTCTGGAAGGGGGGAGAGATGTGATGGAGTGGGGGATACCTGTGTGTGTGTGGGGGGCTCACAGAGGGTGTGGGGCTCCTGCTGAGGGTAACCCTGACGACCAGGTAACACCTTTGTACTGCAGACAAAGGGGGAGGTGGAGCCTGAGGGGTTTGAATTGGAACTGGGAGTTGGGAGCAGTTAGTCTGGGCTGGGAGAGAGAGAGAGACAAAGGAGGGGGCCAGGCCCCAGCTCTGGGGGCCCCTCGGGGCCTCCTCTCCCCAACATGGATGGGACTGGCTGTCTCTGCCGGCTGCACTGACTCCTCTGTACGACGCTGTGTCCTGTCGGCTAATAAACCCGCTGTTCTCCTGCTAAGTGAGAGACTCTCCTGCCTGCGGACGGGGTGCAGAGCTCGGGGGACCCCAGAACCCCCTCACACCGTCCCCCTGCCTCAGGCCCCGGGGCTCACCAGGCGACGGCAGATGGGTCTACCCCTTTCCCATTGCCCTCGGTTTCTGCGCGACGCCTCTCCCGCGGACGGGGCTTCACCTTCCTGTCCGGGTGGGTCCCCGCTGTTGAGCCCCGTTCTCACTGTCCTCCCGCCTCCGGGTCTTTCCTGTCCGGACGGGCGGGCTCCAGCCACACCTTATGGACGAGCCGACCGTTTCGAGCATGAGCGTTCGTGGGCAAGGACCTGCGTCATCAGACGCGTGTGTCTGACGGAGCGGGGCTGTGACCACGACAGCGTCTGCTCCAAAGTGTCTGCTAGTCTCCGAGGTGCCCCAGGACTTCTTGTTCGCGAAGACACAGACTAACGCGGCTGCCTCTCTGGTACAGCACAGCATCACCTTAACTCTGCCCTAGCTCAGGTGGATCTCAGGAAGCAGCTGTGATGGGGTTTGGGGTCCCCCAAGCTCTGCACCCTGTCCGCAGGCAGGAGAGTCTCTCGCTCGGCAGGAGAACAGCAGGTTTATTAGCCGACAGGACACAGTGTCGTACAGCGGAGTCAGTGCAGCCGGCAGAGACAGCCAGTCCCATCCATGCTGGGGAGAGGAGGCCCCGAGGGGCCCCCAGAGCTGGGGCCTGGCCCCCTCCTTTGTCTCCCTCTCTCTCTCCCAGCCCAGACCAACTGCTTCCAACTCCCAGTTCCAATTCACACCCCTCAGGCTCCACCTCCCACTTTGTCTGCAGCCCAGAGGGGTCAATGACGAGTTAGTCTGTGAGGTGCCCCAGGGCCGCTTGTTGTTCTCGAAGCGACGGACGGACGCGGCCGCCTCTGCGCTGCTCGGCTCCGGAAACGCGCCAGGGCGGCAGCCGCGTGGGTGGAGGTACCAGCCGAAGCAAAGAGCAGCCCAGGCGCGCTTGAGAGACGAGCGAAACGACGTATTCGGGGATGGGCTTTGGTGGCTCAGACCCACGTCTGCAGCCCACGGCCGCACCGGGACAGACTCCGCATTTGCGGCCCAGAGGCCCAGCGATTAAGCAGCAGCCCGGGAGCGCCGGGAAGGCGAGGAAGATGATTAATTCGGTGGTGCGCTTTGGTGGGGACACGCGGGGCGGTCCCACGTCCCACCGGTCCCCGCTTCGGCGTGGGGAGACGGTTTGCTGGGAGCCGCACCAGCCGTGGTTATCACCTGGGCCGGGTGCAAGGGCAGCGGGGGGCGGGCAGGCCCAGACACCCGCTTACCTAACAGCTGGCCGCCCACGTCTCTGCCGTTGGTGAGGGGGTGGATCATGGGGGTCTGAACAAGCCGAGAGGTTGGTCCAGGGGGGTGTTGCAGAGGCAGCCAGGTTTGAGCCTCACGACTTGGGGGTGGCGCTGTGGGGCACTGCAGGGATGTGTGGGGTGCGTGGGGACACCAGCCTTGGGGGAGGCGGTGCCATGGGGCACTGCAGGGATGTGTGGGGTGCGTGGGGACACCAGCCTTGGGGGAGGCGGTGCCGTGGGGCGCTGCAGGGATGGGGGACGCCAGCCTTGTGGGGGGTGGTGCCGTGGGGCGCTGCAGGGATGGGGGACGCCAGCCTTGTGGGGGGGCGGTGCCGTGGGGCACTGCAGGGATGGGGGACGCCAGCCTTGTGGGGGGTGGTGCCGTGGGGCGCTGCAGGGATGGGGGACGCCAGCCTTGTGGGGGGGCGGTGCCGTGGGGCGCTGCAGGGATGGGGGACGCCAGCCTTGTGGGGGGTGGTGCCGTGGGGCGCTGCAGGGATGGGGGACGCCAGCCTTGGGGGGGGGCGGTGCCGTGGGGCGCTGCAGGGATGGGGGACGCCAGCCTTGTGGGGGGAGGTGCCGTGGGGTGCTGCAGGGATGGGGGACGCCAGCCTTGGGGGGGGGCGGTGCCGTGGGGCGCTGCAGGGATGGGGGACGCCAGCCTTGTGGGGGGCAGTGCCGTGGGGCGCTGCAGGGATGGGGGACACCAGCCTTGTGGGGGGCCGTGCCGTGGGGCACTGCAGGGATGGGGGACACCAGCCTTGTGGGGGGGTGGTGCCGTGGGGCGCTGCAGGGATGGGGGGGTGCACGGGGACACCATCCTTCTGGGGCGGTGCCGTGGGGCGCCACAGGGATGGGGGCGCACAGGGACGCCAGCCGTGTGGGCTGGATGGGGGCGTGCAGAGACAGGCGTTTCAGGCTCGTTATCTCCCGTCACCGGTTTCCTGCTAACGAGACGCAGGGCCCAGGCGCAGAACCACTTCCCCCCCAGCTCCCCCCGGCCCAGCAGAGCAGAGCGCCAGGGCCTGGCCTGGGGGGAAACCACAGTGATGCAACCGTCCCACCCAGACCCACGGCGCCCCCCGGGGCCAGGAGCGCCGGCTCTGCCGTCTGTCCGCCCCGCCCCGTGGAAGCGCTGCAAACGGAGCCGGGCCCAGGGCCTGTCTCCTCGGCACGGTCTCCCCCAGCCCCCCCGCAGTCCGCCCCAGGGCCTCCGGAGGGCAGGGTGGGGGTTACGCTCTCCCAGGCTGGCGGTCGGGGAGCTGGGTCTCTCTGCGCACACCTGGTGAGTGCCGGGGGCACCAGCCTGAGTGTGTGTCAGTGCAATGGGTGGCTCAGTACGTGTGAAGCTGCTCGCACGAGGCTGCCTATGTTCAAACCTGCTTGCACCAGTGTGTGCGTACGTGCGTCTGCCTCCGTGGGTTCGTGTTTGCACAAGTCGTTGAATCCCTGCCAAGTGCGTGAAGCTGCTCGCACGAGGCTGCCCATGTTCAAATCTGCTTGCACTGGTGTGTGCGTGCATGCGTGACTCTACTTCCATGGGTTCGTGTTTGCACAAGTCGGTGAATCCCTGGCAAGTGCGTGAAGCTGCCCGCACGAGGCTGCCCATGTTCAAATCTGCTTGCACCAGTGTGTGCGTACGTGACTCTGCCTCTGTGGGTTCGTGTTTGCACAAGTCGGTGAATCCACGGGCAAGTGTGTGAAACTGCTCGCACAGATGTGTCTTTTGCACTTGGGTGTGAGCTTTTGCCTTCACAAAGGAGTTAATCTGCTTGTGCCGATTTGCACACCTGTGTGCAAAGGGAGCTTGTCTGTTCCACACTCACACACTGGTCCAACCAACCCAGCCGGAAGCGCTTGGATCTGGGTGTGCAGCCACCCGTCTGGGCCCCGGTGGAGCTCGGCCTGTGCCCCCTGCTCCACCCAGCTGCAGCCTGGCCCGGCACCAAGTCCAGCAGCCCTCTGTGCCTCAGTTTCCCCTTGCGGGGGCTGTGCCCAGGGCAGGGCGCCGCACGCAGCAGAAGCCCCCGGGAGGCGCCGAGCCTACGTGCGAGGTGGGCCGCCCCAGCTGTCGCCTCTGACGTCAGTCCCCCCCCCGGGGGGGCAGGAAATGGGTCCCGCCCCACGGCGCCATCACAGCTGCAGAAGGGCCTGTGGCCCCCGGCGCCATGGAGCCCCCGCTCGGCCTTGTCCTCCTGGTTCTCTGCTTTGGGGGTGAGCTGCCAGGGGGGGCACAATCTGGGGAGCCCCTTCCCTGGGGAACCTGCGTGGGGCAGGGAGGGAACGGGGTGTGGGGCAGGGAGGGAGAGACACACAGATGGAGGCGGGTTTGGGGGTGGCTGGCAGGGCCGATCTCTCGACCCACCTGTGTCACGGGCAGAGGGGCCTTCGCCCACGTCCTCCACCAACCAGACCTCCCCTCCCCGGCACGGGCGGGTTCGCGACGGGCACAGGCTCACCAGACACAGGTTCAGGGGACAGTCCTGGCTCCCACCCCCTGCTCTAACCACCAGCCCCCACTGCCCCCCCTGCGCCGGGGAGAGAACCTAGGAGTCCTGGCTCCCACCCCCTGCTCTAACCACCACCCCCACTGCCCTCCCAGCGCCGGGGAGAGAACCTAGGAGTCCTGGCTCCCGGCCCCTGCTCTAACCACCAGCCCCCACTGCCCCCCTGCGCCGGGGAGAGAGCCCAGGAGTCCTGGCTCCCACCCCCTGCTCTAACCACCAGCCCCCACTGCCCTCCCAGCACCAGGGAGAGAACCCAGGAGTCCTGGCTCCCACCCCCTGCTCTAACCACCAGCCCCCACTGCCCTCCCAGCGCCGGGGAGAGAACCCAGGAGTCCTGGCTCCCACCCCCTGCTCTAACCACCAGCCCCCACTGCCCTCCCAGCACCAGGGAGAGAACCCAGGAGTCCTGGCTCCCACCCCCTGCTCTAACCACCAGCCCCCACTGCCCTCCCAGCGCCGGGGAGAGAACCCAGGAGTCCTGGCTCCCACCCCCTGCTCTGACCACCAGCCCCCACTGCCCTCCCAGCGCCGGGGAGAGAACCCAGGAGTCCTGGCTCCCACCCCCTGCTCTAACCACCAGCCCCCACTGCCCTCCCAGCGCCGGGGAGAGAACCCAGGAGTCCTGGCTCCCACCCCCTGCTCTAACCACCAGCCCCCACTGCCCTCCCAGCGCCGGGGAGAGAACCCAGGAGTCCTGGCTCCCGCCCCCTGCTCTAACCGCCAGCCCCCACTGCCCTCCCAGCACCGGGGAGAGAACCCAGGAGTCCTGGCTCCCACCCCCTGCTCTGACCACCAGCCCCCACTGCCCTCCCAGCACCGGGGAGAGAACCCAGGAGTCCTGGCTCCCACCCCCTGCTCTGACCACCAGCCCCCACTGCCCTCCCAGCGCCGGGGAGAGAACCCAGGAGTCCTGGCTCCCAGCTCCAACCGCCAGCCCCCACTGCCCTCCCAGCGCTGGGGAGAGAACCCAGGAGTCCTGGCTCCCACCTCCTGCTCTAACCACCAGCCCCCACTGCCCTCCCAGCGCTGGGGAGAGAACCCAGGAGTCCTGGCTCCCACCTCCTGCTCTAACCACCAGCCCCCTCTGCCCTCCCAGCGCCGGGGAGAGAACCCAGGAGTCCTGGCTCCCAGCCCCCCTGCTCTAACCACCAGCCCCCACTGCCCCCCCAGCGCCGGGGAGAGAACCCAGGAGTCCTGGCTCCCACCCCCTGCTCTAACCACCAGCCCCCACTGCCCTCCCAGCGCCAAGGAGAGAACCCAGGAGTCCTGGCTCCCAGCCCCCTGCTCTAACCACCAGCCCCCACTGCCCTCCCAGCGCCGGGGAGAGAACCCAGGAGTCCTGGCTCCCACCCCCTGCTCTAACCACCAGCCCCCACTGCCCTCCCAGCACCAGGGAGAGAACCCAGGAGTCCTGGCTCCCACCCCCTGCTCTAACCACCAGCCCCCACTGCCCTCCCAGCGCCGGGGAGAGAACCCAGGAGTCCTGGCTCCCACCCCCTGCTCTGACCACCAGCCCCCACTGCCCTCCCAGCGCCGGGGAGAGAACCCAGGAGTCCTGGCTCCCACCCCCTGCTCTAACCACCAGCCCCCACTGCCCTCCCAGCGCCGGGGAGAGAACCCAGGAGTCCTGGCTCCCACCCCCTGCTCTAACCACCAGCCCCCACTGCCCTCCCAGCGCCGGGGAGAGAACCCAGGAGTCCTGGCTCCCGCCCCCTGCTCTAACCACCAGCCCCCACTGCCCTCCCAGCGCCGGGGAGAGAACCCAGGAGTCCTGGCTCCCACCCCCTGCTCTAACCGCCAGCCCCCACTGCCCTCCCAGCACCGGGGAGAGAACCCAGGAGTCCTGGCTCCCACCCCCTGCTCTGACCACCAGCCCCCACTGCCCTCCCAGCACCGGGGAGAGAACCCAGGAGTCCTGGCTCCCACCCCCTGCTCTGACCACCAGCCCCCACTGCCCTCCCAGCGCCGGGGAGAGAACCCAGGAGTCCTGGCTCCCAGCTCCAACCGCCAGCCCCCACTGCCCTCCCAGCGCTGGGGAGAGAACCCAGGAGTCCTGGCTCCCACCTCCTGCTCTAACCACCAGCCCCCACTGCCCTCCCAGCGCTGGGGAGAGAACCCAGGAGTCCTGGCTCCCACCTCCTGCTCTAACCACCAGCCCCCTCTGCCCTCCCAGCGCCGGGGAGAGAACCCAGGAGTCCTGGCTCCCAGCCCCCCTGCTCTAACCACCAGCCCCCACTGCCCCCCCAGCGCCGGGGAGAGAACCCAGGAGTCCTGGCTCCCACCCCCTGCTCTAACCACCAGCCCCCACTGCCCTCCCAGCGCCAAGGAGAGAACCCAGGAGTCCTGGCTCCCAGCCCCCTGCTCTAACCACCAGCCCCCACTGCCCTCCCAGCGCCGGGGAGAGAACCCAGGAGTCCTGGCTCCCACCCCCTGCTCTAACCACCAGCCCCCTCTGCCCTCCCAGTGCCGGGGAGAGAACCCAGGAGTCCTGGCTCCCGGCCCTGTCTCACTGCTGTGGCGGTGTCTGTGGGTGCGGAGCCGCTGGGTGGGTTTGACCCTTCACCCCGCTCCTCACAGGAGCCCTGGCCGGGCCACCCCAGCTGAGCCAGCTGTCCCCAACCCACACGGTGGACGAGACAATCCCACGGCTCCGCTGCCAGATGTCGGGCGGCGACATCACCAGCCACGTGCTGTCCTGGTACCACCAGCCCCCCGGGCAGGGCCCCGTCTTCCTGCTAAGCCACCGGGCCGGGGAGAGAAAGCCCAGCTACGGGCCGGGCATCTCGGAGCGCTTCATCGCCCACCTGGAGCGCGACACCAACACCTTCAGCCTCACCATCGGCAACGTGAACGCCGCCGACGCCGGCACCTACTACTGTGCCGTCTGGTACGCCGGGCACTACCGCTTCGGAGAGGGCACCCGCCTCCTGCTGCCGGGTGAGGTCACGACGGACGGTGCGCGGGGGGTCGATCTAGAACCGGCCCCGACCGGAGGTGTTCTACAGCCGTCACGTAGGCAGGCCCAAAGGGGCCCGTGTTGGATCTAGAACCCATTCCAGAACACGAGCTAGAATGGGGAAGTCTAGATTGGCCCCAATAAAGGGTTGCCCGGTCTAGAGTTTGCCATGTCTAGATTTAGAACATCACAGACGGGGGGGGGGGAAATTAAATCGATCTAGAACCTGTACTAAACTGATCTGGACCATGCTTGCTCAATGATCTAGAGCTTGTGCTGACTACAATGGGTCTAGAACCTGCAGCACTGCTAGAAACCTTTCATGATGCTCTAGATCAGAGCCTCAGAGGTGCCCCAAAGAAGATATGTGGGTCGTGCCTAGGGTTCATCTAGAACACAACAACCTAGAACCAGTCCTCCGGGATCCACCTCAAACACAGGTCATGGTGCAGATCTAGAACCCATCCCGTTTCAATCCAGAGAGCGAGCAGACCCACTGCGGATCAGATCTACAGCTACACGCCGAGACCTGGGTGGGAAAGGGTTCTCTGTTCTAGATCTGGGTGGGAAATGGGGCAGTTAGGGCATGGGGCAGATCCAGAACCCATCCCAGTCCAATCTAGAGAGTGAGCAGAGCCCCTCCGGGTCAGATCTAGAACCTGTCCAGAGAAGATCCAGGGAGTTCTAGATCTGAGCGGGAAAGGGAGTGGTTCTGTGCCTGGAGTGGGAGGAAGGCATGGTGTGGATCTAGAATTCAATCTAGTGAGCAGAGCCCCCCCGGTCAGATCTAGAACTTGCCCGTAGATCTGGGGGTCGGATCTAGAACCCATCCGAATTATGAACCTGCCCGGATAATTAAGGTAGGTTCTAGATCCGACCCAGGGCCCCCAGCCTGAGCCTCGAACGTGCCCCAATCAAACGATGTTCTAGATCGGGGCGGGAAAGGGGGCGGTTCTGTGCCTGGGGCGTGGTGCAGATCTAGAACCCGTCCCGATTCAATCCAGAGGGCGGGCCGGACCTAGAACCTGCCCTGAGCATCTCCCCATCCGGTTGCAGGCGACGCGGAGCCGAAGCGGCGGCCGGAGGTGGCGGTGCTGGGCCCGGTGCCGGCGGCCCGCCCGGCCTTCCTGTGCCTGGCGTGGGGGTTCTTCCCGCCTCTGGTCCGGCTGCGCTGGCAGGTGGGCGGGCGGGAGCCGGGCCCGGGGGAGGTGGCCCTGCTGGCAGACGGCCAGAGGGAGCCTGGGGCCGCCGGACTGCTCGTCCTCCCGGCGGAGGCCTGGCTGGCTGGCGCCCACGTGACCTGCCGAGTGGAGCACGAGTCGCAGGCCCAGGAGGGCAGCCAGGAGATCAAAGGGGCCGGGCGCCCAGGTGAGACCCCCCCCTGAGCCCCCCAGCCCCCCAGGGCCTGCCCCCCAGATTTGACCCCCACTTCGCCTCTCCCCTCCAGGCTGCTCACGTCCCACTGGAGACCTGGTCTTGCCCCTGGATGGTGCCCTCGGCGACGGCACAGCGGAGACCAGTGCCCCCCGGAGGGCTGGTATGGGACCCCCAAAGGGGGGGGCTGCTGGGGGGGGGGGCTGCTGCCTCTGGGGTCCCCTAACTGTGCCCTCTCTCTGCAGGGGCCCCCAGCCTGGGCCGGATCCTGCAAACAGCCTGGCACTGCTACCTGGGCTCACTGGCCGCCAGCAGCCTCTACAGCCTGGGGGTCTCCCTCCTGCTGGTGCGGCGGGGACCCTGGCGTCCGGGGCCTGCCCCTCCCCCGCAAGAACCCCTTCAGAGAGCTGAGAGGAGACGCCGCCTCGCATGAGGGCCAGGAAGGGGGGTGACCCCCTGCTCTGAACCCTGAGCCACCCACTCCGAGCCCTCGGCCCCCCAGAGGCGGCACCTGGTACCCCCACCCCGCAACTTCAATAAAGCCTTTGAGAAACCACCAGAGCGTGTGCAGTGGGGACCCTCTCCCTGGCGCTGGGAGGGCAGTGGGGGCTGGTGGTTAGAGCAGGGGGCGGGAGCCAGGACTCCTGGGTTCTCTCCCCGGCGCTGGGAGGGCAGTGGGGGCTGGTGGTTAGAGCAGGGGGTGGGAGCCAGGACTCCTGGGTTCTCTCCCCGGCGCTGGGAGGGCAGTGGGGGCTGGTGGTTAGAGCAGGGGCCGGGAGCCAGGACTCCTGGGTTCTCTCCCCGGTGCTGGGAGGGCAGTGGGGGCTGGTGGTTAGAGCAGGGGGTGGAGCCAGGACTCCTGGGTTCTCTCCCCGGCGCTGGGAGGCAGTGGGGGCTGGTGGTTAGAGCAGGGGGTGGGAGCCAGGACTCCTGGGTTCTCTCCCCGGCACTGGGAGGGCAGTGGGGGCTGGTGGTTAGAGCAGGGGGTGGGAGCCAGGACTCCTGGGTTCTCTCCCCGGCGCTGGGAGGGCAGTGGGGGCTGGTGGTTAGAGCAGGGGGTGGGAGCCAGGACTCCTGGGTTCTCTCCCCGGCGCTGGGAGGGCAGTGGGGGCTGGTGGTTAGAGCAGGGGCCGGGAGCCAGGACTCCTGGGTTCTCTCCCCGGTGCTGGGAGGGCAGTGGGGGCTGGTGGTTAGAGCAGGGGGTGGAGCCAGGACTCCTGGGTTCTCTCCCCGGCGCTGGGAGGGCAGTGGGGGCTGATGGTTAGAGCAGGGGGTGGAGCCAGGACTCCTGGGTTCTCTCCCCGGCGCTGGGAGGGCAGTGGGGGCTGGTGGTTAGAGCAGGGGCCGGGAGCCAGGACTCCTGGGTTCTCTCCCCGGCGCTGGGAGGCCCACAGGGCCCAGGGGTTGCGGGTGGTGGGGGCCATAGGAGACACCGAACTCCAGTCTGCTCCTGCCCCACGTCCCTCCCTGGGGCGAAGTCCCTGCAGCTGTTAATGTTTAACCCAACTGTCCCCCTCTCCCCGACCCCAACTTGCAGCGCCCCCCGCCCAGTAGGTGCCGTGGGGCTGGAGGGAGCCCCCCCGGGACACGGGGTGCTGTCTGTGGGGGGACGGGAGCCGGCGGGGAGGGGACATTTCCCTGGCCCCGCCCCAGATAACAGGCCCTTATCTGTGGTGAGCGGGGACAGGGGTCAGGGCCGGGAGAGTGGGGATGGGCCCCCAGCGAGCGCTGCGCCTCGTCCTGCCGGCGGTGGCCTTCCTCGGCCTCCTCTTCCTCTCCGGCCTCCGGCTCCGTGAGTCACCCCCCAGGCCCAGCCAGCCACATCCCGCCCCACCTCTGATCGACACAGGCTGCCCCGTACCCTCACGCCACCGAGCCCCCGTAACCCCCATGCTGGGCACGGGGAGGGGATTGTGCGTGCCCGTGTGACACAGGCGCGGGAGTTCGTGCACGGCCTTGGGGGGCGCCAGCCATAGAGCTGGGCGGGGGGAGAGGGTTGCACGCACACGAGGACGTGCCTGACAGGTTACAGCGAGTGTGTGTTTTCACATGTGTGCAAGGAGGGATTTGCACAAACGTCGTGTGCCTCTGGCTTCTACCTGGCTCTGCGCCCCCATGTTCGTACGGGGCTTTGCGTGGGTCACGTGTGTTCTTCGCACGCCGGCTGCACTGCCATACCCCCCACGTCTGCAGGCCACGAGCCGTGCGAGCCTGGGACGTGTGTGTGCCAGGAGTGTCCTTAGTGTGGAGCGGGGGGTCACGCGTGTCACTGGCGTGTCTGTCTGTCCGCGTCGCTCAGCACTGCCCTTCCCTCCACGGCACAGCAGAGCTGCAGCTCTCAGCCTGCGTTGCTGGCGGGCGGCCCTGTGGCTGGCTCGGGGGCAGAGGGGAGACGGCCCTGGTCGGACAAGACAGGAAGGTGAGACACACACCCCCACGCCCCTTTCCACCTGCCCCACTTCCTGCCCCTTCGCGCCCCACATACACCCTGCCTGTGCGTCTCCTCCGCAGCCCAGCAGCTCCCTCCGGCTCCTTCCCCAGCTCCGGACCCCACAGCCGAGCCCGGCCCCCGGCTGCCCGGGCCAGGACTTCCAGATCGGCCGCCTGATGGGAGCCTTCCGGGAGTGCGTGCACCCCGACGGGGAAATCCTCCTGCAGGAGTATCTGGCCGGCTGGAAAGAACTGATCAAGTGAGTCTAGTGTTATACTCTGCTGCCCCGCCCCAGAGGTGGGCGCATCTCAGTGCTGGGCAAGGGGTCCCCGTGTCACCAGCCGCCCTGCCCCAGAGCTGGACGCACCTCGGTGCCGGACGAGGGGTCCCTGTGTCACCGGCCGCCCCGCCCCAGAGCTGGGCGCATCTCGGCACCAGGCGAGGGGTCCCCATGTCCCCGGCCGCCCCACCCCAGAGCTGGGCGCATCTTGGTGCCGGGCGAGGGGTCCCCGTGTCACCCACCGCCCCGCCCCAGAGCTGGGCGCATCTCGGCGCCGGGCGAGGGGTCCCCGTGTCACCGGCCGCCCCACCCCAGAGGTGGGCGCATCTTGGCGCTGGGCAAGGGGTCCCTGTGTCACCGACCGCCCCGCCCCAGAGCTGGGCACACTGTGACGCCGGGCGAGGGGTCCCCGTGTCACCGACCGCCCCGCCCCAGAGGTAGATGCATCTCGGCGCCAGGCGAGGGGTCCCCATGTCCCCGGCCGCCCCACCCCAGAGGTGGGCGCATCTCGGTGCCGGGCGAGGGGTCCCCGTGTCACCGACCGCCCCGCCCCAGAGCTGGGCGCACCGTGGCGCCGGGCCGGAGCTCAGCCGTCCCCTCTCTCCCGCAGGCTGATCGACGCGCTGGGGGCCGCCTTCGGGCTGCTGGCCCGGGAGACGCGTGCGAAGGTGGCTGTGATGCAGGCCCACCGCTCGGGGCCGCACGCGCCTCACTACCGCACCCTGCAGGGGATGGTGGCCTTCGAGCTGCGCCAGGGGCTGGTGGGGCTGCGGGCGCTGCCCCCCACCCAGCCCCCCTCGGGCTGCCGGACTCTGCTGCGCCTGCACCGGGCCCTGCAGTGGCTGAAGCTCTTCCTGGCCATGCTGGGCCGCAGCCGGCCGGGCGAGGACCCCTCCGAGCTGTGCGCCGCGGCTTACCGGGTGGCCCTGGCCCACTACCACAGCTGGTGGGTGCAGCAGGCGGCTGCGCTGGCCTTCCTGGCTCTGCCCTCGCGCTCCCAGCTGCTGGGGCTGGTGTGCGCCCCCAGGGAGCCCGAGGCCCAGGCCGTGCTGCTGAGCACCGCCAGCGCCCTGGGCCGGGTCTACAACCTCACCCAGCAGGTCTACGCCAGCCGGGGCCTCCTGGACCTGCCCTGAGCCGGGGCCGAGCCACCGGCCCGCGGGCGGAGCGAAGTTTTTCTCGGCGCGGCCGCCACCGCCCGGCTTTGGAACCGGAGGGACCTGAGCGGGAACCGGCCGCGGCCTCACCCAGCGCCCACCCGGGCCCGACGGGCGCCCCCCGCGTGCGGGACAGGAGGGCGCAGCCGGGGTCTCGTCGGGGCGGGGGGCCCCCAACGCAGGACAGAGGGCAGGTCCCCGGTGCGGAGTGACCCAGGGACTTGGCCGAGCGGGAGTTCGTCGGCTGCAGCCGGCGCCGTGATCGGTGGGATGGTGTTAACAATTTCTCTCCCGTCCTCCTCTGCCTTTTCATGGGGACCCTTTCGCCACTGACGGCCGGGCCCGGCGCGCTCCTGGGGGTGGGGTGGGAGGTGCCCGCTGGCCTGGGGAGAACTGGGGTGACTCTCGCGGGCTGGCACGGGGGCAGGAGTGGTCTGGGGCCGGACCATGGAGGCCCCCAGCGTCTGGGCTGTCAGCGGCCCTGGCTCTGAGCAACTCACCCTGAGTTGGTTCTCTAGCGGAGCAGGGAATGGGGCAGGGCCTGTCCCCTTTATGGGCACCGGCTCTCCTGGCCCAGGGCAGGACTGGCTGGCTCAGGGGGCAGGGAATGGGCCGGGGTTCTCCTGCTGGCCCAGCCGAGGGGCCGGGCGCTGGGTGGGGCTCTGGGACCCCAGGGGTTCGGGGCCAGGCACTGGGCGGGGCTCTGGGACCCCGGGGGTTCGGGGCCGGGCGCTGGGCGGGGCTCTGGGACCCCGGGGGTTCGGGGCCGGGCGCTGGGCGGGGCTCTGGGACCCCGGGGGTTCGGGGCCGGGCGCTGGGCGGGGCTCTGGGAGCCCGGGGGTTTGGGGCCGGGTGATGGGTGGTGCTCTGGGACCCTGGGGGTTCGGGGCTGGGCGCTGGGCGGGGTTCTGGGACCCCGGGAGTTCGGGGCCGGGCGCT
Organism: Carettochelys insculpta; assembly: GCF_033958435.1. Classification (NCBI taxonomy): domain Eukaryota; kingdom Metazoa; phylum Chordata; order Testudines; family Carettochelyidae; genus Carettochelys; species Carettochelys insculpta. The sequence goes on from NC_134170.1 coordinate 1,198,476, forward strand.
GGGCGGGGCTCTGGGACCCCGGGCGTTCGGGGCCGGGCGCTGGGCGGGGCTCTGGGACCCCGGGTGTTCGGGGCCGGGCGCTGGGCGGGGCTCTGGGACCCCGGGGGTTCGGGGCCGGGCGCTGGGTGGGGTTCTGGGACCCCAGGGGTTCGGGGCCGGAAGCTGGGTTGTCTCCCAGGCCAGGGGCTTGGATGAGCGTCTGGCTCCCAGGTGCTGGAGTTTGATATTTCTCACCCCGCTCGCGGGGGCTGCACTGCCCTGTGGGGCCTCCAGACCCCCAGTTCCTGGCAGCTGTGCCTGGGGGTCCTTGACCCCTCTGCCCCCCAAGTGTGGGGCTGTGTCCTGGGCTCACCCTGGAAAATCCCCAAACCTGCTGCCCCCCAAGTGTGGGGCTGTGTTCTGGGCTCACCCTGGGATCCCCAAACCTGCTGCCCCCCCAAGTGTGGGGCTGTGCCCTGGGCTCACCCTGGGATCCCCAAACCTGCTGCCCCCCCAAGTGTGGGGCTGTCCACTGGGCTCACCCTGGGGATCCCCAAACCTGCTGCCCCCCCAAGTGTGGGGCTGTGTCCTGGGCTCACCCTGGGGATCCCCAAACCTGCTGCCCCCCCAAGTGTGGGGCTGTGCCCTGGGCTCACCCTGGGGATCCCCAAACCTGCTGCCCCCCAAGTGTGGGGCTGTGCCCTGGGCTCACCCTGGGGATCCCCAAACCTGCTGCCCCCCCAAGTGTGGGGCTGTGTCCTGGGCTCACCCTGGGATCCCCAAACCTGCTGCCCCCCCAACTGTGGAGCTGGGGCAGGGACTCAGGGTACACACGGGGGGGGAGGGGCTGACACAGACACCAGTGGGTTGGGCGGTGACATCACTGTGACGCGATGACGTCAGAGCCCCTGCAGTGACGTCACAACAATGCCAGGCCAGGGTTGTGATGTCACACCGGTCCCCGGCGGGACAACGGTGACATCACAACCGAGAGACGATGTCGTCATTCTGGAACGCCCGGTGCCCTCAGGGCCGCAGCCAATGACGCCAGCGCCACTGATTGCGGGTTGGGGCCGCCCCCCGGCAGCCACGCTGCCGTAAGGCGTCCCGGCAACTGCCGTAAATTCGCTTATGGACCGCAAGCCGTTAAGCAACACGAGAGCGCGTCGCAAAGAGGGGCAGGCGGCCGCGCCGCCGTCAAGCAGCGCCACCTTGGGTGTCATAAAGGAATTGCCGTGTTGCCGTAAAGCAAAGCCCCCACGCTGTCGCAAAGCGCGACGTTCCAGGGGGGTGGGGCTACCGTAAAGCACGCCTCAGGTAGGGTGCCGTAAAGCACAGCCCCCCTCCCGCGGACTGCCGTAAAGTCGCTCTCCTCTCCCCTTCCCCACACGCTGCCGTCAAGTGAAGCCGGACGGGGCCAGCGGTCGCAAAATCGCCTCGCCACGCCGTAAAGCGCCCGGGGGTTGGCGACAGTGTCGCGCGAGGCCGGCGGGGCGATGGCGGCGCTGGCGGTGCTGAGCCCCCTGGGGGGAGCCCCGGACTGGGCGGGGCGGAGCCTGAGCACCGGGGTGCGCCGGGGGCGGGGCATCTGGGGGAGCTGGGGCGGGGGCACTGGGGGAGCTGGGGCGGGAGGCGCCGGGGCACTGGGGCGGGGGCACTGGGGGCTCTGGTGCGGGAGACGCTGGGGGAGCTGGGGCGGGGGGCGCTGGGGGCACTGGGGCGGGGGGCACTGGGAGCTCTGGTGCGGGAGACGCTGGGGGAGCTGGGGCGGGGGGCGCTGGTGCGGGAGACGCTGGGGGAGCTGGTGCGGGAGACGCTGGGGGAGCTGGGGCGGGGGGCGCTGGGGGAGCTGGTGCGGGAGACGCTGGGGGAGCTGGTGCGGGAGACGCTGGGGGAGCTGGGGCGGGGGGCGCTGGGGCGGGAGACACTGGGGGAGCTGGGGCAGGGGGCGCTGGGGGCACTGGGGCGGGGGGCGCTGGGGCGGGAGACACTGGGGGAGCTAGGGCGGGGGCACTGGGGGGCGCTGGGGCGGGAGGCGCTGGGGGAGCGGGGGCGGGAGGCACTGGGGTGGGAGGTGGTGGGGGCAGGAGACACTGGGGGAACTGGGGGGCTATGGTGGGAGGCGCTGGCGCGGGAGGCACTGGGGGAAGTGGGGGTGCTGGGGTGTGGGAAGGCACTGGGGGAAGTGGCTGTGGGTGCGGGAGGCACTGGGGGAAGTGGCTGTGGGTGCGGGAGGCGCTGGGGCGGGAGGCGCTGGTGGGGCTGGGGTGGGAGGTAGTGGGGGGGTGGGGGCAGGAGACACTGGGGGAACTGGGGGGGCTATGGTGGGAGGCGCTGGCGCAGGAGGCACTGGGGGAAGTGGAGGTGCTGGGGTGTGGGAAGGCACTGGGGGAAGTGGCTGTGGGTGCGGGAGGCACTGGGGGAAGTGGCTGTGGGTGCGGGAGGCGCTGGGGCGGGAGGCGCTGGTGGGGCTGGGGTGGGAGGCACTGGGGTGGGAGGTGGTGGGGGCAGGAGACACTGGGGGAACTGGGGGGCTATGGTGGGAGGCGCTGGCGCGGGAGGCACTGGGGGAAGTGGGGGTGCTGGGGTGTGGGAAGGCACTGGGGGAAGTGGCTGTGGGTGTGGGAAGGCACTGGGGGAAGTGGCTGTGGGTGCGGGAGGCGCTGGGGCGGGAGGCGCTGGTGGGGCTGGGGTGGGAGGTAGTGGGGGGGTGGGGGCAGGAGACACTGGGGGAACTGGGGGGGCTATGGTGGGAGGCGCTGGCGCAGGAGGCACTGGGGGAAGTGGAGGTGCTGGGGTGTGGGAAGGCACTGGGGGAAGTGGCTGTGGGTGCGGGAGGCACTGGGGGAAGTGGCTGTGGGTGCGGGAGGCGCTGGGGCGGGAGGCGCTGGTGGGGCTGGGGTGGGAACACACTGGCAGCTCTCTCACCCCCGTATCCCCCCAGACGACCATCATGGCGGTGGAGTTCGACGGGGGGGTCGTTATCGGGGCCGACTCCAGGACCACCACGGGGTGAGTGGGGGCTGTGTGGGGGCAGGGCCCCCCTGTGGCGGGGGGAGGCTCCATAGGTGCCCAAGCTCTGACCCCGCCTCTTGCAGCTCCTACATCGCCAACCGGGTGACGGACAAACTGACGCCCATCCACGACCGCATCTTCTGCTGCCGCTCCGGCTCCGCCGCCGACACCCAGGCCGTGGCCGATGCCGTGGCCTACCAGCTGGGCTTCCACAGGTCCTGCCCCACGCCGCCCACCCCACCTCTTCCCTGCCCCTGAGGCAGCCAGCCCTGCCCTGAGCCGGGGGGAGCCGGCGCCCCTAGAGGGGCCAGGCCCTGCCCCATTCCCTGCCCCTGAGCCAGCCAGTCCTGCCCTGGGCCGGGGGGAGCCGGCGCCCCTAGAGGGGCCAGGCCCTGCCCCATTCCCTGCCCCTGAGCCAGCCAGCCCTGCCCTGGGCCGGGGGGAGCCGGCGCCCCTAGAGGGGCCAGGCCCTGCCCCACTCCCACCCCCTGAGCCAGCCAGTCCTGCCCTGGGCCGGGAGGAGCCGGCGCCCCGAGAGGGACCAGGCCCTGCCCCATTCCCACCCCCTGAGCCAGCCAGCCCTGCCCTGGGTCGGGGGGAGCCGGCGCCCCTGGAGGGGCCAGGCCCTGCCCCACTCCCACCCTCTGAGCCAGCCAGTCCTGCCCAGGGGCTGGCGCCCCCTGACTGCGGTTCACTACCCCCACAGCATCGAGCTGGACGAGCCGCCCCTGGTGCACACGGCTGCCAACCTCTTCAAGGAGATGTGTTACCGCTACCGCGAGGACCTCACCGCTGGCATCATCGTCGCTGGCTGGGACCGACGCAAGGGGGGGCAGGTGAGTGGTGCTGCCCTGGGGCTCAGCATGGCTGCTGTTGTGTGGGGCATGCCCCTGGGGTCTGTGTCCCCGGCCGCCCCGCCCCAGAGGTGGGCGCATCTCGGCGCTGGGCGAGGGGTCCCCGTGTCACCGGCCGCCCCGCCCCAGAGGTGGGCGTATCTCAGCGTTGGGCGAGGGGTCCCAGTGTCACCGGCCGCCCCGCCCCAGAGGTGGGCGCATCTCAGCGTTGGGCGAGGGGTCCCTGTGTCACCGGCCGCCCCGCCCCAGAGGTGGGCGCATCTCAGCACCGGGCGAGGGGTCCCTGTGTCACCGGCCGCCCCGCCCCAGAGGTGGGCGCATCTCGGCGCCGGGCGAGGGGTCCCTGTGTCACTGGCTGCCCCGCCCCAGAGGTGGGCGCATCTCGGCGCCGGGCGTGGGGTCCCTCTCACCCCCCCCCGCCCACTCTCCTACCAGGTGTTCTCGGTGCCCATGGGTGGCATGATGGTCCGCCAGCCCTTCGCGGTGGGCGGCTCCGGCAGCTCCTACATCTACGGCTTCGTCGACGCCTCCTACAAGCCGGGCATGAGCCAGGATGAGTGTCTGCGCTTCACAGCCAATGGTGGGTCCCCGGCAGCCTGCGGGGGGGGGTGGGGACCCAGGCATCCGGGCCCTGCTCCTCCCCCTCACCCCTCTCTGCTCTCCCCTGGCAGCGCTGGCTCTGGCCATGGACCGCGACGGCTCCAGCGGGGGCGTGATCCGCCTGGCTGCCATCACCAAGCAGGGCGTGGAGCGCCAGACCATCCTGGGGGACCAGCTGCCTCGCTTCGCCGCCGCCTGAGGGGCCCCAGCGTCCTGCCCCCCATTAAACCTGCAGCCTGCAACGTCTCCCTCGTTTCTTTGCCCAGCGCCGTGGGGAGGGGCCTCAGAGCCGGGAGCCAGGACTCTCCTGGGTTCTCTCCCCAGCGCTGGGAGGGCAGTGGGGGCTGGTGGTTAGAGCAGGGCCCGGGAGCCAGGACTCTCCTGGGTTCTCTCCCCGGCGCTGGGAGGGCAGTGGGGGCTGGTGGTTAGAGCAGGGGGCGGGAGCCAGGACTCCTGGGTTCTCTCCCCGGTGCTGGGAGGGCAGTGGGGGCTGGTGGTTAGAGCAGAGGACGGGAGCCAGGACTCCTGGGTTCTCTCCCCGGTGCTGGGGGGCAGTGGGGGCTGGTGGGCAGAGCAGGGGCCGGGAGCCAGGACTCCTGGGTTCTCTCCCCGGTGCTGGGGGGCAGTGGGGGCTGGTGGGCAGAGCAGAGGACGGGAGCCAGGACTCCTGGGTTCTCTCCCCGGTGCTGGGGGGCAGTGGGGGCTGGTGGGCAGAGCAGAGGACGGGAGCCAGGACTCCTGGGTTCTCTCCCCGGTGCTGGGGGGCAGTGGGGGCTGGTGGGCAGAGCAGGGGCCGGGAGCCAGGACTCCTGGGTTCTCTCCCCGGTGCTGGGGGGCAGTGGGGGCTGGGGGTTAGAGTGGGGGGGGGGGGCGGGAGCCAGGACTCCTGGGTTCTCTCCCTGGTGCTGGGGGGCAGTGGGGGCTGGGGATTAGAGCAGGGGGTGGGAGCCAGGACTCCTGGGTTCTCTTCCCGGTGCTGGGGGGCAGTGGGGGCTGGGGGTTAGAGCAGGGGGTGGGGCTGGGAGCCAGGACTCCTGGGTTCTGCTGGTTCTTACTTGCAGCCCGTGGGTGGGGAGGCCTCTCCCAGTGTGTGCCCCTGCCTAGGGCTGTGGGGTCGCTGCCAGCAGCGAGTGGGGTGGGGTGGGGCTGGACGGGGGCTGGTTGCAGCTGGTGCTGCTGGATTGTGCCTGGTGGCTGGTGCCCCACCTCAGAGTCACTGGGCTGCCCTGTAGGGCAGAGCGGGTCACCCCCCCCCCCCCCCCCCCGGTTCTGACCCCAACCTCCCTCGGGCTCCCTGTTTCCAGTTCCCCCAGGGCCCGGGCCTGCTGCAGCGCTGGGTCGGCTCCTGGGCTCTGGCGTCCTGGCCCTGGGGTGGGGGTCCCCATCTGTGTCCCGGGGGCTGGTCCCTGTGTCTGCAGCGCAGCCCCGGCCTGTGGGACTGCCCCACACAGTACAGGGCGGCTCCAGCCACGTGGGGCTGACTGGCGCCGGGGGGCTGCCCCACTCAGCCCGGGGTGGGGGGCTGCCCGGGGCGGGTCCTGGCTGGAGCTGTGGGGCTGGCCCACTCTACCTCTGCAGGCCAAGGCGGTGGCAGACGGCTGGGGGGCCCTTCCATGGGGCAGTGGGAAAGTGGGGGGAGTCTCGGGGAGCGGGGTTTGGGGCTGGGGCCTCCAGAGGCGGGGGGAGGGGGGCGGCCCTTGCCTACGCCCCACCCAGCTGAAGCCACGCCCGGCCCTGCCCTCCTCCGCTCGCGGCCTGTGGGGCAGGGCCCCCCCGGCCCAGCCCCCCGTTGTGTGGGGCCCGCCCCGCGGGTGCAGCTGGCTCTGGGGTGGGGCCGGCAGCGCCGCGCACGTGGCTTTGTTTGTGTAGGGTCTCCGCGGCGGGTGGGGCAGGGCTGTCCCGGGCCAGGCTCCGGCCCCTCACCCCGCCCCACTTCCCTTCGCGGGCCGGGCCGGGCCGCCGCCGCCGCCGCCGCCCCCAGCCGGCCGGGCGGGGACACCGGGTAAGGGCCCGGCAGGCGCGGGAGGAGGGGGATTCCCACGGGGGGGCTGTGCTGTCCTGCCCCCCAGCCTGTGGGTCCCGCCCTGCGGAGGGCAGCTCCGCTCCCCGCCCCTTAACGCGCAGGCGAGAGGCTAGTGCGGGTCCCACTTCCCCCCGTTACCCAGCGCCCCGGGGGGGGGGGGGTCAGGGCCGGACCCCGCCGCCCCCCCCAAAACCAATCTGGCTGCCCCACGTGACTCGGACTGCACTTAAAAACTTCCTGAACTCGGGAGATGCAGGAGCTGTGGGGCGGGAGTGAGGGGACGGGCAGGGCTGGGGGGTGCAGGGGCTGTGGGGCGGGAGTGAGGGGACCGGCAGGGCTGGGGGGTGCAGGGGCTGTGGGGCGGGAGTGAGGGGACCGGCAGGGCTGGGGGGTGCAGGGGTTGTGGGGTTAGAAGTGAGGGGATCGGCAGGGCTGGGGGGTGCAGGGGCTGTGGGGCGGGAGCGAGGGGTCCGGCAGGGCTGCGGGATGCAGGAGCTGTGAGGCAGGAGTGAGGGGATGGGCAGGGCTGGGGGGTGCAGGGGCTGTGGGGTGGGAGTGAGGGGGACCGGCAGGGCTGGGGGGTGCAGGGGCTGTGGGGTGGGAGTGAGGGGACCGGCAGGGCTGCGGGATGCAGGGGCTGTGGGGTTAGGAGTGAGGGGACCGGCAGGGCTGGGGGATGCAGGGGCTGTGAGGCGGGAGCGAGGGGACCGGCAGGGCTGGGGGATGCAGGGGCTGTGGGGCGGGAGCGAGGGGACCGGCAGGGCTGGGGGATGCAGGGGCTGTGGAGTTAGGAGTGAGGGGACCGGCAGGGCTGGGGGATGCAGGGGCTGTGGGGCGGGAGTGAGGGGACCGGCAGGGCTGGGGGATGCAGGGGCTGTGGGGCGGAAGCGAGGGGACAGGCAGGGCTGGGGGATGCAGGGGTTGTGGGGTTAGGAGTGAGGGGACCGGCAGGGCTGGGGGATGCAGGGGCTGTGGGGTTAGGAGTGAGGGGACCGGCAGGGCTGGGGGATGCAGGGGCTGTGGGGTGGGAGGGAGGGGACCGGCAGGGCTGGGGGATGCAGGGGCTGTGGGGCGGAAGCGAGGGGACAGGCAGGGCTGGGGGATGCAGGGGTTGTGGGGTTAGGAGTGAGGGGACCGGCAGGGCTGGGGGATGCAGGGGCTGTGGGGTGGGAGGGAGGGGACCGGCAGGGCTGGGAAAGCTGCATGTTGGGAGCCCCAGAAACAGGGTTCTGCAGATGGGGGGGCAATGTGGGGCAGGAGGTCCCAGGGCCTGGGCTCTGGAGGGCGGGGGCACCGTGGAGCAGGGGGTCCCAGGGCCTGGGCTCTGGAGGTGGGGGGGCAATGTGGGGCAGGGGGTCCCAGGGCCTGGGCTCTGGAGGGGGGTGCAATATGGGGCAGGGGGTCCCAGGGCCTGGGCTCTGGAGGTGGGGGGGCACCGTGGGGCAGGGGGTCCCAGGGCCTGGGCTCTGGAGGTTGGGGGGCAATGTGGGGCAGGGGGTCCCAGGGCCTGGGCCCTGGAGGTGGGGGGGCAATGTGGGGCAGGGGGTCCCAGGGCCTGGGCTCTGGAGGTGGGGGGGGCGCCGTGGGGCAGGGCGGGGGCCAGCTCTCTCTGCCAGCCCCTCCTATTCCGGCGAAGCGGAAAGGAATGTGGGACGTGCGCAGCTGAGTTGGCTGCCCTTCCCCCACGCCGCCCCGCCAGCCCAGCCCCCCGGGCCTCCGTCCCTGCCCCCCAGGACCCCCCACGGTCCCGTCCCTGTGGCCTGTCCCTGGAATTCAGCCCCCCCTTGCTTCTCTGCAGTACTCTCCCGGACGCCTGGGTCCCCTGACCCCATTCCCTGAGGCCCCAGGGCTCAGCACTGGGTGCTGCTGTCCTGGACTCCTGGGTCCCTGCCCCCAGGGATGCCATGGTCCCCGGACGCCTGGGTCCTACACAGCTGGGCCCAGCTCTCTCCCATGTGGCCCTGTGAGGAAGTCGTCCCACACCACGACTTCCCCTTGGACAGGATGTCGGCAGGGCTGGAAGCACATCCAGAGATTTCCTAATCCACTGGGTCCCAGACCTGCCAGCCGTGACCCAGCCCCATGGTGGGGGGCAGTGGGGGCTGGTGGCTAGCGCAGGGGGTGGGAGCCAGGACTCCTGGGTTCTCTCCCCGGCGCTGGGAGGGCAGTGGGGGCTGGTGGTCAGAGCAAGGGCTGGGAGCCAGGACTCCTGGGTTCTCTCCCCAGCGCTGGGAGGGCAGTGGGGGCTGGTGGGTAGAGCAGGGGGTGGGAGCCAGGACTCCTGGGTTCTCTCCCCGGTGCTGGGAGGGCAGTGGGGGCTGGTGGTTAGAGCAGGGGCCGGGAGCCAGGACTCCTGGGTTCTCTCCCCAGCGCTGGGAGGGCAGTGGGGGCTGGTGGGTAGAGCAGGGGGTGGGAGCCAGGACTCCTGGGTTCTCTCCCCGGCGCTGGGAGGGCAGTGGGGGCTGGTGGTTAGAGCAGGGGGTGGGAGCCAGGACTCCTGGGTTCTCTCCCCGGCGCTGGGAGGGCAGTGGGGGCTGGTGGGTAGAGCAGGGGCCCAGAGCCAGGACTCCTGGGTTCTCTCCCCGGCGCTGGGAGGGCAGTGGGGGCTGGTGGGTAGAGCAGGGGCCCAGAGCCAGGACTCCTGGGTTCTCTCCCCGGCGCTGGGAGGGCAGTGGGGGCTGGTGGTTAGAGCAGGGGTGGGAGCCAGGACTCCTGGGTCCTCTCCTTGGTGCTGTGGGGGCTGGTGGGGGGCAGACCCAGAGCCAGGACTCCTGGGTTCCCCCGCTCACCTCCCCTCCCTGCAGGCTGGCAGCATGCAGGCCCCGACATGCCCTTTCCCAGAGGACGGCCGGCTGGACGCCTCAGACCTGCAGGTGGAGGGAGACGAGGTGGACGCGCTGCAGGAGGGCACAGCACTGGGTGAGTGGAGCAGGCCCAGCTTGTGGGGGTGGAAGTGTCGTCTCTGGCCCCCTGGCACAGCCGCCGTTGCTGCTACCCCCCTGCCCGCCCAGCTCTGGGTGTCTGTCCCCCCTCACCTGGCTGCCTGTCCCGTAGGGGGTCCGCTCTACCCCTTCCTGGTGGTCTACGACCTGAAGCCACTCAAGTCGCAGGGGCCAGTGTTTGCCAAGGGGGTGCCCGTCATCGCCCGGGTGCAGAGCACCGAGCGCTACACCAGCGGCTCCAAGGTGAGAGGGGCAGAGCCAGGACTCCTGGGTTCTCTCCCCGGCGCTGGGAGGGCAGTGGGGGCTGGTGGTCAGAGCAGGGGGTGGGAGCCAGGACTCCTGGGTCCTCTCCCCGGCGCTGGGAGGCAGTGGGGGCTGGTGGGTAGAGCAGGGGGTGGGAGCCAGGACTCCTGGGTTCTCTCCCCGGCGCTGGGAGGGCAGTGGGGGCTTGTGGTCAGAGCAGGGGGTGGGAGCCAGGACTCCTGGGTCCTCTCCCCGGCGCTGGGAGGCAGTGGGGGCTGGTGGTTAGAGCAGGGGGTGGGAGCCAGGACTCCTGGGTTCTCTCCCCGGCGCTGGGAGGGCAGTGGGGGCTGGTGGTCAGAGCAGGGGGTGGGAGCCAGGACTCCTGGGTTCTCTCCCCGGCGCTGGGAGGGCAGTGGGGGCTGGTGGTTAGAGCAGGGGGTGGAGCCAGGACTCCTGGGTTCTCTCCCCGGCGCTGGGAGGCAGTGGGGGCTGGTGGTTAGAGCAGGGGGTGGGAGCCAGGACTCCTGGGTCCTCTGCGTGCAGATCCGCCCCAACACGCTCTACTCGCTGCGCCTGACCCATGGGGATTTCACCTGGACCATGAAGAAGAAGTTCAAACACTTCCAGGAGCTGCACCGCGACCTGCTGAGACACAAGATCTTCATGAGCTTCCTGCCCCTCTCCAGGTGTGACCCCACTCCCCCCCCCAGTCCTGCAGGGAGTGCCCTGGGACCTCCCCCAATGGACTGCTCCACAGCCCCCACAAGCCCCCCCAAAGCTGTCCAGAAATGTACCAGATCTTTATCTGTCAGGCTCAGGGGCAGGGAATGGGGCAGGGCCTGGTCCCCCTAGGGCACCGGCTCCCCCGGCCCAGGGCAGGACTGGGTGGCTCAGGGGCAGGGAATGGGGCAGGGCCTGGTCCCCCTAGGGCCACCGGCTCCCCCAGCCCAGGGCAGGACTGGGTGGCTCAGGGGCAGGGAATGGGGTAGGGCCTGGCCCCTCTAGGGGCACCGGCTCCCCCCGGCCCAGGTCAGGACTGGCTGGCTCTGGGGCAGGGAATGGGGCAGGGCCTGGCCCCTCTGGGGGTGCTAGCTCCCCCCGGCCCAGGTCAGGACTGGCTGGCTCAGGGGGTAGGGACTGGGGCAGAAGGCCTGACCCCTCCAGGGGCGTCAGCTTCCCCAGGGCAGGGAGTGGCTGGGGCAGGGAATGGAGCAGACGGCCTGACCCCTCTAGGGGCGCCAGCTTCCCCAGGGCAGGGAGTGGCTGGGGCAGGGAATGGGGCAGAGGCCTGTCCACACTAGGTCTCACCCCGTCCGCTTCTGCCCCTCCCAGGTTTGCTCTCCAGGGCTCCCGGGCAGAGGCCACTTCCCAGGAGATGCCAGCCTTGCCTCACGCAGGTGGGGGTGCCGCGAGACGCCCCTCCAGCAAACAGGTATGCGGGGGTCGGGATGCTGGGGAGTTCCAGCAGCTGTCAGGTTGTGGGTGGCATGGGGGGAGGGACCCTGGGTTAGACCAGGGAGCCCCAGCGTGGAGGCCGGGGCTGGTGGGGAGACCAGACTGAAATCCACATCCTGGCGCCCCCAGCAAAATCACCAACCTGTTGTGTTTGGTCGCCCCCACCCGGGGCTCTTGTACACATCTGACGCCCCCGGCTCGTCTCTGGACTCTTTGTCTTCTGTCGGCATTCCTCGGTTTTGCCTTCTGCTCTGTTTTCCATGGGTGACCATCCTGTTCACCCATCCTGAGGGACCGGGTCACATTTTGCTTGGGATTTGTGCCGAAATTCCTGGCAACAAAAACCCCTCGAATGCATTTTTAATGAATCAAACAAGCCTTCCTCAAACACGCCAAACATGTAAGGCCCGAGAGTCTCGGCATGTCCTGCATGTAAAAGAAACCGAGGGATACGCAGCTGCAGGCTCCAGCGTTACAGAAATAAAGTGGCAACATCAGGTCACTGGGTCCTGGTGGATTTTAGAGCTGGTAGATCTCGGCCTGGTTTTCATATGTCACCAGGTCCTGGTGGATATCAGAGTTAGTAGATCTCGGCCTGGTCCTGATGCGTCACCGGGTCCTGGTGGATTTTAGAGCTGGTAGATCTCGGCCTGGTCCTGATGTGTCACTCGGTGCTGGAGGATTTTAGAGCTCTTAGATCTTGGCCTGCTCCTGATGCATCACCGGGTCCTGGTGGATACTAGAGCTAGTAGATCTTGGCCTGCTCCTGATGCATCACCGGGTCCTGGTGGATACTAGAGCTAGTAGATCTTGGCCTGCTCCTGATGCATCACCGGGTCCTGGTGGATACTAGAGCTAGTAGATCTTGGCCTGCTCCTGATGCATCACCGGGTCCTGGTGGATACTAGAGCTAGTAGATCTTGGCCTGCTCCTGATGCATCACCGGGTCCTGGTGGATACTAGAGCTAGTAGATCTTGGCCTGCTCCTGATGCATCACCGGGTCCTGGTGGATACTAGAACTAGTAGATCTTGGGCTGGTCCTGATGCGTCACCAGGTCCTGGTGGATTTTAGAGCTAGTAGATCTTAGCCTGGTCCTGATGTGTGTCCAGAAAGGGAAAAGGCAGAGTTGTGGTTTTGTTACCTCCCTGTCACGTCCGTCACAAGTCGCTGGACTGAGCTTGTGGACTAAATGGGACTGGGGGAACTGGTTGCCTGCACCTGCACAAGGCTGCCAAAGGCAGGGTTACCCCTAGACCCGTGGCTCCCACCTGCTCAGTGCTCTGATTCCTTCCCTTATTCCCCACAGAAGTACCTGGAGTCTTACTTAAACTCCCTGCTGGCAATGTCCTTCTACCGCAACTACCACGCCATGGTAATGTACCACCTCTCCCCGCCCCACAGTACGCAGAGAGGGGGCCTGGCTCCCCTGCCACGGTCCCAGACTCCTAGGTCGCACATCTGGCTCTGGGAGGGGAGTGTGGGCTGGTGGGTTAGACTGGGGGGAGGGGTTGGGAGCCAGAACTCCTGTGTTCTCTCTGCAGCACTCAGACAGGAGCAGGGGGCCAGGAGTCAGGGCTTGTGGGTTCGAGGCTCTGTCCTGCCTCAGTTTCCCTGCCTCTCCCAGCCTGGCTCTGAGCGACTCTCCCACTGCAGGCGGAGTTCCTGGACGTCAGCCAGCTCTCCTTCATCCCTGACCTGGGACCCAAAGGCCTGTAAGTGACGGTCGCATCTCTGCCCAGAGACCCAGCAACCAGACAGCCCCCAAGGCACCCACTTCTCAGGGGGTGGGAGGCGGGGACGCTGCCAGGGACTGCTCCCACACAGAGGAGGGTAGTGAGTGGTGGGGGGAGCATCGGTCACCGGGAGCCAGGACTCCTGGGTTCTCTCCCTGGCGCTGGGGGACAGTGGGGGCTGGTGGTCAGAGCTAGGGGCGGGAGCCAGGAGTCCTGGGTTCTCTCCCCAGCGCTGGGAGGGCAGTGGGGGCTGGCAGTCACAGCAGGGGGTGGGAGCCAGGACTCCTGGGTTCTCTCCCCGGCGCTGGGAGGGCAGTGGGGGCTGGTGGTCAGAGCAGGGGGTGGGAGCCAGGACTCCTGGGTTCTCTCCCTGGCGCTGGGGGTCAGTGGGGGCTGGTGGTCAGAGCAGGGGGGTGGGAGCCAGGACTCCTGGGTTCTCTCCCTGGCGCTGGGGGTCAGTGGGGGCTGGTGGTCAGAGCAGGGGGGTGGGAGCCAGGACTCCTGGGTTCTCTCCCTGGCGCTGGGGGTCAGTGGGGGCTGGCGGTCACAGCAGGGGGTGGGAGCCAGGACTCCTGGGTTCTCTCCCCGGCGCTGGGAGGGCAGTGGGGGCTGGTGGTTAGAGCAGGGGGTGGGAGCCAGGACTCCTGGGTTCTCTCCCTGGCTCTGGGAGGGGGCTGGGAGCAGGTGGGTTAGAGTGGTGGCTGGGTGGGAGCCAGGACTCCTGGGTCCCCCCACCCACACCCCCCTCCAGACCTTGGCTCCTGTTGCAGGGAGGGCATGATCCTGAAGCGCTCCGGTGGGCACCGCCTCCAGGGGCTCAACTGCTTTGGGCACCACCAGATCTGCTACCGCTGGTCGAAGAGGTGAGCTGGGGGCGAGGGGGCGGGGCCTGGACCTGGGTAGCACCGCCCTTCTCACTGGCCCCGCCTCCCCGCAGGTGGCTGGTGGTGAAGGACTCCTTCCTCCTGTACCTCAAGCCGGAGTCCGGGGTCATCTCCTTCGTGCTGCTGTTCGACCCGGGCTTCAGCGTCCTGGTGGGGAAGAAATCCACCGACAGCAAGTACGGCGTCCGTGTGGAGAACAGCACCAGGTCCGGACACCGGGGTCCCACCCTGCCTCGGGGCTGGGGGCAGGACTCCTGGGTTCTCTCCCCGGCGCTGGGAGGGCAGTGGGGGCTGGTGGTTAGAGCAGGGGGTGGGAGCCAGGACTCCTGGGTTCTCTCCCCGGCGCTGGGAGGGCAGTGGGGGCTGGTGGTTAGAGCAGGGGGCTGGGAGCCAGGACTCCTGGGTTCTGTCCTGGCGCTGGGAGGGCAGTGGGGGCTGGCGGTTAGAGCAGGGGGCTGGGAGCCAGGACTCCTGGGTTCTGTCCTGGCGCTGGGAGGGCAGTGGGGGCTGGTGGTTAGAGCAGGGGGTGGGAGCCAGGACTCCTGGGTTCTGTCTTGGCGCTGGGAGGGCAGTGGGGGCTGGTGGTTAGAGCAGGGGGTGGGAGCCAGGACTCCTGGGTTCTGTCCTGGCGCTGGGAGGGCAGTGGGGGCTGGTGGTTAGAGCAGGGGGTGGGAGCCAGGACTCCTGGGTTCTCTCCTGGCGCTGGGAGGGCAGTGGGGGCTGGCGGTTAGAGCAGGGGGTGGGAGCCAGGACTCCTGGGTTCTGTCTTGGCGCTGGGAGGGCAGTGGGGGCTGGTGGTTAGAGCAGAGGGCCGGGAGCCAGGACTCCTGGGTTCTCTCCTGGCGCTGGGAGGGCAGTGGGGGCTGGTGGTTAGAGCAGGGGGTGGGAGCCAGGACTCTTGGGTTCTCTCCCCGGCGCTGGGAGGGCAGTGGGGGCTGGTGGTTAGAGCAGGGGCCCAGAGCCAGGACTCTTGGTTTCTCTCCCTGGCGCTGGGAGGGCAGTGGGGGCTGGCAGTTAGAGCAGGGGGTGGGAGCCAGGACTCCTGGGTTCTCTCCTGGCACTGGGAGGGCAGTGGGGGCTGGTGGTTAGAGCAGGGGCCCAGAGCCAGGACTCCTGGGTTCTCTCCCCGGCGCTGGGAGGGCAGTGGGGGCTGGCGGTTAGAGCAGGGGGTGGGAGCCAGGACTCCTGGGTTCTCTCCCCAGCACTGGGAGGGCAGTGGGGGCTGGTGGTTAGAGCAGGGGCCCAGAGCCAGGACTCCTGGGTTCTCTCTCCGGCGCTGGGAGGGCAGTGGGGGCTGGCGGTTAGAGCAGGGGGTGGGAGCCAGGACTCCTGGGTTCTCTCCCCATCACTGGGAGGGCAGTGGGGGCTGGTGGTTAGAGCAGGGGCCCAGAGCCAGGACTCCTGGGTTCTCTCCCCGGCGCTGGGAGGGCAGTGGGGGCTGGCGGTTAGAGCAGGGGCCCAGAGCCAGGACTCCTGGGTTCTCTCCCCGGCGCTGGGAGGGCAGTGGGGGCTGGCGGTTAGAGCAGGGGATGGGAGCCAGGACTCCTGGGGTCTCTTCCCGGCGCTGGGAGGGCAGTGGGGGCTGGTGGTTAGAGCAGGGGGTGGGAGCCAGGACTCCTGGGTTCTCTCCCCAGCACTGGGAGGGCAGTGGGGGCTGGTGGTTAGAGCAGGGGGTGGGAGCCAGGACTCCTGGGTTCTCTCCCCGGCGCTGGGAGGGCAGTGGGGGCTGGTGGTTAGAGCAGGGGATGGGAGCCAGGACTCCTGGGGTCTCTTCCCGGCGCTGGGAGGGCAGTGGGGGCTGGTGGTTAGAGCAGGGGGTGGGAGCCAGGACTCCTGGGTTCTCTCCCCAGCACTGGGAGGGCAGTGGGGGCTGGCGGTTAGAGCAGGGGGGTGGGAGCCAGGACTCCTGGGTTCTCTCCCCAGCGCTGGGAGGGCAGTGGGGGCTGGTGGTTAGAGCAGGGGGGTGGGAGCCAGGACTCCTGGGTTCTCTCCCCAGCACTGGGAGGGCAGTGGGGGCTGGCGGTTAGAGCAGGGGGGTGGGAGCCAGGACTCCTGGGTTCTCTCCCCAGCACTGGGAGGGCAGTGGGGGCTGGTGGTTAGAGCAGGGGGTGGGAGCCAGGACTCCTGGGTTCTCTGCCCAGCACTGGGAGGGCAGTGGGGGCTGGTGGTTAGAGCAGGGGGTGGGAGCCAGGACTCCTGGGTTCTCTCCCCGGCACTGGGAGGGCAGTGGGGGCTGGCGGTTAGAGCAGGGGGTGGGAGCCAGGACTCCTGGGTTCTCTCCCAGCACTGGGAGGGCAGTGGGGGCTGGCGGTTAGAGCAGGGGGCAGGAGCCAGGACTCCTGGGTTCTCTCTTGGCACTGGGAGGGCAGTTGGGGTGGTGGCTAGAGCAGGGGGTTGGGTGCCCGGACTCCTGGGTTCTCTGCCTGGCAGGCCGGGCTGCTTAGTAAGCCCTGCCCCGCGCCCGCAGGACGCTGGTTCTGAAGTGCAGCAGCTACCGCCAGGCTCGCTGGTGGGGGCAGGAGATCTCAGAGCTGGCCCAGGAGAAGGGCAGTGACTTCCTGCAGCTGCACCGGCACCAGTCCTTCGCACCCCTCCGCAAGGACACCCCGGCGCGCTGGTGAGGGGAGCGCACCCCCGGGGGGCTGGGTGGAGGGTCCCGGTGCCTGGAGATGGGGAGGGCGGGGGACTGAGGGCTGAGGGGGATCCCAGCCCCACTGGGGGCATTGCTGCGGGAACCAGCCCCCCACGTCCCGTCTGCCCCCCGGCAGGTTCGTGAACGGCGCTGGGTACTTTGCTGCTGTGGCCGACGCGCTGATGCAAGCCAAGGAGGAGATTTACATCACTGACTGGTGGTGAGCGCCCCCCCAGCCCTGGCCACGGCCTCCCCCGAAGCCCCCCGGCCACGGCCACGGCCTCCCTCTTGCAGCCCCCAGACCACGTCCTCCCCCTGACCCTCCGCTGTCCCTCAGGTCCTGCCCCCCGGCTCTGTTCTCTTCACCTTCCCACTGGCCCCACACCCCCTTGCTCCCAGGAGCGTGCTGGGTCCCCGCGGAGGCCCATGGGCTCCCTCAGTCCCCATGCGGGATCCCGGCCAGCCATCAGGGCGCGGGGGCAGCTGCAGGGATCCAGGCCGCTCTCTGCCTTCCCCTTCCCCCTCCAAGGCTGAGCCCCGAGATCCACCTCAAGCGCCCGGCACAGATGGACGACTGGCGCCTGGACATCCTCCTCAAGCACAAGGCGGTGAGTGGCCGGGGTGGGGCTGGCCTGGGGCTTGTCCCCAGGACTCCCGCCCCCCTGACGCCCCCTGCCCCCCAGGAGGAGGGCGTGAGGGTCTGCGTGCTGCTCTTCAAGGAAGTGGAGCTGGCCTTGGGCATCAACAGTGACTACAGTAAGAGAGCGCTCATGCTCCTCCATCCCAACATCAAGGTAGGGAACCCAGGCGTCTGGGCCCCTGGGAAGCGAGAGGGGACCCAGGCGTCCGGGACACTCACCCTAGGGGAGGGAGAGGGGACCCAGGCGTCCGGGACACTCACCCTAGGGGAGGGAGAGGGGACCCAGGCGTCCGGGACACTCACCCTCGGGGAGGGAGAGGGGACCCAGGCGTCCGGGTCCCTGGGGAGGGAGAGGGACCCAGGTGTCCAGGCCCCCCAGGGAGGGAGAGAGGCGTCTCACCCGAGGCCCTGGAGCTCCTGGCCACCTTTGCTCCGCCATCCCCAGGTGATGCGCCACCCCGACCACGTCTCATCTGTCGTGTTCCTGTGGGCCCACCATGAGAAGCTGGTGGTGGTAGACCAGAGCGTGGCCTTCCTGGGGGGGCTGGACCTGGCCTATGGGCGCTGGGACGACCTCTGCTACCGTCTCACCGACCTGCCCCCACCGGCGGAGGTCAGTGCCTTCCGCCCTCCCCTGCCCCTGCAGCTGGCTGTGGGGAGGCCGCATTGCGCCCCCCTGGGGGGCTGCTGCGGGGTCTACGCTGGGTTCTGTCTCCCGCAGGGTTGGGGGGAGCCGCCTGCTGACTTGGCCACCAACCAGCAGCTCTGGCTGGGCAAGGACTACAGCAACCTCATCTGCAAGGACTGGGTGCAGCTCGACCGGCCCTTCGAAGGTGAGCCCTTCCGGCACTGGGGCGGGAGTGGGGCTGGCCACAGCCGAGGGCCTGGCAGCCAGCGTGTGCCTGGACACTGACCTGGGGCCGCAGCCCCTTAACTCTGCCCCAGAGCGTGTGGGAGAGCTACACCCATCCTTAAATGTGCCCCTGAGCATTACAGCCCCTTAACTCTGCCCCTGGAGAACATAGGAGAGCCATACCCATCCTTAACTGTACCCCTGAGCATTACAGCCCCTTAACTCTGCCCCTGGAGAACATAGGAGAGCCATACCCATCCTTAACTGTACCCCTGAGCATTACAGCTCCTTAACTCTGCCCCTGGAGAACATAGGAGAGCCATACCCATCCTTAACTGTACCCCTGAGCATTACAGCCCCTTAACTCTGCCCCTGGAGAACATAGGAGAGCCATACCCATCCTTAACTGTACCCCTGAGTATTACAGCCCCTTAACTCTGCCCCTGGAGAACGTAGGAGAGCCACACCCATCCTTAACTGTGCCCCTGAGCATTACAGACTCTTAACTCTGCCCCTGGAGCATGTAGGAGAGCCACACCCATCCTTAACTGTGCCCCTGAGCATTACAGACTCTTAACTCTGCCGCTGGAGAACGTAGGAGAGCCACACCCATCCTTAACTGTGCCCCTGAGCATTACAGACTCTTAACTCTGCCGCTGGAGAACGTAGGAGAGCCACACCCATCCTTAACTGTGCCCCTGAGCATTACAGACTCTTAACTCTGCCCCTGGAGAACGTAGGAGAGCCACACCCATCCTTAACTGTGCCCCTGAGCATTACAGCCCCTTAACTCTGCCCCAAGAGCAGCATATCCCCCTTAGCTCTGCCCGCTGAGAGTGGCACATTCCCTTAACTGTCCTTGCGAGCATTACACCCCCGTAGCTGTGTCCATGGTAGTATTAGAGCCCCATAACGATATCCCTGAGAGCATTCCACATCCTTAACTCTGCCCTTGAGAGCATTCCACCCCCCGACTGCGCTCTGGAGAGCGGCCCTGCCCCTGTTCCCAGCCGGGACGCCCCAGGCCGTGAGTTGCCCGAAAAGAGCTGAGGACGGCCAAGAGGCAGGGCCAGGGGGCACAGTGACGCTGGGGCGGAGCGCTCCCACGCCAGCCCCGCTCCCCAGCTGAGCAGCGCCCCCGCTGTCAGATTTCATCGACAGGCGCCGTATGCCGCGGATGCCCTGGCGGGACGTGGGGGTGGCGGTGTACGGCCGAGCTGCCCGCGACGTGGCCCGCCATTTTGTCCAGCGTTGGAACTACACCAAGGTGGGGGGGCCGTGCTCCTGGGCTGGGGGGCGGGCGGGGGGGACCCCTGGGCGCTCCGCCCACCTCTCGTCCCGTTGCAGACGGTGAAGAGCAAGTACAAGGGCCCGGAGTATCCGCCCCTGCTGCCCAAGTCACTCAGCACAGCCCAGCGCCTGCCCGGCCCCGTGCCCGGCGCCCAGGCCGCCAGCGTGCAGGTCAGGGGGTGCGGGGGCAGGGGAGCGGGCCAGCCCTCTGGCCTGGGGGGGGCTGCAGGGTGGGCTCCCCTCACCCCTCCCGTCCCCGCAGGTGCTGCGCTCGGTGGATCGCTGGTCGGCCGGGACCCAGGAGTGCTCCATCTACAACGCCTACCTGAGCCTCATCGAGGGGAGCCGGCACTACATCTACATCGAGGTGTGGGGCGGGGCCGGGGTGGGGCTGGGGCCGGGCTGGGGGCTGGCCTGGGGGGCTCTGTCCATCCTGGCGCTCTCCCCACAGAACCAGTTCTTCATCAGCTGCGCCGACGGGCGCTCGGTGCTCAACGCCGTGGGAGACGCCATCGTCAGCCGCATCCTGCGTGCCCACAGGTCACCCTGCGGGGGGGGCGGAGGGGAGCCCCGGCACGTGTCACAGGGGGAGGGGGAGCGGGAGCCCCGGCCCCTGTCACCCCCAGAGGAGAGGGGGCGCCCCAGCCGATGACACCCCCAGAGGGGAGGGGGAGCGCCCCAGCTGATGATACCCCCAGAGGGGAGGGGGAGCCCTGGCCCATGACACCCCCAGAGGAGAGGGGGAGCCCCAGCCCCTGTCAGCCCCAGAGGGGAGGGGGAGCCCCGGCCCCTGTCAGCCCCAGAGGGGAGGGGGAGAGCCCCAGCCCCTGTCACCCCCAGAGGGGAGGGGGAGCGCCCCAGCTGATGATACCCCCAGAGGGGAGGGGGAGCCCTGGCCTATGACACCCCCAGAGGAGAGGGGGAGCGCCCCAGCTGATGATACCCCCAGAGGGGAGGGGGAGCCCTGGCCCCTGTCAGCCCCAGAGGGGAGGGGGAGCCCCAGCCCCTGTCAGCCCCAGAGGGGAGGGGGAGAGCCCCGGCCCCTGTCAGCCCCAGAGGGGAGGGGGAGCCCCAGCCCCTGTCACCCCCAGAAGGGAGGGGGAGCCCCGGCCGATGACACCCCCAGAGGGGAGGGGGAGCCCCAGCCCCTGTCACCCCCAGAGGGGAGGGGGAGCCCCGGCCCATGACACCCCCAGAGGGGAGGGGGAGCCCCGGCCCCTGTCAGCCCCAGAGGGGAGGGGGAGCCCCGGCCGATGACACCCCCAGAGGAGAGGGGGAGCCCCGGCCTGAGTCATGGGGGGGGCAGACCCCAGGACTGGAGGGGGAGGCGCGCTGGGGTGCGGGTCTCACCTCTCCCTGTGCCCCCTGCAGGGAGCAGCGGCGGTTCCGGGTTTTCCTGCTCCTACCCCTGCTGCCTGGCTTCGAGGGGGACATCGCCGAGGGTGGGGGCAACTCCATCCAGGCCATCCTGCACTTCACCTACCGGTACGGCGCTGGGGGAGGGAAGGGCCCGGTGCAGCTGTCAGAGAATCGGAGTGCATGAGAACAGGCAGGGACCCCCCAGGTCGCCCAGTCCGGCTCCCGGCAGGCCTGGCGCCGTCCCGGCCGACGTCTGTCCGACCTGCTTGGAAACGTCTCCCGCCGCCCAGATCCCAAACCGCCCTGGCTGCAGGTTAAGCCCATTGCTCTGACCTGCCCTCAGAGGCCCAGGGGAGCCATTCGTCCCCAAGCTAAACGAGCCCCGGTCGTTCCGGTGTCGCTCCCGTTCTCCGCCCCGCTGCTGTTTCTTTCCCCAAACGCGGGGCCCAGAGCCGAGCGGGAGAACGTCGGCTGGGGGCTGGCTTGCCGCACTCCTGTTAACGTTGTGTGGGGCAGGGCCCAGCCACTGGGTGGGAGGGTGTGGGGCCAAGCGCCCCGGTTTAGTGGCTGCCTCTGCTTTTCCCCAGGACGCTCTGCCGGGGTGACTCCTCCATCCTGAGCCGCTTGAAAGCTGACAGTGAGTGTTGAGGGGCTCCTCTGTAATGCTTCCAGCCTCCATCCTCTCCCAGCACCAGGGAGAGAACCCAGGAGTCCTGGCTCCCGGCCCCCTACTCTAACCACCAGCCCCCACTGCCCTCCCAGTGCCGGGGAGGGAACCCAGGAGTCCTGGCTCCCGGCCCCCTACTCTAACCACCAGCCCCCACTGCCCTCCCAGTGCCGGGGAGGGAACCCAGGAGTCCTGGTTCCCACCTCCTGCTCTAACCACCAGCCCCCACTGCCCTCCCAGCGCCGGGGAGAGAACCCAGGAGTCCTGGCTCCTGGCCCCCCTGCTCTAACCACCAGCCCCCACTGCCCTCCCAGCGCCGGGGAGAGAACCCAGGAATCCTGGCTCCCAGCCCCTGCTCTGACCACCAGCCCCCACTGCCCCCTCCCAGCACTGGGGAGAGAACCCAGGAGTCCTGGCTCCTGGCCCCCCTGCTCTAACCACCAGCCCCCACTGCCCTCCCAGCACCGGGGAGAGAACCCAGGAGTCCTGGCTCCCAGCCCCTGCTCTAACCACCAGCCCCCACTGCCCTCCCAGCGCTGGGGAGAGAACCCAGGAGTCCTGGCTCCTGGTCCCTGCTCTAACCACCAGCCCCTACTGCCCCCCAGCGCCAGGGAGAGAACCCAGGAGTCCTGGCTCCCGGCCCCTGCTCTAACCACCAGCCCCCACTGCCCTCCCAGCGCAAGGGAGAGAACCCAGGAGTCCTGGCTCCTGGCCCCCTGCTCTAACCAGCAGCACCCGCTGCCCTCCCAGCGCCAGGGAGAGAACCCAGGAGTCCTGGCTCCCGGCTCCCACTCCCCTCCCAGGGCAGGGGCCGACCCCAGGAGCCAGGGCTGTCGGGGGGTGATAGGCATCGAAGGGAAGACTGCCGTGTCCAGGGGTGTCCCGCCTAAGCCCCTGTTCCCTCCCTCGGCAGTTGGGGACGACTGGAAGAACTACATCTCTGTCTGCGGGCTACGCACCCACGGCGAACTCTGCGGTGCCCCCATCACCGAGCTCATCTACGTCCACAGCAAAATGCTCATTGTGGACGACCGTCACGTCCTGATTGGTGCGTGCTGGTGCGGACTCAGGCGTCCTGGGCCCCTCCCTGCCCCACTGAATCCCACCAACCTCCCCCAGCTGGGAGAGAACCCAGGAATTCGGGGCCCCTCCCCTCGCCCCTTAAGCCCCACCCACCTCCCGCAGCTGGGAGAAAACCCAGGAGTCCTGGCTCCTACTGGGAGGCCAGAGGTCAGGCCTGAGGGGCAGTGGCAGGCCAGGGGCAGGCCCACGGGCCGGGCGCAAGGGGTGCCTCCGGCTCTGATCCCAGCCCTGCCCGCCAGGCTCTGCCAACATCAACGACCGCAGCCTGCTGGGGAAGCGGGACAGCGAGCTGGCTGTGCTGGTGGAGGACTCCGAGGTCGTGCCATCCGTGATGGACGGGGAGCCCTACCAGGCTGGGAAATTCGCCCTGAGCCTGCGACTCGACTGCTTCAGGTGGGCTGTGATGGGGTTTTGGGGTCCCCCAAGCTCTGCACCCTGTCCGCAGGCAGAAGAGTCTCTCACTTAGCAGGAAAACAGCAGGTTTATTAGCCGACAGGACACAGCATCGTACAGAGGAGTCAGTACAGCAGGCAGAGACAGCCAGTCCAATTCATGTTGGGGAGAGGAGGCCCCGAGGGGCCCCCAGAGCCGGGGCCTGGCCCCCTCCTTTGTCTCTCTCTCCCTCAGCCCAGACTAACTGCTTCCAACTCCCAGTTCCAATTCAAACCCCTCAGGCTCCACCTCCTCCTTTGTCTGCAGTACAAAGGTGTTACCTGGTCATCAAGGTTACCCTCAGCAGGAGCCCCACACCCTCTGTGAGCCACTCACACACACACAGGTATCCCCCACTCCATCACATCTCTCCCCCCTTCCAGACCGAACTGAGCGGGGTCACTCAACTGGTGACCTGGGGAAGTTCGGGGCTCTCCCCTTGTGACAGGGCATTGGCTGTACCCTCTGTTCTCCCCTCGATGTGCACCACCTCCACTTCATAGTCCTGCTGGGGGAGGCTCCAAGTCAGGAGCTTGGTCTCGGCCCTTTTCATGTGATGCAGCCGGGCAAGTTCCTTTAGTTCCCTTGGGTTGGTTGGTCTCACTGCAGCACCAACAGATCAAACAGGTCTTTTGTGGTCTGGGTCCTGCCCCATCTGACCACCAGTCCATACAGCTGCTCCAGCCAATGTCTGGAATTCAGTTACAGTCCAGTAACGGAAGGTACAAATGCTTCCATCCTTGGCATTTAGCCAGACCACCACAATGGCTGTGTGCCTCAGTTTCCCCTTCCATGCCACACAATAGGTTTGGAATGTTCCTTCTCATGTCAGAGGTTGCGAGACTAGTTACAGGGAACAATGGTGACATTTCAGAGTTACAGACTCCTTTAGCATACAATTTATGCTTCTACATCAATGTCATCATGTCACATGGCTCTTTTTAAACATTCAGTGCATGGTACAATTCTACAGCTTTTGGTAGCAGCACCCCTTGGTTACAGCAGTCAGCGTGAGTAACAGAACAAACCCATTGCAACTGCACATTTACGTTGCTCTTTGGTAGACCACAACTTTTGTGTAACCTCCTTGAGAATCTGGTATTTTGGGGATAAATGGCTGAGGCCTTTCTTAGCACCATCAAGTTCTAATCTTCTCCCTTGCCCCCTGGGGTGGAAATTTGATCTCTCTGGCTGTGCCCTCTCTTCTAACAAGAGCTGGGCCATTGATGATCTCAGGGAGATGCCTCCCCTCCACCAGTCTGGAAATTTGCAAACCAAACTGCTTTCTGAGAGTTGTTTTGTGAGTCCCAGACGCAGAATCCACATGAAGGAATCCCTGTTTATCCCTTACTGGCCCACCAGGCCCAAAGCTCCTTTGTCCTTCCACCTCCAACTACTGCCTCCCCATGGAATCAGAAGTGGAGTCCAGTATAAGAATATAAGTGTTTCCACCATCTGGAGATGGGGAATTGCTGGCGCTCTCCTGCATCCTACAGAGACTGACTGTGCAGCTGTTTTACTTGGTTCTCACAGGGCTGCTCACATTCCCTGATAGTTTTCACTTTACTTGCACCAACTTCCAATTCCTGAGAAACTTTTACACTGCCTGCTTTGGACCCTTCCAGAGCACAGCCAGTGGTTTCACACTCAGGCAGGTCCTGGCCATCAGGAGCTGAAACAAACTTCTCCCCAGGCAAAGGGCTGCTCTGGCTCTTACAGACAAGCACCTTTCCTGTTCACTCTCCTTCACCTTACTCCCATTTTCTGCAGTCCCCACAGACGGGTCAGGAAAAGTTTCAGGGAAATTCTCTTCCTTAAGAGCTTCCCCAAAACAACTCCTCACCCCTGTCTGCCTCCACAGGGGCACTGCTCCCTTGAGCCACAACCAGCTCCTGGGTTTCACCTACACCCAGGATCACTTCTGGCCCATCAGGCAGACTCCCACGTAATCCCCCTCCAGGCAGACAGCCAGTACCACCGGATAGAACGTTAGGGTCCCTTTCCTCCCTTCTGCTACCAGCTCCTTTATCTTCATCAGTCAGCTTAACTCCATTGCCCGTCTGTTCTTGTGTCCTGGCGAGAGGATGACTCTGGTAGGACAGAGTCCTCTCATCCCCTCCCAATAACACCTCAGCATCAGGCAAAGAACAAGTACCAGAATCGTCTGGTCTCTGGGATTCCCTGATGATCCTAACTGGATTAGACCAAGTTAAAGCATCATCCCCCCTGAGAGACACAGAGGTAGGCCCACTTCCCATCTGGGCTTCAGCTGCCCTCAGATCCAGCTCTGGGATCTTGGCTCCATCTCGAGCCCCCACAGGCTCAGGCAAAGGAGTCACTTCCCCAGAAGCAGAAGCACTTTTCTTGCACCAAGGACCAGTGTCCTTAGCAGGGATACCACTGCCCATCCCAGAGCCATTCCCTCTGCTCCAGCCCCCATGGCTGGATTCAGAGACACACCTGGAATGCTCTTTTCTGGTGGATCCTTCTCCAGCCACCCTAGGCTGAGGAATCCTCCTCAGACAATGGGCTAGTTTCCTCATTGGCACCTTTTCCAAACGCAGGCTCTGCTCTCTCCCCAGGCTGCTGCTGCTGCTGTTTAACACAGACAGACAATGGGAGACACTCTCTCCTTTGTCCCAGCCCCCCGGCTGGTCTCCACACACACACAGAAGGTGAAGCAGCTTCTCTCACAGACAACTTGCCATTCCCAGTGGACAAGCTGCTTTCCTGCACAGACACACAGGCACCTTCCTCGGCCCAGGCCTGGAAAACTTTTCACAGGTCTGTCTTGGCCACTAGTAGATGATGGGTTGGAATCGCTCCTTCCCTCCTTGAGCTGTGGCAGGCCACTCGGTTCAGAGCTCCATGCAGTCCAGGGTTTCCTGCCCCGATCCGGGCTCACCTCTGCAGGATTCTCCCCAGCCATCAGCTCCGCCACTGCACATCCACGCTGCCTTGTTCAGCTTCTTTAATCTTGATTCGGTTTTCAGGTGCTGCCACTTCACAGCGGAGTTGCTCAGCGTGGTTGCAGGCTCTCAGGCTGATGCCCTCTGCACCCCACGATTCCTGGAAGAATCCCTTCAGTGTGCCAGGCTCCTTGCGGGTCACAAGCTGCCCAGGGTTAGGCCGTAGGCCCCTCTGCCCTCTGGGACCGACTCCAACAGACTCCCAGCGGAACCCCTTCTTCAGTGTGACACCCGCTCTCAGGGACCATGAGCACCCTGTCTTGGGAAGGACTCATTCAGCGTCAGTCTCCTCAGGGGTCACTTGTTCCTGGGGGTTGGGCTCTCGGCCCCTCCACCTTCTGGGACCGACTCCAACAGATTCCCAGGAGTAACCCCTCCTCGGGTGTGACACCCCCTCTCGAGGACCACAACCGCAGTTGCTTGGGTTTGGCCGCAGGCCCCTCCGCCTTGGGGAACTGCACCTCACTGCCCTTCAGCACACCTGGGTCTCGCAGGCCCCACTTCTTCCGGGGCCCCGGTCACGTACTGCTGGATGCTCCATCCTCGGGGTGCGGAACATCCCACTCCTGACACCAGTGTGATGGGGTTTTGGGGTCCCCCAAGCTCTGCACCCTGTCCGCAGGCAGAAGAGTCTCTCACTTAGCAGGAAAACAGCAGGTTTATTAGCCGACAGGACACAGCATCGTACAGAGGAGTCAGTACAGCAGGCAGAGACAGCCAGTCCAATTCATGTTGGGGAGAGGAGGCCCCGAGGGGCCCCCAGAGCCGGGGCCTGGCCCCCTCCTTTGTCTCTCTCTCCCTCAGCCCAGACTAACTGCTTCCAACTCCCAGTTCCAATTCAAACCCCTCAGGCTCCACCTCCTCCTTTGTCTGCAGTACAAAGGTGTTACCTGGTCATCAAGGTTACCCTCAGCAGGAGCCCCACACCCTCTGTGAGCCACTCACACACACACAGGTATCCCCCACTCCATCACATGGGCCTAGGCTCGGCCACGCGCCTCCCCGCGGCCCTGGCCGTGCCCCTCCCCTCGCAGCCCAGACCGGGTACCAAACCCCGGCGCTCCAGCCGCGGCCGTTACCTGGGGCGGCGCCTCATCTGGTGCTGGCCCTTCTCCGCAGGGCGCTGCTGGGGGCCTCGGACAGCTCCCCTGACGTCCAGGATCCCGTCTGCGACCGCTTCTTCCACAACACCTGGAAAGGCACCGCCTGGGCCAACGCCAACATCTATGAGCAGGTGTGGGATGCAGCGGCTGTGGGGCAGGAGTGTGGGGACCGGCGGGGCCGGGGGGGCAGGGCCGGGGAATGGAGGGGCGGCGGGTGGGGAGCGAGGGGACCTGGGGGACCAGGGGGTGCAGAGGCTGCGGTGCAGGAGCGAGGGGACCGGCAGGGTACGGAGGCTGTGGGGTGGGAGCGAGGGGACCGGCAGGGCCGGGGGGAGCAGGGTTGGTGGGGCGGGAGCGAGGGGACCGGCAGGGTACGGAGGCTGTGGGGCGGGAGCGAGGGGACCGGCAGGGCCGGGGGAAGCAGGGTTGGTGGGGCGGGAGCGAGGGGACCGGCAGGGTACAGAGGCTGTGGGGCGGGAGCGAGGGGACCGGCAGGGCCGGGGGGAGCAGAGGCGGCAGGTGCGGAGTGAGGGGAGCGGCAAGGCCGGGGGAAGCAGGGTTGGTGGGGCGGGAGCGAGGGGACCGGCAGGGTACAGAGGCTGTGGGGTGGGGAGTGAGGGGAGCGACAAGGCCGGGGGAAGCAGGGTTGGTGGGGCGGGAGCGAGGGGACCGGCAGGGTACAGAGGCTGTGGGGTGGGAGCGAGGGGACCGGCAGGGCCGGGGGGAGCAGAGGCTGTGGGGTGGGGAGTGAGGGGAGCGACAAGGCCGGGGGGAGCAGGGTTGGTGGGGCAGGAGCGAGGGGACCGGCAGGGTACGGAGGCTGTGGGGTGGGGAGTGAGGGGACCGGCAGGGCCGGGGGGAGCAGGGTTGGTGGGGCGGGAGCGAGGGGACCGGCAGGGTACGGAGGCTGTGGGGTGGGGAGTGAGGGGACCGGCAGGGCCGGGGGAAGCAGGGTTGGTGGGGCGGGAGCGAGGGGACTGGCAGGGTACAGAGGCTGTGGGGTGGGGAGCGAGGGGCACTGTGGGCCGACCCCCGCCTGCCCCCCACCGACTCCCGCCTCCCCCCCAGGTTTTCCGCTGCCTGCCCAGTAACGCGGTGTGCTCGCGGCGGGCGCTGCGGGAGTACACGGCGGTGCCCAGCCTGGCCTGCGTCAGCCCGGAGCTGGCCCGCCGACGCCTGGCGCAGGTGCGGGGCCACCTGGTGCACTTCCCCCTGCGGTTCATGGAGGAGGAGGACCTGCTGCCCCCTCTCAGCTGCAAGGAGGGCATGATGCCCACCGAGGTGTGGACCTAGGCCGCCCCCAGGCTCTGCGGGGCCCGTCGCGACATTCCTGGGGCCGAGCGCTCCCCGGAGGGGCGCCTGGGAGCCAGTCTGCCTCAGTTTCCCCTGCCCCGTGCTCAGGACGGGGCCGGGCCGGCAGCGCGTGGCTCGCCCCACTACCTGCTGCTACTAACCAGCCGGTGCCGGCCCGGCCCGGCCCGGCCCGGCCCCCAACACTATCATTACCCCCCGGCCGGCAGGGGAACCCGCGCCCCCAGCTGTCACCGCCGGAGGGGCAGAGCTCTGCCCGCGCCCGCCCTCGTGGGACCAGCTCGGCGCGCTGCCGCTCCCTGCTTCTCCGCGCGCGGCTGCTAATAAAGGCCTGTACGCTGCACCAGCTCTGTGCTTCCTGCGCGGCCCCCCGACCTCGGGAGTCGCGTCTGTGCCTGCTCTGGGCACGCCCCTCTGTGAGCTCCCCCCGCCAGCGGAGACCCGGCCAGGCCCAGCCAGGGGTGTGATGAACCAGCTCGGGGCCAGGACGCCAGGCGGGTTATGGGGCGACGGGTCAGCCGAGGAGCTGCCAGGACCAGCCATCCTGGGGAGAGGGGCCCTGTCCCCTTCCTTCCCCCTCCAGCCTGCCCCCCGGCCCCTCCTCCCCCGGGCGCTATTACCTCCGTGCCCCTCTCCTGGGCATTGGCCCTGACGTAGGCTGGGGGGTTCCCACGGCCGTCTGGGTGCTGGTGCGATGCTGAGGGAAACTGAGGCCCGGGCCCGGGGTTACCCCAGGCCGGCAGGAAAGAGACGGGGCTGCAAAAGAAGGTGAATGAACCCTGCCCCCTCCCCATTCTACACGGGCCAGGCCCCAGGGAGGGTGCTTGGCTTCCTGGGTGCCCCCCAAGCACCATGTGCACCCCCAGGGCCCCCACACCAGCACCATGCTGGGGGGGTGGGGGGAGGGGTTTGTCACCTAGGCCGTGAGGCGTTGCGGGGGGGCGCCGCAGGCCCTGGCGCAATGGGGCCCCGGCAGCGCCTGCCCCAGCAGGGTCCCGGGGCTGCCCCCAGTTCGGGATAGGCCCCACCTGTTCCTCCAGCTGCTTGGAGGGGACCAGCCTCCCCCTGCCTGCGTCCCTCTTGGGGCCTCTCTGGTCCATGCACAAGCCCCTCCCCCTCACCACAGGCTCCACCCGCTCAGGCAGCCCCTCCCCCTTTGCCACAGGCTCCACCCCCCTCAGGCAGCCCCCCCCCCCGCCCATGAACAAGCTCCTCCCCCTCAGCAACTGGTCCCTCCCTCTCAGGCTGCCCTCCATTAGCAACAGGCTCCTCCCCCTCATACAGCCCCTCCCCCTTCACCATAGGCCCCGCCCCCTGACGAACAAGCTCCTCCCCATTATGACCGGGCCCCGCCCCATCCAATCCCTCTCGCTAGCAACAGGCCCCTCCCCTTAGCAACAAGCCCCGCCCTCCCGCCCCCGGCGAAAAAGGCGGGCACGGTGCGCGCTCCCGCCCTCCCCCGGGCTTCGACCTCGCGCCTGCGCGGTGCGGCGGGGAGGGGGTGTGGGGGAAGGACGCTCACGCTTCCGCCTCCCCTCCCTTCCCTTCCCTTCCCTTCCCTTCTCGGCGCCTGCGCGCTCCGTCCCACTTCCTCCCGCCGCCCCCAGGCGCCTCACTGCGCAGGCGCGGGGCGCGCGGGAAGGCCGGGGGGGGTGGGGGGCTGACCGTTGGGCGCAGGCGCCGGCGCGCGCCCAACGGCCAACCGACCCCCCCACCCCCCGCCACACCCGCCCCGCGCCTGCGCAGTGCGGCGGCTGGTGTGAGGCAGGCGGGCGGGTGCGCGCAGGCCGGCGCCGGGTGCAGGGGGCGCAGCGAGCCGCCCCCGTCCCGTCCCCGCCATGGCCGACCCCGCCCCCGCCCGCAGCCTGGACGACATCGACCTCTCCGCCCTGCGGGTAAGGGGGGCGGGGCCATGGGAGGGGGAGGGGGACCCCCCCACTGGGCCCCTCTGGGGACCCCCTGGCTGCTGTGAGGGGGGGCAATGGGGGGGTAGGAGCTCCCCCTCTGGGCCCCTCTGGGGTCCCCCTGGCTGCTGTGAGGGGGCAATGGGGGGGGTAGGAGCTCCCCCTCTGGGCCCCTCTGGGGTCCCCCTGGCTGCTGTGAGGGGGCAATGGGGGGGGTAGGAGCTCCCCCTCTGGGCTGCTGTGAGGGGGGGCAATGGGGGGGTAGGAGCTCCCCCTCTGGGCCCCTCTGGGGTCCCCCTGGCTGCTGTGAGGGGGCAATGGGGGGGGTAGGAGCTCCCCCTCTGGGCCCCTCTGGGGTCCCCCTGGCTGCTGTGAGGGGGGGCAATGGGGGGGTAGGAGCTCCCCCTCTGGGCTGCTGTGGGGGGGGCAATGGGGGGGTAGGAGCTCCCCCTCTGGGCCCCACTGGGGTCCCCCTGGCTGCTGTGAGGGGGCAATGGGGGGGGTAGGAGCTCCCCCTCTGGGCCCCTCTGGGGTCCCCCTGGCTGCTGTGAGGGGGGGCAATGGGGGGGTAGGAGCTCCCCCTCTGGGCTGCTGTGGGGGGGGCAATGGGGGGGTAGGAGCTCCCCCTCTGGGCCCCACTGGGGTCCCCCTGGCTGCTGTGAGGGGGCAATGGGGGGGGTAGGAGCTCCCCCTCTGGGCCCCTCTGGGGACCCCTGGTTGCTGTGAGGGGGGGCAATGGGGGGTAGGAGCTCCCCCTTTGGCTCCTCTGGGGACCCCCTGGCTGCTGTGGGGGGGGGCAATGGGGGGTAGGAGCTCCCCCTCTGGGCCCCACTGGGGACCCTCTGGCTGCTGTGGGGGGGCAATGGGGGGTAGGAGCTCCCCCTCTGGGCCCCTCTGGGGTCCCCTGGCTGCTGTGGGGGGGCAATGGGGGGTAGGAGCTCCCCCTCTGGGCCCCTCTGGGGACCCCCTGGCTGCTGTGAGGGGGGGCAATGGGGGTAGGAGCTCCCCCTCTGGGCCCCACTGGGGTCCCCCTGGTTGCTGTGAGGGGGGGCAATGGGGGGTAGGAGCTCCCCATCTGGGCCCCACTGGGGTCCCCTGGTTGCTGTGAGGGGGGGCAATGGGGGGTAGGAGCTCCCCCTCTGGGCCCCTCTGGGGTCCCCCTGGCTGCTGTGAGGGGGCAATGGGGGGGGTAGGAGCTCCCCCTCTGGGCCCCACTGGGGTCCCCCTGGCTGCTGTGGGGGGGCAATGGGGGGGTAGGAGCTCCCCCTCTGGGCCCCACTGGGGTCCCCCTGGCTGCTGGGGGGGGGGCAATGGGGAGTGTGATTCCCCCCTCTGGGCCCCCTTGGGGACCCGCTGGCTTCTGTGGGGGTGGTGGTAATGGAGGAGTGTGATGTCCCCCCATGCAGGGTCCATTGGATACCCCCGGCTGCTGTGGGGGTGGTGGTAATGGAGGGGTGTGACGTCCCCCTATGCAGGGTCCATTGGATACCCCTGGCTGCTGTGGGGGTGGTGGTAATGGAGGGGTGTGACATCCCCCCATGCAGGGTCCATTGGATACCCCTGGCTGCTGTGGGGGTGGTGGTAATGGAGGGGTGTGACGTCCCCCCATGCAGGGTCCATTGGATACCCCTGGCTGCTGTGGGGGTGGTGGTAATGGAGGGGTGTGACGTCCCCCCATGCAGGGTCCATTGGATACCCCTGGCTGCTGTGGGGGTGGTGGTAATGGAGGGGTGTGATGTAATGGGACCCCCTGGCTGCTGTCGGGGAGGGACACTCGTGGGAGGGGTATGAGCCCTCCCTCAGCCTGTATTCAGGGAGGGGGGCTAACGTGTCAGGGAAAGAGCCCCCCCCCGGGTTGGGTCAGGTGGGGTGGGCCTGGGGGTTCAGGGAGACCTCTCCCAGTCTGTACCATGTTGTGAGGTAGGGGTTAGGGTGAAATGACCCCCCTCCCCGTGTGTGTGTGTGCTGGACCCCCTCCCCCTCGTTGCCCTTGGCCAGGGACGTTCAGGGTTCCCCGCGGCGCAGGGGTAGGCTGATGGGGGTCCGTGGCCCCCCACGGGGGGAAGGCAGGGGCCACTTCCAGGCTGCACCCCAAACTGCCCCCGCAGAGGGGGCAGGAGCCTGGGGCCTTTGGTCCAGTCTCGGCCCTTGCTCCTGTCTGGCTGCCCCTCTGAGGCCTCCCTCTCCACACCTGTTCTCTGCACCAAGAGCCTTCCCCAGCACAGCCCCCCATTGTTGCTGCCCTTCATCCCTCCCCGGTGTCGCTGCAGTGCCTTGTCCCCGTTTTCTTTTCCCGCGCCGCCACCGCAGCGACCCTGAGTCCCTGCCTCCCCCCAGACTCCTTGCAGCTTCCCTCCCCCAGTGTCGCCGTGGTTACCCCGATTCTCCCCCCCCCACTTCTGCAGTGATCTCACTGGCTGGTCCCCACGCACGCTGCTGCATTACCCTGTGCTTGGCGCCCAGCCCCTGCGTAGCTACGGGGCGCAGCAGGCGGCGGGGGGGGGGGCTGGGAGGGCCGGCACGGAGAGTACAGGTGTGGTAGCAGCATGACGCTTGGGCACGGGTTGTGGGCTCCCTGCCCTGGCCCAGGGTAAACTGCCAGCCCTCAGAGCTGGTTCCCAGGCGTCTGGTCTGGTATGAGCCCTCCCCCGAGCCCTGCAGCAGCGTCAGACTGCCCCCGCTCCCTGAGTGCTCCCGGGCAGGTGAACGCCAGGCAGCCGGCAGGAAGCGGGGCGTCCCTCCCCCCCTTGCTGCCTGGCCCAGGGGAGCTGGGGTTATGTCTGCGCCCCTGTCGTAGTGCTGCCCGGGACCCACCCCCATTTTACAGACGGGCACACTGAGGCGGAGTGGGGGCCTGCGGCTTATCAAAGGGCACTAACTGCTGCAGGGCCAATGTGCTAGCCAGGCAGCGCTGCCTTCCTGCTGGTAGGAGACCTCGGCCTGGCCGCTCTAGCTCTGCCCCGGCTTGCGTCTTCCTCTCCTGCCCGACAGCTCCTAAACCCTCCTGGCTGGCTCCGCCCTCCACAGGGTGTGTCAGGCAGGCAGCCGATAAAGCCAGTTTCACGCAGGGCGGGGGCAGTCTCCGGCTCTGCCTGGCGTCTGGTTGAGCAGTGTTCCCTGGATGCCGAACGCATGGGCAGCTGCAGGGCGGGGATGCGGGTGCTGCCCAGCTGATGAGCAGCGTGCCTGTGGTGTGCGGTGCACACAGAATAAAATTTATTCCACAAGTGGCTGGAATAAATGCGGGACCCCTGGGATCTGTGTGGGAGTCTCTGGCCCGTGCTGTATGGGGGCCTGGGTGATAGAGTGGAGGGGTATATGTGAGACTCAGGCTGGATGTGTGTGACAGGCAGAGCAGCTCCCAGCGGCTAAGGATGACCCCTGGGCTGTACCCTAGGCTGGCAGGTAACACCTCTGCCCTGAGCACAGAGCAGGGAGGAGCCGAGCTGGGTTGGAATGGGGGCGGCAGTGAGAAGCTGGGGGGAGAGGGAGCTGGAGGGCAGCCAGCCTGGCGCGGGGGGAAGCTGCACCCCAGAGGGGCACCCCTCGGGCTCCTCTCCCCAGGACGGGTTGGAAGGACTGTCTCTGCCGGCTGTACTGACCCCTCTGTGCTGAGCTGGGCTCTGCCGCCTCCTAAACCTCCCGTTCTACCTGCTGGGTGAGAGTCCCTCCTGCCTGCGGGCGGGGGGCAGCGCTTGGGGACT
Source organism: Carettochelys insculpta (assembly GCF_033958435.1). NCBI lineage: Eukaryota > Metazoa > Chordata > Testudines > Carettochelyidae > Carettochelys > Carettochelys insculpta. Next base: position 1,232,153 of record NC_134170.1, read on the forward strand.
CCTGCACCCCATCACACTGGTGTCAGGAGTAGGATGTACTGCACCCACGGATGAGCTCCCAGCACTGGCTGACTGAGCACAGGAGAAGGAAGGAGCTTCACAAGAGCCAGAGGTGCCAGAGGTGGAACAGCGCGATATTTGGGGAGCCTAGCGGTGCTGCAGCTTCTTCCAGTGAGTGGATACCATGGGACACAGTGGGGAGATGGATTATACCCAACTCCTGAAGGCAGAGCCAGTGGGCCTGTGCAGAGAGAGGGGCCTGACCGTGGGGAAGGCGACCAAGGCCCACCTGATAGCCCAGCTGGAAGAGAATGACCGATCCGGGGTCCAGATCCTGTCCCGGCAGGAAGTGGTTGGTCAGCCCCGGGAGCGTTTCAGCTTCTCAGACAGGAGTGGGGGCTCGACACAGTCAGACAGACACAGTGCCCACCAGGTCACGCTCAGCTAGTGGTAGTCCATGGCGGGCAGAGTCCCCCACCGCAGAGCTGCGACGGCTGGAGCTCGAGGTGCGCTTGGAGGACCTGGAAGCCCAAGAACAGGGGAGAGAACGTGAGCGCCAGGAACAGGAAAAAGAGTGTGAGCACGAGCGCCAGCTACAAGAGAGAGAGCGGGAGCAGGAGTGGGCCATGGCAGAGGCGAGACGCCAAGAAGCCCCAGCTGCGGTAAGCGGGGAGAGGGCCAGGCGGCTCGGGGTGGCCAGTCACTTGGAGACGCATGTGCTGGCCCAGTGTCAGGACCCAGGGGACATGGACGAGTTCCTTACTGCCTTTGAGCGAGCCTGTGAGTTGCACGAGGTTCCCCCAGCCGAATGGCTCCGACACCTCACCCCCTTGCTGGGCCAGAAGGCCACAGCGATGCTCAGCCAGCTGGAGGGGCTGCAGCCTGGGGACTATGAACGGGTCAGACAGGCCCTGCTGCATAAGTTCGGGCTGACTCCAGAGACGTACAAGATTCAGTTCCAGGAGGCGCAGAAGAGGCCAGAGGAAACGTACGTAGACGCAGCCTCCCGCCTGAGGCAATACTACCAGAAGTGGGTGTTCGGGAGGGGAGTCCAGTCCGTAAAAGACCTGGTTGAGCTGACGGTCCTGGAATGATTCCACAAGTTGTGCTCACCTGACCTGAGGGTGTGGCGCGGGGACCAGACATCCGGGGATCCACACAGCGTGGGGAAGCTGGCGGATGACTTCATAAACAGCCGGGCCAGGTTTGAAAGTGAACCTCAGAGAGAGAGGGAGTCCTGGAGAGACCGGCTCCTGGCTGTACGACGTGGGGGGGGCGGGGATCACCGCTTGGGCGAGCCCAGGAAAGAGGGGCCACCCACCCACCCCCCACAGGGCCAGCCACAGCCTGGACAGAGCAGCTGGCCCGAGGAACACAGCAAGACCTGGGATGTTATCGCTGTGGGCGAACGGGGCATAGATCAGCCCATTGCCCCAAGTTCCCAGATAGGTTGAGCAGGCTGGGGGGCCATGGAGTCAACTGAGTGGAGTCCCAGAAGCCAGAGGGGCTGGCAGCGTGTCCTCGGCTTGGGCTGAGCCTGCCCCGCAGACCAGCTCCTCAGGGGGCCCAAATGCTCAGAGATCAGTTTACAGAGTGGGGGCGGCGCTGCCTCTGCAGAGTGAGTGTGTCACACCCCTCGCAGTGGAGGGGACAAAGGCCACGGGTTTCTGGGACGTGACGCTGGCCCGGCCCAGGGTGGTGGCACCGGGCTGGATGATGCCCAGTTCCCACCTGACTGTAACGGGAATCGACAGGACCCCTTTCAAGGTGCCCGTGGCGAGGGTGCAACTGAAATGGGGGGGTAAGGAAGGCCCGAAGGAGGTGGGCGTGCACAGCCATTTGCCTGCAGCTGTACTAATGGGAGGTGATCTGGAGAACTGGCCAGGTGGATGGCCTTGTGCCCTGGTCTTGACCCTCAGGCAAAGAAAACGAGGGGTACTCTGCTCAGGTTCGGGGGTAGATACCTAGCCAAAGCCACAGGGGCCGACCTTGTGGGGCCCCCTTTCTCCCCAAAAACCAGGGGTCTCAGGCTGGTGGTTCTGGAGCCAGGCAGGGAAGGGGAAGCAGCTTCCGCCCCTTCCCCGGCCAAAGAGTTCCAGGCAGAGCAGCAGAGAGACCCCTCCTTGCAGAAGGTGAGGGAACTGGCCAGTCTCAGCCCAGCTCCACACCTGGGGGAGGGCTGCAGGGAGAGATTCCTGTGGGAAAAGGGATTCCTGTAAGGGGAATGGGTTCCCAGACGCAAAGCGGAGCCAGGGTAGGTCCAGAGGCAACTGGTTGTTCCCCCAAAAGTAGTGGCTGTGATGGAGTGGGGGGAGTGCATGTGTGAGTCAGGCTGGATGTCTGAGGCAAGCAGCAGCTCCCAGTGGCTAAAGATGACCCTGGGGCTACAACTGGCAGGTAACACCTCTGCCTGAACAAAGAGCAGGGAGGAGCTGAGAGGGGTTTTGAATTGGGGGTGGCAGTGAGAGGCTAGGAAAAGGGAGAGCTGGAAGGCAGCCAGCCGGAGGAGGGGGAAAGCTACACCCCAGAGGGGCTCCCCTCGGGGTCTTCTCCCCAGGACAGGTTGGAAGGACTGTCTCTGGCTGCTGTGCTGTCGCTTCTGTGAGAAACTGGACATCTGTTGCCTCATAAACCTCCTGCTGTACCTGCTGAGTGAGAGTCACTCCTGCCAGCGGATGGGGTGCAGTGCAGGGGGACCCCTGAACCCCATCACACTGGCGCACGCTGCTGTACCTAGCCCATGATGTCCTGCTCGCAGGACACCAGGGGATCCACTGTGCCAGAGGAAGGTTGTTACGGAACTTTTTCTGGCCAGTGGTCTTTGCAGCTGTCCGTCTGTATTGCCTGTCCTGCGATCCCTGCCAGAGGGTGGGGAAGAGCCGGGACAAGGGGAAAGCTGCCTTGAGGCCGCTGCTCATCATAGAGGAGCCTTTCCAGAAAGTGGTGTGATGGAGTGTGGGGAGTGCATGTGTGAGACTTGGGCTGGATGCGTGAGACAAGCAGAGCAGCTCCCAGTGGCTAAGGATGACCCTGGGACTATAATCTAGGTTGGCAGATAACACCTCAGCCGTGAACAAAGAGGAGGGTGGAGCTGAGCTGGTTTTGAATCAGGGGCAGTAGTTAGAGGCTAGGGGGAGAGGGAGCTGGAAGGCAGCCAGCCAAAAGCTGCACCCCAGAGGGGCACCCCTCAGGCTCCTCTCCCCAGGACGGGTTGGAGGGACTGTCTCTGACTGCTGTACTGTTGCTTTTGTGAGAAACTGGGCATCTGTTGCCTAATAAACTTCCTGTTGTACCTGCTGAGTGAAAGTCACTCCTGCCAGCGGATAGGGTGCAGTGCAGGGGGACCCCTGAACACCATCACAAGTGGCTGTGGACATAGTGGGACCCCTTCAGTAAGGCAACGCGTACTGAGAAGAAATATATTTTGGTGGTGGTAGATTTTGCCACGCGATACCCAGAAGCAGTGGCCCTGACCTCGATCGAAGGTGACACCGTGGCGGATGCACTGCTGTCCATTTTTAGCAGAGTGGGGTTCCCCAAGGAGGCCCTCACAGATCAGGGGTTCAACTTCATGTTGGCCCTGCTGCAAAGCTTGTGGGACAAGTGTGCGGTCCGGCACACCTGGGCCACAGCCTACCACCCTCAGACCAATGGGCTGGTGGAGAGGTTCAATGGGACTCTGAAGCAGATGCTGAGAACCTTCATGAATCAGCACCCCCATGACTGGGACAAGTACTTACCCCACCTGCTGTTTGCATACAGGGAGGTGCCCCAGGAATCCACGGGGTTCTCCCCGTTTGAGCTGCTGTACGGAAGGAGGGTACGGGGACCCTTGGACTTGCTCAGAGAAGAGTGGGAGGGGACGGCCTCTCCTGAAGGGGAATCAGTGGTACAGTATGTACTGACCTTCCGGGAAAAACTCACCGAGTTCATGGGCCTCGCCAGGGAGAACCTCTCTGTGATGGGGTTCAGGGGTCCCTCTGCACTGCACCCTGTCTGCTGGCAGGAGTTACTCTCACTCAGCAGGTACAACAGGAGGTTTATTAGGCAACAGATGCCCAGTTTCTCACAGAAGCGACACTACAGCAGTCAGACAGTCCTTCCAACCCGTCCTGGGGAGGGGAGCCCGAGGGGTGCCCCTCTGGGGTGTAGCTTTCCCCCCTTCCCTCTCTCTTCCCCTCCCTCTCTAACTGCCGTCCCCGATTAAAAAACCCAGCTCGGCTCCTCCCTGCTCTTTGTTCAGGGCAGAGGTGTTACCTGCCAGTTGTAGCCCCAGGGTCATCCTTAGCCCCTGGGAGCTGCTCTGCTTGTCTCTCACATCCAGCCTGACTCTCACAGGCACTCCCCCCACTCCTTCACACTCTCCAGGGCCCAAAGGCAGCAAAAGGTCTGGTGTGACCGTAACGCCAGGGCCCGAGTCTATGCCACCGGGGATCAAGTGATGGTCCTTATACCTGTGCGGCGGAACAAGCTGCAAGCGGCCTGGGATGGGCCCTTCAAGGTTGTCAAACAGCTAAATGACGTGAATTATGTGGTGGAACTGTCGAACCGGGCCCACAGCCACCAGGTCTATCATGTGAACATGATGAAACCGTACTGGGACAGACAGAACTTGGTGCTGGCCGTGTGCAGACACTGGAAGGGGAAGGGGGATGATCCCTTGGTGGATTTACTCACAAGGACTGGAGCCGGCTCCTTGCTGGAGTCTATTCCCCTCTCAGACCAGCTGACCCCTGCCCAGCAGACGGAGATCAAGGAGGTGCTGCATTTGCATCAACAGCTGTTCTCGGACAGACCCGGACGCACTGACCTGGCTGTCCACCGAATAGAGACAGGCACCCACGCCCCTATCAAGTGTGTGCCATTCAGAGCCACAGGGAGGACGGCTCAGGACATAGAGCGGGAGGTTGAAGACATGCTGGCTCTGGGGGTGATCCAACCCTCGTCCAGCCCCTGGGCCTCTCCCGTGGTGTTAGTCCCTAAAAAAGATGGTTCTGTTCGGTTTTGTGTGGACTGTCGCAAGCTTAACACCGTCACTGCATCGGACGCCTACCCCATGCCCAGGCCTGATGACCTTTTAGACAAGCTGGGGGGAGCCCGTTACCTCACCACCATAGACCTCACCAAGGGGTACTGGCAAGTGCCATTAGACGATGATGCCCGGCTCAAGTCGGCTTTCATCACCCCTGTGGGGCTCTACGAGTTCCTGGTCCTGCCCTTTGGCCTCAAGGGGGCACCCGCTACCTTCCAGCATCTGGTGGACCAGCTACTGAAAGGGATGGAGAGCTTTGCCCTGGCTTACATGGACGACATTTGCATCTTCAGCCAGACGTGGGAGGACCACGTGTCCGAAGTCAAGCAGGTGCTGGACCGACTCCAGAAGGCCGGTCTGACTGTCAAGGCAGGGAAGTGCAAGGTGGGAATGGCTGAGGTGACCTACCTGGGCCACAAGGTGGGCAGCGGCTGCTTAAAGCCGGAGCCAGCTAAAGCGGAGGCTGTCAGAGATTGGCCCACACCCCAGACTAAGAAGCAGGTCCAGACCTTCATTGGGATGGCGGGGTACTACCGGAGGTTTGTGCCCCACTTTAGCTCCATCGCAGCCCCCCTCACGGAGCTGTGTAAAAAGGGAAAGCCTGACAAGGTGGTCTGGACCGAGTAGTGCCAAGAGGCCCTCTGCGACCTGAAGGAGGCTCTGGTCAGGGCCCCAGTGCTGGCAAATCCAGACTTCAACAAGCCCTTCCTGGTGTTCACCGATGCCTCAGACGTGGGGCTGGGGGCGGTGCTAATGCAGGTGAATGACAAGGGGGAGAAACACCCCGTCGTGTACCTGAGTAAGAAGCTGCTGCCCCAGGGAGTAGAACTACGCAGCCATAGAGAAGGAATGTCTGGCCATGGTGTGGGCGCTGGGGAAGCTGCAGCCGTACCTGTTTGGACGGCGTTTCACCGTGTACACCGATCACTCACCCCTGACCTGGCTGCATCACATGAAAGGGGCCAACGCCAAGCTCCTGCGGTGGAGTCTGCTCCTGCAGGACTACGACATGGAAGTGGTCCACGTCCAGGGGAACAGCAACACCATAGCCGATGCCCTGTCACGCAGGGAGGGCCCCGAACTTCCCCAGGTCACTGGCTGAGTGACCCTGCTCAGTTCGGTCTGGAAGGGGGGAGAGATGTGATGGAGTGGGGGGTGTATGTGAGACTCAGGCTGGATGTGTGTGAGGGGCAGAGCAGCTCCCAGCGGCTAAGGATGACCCCTGGGCTGTACCCTAGGCTGGCAGGTAACACCTCTGCCCTGAGCACAGAGCAGGGAGGAGCCGAGCTGGGTTTGAATGGGGGCGGCAGTGAGAAGCTGGGGCGAGAGGGAGCTGGAGGGCAGCCAGCCTGGCGAGGGGGGAATCTACACCTCAGAGGGGCACCCCTCGGGCTCCTCTCCCCAGGACGGGTTGGAATGACTGTCTCTGCCGGCTGTACTGACCCCTCTGTGCTGAGCTGGGCTCTGGCGCCTCATAAGCCTCCTGTTCTACCTGCTGAGTGAGTCACTCCTGCCTGCGGCCGGGGGGCAGCGCTTGGGGACCCCAGAACCCTGTCACGCTGTGCCAACAGGGTGGCGTGCAGCCCTGCTGGCTGCGTCCCAACCTGCCTCTCCCCAGGTGGCCTGGCAGTGTGGTCAGGGAGGGCCTCCAGGCAGCTGTGGCTCAGGGGCATGTCCCCTGCTCTGCATTCCCCCAGGGAGCCCCTTGGAGCCCCCACTGCCCGTCTGCGCCATTGGCCCCTGGGGGAGTCCCCTCGCTCCCTGTTCTCCCAGCTGCCTCGACTCAGCCAGTGGCGGCACACAGCAGTTCAATGAGCGTTAAACCCCACACAGCTCTGCGCCCTGTCGGCCTGGCCTCTCTAGCACCACATGGCTGAGTCTGCCCTGTGAACCCCAGGGGAGTTAGTCAGGGATGGGAGCCAGGACTCGTGGGTTCTCTCCCTAGCGCTGGGAGGGCAGTGGGGGCTGGTGGTTAGAGCAGGGGGTGGGAGCCAGGACTCGTGGGTTCTCTCCCTAGCGCTGGGAGGGCAGTGGGGGCTGGTGGCCGCTGTCCCTGAGCTGGATGTATGTGTGGTTTGTGGTTCCTGTGCTGACGAGTCTGCTTTGTGCTGTGTCCCTGTTTGCTGATGACCCTCGTGTTGTGCCTGCAGAATGTCACAACTGTCTGTGGATGGGGCAGGGCCTGGGGACCTGGGTGCTCCATGACAGGGTGGCACCCCCTTATCTGGGCCAGGTGGGTAGAGATGGACCTTGTGTCTTTCCTTCCCCCTTGGGCCATGTCTGGCTTTGCTGCTTGGTGCCCTGTGGCCTGAGTGGCTACAGGCCAGTCCCGGCTGGTTCTCCTGGGGAAGGGCTGTCTGAGTACCTGGGGACTGACCACCCATCCCAACCCCCAGAGCCGGGCGCGGTACGAGGAGCTCTTGCAGGGCTGCTTTGGTTCCCTTCACCATTACCAGCAGAGCGCTGTCACCGGGCCCCTCCCACCATCCGCAGGTGCCCTGGGGGAGCTGCTGTCTCTCATCTGTAATGGCAGCTCTGCCCGGTTCTTCCCTCCCCATCCAATATAGGTCAGTGCAGGAGCTCGGGGGATATCCCTGCAGGCCACCACACTGCTATTAATAGCTCCGCGGAGTGATAGCTTCTGGCTCCCACCTCCTGCTCAAGCCACCAGCCCCCACTGCCCTCCCAGCGCTGGGGAGAGAACCCAGGAGTCCTGGCTCCCGGCCCCCTGCTCTAACCACCAGCCCCCACTGCCCTCCCAGCACTGGGGAGAGAACCCAGGAGTCCTGGCTCCCGCCCCCTGCTCCAACCACCAGCCCCCACTGCCCTCCCAGCGCTGGGGAGAGAACCCAGGAGTCCTGGCTCCCGGCCCCCTGCTCTAACCACCAGCCCCCACTGCCCTCCCAGCACTGGGGAGAGAACCCAGGAGTCCTGGCTCCCGCCCCCTGCTCCAACCACCAGCCCCCACTACCCTCCCAGCGCCGGGGAGAGAACCCAGGAGTCCTGGCTCCCGCCCCTGCTCCAACCACCAGCCCCCACTGCCCTCCCAGCGCCGGGGAGAGAACCCAGGAGTCCTGGCTCCCGGCCCCTGCTCCGACCACCAGCCCCCACTGCCCTCCCAGCGCCGGGGAGAGAACCCAGGAGTCCTGGCTCCCGGCCCCTGCTCTAACCACCAGCCCCCACTGCCCTCCCAGCGCTGGGGAGAGAACCCAGGAGTCCTGGCTCCCGCCCCTGCTCCGACCACCAGCCCCCACTGCCCTCCCAGCACCGGGGAGAGAACCCAGGAGTCCTGGCTCCCGCCCCCTGCTCTAACCACCAGCCCCCACTGCCCTCCCAGCGCCGGGGAGAGAACCCAGGAGTCCTGGCTCCCGCCCCCTGCTCTAACCACCAGCCCCCACTGCCCTCCCAGCGCCAGGGAGAGAACCCAGGAGTCCTGGCTCCCACCCCTGCTCCGACCACCAGCCCCCACTGCCCTCCCAGCGCCGGGGAGAGAACCCAGGAGTGCTGGCTCCCACCCCCTGCTCTAACCACCAGCCCCCACTGCCCTCCCAGCGCTGGGGAGAGAACCCAGGAGTCCTGGCTCCCGGCCCCTGCTCCAACCACCAGCCCCCACTGCCCTCCCAGTGCCGGGGAGAGAACCCAGGAGTCCTGGCTCCCGCCCCCTGCTCCAACCACCAGCCCCCACTGCCCTCCCAGCGCCGGGGAGAGAACCCAGGAGTCCTGGGTCCTGGCCCCTGCTCTACCCACCAGCCCCCACTGCCCTCCCAGCGCCGGGGAGAGAACCCAGGAGTCCTGGCTCCTGGCCCCTGCTCTACCCACCAGCCCCCACTGCCCTCCCAGCGCCGGGGAGAGAACCCAGGAGTCCTGGCTCCCGGCCCCTGCTCCAACCACCAGCCCCCACTGCCCTCCCAGCGCCAGGGAGAGAACCCAGGAGTCCTGGCTCCCACCCCCTGCTCTACCCACCAGCCCCCACTGCCCTCCCAGCACTGGGGAGAGAACCCAGGAGTCCTGGTCCCGCCCCCTGCTCCAACCACCAGCCCCCACTGCCCTCCCAGCGCCGGGGAGAGAACCCAGGAGTCCTGGTTCCCACCCCCTGCTCTAACCACCAGCCCCCACTGCCCTCCCAGCACCGGGGAGAGAACTCAGGAGTCCTGGCTCCCGGCCCCTGCTCTAACCACCAGCCCCCACTGCCCTCCCAGCGCTGGGGAGAGAACCCAGGAGTCCTGGCTCCCACCCCCTGCTCTAACCACCAGCCCCCACTGCCCTCCCAGCGCTGGGGAGAGAACCCAGGAGTCCTGGCTCCTGGCCCCCTGCTCTGACCACCAGCCCCCACTGCCCTCCCAGCGCCGGGGAGAGAACCCAGGAGTCCTGGCTCCCACCCCCTGCTCTGACCACCAGCCCCCACTGCCCTCCCAGCGCCGGGGAGAGAACCCAGGAGTCCTGGCTCCCACCCCCTGCTCTAACCACCAGCCCCCACTGCCCTCCCAGCGCCGGGGAGAGAACCCAGGAGTCCTGGCTCCCGGCCCCCTGCTCTGACCACCAGCCCCCACTGCCCTCCCAGCGCCGGGGAGAGAGCCCAGGAGTCCTGAGCAAAGCAGATGGCCCCCCGCCCCCTTTGCCCTGGGCTCTGTGTGGTGCCTCGCTCTCCCCCAGAATCAAGGCCCTCATTGGGCCAGCTGCTCATTCTGCAAGCGAGACCGCGCACCCGTACGAACATGGGAGCACAGAGCTTGTGGGAGGGGAACCTGAGGCACAGGCGGCAGCTCTTTGCACCACTGTCCTGCGGGAGGGGCTGTGTGTCCTGCTGCCAGCCGGTGCTATGGCTCCCCTGGCTTTGCAGGGGCGGAGCTGCGATGGAGTTGGCAGGGGGTGAGACTCAGGCTGGGTGTGTGTGAGGGGCAGAGCAGCTCCCAGCGGCTGAGCATGACCCCTGGGCTGGCAGGTAACACCTCTGCCCTGAGCACAGAGCAGGGAGGAGCCCGAGTGGGGGTGAATCGGAGGCGGCAGGTAGAAGCTGGGGGGAGAGGGAGCTGGGGGGCAGCCAGCCTGAGGAGGTGGGAAGCTGCACCCCAGCGGGGCTCCCCTCAGGGAGAATGACTGTCTCTACCGGCTGTACTGTCGCTTCTGTGAGAAACTGGGCCTCTGTCACCTAATAAACCTCCTGTTGTACGTCCTGAGTGAGAGTCGCTCCTGCCTGCGGGTGGGGTGCAGTGCAGGGGGACCCCTGAACCCCATCACAGGGGCACCGAAGGCTGCGCCCAGTGAGGGGGCTTGCAGTGTGCTCTAGGAGGAGGAGAGGGAGAGTCAGGCAGGCGGGGGTCCGTCCTAGGACAGGCACCGAAGGCTGCGCCCAGTGAGGGGGTTTGCAGTTTGCTCTAGGAGGAGGAGAGGGAGAGTCAGGCAGGCGGGGGTCCGTCCTAGGACAGGCACCGAAGGCTGCGCCCAGTGAGGGGGTTTGCAGTTTGCTCTAGGAGGAGGAGAGGGTGAGTGAGGCAGGCGGGGGTTTGTCCTAGGACAGGCACCGGAAGGTATGTGGCACAGTCACGCCTGACTCCTGTCTCTTTCTCCCACCCAGGACCCCGCTGGCATATTCGAACTGGTGGAGGTGGTGGGGAACGGGACGTATGGCCAGGTCTACAAGGTGAGTCACGCCCTCCCCTCTCGCCCACAGCCCTGGGGGTGGCGCTCACTGCCTCTCCGCACCGGCGCGCAGCGGGACAGGAGCTGCCCACGTGCTAGGGCAGAGCCGGGAATGGAAGCCCGGCGTCCTGGGCCCAGGCCAGGGCACATGAAGAGAAGAGAATAGCACCTCGCACTGGCTGCTGCCTGGGCTGATATGGTTTGGTAGTGTCAGGTACCCCAGGCAGAGCTCTCTGGCGTTGTGCGCTATTAGGTGTGTTATGGTACCATCAAGGTCCCCAGGCGCAGCCCAGGCCCCATGCTCTTGTGCATTATGGTATCATTGGGGGAGCCAGCCACATCTGAGGCCCTGTGGCATTGGACATGGAGTGTTATTAGGTGTAACGTGGTATCACGGGATACCCGGCTGTGACCCAGGCGCTGGGCGTCGGTAGGTGTATTACTGTACCCCCCGGGTACCCGGCTGTAGCACGGGGTGCTGTTAGGTGTATTCCGGTACCCCTGGGTACCCGGCCATGGTGCTGGGCACTGTTAGGTGTATTACGGTACGCCCGCAGTACCTGGCCGTGGCGCTGGGTGCTGTTAGGTGTATTAACGGTACGTGCGCAGTACCCGGCCATGGTGCTGGGCGTTATTAGGTGTATTACGGTACCCCCGGGTACCCGGCCGTGGCCCTGGGCGCTGTTAGGTGTATTACGGTACGCACGCAGTACCCGGCCGTGGCACTGTTAGGCATATTACGGTACCCCCGGGTGCCCAGCCGTGGCCCTGGGTGCTGTTAGGTGTATTACATTACACCTGCAGTACCCGGCCGTGGCGCTATTAGGTGCATTACGGCAGCTTGGCGGTCCGAGGCTCGAACAGAGGGTGTCCCGGGCACCAGTCTCTGCCCTAGCCTGCAGGCGGCCCCCAGCTGCTGCCCCTCAGTCCCCTGCTGGCACTGGCAGCCCTTGGCTCGGCCCATCTGGCGCTCAGGGCACCGAGTGGCCGTGCGCGGAGGACAGGCTGGTCCCCGCTGGGAGCCCTGGGGGAGCGCCTCAGCACCGGCTGCTTGGTCCCACACAGCCGCTGGCTCTGGCACAGAGCGAGCAGGAGGCGGTTGCTATGCAACAGCCGCCCACACGCCGGTGTATACCCCGCTGCACGCTACACGTGGGCCGCCTGACTCCCCCTTGCCCGCGGGGGCTGGCTCCAGGAGAGCCGCCCTGTGCCGCTGGGTCCCCTTGCCCGGCCCCCAGCCGTGGCGACACCAGCAGAGCACACCCAGGGCGGACCTGCTGGCTGCGCGCCTGGCCCTGGACCCCCTGGTTTTGCAGCACCGGGGAAAGAACCCCCGAGTCCTGGCTCCCAGCCCCTGCTCTACCCACCAGCCCCCACTGCCCTCCCAGCGCTGGGGGGAGAACCCAGGAGTCCTGGCTCCCGGCCCCCTGCCCTAACCACCAGCCCCCACTGCCCTCCCAGCGCCGGGGACAGAACCCAGGAGTCCTGGCTCTCGGCCCCCTGCCCTAACCACCAGCCCCCACTGCCCTCCCAGCGCCGGGGAGAGAACCCAGGAGTCCTGGCTCCCGGCCCCCTGCCCTAACCACCAGCCCCCACTGCCCTCCCAGCGCTGGGGAGAGAACCCAGCAGTCCTGGCTCCCAGCCCCTGCTCTAACCACCAGTCTCTGCTGGCCTCCCAGCAGCCAGGACGCCTGGGTTCTCTGCTAGCTCTTGGAGGGCATGGGCAGTAGGACACCCCTCCTGTGTGGGGTGGGAGGCTCTGCATGTTTCCGCTGGACTGGGGGTCTGGCTCCCCTGCTGTCACTGGGGCGCGCCCAGCAAGTGGGGCAGGCTCCTGCCAAGATCTCAGCAGGGGACAGAGCTGTGCAGCAGCTGCCAGCAGGTGGTGGCCTGTGGCCCCTTCCCATAGTCACAGGCTCCCAGGGCCATGGAGTGCCGCGCCCTGCCCGCAGCATGTCCAGCCCCAGCCCAGTCGCCCCAGCCATGGCTGTGTCCAGCGGGACTCTAACATCTCCAGGGCCCCGTCCCAGCGCCGCCCCGCCCTGGTGGGAAAGAGCGTTTCCCCCTCCTCCCGGCCCCCCAAGAACAGCCTCTCCCCGGCCTCATCTGAGCCCCTCCAGGGGGTGGAGGCTGCCAGCAAATCCCCCCTGGCTCTGCTCCTCTGCCGACTCATCACGCCCCAATCCCTCGGCCACGTGCTCCGTCCCCCGACGCCTTTCCGTGGCCTCCGCCGGCCCCTCTCCAGCGCACCCCCGTCCTTTCTGCACGGGGGGCCGGAACCGGACGCGACCCTCCGGCTGCGGCCTCCCCGGTGCCGAGGGGAGGGGAACAGCCACTTCCCTAGCGCCACTGGAAATGCTCCTCCGGACACAGCCCCATGCGCCCTTGGCCGTCTCGGCTACAAGGCCCCACTGGCGGCTCCTCTCCGGCCCCTCGCCCACCGCGCCCCCCAGGGCCTTGTGTGATGGGGTTCTGGGGTCCCCCAAGCTCTGCACCCCGGCCATAGGCAGGAGAGTCTCTCACTTAGCAGGAGAACAGCGGGTTTATTAGCCGACAGGACACAGCATCGTACAGAGGAGTCAGTGCAGCAGGCAGAGACAGCCAGTCCAATCCATGTTGGGGAGAGGAGGCCCCGAGGGGCCCCCAGAGCTGGGGCCTGGCCCCCTCCTTTGTCTCTCTCTCTCTCCCAGCCCAGACTAACTGCTCCCAACTCCCAGTTCCAATTCAAACCCCTCAGGCTCCACCTCCTCCTTTGTCTGCAGTACAAAGGTGTTACCTGGTTGTCAGGGTTACCCTCAGCAGGAGCCCCACACCCTCTGTGAGCCACTCACACACACACAGGTATCCCCCACTTCATCACATCTCTCCCCCCTTCCAGACCGAACTGAGCGGGGTCACTCAGCCAGTGACCTGGGGAAGTTTGGGGCCCTCCCCTCGTGACTGGGCATCGACTGCACCCTCTGTTCTCCCCTCGATGTGCACCACCTCCATGTCATAATCCTCCTGGGAGAGGCTCCAACTCAGGAGCTTGGTATTGGCCCTTTTCATGTGATGCAGCCGGGCAAGTCCCTTTAGTTCCCTCAGGTTGGTTGGTCTCCCTGCTTCTGTCTCTGGTCCGTCAGCCACGTTCTCAAGTCGGGCAGGCAGAGCCCATACAGATGCTGCAGCACCAACAGATCAAACAGGTCTTTTGAGGTCTGGGTCCTGCCCCATCTGACCACCAGTCCATACAGCTGCTCCGGCCAATGTCTGGAATTCAGTTACAGTCCAGTAAAAGAAGGTACAAATGCTTCCACCCTTGGCATTTAGCCAGACCACCACAATGGCTGTGTGCCTCAGTTTCCCCTTCCATGCCACACAATAGGTTTGGAATGTTCCTTCTCATGTGAGAGGTTGCAAGACTAGTTACAGGGAACAATGGTGACATTTCAGAGTTACAGACTCCTTCAACATACAATTCATGCTTCTACATCAATGTCATCATGTCACATGGCTCTTTTCAAACATTCAGTACATGGTACAATTCTACAGCTTTTGGGAGCAGCACCCCTTGGTTACAGCAGTTAGCGTGAGTAACAGAACAAACCCATTGCAACTGTACATTTACGTTGCTCTTTGGTAGACCACAACTTTTGTGTAACCCCCTTGAGAATCTGGTATTTTGGGGATAAATGGCTGAGGCCTTTCTTAGCACCATCAAGTTCTAATCTTCTCTCTTGCCCCCTGGGGTGGAAATTTGATCTCTCTGGCTGTGCCCTCTCTTCTAACAAGAGCTGGGCCATTGATAATCTCAGGGAGATGCCGCCCCCCCCCCCCCCCCACCAGTCTGGAAATTTGCAAACCAAACTGCTTTCTGAGAGTTGTTTTGTGAGTCCCAGACGCAGAATCCACATGAAGGAATCCCTGTTTATCCCTTACTGGCCCACCAGGCCCAAAGCTCCTTTGTCCTTCCACCTCCAACTACTGCCTCCCCATGGAATCAGAAGTGGAGTCCAGTATACGAATATAAGTGTTTCCACCATCTGGAGATGCGGAATTGCTGGCGCTCTCCTGCATCCTACAGAGACTGACTGTGCAGCTGTTTTACTTGGTTCTCACAGGGCTGCTCACATTCCCTGATAGTTTTTACTTTACTTGCACCAGCTTCCAATTCCTGAGAAACTTTTACCCTGCCTGCTTTGGACCCTTCCAGAGCACAGCCAGTGGTTTCACACTCAGGCAGGTCCTGGCCATCAGGAGCTGAAACAAACTTCTCCCCAGGCAAAGGGCTGCTCTGGCTCTTACAGACAGACAAGCACCTTTCCTGTTCACTCTCCTCCACCTCACTCCCATTTTCTGCAGTCCCCACAGACGGGTCAGGAAAAGTTTCAGGGACATTTTCTTCCTTAAGAGCTCCCCCAAACAATAACTCACCCCTGTCTGGCTCCACAGGGGCACTGCTCCCTTGAGCCACAACCAGCTCCTGGGTTTCACCTACACCCAGGATCACTTCTGGCCCATCAGGCAGATTCCCACGTAATCCCCCTCCAGGCAAACAGCCAGTACCACCGGACAGAAGGTTAGGGTCCCTTTCCTCCCTTCTGCTACCAGCTCCTTTATCTTCATCAGTCAGCGTAACTCCATTGCCCGTCTGTTCTTGTGTCTTGGCGAGAGGATGACTCTGGTAGGACAGAGTCCTCTCACCCCCTCCCAGTAACACCTCAGCATCAGGCAAAGAACAAGTACCAGAATCGTCTGGTCTCTGGGATTCCCTGATGATCCTAACTGGATTAGACCAAGTTAAAGCATCATCCCCCCTGAGAGACACAGAGGTAGGCCCACTTCCCATCTGGGCTTCAGCTGCCCTCAGATCCAGCTCTGGGATCTTGGCTCCATCTCGAGCCCCCACAGGCTCAGGCAAAGGATTCACTTCCCCAGAAGCAGAAGCACTTTTCTTGCACCAAGGACCAGTGTCCTTAGCAGGGACACCACTGCCCATCCCAGAGCCATTCCCTCTGCTCCAGCCCCCATGGCTGGATTCAGAGACACACCTGGAATGCTCTTTTCTGGTGGATCCTTCTCCAGCCACCCCAGGCTGAGGAATCTTCCTCAGACAATGGGCTAGTTTCCTCATTGGCACCTTTTCCAAACGCAGGCTCTGCTCTCTCCCCAGGCTGCTGCTGCTGTTCAACACAGACAGACAATGGGAGACACGCTCTCCTTTGTCCCAGCCCCCCGGCTGGTCTCCACACACACACAGAAGGTGGAGCAGCTTCTCTCACAGACAACTTGCCATTCGCAGTGGATCAGCTGCTTTTCTGCACAGACACACAGGCACCTTCCTCAGCCCAGCCCTGGAAAACTCTTCGCAGGTCCGTCTTGGCCACTAGTAGACGATGGGCTGGAATCGCTCCTTCCCTCCTTGAGCTGTGGCAGGCCACTCGGTTCAGAGCTCCAGGCAGTCCAGGGTTCCCTGCCCCGATCCGGGCTCACCTCTGCAGGATTCTCCCCAGCCCTGAGCTCCGCCACTGCACATCCACGCTGCCTTGTCCAGCTTCTTTAATCTCGATTCAGTTTCCAGGCGCTGCCACTTCACAGCGGAGTTGCTCAGCGTGGTTGCAGGCTCTCAGGCTGATGCCCTCTGCACCCCACGCTTCCTGGAAGAATCCCTTCAGTGTGCCAGGCTCCTTGCGGGTCACAAGCTGCCCGGGGTTAGGCCGTAGGCCCCTCCGCCCTCTAGGACCGACTCCAACAGACTCCCAGCGGAACCCCTTCTTCAGTGCGACACCCGCTCTCAGGGACCATGAGCACCCTGTCTTGGGAAGGACTCATTCAGCGTCAGCCTCCTCAGGGGTCACTTGTTCCTGGGGGTTGGGCTCTCGGCCCCTCCACCTTCTGGGACTGACTCCAACAGATTCCCAGGAGTAACCCCTCCTCGGGTGTGACACCCCCTCTCGAGGACCACAACCGCAGTTGCTTGGGTTCGGCCGCAGGCCCCTCCGCCTTGGGGAGCTGCACCTCACTGCCCTTCAGCACACCTGGGTCTCGCAGGCCCCACTTCTTCCGGGGCCCCGGTCACTTACTGCTGGATGCTCCATCCTCGGGGTGCAGGACATCCCACTCCTGACACCAGTGTGGTGGGGTTCTGGGGTCCCCCAAGCTCTGCACCCCGGCCGTAGGCAGGAGAGTCTCTCACTTAGCAGGAGAACAGCGGGTTTATTAGCCGACAGGACACAGCGTCGTACAGAGGAGTCAGTGCAGCTGGCAGAGACAGCCAGTCCAATCCATGTTGGGGAGAGGAGGCCCCGAGGGGCCCCCAGAGCTGGGGCCTGGCCCCCTCCTTTGTCTCCCTCTCTCTCTCCCAGCCCAGACCAACTGCTTCCAACTCCCAGTTCCAATTCAAACCCCTCAGGCTCCACCTCCTCCTTTGTCTGCAGTACAAAGGTGTTACCTGGTCGTCAGGGTTACCCTCAGCAGGAGCCCCACACCCTCTGTGAGCCACACACACACACACACACACACACACACACACACACACACACACACACACACACACACACACACACACACACACACACACACACACACACACACACAGGTATCCCCCACTCCATCACACCTTGTGTCGGGCCCAGCCTGGAGCAGTGCGTGGGACTCTTCCGGCCCACGGGCAGCACTTGGCCCTTCTCCTTGTTTGACCTCCTTGGGTCCCCCTGGGCCCCCACCCCGTTTACCTGGGTCCCCTGGGCCCTGTCCTGCCCTCCCACATATCTGCCCGTCCCCTGTCAGTGGGTCGTGGATGAGCTATGCTCCGGTCACCCTGACGCCCGCTCCCATACCCCGGGCGCACCCGCTGCAGCAAAGCTGCTGGGGCGCCGAGCTCGGCCGGGTGCTGACCCTCTGCCTGTGCCTCCCCAGGGCCGCCACGTCAAGACGGGGCAGCTGGCAGCCATCAAGGTGATGGACGTCACGGAGGTAAGGGGTGCGGCAGGTGCCGGGCGGGGGCAGCGAGGGGCTGCTGGGGGCTCACCCTCTTTCCCACCCAGGACGAGGAGGAAGAGATTAAGCAGGAGATCAACATGCTGAAGAAATACTCCCACCACCGAAACATCGCCACCTACTACGGGGCCTTCGTGAAGAAGAGCCCCCCCGGGAACGACGACCAGCTCTGGGTGCGTGGGGTCCCCGGGGGGCGGGGCCGGGCCGGAACGGAACGGAACGTAAGGTAACGTAACCCTGCTCTCCCTGCAGCTGGTGATGGAGTTCTGCGGGGCTGGCTCCGTCACAGACCTGGTCAAGAACACCAAGGGCAACGCACTCAAGGAGGACTGTATCGCCTACATCTGCCGGGAGATCCTGCGGGTACGCGGGCGGCTGCGAGCCAGGACGCCTGGGTCCTCTCCCAGCGCTGCTGCGTCATGGGTCACGGGGGCAGGACGCCTGGGTCCTCTCCCAGCGCTGCTGCGTGATGGGTCACGGGGGCAGGACGCCGGGGTCCTCTCCCAGCGCTGCTGCATCATGGGTCATGGGGGCAGGACGCCTGGGTCCTCTCCCAGCACTGCTGCGTGATGGGTCACGGGGGCAGGATGCCTGGGTCCTCTCCCAGCGCTGCTGCGTGGTGGGTCACGGGGGCAGGACTCCTGGTCCTCTCTGGGAAGGCAGTGGGTCGGGGGCAGGACTCCTGGGTCCCCTCTGGGAAGGCAGTGGGTCGGGGGCAGGACTCCTGGGTCCCCTCTGGGAAGGCAGTGGGTCGGGGGCAGGACTCCTGGTCCTCTCTGGGAAGGCAGTGGGTCGGGGGCAGGACTCCTGGTCCTCTCTGGGAAGGCAGTGGGTCGGGGGCAGGACTCCTGGGTCCCCTCTGGGAAGGCAGTGGGTCGGGGGCAGGACTCCTGGGTCCCCTCTGGGAAGGCAGTGGGTCGGGGGCAGGACTCCTGGTCCTCTCTGGGAAGGCAGTGGGTCGGGGGCAGGACTCCTGGGTCCCCTCTGGGAAGGCAGTGGGTTGGGGGCAGGACTCCTGGGTCCCCTCTGGGAAGGCAGTGGGTCGGGGGCAGGACTCCTGGTCCTCTCTGGGAAGGCAGTGGGTCGGGGGCAGGACTCCGGGGTTCCTGTGACCGGAGCCCAGGCGCTATTTTCCTGCCCCCAGGGCCTGGCGCACCTGCACGCCCACAAGGTGATCCACCGGGACATCAAGGGGCAGAACGTGCTGCTGACGGAGAACGCGGAGGTGAAGCTGGGTAGGCTCCATTCCCCATCGTGGGCACCGACTGGCTGCGGGCTGGGGAGGGGGCCCTGGCCAGGGCCGGCTTTGGGTGCTGACCGCCGCCTCTGCTCCCTCCCAGTGGACTTTGGGGTGAGCGCCCAGCTGGACCGGACAGTGGGGCGCAGGAACACCTTCATCGGCACCCCCTACTGGATGGCCCCGGAGGTGATCGCCTGTGACGAGAACCCTGACGCCACCTACGACTACAGGGTAGGCTGACCGAGCTCCGCGGTGTCCCTGCCCCGCCGGCTCGCCTGCATCCCAGCAGCCCCAGGCTCCCTCCACGTGACTCCTGGCTGCGGTGTGGCTGTCCCCTCCCTACCCAGTGCCCCTTTCTCTCCACAGAGCGACATCTGGTCCCTGGGAATCACTGCGATTGAGATGGCCGAGGGTGCACCACGTGAGTGTCGGGCTCCACCCTGCCCAGAGGGGCACCTGGGGCTTCCCCACTGCCACATGGCTCCTTCTGGGGGCACCGACTCACGCAGCCAGCCAAACACAGGGTGTAGGCTGTCCCCGGCGCTGGGGGGCAGTGGGGGCTGGTGGTTAGAGCAGGGGACCGGGAGCCAGGACTCCTGGGTTCTCTCCCCGGCGCTGGGGGGCAGTGGGGGCTGGTGGTTAGAGCAGGGGGTGGGAGCCAGGACTCCTGGGTCCTCTCCCTGGCGTTGGGAGGGCAGTGGGGGCTGGTGGTTAGAGCAGGGGGTGGGAGCCAGGACTCCTGGGTTCTCTCCCGGCGCTGGGAGGGCAGTGGGGGCTGGTGGTTAGAGCAGGGGGTGGGAGCCAGGACTCCTGGGTTCTCTCCCGGCGCTGGGAGGGCAGGAGGGCTAGGGGGGTGGAGCCAGCCCTGCCTGCTCCGCTTCCCAGCAGGGGTGGACGGATTGGCTTGGGGCCCAGGGGAGAGGTGCACTCAGGGCGCAGGGCTTGGCGAGGCTGCAGCCCCACGTGCCGGTGTCTCTCCTCCAGCGCTGTGCGACATGCACCCCATGCGAGCGCTCTTCCTCATCCCCCGCAACCCACCGCCCAAGCTCAAATCCAAGAAATGGTACGTTCCCCCTGGAGGGAGCTGGGGGAGGTTTGCGGGAGGGGCCCACAGAGCACCTCAGGCTGGGTCCGTGGTCCCCACCCATCTTCAGCTGGGTTAATGGACTGATCCATGCTCAGAGTCACTGCCTCTTTACCCCACCAGCTGTGGTCAGTGGTGTGTCCCTTTTCCTCCAGTCACTGCCGCCTTCCCAGCCAGGGTCAATGGTCTGTCCCTTTTCCTCCAGTGATTGCCCCCCTCCCAGCCAGGGTCAATGGTCTGTCCCTTTTCCTCCAGTGTTTGTCCCCCTCCCAGCCAGGGTCAATGGTCTGTCCCTTTTCCTCCAGTCACTGCTCCCTCCTAGCCAGGGTCAATGGTCTGTCCCTTTTCCTCCAGTGATTGTCCCCCTCCCAGCCAGGGTCAATGGTCTGTCCCTTTTCCTCCAGTTATTGTCCCCCTCCCAGCCAGTGTCAATGGTCTGTCCCTTTTCCTCCAGTGACTGCCGCCTCCCAGCCAGGGTCAATGGTCTGTCCCTTTTCCTCCAGTCACTGCTCCCTCCTAGCCAGGGTCAATGGTCTGTCCCTTTTCCTCCAGTGATTGTCCCCCTCCCAGCCAGGGTCAATGGTCTGTCCCTTTTCCTCCAGTTATTGTCCCCCTCCCAGCCAGGGTCAATGGTCTGTCCCTTTTCCTCCAGTTATTGTCCCCCTCCCAGCCAGGGTCAATGGTCTGTCCCTTTTCCTCCAGTGACTGCCGCCTCCCAGCCAGGGTCAATGGTCTGTCCCTTTTCCTCCAGTGTTTGTCCCCCTCCCAGCCAGGGTCAATGGTCTGTCCCTTTTCCTCCAGTCACTGCTCCCTCCCAGCCAGGGTCAATGGTCTGTCCCTTTTCCTCCAGTTATTGTCCCCCTCCCAGCCAGGGTCAATGGTCTGTCCCTTTTCCTCCAGTTATTGTCCCCCTCCCAGCCAGGGTCAATGGTCTGTCCCTTTTCCTCCAGTGACTGCCGCCTCCCAGCCAGGCTCAATGGTCTGTCCCTTTTCCTCCAGTGATTGTCCTCCTCCCAGCCAGGCTCAATGGTCTGTCCCTTTTCCTCCAGTGACTGCCGCCTCCCAGCCAGGGTCAATGGTCTGTCCCTTTTCCTCCAGTGATTGCCCCCCTCCCAGCCAGGCTCAATGGTCTGTCCCTTTTCCTCCAGTGACTGCCGCCTCCCAGCCAGGCTCAATGGTCTGTCCCTTTTCCTCCAGTGATTGTCCTCCTCCCAGCCAGGCTCAATGGTCTGTCCCTTTTCCTCCAGTGATTGTCCTCCTCCCAGCCAGGGTCAATGGTCTGTCCCTTTTCCTCCAGTGACTGCCGCCTCCCAGCCAGGCTCAATGGTCTGTCCCTTTTCCTCCAGTGATTGTCCCCCTCCCAGCCAGGGTCAATGGTCTGTCCCTTTTCCTCCAGTTACTGCCGCCTCCCAGCCAGGCTCAATGGTCTGTCCCTTTTCCTCCAGTGATTGTCCCCCGTCCCAGCCAGGGTCAATGGTCTGTCCCTTTTCCTCCAGTGATTGTCCCCCTCCCAGCCACGGTCAATGGTCTGTCCCTTTTCCTCCAGTGACTGCCGCCTCCCAGCCAGGCTCAATGGTCTGTCCCTTTTCCTCCAGTGACTGCCGCCTCCCAGCCAGGCTCAATGGTCTGTCCCTTTTCCTCCAGTGTTTGTCCCCCTCCCAGCCAGGGTCAATGGTCTGTCCCTTTTCCTCCAGTCACTGCTCCCTCCTAGCCAGGGTCAATGGTCTGTCCCTTTTCCTCCAGTGATTGTCCCCCTCCCAGCCAGGGTCAATGGTCTGTCCCTTTTCCTCCAGTTATTGTCCCCCTCCCAGCCAGGGTCAATGGTCTGTCCCTTTTCCTCCAGTGATTGTCCTCCTCCCAGCCAGGCTTAATGGTCTGTCCCTTTTCCTCCAGTGACTGCCGCCTCCCAGCCAGGGTCAATGGTCTGTCCCTTTTCCTCCAGTGACTGCCGCCTCCCAGCCAGGCTCAATGGTCTGTCCCTTTTCCTCCAGTGAGTGCCCCCCTCCCAGCCAGGGTCAATGGTCTGTCCCTTTTCCTCCAGTGACTGCTCCCTCCTAGCCAGGGTCAATGGTCTGTCCCTTTTCCTCCAGTGACTGCCGCCTCCCAGCCAGGCTCAATGGTCTGTCCCTTTTCCTCCAGTGATTGTCCTCCTCCCAGCCAGGCTCAATGGTCTGTCCCTTTTCCTCCAGTGATTGTCCTCCTCCCAGCCAGGGTCAATGGTCTGTCCCTTTTCCTCCAGTGACTGCCGCCTCCCAGCCAGGCTCAATGGTCTGTCCCTTTTCCTCCAGTGATTGTCCCCCTCCCAGCCAGGGTCAATGGTCTGTCCCTTTTCCTCCAGTTACTGCCGCCTCCCAGCCAGGCTCAATGGTCTGTCCCTTTTCCTCCAGTGATTGTCCCCCGTCCCAGCCAGGGTCAATGGTCTGTCCCTTTTCCTCCAGTGATTGTCCCCCTCCCAGCCACGGTCAATGGTCTGTCCCTTTTCCTCCAGTGATTGTCCCCCTCTCAGCCAGGCTCAATGGTCTGTCCCTTTTCCTCCAGTGATTGTCCCCCTCCCAGCCACGGTCAATGGTCTGTCCCTTTTCCTCCAGTGATTGTCCCCCTCTCAGCCAGGCTCAATGGTCTGTCCCTTTTCCTCCAGTGATTGTCCCCCTCCCAGCCATGGTCAATGGTCTGTCCCTTTTCCTCCAGTGACTGCCGCCTCCCAGCCAGGCTCAATGGTCTGTCCCTTTTCCTCCAGTGATTGTCCCCCTCCCAGCCACGGTCAATGGTCTGTCCCTTTTCCTCCAGTCACGGCCCCCTTCCCAGCCAGGCTCAATGGTCTGTCCCTTTTCCTCTAGTCGTTGCCCCCCTCCCAGCCACGGTCAATGGTCTGTCCCTTTTCCTCCAGTCGTTGCCCCCCTCCCAGCCAGGCTCAATGGTCTGTCCCTTTTCCTCCAGTCGTTGCCCCCCTCCCAGCCAGGCTCAATGGTTTCTCCCTCCCAGTCACTGCCCCCCAGCTGCAGTCAATGGTCTGTCCTCCCATGGGTGCCTGGCCCCTCCCCCAGGGTTATTGTAGCTCCAGCAGGGGGCCGCGGCCCGTCTGCCCCTCCCCGCTGGGGCTGTGCTCAGCCTGCGTCCGCCCCTGCCCCTCGCAGGTCGAAGAAGTTCATCGACTTCATCGACACCTGCCTGATCAAGGCGTACCTCAACCGCCCGCCCACCGAGCAGCTGCTGAAATGCCCCTTCATCCGCGACCAGCCCACCGAGCGCCAGGTGCGCATCCAGCTCAAGGACCACATCGACCGCTCCCGCAAGAAGAGAGGGGAGAAGGGTGAGTGGTGGGGCGCCACTGGGGCAGGGCCTGGCCTCCCTAGGGCATGGGCTTCCACGGCCCAGCAGGACTGGCTGGCTCAGGGGCAGGGAATGGGGCAGGGCCTGGCCCCTCTAGGGGCGCCGGCTTCCCCGGCCCAGGGCAGGGCTGGCTGGCTCAGGGACAGGGAGTGGGGCAGGGCCTGGCCCCTCTAGGGGCGCCGGCTTCCCCGGCCCAGGGCAGGGCTGGCTGGCTCAGGGGCAGGGAATGGGGCAGGGCCTGGCCCCTCTAGGGGCGCCAGCTCCCCCCAGCGCAGGTGTGATGGGGTTCAGGGGTCCCCCTGCACTGCACCCCATCCACTGGCAGGAGTGACTCTCACTCAGCAGGTACAACAGGAGGTGTATTAGGCAACAGATGTCCAGATTCTCACAGAAGTGACAGCACAGCAGCCAGAGACAGTCCTTCCAACCCGTCCTGGGGAGAGGAGCCCGAGGGGAGCCCCTCTGGGGTGTAGCTTTCCGCCTCCTCAGGCTGGCTGCCTTCCAGCTCTCCCTTCTCCTCGCCTCTCACTGCCGGCCCCCCCCCCCCCCCCCCATTCAAAACCCAGCTCAGCTCCTCCCTGCTCTTTGTTCAGGCAGAGGTGTTACCTGCCAGTTGTAGCCCCAGGGTCACCCTTAGCCCCTGGGAGCTGCTCTGCTTGTCTCTCACATCCAGCCTGACTCACACAGGCACTCCCCCCACTCCATCACACCAGGGCAGGACTAGCTGGCTCAGGGGCAGGGAATGGGGCAGGGCCTGTCCTCTCTAGGGGTGTCAGCTCCCCCTGGCCCAGGGGCAGGGAATGGGGCAGGGCCTGGCCCGTCTAGGGCACAGGCTCCCCCGGCCCAGGGCAGGACTGGCTGGCTCGGGGCCTGGCCCCTCGGGGGCTCTGTGAGCTGGGCTCTCCGTCTCTTGCCCCCAGATGAGACGGAGTACGAGTACAGCGGCAGCGAGGAGGAGGACAATGGCCATGGGGAGGAAGGGGAGCCCAGGTAGGGACTGGGGATTCCCAGCAGGGCAAGTTCTGTGGGTCATGTGGGCGGGGCCAGCGGGGGTCTGGTACTGGTTGTGTAGGGGTGGACTTGAATGGGCACAGGAAAGAAGCCAGGTCTGGGGAGGGGCCTGGTGCCGTGGGCGGGGCTGAGCTGTGGGTGGGCGGAAGGAGGGGTTGTGGGAGGTGCCTGGTGCCATGGGCGGGGCTGAGCTGTGGGTGGGCGGAAGGAGGGGTTGTGGGAGGGGCCTGGTGCCGTGGGCGGAGCTGAGGTGTGGGTGGGTGGAAGGAGGGGTTGTGGGAGGGGCCTGGTGCTGTGGGCGGGCAGAAGGAGGGGTTGTGGGAGGGGCCTGGTGCTGTGGGCGGGCAGAAGGAGGGGTTGTGGGAGGGGCCTGGAGCCGTGGGCGGGCAGAAGGAGGGGTTGTGGGAGGGGCCTGGTGCCGTGGGCGGGGCTGAGCTGTGGGTGGGTGGAAGGAGGGGTTGTGGGAGGTGCCTGGTGCCATGGGCGGGGCTGAGCTGTGGGTGGGCGGAAGGAGGGGTTGTGGGAGGGGCCTGGTGCCGTGGGCGGAGCTGAGGTGTGGGTGGGTGGAAGGAGGGGTTGTGGGAGGGGCCTGGTGCTGTGGGCGGGCAGAAGGAGGGGTTGTGGGAGGGGCCTGGTGCTGTGGGCGGGCAGAAGGAGGGGTTGTGGGAGGGGCCTGGAGCCGTGGGCGGGCAGAAGGAGGGGTTGTGGGAGGGGCCTGGTGCCGTGGGCGGGGCTGAGCTGTGGGTGGGTGGAAGGAGGGGTTGTGGGAGGGGCCTGGAGCTGTGGGCGGGGCTGAGCTGTGGGTGGGTGGAAGGAGGGGTTGTGGGCGGGGCTGAGCCTGGCCCCGCCCCTGCCAGCTCCATCATGAACGTTCCGGGGGAGTCGACGCTGCGGCGGGAGTTCCTGCGCCTGCAGCAGGAGAACAAGGGCCACTCGGAGGCGGCACTCAAGCAGCAGCAGCTGGCGGCCCAGCACCGCGACTCCGAGGCCCACGTCCAGCACCTGCTGCACCAGCGCCAGCGCCGCATCGAGGAGCAGAAGCAGGAGCGGCGCCGCGTGGAGGAGGTCGGCGGGGCAGGGGCTGTCAGCAGCATGCCTGGGGTCTCTCCCGGTGCTGGGGGGCAGTGGGGGCTGGTGGGTAGAGCAGGGGCTGAGAGCCAGGACTCCTGGGTTTTCTCCCCGGTGCTGGGAGGGCAGTGTGGGCTGGTGGTTAGCGCAGGCGGCCGGGAGCCAGGACTCCTGGGTTCTTTCCCTGGTGCTGGGAGGGCAGTGGGGCTGGTGGTTAGAGCAGGGGGTGGGAGCCAGGACTCCTGGGTTCTCTCCCCGGTGCTGGGAGGGCAGTGGGGGCTGGTGGTCAGAGCAGGGGGTGGGAGCCAGGACTCCTGGGTTCTCTCCCTGGCGCTGGGAGGGCAGTGGGGGCTGGTGGTTAGAGCAGGAGCTGGGAGCCAGGACTCCTGGGTTCTTTCCCCGGCGCTGGGGGGCAGTGGGGGCTGGTGGTCAGAGCAGGGGGTGGGAGCCAGGACTCCTGGGTTCTCTCCCCAGTGCTGGGGAGGGCAGTGGGGGCTGGCGGTCAGAGCAGGGGCTGGGAGCCAGGACTCCTGGGTCCCGGGATGCCAGTCCCACGTCCTGCTGGCTCCTGCCCCACAGCAGCAGCGGCGGGAGCGGGAGCAGCGGCGGCTGGAGGACATGCAGGTGCTGCGGCGGGAGGAGGAACGCCGGCAGGCTGAGCGTGAGCAGGTACTGCCCCCCCTCCCTGCCCTGCTCAGCCCAGCTCTTTCCCTCTGACGGGGGTGGCCCAGGGGCTGTAACCACCACTGTCTCTTGGGGCCCCCTGGCATCCCCCATCATCCCTCATCTGAGCCAGGCTGGGCCTCAGCAGGGCCTCTTGCAGGTCATTGAGCCTTCAGAATGGGAATGAGGACTGGTGGTTAGAGCAGGGGGTGGGAGCCAGGACACCTGGATTGTCTCCCCTGCGCTGGGAGGGCAGTGGGGGCTGGTGGTTAGAGCAGGGGGTGGGAGCCAGGACTCCTGGGTTCTCTCCCTGGCGCTGGGAGGGCAGTGGGGGCTGGTGGGTAGAGCAGACGGTGGGAGCCAGGACTCCTGGGTTCTCTCCCCGGCGCTGGGAGGGCAGTGGGGGCTGGTGGTTAGAGCAGAGGGTGGGAGCCAGGACTCCTGGGTTCTCTCCCTGGTGCTGGGAGGGCAGTGGGGGCTGGTGGTTAGAGCAGGGGGCGGGAGCCAGGACTCCTGGGTTCTCTCCCTGGCGCTGGGAGGACAGTGGGGGCTGGTGGTTAGAGCAGGGGGCGGGAGCCAGGACTCCTGGGTTCTCTCCCTGGCGCTGAGAGGGCAGTGGGGGCTGGTGGTTAGAGCAGGGGGCGAGAGCCAGGACTCCTGGGTTCTCTCCCTGGCGCTGGGAGGGCAGTGGGGGCTGGTGGTTAGAGCAGGGGGCGGGAGCCAGGACTCCTGGGTTCTCTCCCTGGCGCTGGGAGGACAGTGGGGGCTGGTGGTTAGAGCAGGGGGCCGGGAGCCAGGACTCCTGGGTTCTCTCCCCGGCGCTGGGAGGACAGTGGGGGCTGGTGGTTAGAGCAGGGGGTGGGAGCCAGGACTCCTGGGTTCTCTCCCTGGCGCTGAGAGGGCAGTGGGGGCTGGTGGTTAGAGCAGGGGGCCGGGAGCCAGGACTCCTGGGTTCTCTCCCTGGCGCTGAGAGGGCAGTGGGGGCTGGTGGTTAGAGCAGGGGGCCGGGAGCCAGGACTCCTGGGTTCTCTCCCTGGCGCTGAGAGGGCAGTGGGGGCTGGTGGTTAGAGCAGGGGGCTGGGAGCCCGGACTCTGGGGTTCTTCGCTATTCTCACTTCTGCTCTTGTGACCTCTCGACTGCCCAGGGGTCAGTGCCCCGCTCTGTTTCTGCCAGGGGTTGGGATCTCTCAGGCCCCGAAGTCTGCACTGCCTGGGGTGGGGTCTGGGCTAAGGGCTTCCCCCTCTTGTGGCCGCGGCTGTCGCCTCTGGGCTCTGGGCCCCTTCTCTGTGACCGGGCTCCGTCTGTCCCTCTGCAGGAGTATATCAGGCACAAGTTAGAGGAGGAGCAGAGGCAGCTAGAAATCCTGCAACAGCAGCTCCTGCAGGAACAGGCTCTGCTTCTGGTAACCCGGGCCTTGCTGCGGCCGGCCCCGCCCTGCTTGGAGCAGCCTTGGGGTCGCTCTGAGCTGCACTCAGCCGGGAGGCTGCCCCCAGGGAAGTGTGCCCCTGAGGGGCCTCGGGGGTTCCCGGCCTGGCTGCCGGGTGGGGGCTCTGGGGGCAGGGTCCAGCCCCATGGCCCACGCCGCTGGTGGGGGGAGCCGTTCCTGCCCCCAGAGCAGTCACGGCCGTTCCCGTCAGGCTGTGCGGGGTCTGCCTAGGGCATGCCTTGTCCCCCGCTGCTGCGTGCACGTGCGTGTGTCGGGGCGCCTGGGTCTCCCCCCGCTGCTGCGTGCACGTGCGTGTGTCGGGGCGCCTGGGTCCCCCCCTGCTGCTGCGTGCACGTGCGTGTGTCGGGGCGCCTGGGTCCCCCCCCGCTGCTGCGTGCACGTGCGTGTGTCGGGGTGCCTGGGTCCCCCCCCGCTGCTGCGTGCACGTGCGTGTGTTGGGCTGTGATGGAGTGGGGGGGGTGCATGTGTGAGTCAGGCTGGATGTCTGAGGCAAGCAGCAGCTCCCAGTGGCTAAGGGTGACCCTGGGGCTACAACTGGCAGGTAACACCTCTGCCTGAACAAAGAGCAGGGAGGAGCCGAGCTGGGTTTTGAATCGGGGGCAGCAGTTAGGAAGCTGGGGAAAGAGGAGCTGGAAGGCAGCCAGCCTGAGGAGGGGAAAACTGCACCCCAGAGGGGCTCCCCTCGGGGTCTTCCCCCCAGGACGGGTTGGAAGGACTGTCTCTGGCTGCTGTGCTGTCGCTTCTGTGAGAAACTGGACACCTGTTGCCTAATAAACCTGCTGTTGTACCTGCTGAGTGAGAGTCTCTCCTGCCAGCAGACGGGGTGCAGTGCAGGGGGACCCCTGAACCCCATCGCACGGAGTGCCTGGGTCCCCCCCGCTGCTGCGTGCACGTGCGTGTGTCGGGGCGCCTGGGTCCCCCGCTGGTGCGGGGACGTGTGTGTCGGGACACCTGGGTCCACCTCAGCATGGACACGTCTCAGGATGCCTGTGTCACCTGCTGTGTGCTTGCGCGTGTCAGGATGCCTGGGTTCCCTCTGTGTGTGTGTGTGTTGGGACGTCTGGGTTCGCTCTGTATCTATGTGTTAGGATGCCTGTGTCACCCGCAGCGTCCTTGTGCATGTCAGGACACCTGGGTCCCCCTCCGTGCACACATCAGGATGTGTGCGTGAGCGGCTGTACACGCGTCAGGATGCCTGGGTCCCCTCCGTGCATGTTGGGACACCTGGGTCTCCTCCGCATGCATCGGGACGCCTGTGTGAGCGGCTGTGTGTGTCAGGACTCCTGGGTCTTGTCCGTGCGTGTCGGGACGCCGTGTGAGCGGCCGTGCGCGTCGGGACGCCTGGGTCCCTGTGCCACTCCGCCTGATGGTGCCGTCCCCCAGGAGTACAAGCGGAAGCAGCTGGAGGAGCAGCGGCAGTCGGAGCGACTCCAGCGGCAGCTGCAGCAGGAGCACGCCTACCTGCGCTCCCTGCAGCACCAGCAGCAGCAGCAGCAGCAGCAGCAAGGGGCGCTGGGCCGCGGCGACAAGCCCCTGTACCACTACAGCCGCAGCGCCCACGCTGCCGACAAGCCCGCCTGGGCCCGGGAGGTAGGGGAGCCAGCGCGCCGGGCTTCTCCCTGGGACAGGGGGCTGGTGGGTAGACCAGGGGCTGGGAGCCAGGACTCCTGGGTTCTCTCCCTGGCGCTGGGAGGGCAGTGGGGGCTGGTGGTTAGAGCAGGGGCCGGGAGCCAGGACTCCTGGGTTCTCTCCCTGGCGCTGGGAGGGCAGAGGGGGCTGGTGGTTAGAGCAGGGGGCCGGGAGCCAGGACTCCTGGGTTCTCTCCCCGGCGCTGGGAGGGCAGTGGGGGCTGGTGGTTAGAGCAGGGGGTGGGAGCCAGGACTCCTGGGTTCTCTCCCTGGTGCTGGGAGGGCAGTGGGGGCTGGTGGTTAGAGCAGGGGCCGGGAGCCAGGACTCCTGGGTTCTCTCCCTGGTGCTGGGAGGGCAGTGGGGGCTGGTGGTTAGAGCAGGGGGCGGGAGCCAGGACTCCTGGGTTCTCTCCCTGGCGCTGGGAGGGCAGTGGGGGCTGGTGGTTAGAGCAGGGGCTGGCAGCCAGGACGCCTGGGTTCTGTCCCCAGCAGACGGGGAGGGCAGTGGGGGCTGGCAGCCAGGACGCCTGGGTTCTGTCCCCAGCAGAGGGGGAGGGCAGTGGGCGCTGGGAGCCAGGACGCCTGGGTTCTGTCTCCAGCAGAGGGGGAGGGCAGTGGGCGCTGGGAGCCAGGACGCCTGGGTTCTGTCCCCAGCAGAGGGGGAGGGCAGTGGGGGCTGGGAGCCAGGACGCCTGGGTTCTGTCCCCAGCAGAGCGGGAGGGCAGTGGGCGCTGGGAGCCAGGACGCCTGGGTTCTGTCCCCAGCAGAGGGGGAGGGCAGTGGGCGCTGGGAGCCAGGACGCCTGGGTTCTGTCCCCAGCAGAGCGGGAGGGCAGTGGGCGCTGGGAGCCAGGACGCCTGGGTTCTGTCCCCAGCAGACGGGGAGGGCAGTGGGGGCTGGGAGCCAGGACGCCTGGGTTCTGTCCCCAGCAGAGCGGGAGGGCAGTGGGCGCTGGGAGCCAGGACACCTGGGTTCTGTCCCCAGCAGACAGGGAGGGCAGTGGGGGCTGGCAGCCAGGACGCCTGGGTCCCCGCCCTGCCCTGCTGTCTCGCGCCCAGCAGGTGGAGGAGCGCACGCGGCTGAACAAGCAGAGCTCTCCAGCTGCGCAGACCAAGCTGGGCAGCACCGTGTCAGACCCAGCCCTGCAGACGCGCTCGGAGTCGGTGTCCCTGGGCTCTGGCCCCACAAGCCAGACGCCCCCCATGCAGCGCCCCGTCGAGCCGCAGGAGGGGCAGCACAAGGTGGGGGCTGCAGCTGGGGGCCAGGCGCCCACACTCCGGGTTGGGGCCCCGGGGGCTGCGTGGTGCTGGGGTGCCCCGAACCCGGCAGTGATGTCCCCGCTTCCCGCAGAGCCACCTGGCCCACCGCGTGCCGCTGAAGCCCTACGCCGCGCCGGTGCCGCGCTCCCAGTCCCTGCAGGACCAGCCCAGCAAGAACGTGGCGGCCTTCCCCGTGCAGGACCCCACCACGCCCGCGCCAGCCCGTGCCGCCATCATCCGCCAGAACTCGGACCCCACCTCGGAGACGCCGGGCCCTGCCGACGCTCCCCGGGGGCCCTGGGGCCGCGCCGAGACCGAGGCTCCCCCCAAGGTAGCAGCGTCTCGCCAGGGCGAGCAGCTCACAGCCCGTCTGTCATGCTGCTCCGGTGCGCCTTGGGGCCTGGTCAGGCCAGCCCAGTGCCCAATCACAGACGGGGCCCCTTCCCCAGGGCTGGCCCGGCCTCAGCCTCCCGCCGAGGTCTGACCCACCCGACGTGGGCCGGACACGTAGGGACCCCACTGCCGGCGCTGTGCCCGGAACGGCTCCAGCCTCCCGCCGAGGTCTGACCCACCCGACGTGGGCCGGACGCGTAGGGACCCCACTGCCGGCGCTGTGCCCGGAACGGCTCCGGTCTCCCGCCGAGGTCTGACCCACCCGACGTGGGCCGGACGCGTAGGGACCCCACTGCCGGCGCTGTGCCCGGAACGGCTCCGGCCTCCCGCCGAGGTCTGACCCACCCGACGTGGGCCGGACGCGTAGGGACCCCACTGCCACCGCTGTGCCCGGAACGGCTCCGGCGTCCCGCCGAGGTCTGACCCACCCGACGTGGGCCGGACGCGTAGGGACCCCACTGCCGGCGCTGTGCTCGGAACGGCTCTGGCCTCCCGCCGAGGTCTGACCCACCCGACGTGGGCCGGACGCGTAGGGACCCCACTGCCACCGCTGTGCTCGGAACGGCTCCGGCCTCCAGCCGAGGTCTGACCCACCCGACGTGGGCCGGACGCGTAGGGACCCCACTGCCGGCGCTGTGCCCGGAACGGCTCCGGCCTCCCGCCGAGGTCTGACCCACCCGACGTGGGCCGGACGCGTAGGGACCCCACTGCCGGCGCTGTGCTCGGAACGGCTCCGGTCTCCCGCCGAGGTCTGACCCACCCGACGTGGGCCGGACGCGTAGGGACCCCACTGCCGGCGCTGTGCCCGGAACGGCTCCGGTCTCCCGCCGAGGTCCGACCCACCCGACGTGGGCCGGACGCGTAGGGACCCCACTGCCGGCGCTGTGCTCGGAACGGCTCTGGCCTCCCGCCGAGGTCTGACCCACCCGACGTGGGCCGGACGCGTAGGGACCCCACTGCCGGCGCTGTGCTCGGAACGGCTCTGGCCTCCCGCCGAGGTCTGACCCACCCGACGTGGGCCGGACGCGTAGGGACCCCACTGCCGGCGCTGTGCTCGGAACGGCTCTGGCCTCCAGCCGAGGTCTGACCCACCCGACGTGGGCCGGACGCGTAGGGACCCCACTGCCGGCGCTGTGCTCGGAACGGCTCCGGCCTCCCGCCGAGGTCTGACCCACCCGACGTGGGCCGGACGCGTAGGGACCCCACTGCCGGCGCTGTGCCCGGAACGGCTCTGGCCTCCGGCCGAGGTCTGACCCACCCGACGTGGGCCGGACGCGTAGGGACCCCACTGCCGGCGCTGTGCCCGGAACGGCTCTGGCCTCCGGCCGAGGTCTGACCCACCCGACGTGGGCCGGACGCGTAGGGACCCCACTGCCGGCGCTGTGCTCGGAACGGCTCCGGCCTCCTGCCGAGGTCCGACCCACCCGACGTGGGCCGGACGCGTAGGGACCCCACTGCCGGCGCTGTGCTCGGAACGGCTCTGGCCTCCGGCCGAGGTCTGACCCACCCGACGTGGGCCGGACGCGTAGGGACCCCACTGCCGGCGCTGTGCTCGGAACGGCTCTGGCCTCCTGCCGAGGTCTGACCCACCCGACGTGGGCCGGACGCGTAGGGACCCCACTGCCGGCGCTGTGCTCGGAACGGCTCTGGCCTCCGGCCGAGGTCTGACCCACCCGACGTGGGCCGGACGCGTAGGGACCCCACTGCCACCGCTGTGCTCGGAACGGCTCTGGCCTCCGGCCGAGGTCTGACCCACCCGACGTGGGCCGGACGCGTAGGGACCCCACTGCCGGCGCTGTGCCCGGAACGGCTCTGGCCTCCCGCCGAGGTCTGACCCACCCGACGTGGGCCGGACGCGTAGGGACCCCACTGCCGGCGCTGTGCTTGGAACGGCTCCGGCCTCCCGCCGAGGTCTGACCCACCCGACGTGGGCCGGACGCGTAGGGACCCCACTGCCGGCGCTGTGCTCGGAACGGCTCCGGTCTCCCGCCGAGGTCTGACCCACCCGACGTGGGCCGGACGCGTAGGGACCCCACTGCCGGCGCTGTGCCCGGAACGGCTCTGGCCTCCCGCCGAGGTCTGACCCACCCGACATGGGCCGGACGCGTAGGGACCCCACTGCCGGCGCTGTGCTCGGAACGGCTCCGGTCTCGGCCTCCTGCCGAGGTCCGACCCACCCGACGTGGGCCGGACGCGTAGGGACCCCACTGCCACCGCTGTGCTCGGAACGGCTCCGGTCTCCCGCCGAGGTCTGACCCACCCGACGTGGGCCGGACGCGTAGGGACCCCACTGCCGGCGCTGTGCTCGGAACGGCTCCGGCCTCCCGCCGAGGTCTGACCCACCCGACGTGGGCCGGACGCGTAGGGACCCCACTGCCGGCGCTGTGCTCGGAACGGCTCCGGTCTCGGCCTCCCGCCGAAGTCTGACCCACCCGACGTGGGCCGGACGCGTAGGGACCCCACTGCCACCGCTGTGCCCGGAACGGCTCCGGCCTCCCGCCAAGGTCTGACCCACCCGACGTGGGCCGGACGCGTAGGGACCCCACTGCCGGCGCTGTGCTCGGAACGGCTCCGGTCTCCCGCCGAGGTCTGACCCACCCGACGTGGGCCGGACGCTTAGGGACCCCACTGCCGGCGCTGTGCCCGGAACGGCTCTGGCCTCCGGCCGAGGTCTGACCCACCCGACGTGGGCCGGACGCGTAGGGACCCCACTGCCGGCGCTGTGCTCGGAACGGCTCCGGCCTCCCGCCGAGGTCTGACCCACCCGACGTGGGCTGGACGCGTAGGGACCCCACTGCCGGCGCTGTGCTCGGAACGGCTCCGGTCTCGGCCTCCTGCCGAGGTCCGACCCACCCGACGTGGGCCGGACGCGTAGGGACCCCACTGCCGGCGCTGTGCCCGGAACGGCTCCGGCCTCCCGCCGAAGTCTGACCCACCCGACGTGGGCCGGACGCGTAGGGACCCCACTGCCGGCGCTGTGCCCGGAACGGCTCCGGCCCAGCTTCCCGTATCCCCTCCCTGGGCAGCCCGGACTCACCCCTGTCTGCGCGTGCTTCTCCCCTTCCCACATCGTCCCGGCAGGCCTGGATTCCAGAGCACGGTCTTGCGGATGTAATGCCCCCAGAGCCCCTCACTGCTCTGCCCCTCTCCTCCCAGGTGCCGCAGCGAACCTCGTCCATCGCCACGGCGCTCAACACCAGCGGGGTTGGCGGCAGCAGTCGGCAGAGCCACGCCGTGAGAGCCAGGTGAGACGTCCGCCCCCCTCGGGCCCCCATCCCTCAGCCCCGTCCTGTTGGGCTCTGTGACTACCCCCCCGAGCCTTCTCTTCCCCAAAGTACGGGGCCTCCCTCGTCCCTGTGACAGGGTGCAGGGTCCCCAAGCGCTACCCCCCGGCCGCAGGCAGGAGTGACTCTCACTCAGCAGGTAGAACGGGAGGTTTAGGAGGCGGCAGAGCCCAGCTCAGCACAGAGGGGTCAGTACAGCCGGCAGAGACAGTCCTTCCAACCCGTCCTGGGGAGAGGAGCCCGAGGGGTGCCCCTCTGGGGTGTAGATTCCCCCCTCACCAGGCTGGCTGCCCTCCAGCTCCCTCTCCCCCCAGCTTCTCACTGCCGCCCCCATTCCAACCCAGCTCGGCTCCTCTGTGCTCAGGGCAGAGGTGTTACCTGCCAGCCTAGGGTGCAGCCCAGGGGTCATCCTTAGCCGCTGGGAGCTGCTCTGCCCCTCACGCACACACGCAGCCTGAGCAGTAACAGAGAGAGAGTCGGGCTAGTCTGTATACTATCAAAACAACAGACCTGTCCAGTCGCACTTTACAGACGAGCAAAATAATACCTTAGTTCAGCTTTGGTGGGACAGACCCACTTCTTCAGCCCACGGCCGCACCAGAGCAGACTCCATATTTAAGGCCCAGAGACCCAAAAGCAGTAAGCAATGTGGCCAAATCAGAGAGCAGAGGGGCGGGGGCAGCCGAGGGTTCGCTGAAGCCCAGCATGCAAACGAGCCCCTCTAGCGACCCAGGAAACCTCCATCCCGGTCAAACCCCGCAAGAAGGTGTCGCAGTTCAGGGGCCTCTGGGCAGAGTGGGGTGAGAACCGCTCTCCAGCGAGACGCAGAGCGAGCCGTGACGAGACGGCTGGCGGGTCTGTGGATCGGGAGTTTGGTGCCCGCTAACTCTGTGTCTGAGGGAGTCTGAAGCCTGTGCGATGGACAAAGCAGCTGGGCGTTGCTGGCCCAGCGTGAGTCTGACGCCCCCCTCAGTCCCGCTCTCCAGCGCTGTCGCCCTGCTGCCATCCCTTTCCCTGCCTGCGGGGCCGGCTCGGCAGCGCTCTGCCCGGCTCCCTCGGCTGTGCCTGACTGCTGCCTGAGGATTTGCGTTCATCCGGTGGCCTGGGAGTCCTGCGTGCGCTCTACACCGTCCCCCGGGCTGTGTGAGAGATGGGACCGGGCCGTCTGCCGGCGTGGAGAGCGAGCCTGGTCCAGAAGGCCGAGGAGTGCCGGTGCGACTGGGGCCTCACCGTGCTGTCCTGGCCCACAAGTCTGTGCTTTCCAGGCTGGCCTTGTTTCCCTTTCCCCCTCCTGGGGCGGCGGCGGCTGCGTGTGGCGTGAAGGCCTCGAACTTGCCTGAGGAACCGTTAATTGGCTTTTCCCGGCCGTAGCTTCCGGCCCGACCTCGGCTGTGTCCAGCAGCCCCAGCTTTGTGGGTGAAAACTGACCCAGGC
Source organism: Carettochelys insculpta (assembly GCF_033958435.1). Lineage (NCBI taxonomy): Eukaryota > Metazoa > Chordata > Testudines > Carettochelyidae > Carettochelys > Carettochelys insculpta. The sequence continues at coordinate 1,267,645 of NC_134170.1, forward strand.
GTCGTTAGTGCCGTGCCATCCTGTCCCTGCTTCTCGGTTACCGCCTCTCCCTGTGCGCCGGGCAGGGTCCGACCCCGTCCGTGGCCGGCCGGCCTCTCGCTTCTGTGAGCCGCTGGGAGCATGTTTCCATGGGGCCCTTTTCTGTCCCTTTTGAGCTCCTCTGCGGACTCGTGTCACTTGTGTTTCGCCCAAGTTCCCTCTCAGTACGACTCCTTCCCAGCGAATAGCTCACTGCAGCTCTCCTGGGCAAGCCAGGCCCGTCTCTTGCCTTGTGTCCGTCTTCCCTACGCTGCAGGGCCCTGGAGAACGTGCCCTGTCCTCCGTTGCTTGGGTCCCATGGGCCCCTGCGGACCCGTGCCTTGCGTTTGCGCGGCGTGAGCTGCCTCGAAGCACCTGGGGTTTTGGAGGGGAGGCCAGTGAGCACTCCCGTGCCGAGCACGCCCCAGCCGGAGGGGGTCGCGGCCAGGCAAACTGCTGCGGAAGAACCGGTCCCCCGACGCTGCCACCACCCTTGCGAGCAGCCAAGCCCACGCGACGCTTCTTGGGAGAGCGGCTGGTGTGGCTGCTGGCACATGCTGCGTCCGGCAGCCCAGGGCCCGTCCGCATGCCAGCCGTCTTCCTTACGCAGCCGCAGGAGGGACCAGGGCAGGAGCGGCACTCGCCAGGCGCTTTCCCGAGGCAGCGGAAGGGTCCACGCTGGCCCTGCATGTGCGCTGGGTGCGCCTGCTTGCAACTCGGCATAAGCTCCAGTCAGGCTTCTCTACCGGCCCCGCTCCGGCCACTCCTGAGCAGCACAACCTTGTCATTGCGCGATCGCTTATACCCGCTTGGCTGCCTGGCCCTCGCCCGGCACCGAGATGCACCCACCTCTGGGGCGGGGCGGCCAGAGACACAGGCACCCCTCGCCCGGCGCCGAGATGCGCCCACCTCTGGGGCGGGGCGGCCAGTGATACAGGCAGCCCTCGCCCGGCGCCGAGATGCGCCCACCTCTGGGGCGGGGCGGCCAGTGACACAGGCACCCCTCGCCCAGCTCCAAGATGCGCCCACCTCTGGGGCGGGGCGGCCAATGACACAGGCACCCCTCACCTGGCACCGAGATGCGCCCACCTCTGGGGCGGGGCAGCCAGTGACAGGGGGACCCCTCGCCCAGTGCCGAGATGCGCCCGCCTCTGGGGCAGGGCGGCCGGTGACACAGGGACCCCTCGCCCGGCGCCGAGATGCACCCAGCTCTGGGGCGGGGCAGACAGAGACACAGGCACCCCTCACCTGGCACCGAGATGCACCCACTTCTGGGGCGGGGCGGCCAGTGACACGGGGGCCCAGTGCCGAGATGCACCCACTTCTGGGGCAGAGCAGCTGACTGCACACACTGTGATGGGGTTCTGGGGTCCCCAAGCACTGCCCCCTGGCCGCAGGCAGGGGTGACTCTCACCCAGCAGGTAGAACGGGAGGTTTAGGAGGCGCCAGAGCCCAGCTCAGCACACAGGGGTCAGTACAGCCGGCAGAGACAGTCATTCCAACCCATCCTGGGGAGAGGAGCCCGAGGGGTGCAGCTTTCCCCCTCGCCAGGGTGGCTGCCCTCCAGCTCCCTCTCCCCCCAGCTTCTCACTGCCGCCCCCATTCAAACCCAGCTCGGCTCCTCCCTGCTCTGTGCTCAGGGCAGAGGTGTTACCTGCCAGCCTAGGGTACAGCCCAGGGGTCATCCTTAGCCGCTGGGAGCTGCTCTGCCTGTCTCACCCGGCTCAACTGCCCTGCAGATGGCAGTGACCCTCCTCTCCCCTCTGCAGACCCCACAGCAAGCTGGCCCGGCACATCCACCCGCAGGGCCGGCCGGAGAGGGCACTGCCCGAGGAGCCCCCGGCACCGGCACCTCCTCCCCAGCCACCCCGGCGGGGACTGGGCCGTGCCCCGGCCCCCGTGCCCAGCAGCAGTAGGTAATGCCGCAGGGGCTCGGCTTGGGACGTGGTGCTGCAGCTGTGCTGGTGATGGGCTGCTCTGCTCTCCTGGGCTCTGGCTGGGGTGCAGGGGCGGTGCTGGGCCCTGTCTGACTCTTTCTACTCTGCACAGCAACCCAGACCTGCGGCGCAGCGACCCTGGCTGGGAGCGACCCTCGAGCAGCATCGACCTGCCCCAGGCTGGCTCCCTGGAACGCAACCGTCTTGGGGGTAGGCAGGCGGGGGGGGCGGGCCGGGCCGGGGGGCATGGCGGGGGTACATCCAGCCCCACTGACACGCTCTCCCCCCAGCCGCCTCAAAGAGGGACAGCTCCCCCATCCTGCCCCCGGTGAGCAAGCCCAAGGCAGAGGATCACCGCTCGCGCCCCGGCCGGCCTGCGGTAAGTGTGCAGGGAGGAGACCTGGATCCCATGCTGCCCTGGGCCACCACCCCCTGCCCAGGGGGGCCAGACATCCAGGAGCAGGTGTTCACCCTGTGATGTGAGCAGAGAACCCAGGAGTCCTGGCTCCCAGCCCCTGCTCTAACCACCAGCCCCCACTGCCCTCCCAGCGCCGGGGAGAGAACCCAGGAGTCCTGGCTCCCGGCCCCCTGCTCCGACCACCAGCCCCCACTGCCCTCCCAGCACCGGGGAGAGAACCCAGGAGTCCTGGCTCCCAGCCACTGCTCTAACCACCAGCCCCCACTGCCCTCCCAGCGGCACGGAGAGAACCCAGGAGTCCTGGCTCCCGGCCCCTGCTCTAAACACCAGCCCCCACTGCCCCCCAGTGCCGGGAGAGAACCCAGGAGTCCCAGCTCCCAGCCTTGTGCTGATTGGTGTGTGCTGAGGGGGGCTGGAGGCTGTGCCAGCCCCCCGACATTGCGTTGCAGTTGTGGCTGAGGTCAGGGGCTCCCAGGGTCTTGCTGTAACAGCATTAACCTCTCCCCCTTGCTTCCCTCTGCTGCCCGCACCTTGCCGCAGAGCTATAAACGCGCCATCGGCGAGGTCAGTGTGTGTGTGTGTCGGTAGCAGCTGTGCCCCATCCTGTGCTGTGTGCGTCTTCCTCTCCTGAGAATGGGGCCAGGCCCAGGGGGGGCAGGCTGGGGGTCAGACCCAGCAGGAGAGGGGGACAGAACCCAGGCATCCAGGCTCCCGGCCTCCTGCTCTAACCACCAGCCCCCACTGCCCTCCCAGCACTGGGGAGAGAACCCAGGAGTCCTGGCTCCCACCCCCTGCTCTAACTACCAGCCCCCACTGCCCTCCCAGCACTGGGGAGAGAACCCAGGAGTCCTGGCTCCCACCCCCTGCTCTAACCACCAGCCCCCACTGCCCTCCCAGCACGGGGGAGAGAACCCAGGAGTCCTGGCTCCCGGCCCTGCTATAACCACCAGCCCTCACTGTCCTCCCAGCGCCGGGGAGAGAACCCAGGAGTCCTGGCTCCCAGCCCTGCTCTAACCACCAGCCCCCACTGTCCTCCCAGCGCCGGGGAGAGAACCCAGGAGTCCTGGCTCCCGGCCCTGCTCTAACCACCAGCCCCCACTGCCCTCCCAGCGCTGGGGAGAGAACCCAGGAGTCCTGGCTCCCGGCCCTGCTCTAACCACCAGCCCCCACTGCCCTCCCAGCACTGGGGAGAGAACCCAGGAGTCCTGGCTCCTGGCCCTGCTCTAACCACCAGCCCCCACTGTCCTCCCAGCACGGGGGAGAGAACCCAGGAGTCCTGGCTCCCGGCCCCTGCTCTAACCACCAGCCCCCACTGCCCTCCCAGCGCTGGGGAGAGAACCCAGGAGTCCTGGCTCCCGGCCCCCAACTGCCCTCCGAGTGCCTGGGAGAGGACCCAGGCGTCCGGGCCCCGCTCTTGGGCTGGTGTGGGGCCAGCTGGGTGTGTGTGGCTGTCGCCAGGCTGGCCCCCCAGGACTCCCCCTGCCCCCCCAGAACTTGGTGCTGCTGAAGGAGCGGCCAGAGGAGCCCCTGCGGCCCCCCAAGAAGGCGATGGACTACTCCTCCTCCAGTGAGGAGCTGGACAGCAGCGAGGAGGAGGAGGAGGAGGGCGAGGCCCCAGCCGGGGGCGTGGAGCCAGCTGGCAGCAGGTGGGGGCGGGGCCTGGCGGGTGCGGGGTTGAGGGGGCAGGGAGCCCCGCCCCCCCTCACAGCCCCTGCCCCTGCCCCCCAGGCACAGTGGGGACGGCGACACGGACAGCGTGAGCACCATGGTGGTGCACGAGCTGGACGAGCCGGCGGGGAGCGGATCGGAGACCAGCTCCTACGGCGGCCATGGCACCTTGCTGGTGCAGCGGGTGAGTGGGGCCGGGGCCTGGGGTGGGGCGGGGCGGGAGGGCAAGGCCAGGCCCCGGGGGGGGCGGGGTGGGGTGAGATCGGGGAGGGGAGGGCCAGCCCCCGGGGGGGGTGAGATTGGGGCAATGTGGGAGGGGAGGGCCAGGCCCCGGAGGGGGGTGAGATCGGGGTGGGGTGGGAGGGGAGGGCCAGGCCACGTGGGTGGGGGGGGGTGAGATTGGGGCAGTGTGGGAGGGGAGGGCCAGGCCCTGGGGGGGGGTGTGATCAGGGTGGGGTGGGAGGGGAGGGCCAGGCCCTGGGGGGCACAGTGAGATCAGGGCAATGTGGGAGGGGAGGGCCAGGCCCTGGGGGGCGCGGTGAGATTGGGGCAGTGTGGGAGGGGAGGGCCAGGCCCTGTGGGCGATGGGGGGTGAGATCGGGGCAGGGAAAGGGGCGCAGCTGGCCTCCTGCTGACGTCCCACCCCCAGACCCCCGAGGAGGAGCGCAGCCTGCTGCATGCCGACAGCAACGGCTACCCCAACCTGCCAGACGTGGTGCAGCCCAGCCACTCGCCCACCGAGGCCAAGGGCCAGGCCGGCTCCCCCGCCAAGGAGAGCACCAGTGAGGTGAGCCGCTGGGTTGCGGGACCGAGGGGTCCAGGCTGGATTGCAGGGAGTGGGAGGGGTCCTGGCTGGGCTGCAGGGAACGCGGAGGGGTCCCGGCTGGGCTGGGGGGGGCTCAGGGAGGGGTCCCGGCTGGGCTGCAGGGAACGCGGAGGGGTCCCGGCTGGGCTGGGGGGGGCTCAGGGACCAAGGGGTCCTGGCTGGGCTGGGGGGGGCTCAGGGACCGAGGGGTCCCGGCTGGGGCCGCTCTGGGCGACCCGGGCCAGGGAAGGAGGGTCAAGGAGTCGTGTCTCCCTCCAGTATCAGTCGCGGGGGCTGGTGAAGGCCCCTGGTAAAAGCTCCTTCACCATGTTTGTGGACCTGGGCATCTACCAGAGCGCCGGCACCGGGGACAGCATCCCTCTCACCGGTGAGTGGAGGGCCGGCGCTGGGGAAGGGGGCGCTGGGGAAGGGGTTGCTGACAATGGGCCAGGCGGGGAGGGGGGCGCTGGCAGGGGCTGATCCAAGCCCTGAGCCGTGTCTCCCCCCAGCGCTGGCAGGGAAGGGAGCGCTGGTGGGGGCTGACCTCAGCCCTGAGCCATGTCTCCCCCCAGCGCTGGTGGGGGCCGACCCCAGCCAGCTGGAGCAGCTGAAGCTGGAGGTGCGCAAGGGCTCGGTGGTTAACGTGAACCCCACCAACACGCGGCCCCACAGCGACACCCCCGAGATCCGCAAGTACAAGAAGCGCTTCAACTCGGAGATCCTCTGCGCAGCCCTGTGGGGTGAGCGGGGCCGGGGGGTCAGACCAGGGCGAGTAGCTCAGAGCCAGGGCCACCGCCTGCCCAGACCGGGGGCCTCGGCAGCGCCCCCAGAGCCCGGCCCACAAGGGTCACCCCAGCACATCCCTCCAATGCTCCTGTTCTCCTGGGCTGGGCTGGGCTGGGACAGGACAGCTGAGAGGTGCTGGGCCCCAGCCCCCCATCCCCACTCCAGCGGGCACTTCCCCCCCGCATCCCCACGCGCGCCGGGCCCGGCCGTGAGGGGCAAAAGGGTCCTGCTGCCCCCACCGATCGCACCAGGCTCGGCACCAGCTGCAGCCAACGGACTCGCTGCTCCGCAAAGTCCTCCTGCCCGCTGGGAGCAGAGTGAGGGCAGAGCCGGGGGAACCCCAGGACCCCCTCGGTGCCCGTGTGGAGGGAGCCCCCTTGTTCTCCCCCGGGGCAGCACGTCCAGGATGGAGCCTGTCCGGGAAGCCGCTCACCCGACCGCGGCCTTTTCGGGCAGTCGGCCGTCGCCTCTGCTGGGGCACCCGACGCAGCCAGACTCCTCTGCAGGGGGCTGGAGTCGGAGCAGCCCCGTGTGGGTCCGGTCCCATTGGGAGGGGTGGGATGGGGTCGGGCTTCCCCTGCCCGGGGACCTTCTGCAATAGGTCTCCACCACCCCTTGGGCGCTCCCGGCCCCGGCCCTGGCCCCGGGCCAACCCCGGTAACGCCCCACGGAAATGCTGCGCCCACACAAGCGGCGCCAGCCGGCTCAGCGCCCCCCAGCTGCCCCCACACCTCCCTGGGCCTGGGGCAGAGACCCACCAACGCCCCAAGGAAACGCAGCGCCCACACGAGCGGTGCCAGCCAGCTCAGCGCCCCCCAGCTGCCCCCACACCTCCCTGGGCCTGGGGCAGAGACCCATGAACACCCCACGGAAACGCTGCGCCCACACGCGCGGCGCCAGCCGGCTCAGCGCCCCCCAGCTGCCCCCACACCTCCCTGGGCCTGGGGCAGGGACCCACGAACGCCCCACGGAAACGCTGCGCTCACACGTGCGGCGCCAGCCGGCTCAGCGCCCCCCAGCTGCCCCCACAGCTCCCGGGGCAGGGACCCACGAACGCCCCACGGAAACGCTGCACCCACACGCGCGGCGCCAGCCGGCTCAGCGCCCCCCAGCTGCCCCCACACCTCCCTGGGCCTGGGGCAGGGACCCACGAACGCCCCACGGAAACGCTGCGCTCACACGTGCGGCGCCAGCCAGCTCAGCGCCCCCCAGCTGCCCCCACAGCTCCCTGGGCCCGGGGCAGGGACCCACAAACGCCCCACGGAAACGCTGCGCCCACACGAGCGGCGCCAGCCGGCTCAGCGCCCCCCAGCTGCCCCCACAGCTCCCTGGGCCCGGGGCAGGGACCCACAAACGCCCCACGGAAACGCTGCACCCACACGCGCGGCGCCAGCCGGCTCAGCGCCCCCCAGCTGCCCCCACACCTCCCTGGGCCTGGGGCAGGGACCCACGAACGCCCCACGGAAACGCTGCGCTCACACGTGCGGCGCCAGCCAGCTCAGCGCCCCCCAGCTGCCCCCACAGCTCCCTGGGCCCGGGGCAGGGACCCACGAACGCCCCACGGAAACGCTGCGCCCACACGAGCGGCGCCAGCCAGCTCAGCGCCCCCCAGCTGCCCCCACACCTCCCTGGGCCCGGGGCAGGGACCCACGAACGCCCCACGGAAACGCTGCGCCCACACGAGCGGCGCCAGCCGGCTCAGCGCCCCCCAGCTGCCCCCACAGCTCCCTGGGCCCGGGGCAGGGACCCACGAACGCCCCACGGAAACGCTGCGCCCACACGAGCGGCGCCAGCCGGCTCAGCGCCCCCCAGCTGCCCCCACAGCTCCCTGGGCCCGGGGCAGGGACCCATGAACGCCCCACGGAAACGCTGCGCCCACACGCGCGGCGCCAGCCGGCTCAGCGCCCCCCAGCTGCCCCCACACCTCCCTGGGCCCGGGGCAGGGACCCACTAATGGTCGTCCCCTGCCCTGCTCTGGCCCCCAGGCGTGAACCTGCTGGTGGGCACGGAGAGCGGGCTGCTGCTGCTGGACCGCAGTGGGCAGGGAAAGGTGTACGGGCTGATCAGCCGCCGGCGCTTCCAGCAGATGGACGTGCTGGAGGGACTCAACTTGCTCACCACCATCTCGGGTAAGTGCCCCCGGCCCTGGCATGTGGCGGGGTTCTGGGCACCGCCCCGGGGAACGAACCCAGGGCAAGTTGGTTCAAAGCAGCCCCTGGCGTCCCGGCTGGGGTTTCCGTCTTGCTAGGGGGAGTCCAGCCTCGCCCCAGAGCCCCACACACCACCCCCAGCCCTGCCAGCCTGTCCCTGCCCCACGGGCGCTGTGCCGGTGCGCCAGGCGGGAGCCCCTGCGGAGACAAGGGCAGCTCAGCAGCGCCTCCCTGGCAGCCCCAGCTGGGGCCGCGGCAGGCAGGGAGCTCGGCTCAGGCCCGTCTCGCGCAGGCAAGCGCAACAAGCTGCGGGTCTACTACCTGTCCTGGCTGCGCAACAAGATCCTTCACAACGACCCCGAGGTGGAGAAGAAACAGGGCTGGACCACCGTGGGGGACATGGAGGGCTGTGTCCACTACCGCGTGGGTAAGGGCCCTCCCCTCCCAGCTGGCCCCGCCCCTTCCCAGCCCGTGGGCATGGCCACTGCCCCATGGGTAAGGGCCCCGCCCCTCCCAGCTGGCCATGCCCCTTCCCAGCCCGTGGGCATGGCCACTGCCCCATGGGTAAGGGCCCTCCCCTCCCAGCTGGCCACGCCCCTTCCCAGCCCGTGGGCATGGCCACTGCCCTGTGGGTAAGGGCCCCGCCCCTTCCCAGCCTGTGGGTAAGGGCCCCGCCCCTCCCAGCTGGCCACGCCCCTTCCCAGCCCGTGGGCATGGCCACTGCCCCATGGGTAAGGGCCCCGCCCCTCCCAGCTGGCCACGCCCCTTCCCAGCCCGTGGGCATGGCCACTGCCCTGTGGGTAAGGGCCCCGCCCCTCCCAGCCCATGGCCACGCCCACCACTGCATGGGTAAGGGCTCCCCTCTTTGCGGCTGCCCACTCCCCTTCGGGCTGGACAGCCCAGGACATGACCCGTACTGCGCAGTTGAGGGCCCTGCCCCCTGTGGGCTGGCCACGCCCACTGCTGCGAGGTAAGGGCCCCTCCCTGGTCTGGCCACCCCCCATGTGCCGCAGGGTCGCCCCGTGGCCGACCCCCACAGGGGGACGTACCCTGCTACCGGGTGGGAGGGGCTCCCTGGGCTGCCCCCGCCTGCTCAGCTCGGCTCACCTCCCCCCACACCGGCAGTGAAGTACGAGCGCATCAAGTTCCTGGTCATCGCCCTCAAGAGCTCGGTGGAGGTGTACGCCTGGGCCCCCAAGCCCTACCACAAGTTCATGGCCTTCAAGGTACCCGCCGGCCGGGAGCCCGGACCCCTGCGTTCTCCCCAGTGCTGGGAGGGGAGAGCCCAGACTCCTGCGTTCTCCCCAGTGCTGGGAGGGCAGTGGGGGCGGGTGGGCAGAGCAGGGGCCTGGAGCCAGGACTCCTGGGTTCTTTCCCTGGCGCTGGGAGGGCCGTGGGGGCTGGTGGTCAGAGCAGGGGCCGGGAGCCAGGACTCCTGGGTTCTCTCCGCGGCGCTGGGAGGGCAGGGGGGGCTGGTGGTCAGAGCAGGGTCCGGGAGCCAGGACTCCTGGGTTCTCTCCCCGGCGCTGAGAGGGCAGTGGGGGCTGGTGGTTAGAGCAGGGGCCGGGAGCCAGGACTCCTGGGTTCTCTCCCCGGCGCTGGGAGGGCAGTGGGGGCTGGCGGTCAGAGCAGGGAGCCAGGACTCCTGGGTTCTCTCCCCGGCGCTGGGAGGGCCGTGGGGGCGGGTGGTCAGAGCAGGGGGCCGGGAGCCAGGACTCCTGGGTTCTCTTGCAGCCGGCGCAGGGCAGTGGGGTGAGTGGTGAGCGCAGGCACCGCCCAGCTGTGACCCACCCCCCTCCATTTCAGTCCTTCGCTGACCTGCCGCATCGCCCCCTGCTGGTGGAGCTGACGGTGGAGGAGGGGCAGCGGCTGAAGGTGATCTATGGGTCCTGTGCCGGGTTTCACGCCATCGACGTCGACTCTGGGAACACCTATGACATCTACATCCCTGTGCACGTGAGTGGGGCGGGGCCTCAGAGTCGGGGGGCGGGGCCTGCGGCTGGCAGCCCTTTGTCCCTGACCTGTGTCCTGCCCACAGATCCAGACTCACATCACACCCCACGCCATCATCTTCCTGCCCCAGACGGAGGGGGTGGAGATGCTGCTCTGCTACGAGGACGAGGGCGTCTATGTCAACACCTACGGCCGCATCATCAAGGACGTGGTGCTGCAGTGGGGCGAGATGCCCACCTCCGTGGGTGAGCCCGGACACCTGGGTCCCTCTGGGGCAGGGGTGGGAGCCAGGACTCCTGGGTTGTCTCCCCGGCACTGGGAGGGCAGTGGGGGCTGGTGGGTAGAGCAGGGGGTGGGAGCCAGGACTCCTGGGTTCTCTCCCCAGCGCTGGGAGGGCAGTGGGGGCTGGTGGTTAGAGCAGGGGGTGGGAGCCAGGACTCCTGGGTTCTCTCCCCAGCGCTGGGAGGGCAGTGGGGGCTGGTGGTCAGAGCAGGGCAGGTGGGAGCCAGGACTCCTGGGTTCTCTCCCTGGTGCTCGGGGGCAGTGGGGGCTGGTGGTTAGAGCAGGTGCTGGGAGCCAGGACTCCTGGGTTCTGTCCCCGGTGCTCGGGGGCAGTGGGGGCTGGTGGTTAGAGCAGGGGGTGGCAGCCCCTCCCCTGACTCTTGTTGTCCCCCCAGCTTACATCTGCTCCAACCAGATCATGGGCTGGGGTGAGAAGGCCATTGAGATCCGCTCAGTGGAGACGGGCCATCTGGATGGCGTCTTCATGCACAAGCGGGCACAGCGCCTCAAGTTCCTCTGCGAGCGCAATGACAAGGTGGGCTGGGGCCCTCCCCGTAGCTACCGTCTTGTCAGCTGGTACGCCCCGCCCTAGAGGTGGGCACATCTCGGCACTGGGCGAGGGGTTCCCATGTCACTGGCTGCCCCACCCCAGAGGTGGGTGGGATGGGGTTCAGGGGGCCCCAAGCGCTGCCCCCCCGGCCGCAGGAACTCTCACCCAGCAGGTAGAACGGGAGGTTTAGGAGGCGGCAGAGCCCAGCTCAGCACAGTGGGGTCAGTACAGCCGGCAGAGACAGTCATTCCAACCCGTCCTGGGGAGAGGAGCCCGAGGGGTGCCCCTCTGGGGTGCAGCTTCCCCCCGCGCCAGGCTGGCTGCCCTCCAGCTCCCTCTCCCCCCAGCTTCTCACTGCCGCCCCCATTCCAACCCAGCTCGGCTCCTCCCTGCTCTGTGCTCAGGGCAGAGGTGTTACCTGCCAGCCTAGGGTACAGCCCAGGGGTCATCCTTAGCCGCTGGGAGCTGCTCTGCTCCTCACGCACATGCACTCCCCTGACTCCATCACAGTGGGCGCATCTCAGCGCTGGGCGAGGGGTCCCCGTGTCACCGGCCGCCCCGCCCCAGAGGGGTGTGATGGGGTTCTGGGGTCCCCCAAGCTCTGCACCCCGTCCGCAGGCAGGAGAGTCTCTCACTCGGCAGGAGAACAGCAGGTTTATTAGCCGACAGGACACAGCGTCGTACAGAGGAGTCAGTACAGCCGGCAGAGACAGCCAGTCCCATCCATGTTGGGGAGAGGAGGCCCCGAGGGGCCCCCAGAGCTGGGGCCTGGCCCCCTCCTTTGTCTCTCTCTCTCTCCCAGCCCAGACTCACTGCTTCCAACTCCCAGTTCCAATTCAAACCCCTCAGGCTCCACCTCCCCCTTTGTCTGCAGCCCAGAGGGGTCACCTGGTCACCAGGTCACCCTCAGCAGGAGCCCCCCACCCTCTGTGAGCCACTCACATACACAGGTATCCCCCACTCCATCACATCGGGCGCATCTCGGCGCTGGGTGAGGGGTGCCCATGTCACCGGCTGCCCTGCCCCAGAGGTGGGCGCATCTCGGCGCTGGGTGAGGGGTGCCCATGTCACCGGCTGCCCTGCCCCAGAGGTAGGCGCATCTCGGCGCTGGGTGAGGGGTGCCCATGTCACCGGCTGCCCTGCCCCAGAGCTGGGCACATCTGAGACCTTCTGCTCTCTTCCTCTCAGGTTTTCTTTGCCTCCGTGCGCTCAGGGGGCAGCAGCCAGGTTTACTTCATGACACTAAACAGAAACTGCATCATGAACTGGTAAGGTCCCGCCCCCAGCTCGGGCCCCACCTCCGAAGGGCAGGGGCAGGGTGGGGCCAGGCTGGGCTGGGCCCACTGAGACCCTGGATCCATGTGCCAGAGACTCCCCCAGCCTGCAAGGATCAGGACTGACTACTCAGAAGTACCGATGCCTTGAGTGACTTCTCCCACCTACGTCTGCTGCTGCTTCAGGGGGGTCGCCAGCGTGACAGTGGGGGCCCCCCATGACTGACAACTGACAGCCCCACCTGCGCTTCACTCGCCCCCACCCTGACTGCTGGGGACCTGCTGTGTTCATAGCTATGCAAGGTCCCTGTGTCCCGGCCACCCCACCCCAGAGGTGGGCGCATCTCAGCACCGGATAAGGGGTCCCCGTGTCACCGGCTGTCCCACCCCAGAGGTGGGCGCATCTCGGCACTGGACAAGGGGTCCCTGTGTCCTGGCCACCCCACCCCAGAGGTGGGCGCGTCTCGGCACTGGACAAGGGGTCCCTGTGTCCTGGCCACCCCACCCCAGAGGTGGGCGCATCTTGGCACTGGACAAGGGGTCCCCTGTGTCAACGGCCGCCCCGCCCCAGAGGTGGGCGCATGTGTGCAGCATTCTGGCTGCCCCAGGTTTGTGTGGGGGGAAGCGCTGGCTCCTTAGTGATGCACACTGGGGGCGGGGACTGCAGTCAGAGCTGCGGAGGTCTTAGACCCATCACCTTGTGCCAATTTAGCTTTGCCTGTAGGTAGGGGCATGGGGCAGGGCTGCCCTTTGGGGGGCTGGGGTAGGGGCGAGCCCCTGACGGCGCGGTGCCCCCAGAACTGCTCCCCACAGCCGTGTGCCCTGCAGGCGCTGGCTGAGCAGGTGGGGGTGAATGTACAGGGGGAGCTGGGGCCTCCCCGCCCCCAGGCTCTGTGTATATTTTGCTTTAATTAATTTTATTTTCTAACAATGATTCATTAACGAAGCACTTTAATGCCCTCGCTGCATCCCCCCGGGCGGCTATGGGGCTATTCTAACTGACACGAGGGAGTCGGCCCCCAGGGCAGGACTGGCTGGCTCAGGGGCAGGGAACGGGGAAGGGCCTGGCCCCTCTAGCGGTGCCGGCTCCCCCTGGCCCAGGGCAGGGCTGGCTGGCTCAGGGGCAGGGAGTGGGGCAGGGCCTGGCCCCTCTAGGGGCGCCAGCTCCCCGGGCCCACAGGCACCTGGCTGCAGCAGCCATGTAAGGGTTGAAGAGGGGCCTCTTCAGTCCCCTTCAGGGACCTTGGCTGCTGTGTGCAGAGGAGGGGGGAGGGCTCCTGCCTGGGCCCCCCGAGAGCCATCAGCAGTGGGGGGTCTGGGGTTTGTGGGACACCCCCTTGTTCTGTTTCCTCTGTACATTGCTTGCATCTGTCTGTCAGCCCCCACCTGCGTCGTGGCCTTGAACTTTGGTCTGTTAATAAAAACCAAATTCTACAACTTTGTTCTCCGTGTCCGGACTTATTTCCGCGGAGCACTAGGGGGCTGACCCCACCGGCAGCACAACAGCGTCCCTGGGGCAGAGGAGCTGCGCCCCTCCAGCCAGCGCCCTGGCCCGCTGGAGCTTTGGGGGGTCACAGTTGTGGGTGTAGGGCACTGATCAGGGCAGGTAAAGGCTGGGGGGGCGACTGGGGGGCCAGCAACATGTCAGGGCAAACCCACATTTCAGGGGGACCCTGGAAGGGCAAATGGTCTGTGATACCCCCCCAGGGGCTCAGTGCCCAACTCAGGTGTCTCCCAGGGCTACGCTAGGGGTGTTCCATCTGGGTCCCGGCCCTCTTCCTTCAGTTGGGAGGTCTTCGTCTGGTGGGGGCTGGTCCACCGAGGCCAGAAGAGGGGGTCACGGAAGATTTCCTCCACAGTGTGGTCGCGACTGGGGCACATTCCCAAATGGCCCTGAGGCTGTTATGTCCTTACGGGAACCAGGCTGCCCCGCTCTTGCACCAGCAAACCCGCCCCCACCTTGCGTCTCCCACCATCGCCCCTGGGTGACTCGCACCCAAGAGTTTCAGAAGAGTGGGCCGAGGTGCTCCCAAGACTGTGAATCAGGGCGCTCTGGGCAGGCCGACTGGTTCCCAGCTGTCAACTGGCCAGTGAGCACAGGGACCAAGTGGCGAAGCCGGCCGCAGGCCTGGAAAGGTGGGATCGTAGCAAATCCCCCTTGACTTCTGGCCAGCATCACATGTTTGGGGCACCTGCAGCCAGGACCTGCTGGCGTGTTACACGAGGGGGCCTGGCCTTTCACTTGGCGCCATAGTGGTTCGAACGCACGAGGGCTCGGGCCCAGGCCTGGTTCTGCGAGCTTTCTCCAGGCGCAGCGGAGGCTGCTCCCATGGGGGCTGCAACTTGCTGAGCGAGGAGAAGAGGGCCGAGGCCTGGTACAGAGGCTTCGCAGGTTCAGCTGGCAGCCGTGCGCAGATCAAAGCACATGGCCCGTCTCACAGTGACCCGCTGGGCACGAGAAGGGCTGTGGGGCGCTGGTGGGCGGCGAAGGGCTCGGGCGTCCCGCAGAGCTGCCAGCAGCCTGACAGGGCATCCGGCTCACCCTGAGGTTCACCCTGTGGGTTTGCCTGGAGGAGAGGGTGGGGCGGATAGTGCTGGCTGCCGGTGTCGCCCCAGGGACCTGCCCCGCGCCACAGCCGGAAAGGAGCAAATAGGGAACGTGTGTCGGCTGCTACAGATGGCTTACAGTGCTGGGGGGCAGCGGGGCAGGGAGGTGGGAGCCAGGACTCCTGGGTTCTGTTCCCAGCGCTGGGAGGGCAGTGGGGGCTGGTGGTCAGAGCGGGGGGGCCAGGACTCCTGGGTTCTCTCTCCCCTGCCACCGTGGGGCTGTCAGGTGGTGGGACATGGGGGAACAGGTGCTGGGGTGGGGGGGCAGGGCAGTGACTGGGGCCGGGTGATCCTGTGTCCTTCCCAGTCCGGAAGCCGGAATCGAGCTCAAAATAACTCGTGCTATTTAACGCGCTGGGCGGGTGGGTGGGTGGCAGTGATGTGGGGGCGCTGGGTGCTGGCTGTGGCCCTGCTGGGCGCAGTGCTCGGAGGTGAGTTGGTGGGGCAGGACGGGGGGGGGGGACTGTGCCCCCAGCCCAGGCCTGACTTTGCCACCCTCAGGGGCCCTGGGCCGGAACCTGGAGCTGCAGCTGTATGAGAAACTATTCGCCAACTACGACAAGAGCACGCGGCCGACGCGGCACCCCGGGGAGGTGCTGGACGTGCAGCTCATGCTGACGCTCACCAACCTCATCTCGCTGGTGAGCCCCCGGCCCTGACCCCGCCTGCCCCACGGCCCTGGGCCCCGGGGAGGTGCTGGACGTGCAGCTCATGCTGACGCTCACCAACCTCATCTCGCTGGTGAGCCCCCGGCCCTGACCCCGCCTGCCCCACGCCCCTGGGCCCCGGGGAGGTGCTGGACATGCAGCTCATGCTGACGCTCACCAACCTCATCTCGCTGGTGAGCCCCCGGCCCTGACCCCGCCTGCCCCACGCCCCTGGGCCCCGGGGAGGTGCTGGACGTGCAGCTCATGCTGACGCTCACCAACCTCATCTCGCTGGTGAGCCCCCGGCCCTGACCCCGCCTGCCCCCCGGCCCTGACCCCGCCTGCCCCACGGCCCTGGGCCCCGGGGAGGTGCTGGACGTGCAGCTCATGCTGACGCTCACCAACCTCATCTCGCTGGTGAGCCCCCGGCCCTGACCCCGCCTGCCCCACGCCCCTGGGCCCCGGGGAGGTGCTGGACGTGCAGCTCATGCTGACGCTCACCAACCTCATCTCGCTGGTGAGCCCCCGGCCCTGACCCCGCCTGCCCCACGGCCCTGGGCCCCTTGCCAGCCGGAGCCCCCTGTCTGCCCAGCCTGGGCCCCCCCCCGACCCGCTCCTCACGCCCTCGCCCACCCTACAGCCTCTGCCCCCTCATCAGCTGGAGCCCTGCACAGCCCCTGTGCCCCAGCTCTGCTGGTCCCATCCTGCCCCACCCCCCTGTGATGGGGTTCTGGGGTCCCCCAAGCTCTGCACCCCGTCCGCAGGCAGGAGAGTCTCTCACTCAGCAGGAGAACAGCAGGTTTATTAGCCGACAGGACACAGCATCGTACAGAGGAGTCAGTACAGCCGGCAGAGACAGCCAGTCCCATCCATGTTGGGGAGAGGAGGCCCCGAGGGGCCCCCAGAGCCGGGGCCTGGCCCCCTCCTTTGTCTTTCTCTCCCTCAGCCCAGACTAACTGCTTCCAACTCCCAGTTCCAATTCAAACCCCTCAGGCTCCACCTCCTCCTTTGTCTGCAGTACAAAGGTGTTACCTGGTCGTCAAGGTTACCCTCAGCAGGAGCCCCACACCCTCTGTGAGACACACACACACACAGATATCCCCCACTTCATCACATCCCCCCCACTGACCTCTTCCTCCCCTTGCAGAACGAGAAGGAGGAGACGCTGACAACCAATGTGTGGATAAAGATTGTGAGTAACAAACCCCCCTGGCCAGGTCCCCTGCCCGCCTCTGTGCCCCCCCGTCTCCCCACCTCCCGCCCTGCCGGTCCCCACCTCTGCCTGTGTCCCCTCCTCCCGCCCCTGTCGGCCTCTGTGCCCCCCCGTCTCCCCACCTCCCGCCCTGCCGGTCCCCACCTCTGCCTGTGTCCCCTCCTCCCGCCCCTGCCGGTCCCCTGCCCGCCTCTGTGCCCCCCCCGTCTCCCCACCTCCCAGCCCTGCCCGTCCTGTGCCCCCCCGTCTCCTCACCTCCCGCCCTGCATCCCCAGCTCTGCCTGTGTCCTTCCCCCCCGTCTCCTCACCTCCCGCCCTGCATCCCCAGCTCTGCCTGTGTCCTTCCCCCCGTCTCCTCACCTCCCGCCCTGCATCCCCAGCTCTGCCTGTGTCCTTCCCCCCCGTCTCCTCACCTCCCGCCCTGCATCCCCAGCTCTGCCTGTGTCCTTCCCCCCGTCTCCCCACCTCCCGCCCTGCCCGTCCTGTGCCCCCCTCTCTCCCCACCTCCCGCCCTGCATCCCCAGCTCTGCCTGTGTCCTTCCCCCCGTCTCCTCACCTCCCGCCCTGCATCCCCAGCTCTGCCTGTGTCCTTCCCCCCGTCTCCTCACCTCCCGCCCTGCATCCCCAGCTCTGCCTGTGTCCTTCCCCCCCGTCTCCTCACCTCCCGCCCTGCATCCCCAGCTCTGCCTGTGTCCTTCCCCCCGTCTCCTCACCTCCCGCCCTGCATCCCCAGCTCTGCCTGTGTCCTTCCCCCCGTCTCCTCACCTCCCGCCCTGCATCCCCAGCTCTGCCTGTGTCCTTCCCCCCGTCTCCTCACCTCCCGCCCTGCATCCCCAGCTCTGCCTGTGTCCTTCCCCCCCGTCTCCTCACCTCCCGCCCTGCATCCCCAGCTCTGCCTGTGTCCTTCCCCCCCCGTCTCCTCACCTCCCGCCCTGCATCCCCAGCTCTGCCTGTGTCCTTCCTCCCGTCTCCTCACCTCCTGCCCTGCATCCCCAGCTCTGCCTGTGTCCTTCCCCCCCGTCTCCTCACCTCCCGCCTGCATCCCCAGCTCTGCCTGTGTCCTTCCCCCCCCGTCTCCTCACCTCCCGCCCTGCATCCCCAGCTCTGCCTGTGTCCTTCCCCCCCGTCTCCTCACCTCCCGCCCTGCATCCCCAGCTCTGCCTGTGTCCCCCCCCCCGTCTCCTCACCTCCCGCCCTGCATCCCCAGCTCTGCCTGTGTCCTTCCCCCCCCGTCTCCTCACCTCCCGCCTGCATCCCCAGCTCTGCCTGTGTCCTTCCCCCCCGTCTCCTCACCTCCCGCCCTGCATCCCCAGCTCTGCCTGTGTCCTTCCTCCCGTCTCCTCACCTCCCGCCCTGCATCCCCAGCTCTGCCTGTGTCCTTCCCCCCCCGTCTCCTCACCTCCCGCCCTGCATCCCCAGCTCTGCCTGTGTCCTTCCCCCCCGTCTCCTCACCTCCCGCCCTGCATCCCCAGCTCTGCCTGTGTCCTTCCCCCCCCGTCTCCTCACCTCCCGCCCTGCATCCCCAGCTCTGCCTGTGTCCTTCCTCCCGTCTCCTCACCTCCTGCCCTGCATCCCCAGCTCTGCCTGTGTCCTTCCCCCCCCGTCTCCTCACCTCCCGCCTGCATCCCCAGCTCTGCCTGTGTCCTTCCCCCCCCGTCTCCTCACCTCCCGCCCTGCATCCCCAGCTCTGCCTGTGTCCTTCCCCCCCGTCTCCTCACCTCCCGCCCTGCATCCCCAGCTCTGCCTGTGTCCCCCCCGCCGTCTCCTCACCTCCCGCCCTGCATCCCCAGCTCTGCCTGTGTCCTTCCCCCCCCGTCTCCTCACCTCCCGCCTGCATCCCCAGCTCTGCCTGTGTCCTTCCCCCCCCGTCTCCTCACCTCCCGCCCTGCATCCCCAGCTCTGCCTGTGTCCTTCCCCCCGTCTCCTCACCTCCCGCCCTGCATCCCCAGCTCTGCCTGTGTCCTTCCCCCCGTCTCCTCACCTCCCGCCCTGCATCCCCAGCTCTGCCTGTGTCCTTCCCCCCCGTCTCCTCACCTCCCGCCCTGCATCCCCAGCTCTGCCTGTGTCCTTCCCCCCGTCTCCTCACCTCCCGCCCTGCATCCCCAGCTCTGCCTGTGTCCTTCCTCCCCCGTCTCCTCACCTCCCGCCTGCATCCCCAACTCTGCCTGTGTCCTTCCCCCCCCGTCTCCTCACCTCCCGCCCTGCATCCCCAGCTCTGCCTGTGTCCTTCCCCCCGTCTCCTCACCTCCCGCCCTGCATCCCCAGCTCTGCCTGTGTCCTTCCTCCCCCGTCTCCTCACCTCCCGCCTGCATCCCCAACTCTGCCTGTGTCCTTCCCCCCCCGTCTCCTCACCTCCCGCCCTGCATCCCCAACTCTGCCTGTGTCCTTCCCCCCCCGTCTCCTCACCTCCCGCCTGCATCCCCAGCTCTGCCTGTGTCCTTCCCCCCATCTCCTCACCTCCCGCCCTGCATCCCCAGCTCTGCCTGTGTCCTTCCCCCCGTCTCCTCACCTCCCGCCCTGCATCCCCAGCTCTGCCTGTGTCCTTCCCCCCGTCTCCTCACCTCCCGCCCTGCATCCCCAGCTCTGCCTGTGTCCTTCCCCCCGTCTCCTCACCTCCCGCCCTGCATCCCCAGCTCTGCCTGTGTCCTTCCCCCCCGTCTCCTCACCTCCCGCCCTGCATCCCCAGCTCTGCCTGTGTCCTTCCCCCCCCGTCTCCTCACCTCCCGCCCTGCATCCCCAGCTCTGCCTGTGTCCTTCCTCCCGTCTCCTCACCTCCTGCCCTGCATCCCCAGCTCTGCCTGTGTCCTTCCCCCCCGTCTCCTCACCTCCCGCCTGCATCCCCAGCTCTGCCTGTGTCCTTCCCCCCCGTCTCCTCACCTCCCGCCCTGCATCCCCAGCTCTGCCTGTGTCCTTCCTCCCCCGTCTCCTCACCTCCCGCCCTGCATCCCCAGCTCTGCCTGTGTCCTTCCCCCCCGTCTCCTCACCTCCCGCCCTGCATCCCCAGCTCTGCCTGTGTCCTTCCCCCCCCGTCTCCTCACCTCCCGCCCTGCATCCCCAGCTCTGCCTGTGTCCTTCCTCCCCCGTCTCCTCACCTCCCGCCCTGCATCCCCAGCTCTGCCTGTGTCCTTCCCCCCCCGTCTCCTCACCTCCCGCCCTGCATCCCCAGCTCTGCCTGTGTCCCCTCACCCCGTCTCCTCACCTCCCGCCCTGCATCCCCAGCTCTGCCTGTGTCCTTCCCCCCATCTCCTCACCTCCCGCCTGCATCCCCAGCTCTGCCTGTGTCCTTCCCCCCATCTCCTCACCTCCCGCCTGCATCCCCAGCTCTGCCTGTGTCCTTTCCCCCCGTCTCCTCACCTCCCGCCTGCATCCCCAGCTCTGCCTGTGTCCTTCCCCCCCGTCTCCTCACCTCCCGCCCTGCATCCCCAGCTCTGCCTGTGTCCTTCCTTCCCCGTCTCCTCACCTCCCGCTCTGCATCCCCAGCTCTGCCTGTGTCCTTCCTACCCCGTCTCCTCACCTCCCGCCCTGCATCCCCAGCTCTGCCTGTGTCCTTCCCCCCCGTCTCACCTCCCGCCCTGCATCCCCAGCTCTGCCTGTGTCCTTCCCCCTGTCTCCTCACCTCCCGCCCTGCATCCCCAGCTCTGCCTGTGTCCTTCCCCCCCGTCTCCTCACCTCCCGCCCTGCATCCCCAGCTCTGCCTGTGTCCTTCCTCCCCCGTCTCCTCACCTCCCGCCCTGCATCCCCAGCTCTGCCTGTGTCCTTCCCCCCGTCTCCTCACCTCCCGCCTGCATCCCCAGCTCTGCCTGTGTCCTTCCTCCCCCGTCTCCTCACCTCCCGCCCTGCATCCCCAGCTCTGCCTGTGTCCTTCCCCCCCGTCTCCTCACCTCCCGCCTGCATCCCCAGCTCTGCCTGTGTCCTTCCCCCCGTCTCCTCACCTCCCGCCCTGCATCCCCAGCTCTGCCTGTGTCCTTCCCCCCGTCTCCTCATCTCCCGTCCTGCATCCCCAGCTCTGCCTGTGTCCTTCCCCCCCGTCTCCTCACCTCCCGCCCTGCATCCCCAGCTCTGCCTGTGTCCCCTCACCCCGTCTCCTCACCTCCCGCCCTGCATCCCCAGCTCTGCCTGTGTCCTTCCCCCCCGTCTCCTCACCTCCCGCCCTGCATCCCCAGCTCTGCCTGTGTCCTTCCCCCCCCCCGTCTCCTCACCTCCCGCCCTGCATCCCCAGCTCTGCCTGTGTCCTTCCCCCCCATCTCCTCACCTCCCGCCCTGCATCCCCAGCTCTGCCTGTGTCCTTCCCCCCGTCTCCTCACCTCCCGCCTGCATCCCCAGCTCTGCCTGTGTCCTTCCCCCCCATCTCCTCACCTCCCGCCCTGCATCCCCAGCTCTGCCTGTGTCCTTCCCCCCCGTCTCCTCACCTCCCGCCTGCATCCCCAGCTCTGCCTGTGTCCTTCCCCCCGTCTCCTCACCTCCCGCCCTGCATCCCCAGCTCTGCCTGTGTCCTTCCTCCCCCGTCTCCTCACCTCCCGCCCTGCATCCCCAGCTCTGCCTGTGTCCTTCCCCCCCGTCTCCTCACCTCCCGCCCTGCATCCCCAGCTCTGCCTGTGTCCCCTCACCCCGTCTCCTCACCTCCCGCCCTGCATCCCCAGCTCTGCCTGTGTCCTTCCCCCCATCTCCTCACCTCCCGCCTGCATCCCCAGCTCTGCCTGTGTCCTTCCCCCCATCTCCTCACCTCCCGCCTGCATCCCCAGCTCTGCCTGTGTCCTTCCCCCCCGTCTCCTCACCTCCCGCCTGCATCCCCAGCTCTGCCTGTGTCCTTCCCCCCCGTCTCCTCACCTCCCGCCCTGCATCCCCAGCTCTGCCTGTGTCCTTCCTTCCCCGTCTCCTCACCTCCCGCCCTGCATCCCCAGCTCTGCCTGTGTCCTTCCTACCCCGTCTCCTCACCTCCCGCCCTGCATCCCCAGCTCTGCCTGTGTCCTTCCCCCCCCGTCTCACCTCCCGCCCTGCATCCCCAGCTCTGCCTGTGTCCTTCCCCCTGTCTCCTCACCTCCCGCCCTGCATCCCCAGCTCTGCCTGTGTCCTTCCCCCCCGTCTCCTCACCTCCCGCCCTGCATCCCCAGCTCTGCCTGTGTCCTTCCTCCCCCGTCTCCTCACCTCCCGCCCTGCATCCCCAGCTCTGCCTGTGTCCTTCCCCCCGTCTCCTCACCTCCCGCCTGCATCCCCAGCTCTGCCTGTGTCCTTCCCCCCATCTCCTCACCTCCCGCCCTGCATCCCCAGCTCTGCCTGTGTCCTTCCCCCCCGTCTCCTCACCTCCCGCCCTGCATCCCCAGCTCTGCCTGTGTCCTTCCTCCCGTCTCCTCACCTCCCGCCCTGCATCCCCAGCTCTGCCTGTGTCCTTCCCCCCGTCTCCTCACCTCCCGCCCTGCATCCCCAGCTCTGCCTGTGTCCTTCCCCCCGTCTCCTCACCTCCCGCCTGCATCCCCAGCTCTGCCTGTGTCCTTCCTCCCCCGTCTCCTCACCTCCCGCCCTGCATCCCCAGCTCTGCCTGTGTCCTTCCCCCCCGTCTCCTCACCTCCCGCCTGCATCCCCAGCTCTGCCTGTGTCCTTCCCCCCGTCTCCTCACCTCCCGCCCTGCATCCCCAGCTCTGCCTGTGTCCTTCCCCCCGTCTCCTCATCTCCCGTCCTGCATCCCCAGCTCTGCCTGTGTCCCCTCACCCCGTCTCCTCACCTCCCGCCCTGCATCCCCAGCTCTGCCTGTGTCCTTCCCCCCCGTCTCCTCACCTCCCGCCCTGCATCCCCAGCTCTGCCTGTGTCCTTCCCCCCCCCCCGTCTCCTCACCTCCCGCCCTGCATCCCCAGCTCTGCCTGTGTCCTTCCCCCCCATCTCCTCACCTCCCGCCCTGCATCCCCAGCTCTGCCTGTGTCCTTCCCCCCCGTCTCCTCACCTCCCGCCCTGCATCCCCAGCTCTGCCTGTGTCCTTCCTCCCCCGTCTCCTCACCTCCCGCCCTGCATCCCCAGCTCTGCCTGTGTCCTTCCCCCCGTCTCCTCACCTCCCGCCTGCATCCCCAGCTCTGCCTGTGTCCTTCCCCCCCATCTCCTCACCTCCCGCCCTGCATCCCCAGCTCTGCCTGTGTCCTTCCCCCCCGTCTCCTCACCTCCCGCCTGCATCCCCAGCTCTGCCTGTGTCCTCCCCCCCGTCTCCTCACCTCCCGCCTGCATCCCCAGCTCTGCCTGTGTCCTTCCCCCCGTCTCCTCACCTCCCGCCCTGCATCCCCAGCTCTGCCTGTGTCCTTCCCCCCCGTCTCCTCACCTCCCGCCCTGCATCCCCAGCTCTGCCTGTGTCCTTCCCCCCGTCTCCTCACCTCCCGCCCTGCATCCCCAGCTCTGCCTGTGTCCTTCCCCGTCTCCTCACCTCCCGCCCTGCATCCCCAGCTCTGCCTGTGTCCTTCCCCCCCGTCTCCTCACCTCCCGCCCTGCATCCCCAGCTCTGCCTGTGTCCTTCCCCCCCGTCTCCTCACCTCCCGCCCTGCATCCCCAGCTCTGCCTGTGTCCCCTCACCCCGTCTCCTCACCTCCCGCCCTGCATCCCCAGCTCTGCTTGTGTCCTTCCCCCCCCGTCTCCTCACCTCCCGCCCTGCATCCCCAGCTCTGCTGCTCCCCTCACTCCCACCCCCACAGCCCCTGCACCCCCCAGCCCTGCCGGTCCCCTCACTCCCGCCCTGCACCCCCCAGCCCTGCCAGTCCCCTCACTCCCACCCCCACAGCCCCTGCATCCCCCAGCCCTGCCGGTCCCCTCGCTCCCACCCCCACAGCCCCTGCATCCCCCAGCCCTGCCGGTCCCCTCGCTCCCGCCCCACAGCCCCTGCATCCCCCTGCCCTGCTGGTCCCCTCACTCCTAACCCCACAGCCCCTGCATCCCCCAGCCCTGCCGGTCCCCTCGCTCCCGCCCCACAGCTCCTGCATCCACCAGCCCTGCCGGTCCCCTCACTCCTAACCCCACAGCCCCTGCATCCCCCAGCCCTGCCGGTCCCCTCGCTCCCGCCCCACAGCCCCTGCACCCCCCAGCCCTGCCGGTCCCGTCACTCCTAACCCCACAGCCCCTGCACCCCCCAGCCCTGCCGGTCCCCTCGCTCCCACCCCACAGCCCCTGCACCCCCCAGCCCTGCCAGTCCCCTCACTCTCGCCCCTGCACCCCCCAGCCCTGCCAGTCCCCTCGCTCCCACCCCACAGCCCCTGCACCCCCCAGCCCTGCCAGTCCCCTCACTCTCGCCCCTGCACCCCCCAGCCCTGCCAGTCCCCTCACTCCCACCCCCACAGCCCCTGCATCCCCCAGCCCTGCCAGTCCCCTCACTCCCGCCCCACAGCCCTTGCACCCCCCAGCCCTGCCAGCCTGGTGCGAGGGTTCCCCCAGCCCTCTGACAGGCACAGGCCCCCCTCACGGCTCTCTGCCCCAGGAGTGGGTGGACTACCGGCTGAACTACAGCGAGAGCGAATACGAGGGGATCCGGTCGCTGCGGGTCCCATCCGACATGGTCTGGCTGCCGGACATCGTACTGGAGAACAAGTGAGACCTGGGTGGGTGGGGGGGGCGGGGCGGGGCGGGGCTGGGCTGTGGGGAGCTCCCCCCAGCTGACTCTCATTCCCCCCCAGCATCGACGGGCAGTTTGAGATTGCCTACTACGCCAATGTGCTGGTGTACCCGGGGGGCGGGATGTACTGGCTGCCTCCGGCCATCTACCGCAGCACCTGCGCCATCGAGGTCACCTACTTCCCCTTCGACTGGCAGAATTGCTCCCTCGTCTTCCAGTGTGTGACGTGCGGCTCTTCGGTGGCAGGGCGGCCAGGGATATGGGGACCCTTTGTTTGGTGCTGAGCTACGCCCATCTCTGGGACATAGGGACCCCTCGCCTGGCACTGAGATGTGCCCACCTCTGGGTTGGGGCGGCCGGGAACACAGGGACCCCTCACCCGGCACTGAGCTACGCCCATCTCTGGGGTTGGGGGGGCTGGTGACATGGGGACCCCTCGCCTGGCACTGAGATGCGCCCACCTCTGGGTCGGGGCGGCCGGGGACACAGGGACCCCTCACCCGGCACTGAGATGCGCCCACCTCTGGGTCGGGGCGGCCGGGGACACAGGGACCCCTCACCCAGCACTGAGATGCGCCCACCTCTGGGTCGGGGCGGCCGGGGACACAGGGACCCTGCTCCGAGATATGCCCACCTCTGGGTCGGGGCGGCTGGGGACACAGGGACCCCTCACCCAGCACTGAGATGCGCCACCTCTGGGGTTGTGGGGGCTGGTGACATGGGGACCCCTCGCCTGGCACTGAGATGCGCCACCTCTGGGTCAGGGCGGCCAGCGACACGGGGACCCTGCTCCGAGATGCGCCACCTCTGGGTCGGGGCGGCCGGGGACACAGGGACCCCCTCACCCAGCACTGAGATGCGCCCACCTCTGGGTCGGGGCGGCCAGTGACACGGGGACCCTGCTCCGAGATGCGCCCACCTCTGGGTCGGGGCGGCCAGCGACACGGGGACCCTGCTCCGAGATGCGCCCAGCTCTGGGTCGGGGCGGCCAGCGACACGGGGACCCTGCTCCGAGATGCGCCCACCTCTGGGTCGGGGCGGCCAGCGACACGGGGACCCTGCTCCGAGATGCACCCAGCTCTGGGTCGGGGCAGCTGGTCCCAGAGGTCTGTCTGCCCCCCTGTACTGCCAGGTCCCAGACCTACAGTGCGAATGAAGTGAATCTGCAGCTCTCAATCAACGAGGAGACCTCCCAGCCCTTTGAGGAGATCGATATCGACCCTGAAGCCTTCACAGGTGGGGGCTGGGCTGGGCTGGGAGCTGGGGCGCAGGGGGCCCGGCCCGGTGCTGGGCTGACGGCCCCTTTTCCCTGCAGAGAACGGGGAGTGGGCCATCCAGCAGCGGCCCGCCCGCAGGGTGCTGCACCCGGAGCTGGGCCGCGAAGCGCTCGGCTTCCAGGAGATCCGCTTCTCGCTCATCATCCAGCGCAAGCCGCTCTTCTACGTCATCAACATCATCGTGCCCTGCGTGCTCATCTCCTCCCTCGTGGTGCTGGTGTACTTCCTGCCCGCCCAAGGTGAGCGCCCGGCCCGGGGCCAGACCGTGCTGCCTCCGGCCGGGGGTGGGAAATGCCCGCCTGCCTCGGCTGTGGGGGAAACGCCTGCCGCAGGATGTGGGAAACTCCCGCCTGGGCTGTGGGGGAAATGCCCGCTGCAGGGCGTGGGAAACGCCCGCCTGGGCTGTGGGGCAAATGCTGGCTGCAGGGTGTGGGAAACGCCTGCCTGGGCTGTGGGGAAACGCCTGTGGCAGGGCGTGGGAAACGCCGGCCTGGGCTGTGGGGGAAATGCTGGCTGCAGGGCGTGGGAAACGCCCGCCTGGGCTGTGGGGGAAATGCTGGCTGCAGGGTGTGGGAAACGCCTGCCTGGGCTGTGGGGGAAATGCTGGCTGCAGGGTGTGGGAAACGCCCACCTGGGCTGTGGGGGAAATGCTGGCTGCAGGGCGTGGGAAACGCCCGTGGCAGGGGAAAGGCCGGCTGCAGGGCGTGGGAAACTCCTGCCTGGGCTGTGGGGGAAATGCTGGCTGCAGGGTGTGGGAAACGCCCGCCTGGGCTGTGGGGGAAATGCTGGCTGCAGGGCGTGGGAAACGCCCGTGGCAGGGGAAAGGCCGGCTGCAGGGCGTGGGAAACTCCTGCCTGGGCTGTGGGGGAAATGCTGGCTGCAGGGTGTGGGAAACGCCCGCCTGGGCTCTGGGGGAAATGCTGGCTGCAGGGTGTGGGAAACGCCCGCCTGGGCTCTGGGGGAAATGCTGGCTGCAGGGTGTGGGAAACGCCCGCCTGGGCTCTGGGGGAAATGCTGGCTGCAGGGTGTGGGAAACGCCCGCCTGGGCTCTGGGGAAACGCCTGTGGCAGGGCGTGGGAAACGCCCACCTGGGCTGTGGAGGAAATGCTGGCTGCAGGGTGTGGGTAACGCCCACCTCGCCTCTGGGGAAACGCCCATGGCAGGGCTTGGGAAACTCCCGCCTGTGCCCCAGGACAGCACACACCCCAGCCAGGGCACCAGCCCCCTGGGGACGTCCCTGTGCGGGCAGCGGGCACCCAGGGTGGGGTGTGCTCCTGCACCCAACGGCCCCGTTCTTGGCCCCACAGCCGGTGGGCAGAAGTGCACGCTGTCCATCTCAGTGCTCCTGGCCCAGACTGTCTTCCTCTTCCTCATCGCCCAGAAAGTGCCCGAGACCTCGCTCAGCGTCCCCCTCATCGGCAAGTGCGTGTCCCCTATGCCCCCTGCTCCTCACGGCACCGTGTTGCCCCAGGAGCCAGGACTCCTGGGTTCTCTCCCCAGCACTGGGAGGGCAGTGGGGGCTGGTGGTCAGAGCAGGGGGTGGGAGCCAGGATGTGATGGGGTGCGGGGAGGGCCGGTGCGAGACAGGCAGAGCAGCTCCCAGTGGCTAAGGATGACCCTGGGGCTACAACTGGCAGGTAACACCTCTGCCTGAACAAAGAGCAGGGAGGAGCCGAGCTGGGTTTTGAATCGGGGGCGGCAGTTAGAGGCGAGGAAAAGGGAGAGCTGGAAGGCAGCCAGCCTGAGGAGGGGAAAGCTACACCCCAGAGGGGCTCCCCTCGGGCTCCTCTCCCCAGGACGGGTTGGAAGGACTGTCTCTGGCTGCTGTGCTGTCGCTTCTGTGAGAAACTGGGCATCTGTTGCCTCATAAACCTGCTGTTGTACCTGCTGAGTGAGAGTCTCTCCTGCCAGCGGGCGGGGTGCAGTGCAGGGGGACCCCCGAACCCCATCACAGCCAGGACTCCTGGGTTCTCTCCCCGGCGCTGGGAGGGCAGTGGGGGCTGGTGGTCAGAGCAGGGGGGTGGGAGCCAGGACTCCTGGGTTCTCTCCCCGGCGCTGGGAGGGCAGTGGGGGCTGGCGGTTAGAGCAGGGGGGTGGGAGCCAGGACTCCTGGGTTCTCTCCCCGGCGCTGGGAGGGCAGTGGGGGCTGGTGGTCAGAGCAGGGGGCGGCGGGAGCCAGGACTCCTGGGTTCTCTCGCCGGCAGGTACCTGCTGTTCGTGATGGGGGTGGCGACGCTGATCGTGATGAACTGTGTGGTGGTGCTGAACGTGTCGCTGCGCACCCCCAGCACGCACTCGATGGCCGAGCCGCTCCGACACGTGAGTGCCGCGGGGGCGGGGGTGGGGGCGCTTCCCCTGCGGCGCCCCCCCCAGGCTGATCCCTGCCCCCGTTTCCCCCAGGTGCTGCTGGAGGTGCTGCCCCGCGCCATGGGGCCGGTGCTGATGTCCGCGCCCGCCGCCCCAGCCGCGCCCCCCGCCCGGCGCCGCAGCTCCCTGGCCACGCTGCTGAAGGCGGAGGAGTACGTGCTGCGCCAGCCCCGCAGCGAGCTGCTCTTCCAGCGCCAGGGGGCGCGCCACGGCCTCCGCCGCGGCCCCGCCCACGGTGAGCCACGCCCCGCCCCGCCCCTGACAGGCCTCACCTTTCACGGCCACGCCCCTCAGAGAGCTCCGCCCCACCATTCACGGCCACACCCTTTGGCTGAGCCACGCCCCCGGCGGGAGCCGAACCGCCGGCCCTAAGCCTGATCGCCGGGCTCCTTCGCAGGGGAGCTGGACGTGGGGCTGAGCAGCTCCTTGTACAAGAGCCTGGCGGGGGCGGCGCCCGAGCTGCGCCAGTGTGTGGAGGCCTGTGACTTCATCGCCAGCAGCACCCGGGAGCGCAACGCCCGCAGCGCCGTGAGTGGCCCCCCGCCGCCCCGTGCTGGGGAGAGCACCCAGGAGTCCTGCTCCGAGCACCCACTCCCGCCCCCTGCTCTAACCCCCAGCGCCGGGGAGAGAACCCCGGAGTCCTGGCTCCCGGCCCCTGCTCTAACCCCCAGCCCCGGGGAGAGAACCCCGGAGTCCTGGCTCCCGGCCCCTGCTCTAACCCCCAGCCCCGGGGCGAGAACCCCGGAGTCCTGGCTCCCGCCCCCTGCTCTAACCCCCAGCGCCGGGGAGAGAACCCCGGAGTCCTGGCTCCCGGCCCCTGCTCTAACCCCCAGCCCCGGGGAGAGAACCCAGGAGTCCTGGCTCCCGGCCCCTGCTCTAACCCCCAGCCCCGGGGAGAGAACCCCGGAGTCCTGGCTCCCGGCCCCTGCTCTAACCCCCAGCCCCGGGGAGAGAACCCAGGAGTCCTGGCTCCCGGCCCCTGCTCTAACCCCCAGCCCCGGGGAGAGAACCCCGGAGTCCTGGCTCCCGGCCCCTGCTCTAACCCCCAGCCCCGGGGAGAGAACCCCGGAGTCCTGGCTCCCGGCCCCTCCTCTAACCCCCAGCCCGAGGGAGAGCACCCAGGAGTCCTGCTCCGAGCACCCACTCCCGCTGCCTGCTCTAACCCCCAGCCCCGGGGAGAGCACCCAGGAGTCCTAGCTCCCGGCCCCTGCTCTAACCACCAGCCCCCACTGCCCTCCCAGCACCGGGGAGAGAACCCAGGAGTCCTGGCTCCCACCCCCTGCTCTACCCACCAGCCCCCACTCTCCTCCCAGCGCCGGGGAGAGAACCCAGGAGTCCTGCTCCGAGCACCCACTCCCACTGCCTGCTCTAACCCCCAGCCCCGGGGACAGAACCCCGGAGTCCTGGCTCCCACCCCCTGCTCTGACCACCAGCCCCCACTGCCCTCCCAGCGCCGGGGAGAGAACCCAGGAGTCCTGGCTCCCGGCCCCTGCTCTAACCACCAGCCCCCACTGCCCTCCCAGCGCCGGGGAGAGAACCCAGGAGTCCTGGCTCCCACCCCCTGCTCTAACCACCAGCCCCCACTGCCCTCCCAGCGCCGGGGAGAGAACCCCGGAGTCCTGGCTCCCACCCCCTGCTCTAACCACCAGCGCCGGGGAGAGCACGCAGGAGTCCTGGCTGGCTCACGCCCCCTTTTGTCCCCGCAGGAAATGGAGAACTGGGTGCTGCTCGGGAAGGTGCTGGACCAGCTCTGCTTCTGGGGGGCCCTGCTGCTCTTCACCGTGGGCTCCCTCGGCATCTTTCTCATGGGCCACTTCAACCGGGTCCCCGGCGACCCCTTCCCGCAGCAGCGGGGCCCAAGCGGGTGCCTCGGCCCTCCTGCAGCTGCCTCTGGAGAGGAACTCGGCCCCTCCCAGCACCATTGAACACCTGTCAGGCCAGACCTTGGAACAGCAGCTGCCCCATCTCAGCAACCGGTCCCCACAAACGCCCCCCGTGAAACGGACAGCGCTGCCCCAGAGCCAGGCACAGCTCAGCACCCGGTCCCCTGCGAACAGCCGCCCCCCCCCCCCCCCCCCCGCCAGGCACAGCTCTGCACCTGGTCCCCTCCGAACAGCCCCCCCCAGCCAGACGCCGCTCAGCACCGGGTCCCCTCCGAACAGGCCCCCCCCCCCACAGCCAGACGCCGCTCAGCACCGGGTCCCCTCCGAACAGCCCCCCCCTCACAGCCAGGCACAGCTCAGCACCGGGTCCCCTCCGAACAGCCCCCCCCCCCCCCCCCCCCCGCCAGGCACAGCTCAGCACCGGGTCCCCTCCGAACAGCCCCCCCCCCCCCCCGCCAGGCACAGCTCAGCACCGGGTCCCCTACGACCAGCCCCCCCCCCCCCCCCCCCCACAGCCGGACACAGCTCTGCACCCGGTCCCCCCCCACCCCCCAAGCCAGACGCCGCTCAGCATCGGGTCCCCTCCGAACAGCCCCCCCCTCACAGCCAGGCACAGCTCAGCACCGGGTCCCCTCCGAACAGCCCCCCCCCCCCCCCCCCCCGCCAGGCACAGCTCAGCACCGGGTCCCCTACGACCAGCCCCCCCCCCCCCCCACAGCCGGACACAGCTCTGCACCCGGTCCCCCCCCCCCCCCAAGCCAGACGCCGCTCAGCACCGGGTCCCCTCCGAACAGCCCCCCCCCCCAGCCAGGCGCCGCTCAGCACCGGGTCCCCTCCGAACAGCCCCCCCCCCACAGCCAGACGCAGCTCAGCACCAGGTCCCCCACACATAGCCCCCCTCGTCACACCCAGGCACAGCTCTGCACCGGGTCCCCTCCGAACAGCCCCCCCCTCACAGCCAGGCACAGCTCAGCACCAGGTCCCCTCCGAACAGCCCCCCCCCCCCCCCACAGCCGGACACAGCTCTGCACCCGGTCCCCTCCGAACAGCCTCCCCCCCCCCAGCCAGATGCCGCTCAGCACCGGGTCCCCTCCGAACAGCCCCCCCCTCACAGCCAGGCACAGCTCAGCACCGGGTCCCCTCCGAACAGCCCCCCCCCTCACAGCCAGGCACAGCTCAGCACCGGGTCCCCTCCGAACAGCCCCCCCCCCCCGCCAGGCACAGCTCAGCACCGGGTCCCCTACGACCAGCCCCCCCCCCCCCCCCCCCACAGCCGGACACAGCTCTGCACCCGGTCCCCTCCGAACAGGCCCCCCCCCCCCCCCCAAGCCAGACGCCGCTCAGCACCGGGTCCCCTCCGAACAGCCCCCCCCCCCAGCCAGACGCCGCTCAGCACCCGGTCCCCTCCGAACAGGCCCCCCCCCCCCCCAACAGCCAGACGCAGCTCAGCACCAGGTCCCCCACACACAGCCCCCCTCGTCACACCCAGGCACAGCTCTGCACCGGGTCCCCTACAAACAGCCCCCCCCCCAGCCAGGCACAGCTCTGCACCGGGTCCTCTACGACCAGCCCCCCCCCACAGCCAGACGCAGCTCAGCACCGGGTCCCCCACACACAGCCCCCCTTGTCACACCCAGGCACGGCTCTGCACCGGATCCCCTACGAACAGCCCACCCCCCCCCCCAGCCAGGCGCAACTCAGCACCGGGGCCCCTACGCACAACACCCCCCACCCTGAGCTGGGCGAAGCTCTGCACTGGGTCACCTATGAACAGCACCCCCCACAAACACACAGCTCAGCACCAGGTCCCCAACTGTGATGGAGTGGGGGATACCGGTGTGTATGTGGGGGGCTCACAGAGGGTGTGGGGCTCCTGCTGAGGGTAACCCTGACGACCAGGTAACACCTTTGTACTGCAGACAAAGGAGGAGGTGGAGCCTGAGGGGTTTGAATTGGAACTGGGAGTTGGAAGCAGTTGGTCTGGGCTGGGAGAGAGAGAGAGACAAAGGAGGGGGCCAGGCCCCAGCTCTGGGGGCCCCTCGGGGCCTCCTCTCCCCAGCATGGATGGGACTGGCTGTCTCTGCCTGCTGTACTGACTCCTCTGTACGATGCTGTGTCCTGTCGGCTAATAAACCTGCTGTTCTCCTGCTAAGTGAGAGACTCTCCTGCCTGCGGCCGGGGTGCAGAGCTTGGGGAACCCCAGAACCCCATCACACCAACACACAGCCCCCCCCCCCGCCCAGCCAGACACGGCTCAGCAACGGGTCCCCTACAAACAGCCCCCCCCCCCAGCCAGACACGGCTCAGCAACGGGTCCCCTACGAACAGCCCCCCTCCCTGCCAGACGCAACTCAGCACCAGGTCCCCCACACACAGCCCCCCCCCCCAATCACAGCCAGACGCAGCTCAGCACCGGATCCCCTACGAACAGCCCCCACCCTCACAGCCAGGCGCGGCTCAGCACCGGGTCCCGTACGAACGGCCCCCCTCTCACAGCCAGGCGCGGCTCAGCACCGGTTCCCCTACGAACGCCCCCCCTCTCACAGCCAGGCGCGGCTCAGCACCGGGTCCCGTACGAACGGCCCCCCTCTCACAGCCAGACGCAGCTCAGCACCGGGTCCCCTACGAACGGCCCCCCCGCTCACAGCCAGGCACGGCTCAGCACCGGGTCCCCTACGAACGGCCCCCCTCTCACAGCCAGGCGCAGCTCAGCACCGGGTCCCCTACGAACGGCCCCCCCTCTCACAGCCAGGCGCGGCTCAGCACCGGGTCCCGTACGAACGGCCCCCCTCTCACAGCCAGACGCAGCTCAGCACCGGGTCCCCTACGAACGGCCCCCCCACTCACAGCCAGGCACGGCTCAGCACCGGGTCCCCTACGAACGGCCCCCCTCTCACAGCCAGGCGCAGCTCAGCACCGGGTCCCCTACGAACGGCCCCCCCGCTCACAGCCAGACGCAGCTCAGCACCGGGTCCCCTACGAACGGCCCCCTCCTCACAGCCAGGCGCAGCTCAGCACCGGGTCCCCTACGAACGGCCCCCTGGCTCACAGCCAGGCGCAGCCCAGCACCGGGTCCCCTACGAACAGCCCCCCTCTCACAGCCAGATGCAGCTCAGCACCGGGTCCCCTATGAACGGCCCCCCCCTCACAGCCAGGCGCGGCTCAGCACCGGGTCCCCTATGAACGGCCCCCCTCTCACAGCCAGACGCAGCTCAGCACCGGGTCCCCTATGAACGGCCCCCCGCTCACAGCCAGGCGCGGCTCAGCACCGGGTCCCCTATGAACGGCCCCCCCCTCACAGCCAGACGCAGCTCAGCACCGGGTCCCCTATGAACGGCCCCCCCCTCACAGCCAGGCGCAGCTCAGCACCGGATCCCCTACGAACAGCCCCCTGCTCACAGCCAGGCACAGCTCAGCACCGGGTCCCGTACGAACGGCCCCCCTCTCACAGCCAGACGCAGCTCAGCACCGGGTCCCCTACAAACAGCCCCCACCCTCACAGCCAGGCGCAGCTCAGCACCGGTTCCCCTACGAACGCCCCCCCTCTCACAGCCAGGCGCGGCTCAGCACCGGGTCCCGTACGAACGGCCCCCCTCTCACAGCCAGACGCAGCTCAGCACCGGGTCCCCTACGAACGGCCCCCCCGCTCACAGCCAGGCACGGCTCAGCACCGGGTCCCCTACGAACGGCCCCCCTCTCTCAGCCAGGCGCAGCTCAGCACCGGGTCCCCTACGAACGGCCCCCCTCTCACAGCCAGACTCCGCTCAGCACCGGGTCCCCTACGAACAGCCCCCACCCCATAGCCAGACTCCGCTCAGCACCGGGTCCCCTATGAACGGCCCCCTCCTCACAGCCAGACGCCGCTCAGCACCGGGTCCCCTACGAACAGCCCCCACCCCATAGCCAGACTCCGCTCAGCACCGGGTCCCCTATGAACGGCCCCCTCCTCACAGCCAGACGCAGCTCAGCACCGGGTCCCCTCCGCACAAACCCCCCCGCCCCCCCGAGCTGGGCGAAGCGCCGCACTGGGTCACCTATGAACAGCCCCCCACAAACAGACAGCTCCCCCCAGACCCAGACGCAGCTCAGCACCGGGTCCCCTACGAACACCCCCCCCCGCCCCCCGCCAGACGCAGCTCAACACCAGGTCCCCAACGAACAGCCCCCCCCACCCCCCAGCACCGAGTCCCCTACGAACAGCCCCTGCCCCCACAGCCAGATGCCGCTCAGCACCGGGTCTCCTATGAACGGCCCCCACCCTCACAGCCAGGCACGGCTCTGCACCAGGTCCCCTACGCACAACCCCCCCCCCCCCCCCCCGCTGGGCGAAGCTCCGCACTGGGTCACTTATGAACAGCCCCCCACAAACAGACAGCCCCCCCCCAGACCCAGACGCAGCTCAGCACCGGGTCCCCAACACACAGCCCCCCCCGAATCAGAGCCAGGCACGGCTCAGCACCGGGTCCCCTACGAACAGCCCCCCTCCTCACAGCCAGACGCCGCTCAGCACCGGGTCCCCTACGAACGGCCCCCCTCTCTCAGCCAGGCGCAGCTCAGCACCGGGTCCCCTACGAACAGCCCCCACCCCATAGCCAGACTCCGCTCAGCACCGGGTCCCCTACAAACAGCCCCCACCCTCACAGCCAGACGCCGCTCAGCACCGGGTCCCCTACGAACAGCCCCCCGCTCACAGCCAGACGCAGCTCAGCACCGGGTCCCCTCCACACAAACCCCCCCGCCCCCCCGAGCTGGGCGAAGCGCCGCACTGGGTCACCTATGAACAGCCCCCCACAAACAGACAGCTCCCCCCCAGACCCAGACGCAGCTCAGCACCGGATGCCCTACGAACACCCCCCCCCCCTCACAGCCAGACTCCGCTCAGCACCGGGTCCCCTACGAACAGCCCCCCCCCCCCCCCCGCCAGACGCAGCTCAACACCAGGTCCCCAACGAACAGCCCCCCCTCCCCCCCCAGCACCGAGTCCCCTACGAACAGCCCCTGCCCCCACAGCCAGATGCCGCTCAGCACCAGGTCTCCTATGAACGGCCCCCACCCTCACAGCCAGGCACGGCTCTGCACCAGGTCCCCTACGCACAACCCCCCCCCCCCCCCCCGCTGGGCGAAGCTCCGCACTGGGTCACTTACGAACAGCACCCCCCACAAACAGACAGCTCCCCCCAAGACCCAGACACAGCTCAGCACCGGGTCCCCAACACACAGCCCCCCCCGAATCAGAGCCAGGCACGGCTCAGCACCGGGTCCCCTACGAACAGCCCCCCTCCTCACAGCCAGACGCCGCTCAGCACCGGGTCCCCTACGAACAGCCCCCACCCTCACAGCCAGGCGCAGCTCTGCACCGGGTCCCCTCCTCACAGCCTCCCCCCCCGCCCACAGCCAGACGCGGCTCAGCACCGGGTCCCCTACGAACAGCCCCCCTCCTCACAGCCAGACGCCGCTCAGCACCGGGTCCCCTATGAACGGCCCCCCCGCTCACAGCCAGACGCAGCTCAGCACCGGGTCCCCTCCTCACAGCCTCCCCCCCCGCCCACAGCCAGACGCAGCTCAGCACCGGGTCCCCTACGAACAGCCCCCCGCTCACAGCCAGACACGGCTCAGCACCAGGTCCCCCACACACAGCCCCCCTCGTCACAGCCAGACGCCGCTCAGCACCGGGTCCCCTACAAACAGCCCCCCCCTCACAGCCAGATGCAGCTCTGCACCGGGTCCCCTCCGCACAAACCCCGCCGCCCCCCCGAGCTGGGCGAAGCGCTGCACTGGGTCACCTATGAACAGCCCCCACAAACAGACAGCTCCCCCCCAGACCCAGATGCAGCTCAGCACCGGGTCCCCTACGAACAGCCCCCCCCATAGCCAGACTCCGCTCAGCACCGGGTCCCCTACGAACGGCCCCCACC
Source organism: Carettochelys insculpta (assembly GCF_033958435.1). Classification (NCBI taxonomy): domain Eukaryota; kingdom Metazoa; phylum Chordata; order Testudines; family Carettochelyidae; genus Carettochelys; species Carettochelys insculpta. Next base: position 1,302,974 of record NC_134170.1, read on the forward strand.
CTCACAGCCAGACGCAACTCAGCACCAGGTCCCCTACGAACAGCTCCCCACCCCCCCAACAGCCAGGCACGGCTCAGCACCGGGTCCCCTACGACCAGCCCCCCTCACCCCACAGCCAGACTCTGCTCAGCACCGGATCCCCTACGAACACCACCCCCACAGCCAGACGCCACTCAGCACCGGGTCCCCTACGAACGGCCCCCACCCTCACAGCCAGGCACGGCTCAGCACCGGGTCCCCTACGAACGGCCCCCACCCTCACAGCCAGACGCAACTCAGCACCAGGTCCCCTACGAACAGCTCCCCACCCCCCCAACAGCCAGGCACGGCTCAGCACCGGGTCCCCTACGACCAGCCCCCCTCACCCCACAGCCAGACTCTGCTCAGCACCGGATCCCCTACGAACACCACCCCCACAGCCAGACGCCACTCAGCACCGGGTCCCCTACGAACGGCCCCCACCCTCACAGCCAGGCACGGCTCTGCACCGGGTCCCCTACGAACAGCCCCCCCCGCCCCCAGCCAGACGCCGCTCAGCACCGGGTCCCCTACGAACAGCCCCCCCCAGCCAGACGCCGCTCAGCACCGGGTCCCCTACGAACAGCCCCTGCCCCCACAGCCAGATGCCGCTCAGCACCGGGTCCCCTACGACCAGCCCCCCTCACCCCACAGCCAGACTCTGCTCAGCACCGGATCCCCTACGAACGCCACCCCCACAGCCAGACGCCACTCAGCACCGGGTCCCCTACGAACGGCCCCCACCCTCACAGCCAGGCACGGCTCTGCACCGGGTCCCCTACGAACAGCCCCCCCCCCCCCCCGCCCCCAGCCAGACGCCGCTCAGCACCGGGTCCCCTACGAACAGCCCCCACCCTCACAGCCAGGCACGGCTCTGCACCAGGTCCCCTACGCACAACCCCCACCCCCCCCCGAGCTGGGCGAAGCTCCGCACTGGGTCACTTATGAACAGCACCCCCCACAAACAGACAGCTCCCCCCCAGACCCAGATGCAGCTCAGCACCGGGTCCCCAACACACAGCCCCCCCCGAATCAGAACCAGGCACGGCTCAGCACCGGGTCCCCTATGAACAGCCCCCTCCTCACAGCCAGACGCGGCTCAGCACCGGGTCCCCTACGAACGGCCCCCACCCTCACAGCCAGACGCGGCTCTGCACCGGGTCCCCTCCTCACAGCCAGACGCGGCTCAGCACCGGGTCCCCTACGAACAGCCTCCCCCCTCACAGCCAGACGCCGCTCAGCACCGGGTCCCCTACGAACGGCCCCCACCCTCACAGCCAGGCGCGGCTCAGCACCGGGTCCCCTCCTCACAGCCTCCCCCCACCACTCACAGCCAGACGCGGCTCAGCACCGGGTCCCCTACAAACAGCCCCCCTCCTCACAGCCAGACGCCGCTCAGCACCGGGTCCCCTACGAACGGCCCCCACCCTCACAGCCAGGCGCGGCTCTGCACCGGGTCCCCTCCTCACAGCCTCCCCACCCCCTCACAGCCAGGCGCGGCTCAGCACCGGGTCCCCTACAAACAGCCCCCCTCCTCACAGCCAGACGCCGCTCAGCACCGGGTCCCCTACGAACGGCCCCCACCCTCACAGCCAGGCGCGGCTCTGCACCGGGTCCCCTCCTCACAGCCTCCCCACCCCCTCACAGCCAGGCGCGGCTGTGCACCGGGTCCCCTCCTCACAGCCTCCCCACCCCCTCACAGCCAGACACAGCTCAGCACCAGGTCCCCTCCTCACAGCCTCCCCACCCCCTCACAGCCAGACAGCTCAGCACCAGGTCCCCTACGAACGGCCCCCCCCTCACAGCCAGGCACGGCTCAGCACCGGGTCCCCTATGAACAACGCCCCCCTCACAGCCAGGCACGGCTCAGTACCAGGTCCCCTATGAACAGCGCCCCCCTCACAGCCAGATGCAGCTCTGCACCGGGTCCCCTCCGCACAAACCCCCCCGCCCCCCCGAGCTGGGCGAAGCGCCGCATTGGGTCACCTATGAACAGCCCCCCACAAACAAACAGCTCCGCCCCAGACCCAGCTCAGCACCGGGTCTCCAACACACAGCCCCCCCCGAATCACAGCCAAACACGGCTCTGCAGCGGGTCCCCTATGAACAGCGCCCCCCCCCCCCCCCAGCCAGACGCCGCTCAGCACCGGGTCCCCTACGAACAGCCCCCACCCTCACAGCCAGGCACGGCTCTGCACAGGGTCCCCTCCTCACAGCCTCCCCCCCACCTCACAGCCAGACGCAGCTCTGCACCGGGTCCCCTCCGCACAAACCCCCCCGCCCCCCCGAGCTGGGCGAAGCGCCGCACTGGGTCACCTATGAACAGCCCCCCACAAACAGACAGCTCCCCCCCAGACCCAGATGCAGCTCAGCACCGGGTCCCCAACACACAGCCCCCCCCCCGAATCAGAGCCAGACATGGCTCTGCACCGGGTCCCCTACGAACAGCCCCCCTCCTCACAGCCAGGCACGGCTCAGCACCGGGTCCCCTACGAACAGCCCCCCACCCCCCGGCACGGCTCTGCACCAGGTCCCGTACAAACAGCCCCCCACAACGAACGGACGGCTCCCCCCCAGAGCCAGACGTGGCTGAGCACCGGGTCCCCTACGAAGGGCCTATGATGGGGCTCAGGGGTCCCCAAGCGCTGCCCCCCAGCCGCAGGCAGGAGGGACTCTCACCCAGCAGGTAGAACGGGAGGTTTAGGAGGCGGCAGAGCCCAGCTCAGCACAGAGGGGTCAGTACAGCCGGCAGAGACAGTCATTCCAACCCGTCCTGGGCAGAGGAGCCCGAGGGGTGCCCCTCTGGGGTGCAGCTTCCCCCCGCGCCAGGCTGGCTGCCCTCCAGCTCCCTCTCCCCCCAGCTTCTCACTGCCGCCCCCATTCCAACCCAGCTCGGCTCCTCCCTGCTCTGTGCTCAGGGCAGAGGTGTTACCTGCCAGCCTAGGGTACAGCCCAGGGCTCATCCTTAGCCGCTGGGAGCTGCTCTGTCTGTCACACACATCCAGCCTGAGTCTCACATGCACCCCCCACTACATCACACGGCCACGGCCACCCCCACCCTCAGAGCCGGGCGCGGCTCAGCACCAGGTCCCCAATGAGTGAGCACACCCCCAAGTGCTGTGGGCAGGGGCCGCCCCCCAGCAGGATGGTCCCGGCAGCCGGGCAGGGCAGGGCTCAGGGGGCCGCCCCCCTGCAAGGGGGGTCCCGGCAGGGCTCAGGAGGCCGCCCCCCAGCGAGGGGGTCCCGGCAGCCGGGCAGGGCAGGGCAGGGCTCAGGAGGCCGCCCCCCACTGAGGGGGTCCCGGCAGCCGGGCAGGCCCCCCAGGGCTGCGTGGACAATCCCTCAGGCAGCGCAGGGCCCATGCAGGTGTCCCTGGTGGGCCGTGTAAAGACCCCCAGCGAGGGGGTCCCGGCAGCCAGGCAGGGCAGGGCTCAGGAGGCCACCCCCCAGCGAGGGGGTCCCGGCAGCCGGGCAGCCCCCCAGGGCTGCGTGGACAATCCCTCAGGCAGCGCAGGACCCAGGCAGGTGTCCCTGGTGGGCCGTGTACAGACCCCCAGCTCCACGCCCCCCAGCTGCTGTGCTGCAGAACTGTCCGTCCGTCCGCCCGTCCTTCCCCCTGCCCGCCCCCCAGCGGGAACCCCACAGGCACCGGGCCAGGCCAGCCGGACATGATCTGTTTACTGAGTTCCACGTGCACAGGGCAGCCGGGGGCGGCCCCCCAGACGCAGGCGGGCTGCGGGCTCAGGCGCTCAGGAAGAGCTGGCGGTAGAGCTGGTTCATCTGCTCGAGGAAGATGAAGGTGAGGACGGTGTGGGGGCCCAGGCGGGCGTAGTAGGGGGTGAAGCCCTTCCAGAGGCTGAAGAAACCCTCGTAGCGGACCACCTTCAGCAGCACGTCCTGCCGGGGGGGAGGCGCAGGTCAGCAGGGGGCCGGCCCGAGCGCCCCCCCCCCCCCCCCGGCACCGGCTGTCCCTTACCAGCCCGTTCCTGTACTCCGGCTTCCCGTCCACCATGCGCATGTTCTGGATCCTGCGGGCAGAGGGGGCGGTTATCCCCGGCCGGCACGAGCCGCCCGCCAGCAACCCCCGCCCCGCCCCGCCCGGCCCGGCCACTCGCCTGGTCTTGGCGATGTCCACGGGCATGGACGCGGCCGTGGTCACCAGCCCGCTGATCATGCTGGCGCAGAAGTGGCAGAAGATATTGTCGCGGAAATAACCTGCATGGGGGGCGGGCGGGAAGGAGGACGCGTCAGGACTGGCCAGGTCCACAGCCCGCTGCCCCCACAGTTCCCAGCCAGCCGGGTGGCAGCCGCCGCAGGGCCGGCTCGGGCGCCTGGGTTCCCCCCGCCACTGGAGGGCAGGGGGGGCTCCGAACCAAGACTCCTGGGGTCTCTCCCCAGTGCTGCAGGGAGCTGGGCACTTACCTGAGTCCAGCAGGAACTGCTTGGACTGGGAGTAGGAGGCTAACTGGGCGGCGTTGACGACCACCGCCCTGGCCATGGTGGGGACGCAGCCCTGCCGTGCAAAGAGGGGGCGTTAACGGGGGATCCAGGCCTGGCCCGAGCGCTGCCCCACACCCCGCCCCCCCGCGGGCGCCGTACCCGCCAGAGCGTCACGACGCCCTCCTCGCGGGTGATCCTCAGCAGCGCGTTGAAAACGTTGCTGTAGCCTCTCCTCTGGGCCGGGGGCAGCCTGGGGACAGAGAGAGGAGGGGAGCCGGGGCGCGAGCGGTTCGGGGGGGTGGGGGGGCACAGCTGCGGCCCGGGCCCCGCGCCGCCCCTCACCTGCCGTCGGCCGTCATGCGGATGAGGGCCACCTCGGCCGGCGTGCCCACGAAGGCGCCGGCGGCCCCGGCCGTCATGCCGATCAGCGCCTTCACCAGGAAGCTGGGGGGCGTGCCGTCGGCCTGCGTCAGCCGCTCGAACAGCACCGTGTAGATGCCCAGGCGGGTGGTGGTGTAGGTGGCCTGCCGGAGGAGGCCTGCCGACAGCCTGCGGGAACAAGCGGGGGTGGCTGGGGCGCCCCGGCGGGGGAGAGGCCGTGCCCCGGAGCAAGGGGGGGGGGGTGGTGGCCGGGGCGCCCCGGCGGGGGAGAGGCCCTGCCCCGGAGCAAGGTGGGGAGGGGGTGGCCGGGGCGCCCCGGCGGGGGAGAGGCCCTGCCCCGGAGCAAGGGGGGGGGGTGGTGGCCGGGGCGCCCCGGCGGGGGAGAGGCCCTGCCCCGGAGCAAGGGGGGGGGGTGGTGGCCGGGGCGCCCCGGCGGGGGAGAGGCCCTGCCCCGGAGCAAGGTGGGGAGGGGGTGGCCGGGGCGCCCCGGCGGGGGAGAGGCCGTGCCCCGGAGCTCGCCTGCCAGCACCTCCCCACCCCCCATGGCTGGCCCCACGCACCCCATGTCCCCAACCCCCAGGGCTGGCCCCACTCTCCCCCACGTACCCAGTACTCCCCAGCCAGCTCTGCCCCACATACCCCGTGTCCCCCACCTGCCCCGCCCCACGTACCCGGTGTAGATGCCCCGGACCCCCTCCTTCCTGAGGATGCTGCCCACGGCGTGGAAGCTGGTCTTGTACTCTCTGGTCTTGGCGCCTTCCCCGCTCAGCTGCATGCGGTTCTTCACCAGGTCCAGCGGCTGCACGAACACCGTCGCGCCCATCCTGCCAACCGCAACCACAGCCGGGTTGGCCGGGGCCAGGCCCAGCCTCCAGCCCCTCCACTCTGCAGACCGGCCTGTCGGCCTTCAACGCGGGGGGGGGGGGGGGGGGCGCTGCACTGGGGGGCCACGCCGGTGAGGGGGAGTCCCGGGGGAACCAGGCTGGGGGGTGGGGAACCAGGGCGGCGGGAGCCCAGGCTGGGGAGAGGGGAACCAGGCCGGGGGGAGCTCAGGCTGGGGAGAGGGGAACCAGGCCGGGGGGAGCCCAGGGAGGAAAGAGACCAAGGGGGGCCCAGGCGAGGGGACCCCAGGCGGGAGACTGGGGGAGGGGGTGAGACCCCGGGGGGGCCCGGCAGGGGGAGCTGGCAGAGCCCCTGGGGGGGTCCTCTAGGCACTGGGAAGCAGGGTAAGAGAAACCTGAAAAAGCAGTGACAGCCTAGGGGCAGGGGGGGCATCTCCTGAGGGGGCGGGGCCAGGCCAGCGCGGGGGGGGGGGGTTCTCCCCAGGGGGGCAGGGCCAGGCCAAGGCGCGGCATCTCCCGAGGGAGCAGGGCCACGCCAGGCATGGGGGGGTGTTCTCCCCGTGGGGGCGGGGCCAGGCCAGCGCGGGGCATCCCCCGAAGAGGCGGGGCCAGGCCAACGCAGAGGGTGGGTTCTCCCCGGGGGGGCGGGGCCAGGCCAACGCGGCGCATCTCCCGAGGGGGCGGGGCCAGGCCAGCAGGGAGGGGGGCTTCTCCCCGGGGGGGCGGGGCCAGGCCAGCGCAGGGGGGGGGGGTTCTCCCCGGGAGGGAGGGGCCAGGCCAGCGTGGGGCATCTCCCGAGGGAGCGGGGCCACGCCAGGCGTGGGGGGTGTTCTCCCCAGGGGGGCGGGGCCAGGCCAGCGCGGGGCATCTCCCGAGGAGGCGGGGCCAGGCCAGCGCAGAGGGTGAGTTCTCCCCGGGGGGCGGGGCCAGGCCAGCGCGGCGCATCTCCCGAGGGGGCGGGGCCAGGCCAACGGGGAGGGGGGCTTCTCCCCGGGGGGGCGGGGCCAGGCCAGCGCGGGGGGGGGGTTCTCCCCGGGAAGAAGGGGCCAGGCCAAGGCGCGGCATCTCCCGAGAGGGCGGGGCCAGGTCAGCGCGGAGGGGGGGGGGGTCTCCCCGGGGGGGGCGGGGCCAGGCCAGCGTGGGGCATCTCCCGAGGGAGCGGGGCCACGCCAGGCGTGGGGGGGTGTTCTCCCCGGGGGGGCGGGGCCAGGCCAGCGCGGGGCATCCCCCGAAGAGGCGGGGCCAGGCCAACGCGGAGGGTGGGTTCTCCCCGGGGGGGCGGGGCCAGGCCAGCGGGGAGGGGGGCTTCTCCCCGGGGGGGCGGGGCCAGGCCAGCGCGGGGGGGGGGGGTTCTCCCCGGGAGGGAGGGGCCAGGCCAAGGCGCGGCATCTCCCGAGGGGGCGGGGCCAGGCCAGCGGGGAGGGGGGCTTCTCCCCGGGGGGGCGGGGCCAGGCCAGCGCGGGGGGGGGCTTCTCCCCGGGGGGGCGGGGCCAGGCCAGCGGGGAGGGGGGCTTCTCCCCGGGGGGGCGGGGCCAGGCCAACGCGGGGCATCTCCCGAAGGGGGGGGCTCTCCCAGGGCGGCGAGGCCGGGCACGGCCAGCGCGGGGGGAGGCTCTCCCGGGGGGGGGGCTGTCCCAGGGGGGCGGAGCCAGGACAGCACGGGGGGGGGGCTCACCGGGGGGGGGGGCTGTCCCAGGGGGGCGGAGCCAGGACAGCACGGGGGGGGGGCTGTCCCAGGGGGGCGGAGCCAGGACAGCACGGGGGGGGGGGCTCACCGGGGGGGGGGCTGTCCCAGGGGGGCGGAGCCAGGACAGCACGGGGGGGGGGCTGTCCCAGGGGGGCGGAGCCAGGACAGCACGGGGGGGGGGCTCACCGGGGGGGGGGGCTGTCCCAGGGGGGCGGAGCCAGGACAGCACGGGGGGGGGGCTGTCCCAGGGGGGCGGAGCCAGGACAGCACGGGGGCAGGGGGGACTCACCCGGCCAGGCCCCCGAAGAGGAACTTGACGGCCTTGGGGGAGCTCTTGGGCCGCTCGGACCCCGCCGCTGCTACCGCCGCCATCGCCGGTCCGGCCGAGCCGGCAACAAGGTGACTCGGGCTGCGCGCGCAGCTCAGGCGACCTCCAGGGGCGGGGCTTCGGTGAAGCTGCGCGCGCAGCTCAAGCTTCTTCCGGGGGCGGGGCTTCCGCAGGGGCTGCGCGCGCAGCTCATACTCTCCTGAGGGGGCGAGGCTACGTGTGGGCTGCGCGCGCAGCCCTCGACACTCCGGGGGCGGAGCCCGCGAGCGGCGGAGGCAGCCCCGCCCCTCTGGGGGGGCACGGGAGTGAGCGGGGCAGGGCGCGCGGCCGCTTTTTTGGCGGGAAGGGCAGTTGGCGCGGCGGCCGTTGGAGCGCGCGGCCCCTCCCCCGCAGAGGCAAGCCCCCACTCCCCTCCCCCCGGGCCCCGAGGCGACAGGCTGCGATAGTCCGTCCTTTCGGCGATAGGCACACCCCCGCGCCGACAGGTTGCGATACCGGGAGCCCCGCGGCGATACTCAACCCCCCACCCCGCGATAGGCTGCGATTCTGCGGCCCCCCCGCCGACTGGCTGCGATACTACACGCCCCTGAGGGGTCCCAGCTCCCCCAGCGCCCCTCCAGGGCAGGGAAGGGGGTGAGGCGCCAAGGAGGCAACCCAGCAATGGGGCCCTGCAGCCCCCCCCGCCTGACACGCCCCTGTCCCCACCTGGCTCTGGCTGGCCCGTGGGTCCCCCTGGGGGGGTGCTGGGACAGGCCCCACAGAGCTGCCCCCGGGGGCAGAGAACAGGCAGCCCCACGGATACACCCCCAGGGGACTGTGGGGCTGGACCCCCAGGGGCTCACCCCAGCCACCCGGGCAGCCCTGCCACGAGCGGGCCGGTCTCAGCTGGGCCAGCCCCCACTGCGCCAGTGGTGCTGCCTCCGCGCCTGGACCACATCGCCACGGCCCTGTGCACGAGGGTGAGTCGCCCCCACACGCTGCCCCCCGCGCAGGGAACCCAGGAGTCCTGGCTCCCACCCTCTGCTCTAACCACCAGCCCCCACTGCCCTCCCAGCGCCGGGGAGAGAACCCAGGAGTCCTGGCTCCCACCCCCTGCTCTAACCACCAGCCCCCACTGCTCTCCCAGCGCCGGGGAGAGACCCCAGGAGTCCTGGCTCCCGGCCCCTGCTCTAACCACCAGCCCCCACTGCCCTCCCAGCACCAGGGAGAGAACCCAGGAGTCCTGGCTCCCAGCCCCTTCTCTAACCACCAGCCCCCACTGCCCTCCCAGCGCCGGGGACAGAACCCAGGAGTCCTGGCTCCCACCCTCTGCTCTAACCACCAGCCCCCACTGCCCTCCCAGTGCCAGGGAGAGAACCCAGGAGTCCTGGCTCCCGGCCCCTGCTCTAACCACCAGCCCCCACTGCCCCCCAGTGCCAAGGAGAGAACCCAGGAGTCCTGGCTCCCACCCCCTGCTCTAACCACCAGCCCCCACTGCCCTCCCAGCACCAGGGAGAGAACCCAGGAGTCCTGGCTCCCAGCCCCTGCTCTAACCACCAGCCCCCACTGCCCTCCCAGCGCCGGGGAGAGAACCCAGGAGTCCTGGCTCCCACCCCCTGCTCTAACCACCAGCCCCCACTGCCCTCCCAGCGCCAGGGAGAGAACCCAGGAGTCCTGGCTCCCACCCCCTGCTCTAACCACCAGCCCCCACTGCCCTCCCAGCGCCGGGGACAGAACCCAGGAGTCCTGGCTCCCACCCTCTGCTCTAACCACCAGCCCCCACTGCCCTCCCAGTGCCAGGGAGAGAACCCAGGAGTCCTGGCTCCTGGCCCCTGCTCTAACCACCAGCCCCCACTGCCCCCCAGTGCCAAGGAGAGAACCCAGGAGTCCTGGCTCCCACCCCCTGCTCTAACCACCAGCCCCCACTGCCCCCCAGCGCCGGGGAGAGAACCCAGGAGTCCTGGCTCCCAGCCCCCACCCCTCCAGCTGGGGAGGGAACCCAGGCATCCGGGCGACTGGCAGGGAGGGGCGGCTCCTCCTGCTCTCGCGAGAGCTGGCTGTTCCTGAGAGGAAGGTTGTAAACAGAAGGAGGGAAAGGGGAGACCCCCACAACTCCTGGCAGCCAGGGGGGACCTGCTGCAGACCCTGCCGCAGCTGGGCTTAACCCCTTTTTCGGAGCAGGTCAGTGTGGGGCTTTCTCCAGGCCAGGGGGCGTCCTGGGGGGAGGGGAGACCCCAACCTAGGGAGGGACACGGGGGAGGGACCCCCTCATCTGGGGAAAGGCTGCAGGGGGGACACCCCATTCGGGGTGCGGAGGAGGGGTTTGAGGGCACAAAGGGGCACCATTCCCAGCTGTTCACAGAGGGGTATTGCTGGGAGTTCATCTCCATGCCAGGAGTGGGGACCCCGTGTCCCCAGCCGCCCCGCCCCAGAGGTGGGCGCATCTCGGCGCCGGGCGAGGGGACCCCGTGTCCCCGGCCGCCCCGCCCCAGAGGTGGGCGCATCTCTGGGTCGGGTTGCCTATCTCATACAGCGCACTGTTGTGTAGCTGGCCCGGTGTGCCTACAGCATGTGGCCTGGTACCTACCTGTGTGCTTCAGTTTCCCTCCTCCATCCTCGTCCTTGTTGCCGTGGCAGGGAGAGTCCCATGTGTCTGTGGTATCCACTGCCGATCTCAGCACAGCCCCCCGCAAACGACCGCCCCCCAGGGCCGGCTGCAGCTGCTCTCACCCCACAGGAGGTGGTAGTTCGACCCTCCACCCCGGAGCTTGCCCTGCTTCTTCCCAGCCTGGCGCCGGCTCTTGGCTTTGCTCCGCTGGACCCTTTGCCAGGGAGAGCCCAGCTCTTGCTGAGTGTGGCTCCCTGCGCGCCCTCCCACCCAGATTGGAGCCCTGGGTGGGCCGAGGCCTCCACGGATCCCACCTGGCAGCTGAGCTGTGAGCCCAGCTTATGCTTTGATCCGAGGGAGTCTTGGCTGGTGCTGACAGGGGCCGGGAGCCAGGACTCCTGGGTTCTCTCCCCGGCGCTGGGAGGGCAGTGGGGGCTGGTGGTTAGAGCAGGGGGTGGGAGCCAGGACTCCTGGGTTCTCTCCCCGGTGCTGGGAGGGCAGTGGGGGCTGATGGTTAGAGCAGGGAGTGGGAGCCAGGACTCCTGGGCTCTCTCCCCGGCGCTGGGAGGGCAGTGGGGGCTGATGGTTAGAGCAGGGAGCGGGAGCCAGGACTCCTGGGTTCTCTCCCCGGCACTGGGAGGGCAGTGGGGGCTGGTGGTTAGAGCAGGGGCCCAGAGCCAGGACTCCTGGGTTCTCTCCCCGGTGCTGGGAGGGCAGTGGGGGCTGGTGGTTAGAGCAGGGGGAGGGAGCCAGGACTCCTGGGTTCTCTCCCCGGCACTGGGAGGGCAGTGGGGGCTGGTGGTTAGAGCAGGGGCCCAGAGCCAGGACTCCTGGGTTCTCTCCCCGGTGCTGGGAGGGCAGTGGGGGCTGGTGGTTAGAGCAGGGGGAGGGAGCCAGGACTCCTGGGTTCTCTCCCCGGTGCTGGGAGGGCAGTGGGGGCTGGTGGTTAGAGCAGGGGGAGGGAGCCAGGACTCCTGGGTTCTCTCCCCGGCGCTGGGAGGGCAGTGGGGGCTGGTGGTTAGAGCAGGGGGAGGGAGCCAGGACTCCTGGGTTCTCTCCTGGTGCTGGCAGGGCAGTGCAGGGGGGAGCCAGGACTGCCTGTCACCCTGATGCCAGTGGATGCACAATGGTCCCTTTGTCTGGGCTGATGCTGTCCCTGAGCATCTCCACAGGGTCCCCGGCCTCCACCCCTCAGCTCCCCCTCACGCCCCACGGGGTACCTCAGCGGCTGTCTGAGCGGGTGTGCACCGGCCCTGCGGGAGGGGTCCATGACGGGCAGGCTGGGGAGATCGGACATGCGCAGGGTGCTGGGTCTCACGCGCCCGGGTCCTGCTTCTCCCCCGCAGGGCTCTGCCAGCGCCAGCATGCGGCCCGAACGCGCCGTCGGGGCCCTCCTGCTGCTGCTTGCCTGCCTCCTGCTCTCCTCTGCGGGCGCCTACATCCACGCAGTGAGTCCCAAGGGCGTGGGCAGCCTTGCCAGGTGTGGGGCAGGAAGGGAATGAGGAGAGGGACCGGGGGAGACAGCAGCCTCTCACCCCCGCCCCACCCAACCTTCCCCCCAGGTGACAGAGCACAACATCAGCATGGACTTCTCCGACCTGCCTGCCCGCTTCGGAGCACTGCTGCCCAAGGAGGGGCTCATGGTGCGTACAGCCGCTCGGGGGGGCAGGACTCCTGGGTTCTCTCCCTGGTGCTGTGGGGCAGTGGGGGCTGGTGGTCAGAGCAGGGAGTGAGAGCCAGGACTGCTGGGCTCTCTCCCCATCGCTGGGAGGGCAGTGGGGGCTGGTGGTTAGAGCAGGGGACCGGGAGCCAGGACTGCTGGGTTCTCTCCCCAGCGCTGGGAGGGCAGCGGGGGCTGGTGGTCAGAGCAGAGAGTGAGAGCCAGGACTCCTGGGTTCTCTCCCCATCGCTGGGAGGGCAGTGGGGGCTGGTGGTCAGAGCAGGGGACCGGGAGCCAGGACTCCTGGGTTCTCTCCCCGGTGCTGGGAGGGCAGTGGGGGGCTGGTGGTCAGAGCAGGGGGCTGGGAGCCAGGACTCCTGGGTTCTCTCCCCGGTGCTGGGAGGGCAGTGGGGGCTGGTGGTTAGAGCAGGGCCGGGAGCCAGGACTCCTGGGTTCGCTCCCCGGCGCTGGGAGGGCAGTGGGGGCTGGTGGTTAGAGCAGGGGGCGGGAGCCAGGACTCCTGGGTTCGCTCCCCGGCGCTGGGAGGGCAGTGGGGGCTGGTGGTTAGAGCAGGGGGTGGGAGCCAGGACTCCTGGGTTCGCTCCCCGGCGCTGGGAGGGCAGTGGGGGCTGGCGGTCAGAGCAGGGGGTGGGAGCCAGGACTCCTGGGTTCTCTGCCCAGCACTGGGAGGGCAGTGGGGGCTGGTGGTCAGAGCAGGGGGTGGGAGCCAGGACTCCTGGGTTCTCTCCCCGGCGCTGGGAGGGCAGTGGGGGCTGGTGGTTAGAGCAGGGGCCGGGAGCCAGGACTCCTGGGTTCTCTCCCCGGCGCTGGGAGGGCAGTGGGGGCTGGTGGTTAGAGCAGGGGACCGGGAGCCAGGACTCCTGGGTTCTCTGCCCAGCACTGGGAGGGCAGTGGGGGCTGGTGGTTAGAGCAGGGGCTGGGAGCCAGGACTCCTGGGGTCTCTTCCCGGCGCTGGGAGGGCAGTGGGGGCTGGTGGTTAGAGCAGGGGGCGGGAGCCTGGACTCCTGGGTTCTCTCCCCGGCGCTGGGAGGGCAGTGGGGGCTGGTGGTTAGAGCAGGGGGGCCGGGAGCCAGGACTCCTGGGTTCTCTCCCCAGCGCTGGGAGGGCAGTGGGGGCTGGCGGTTAGAGCAGGGGGCGGGAGCCAGGACTCCTGGGTTCTCTCCCCGGCGCTGGGAGGGCAGTGGGGGCTGGTGGTTAGAGCAGGGGGATGGGAGCCAGGACTCCTGGGTTCTCTCCCCGGCGCTGGGAGGGCAGTGGGGGCTGGTGGTTAGAGCAGGGGGATGGGAGCCAGGACTCCTGGGTTCTCTCCCCGGCGCTGGGAGGGCAGTGGGGGCTGGTGGTTAGAGCAGGGGGATGGGAGCCAGGACTCCTGGGTTCTCTCCCCAGCGCTGGGAGGGCAGTGGGGGCTGGCGGTTAGAGCAGGGGGCGGGAGCCAGGACTCCTGGGTTCTCTCCCCGGCGCTGGGAGGGCAGTGGGGGCTGGTGGTCAGAGCAGGGGCCGGGAGCCAGGACTCCTGGGTTCTCTCCCCGGCGCTGGGGGGGCAGTGGGGGCTGGCGGTTAGAGCAGGGGGTGGGAGCCAGGACTCCTGGGTTCTCTCCCCGGCGCTGGGAGGGCAGTGGGGGCTGGTGGTTAGAGCAGGGGGCCGGGAGCCAGGACTCCTGGGTTCGCTCCCCGGCGCTGGGAGGGCAGTGGGGGTGGGTGGGAGCTGGGAGCCAGCCCCCTGTGGGATGCCAGCTGTTTGTGCTGCTGTGCTCCAGGGTTACCTGTTGGAGGCAAAGCCCAGCAACGCCTGTCAGCCCATCGAGGGGCCCCCAGACCGCAGCAACACCACCTGCTTCATCGCCCTCATCCGCAGATACGACTGCAACTTTGACCTCAAGGTGCGGGGTGGGAACGGGGCTGGGGGAGCCCAGCACAGGCCTGCGCCTCCCGACACGCTGTCCTGACCAGCCTCCCCTGTCATCTTTTGGGCCCGTGCGCGGAATAACATCATTACTGTCCCCAGAGGCGCAGCAGCCGTACAAACACAGCCCTGCAGCTGGGTGGCACTCGAATCTTGATGCAGCCACGCCAGCACTCGGTGTGCCAGGACTGCTGGTAACGCCTGCAATCGCTACCCTGAGCCATAGGGTCACCTGGTCCCTTTTCACGCTTCTCTTGTGCTCAGGACTCCTGGGTTCTCTCCCCGGCGCTGGGAGGGCAGTGGGGGCTGGTGGGTAGAGCAGGGGCCGGGACCCAGGATTCCTGGGTTCTGTCTCTGGCGCTGGGAGGGCAGTGGGGGCTGGTGGGTAGAGCAGGGGCCGGGAGCCAGGACTCCTGGGTTCTCTCCCCGGCGCTGGGAGGGCAGTGGGGGCTGGTGGTTAGAGCAGGGGGCTGGGAGCCAGGACTTCTGGGTTCTCTCCCCAGCACTGGAAGGGCAGGTGGGGGAGCTGGTGGTTAGAGCACGGGTCGGCTGGCAGCCAGGACTCCTGGGTTCTCTCCTGGCTCACAAAGCTGTCCCCATCCCAGGTGTGGCATGCACAGCAGGCTGGATTCCGCGCTGCCGTGGTTCATAACACAGACTCAGACAAGTTGCTCAGCATGGCCTGGAATGATGGTGAGTGACCCCAGCTTCAAGCACAGCGGATACTCTGGGGACTGGGTTAGCTCATGTCATGGGGCTCAGGGGTCCCCAAGCGCTGCCCCCCGGCCGCAGGCAGGAGGGACTCTCACTCAGCAGGTAGAACGGGAGGTTTAGGAGGCGCCAGAGCCCAGCTCAGCACAGTGGGGTCAGTACAGCCGGCAGAGACAGTCCTTCCAACCCGTCCTGGGGAGAGGAGCCCGAGGGGTGCCCCTCTGGGGTGCAGCTTCCGCCCTCGCCAGGCTGGCTGCGCTCCAGCTCCCTCTCCCCCCAGCTTCTCACTGCCGCCCCCATTCCAACCCAGCTCGGCTCCTCCCTGCTCTGTGCTCAGGGCAGAGGTGTTACCTGCCAGCCTTGGGTACAGCCCAGGGGTCACCCTTAGCCGCTGGGAGCTGCTCTGCCTGTCACACACATCCAGCCTGAGTCTCACACCACCCCCCACTACATCACACTCTCCATGTCCTCTCTCTTTCCCCTCCCACTGTACCCCACAGAGCGGCTCCGAGAGCAGATCATCATCCCTTCAGTCTTCGTGGGGCAGAGGGCCTCCGAATACCTGCGCTCCATGTTCAGCTACGAGAAGGGGTACGCCCACCCCCTGGGGCAGCCTGCGCTGCCAGCCCCTTCAGAGAAACGCCAGCGAGAACCCTGCTGACCAGACGCCTCTCTCCTGCTGTCCTGCCTGGCTCCCCTGTAGCCTCCTGAGGGCCCCCATCAACAAGGAGGGGGTTCGGTGACAGGAGGGGGCTGGGAGCCAGGACTCCTGGGTTCTCTCCCAGGTCTGTGAGGGCAGTGGGGTCTGGTGGTCAGAGCAGGGGGCTGGGAGCCAGGACTCCTGGGTTCTCTCCCCGGTGCTGGGGGAGCAGTGGGGGCTGGTGGTTAGAGCAGGGGGTGGGAGCCAGGACTCCTGGGTTCTCTCCCCGGTGCTGGGAGGGCAGTGGGGGCTGGTGGTCAGAGCAGGGGGCCGGGAGTCAGGACTCCTGGGTTCTCTCCCCGGTGCTGGGAGGGCAGTGGGGGCTGGTGGTTAGAGCAGGGGGTGGGAGCCAGGACTCCTGGGTTCTCTCCCCGGTGCTGGGGGAGCAGTGGGGGCTGGTGGTTAGAGCAGGGGGCCGGGAGTCAGGACTCCTGGGTTCTCTCCCCGGCGCTGGGAGGGCAGTGGGGGCTGGCGGTTAGAGTAGGGGGTGGGAGCCAGGACTCCTGGGTTCTCTCCCCGGTGCTGGGGGAGCAGTGGGAGCTGGTGGTTAGAGCAGGGGGCCGGGAGCCAGGACTCCTGGGTTCTCTCCCCGGCGCTGGGAGGGCAGTGGGGGCTGGTGGTTAGAGCAGGGGGTGGGAGCCAGGGCTCCTGGGTTCTCTCCCCAGCGCTGGGAGGGCAGTGGGGGCTGGTGGTTAGAGCAGGGGGTGGGAGCCAGGACTCCTGGGTTCTCTCCCCGGTGCTGGGGGAGCAGTGGGAGCTGGTGGTTAGAGCAGGGGGTGGGAGCCAGGACTCCTGGGTTCTCCCCGGTGCTGGGGGAGCAGTGGGAGCTGGTGGTTAGAGCAGGGGGCGGGAGCCAGGACTCCTGGGTTCTCTCCCCAGCGCTGGGAGGGCAGTGGGGGCTGGCGGTTGGAGCTGGGAGCCAGGACTCCTGGGTTCTCTCCCCGGTGCTGGGGGAGCGGTGGGGGCTGGTGGTTAGAGCAGGGGGCTGGAGCCAGAGGTCTTCAGCTGCGCTCTGGAGGTGAAGTAGGCCCTGTCCCACCCTCCCCAACATCACCATATCTGCCCCCCAGTGCTCACGTGATCCTAATTCCCGAGTACATCTTCCCACTGGGCTATTACCTGATCCCCTTCACCGGAGTGGTTGGCATCATTATCACAGTCATGTGCACCATCCTGGTAAGTGATCCACCACCCTGTGTGGCAGGGGCTGCACCCCACATGCCAGGTCAGAGCAGGGGGTGGGAGCCAGGACTCCTGGGTTCTGTCCCTAAGGACGCCCCCGTCCCCACCGGCAGGTTGTACGCTGTGTGCAGCACCGGAAGAGGCTGCGGCGGAACCGTCTCTCCAAGGAGCAGCTGAAGAAGATTCCTGTGCAGAACCACAGGAAAGGTAACGGGGCAGCGGGGTGCGCTGCTACAGGGCTCGGCTTTCAGCTGCTGCGCCTGTGGGTCAGGCCTAGCCCCAGGGGTGCAGGTGGCAGGAGGAGGTTGAGGGCGCTCTCCCTGGTCGGCAGGGCTGGGGGTCGGGGGCTCTGGCCTGCGCCGTGGGGCAGGGAGCGGGGCAGTGCCCAGCTGGGGTTGCTCTCCCCATTCGGCAGGGCTGGGGGTAGGGGGCTCTGGCCTGCGCCGTGGGGCAAGGAGCGGGGCAGTGCCCAGCTGGGGTTGCTCTCCCCGTTCGGCAGGGCTGGGGGTAGGGGGCTCTGGCCTGCGCCGTGGGGCAAGGAGCGGTGCAGTGCCCAGCTGGGGTTGCTCTCCCTGGCCGGCAGGGCTGGGGGTAGGGGGCTCTGGCCTGCGCCGTGGGGCAGTGCCCAGCTGGGGGTGCTCTCCCCGGCCAGCAGGGCTGGGGTAGGGGCCTCTGACCTGCGCCGTGGGGCAGGGAGCGGGGCAGTGCCCAGCTGGGGTTGCTCTCCCTGGCCGGCAGGGCTGGGGGTAGGGGGCTCTGGCCTGCGCCGTGGGGCAGTGCCCAGCTGGGGGTGCTCTCCCCAGCCAGCAGGGCTGGGGTAGGGGCCTCTGACCTGCGCCGTGGGGCAGGGCCCTGTGATGGAGTGGGGGGAGTGCATGGGTGAGTCAGGCTGGATGTCTGAGGCAAGCAGCAGCTCCCAGTGGCTAAGGATGACCCTGGGGCTACAACTGGCAGGTGACACCTCTGCCTTGAACAAAAAGGAGAGAGAACCGAGCTGGGTTTTGAATCGGGGGGGCAGCAGTTAGAGGCTAGGAAAAGGGAGAGCTGGAAGGCAGCCAGCCTGAGGAGGGGGAAAGCTACACCCCAGAGGGGCTCCCCTCGGGGTCTTCTCCCCAGGACGGGTTGGAAGGACTGTCTCTGACTGCTGTGCTGTCGCTTCTGTGAGAAACTGGGCACCTGTTGCCTAATAAACCTCCTGTTGGACCTGCTGAGTGAGAGTCTCTCCTGCCAGCGGACGGGGTGCAGTGCAGGGGGACCCCTGAACCCCATCACACTGGTGTCAGGAGTAGGATGCACTGCACCCACGGATAAGCTCCCAGCAGTGGCTGACTGAGCACCAGAGAAGGAAGGAGTCTCACAAGAGCCAGAGGGGGAACAGAACCATTCCTGCAGCTGCTGCTGGTGAGTGGATACCCCGGGAGTTAGCGGGGAGATGGATTATACCCGACTCCTGAAGGCAGAGCTAGCAGGGCTGTGCAGAGAGAGAGGCCGGACCATGGGGAAGGCGACCAAGGCCCAGCTGATTGCCCAGCTGGAAGAGAATGACCGATCCGGGGGGGCAGAGCCTGTCCCAGCAAAAAGTGGCTGGTCAGCCTCGGGAAGCGTTTCGGATTCTCGGACAGGAGCAGGGGCTCGACGCCGTCAGACAGACGCGGTGCCCGCCAGGTCGCGCTCAGCTAGCGGTGGTCCATCGCGGGCAGAGTCCCCCGCCGCGGAGCTGCGACGGCTGGAGCTCGAGGTGAGATTAAAGGAACTGGAGCACCAGGAACGGGAAAGAGAGCGTGAGCACGAGCGCCAGGAACGAGAAAGAGAGCGTGAGCACGAGCGCCAGGAACGAGAAAGAGAGCGTGAGCACGAGCGCCAGTTACAAGAGAGACAGCGGGAGGAGAGAGAGCGAGAGCGGGAGGAGAAAGAACGAGAACGGAAGGAAAGAGAGCGAGAGCGTGAGGAGAGAGAGCGAGAGCGGGAGCAGGAGTGGGCCATGGCAGAGGCGAGACGCCAAGAGGCCCCAGCTGCGGTAAGCGGGGAGAGGGCCAGACGGCTCGGGGTGGCCAGTCACTTGGAGACGCGTGTGCTGGCCCAGTGTCAGGACCCAGGGGACATGGACGAGTTCCTTACCGCCTTTGAGCGAGCCTGTGAGTTGCACGAGGTTCCCCCAGATGAGTGGCTCCGGCAACTCACCCCCTTGCTGGGCCAGAAGGCCGCAGCGGTGCTCAGCCAGCTGGTGGGGCTGCAGCCTGGGGACTATGAACGGTTCAAACAGGCCCTGCTGCATAAGTTCGGGCTGACTCCGGAGATGTACAAAAAGAAGTTCCAGGAGGCGCAGAAGAGGCCAGAGGAAACCCACGTAGATACAACCGCCCGCCTGAAGCAATACTACCAGAAGTGGGCATTCGGAATGGGAGTCCAGTCCGTAGAGGACCTGATCGAGCTGGCGGTCGTGGAGTGGGGGCAGCGCTACCTCTGTGGAGCAAGTGTCTCAAACACCTCGAGGTAGACGGGAAAAAGGTCACGGGGTTCTGGGACACAGGCGCTGACGTGACGCTGGCCCGACCCGGGGTGGTGGCACCGGGCTGCATGATACCCGATTCCCACCTGACGATAACAGGAATTGATGGGACCCCTTTCAAGGTGCCCATGGCGAGGGTGCACCTGAAATGGGGGAAGAAGGAAGGCCCCAAGGAGGTGGGCGTGCACAGCCATTTGCCGGCGGATGTACTGATGGGGGCTGACCTGGAGAACTGGCAAGGTGAACGCCCTCGTGCCCTGGTCCTGACCCGTAGCCAAAGAAAACGAGGGGTGCGCTCCCCAGATTCAGGGGTACAGGCCCAGCCAAACTCACAGGAGCCACAGGGGCCAACCCTGAGAGAAAGGGGGCCCCCAAAAACCAGATCTCACAGGCCAGGGATGCTGGAGCCAGGCAGGGATGGGGAAGTAGCATCCGCTCCTGCCCCAGCGGAAGAATTCCAGGCAGAGCAGCAGAGAGACCCCTCCTTGCAGAAGCTGAGGGAACTGGCCAGTCTCAGCCCAGCTCCACAGCTGGGGGAGGGCTGCAGGGAGAGATTCCTGTGGGAAAAGGGATTCCTGTACCAAAAATGGGCTCCCAGACGCAAAGCGGAGCCATGGAAGGTCCAGAGGCAACTGGTGGTTCCCCAAAAGTACCGGTGCAGGCTGCTGTACCTAGCCCATGATGTCCCGCTCGCAGGACACCAGGGGATCCACCGCACCAGGAGAAGGTTGTTACAAAACTTTTTCTGGCCAGGGATCTTTGCAGCTGTCCGTCTGTATTGCCTGTCCTGCGACCCCTGCCAGAGGGTGGGGAAGAGCCGGGACAAGGGGAAAGCTGCCTTGAGGCCACTGCCCATCATAGAGGAGCCTTTCCAGAAAGTGGCTATAGACATAGTGGGACCCCTTCAGCAAGGCAACGCGTTCGGGGAAGAAATATATTTTGGTAGTGGTAGATTTTGCCACGCGATACCCAGAAGCAGTGGCCTTGACCTCTATCGACGCTGACACCGTGGCAGATGCACTGCTGTCCATTTTCAGCAGAGTGGGGTTCCCCAAGGAGGTCCTCACAGATCAGGGGTCCAACTTCATGTCGGCCCTACTGCAAAGCTTGTGGGACAAGTGTGGGGTCCGGCACACCTGGGCCACAGCCTACCACCCGCAGACCAATGGGCTGGTGGAGAGGTTCAATGGGACTCTGAAGCAGATGCTGAGAACCTTCATGATCAGCACCCCCATGACTGGGACAAGTACTTACCCCACCTGCTGTTTGCATACAGGGAGGTGCCCCAGGAATCCACGGGGTTCTCCCCGTTTGAGCTGCTGTACGGAAGGAGGGTACGGGGACCCTTGGATTTGCTCAGAGAAGAGTGGGAGGGGATGGCCTCTCCTGAAGGGGAGTCGGTGGTACAGTATGTACTGACCTTCCGGGAAAAACTCACCGAGCTCATGGGCCTCGCCAGGGAGAACCTCTCCATGGCCCAAAGGAAGCAAAAGGTCTGGTGTGACCGTAACGCCAGGGCCCGAGCCTATGCCACCGGGGATCAAGTGATGGTCCTTGTACCTGTGCGGCGGAACAAGCTGCAAGCGGCCTGGGATGGGCCCTTCAAGGTCGTCAAACAGCTAAATGACGTGAATTATGTGGTGGAACTGTCGAACCGGGCCCACAGCCACCGGGTCTATCATGTGAACATGATGAAACCTTACTGGGACAGGCAGAACTTGGTGCTGGCCGTGTGCAGACACTGGGAGGGGCAGGGGGATGATCCCTTGGTGGATTTACTCACAAGGACTGGAGCCAGCTCCTTGCTGGAGTCTATTCCCCTCTCAGACCAGCTGACCCCTGCCCAGCAGACGGACATCAAGGAGGTGCTGCATTCGCATCAACAGCTGTTCTCGGACAGACCCGGACGCACTGACCTGGCTGTCCACCGAATAGAGACAGGCACCCACGCCCCTATCAAGTGTGTGCCGTTCAGAGCCACAGGGAGGACGGCTCAGGACATAGAGCGGGAGGTTGAAGACATGCTGGCTCTGGGGGTGATCCAACCCTCGTCCAGCCCCTGGGCCTCTCCCGTGGTGTTAGTCCCTAAAAAAGATGGGTCTGTTCGGTTTTGTGTGGACTGTCGCAAGCTCAACGCCATCACTGCATCGGACGCCTACCCCATGCCCAGGCCTGATGACCTTTTAGACAAGCTGGGGGGAGCCCGTTACCTCACCACCATAGACCTCACCAAGGGGTACTGGCAAGTGCCATTAGACGATGATGCCTGGCTCAAGTCGGCTTTCATCACCCCTGTGGGGCTCTACGAGTTCCTGGTCCTGCCCTTTGGCCTCAAGGGGGCACCCGCTACCTTCCAGCGTCTGGTGGACCAGCTACTGAAAGGGATGGAGAGCTTTGCCCTGGCTTACATGGACGACATTTGCATCTTCAGCCAGACGTGGGAGGACCACGTGTCCGAAGTCAAGCAGGTGCTGGACCGACTCCAGAAGGCCGGTCTGACTGTCAAGGCAGGGAAGTGCAAGGTGGGAATGGCTGAGGTGACCTACCTGGGCCACAAGGTGGGCAGCGGCTGCTTAAAGCCGGAGCCAGCTAAAGCGGAGGCTGTCAAAGACTGGCCCACATCCCAGACTAAGAAGCAGGTCCAGACCTTCATTGGGATGGCGGGGTACTACCGGAGGTTTGTGCCCCACTTTAGCTCCATCGCAGCCCCCCTCACAGAGCTGTGTAAGAAGGGAAAGCCTGACAAGGTGGTCTGGACCGAGCAGTGCCAAGAGGCCCTCTGCGCGCTGAAGGAGGCTCTGGTCAGGGCCCCAGTGCTGGCAAATCCAGACTTCAACAAGCCCTTCCTGGTGTTCACCGATGCCTCAGACGTGGGGCTGGGGGCGGTGCTAATGCAGGTGAATGACAAGGGGGAGAAACACCCCGTCGTGTACCTGAGTAAGAAGCTGCTGCCCCAGGGAGCAGAACTACGCGGCCATAGAGAAGGAATGTCTGGCCATGGTGTGGGCGCTGGGGAAGCTGCAGCCGTACCTGTTTGGACGGCGTTTCACCATGTACACCGATCACTCACCCCTGACCTCGCTGCATCACACGAAGGGGCCAACACCAAGCTCCTGCGGTGGAGTCTGCTCCTGCAGGACTACGACATGGAGGTGGTCCACGTCAAGGGGAACAACAACACCATAGCCGATGCCCTGTCACGCAGGGAGGGCCCCGAACTTCCCCAGGTCACTGGCTAAGTGACCCCGCTCAGTGCGGTCTGGAAGAGGGGAGAGATGTGATGGAGTGGGGGGGGGTGTATGTGAGACTCAGGCTGGATGTCTGAGGCAAGCAGAGCAGCTCCCAGTGGCTAAGGGTGACCCTGGGGCTACAACTGGCAGATAACACCTCTGCCTGAACAAAGAGCAGGGAGGAGCTGAGCTGGGTTTTGGATCGGGGGCGGCAGTTAGAGGCGAGGACAAGGGAGAGCTGGAAGGCAGCCAGCCTGAGGAGGGGGAAAGCTACACCCCAGAGGGGCTCCCCTCGGGCTCCTCTCCCCAGGACGGGTTGGAAGGACTGTCTCTGGCTGCTGTGCTGTCGCTTCTGTGAGAAACTGGGCATCTGTTGCCTCATAAACCTTCTGTTGTACCTGCTGAGTGAGAGTCTCTCCTGCCAGCGGACGGGGTGCAGTGCAGGGGGACCCCTGAACCCCATCACAGGCCCAGCTGGGGGTGCTCTCCCCGGTCTGCAGGGCTGGGGTAGGGGCCTCTGACCTGCGCCGTGGGGCAGGGAGCGGGGGCAGTGCCCAGCTAGGGGTGCTCTCCCCGGTCTGCAGGGCTGGGGGTAGGGGGCTCTGACCTGCGCCGTGGGGCAGGGAGCGGGGCAGTGCCCAGCTAGGGGTGCTCTCCCCGGTCTGCAGGGCTGGGGGTAGGGGGCTCTGGCCTGCGCCGTGGGGCAGGGAGGGGGCAGGGCCCAGCTGGGGGTGCTCTCCCCGGCCGGCAGGGCTGGGGGTTGGGGGCTCTGGCCTGCGCCGTAGGGCAGGGAGGGGGCAGTGCCCAGCTGGGGGCGCCCTCCCCGGCCGGCAGAGCTGGGGGTTGGGGGCTCTGGCCTGCGCCGTGGGGCAGGGAGGGGGCAGTGCCCAGCTGGGGGCGCCCTCCCCGGCCGGCAGAGCTGGGGGTAGGGGGCTCTGGCCTGCGCCGTGGGGCAGGGAGGGGGCAGGGCCCAGCTGGGGGCGCTCTCCCCGGCCGGCAGGGCTGGGGGTTGGGGGCTCTGACCTGCGCCGTGGGGCAGGGGGCAGGGCCCAGCTGGGGTCGCCCTCCCCGGCCGGCAGGGCTGGGGGTAGGGGGCTCTGGCCTGCGCCGTGGGGCAGGGAGGGGGCAGGGCCCAGCTGGGGGCGCCCTCCCCGGCCGGCAGGGCTGGGGGTTGGGGGCTCTGGCCTGCGCCGTGGGGCAGGGAGGGGGCAGGGCCCAGCTGGGGGCGCCCTCCCCGGCCGGCAGGGCAGCTGCTCACTCGCACGCGCCCTGCAGCATCACCCCAGCAGGGGGCCCCCCTGCCGCATGGGAACCAGCCGAGCTGCGCCTGCCTGTCCAGCCGTCTGTCCCCCGCCAGTTCTCCCCTCCGCTCCCGCTGGGGGCCCGGCCGTGCGCCCCCCCTCCAGCCCAGCCGCCGCAGCTTGAGGGGCACCAGGGCTTGGGGGCTCAGAGCATCTCCCCAGCAGGTTCCCAGGCGCCTCCCCCGCCACCTTCCGGCCCAGCAGGGAGGGGGTGACTGCGGGTGCCGGCTTCCCACGGGCTGAGTGGCAGCCCCGCCTCGGCTCCCAGCCCCCCACACCCCACAGCGCTCACCTTCTCGGCCCCCGAGTCGCCCCCTTTCCCACCCAGCCAGCTCCTTCCTCCTGTCACAACCAGGCATAGACGGCCCATGACCTCTGGGCCGGGAGCCAGGACTCCTGGGTTCTCTCCCCGGCGCTGGGAGGGCAGTGGGGGCTGGTGGTTAGAGCAGGGGGGCCGGGAGCCAGGACTCCTGGGTTCTCTCCCCGGCGCTGGGAGGGCAGTGGGGGCTGGCGGTTAGAGCAGGGGGTGGGAGCCAGGACTCCTGGGTTCTCTCCCCGGCGCTGGGAGGGCAGTGGGGGCTGGTGGTTAGAGCAGGGGGATGGGAGCCAGGACTCCTGGGTTCTCTCCCCGGCGCTGGGAGGGCAGTGGGGGCTGGTGGTTAGAGCAGGGGCCAGGAGCCAGGACTCCTGGGTTCTCTCCCCGGCGCTGGGAGGGCAGTGGGGGCTGGTGGTTAGAGCAGGGGATGGGAGCCAGGACTCCTGGGGTCTCTTCCCGGCGCTGGGAGGGCAGTGGGGGCTGGTGGTTAGAGCAGGGGGTGGGAGCCAGGACTCCTGGGGTCTCTTCCCGGCGCTGGGAGGGCACTGGGGGCTGGTTTTAAGAGCAGGGGGCAGGAGCCTGGACTCCTGGGTTCTCTCCCCGGCGCTGGGAGGGCAGTGGGGGCTGGTGGTTAGAGCAGGGGGTGGGAGCCAGGACTCCTGGGTTCTCTCCCCGGCGCTGGGAGGGCAGTGGGGGCTGGTGGTTAGAGCAGGGGGTGGGAGCCAGGACTCCTGGGTTCTCTCCCCGGCGCTGGGAGGGCAGTGGGGGCTGGTGGTTAGAGCAGGGGCGGGAGCCAGGACTGCTGGGTTCTCTCCCCGGCGCTGGGAGGGCAGTGGGGGCTGGTGGGCAGAGCAGGGGGCGGGAGCCAGGGCTCCTGGGTTCTCTCCCCGGCGCTGGGAGGGCAGTGGGGGCTGGTGGTTAGAGCAGGGGGCGGGAGCCAGGACTCCTGGGTTCTCTCCCCGGCGCTGGGAGGGCAGTGGGGGCTGGTGGTTAGAGCAGGGGGCGGGAGCCAGGACTCCTGGGGTCTCTTCCCGGCGCTGGGAGGGCAGTGGGGGCTGGTGGTTAGAGCAGGGGGTGGGAGCCAGGACTCCTGGGGTCTCTTCCCGGCGCTGGGAGGGCAGTGGGGGCTGGTGGTTAGAGCAGGGGGTGGGAGCCAGGACTCCTGGGGTCTCTTCCCGGCGCTGGGAGGGCAGTGGGGGCTGGTTTTAAGAGCAGGGGGCGGGAGCCTGGACTCCTGGGTTCTCTCCCCGGCGCTGGGAGGGCAGTGGGGGCTGGTGGTTAGAGCAGGGGCCGGGAGCCAGGACTCCTGGGTTCTCTCCCCGGCGCTGGGAGGGCAGTGGGGGCTGGCGGTTAGAGCAGGGGCCGGGAGCCAGGACTCCTGGGTTCTCTCCCCGGCGCTGGGAGGGCAGTGGGGGCTGGCGGTTAGAGCAGGGGGCCGGGAGCCAGGACTCCTGGGTTCTCTCCCCGGCGCTGGGAGGGCAGTGGGGGCTGGCGGTTAGAGCAGGGGCCGGGAGCCAGGACTCCTGGGTTCTCTCCCCGGCGCTGGGAGGGCAGTGGGGCCTGGCGGTTAGAGCAGGGGGCCGGGAGCCAGGACTCCTGGGTTCTCTCCCCGGCGCTGGGAGGGCAGTGGGGGCTGGCGGTTAGAGCAGGGGGTGGGAGCCAGGACTCCTGGGTTCTCTCCCCGGCGCTGGGAGGGCAGTGGGGGCTGGTGGTTAGAGCAGGGGGTGGGAGCCAGGACTCCTGGGTTCTCTCCCCGGCGCTGGGAGGGCAGTGGGGGCTGGTGGTTAGAGCAGGGGCCGGGAGCCAGGACTCCTGGGTTCTCTCCCCGGCGCTGGGAGGGCAGTGGGGGCTGGTGGTTAGAGCAGGGGCCGGGAGCCAGGACTCCTGGGTTCTCTCCCCGGCGCTGGGAGGGCAGTGGGGGTTGGCGGTTAGAGCAGGGGGCCGGGAGCCAGGACTCCTGGGTTCACTCACCTGCCTTGGGCCCCCCCCCAAATCTCACTTGGGTCCTGGGGCTGAGAATGGAAGCACGGAGCCCCCCCCCCCCCCCCCGCGGTGTCACAGCCGTTCCCCGCCGGGCGGGGCGCTGCACGGCGCCGGGCTCTCGGGTTGAGTAAGCGCCCGGAGGAAGCGGCTGGGGAGCAGTCGCGTTTACCTTATAAGGCCTTGAGCCTCCGCTGCTGCTTCACGCGGCAGCCCTCTGACCGCTTCCCTCCCCGGCGCTGGCGGTGCAGGCACAGCTTCCTGTTTTCGGTGAGAGGCTCCAGCCCTCAGGCTGCGCCGGCAAAGCTCAGCCCTGGCCTCGGCTCGGGCCTCTGTAGCGGAAGGCAGCCACCTCTGGGGTGGGGCAAATACACGGGAACCCCTCGCCCGGGGCTCAGCTGCACCCACCTCTGGGTTAGGGCAAATACACGGGGACCCCTCGCCCAGGGCTCAGCTGCACCCACCTGTGGGTTAGGGCAAATACACGGGGACCCCTTGCCCGGGGCTCAGCTGCACCCACCTCTGGGTTAGGGCACATACACGGGGACCCCTCACCCGGGGCTCAGCTGCACCCACCTCTGGGTTAGGGCACATACACGGGGACCCCTCGCCCGGGGCTGAGATGCAGCCATCTCTGGGGCAGGGCAAATACACGGGGACCCCTCGCCCGGGGCTCAGCTGCACCCACCTCTGGGTTCGGGCACATACACAGGGACCCCTCGCCTGGGGCTGAGATGTGCCCACCTCTGGGGCAGGGCAAATACACGGGGACCCCTCGCCCGGGGCTCAGCTGCACCCACCTCTGGGGCAGGGCAAATACATGGGGACCCCCTCGCCTGGGGCTCAACTGCACCCACCTCTGGGTTAGGGCACATACACGGGGAGCCCTCGCCCGGGGCTGAGATGCAGCCATCTCTGGGGCAGGGCAAATACACGGGGACCCCTCGCCCGGGACTCAGCTGCACCCACCTCTGGGTTCGGGCACATACACAGGGACCCCTCGCCTGGGGCTGAGATGCGCCCACCTCTGGGGTGGGGCACATACACGGGGACCCCTCGCCCGGGGCTGAGATGCACCCATGTCTGGGTTAGGGCACATACACGGAGACCCCTCGCCCAGGGCTGAGATGCACCCACCTCTGGGGTGGGGCACATACACGGGGACCCCTCGCACGGGGCTGAGATGCACCCACGTCTGGGTTAGGGCACATAGACGGAGACCCCTCGCCCAGGGCTGAGATGCACCCACCTCTGGGGTGGGGCACATACACGGAGACCCCTCGCACGGGGCTGAGATGCACCCACCTCTGGGTTGGGGCACATACACGGGGACCCCTCACCCGGCGCCAAGATGTGCCCACCTCTGGGGCGGGGTGGTTGGTGACACGGGGACCCCCTCACCTGCCACCGAGACGCACCCATCTCTGGGGCAGGGCAAATACACAGGGACCCCTTTGCCCAGCGCTGAGATGCGCCCACCTCTGGGGCAGGGCAAATACACAGGGACCCCTCGCCCGGCGCTGAGATGCACCCACCTCTGGGGCAGGGCGGTTGGTGACATGGGGACCCCTCACCCAGGTACCTTGGGTGATTAGGGGGCTGGGCAGTACAGCTACTACTCTCACTATGCCCTTGGCTTGGTCCTGCCCCAGCTCTGCTGCCTCAGTTTCCCCATCTGTTGCCTCTAACCCCCCACCCCCCTGTCTGCTAGGGGATGAATACGATGTCTGTGCCATCTGTCTGGAGGAGTACGAGGAGGGGGACCAGCTGCGGATCCTGCCCTGTGCCCATGGTGAGTGGCCACTGGGGACCGGGGCAGCCTGGGCTGGTCCACAGGCCGTACCTGCTCTGCTGGGCCCCCCACTGTGCAGACGTGCAGGGCAGAGGGAGCCAGGACTCCTAGGTTCTCTCCCTCGCGCTCGGGGGTCAGAGCAGGGGGCCAGGAGCTAGGACTCCTGGGTTCTCTCCCCGGCGCTGGGAGGGCAGTGGGGGCTGGTGGTTAGAGCAGGGGGCTGGGAGCCAGGACTCCTGGGTTCTCTCCCCGGCGCTGGGAGGGCAGTGGGGGCTGGGGGTCAGAGCAGGGGGCTGGGAGCCAGGACTCCTGGGTTCTCTCCCCGGCGCTGGGAGGGCAGTGAGGGCTGGTGGTTAGAGCAGGGGGTGGGAGCCAGGACTCCTGGGTTCTCTCCCCGGCGCTGGGAGGGCAGTGGGGGCTGGTGGTTAGAGCAGGGGGCTGGGAGCCAGGACTCCTGGGTTCTCTCCCCGGCGCTGGGAGGGCAGCGGGGGCTGGTGGGTAGAGCAGGGGGTGGGAGCCAGGACTCCTGGGTTCTCTCCCTGGCGCTGGGAGGGCAGTGGGGGCTGGTGGTTAGAGCAGGGGGCTGGGAGCCAGGACTCCTGGGTTCTCTACCTGGCCCTGGGAGGGCAGTGGGGGCTGGTGGTTAGAGCAGGGGGCTGGGAGCCAGGACTCCTGGGTTCTGTCCCTGGCGCTGGGAGGGCAGTGGGGGCTGGTGGTTAGAGCAGGGGGCTGGGAGCCAGGATTCCTGGGTTCTCCCCCGGGGGAAGGGAGCCGCCTGGACTCCTGGGTTCTCCCTGGGCTGGGGAAGTCGGGCGGGCGGGGGCAGGGAGCAGCCCCGACTCCTGGGCTCCAGCATGAGAGGACAGAGGAAAGGCCAGGCAGGGGCCGGCGGTAACCGCTCTCCTCCGCCCCAGCCTACCACTGCCGGTGCGTGGACCCCTGGCTGACGCAGACCAAGAAGACCTGCCCGGTGTGTAAGCAGCATGTGCTGCGGACGCCCCAGGACTCCGACTGGGAGGACGAGGGCGACTCGGAGCGCACGCCGCTGCTGGGCTCCCCTGCGGCCTCTGCTTCCTTCGGCAGCATGGCCCCGGCTCCCGCCGAGGCCGGCTCCCCCCAGGAGCAGCAGGGGGCTGGGGTGCCCCCTGACAGCCCCCGGGGCACGATCCTGGTCTAATTCCTCGCCCGGTCACCCCATGGACTCTTGGGGGGCCTCGGCATTAACCCAGGACCAAAGGGGGGACCTGTTGGGTGCAGGGCTGGGACCCCCTGTGGCCCTGCAGCCCCTGTCTCGGGAAGAGTACTGGTCACATGCCAGGCTGGGGTGCTAGGGCTTTGCAGTGCAATTGGTGGGGGGGCCCCCCTGGCACAGCTAGGGGTGAGGGGCTAGGCTGGGAGACAGCTTTCCTGCTGCCAGGATTGGGGGTGAGGGCAGCGGGGGCTAGTGGTCAGAGCAGGGGGGTGGGAGCCAGGATTCCTGGGTTCTCTGCCCAGCACTGGGAGGGCAGTGAGGGCCAGGAGCCAGGGTGGGGAGTAGAGGGGGAGCTGAAAGAAGCCAGGTGCCTCTCCTGCTCCTGGCCAGGTGGGGGGAGCGTTGGGGCCCAGGCCCCTGTCACTGCTTGGGGGTGGGGGTCAAGCTGGCATCTGTCCTGGCCCCCCAGCTGCCCGTCCCATCTCTAGCCTAGGGGCAGGCCTGGCCCCCTGCGCAGCAGCAGGCAGCAAGGCTGGGGTGAGCTGCCACCCCTAACTGGGAGCCTGGGGGTGGCCGAGTGTCCCAGCCCAGCAGCCGGCCCCTCCTGCCCCCACGGGGGGTGAGGGTCCCCAGCACCCCAGAGGGTGGTCCGTGGGGGGAAGGGGAGAAGGGTGCTGCCTGTCTGTGCTTGGAATAAAAGGAACACACCCTCTCCTGCCTGCTGCCTCCTTGGGGTTGCTGGGGGTGGGGGGCTGCCCCACGCTGGCACCCAGGTGGGAGCAGGGCTGGAACAAGGGCAGGGACCAACCCCAGCCCCACGCACAGCGGACACAGGGGGCCGTGTCAAGGAGCAGCACTGGTAGGCCCAAGCCCTGGAGCGCTCCTGGGTGGCGCACCACTCCCAGCAGCGCAGGCCGGTCCTGGGGCCTGCCCTGCAGGGGAGCCCAGACCACAGATGGGAGCCTCCTCCCCCAGGCCAGAGTCCAGCAGGGCCCTGGCTCATCCAGGGCCACCCTGCCTCATCCAGGGCCACCCTGCCTCAGGTGTGTACTAACAGGGCGTGTGCCAGGACTTTGTGCCTGTTTGCCCACTCCTCCCTGGGCTCAGCCAGCCCTCTGCGGGCCAGGGAGAGCGCCCCGGAGTCCGGGCCCCC
This sequence comes from Carettochelys insculpta, assembly GCF_033958435.1. Lineage (NCBI taxonomy): Eukaryota > Metazoa > Chordata > Testudines > Carettochelyidae > Carettochelys > Carettochelys insculpta. The sequence continues at coordinate 1,332,907 of NC_134170.1, forward strand.
CCACCTGAGCCAGCAGCCCCCCCCCCCCCCCCCCCAAACCCTCTGCGGGCCAGGGAGAGAGCCCCGGAGTCCGGGCCCCCTCCACCTGAGCCAGCAGCCGCCCCCCACCCCAAACCCTCTGCCGGCCAGGGAGAGCGCCCCGGAGTCCTGCCCCCCCCCCCCACCCTACCCTCTGCAGGCCAGGGAGAGCGCCCCGGAGTCCGGGCCCCCTCCACCTGAGCCAGCAGCCCCCCCCCCCCCCCCCAAACCCTCTGCGGGCCAGGGAGAGCGCCCCGGAGTCCGGGCCCCCCCCACCTGAGCCAGCAGCCCCCCCCCCCCCCCCCCAAACCCTCTGCGGGCCAGGGAGAGAACCCAGGAGTCCAGGCTCCCTCCACCTCTGAACCAGCAGGCCCCCCTGCAGGCCAAGGAGAGAACCCAGGAGTCCTGGCTCCTTCCAGCTCTGAACCAGCAAAACCCCCACCACTGGCCAGGGAGAGAACCCAGGCGTCCTGGCTCCCAGCCCCCACGGCCCTCCCAGCACTGGGAGAGAACCCAGGCATCCTGCGAGCCCTGCCCCATGCAGACACAGGCAGCCCTTTAGAATTATTCAAATTTCTTCTTTATTTCTCTGGTTCCAATATAGTTTTCTCCCCCCACCCCCTAGAACCCTACAACCGTTTGTTTTCTGTTTTCTTAAACAAACCAGGAAAAAAAACCATTTGGCAGCGATGCAGAGGGGTGATAGAAAAGGGGCGCAGGAGTGGGGCAGGAAGCGCGGAATGGGCCGCGATCCAGGCCCAGGGCAGGCGCCCGGCAGGGGGCCCGGGTGGTCCCAGCCAGCGTGGGCTTCAGTAGTACCGCAGCAGCGAGGCGGGCGGGCGGGCGGGCGTCAGTAGTGCAAGCGTCGCAAATAATGGGCCATGTCAAAGCACTTCTTGTTCACCGTGCCGCCATGAACCCCTTCCTTGCCCATCACCACCACTATCGCTGTGGGGAGAAGAGGCCATATGAGGGGCCAGCCCGAGCCCCCCTCTCACCACCAGCCCCCGCTGCCCCCCAGAGCCAGGAGAGAACCCAGGAGTCCTGGCTCCCACCCCCTGCACGAGCCACCAGCCCCCACTGCCCTCCCAGCACTGGGGAGAGAACCCAGGAGTCCTGGCTCCTGCTCTAACCACCAGCTCCCACTGCCCTCCCAGCACCAGGGAGAGAACCCAGGAGTCCTGGCTCCCACCCCCTGCTCTAACCACCAGCCCCCACTGCCCTCCCAGCACCAGGGAGAGAACCCAGGAGTCCTGGCTCCCACCCCCTACTCTAACCACCAGCCCCCACTGCCCTCCCAGCGCCAGGGAGAGAACCCAGGAGTCCTGGCTCCTGCCCCCTGCTCCAGCCACCAGCCCCCACTGCCCTCCCAGCACCAGGGAGAGAACCCAGGAGTCCTGGCTCCCGCCCCCTGCTCTAACCACCAGCCCCCACTGCCCTCCCAGCACCAGGGAGAGAACCCAGGAGTCCTGGCTCCCGCCCCCTGCTCCAGCCACCAGCCCCCACTGCCCTCCCAGCACCAGGGAGAGAACCCAGGAGTCCTGGCTCCCACCCCCTGCTCCAGCCACCAGCCCCCACTGCCCTCCCAGCACCAGGGAGAGAACCCAGGAGTCCTGGCTCCCACCCCCTGCTCTAACCACCAGCCCCCACTGCCCTCCCAGCACCAGGGAGAGAACCCAGGAGTCCTGGCTCCTGCCCCCTGCTCCAGCCACCAGCCCCCACTGCCCTCCTAGTGCCAGGGAGAGAACCCAGGAGTCCTGGCTCCCCACCCCCAGGGAAAGCAGCAGACCCAGGCGTCCGGCACTCACTCTTGTTGGTCATGCAGACGGTGATGTTGAAGGTGGGGCTCTGGTTCTTGGTGCGCAGGTCCATGCTGAACTCGCCCTCCGTGTGCAGGAGGTCCCGGAGCACCGAGCACTTCAGGCCTCCCAGCGTCAGCCCGTTGATGAACAAGTTACTCCTCTCCTTGCCTACCAGCACGTTCACCTCCCCTGGCTGCAAGAGAAGGGGAGGGCTCAGCACTCAGCCCCACAGGTAGGGGAGCAGGGCCTGCTGCCACAGAGGAACCCAGGAGTCCTGGCCCCCACCTCCTGCTCTAACCCCCAGCCCCCCACTGCCCTCCCAGCACCCAGGAGTCCTGGCTCCCACCTCCTGCTCCAACCCCCAGCCCCCCACTGCCCTCCCAGCACCGGGGAGAGAACCCAGGAGTCCTGGCTCCCATCCCCTGCTCTAACCACCAGCCCCCACTGCCCCCCAGTGCCAGAGAGAGAACCCAGGTGTCCTGGCCCCCACCTCCTGCTCTAACCCCCAGCCCCCCACTGCCCTCCCAGCGCCCGGGAGTCCTGGCTCCCACCTCCTGCTCTAACCCCCAGCCCCCCACTGCCCCCCAGTGCCAGAGAGAGAACCCAGGTGTCCTGGCCCCCACCTCCTGCTCTAACCCCCAGCCCCCCACTGCCCTCCCAGCGCCCGGGAGTCCTGGCCCCCACCTCCTGCTCTAACCCCCAGCCCCCCACTGCCCTCCCAGCACCCGGGAGTCCTGGCTCCCACCTCCTGCTCTAACCCCCAGCCCCCCACTGCCCTCCCAGCGCCGGGGAGAAAACCCAGGAGTCCTGGCTCCCACCCCCTGCTCTAACCACCAGCCCCCACTGCCCCCCAGTGCCAGAGAGAGAACCCAGGTGTCCTGGCCCCCACCTCCTGCTCTAACCCCCAGCCCCCCACTGCCCTCCCAGCGCTGGGGAGAAAACCCAGGAGTCCTGGCTCCCATCCCCTGCTCTAGCCACCAGCCCCCACTGCCCCCCAGTGCCAGAGAGAGAACCCAGGAGTCCTGGCTCCCACCCCCTGCCCCAATTCACCCAGCAGCTGCCCCACATGCAGATCCCCCTGCCCCAGCTAACAGCTTCCCTTCTCTGATATGCCAGGAGCATGGGGGGGGGGCGCTGCTCACCCCTCATCCTGGGGGCACCCTGCCATGCCTGGGTCACACACCCCCCGTCTCTCCCTGCCTTGGGGGGAGCCAGGCCTCCCTCCACCCTGCTCAGTTTGCTGGGGGGAGGTAGGGGAAGGAAAATGGGGAGCCGCCCATTCTCCCAGCTTCCTCTAGGTGGCAGCTGGGCTGCATGGCCTCTGCCCGCCCCCCCACTTCCCCTTCTGAGCACTTCCTGATTGGACAGGCGCCTGCCCCTCCCCCCAGTGGGGCTGGCCCCGCCCCCCCAGCCACTTCCGCATTCCTGGCTTATTTCCTCCGCGCTCCACTGCCCCCCACCCCGGGGAAACGGACAACCCGACAATGGGGGGATTTAAACCCCCCAACCCAGAGGCAGGGGGGAGCCCTGGGGGGCTGCTCATGTCCTGACACTCCCCCAGAACTGGGGAGGCAGCTGCAGAATTATTCATCCACCTTCCCAGCGCCGGGGAGAGAACCCAGGAGTCCTGGCTCCCACCCCTGCTCTAACCACCAGCCCCCACTGCCCTCCCAGCGCCGGGGAGAGAACCCAGGAGTCCTGGCTCCCACCCCCTGCTCTAACCACCAGCCCCCACTGCCCTCCCAGCGCCGGGGAGAGAACCCAGGAGTCCTGGCTCCCACCCCCTGCTCTAACCACCAGCCCCCACTGCCCTCCCAGCGCCGGGGAGAGAACCCAGGAGTCCTGGCTCCCGGCCCCTGCTCTAACCACCAGCCCCGACTGCCCTCCCAGCACCGGGGAGAGAACCCAGGAGTCCTGGCTCCCACCCCCTGCTCTAACCACCAGCCCCCACTGCCCTCCCAGCGCCAGGGAGAGAACCCAGGAGTCCTGGCTCCCGCCCCCTGCTCTAACCACCAGCCCCCACTGCCCTCCCAGCGCCGGGGAGAGAACCCAGGAGTCCTGGCTCCCGCCCCCTGCTCTAACCACCAGCCCCCACTGCCCTCCCAGCGCCGGGGAGAGAACCCAGGAGTCCTGGCTCCCACCCCCTGCTCTAACCACCAGCCCCACTGCGCCCTCCCAGCGCCAGGGAGAGAACCCAGGAGTCCTGGCTCCCGCCCCCTGCTCTAACCACCAGCCCCCACTGCCCTCCCAGCGCCGGGGAGAGAACCCAGGAGTCCTGGCTCCCGCCCCCATGCTCTAACCACCAGCCCCCACTGCCCTCCCAGCGCCGGGGAGAGAACCCAGGAGTCCTGGCTCCCACCCCTGCTCTAACCACCAGCCCCCACTGCCCTCCCAGCGCCGGGAGAGAACCCAGGAGTCCTGGCTCCCCCCCCTGCTCTAACCACCAGCCCCCACTGCCCCCCAGCGCCGGGGAGAGAACCCAGGAGTCCTGGCTCCCACCCCCTGCTCTAACCACCAGCCCCCACTGCCCCCCAGCGCCGGGGAGAGAACCCAGGAGTCCTGGCTCCCACCCCCTGCTCTAACCACCAGCCCCCACTGCCCTCCCAGCGCCGGGGAGAAAACCCAGGAGTCCTGGCTCCCAGCCCCTGCTCTAACCACCAGCCCCCACTGCCCGTCCCAGCGCCAGGGAGAGAACCCAGGAGTCCTGGCTCCCGGCCCCTGCTCTACCCACCAGCCCCCACTGCCCTCCCAGCGCCGGGAGAGAACCCAGGAGTTCTGGCTCCCACCCCCTGCTCTGACCACCAGCCCCCACTGCCCTCTAGTGCCAGGGAGAGAACCCAGGAGTCCTGGCTCCCACCCCCTGCTCTGGCCTGGTTTTGGGGGGGAAGTTTATAGCTGGCCAGCATCAGGGCGGATGGGGCTCGTTCCAGCTCTGTGCTGACCCATAAACGCCTCACCTGGGAGTCTGAATTTCACACGGCCCTGCCCGCCAGCCCCCGGCAGCAGAACCCGCCTCAGGGGCTTGGGTCACGCCCCCAGGAGCCGGAGTGGGGCAGGTTTGGGGGTGCAGGGCAAGGGCCAGGCCCACGTCCCACGCAGGCGGAGACAGACGTGGCAGCAGCCGGCCTGTGATGTCCTTCCCTTCCGTCCCGTCCCCGCCCTGCCACATTCACCCAACCTCGCCCTCCGCGAGGGATGTGGGGTGCCCCCCGGCTGCAACTGCCTGGCACAGCTCAGGTGGGCATCCCCCGGAGGTGCTGCTCTGAGGGGGGCAAACCGGGCAACTGCAGCTGGCACTGGGGTGCAGCCGCCCAGCTCACAGGGATCCCGGCCCGAGATGCAGCCACCTCTGGGGTGCGGCAGCCCCAGAACTGCGGCGTGGAAGGAGGGGAGCGGATCCCTTCGCCCGTGCAGTACAAAGGGAACCCAGCACCCCCCCGGCCCCGGGAGTGAAGTGCGGAGCGCCTCCGCGCCCCCCAAGCAGGGGGGAGAAACAGGCTCCGGGCTCAGGGAAGGCCCAGCCTGGGCAGACCTAGGCCCCTTCCCCCCCCCTCACCTTCCCGCTCTTGAGTCATTTCCTGCCTGGGCCCTTTAGTCAGCAGCAGGGTGGGGCCGGGCCGAGCCGAGCCAGGCCTAGGCCGGCAGGGACGAGTCTGCGCCCCCCCCCGCCCAAGCTCCCTCTGCGCCCCACACTCAGCTGCCTTGCAAGAGGAAGTGGCTTGTGGGGGGGAGGAAGTGACTTGGGGGGGGCGGGGGTGCTGCTGCCGCTGCTCGGACCCCTCCCCCCCGCCCACACACAGTTTGTGAACTTTCCTAACTCTGCCCCCCTCGCCCCAAGCCCCCCTTCGCTTTCGCGCACACCTCCCGGCCGCCGCAGGGCCCGCCGTGTGCGTCCCCCCACCTTACCATGCACCCTCCCCGGGGTCCCCCCCCTTTGCAATGCACCCTCCCCGGCTCGCCCCCCCCCCCTTTGCAATGCACCCTCCCCGGGGCCTCTCCCCGGCTCGCCCCCCCCCTTTGCAATGCACCCTCCCCGGGGCCTCTCCCCGGCTCGCCCCCCCCCTTTGCAATGCACCCCCCCTTTGCAATGCACCCTCCCCGGGGCCTCTCCCCGGCTCGCCCCCCCCCTTGCAATGCACCCCCCCTTTGCAATGCACCCCCCGGGCCTCTCCCCGGCTCGCCCCCCCCTTTGCAATGCACCCCCCCTTTGCAATGCACCCCCCGGGCCTCTCCCCGGCTCGCCCCCCCCTTTGCAATGCACCCCCCCTTTGCAATGCACCCCCCGGGCCTCTCCCCGGCTCGCCCCCCCCTTTGCAATGCACCCCCCCGGGGCCTCTCCCTTTGCCATGCACCCCCCGGGCCTCTCCCCGGCTCGCCCCCCCCCCTTTGCAATGCACCCCCCCCAGGGGCCTCCCCCCCTTTGCAATGCACCCCCCGGTGCTCACCGTGATGTTGCCCAGCGTCTTGCCCGGCGTGGCGGCCCAGACGGACGGGGTGTCCTTGTAGCCCACGATGGCCGCGTCCTGGCAGCTGCCGTCCGCCATGAGGTTGTCGATGTACGAGCCCCAGCCGCTCATGGCGCCGCCGCTGCTGCTGCCGCCGCCGGTGCCGGATCCCGGGGGCGCCGCCGGACGCGACCGAACCAACCGCGCCCTGGCACGCGGCGCGCGCGCGGGCTGGCGGGAGGGGGCGGGGGCGCGCGGGGGACCGGCGCGCGCTCGGCTCCGGGCGGTGAAGGGCGAAGCGCGTGCGGGGCCCCCCGGCCGGGCGCGCGGCCCTTACATAGGCCCCGCCGGCTCCGCCCGCCCCCGGATCCCTCCGCCGGGCCGCTCCCCCCCCCGTCAGTCCCACAGCCGGGACTACTTCAGCTGCGCCCCCCCCCCCCCGCGCCCGTCTGCGTTGCACCCCCCGGGGGTCCCCTCTGCACCCCGCTTTCCTGTCCTGCGTCCCATCTTCTGCCTCTGCACCTCGCCTTCCTCTCCTGCACCCCGTCTTGTGTCTCTGCACCTCGCCTTCCTCTCCTGGACCCCACTTTCCTCTCCTGCACCCCGCTTTCTGTCCCTGCACTCTGCTTTCCTCTCCTGCACCCCATCTTCTTCCTGTGCGGCCGGTTTGCTCCCTTGCTTTCTGCTTTCCTATCCTGCAGCCTGCCTACTGTCTGTGTAACCAGCTTTCCTCTCATGTGCCCCACTTTCTGTCCTGCACCCCGTCTTGTGCCTCTGCAGGCCCTTTCCTCTCCTGCACCCCTCTTTCCTGTCCTACACCCCGCTTTCTGTCCTTGCAGCCCCTTTCCTCTTCTGCACCCCGCTTTCCTGTCCTACACCCCGCTTTCTGTCCTTGCAGCCCCTTTCCTCTCCTGCACCCCTCTTTCCTGTCCTACACCCCGCTTTCTGTCCTTGCAGCCCCTTTCCTCTTCTGCACCCCGCTTTCCTGTCCTACACCCCGCTTTCTGTCCTTGCAGCCCCTTTCCTCTCCTGCACCCCTCTTTCCTGTCCTACACCCCGCTTTCTGTCCTTGCAGTCCCTTTCCACTCCTGCACCCCGCCTTCTCCCTGTGTCCCCCAGGGGCACCCCACAACGCCCCCTCCCCCCACAGCAGCCTGCTTTCTCCTCATGCCTCCCACCCCCGTTTTCCACACTGCACCCGGCTTTCCCCCAGGCCTCTGGCCCTGCCGCCCCCCAGTTCCCAGCTCCGAGGTGGGGCGCCCTCGGCACACCCAGGCCCTGTCCCCCCACATGCACGCATCATGCGTGTGAACATGCGTGTTGCATGTTCACAAAAACACGCATGTGGCCTCCCCCGTGCCCACCGCCCCCCGAAATCAGGCCGGGCCTCGGAACCCCCAAAGGGGGGGCAAATGTGTGGGGTCCCGGGGCACGCCCCGGCGTGCAAAGACACGCGCGAACACGGGCTGGCACGGCAGTGTGCCGCCACCAGGCCTGGGCCGCGGGCCGGGAACCTGGTGCCCACGCACAAGCGTGCAAACCCCCCCCCCCACACGCGTGTGCGCAGGGCTCGTCCCCGTGCAAGGCGCACATGTCGGCTGGGGAGGGGGCGTCCCGCGTGTGCAGCCCCCCGTCCCCAGCTGACATGCTAGCACCGGGGGGGGGCGCTCCTCCCGCCCCTCCCCCACCCGGACACACATGTCCGATCGGACACGCCAGGCGGGACACACACAGCCACACCCCGAGAGGCGGGCGCCCATTGGCCCGGCCGCGCCTACGTCACGGACTCTTTGGCGGAGGGATACCGGCCTGCAACTTTTCTCCCGCTTCGGTACAACTTTTAGCGCCGCCGTACTGGGAGGGGGAGGGGCGGAGAGGCTCACTTCCTGTCGGGGGGAGGGGCAGCAAGAGGAGGGCCCGGAGCAGTATGGGCCTCTTTCACCACCCATCCCCGGGGCCTCTTCCAGGCGAGCCCTGGCCCCCTGCCCCCCCAAAACCACAGCAGGCAGCTCTGGGGCCGGTCACACTGGGACCCCCTCGCCCAGCACTGAGATGCGCCCACCTCTGGGGCGGGGTGACCAGTGACACGGGGACCCCTCGCCCAGCACCGAGATGCGCCCACCTCTGGGGTGGCCGGTGACACAGGGACCCCTCGCCCAGCACCGAGATGCGCCCACCTCTGGGGTGGCCGGTGACACAGGGACCCCTCGCCCGGCACCGAGACGAGCCCAGCTGTGGGGCAGGGCGGCCAGTGACAAGGTACCCCAGGCCAACGCCCTGCACGGCTCAGGCTGGGAAATCAGGGCTCCCATCCCCTTGAGCTCCTTATCTTATCACCCCAGCAATTAGCTTAGTCACCCTGGGGGGGGGCAGCCCAGATGTGGTTCTCCTCACCCCTCCCCCACCAGGCGCTGTCTGCGGCGGGGTGCAGGGCCGGGGGGTCTCCAGCCATCAGCGGGGGGCAGGGGGTCGGGGCGTGGGCTGCAGTTGTGGGGCAGGGCCCCCGGCTGGGGCAAGAGGAGCAGAGGGCAGCTGGCTGCTCTCCTTTGGCTGTGACAGGCAGCCATACAATTGGGAGCAGGCCAGGGAGCCAGGACTCCTGGGTTCTCTCCCCAGCGCTGGGAGGGCAGTGGGGGCTGGTGGTGGGAGCCAGGACTCCTGGGTTCTCTCCCCAGCGCTGGGAGCGCAGTGGGGGCTGGTGGTGGGAGCCAGGACTCCTGGGTTCTCTCCCCAGCGCTGGGAGGGCAGTGGGGGGCTGGTGGTGGGAGCCAGGACTCCTGGGTTCTTTCCTCGGCACTGGGAGGCAGAGGGCCCCCAGGACGACTTGGGGCCTCAGGGCAGAAGCCACGTAGTGGTTCTGGGGGGTGGGAAGCCGGTTGTGTTGAACAGGCGCCGACAGGGCCCATGGGGGCATCGCCTGGCACGTGGGGCTGGGAAGGGGGGACCTGTCCCATACTAAGGGGAAGCAGGTGGGCTCCCAGGCCTGGCTACTAGGCAGCATCCCACTGCTGGGATGCAGCCCATGTAAGATACTAGAGTCACCTATGCCCTGCCCCCCAGCAACGGGGAGAGAACCCAGGAGTCCTGGCTCCCAGCCCCTGCTCTGACCACCAGCCCCCACTGCCCTCCCAGCGCCGGGGAGAGAACCCAGGAGTCCTGGCTCCCACCCCTGCTCTAACCACCAGCCCCCACTGCCCTCCCAGCGCCAGGGAGAGAACCCAGGAGTCCTGGCTCCTGGCCCCTGCCCTAACCACCAGCCCCCACTGCCCCCCAGCAACGGGGAGAGAACCCAGGAGTCCTGGCTCCCAGCCCCTGCTCTGACCACCAGCCCCCACTGCCCTCCCAGCGCCGGGGAGAGAACCCAGGAGTCCTGGCTCCCACCCCCTGCTCTAACCACCAGCCCCCACTGCCCTCCCAGCGCCGGGGAGAGAACCCAGGAGTCCTGGCTCCCACCCCTGCTCTAACCACCAGCCCCCACTGCCCTCCCAGCGCCGGGGAGAGAACCCAGGAGTCCTGGCTCCCACCCCCTGCTCTAACCACCAGCCCCCACTGCCCTCCCAGCGCCGGGGAGAGAACCCAGGAGTCCTGGCTCCCGGCCCCTGCTCTGACCACCAGCCCCCACTGCCCTCCCAGCGCTGGGGTGAGAACCCAGGAGTCCTGGCTCCCGGCCCCTGCTCTGACCACCAGCCCCCACTGCCCTCCCAGCGCCGGGGAGAGAACCCAGGAGTCCTGGCTCCTGGCCCCCCTGCCCTAACCACCAGCCCCCACTGCCCTCCCAGTGCTGGGGAGAGAACCCAGGAGTCCTGGCTCCTGGCCCCTCTCAGGAGCACAGCTGGCCCAGGGCAGGGACTGACTGCCTGGCAGAACCCAGCCATGAGCAGGACAGCGCAGGGGCTTTGCCCCTCCCCTGGGGGTGCTGTGTGTGTTACTCCTATGGGGCAGAGGGACCCGCCCCTGACTCCCCAGGCACCTGGGTCCCTGCCCTATATTTAGCTGGTTTGCTAAAGGTCAGAGGCGCCGGAGGCCATTCCAAGCCGTGGGGAAAGGACACGGGAACCTGAGCCCTGCGAGCCACACAGTGCATGGCCAGAGGTGGGGTCACCAGCTGCGAGCCCCAGCCCTAGGGGGGCCCACACACCTCCACCCCACTGACCACCTGAGTACACCAGACTGATGTGCTGGGAGCCAGGACTCCTGGGTTCTCTCCCGGGCGCTGGGAGGGCAGTGGGGGCTGGTGGTTAGAGCAGGGGGTGGGAGCCAGGACTCCTGGGTTCTCTCCCGGGCGCTTGGAGGGCAGTGGGGGCTGGTGGTTAGAGCAGGGGGCCGGGAGCCAGGACTCCTGGGTTCTCTCCCTGGCGCTGGGAGGGCAGTGGGGGCTGGTGGTTAGAGTAGGGGGCCGGGAGCCAGGACTCCTGGGTTCTCTCCCGGGCGCTGGGAGGGCAGTGGGGGCTGGTGGTTAGAGTAGGGGGCCGGGAGCCAGGACTCCTGGGTTCTCTCCCGGGTGGTGGGAGGGCAGTGGGGGCTGGTGGTTAAAGCAGGGGGCCAGGAGCCAGGACTCCTGGGTTCTCTCCCGGGCGCTGGGAGGGCAGTGGGGGCTGGTGGTCAGAGCAGGGGGTAGGAGCCAGGGCTCCTGGGTTCTCTCCCGGGTGGTGGGAGGGCAGTGGGGGCTGGTGGTTAAAGCAGGGGGCCAGGAGCCAGGACTCCTGGGTTCTCTCCCGGGTGCTGGGAGGGCAGTGGGGGCTGGTGGGTAGAGCAGGGGGTGGGGGCCAGGACTCCTGGGTTCTCTCCCCGGCGCTGGGAGGGCAGTGGGGGCTGGTGGTCAGAGCAGGGGCTGGGGGCCAGGACTCCTGGGTTCTCTCCCCGGCGCTGGGAGGGCAGTGGGGGCTGGTGGTCAGAGCAGGGGCTGGGGGCCAGGACTCCTGGGTTCTCTCCCCGGCGCTGGGAGGGCAGTGGGCGCTGGTGGTTAGAGCAGGGGGTGGGAGCCAGGACTCCTGGGTTCTCTCCCCGGCACTGGGAGGGCAGTGGGCGCTGGTGGTTAGAGCAGGGGGTGGGAGCCAGGACAGCTGGGTTCTGTCCCTGGTGCTGGGAGGGCAGTGGGGGCTGGTGGTCAGAGCAGGGGGCGGGAGCCAGGACTCCTGGCTTCTCTCCCCGGTGCTGGGAGGGCAGTGGGGGCTGGTGGTTAGAGCAGGGGCCGGGAGCCAGGACTCCTGGGTTCTCTCCCGGGCGCTGGGAGGGCAGTGGGGGCTGGTGGTTGGAGCAGGGGGTCCTGGGTGCCCGGACGCCTGGGTTCTCTCCCTGCTGGATGGGGGGCTCTGTGGAGGAGGGCCTCTGGGATCTGTCTGGAGGCCACATACTTGTGCGGGTGCCAGAGGGGGGGCCGTGGGGCACTCACAGACTCTCCTTGAGTGGCCTGTGGTGGGCGGGGGCTGCCAGGGACGCTGGGTACAAAAGGCACGAGACAGCTGTCACCCTCGACACTGTCAGCTGCCCGCCCGACCACCCCTGACAGCTGCCGACCGACACGGATCTCTGCAAGTGAGGGCCTGGCCTGGCCTGGGTAGTGCCCCAAGCGGGGCAGGGGCTGTGGGCGGCAGTGAGGGGATGGGCAGGGCTGGGGGATGCAGGGGCTGTGGGGCGGGAGTGAGGGGACCGGCAGGGCTGGGGGATGCAGGGGCTGTGGGGTTAGGAGTGAGGGGACCGGCAGGGCTGGGGGATGCAGGGGCTGTGGGGTGGGAGTGAGGGGACCGGCAGGGCTGGGGGGTGCAGGGGCTGTGGGGGTGGGAGTGAGGGGACCGGCAGGGCTGGGGGTGCAGGGGCTGTGGGGGTTAGGAGTGAGGGGACCGGCAGGGCCGGGGGATGCAGGGGCTGTGGGGGTGGGAGTGAGGGGACTGGCAGGGCTGGGGGATGCGGGAGTGAGGGGACCGGCAGGGCTGGGGGATGCGGGAGTGAGGGGACCGGCAGGGCTGGGGGATGCAGGGGCTGTGGGGGTGGGAGTGAGGGGACCGGCAGGGCTGGGGGGTGCAGGAGCTGTGGGGTGGGAGTGAGGGGACCGGCAGGGCTGGGGGTGCAGGGGCTGTGGGGGTGGGAGTGAGGGGACTGGCAGGGCTGGGGGATGCAGGGGCTGGGGGATGCGGGAGTGAGGGGACCGGCAGGGCTGGGGGATGCAGGGGCTGTGGGGGTGGGAGTGAGGGGACCGGCAGGGCTGGGGGTGCAGGGGCTGTGGGGGTGGGAGTGAGGGGACTGGCAGGGCTGGGGGATGCAGGGCTGGGGGATGCGGGAGTGAGGGGACCGGCAGGGCTGGGGGATGCAGGGGCTGTGGGGTGGGAGTGACGGGACCGGCAGGGCTGGGGGATGCAGGGGCTGTGGGGTGGGAGCGAGGGGACCGGCAGGGCTGGGGGGTGCAGGGGCTGTGGGGGTGGGAGTGAGGGGACCGGCAGGGCTGCGGGGTGCAGGAGCTGTGGGGTGGGAGTGAGGGGACCGGCAGGGCTGGGGGTGCAGGGGCTGTGGGGGTGGGAGTGAGGGGACTGGCAGGGCTGGGGGGTGCAGGAGCTGTGGGGTGGGAGTGAGGGGACCGGCAGGGCTGGGGGATGCAGGGCTGGGGGATGCGGGAGTGAGGGGACTGGCAGGGCTGGGGGATGCGGGAGCGAGGGGACCGGCAGGGCTGGGGGTGCAGGGGCTGTGGGGGTGGGAGCGAGGGGACCGGCAGGGCTGGGGGGTGCAGGGGCTGGGGGATGCGGGAGTGAGGGGACCGGCAGGGCTGGGGGGTGCAGGGGCTGTGGGGCGGGCGGGAGTGAGGGGACCGGCAGGGCTGGGGGGTGCAGGGGCTGTGGGGGTGGGAGTGAGGGGACCGGCAGGGCTGCGGGGTGCAGGAGCTGTGGGGTGGGAGTGAGGGGACCGGCAGGGCTGGGGGTGCAGGGGCTGTGGGGTGGGAGCGAGGGGACCGGCAGGGCTGGGGGTGCAGGGGCTGGGGGATGCGGGAGTGAGGGGACTGGCAGGGCTGGGGGATGCAGGGGCTGTGGGGTTAGGAGTGAGGGGACCAGCAGGGCTGGGGGTGCAGGGGCTGTGGGGTGGGAGCGAGGGGACCGGCAGGGCTGGGGGTGCAGGGGCTGGGGGATGCGGGAGTGAGGGGACCGGCAGGGCTGGGGGGTGCAGGGGCTGTGGGGAGGGAGTGAGGGGACTGGCAGGGCTGGGGGATGCAGGGGCTGTGGGGAGGGAGTGAGGGGACTGGCAGGGCTGGGGGGTGCAGGGGCTGTGGGGGTGGGAGTGAGGGGACCGGCAGGGCTGGGGGGTGCAGGGGCTGTGGGGAGGGAGTGAGGGGACCGGCAGGGCTGGGGGGTGCAGGGGCTGTGGGGAGGGAGTGAGGGGACCGGCAGGGCTGGGGGGTGCAGGGGCTGTGGGGGTGGGAGTGAGGGGACTGGCAGGGCTGGGAGATGCAGGGGCTGTGGGGAGGGAGTGAGGGGACGGGCAGGGCTGGGGGATGCAGGGGCTGGGGGATGCGGGAGTGAGGGGACCGGCAGGGCTGGGGGATGCAGGGGCTGTGGGGTGGGAGTGAGGGGATGGGCAGGGCTGGGGGATGCAGGGGCTGTGGGGTGGGAGTGAGGGGACCGGCAGGGCCGGGGGGTGCAGGGGCTGTGGGGCGGGAGTGAGGGGACCGGCAGGGCTGGGGGGTGCAGGGGCTGTGGGGCAGGAGTGGGGGCAACTGGTGGAGGGGCTGAGGAGCCCCAGCCTGCCTGGCTGCTGTCCTTGCAACGATGGGTGACCTGGCGCTGCAGTCGGGGCTGTGTGACTCTATTTTTAACTCCTGGCAGCAGCCCAGAGGGTGCGTCGCCGGCCGGGAGAAAATGTTAAAGGGTCAGAGCTACAACCGCTGGATGGGGGTGCCGGGCACTGACATTACGTGCCAGGACTCCTGGGTTCTCTCCCGGCGCTGGGAGGGCAGTGGGGGCTGGTGGTTAGAGCAGGGGCCGGGAGCCAGGACTCCTGGGTTCTCTCCCGGCGCTGGGAGGGCAGTGGGGGCTGGTGGTTAGAGCAGGGGTGGGAGCCAGGACTCCTGGGTTCTCTCCCTGGCGCTGGGAGGGCAGTGGGGGCTGGGGGTCAGAGCAGGGGGTGGGAGCCAGGACTCCTGGGTTCTCTCCCTGGCGCTGGGAGGGCAGTGGGGGCTGGTGGTTAGAGCAGGGGTGGGAGCCAGGACTCCTGGGTTCTCTCCCTGGCGCTGGGAGGGCAGTGGGGGCTGGGGGTCAGAGCAGGGGGTGGGAGCCAGGACTCCTGGGTTCTCTCCCTGGCGCTGGGAGGGCAGTGGGGGCTGGTGGTTAGAGCAGGGGTGGGAGCCAGGACTCCTGGGTTCTCTCCCTGGCGCTGGGAGGGCAGTGGGGGCTGGTGGTCAGAGCAGGGGTGGGAGCCAGGACTCCTGGGTTCTCTCCCTGGCGCTGGGAGGGCAGTGGGGGCTGGTGGTCAGAGCAGGGCCGGGAGCCAGGACTCCTGGGTTCTCTCCCCGGCGCTGGGAGGGCAGTGGGGGCTGGTGGTCAGAGCAGGGCCGGGAGCCAGGACTCCTGGGTTCTCTCCCCGGCGCTGGGAGGGCAGTGGGGGCTGGTGGTCGGAGCAGGGGGCCGGGAGCCAGGACTCCTGGGTTCCCTCCCCAGCACTGGGAGGGCAGTGGGGGCTGGGGGTAGAGCAGGGGCTGGGAGCCAGGACTCCTGGGTTCCCTCCCCAGCACTGGGAGGGCAGTGGGGGCCAGGGGGCAGGTTCCTGGGCATCGGCTGTTGTCAGCCCCCCCCCACACTTTCCAGCTATGTCCATCCAGAAGATCTTTGCCCGTGAGATCCTGGACTCCCGCGGGAACCCAACGGTGGAGGTGGATCTGTACACAGCCAAGGGTGAGTGGGGGCCGGGACATGTGGGGCAGGGTTGGGGTGTGGGAGGGGGTGGGGGGGGTCAGGGCAGCACTGGGGCCTGGGGCAGGTGCATGGAGACCCCCCCACCGGGAGAGGGGTGGGAGGGACTCCGCAGGCTGGGGGGGGCAGTGGGGCTCTCCCGGCCGGGGGCCTCTCAGCAGTTCCTCCCCCCTGTCCCCAGGTCACTTTCGAGCCGCCGTCCCCAGCGGGGCCTCCACCGGGATCTACGAGGCGCTGGAGCTGCGGGACGGGGACAAGGCCAGGTACCTGGGCAAAGGTGAGGGGCCGGCGTGGGAAGGGGGTGCTCAGCCAGGCAGGGCAGTGCCCTCGGGCCCCACATGGCCAGAGCCAGGGCGGGGGCCCCCCCGGGGCGCTCACTGCCCTGCCGGAGAAGTGAGCGAGTCATGGGCCAGGGGCCTGATTACCCCCACACGGCAGGGAGAGCCTTGCGGGGGACAGCCCTGGGCCCAGCTCTGTGTGCTTGCTGAGGTAGTTGTGCGGTCGGGCGGTGGGTGGGTGGGTGGCGTCGGCCGGGCGGCGCTACGTGGGTGGGTGGCGTCGGCCGGGCGGTCGGTCGGTGCTCGGTGGGTGGGTGGCGTCGGCCGGGCGGCGCTCCGTGGGTGGGTGGCGTCGGCCGGTCGGTGCTCGGTGGGTGGGTGGTGTCGGCCGGTCGGCGCTCCGTGGGTGGGTGGCGTCGGCCGGGCGGTCGGTCGGTCGGTGCTCGGTGGGTGGGTGGTGTCGGCCGGGCGGTCGGTCGGTGCTCGGTGGGTGGCTGGTGTCGGCCGGTCGGTCGGTCGGTGCTCGGTGGGTGGGTGGTGTCAGCCGGTCGGCGCTCCGTGGGTGGCTGGCGTCGGCCGGGCGGTCGGTCGGTCGGTGCTCGGTGGGTGGGTGGTGTCGGCCGGTCGGCACTCCGTGGGTGGGTGGCGTCGGCCGGGCGGTCGGTCGGTCGGTGCTCGGTGGGTGGGTGGTGTCGGCCGGGCGGTCGGTCGGTGCTCGGTGGGTGGCTGGTGTCGGCCGGTCGGCGCTCCGTGGGTGGCCGGCTGGCGTCAGCCGGGCAGTCGGTGCTCGGGGTGGTCTCTGGGTAAAGCAGGGCGGTCGGTTCCTCGGCAGGCGACCGTGGCCGGCCGGTCGAGCTGACTGGTCGGTTCCTTGGTTAAGTGACCCGGGCGCTGGCTGCGTCGCTCGTGCATTCGAGCGTCGCCAGTGAATTGACGGGAACTCGGCTCTCCCGAGCTAGGGGTGTGTCCGGGCGCGGGGAGGTGTCTGGGGCTGGTCCTAAAGCCCCCCTGGGGATGTCCCGCCGGTGCTGACCACCCACCTTCCTACTCTTTGCGGCCCCCCCCCCCCCCCCCGGCTGGGCCAGACCCTCTGGTCCGGCCCAGCCGTGGCAGAGTTGGGGTGAGCGTCCCCCTGCTAAGCCGCAGGGACCTCGCTTAACCCCAGCGCTGGGTGGGTGCAGCGCCAGAGCCCAGCCCCCCCAAAGAAGCCATCTCTCTCCGTGCAAAGCGTTCTCACAAGACTTGCACGAGGAGGGCTGGTGAGCTGGGCCCGTGTCCGTGGCTAGGCCTGGCCGGGCTGCAGAGTGCCCCCCACAGGGTACATACAGGCACGGGGTGCGTGAGTTGTGTCTGTGCCCCCCTGTGCCGGGGGGTCCCTCACAGGGTGGGGAGGTCGGCCCCGCACTGTCCCCCACCCAGCACTGTCGGTCTCTCCCCAGGGGTGCTGAAGGCCGTTGAACACATCAACAAGACCATCAGCCCAGCCCTGCTGCAGAAGGTACCGACCCCGGGCTGGCCTGGAGGGAGGGCCGGGGAGGTGCCTGGGCACGGCTGGGGGCCCAGAGCTGGGGCGGGGGGCTTGGGCAGGGCAGGTTGGAGGTGTTGGGGGACCCCGGGGGCAGGTGGCTGGAGGAGGGGGGAAAGTGGGGCAACGTGTCGCGTATGTGGGGGGCAGAGAACCACGGCGCCTCTGTGACCCATCCCCTGCTCCCCATCCTGCAGAAGCTCAGCGTTGTGGAGCAGGAGAAAATCGATAAAGTGATGATTGAACTCGATGGGACAGAGAACAAATGTGAGCGACAGTACGCCCCCGGCGCCCGATTCCCCTCGGTTCCCCCGGCGCCCGATTCCCCTCGGCTCCCCCTGGCGCCCGATTCCCCTCGGTTCCCCTGGTGCCCGATTACCTTCGGCTCCCGCCGGCGCCCGATTCCCCTCGGTTCCCCCGGCGCCCGGTTCCCCTGGCGCCCGATTACCTTTGGCTCCCCGGCGCCCGATTCCCCTCGGCTCCCCAGGCGCCCAATTCCCCTCGGCTCCCAATTCCCCTCAGCTTCCCTGGCGCCTACTTCCCCTCAATCCCCCGGCGCCCGATTCCCCTCGGCTCCCCGGCGCCCGATTCCCCTCGGCTCCCCCTGGCGCCCGATTCCCCTCGGTTCCCCTGGTGCCCGATTACCTTCGGCTCCCGCCGGCGCCCGATTCCCCTCGGTTCCCCCGGCGCCCGGTTCCCCTGGCGCCCGATTACCTTTGGCTCCCCGGCGCCCGATTCCCCTCGGCTCCCCAGTGCCCGATTCCCCTCGGTTCCCCCCGGCGCCCGATTCCCCTCGGCTCCCCAGGCGCCCAATTCCCCTCGGCTCCCAATTCCCCTCAGCTTCCCTGGCGCCTACTTCCCCTCAATCCCCCGGCGCCCGATTACCTTCGGCTCCCCGGCGCCTGATTCCCCTCGGCTCCCAATTCCCCTCAGCTTCCCTGGCGCCTACTTCCCCTCAATCCCCCAGCACCCGATTCCCCTCGGCTCCCAGGCACCCAGTTCCCCTCGGCTCCCAACCCTCCCCAGTGTCCAATTCCCCTCAGCTCCTCAGTACCCGATTCCCCTCGGCTCCCCTGGTGCCCAATTCCTCTTGGCTCCCAAGCCCCCTGGTGCCCAATTCCCCTCAGCACTCGATTCCCCTCCCCCCCAGTGCCCAACTCCTCTGGGCTCTCTGGCGCCTGATTCCCCTTGGCTCCCCTCAGCACCCGATTCCCCTCAGCTCTCCAGTGCCCGATTCCCTTTGGACCCCCCAGCACCCAATTCCCCTCGGCTCCCCCAGGAACTGACACCCCATCAGCTCCTCCCCCACCAGTGCCCAACTCCCCTAGGCTGCCCCACACCAGCAGATGCTGCCCCATTGCCTGACTGGGGGGACTAATGCCCTGTCTCCCCCACAGCTAAGTTCGGGGCCAACGCCATCCTGGGGGTGTCGCTGGCGGTGTGCAAGGCGGGGGCCGCAGAGAAGGGGGTGCCCCTGTACCGCCACATCGCCGACCTGGCCGGCAACGCCGAGATCATCCTGCCCGTGCCAGTGAGCCGCCGGGGAGGGGAAGGGGGCTGGCGCTTAGCACAGGGGGGCCGGGATCCCGGACTCCTGGGTTCTCCCTGGCGCTGGGAGGGCAGTGGGGGCTGGTGGTTAGAGCAGGAGGGCCGGGATCCCGGACTCCTGGGTTCTCCCTGGTGCTGGGAGGGCAGTGGGGGCTGGTGGTTAGAGCAGGAGGGCCGGGATCCCGGACTCCTGGGTTCTCCCTGGCGCTGGGAGGGCAGTGGGGGCTGGTGGTTAGAGCAGGGGGCCCAGAGCCAGGACTCCTGGGTTCTCTCCCCAGCGCTGGGAGGGCAGTGGGGGCTGGTGGTCAGAGCAGGGGGTGGGAGCCGGACTCCTGGGTTCTCTCCCCGGCGCTGGGAGGGCAGTGGGGGCTGGTGGTCAGAGCAGGGGGTGGGAGCCAGGACTCCTGGGTTCTCTCCCCGGCGCTGGGAGGGCAGTGAGGGCTGGTGGTTAGAGCAGGGGGTGGGAGCCAGGACTCCTGGGTTCTCTCACCGGCGCTGGGAGGGCAGTGGGGGCTGGTGGGTAGAGCAGGGGGCGGGGGCCAGGACTCCTGGGTTCTCTCCTGGGCGCTGGGGGGCAGTGGGGGCTGGTGGTTAGAGCAGGGGGTGGGAGCCAGGACTCCTGGGTTCTCCCTGGCAGTGGGGGCAGGGGATCAGAGCAGAGGGCTGGTGCCCGGATGCCTGGGTTCTCCCGTCCCCCTGCCCGCAGGCATTCAACGTGATCAACGGGGGCTCGCATGCGGGGAACAAGCTGGCCATGCAGGAGTTCATGATCCTGCCGGTGGGGGCAGCCACGTTCAAGGAGGCCATGCGCATCGGGGCCGAGGTCTACCACAACCTGAAGGCCGTCATCAAGGCAAAGTACGGCAAGGACGCCACCAACGTGGGCGACGAAGGCGGATTCGCCCCCAACATCCTGGAGAACAACGAAGGTACCGGGCTCCTGGGTCCTCTCCCTGGCGCTGGGAGGGCAGTGGGGGCCGGTGGTTAGAGCAGGGGGTGGGAGCCAGGACGCCTGGGTTCTCTCCCCGGCGCTGGGAGGGCAGTGGGGGCCGGTGGTTAGAGCAGGGGCCGGGAGCCAGGACTCCTGGGTTCTCTCCCCGGCGCTGGGAGGGCAGTGGGGGCCGGTGGTTAGAGCAGGGGCTGGGAGCCAGGACTCCTGGGTTCTGTCCCTTTGCCGAGCACCGACCGCCAATCAGGGCACCAGCTACTTATAGGCCTGGAGTTGAGTTTCAAGACACTCTGGGGCTGGGTTAAGACTGAGCCAACTCCCTCGGCAAATGTCGCGGCCGAAATTAGTGCAGCTGCTGGAAACTGGAGCCGCAGGAAAGGTCACAGTCAGCTTCTCCAAAAGGAAACCTCGCCCGGCACTGAGATGCACCCACCTCTGGGGCGGGGCGGCCGGGGACACGGGGACCCCTCGCCCGGCGCCGAGATGCGCCCACCTCTGGGGCGGGGCGGCCGGGGACACGGGGACCCCTCGCCCGGCGCCGAGATGCGCCCACCTCTGGGGCGGGGCGGCTGGGGACACGGGGACCCCTCGCCCGGCGCCGAGATGCGCCCACCTCTGGGGCGGGGCGGCCGGGGACACGGGGACCCCTCGCCCGGCGCCGAGATGCGCCCACCTCTGGGGCAGAGTCCCAAACCTGTCCCCCTGGCCCTCACTCGTGGCGCATTGTCCTGCCCCAGCGCTGGAGCTGCTGAAGTCGGCCATCGAGAAGGCCGGCTACCCCGACAAGGTGGTGATCGGGATGGACGTGGCCGCCTCCGAGTTCTACCGCAACGGGAAATACGACCTGGACTTCAAGTCTCCCGACGACCCAGCGCGGTACATCAGTGGGGAGCAGCTGGGAGAGCTGTACAAGAGCTTCATCAAGAACTACCCTGGTGAGCAACCCACTGTGATGGGGTGCGGGGAGGGCCGGTGCCAGACTCAGGCTGGATGTGAGAGACAGGCAGAGCAGCTCCCAGGGGCTAAGGGTGACCCTGGGGCTACAACTGGCAGGTAACACCTCTGCCCTGAACAAAGAGCAGGGAGGAGCCGAGCTGGGTTTTGAATCGGGGGCAGCAGTTAGAGAGGGAGGGGAAGAGAGAGGGAAGGGGGGAAGCTGCACCCCAGAGGGGCACCCCTCGGGCTCCCCTCCCCAGGACGGATTGGAATGACTGTCTCTGCCAGCTGTACTGTCGCTTCTGTGCTGAGCTGGGCTCTGGCGCCTCCTAAACCTCCCGTTCTACCTGCTGGGTGAGAGTCCCTCCTGCCTGCAGCCGGGGTGCGGAGCAGGGGGACCCCTGAACCCCATCACACCAATTCCTGCTGCCACGGGGGCAGGGAATGGGGCAGGGCCTGGCTCCTCTAGGGGCGCCGGCTCCCCCAGAGCAGGGCAGGACTGGCTGGCTCAGGGGGTGGGAGTGGGGCAGGGCCTGGCCCCTCTAGGGGCGCCGGCTCCCCCCCAGCCCAGGGCAGGACTGGCTGGCTCAGGGGGTGGGAGTGGGGCAGGGCCTGGCCCCTCTAGAGGCGCCGGCTCCCCCAGCCCAGGGCAGGGCTGGCTGGCTCGGGGGTGGGGGGTACTGGGGCGGAGGGGCAGGGCCTGTGTCCCAGGGGCGCTGTTCTCACCCCGCGCTGCCCCCAGTGGTGTCCATCGAGGACCCGTTCGACCAGGACGACTGGGCGACCTGGCAGAAGTTCCTGACCCAGGTGCCCATCCAGATTGTGGGTGACGACCTGACCGTGACCAACCCCAAGCGCATCCAGAAGGCCGTGGAGCTCAAGGCCTGCAACTGCCTCCTGCTCAAAGTCAACCAGATCGGCTCCGTCACCGAGTCCATCCAGGCGTGAGTCAGCCCCCGCCCAGGGGTCTCTCCCCGGCGCTGGGGGGGCAGTGGGGGCTGGTGGTTAGAGCAGGGGGTGGGAGCCAGGACTCCTGGGTTCTCTCCCTGGCGCTGGGAGGGCAGTGGGGGCTGGTGGGTAGAGCAGGGGGTGGGAGCCAGGACTCCTGGGTTCTCTCCCTGGCGCTGGGAGGGCAGTGGGGGCTGGTGGTTAGAGCAGGGCCGGGAGCCAGGACTCCTGGGTTCTCTCCCCTGCGCTGGGAGGGCAGTGGGGGCTGGTGGTGAGAGCAGGGCCGGGAGCCAGGACTCCTGGGTTCTCTCCCGGGCGCTGGGAGGGCAGTGGGGGCTGGTGAGTAGAACGGGGGGGGTGGGAGCCAGGACTCCTGGGTTCTCTCCCTGGCACTAGGAGGGCAGTGGGGGCTGGTGGTTAGAGCAGGGGCCGGAAGCCAGGACTCCTGGGTTCTCTCCCTGGCACTGGGGGGCAGTGGGGGCTGGTGGGTAGAGCAGGGGGTGGGAGCCAGGACTCCTGGGTTCTCTCCCTGGCGCTGGGGGGCAGTGGGGGCTGGTGGTGAGAGCAGGGGCCGGAAGCCAGGACTCCTGGGTTCTCTCCCTGGCACTGGGGGGCAGTGGGGGCTGGTGGTGACAGCAGGGGCCAGGGGGTGAGTGTGAGGGGCAGGGGGAGGTTTTGACCCCCGGCTGCATTGCAGGTGTAAGCTGGCCCAGAGCAGCGGCTGGGGCGTGATGGTGAGTCACCGCTCCGGGGAGACTGAGGACACCTTCATTGCCGACCTGGTGGTGGGGCTGTGCACCGGGCAGGTGAGCACCAGGGGCTGCACCCCCCACCCCTACCCACGCACCCCCCTGGTGCCCCCCTCTGCCGCTAACCCCTCTGCCTGTCTCGCAGATCAAAACCGGAGCCCCCTGCCGCTCGGAGCGCCTGGCCAAGTACAACCAGCTCATGAGGTAACGGGCAGCGGCCGCTCTGCTCTGGGGGCAGGGAATGGGGCAGGGCCTGGCCCCTCTAGGGGCGTCGGCTCCCCTGCCCCAGGGCAGGGAATGGGGCAGGGCCTGGCCCCTCTAGGGGCGCCGGCTCCCCCCGGCCCAGGGCAGGACTGGCTGGCTCAGGGGCAGGGAGTGGGGCAGGGCCTGGCCCCTCTAGGGGCGCCGGCTCCCCCCGGCCCGGGGCAGGACTGGCTGGCTCAGGGGCAGGGAGTGGGGCAGGGCCTGGCCCCTCTAGGGGCGCCGGCTCCCCCCGGCCCGGGGCAGGACTGGCTGGCTCAGGGGCAGGGAGTGGGGCAGGGCCTGGCCCCTCTAGGGGCGCCGGCTCCCCCCGGCCCGGGGCAGGACTGGCTGGCTCAGGGGCAGGGAGTGGGGCAGGGCCTGGCCCCTCTAGGGGCGCCGGCTGCCCCCGGCCCAGGGCAGGACTGGCTGGCTCTGGGGCAGAGGCGAGGTGTGGGGCTGCCCCACCTGCGTCCACTCAGGGGCCGTCTCCCCCACAGGATCGAGGAGGCGCTGGGCGACAAGGCTCACTTCGCCGGGCGCCGGTTCAGGAATCCTCGGGCCAAGTGAGCGGAGCCCGGCCTGCCCCACGGCAGCGCGGACGGGACGGGACGGGACGGGCCCCTCGGCACCGGCGCCCCCTGCTCTGAATAAAGGCACCCGCACACCCAGCGCCTGGGCCTGGTTCTTATGTGGGGGCCAGGACGCCTGGGTTCTCTCCCCGCCTCTGGGAGGGCGAAGAGGGGCAGAGGCTGCTGCTCTCTGCCGAAGGGGGCACTGGAGCCCGTGGGGGGGACCCGGCTCCGGCCTGTTCCTCCCCTGAGGAGGCCGGCGCCGCGCTGACCCCATCTGGGCAGTCAGATGGGGCGTGTGACACACAGCCCCCTCCTGGTCACACCCAGCGACCCTCCCCCCAGAGAAGCAGGCGGGGGGCAGGTGAGGTGCGTTCAGCAGACGGTTTATTGGGCCGGGCAGCTGCCCGTACGGCTCCCCACAGCCCCACACGCCGGGGGCACAAACCCCACCGACCCCCAGGCGCCGCCGCTGGCAGAGGTGGGGGGGGGGGTGCTGCTTCTATTTACAGTTAAATAACTACAAGCTCCTCCCTTGCCCACACCCCTCAGCTCCCAGCCGGGAAAATGGGGTACGGTCGCCCCCCAGGCCCCCTCCTGCCAGGTCGGGGGCAGCGCCCTCTGCTGGGCGAGGGGGTGACTGCAGCCGCCACCAAGACGTAGGGGCCCCCCCATGTGGGGACGGAGGCGGGGGGCTCCCTGCCCCACTCCAGCCAGAAACCGACCCCGGACAACGTAAGACCGGCAGGGTCCCAGTGCTGGGCTGTGGGGGGGCCACACGGAGTCCCCCGAAGCCCCACGCCGGGGTCACACACAGCGCCGGGGCTGCGGGGGCCAGGCCCCGGGATCCCCCCAGCTCAAGGCAGGGCCCCCAACGCACTAAGAGCTTCCGGCTCCCCCCGGCTCCGCGTCCTCGTTCTGCCGCAGCCGCTTCTTGGCCCGAATCTCGTTCATGGCCTCCTCGATGGAACGGGTGTCCCGCTTGTTGGCCGCCGGCACTGCGGGGGAGAGGGGGGTGAACCCAGGAGTCCGGGCCCCGCCCTCCGCCCAGACTCCCCTCCCACACCCGAGAGAGAACCCAGGAGTCCGGGCCCCACCCTCTGCCCCTCCCACACCCGGGAGAGAACCCAGGAGTCTGGGCCCCACCCTCCGCCCGGATGCCCCTCCCACACCCGGGAGAGAACCCAGGAGTCCGGGCTCTGCCCCCGACCGGACGCCCCTCCCACACCCGGGAGAGAACCCAGGAGTCCGGGCTCTGCCCCCGACCGGACTCCCCTCCCACACCCGGGAGAGAACCCAGGAGTCCGGGCCCCGCCCCTGCCCCTGCCCCCTGACCCCAGACCAGCCTCCCTCCCACACCCAGGAGAGAACCCAGGAGTCCGGGCTCTGCCCCCGACCGGACTCCCCTCCCACACCCGGGAGAGAACCCAGGAGTCCGGGCTCCGCCCTCCGACCGGACTCCCCTCCCACACCCAGGAGAGAACCCAGGAGTCCGGGCTCCGCCCTCCGCCCGGACTCCCCTCCCACACCCGGGAGAGAACCCAGGAGTCCGGGCCCCGCCCCTGCCCCTGCCCCCTGACCCCAGACCAGCCTCCCTCCCACACCCAGGAGAGAACCCAGGAGTCCGGGCCCCGCCCCTGTCCCCAGACCAGCCTCCCTCCCCCAGCCGGGAGAGAACCCAGGAGTCCGGGCCGTGTGCGAGGGCGCTCCGGTCCCAGGAGGCAGGCGAGCGCCGGGTGCAGTGACGCGGCGAAGGACGCGCCGGAGGCGGTGGCGTGGTCGGAGCCGCGCCGGGGAGAGGCTTCAGGCAGCTGAGAGAAGCTGCCGGCGCGCAGGGGGGGACACGAGTTTGCCGGGAGACCCGTTCGGCGGCACAGAGCGTCCAGGCAGCGGCCGGGGGCTCACGAACGGGCAAGAACCGGGAGGGGAGACCGGGGCTGCAGCGACCGGGCGACGGCGGATTTCAGGAGTGCGCGCACGGACGGGCAGGGTGCCCGGGGGACGGGGGCGACGGCGGCACAGGGGCGCCAAGGGGGGCAGCCGGCTGGAGCTGGAGCTGGAAGAGGCGGCGCGTGAGGACCGGGAACGCGGGCAGGGGAAGGGGAGCACGCGGCGGGGGCGTGCCGGGCAGCGACGGCAGAGCCGGAACCGCGGCTGGCGGGGCACGGGAGGCGCAGGGAGAAGGGTTTCCACAGGCCCGTTGGCCGCAGGGGGGCGAACGGAGACGGTGCGGGGCCGGTACTGGGTGAGGGAGGGAACCTGGACGCGGGAGAAGCTGAAGGCCAATGATTCCTTCACCTCAGGCTTCACGGACCAAGTCAGCTGCCACACCACGGGGTGAGGCAGGGCCGGAGGGGAGGCCGGAGGGCTGCCCCCGGCGGGGAAGGAACCAGTGCAGAGCTGCTCAGAAACGCAGACGTGCACAAGTCCCCGGGGCTGGATTTAACGCACCCGCGGTCGCGGCCGAGCCTTTGGCCGTTCCCCTTGGCGATCGGGGGAGATGCCGTTTGACCGGAAGAGGGGGAACGCGGTGCCCGGCTTTACAAAAGGCAAGACGGACAATCCAGGGAACTACAGACCCGTCGGCTTCACCGCAATCCCTGGGAAAACCGCGGAGCGCAGCCTCAAGGAATCCGTTCGGAGCCCTTGGAAGAGGGGAGAGGGATCGAAAGTAGCCCACGGGGATTCACCCGGGGCAAGTCCTGCCTGACCCATCTGATCAGCTTCTGTGACGAGGTAACAAGCTCTGTGGACGTGGGGGAGTCGGGGGATGTGACAGCCCCGACTGCAGCCAGGCTTTCGACGCGGCCTCCCCCAACGCTCTCGCCCATAGGCGAAGGAAAGCCGGGTTGGATCCTCGGACTGTAGGATGGACAGAAAGCTGGTCGGGCCCAGCGGTGGTGGCCAATGGCTCAGTGTCTGGACGGCAGGCGGCTTCTGGGGCCGGCGTTATTCAACACCTTTATCGACGATCCGCGTGAGGGGTTGGGTTGTGCCCTCAGCGAGCTTGCGGATGCCACAAAACTCGGGGGAGAGGCAGATTCGCTGGAGGGTGGAGAGAGAATCCAGAGGGACCTGGATAAATTGGAGGACGGGGCCGAAAGAAACCTGACGCGGTTCAACAAGGAGAAGTGCAGAGTCCTGCACCGGGGGCGGAAGAATCCCAAGCGTTGTTACAGGCTGGGGACCGGCTGGCTCAGCAGCAGTACAGCGGAAAGGGACCGAGGGGTTCTGGGGGATGAGAGGCTGGATGTGAGTAAACAGTGGGCCCTTGTCGCCGGGAAGGCTAAGGGCGTATTGGGGGGCGTTAGGAGGAGCATTTCGAGCCGATCTAGAGAAGTCGTTATTACTCTTTATTCAGCACTGGGGAGGCCACATCTGGAATAGTGTGTCCAGTTTTGGGCCCCCCAGTATAAGAAGAATGTGGATTTGCTGGAGCAGGTTCAGCAAAGGGCCACAAAAATGATTCAGGGGCTGGAGCACAAGACCGATGAAGACAGGGTGTGATGGAGAGAGAGAGAGAGAGAGAGAGAGAGTGTGTGTGTGCGGGGGGGGGCTCACACAGGCTGTGGGGGCTCCTGCTGGGGGTAACCTGCCGACCAGGTGACCCCTCTGGGCTGCAGACAAAGGGGGAGGTGGAGCCTGAGGGGTTTGAATTGGAACTGGGAGTTGGGAGCAGTGAGTCTGGGCTGAGGGAGAGAGAGACCAAGGAGGGGGCCAGGCCCCAGCTCTGGGGGCCCCTCGGGGCCTCCTCTCCCCAACATGGATGGGACTGGCTGTCTCTGCCGGCTGTACTGACTCCTCTGTACGATGCTGTGTCCTGTCGGCTAATAAACCCGCTGTTCTCCTGCCGAGTGAGAGACTCTCCTGCCTGCGGACGGGGTGCAGAGCTTGGGGACCCCCGAACCCCGTCACACTCCTGCCTGCAGAGGGGGCAGAGCTTGGGGACCCCCAAGCCCCGTCACAGGAGCGGCTCAGGGCCTTGGGCTCGTTCAGTTTACAGAAGAGACGCCTGAGGGACGGGCGGTTCGAGAGCAGCCCTGAGCTTCCGGAAGGGGGGCTCTGGGGAGGCTGCCCCAGCGGTGGCAGAGCCAGGAGCCATGGGGGGTGCAGGTGGGGTGTTCGGGGGTGCTGAACCCCTGGCACGCGTTCCCGAGGGAGGTGGGGGGATCTCCATCCCTGGCGGTTTCTGCGTCCCGGCCAGGGTGACTTCGGGGGGGTTGATCCTGCCTGGGGCAGGGGCTGGACCTGAGATCCCCTGAGTTCCCTTCCCGCCCCGGCGGCCTATCGCTCCGCCCCTCCCCCCCAAGCGCCGGGAGAGAACCCAGGTGTCCGGGCGCCGCTCACCGCAGCCGTAGGCCTTGTTGACCTCCATGGCGTGCGCGGCGTCCTTGGCCGCCACCTTGCCGATGAGGTGACTGTACTTGTCCTTGTAGTCGGTGTTGGGGCTCACCACGGCCGGGCCCTGCCGCACCTCGAGCTCCGCCTCCTGCTGCGCCAGCTCCTGCGGGGGGCGGCACAGCGCAGGACGCGGCGCTGAGAGGGGGCGGGACACGCCCCAGCCCCGCCCACCCCGGGGCCAGGCCCACCCAGTCATACGCCCCTGCCCAGAGGCTGGTCAGGCGTCAGCCCCGCCCATTGGTTGGGAGGCTCCACCCACTGGCCAGGAGGCTCCGCCCATTGACCCAGGAGACCCCACCCACTTGGAGAATGACACGCCCCCACACTCCTTCCCAGGGACGGCTGGGGCGTGCTGGAGCCCAGCCGCCCGCAGGCTTGTCCACCGGCCATGGGGCAGCGCACAGGCGGGTGCGTGGGTGGGCGCAGGGTGTCACCTTGAGGCGCCGTTTCTCCTCCGCCCGCTGGGGGTCCCACTCCTCACCACAGCGATAGGCCTCAAGCTCCTCGTCCGACGGGGCGAACTCCTGGGGGGCAGGAGAGAGTGAAGCACCCCACAGCCCCCTCCGCCCCCACCCCTGCACCAGTCCCGGAGCCACAGGGGGCCAGGACTCCTGGGGTCTCTCCCCAGCGCTGGGAGGGCAGTGGGGGCTGGTGGTTAGAGCAGGGGGTGGGAGCCAGGACTCCTGGGTTCTCTCCCCGGCGCTGGGAGGGCAGTGGGGGCTGGTGGTTAGAGCAGGGGGTGGGAGCCAGGACTCCTGGGCTCTCTCCCCGGCGCTGGGAGGGCAGTGGGGGCTGGTGGTTAGAGCAGGGGGTGGGAGCCAGGACTCCTGGGTTCTCTCCCCAGCGCTGGGAGGGCAGTGGGGGCTGGTGGTTAGAGCAGGGGGGACCAGGAGCCAGGACTCCTGGGTTCTCTCCCCAGCGCTGGGAGGGCAGTGGGGGCTGGCGGTTAGAGCAGGGGGGGTGGGAGCCAGGACTCCTGGGTTCTCTCCCCGGCGCTGGGAGGGCAGTGGGGGCTGGTGGTCACAGCAGGGTGCCGGGAGCCAGGACTCCTGGGCTCTCTCCCTGGGAGGACAGCTGTGTGGGGGGAGGTCGTTGCTCACCTTCTTAAAGATCATGACGTAGCGACTCTCCTCATCGTCGCCGAAGGAGAACGATGTCAGACCAGCGACTTCCACCACGTCGTGCCTGAAGCAAGAGAAAGAAATAACGTTTACTGACACACCCAGCCCAAGGGGACAGCTGCCATCCCACACAATGGGCCCAAACACCCCTTGCCCGGCGCCGAGATGCGCCCACCTCTGGAGTGGGGTGGCTGGGGACACACGGAGCCCTCGCCCGGCGCTGAGATGCGCCCACCTCTGGGGTGGGGCGGCTGGGGACACGGAGCCCTCGCCCAGCGCCGAGATGCGCCCACCTCTGGGGCAGAGCAGCCAGGGACACAGGGACCCAAAGATTGGCCCTCCCTGCCCCTGCTTGCACCCGGTGCGAGAGGCTCACAGGATGCTGCGTTCAAGCTTGTTCATGGGTTGAAATTTCTTTTTGGTCTGCGCGCTGTCCTGGATGAAATCAGACACCTCCTTCTCCATCTGTAAGGCACAGGGAGGGCAACACTCAGGGGGGCAGAGACGGGGCAGGGCCTGTCCCCTCGAGGGGCGCCAGCTACCCCCCAGCCCAGGTCCCCACCCCGCCTCTGGGGGTCACTCACCCTTTTTCTGAACTCCACTTTCTGCCGCTTCTCCTGCTCCTGCAGCTTCTTCAGACGGGCGGCTTGTTCTGGCAGGCAAGAGAGTCAGCAAGTAACTGTCTGGTGGTTAGAGCAGGGGCCGGGAGCCAGGACTCCTGGGTTCTCTCCCCAGCACTGGGAGGGCAGTGGGGGCTGGTGGTTAGAGCAGGGGGTGGGAGCCAGGACTCCTGGGTTCTCTCCCCGGCGCTGGGAGGGCAGTGGGGGCTGGTGGTTAGAGCAGGGGCTGGGAGCCAGGACTCCTGGGTTCTCTCCCCGGCGCTGGGAGGGCAGTGGGGGCTGGTGGTTAGAGCAGGGGGCAGGAGCCAGGACTCCTGGGTTCTCTCCCCGGCGCTGGGAGGGCAGTGGGGGCTGGTGGGCAGAGCAGGGGGCGGGAGCCAGGACTCCTGGGTTCTCTCCCCGGCGCTGGGAGGGCAGTGGGGGCTGGTGGTTAGAGCAGGGGTGGGAGCCAGGACTCCTGGGTTCTCTCCCTGGCGCTGGGAGGGCAGCGGGGGCTGGTGGTTAGAGCAGGGGCCGGGAGCCAGGACTCCTGGGTTCTCTCCCCGGCACTGGGAGGGCAGCGGGGGCTGGTGGGTAGAGCAGGGGGCGGGGCTGGGAGCCATAGGGCCCAGTGGGCGGGGCCATGGGGCTGTGGGCGGGGCTCTAGACCGGAATGGGCAGGACCAGAAGTTGGTGGGCGTGGCTGAATTCCAAAGACAAGGGCGGGGTCACGCCCCTAGGGGCGGGGCCAGACGCGAGGGGGCGGGGCCGAGCCCGAGGTGGGCGGAGCTGGCTGCGCCCGGCGCCCCGGCCCCCCGGGGTCCCCTGACCTCGCGCGCGGCGCCGCGTCTCCTGGTCGCCCAGCCCCGGCGGCCGCTCCATGGAGCTCAGGATGGAGCCCAGCAAGTCCAGGTCCGCCATGACGCCGCGCTCCGCCCCTTCCGCCGCGTCAGCGGAACCCGGAAGTAATGCGAGGGCGCCCTTCCCTGCGCTCCTCCGGAACCCGGAAGTAGTTCCCATTCGTCATTTCCTGCGCGCCCACGGAACCCGGAAGTGACTGCCTGTCGTGTTTTCCGGTGCGACCGCGCTGCCTTTAAGGGGGCTTGGGCCGGCCCGCGCGCGCTCTCGGCGGGCAGAAAATCCCCCGGTCCGTGGCAGCGGCGGCAGGGCCCCCAAGGGAAAGGAGCGGCGCGATGGGCGGTCCAGTCATTCCGGTGGGTGCGGGGAGGGGGCAATTAAAGGGGAGGTGCGGGGGGCCGTCGGCGGACAAATAACATGCCAGGCCGTTAAAGGGGAGGTGGGCGGGCGGTGCGGGGTTTCCGTCGGAGGAGGAGTATTAGGCCGGGGGGCGGGGACAAGCCCCGTCCCCGCCTTAAAGGGGAGGCGGAGGAAACTCACTGTGGGGGGGGGAGGAGCGACTCAGCCCCTCCCCCTCCCTCTCTCTCCCCCTCCCCCCGGACGCCTGGGTCCCCGCGAGCGCAGCCCGGGGCAGACGGGGCCCCGCCCTGCCGGGGTTCTGAGCATCTCCGGCCCCGCCCCCCGCGGAGCGCCGCAGCCCCCACCCCGCTGGGACCGCCCCCTCTCCGTCCCTCACCCCGCCCATAACTCCGCCCGGAGCCCCGCCCCCTCTCCGAGCCCCGCCCATAACTTCGCCCCGCCCACAGCAGACTGACGTCGTCTCCGATTTTTAATGCAAATTTGTACAAACCAACCCATGCACCGAGCGGGGGGGGGGGGGGGGGGGGGGGGCAGAGAGGGGCCCCAGCGGGGGGCAGATCAGAGAGGGGCCCCAGCGAGGGGCAGGGGGATCAGAGAGGGGCCCCAGTGGGGGGCAGTGAGCAGAGAGGGGCCCAAGCGGGGTGGGGAACAGACAGGGGCCCAGCGGGGGGCAGGAGGCAGAGAAGGGCCCCAGCGGGGGGCAGAAGGCAGAGAGGAGCCCCAGGAGAGGGGGATCAGAGAAGGGCCCTGGGGGGGGCAGGGGGCAGACAGGGGCCCCAGGAGAGGGGGCAGCAAGGGGCCCCAGTGGCGGGGGGATCAGAGAAGGGCCCCGGGGGGGGCAGGGGGCAGACAGGGGCCCCAGGAGAGGGGCAGCAAGGGGCCCCAGTGGCGGGGGGATCAGAGAAGGGCCCCGGGGGGGCAGGGGGCAGACAGGGGCCCCAGGAGAGGGGCAGCAAAGGGCCCCAGTGGCGGGGGGATCAGAGAAGGGCCCGGGGGGGGGCAGGGGGCAGACAGGGGCCCCAGGAGAGGGGGCAGCAAGGGGCCCCAGTGGCGGGGGGATCAGAGAAGGGCCCCGGGGGGGGGCAGGGGGCAGACAGGGGCCCCAGGAGAGGGGGCAGCAAGGGGCCCCAGTGGCGGGGGGATCAGAGAAGGGCCCCGGGGGGGCAGGGGGCAGACAGGGGCCCCAGCAGGGGGCAGGAGGCAGAGAGGGGCCCCAGTGGCGGGGGGATCAGAGAAGGGCCCCAGTGGCAGGAGGCGCCAGACAGGGTCCCCCAGCGGGGGGCGGGGCAGAGAGGGGCCCAGCGGGGGTGTTTCAATGGCTGCTTCAGCCTCAGTTCTGATATGTTACAGTATGTACAGTGGGGGGGCTCAGTATGGGGGAAGTGGGGGACCCCCTGCTGCGGGGGCTGCAACAGACGCACAGCCACCCGGCACGGGGGAGACAACCCACGGCTGCCCCACGGCCAGGGGGCGACAGGCTGAGAGCAGGACGAGGAGCCAAGGGCAGCATCAGATGTGGGGGCTGGGGGGCAGAGTCCCTTTAATAAGAGCCCAGGCTGGGGGGGGAGGGCACAGCTCCATGGGAAGAACAGTTCTCTGGGTCCCCCCCACAACCCTGGAGCAGGCTGAAATTCCCACCTGAACCACCAGCCCCCACAGCACTGGGAGAGAACCCAGGAGTCCTGGCTCCCAGCCCCTGCTCTACCCACCAGCCCCCACTGCCCTCCCAGCACCGGGGAGAGAACCCAGGAGTCCTGCCTCCCACCCCCTGCTCTACTCACCAGCCCCCACTGCCCTCCCAGCACCGGGGAGAGAACCCAGGAGTCCTGGCTCCCGCCCCCTGCTCTACCCACCAGCCCCCACTGCCCTCCCAGCGCTGGGGAGAGAACCCAGGAGTCCTGGCTCCCACCCCCTGCTCTACCCACCAGCCCCCACTGCCCTCCCAGCACCGGGGAGAGAACCCAGGAGTCCTGGCTCCCGCCCCCTGCTCTAACCACCAGCCCCCACTGCCCTCCCAGTGCCGGGGAGAGAACCCAGGAGTCCTGGCTCCCAGCCTGGGTAGGGGGTGGGCCCAACTCTCAGGAGAGGTTAGGGGGCAGGGGAAGGTACTGGGCCGTGGGGACGGGTGGAACACCAGCTCTGACGCCCTCCCCCCCACCCCCCGGCGTCCGTCCTCGGCCCAGCTCTGCCGCAATCAGTTCCTATTGCACTGTCGTTAAGATGGGGGGCCCGGGCCCCCCAGGAGGGTGCATCTGTCGCCGTGGGGCGTTAAGACTCCGTTGTCTCGGTCCAGGAGCACGAGCCGAGGTGGGGGCAGCCGGCCCCGGACTCCTGGGTTCCCAGCGGGGCCGCCGGGGGCCCAGGAGGGACGTCGCCCCCGGCAGGATCAGTGCTGGACGGCTAAGTGGCCAGACCTCGTTTCTGTAAACTTTCCTCTTTGCTCTGCTTGAGCTCCTTCATCCTGGGGGGGTGGGGGCTGCGTTACCTCCCGTCACAGAACCCCTGAGCCTCCCCCGGCGCATCCCTGTGGGGCGGCTGGCACAACCGGGGGGCTGGGGCCCAGCACCTCTCAGCTGTCCCGCCCGGCGCGCTCCTGGGGGTGGGGGGAAGGTGCCCGCTGGCCGGGGGACGGGGCTGGGGGGACAGGGCCCAGCACCTCTCAGCTGTCCCGGCCCGGCGCGCTCCTGGGGGTGGGGGGGAGGTGCCCGCTGGCCTGGGGACGGGGCTGGGGGACAGGGCCCAGCACCTCCCAGCTGTCCCGGCCCGGCGCGCTCCTGGGGGTGGGGGGGAGGTGCCCGCTGGCCGGGGGACGGGACTGGGGGACAGGGCCCAGCACCTCTCAGCTGTCCCGGCCCGGCGCGCTCCTGGGGGTGGGGGGGAGGTGCCCGCTGGCCGGGGGACGGGGCTGGGGGGACAGGGCCCAGCACCTCCCAGCTGTCCCGGCCCGGCGCGCTCCTGGGGGTGGGGGGGAGGTGCCCGCTGGCCTGGGGACGGGGCTGGGGGACAGGGCCCAGCACCTCTCAGCTGTCCCGCCCGGCGCGCTCCTGGGGGTGGGGGGGAGGTGCCCGCTGGCCGGGGGACGGGGCTGGGGGACAGGGCCCAGCACCTCCCAGCTGTCCCACCCGGCGCGCTCCTGGGGGTGGGGGGGAGGTGCCCGCTGGCCGGGGGACGGGACTGGGGGACAGGGCCCAGCACCTCTCAGCTGTCCCGGCCCGGCGCGCTCCTGGGGGTGGGGGGGAGGTGCCCGCTGGCCGGGGGACGGGGCTGGGGGACAGGGCCCAGCACCTCCCAGCTGTCCCGGCCCGGCGCGCTCCTGGGGGTGGGGGGAGGTGCCTGCTGGCCGGGGGACGGGGCTGGGGGGACAGGGCCCAGCACCTCCCAGCTGTCCCGGCCCGGCGCGCTCCTGGGGGTGGGGGGGAGGTGCCCGCTGGCCGGGGGACGGGGCTGTGGGGCTGGGGCCCGGCACCTCCCAGCTGTCCCAGCCCGGCGCGCTCCTGGGGGTGGGGGGAAGGTGCCTGCTGGACGGGGGACGGGGCTGTGGGGCTGGGGCCCGGCACCTCCCAGCTGTCCCGGCCCGGCGCACTCCTGGGGGTGGGGGGAAGGTGCCCGCTGGCCTGGGGACGGGGCTGTGGGGCTGGGGCCAGCACCTCTCAGCTGTCCCGGCCCGGCGCACTCCTGGGGGTGGGGGGGAGGTGCCCGCTGGCCGGGGGACGGGGCTGGGGGGACAGGGCCCAGCACCTCCCAGCTGTCCCGGCCCGGCGCGCTCCTGGGGGTGGGGGGGAGGTGCCCGCTGGCCTGGGGACGGGGCTGGGGGACAGGGCCCAGCACCTCCCAGCTGTCCCGGCCCGGCGCGCTCCTGGGGGTGGGGGGGAGGTGCCCGCTGGCCGGGGGACGGGGCTGGGGGACAGGGCCCAGCACCTCTCAGCTGTCCCGGCCCGGCGCGCTCCTGGGGGTGGGGGGGAGGTGCCCGCTGGCCTGGGGACGGGGCTGGGGGACAGGGCCCAGCACCTCCCAGCTGTCCCGGCCCGGCGCACTCCTGGGGGTGGGGGGGAGGTGCCCGCTGGCCGGGGGACGGGGCTGGGGGGACAGGGCCCAGCACCTCCCAGCTGTCCCGGCCCGGCGCGCTCCTGGGGGTGGGGGGGAGGTGCCCGCTGGCCTGGGGACGGGGCTGGGGGACAGGGCCCAGCACCTCCCAGCTGTCCCGGCCCGGTGCGCTCCTGGGGGTGGGGGGGAGGTGCTCGCTGGCCGGGGGACGGGGCTGGGGGACAGGGCCCAGCACCTCCCAGCTGTCCCGGCCCGGCGCGCTCCTGGGGGTGGGGGGGAGGTGCCCGCTGGCCGGGGGACGGGGCTGGGGGGACAGGGCCCAGCACCTCCCAGCTGTCCCGGCCCGGCGCGCTCCTGGGGGTGGGGGGGAGGTGCCCGCTGGCCTGGGGACGGGGCTGGGGGACAGGGCCCAGCACCTCCCAGCTGTCCCGGCCCGGCGCGCTCCTGGGGGTGGGGGGGAGGTGCCCGCTGGCCGGGGGACGGGGCTGGGGGACAGGGCCCAGCACCTCTCAGCTGTCCCGCCCGGCGCGCTCCTGGGGGTGGGGGGAGGTGCCCGCTGGCCGGGGGACAGGGCTGGGGGACAGGGCCCAGCACCTCTCAGCTGTCCCGCTCGGCGCGCTCCTGGGGGTGGGGGGAAGGTGCCCGCTGGCCTGGGGATGGGGCTGGGGGGACAGGGCCCAGCACCTCCCAGCTGTCCCGCCTGGCGCGCTCCTGGGGGTGGGGGGGAGGTGCCCGCTGGCCTGGGGACGGGGCTGGGGGGCAGGGCCCAGCACCTCTCAGCTGTCCCGCCCGGCGCGCTCCTGGGGGTGGGGGGGAGGTGCCCGCTGGCCTGGGGACGGGGCTGGGGGACAGGGCCCAGCACCTCTCAGCTGTCCCGCCCGGCGCGCTCCTGGGGGTGGGGGGGAGGTGCCCGCTGGCCTGGGGACGGGGCTGGGGGGACAGGGCCCAGCACCTCTCAGCTGTCCCGGCCCGGCGCGCTCCTGGGGGTGGGGGGGAGGTGCCCGCTGGCCTGGGGACGGGGCTGGGGGACAGGGCCCAGCACCTCCCAGCTGTCCCGGCCCGGCGCGCTCCTGGGGGTGGGGGGAGGTGCCCGCTGGCCTGGGGACGGGGCTGGGGGACAGGGCCCAGCACCTCTCAGCTGTCCCGCCCGGCGCGCTCCTGGGGGTGGGGGGGAGGTGCCCGCTGGCCGGGGGACGGGGCTGGGGGGCTGGGCCCAGCACCTCTCAGCTGTCCCGCCCGGCGCGCTCCTGGGGGTGGGGGGGAGGTGCCCGCTGGCCGGGGGACGGGGCTGGGGGACAGGGCCCAGCACCTCTCAGCTGTCCCGGCCCGGCGCGCTCCTGGGGGTGGGGGGAAGGTGCCCGCTGCCCTGGGGAGAACTGGGGTGACTCTCGCGGGCTGGCACGGGGACAGAAGCGCTCTAGGGCTGCTCTGGGCCGGACCGCGGAGACCCCCCAGTCTTGGCTGTCGGTGGCCCTGGCTCTGAGCATCTTGCCCTGGTTTGACCCCCCCCTCCAGGTGGTGCCCCACAACTGCCCCCCTGTAACATCTCCCTCCCCGCCCTCAGCCCCTGCAGGGACCCAGATTCCCACCCCATTGGCCACACCCTGGAGGCCCCCCGGCGCTGGTGCTGACAGACCTGTGCCGGCAGCGACGCAGAAAACGCATGATCTTTCGGGCGGCCTGATCTTGCTTCTTGGTGAGAAACGTGCCCCTGGGGAGAGACGAGGCCCGAAGTCAAGGTGGAGCAAGGCAGCAGCATACACAGGGACCCCTCGCCCGGCGCCGAGATGCGCCCACCTCTGGGGTGGGGCAGATACACAGGGACCCCTCGCCCGGCGCCAAGATGCGCCCACCTCTGGGGTGGGGCAGATACACAGGGACCCCTCGCCCGGTGCCAAGATGCGCCCACCTCTGGGGTGGGGCAGATACACAGGGACCCCTCACCCGGCGCCAAGATGCGCCCACCTCTGGGGTGGGGCAGATACACAGGGACCCCTCGCCCGGTGCCAAGATGCGCCCACCTCTGGGGTGGGGCAGATACACAGGGACCCCTCACCCGGTGCCAAGATGCACCCACCTCTGGGGTGGGGCAGATACACAGGGACCCCTCGCCCGGTGCCAAGATGCGCCCACCTCTGGGGTGGGGCAGATACACAGGGACCCCTCGCCCGGTGCCAAGATGCGCCCACCTCTGGGGTGGGGCAGATACACAGGGACCCCTCGCCCGGTGCCAAGATGCGCCCACCTCTGGGGTGGGGCAGATACACAGGGACCCCTCGCCCGGTGCCAAGATGCGCCCACCTCTGGGGTGGGGCAGATACACAGGGACCCCTCACCCGGTGCCAAGATGCGCCCACCTCTGGGGTGGGGCAGATACACAGGGACCCCTCGCCCGGTGCCAAGATGCGCCCACCTCTGGGGTGGGGCAGATACACAGGGACCCCTCGCCCGGTGCCAAGATGCGCCCACCTCTGGGGTGGGGCAGATACACAGGGACCCCTCGCCCGGTGCCAAGATGCGCCCACCTCTGGGGTGGGGCAGATACACAGGGACCCCTCGCCCGGTGCCAAGATGCGCCCACCTCTGGGGTGGGGCAGATACACAGGGACCCCTCACCCGGTGCCAAGATGCGCCCACCTCTGGGGTGGGGCAGATACACAGGGACCCCTCGCCCGGTGCCGAGATGCGCCCACCTCTGGGGCAGGGCAGCTGGTGACACAGGGACCCCTCGCCCGGTGCCGAGATGCGCCCACCTCTGGGGTGGGGCAGATACACAGGGACCCCTCGCCCGGTGCCAAGATGCGCCCACCTCTGGGGTGGGGCAGATACACAGGGACCCCTCGCCCGGTGCCAAGATGCGCCCACCTCTGGGGTGGGGCAGATACACAGGGACCCCTCGCCCGGTGCCAAGATGCGCCCACCTCTGGGGCAGGGCGCCTGGTGACACAGGGACCCCTCGCCCAGCGCCGAGATGCGCCCACCTCTGGGGCACAGCGGCTGGTGACACAGGGACCCCTCGCCCAGCGCCGAGATGCGCCCACCTCTGGGGCAGGGCGGCTGGTGACACAGGGACCCCTCGCCCAGCGCCGAGATGCGCCCACCTCTGGGGCAGGGCGGCTGGTGACACAGGGACCCCTCGCCCAGCGCCGAGATGCGCCCACCTCTGGGGCAGGGCGGCTGGTGACACAGGGACCCCTCGCCCGGCGCCAAGATGCGCCCACCTCTGGGGCACAGCGGCTGGTGACACAGGGACCCCTCGCCCAGCGCCGAGATGCGCCCACCTCTGGGGCAGGGCGGCTGGTGACACAGGGACCCCTCGCCCAGCGCCGAGATGCGCCCACCTCTGGGGCGGGGCAGCCGGTGATACGCAGAACCCTCACTCAGTGCTAAGATGCTGTGATGGAGTTGTGGGGTGTATGTGAGACTCAGGCTGGATGTGCGTGACAGGCAGAGCAGCTCCCAGCGGCTAAGGATGACCCCTGGGCTGTACCCTAGGCTGGCAGGTAACACCTCTGCCCTGAGCACAGAGCAGGGAGGAGCCGAGCTGGGTTGGAATGGGGGCGGCAGTGAGAAGCTGGGGGGAGAGGGAGCTGGAGGGCAGCCAGCCTGGCGCGGGGGGAAGCTGCACCCCAGAGGGGCCCCCCTCGGGCTCCTCTCCCCAGGACGGGTTGGAATGACTGTCTCTGCCAGCTGTACTGACCCCTCTGTGCTGAGCTGGGCTCTGGCGCCTCATAAACCTCCCGTTCTACCTGCTGGGTGAGAGTCCCTCCTGCCTGCGGCCGGGGGGCAGCGCTTGGGGACCCCGGAACCCCGTCACAGATGCGCCCACCTCTGGGGCGGGGCGCCACTGCCAGGCGTCCAAGCACTCACTTCATCTTCTGCTGCATGGCGGCAGAGGCGCGGTGGCCCTGCTTGAGCTTCTCGTACTCCTTGTAGCTGCGGTAGTACTGCTGGATGAGAACTGCCGCCCGGCGGCTCTGCTGAAACTTCTTCTGCTCGTAATAGCTGCGGAACTTGCTCTGGATCAGGATCGCTGCCTGCGTCATCTTCTTGTACAGGGCATACTGCGGGGAGCGGCCGAGTCAGGGGGGAGCCTGGGCCAGCACCTGCCCCCTCCCAGCGCCGGGAGAGAACCCAGGAGTCCTGGCTCCCGGCCCCCTGCTCTAACCACCAGCCCCCACTGCCCTCCCAGCGCCGGGGAGAGAACCCAGGAGTCCTGGCTCCCGGCCCCCTGCTCTAACCACCAGCCCCCACTGCCCTCCCAGCGCCGGGAGAGAACCCAGGAGTCCTGGCTCCCGGCCCCCTGCTCTAACCACCAGCCCCCACTGCCCTCCCAGCACCAGGGAGAGAACCCAGCAGTCCTGGCTCCCGGCCCCCTGCTCTAACCACCAGCCCCCACTGCCCTCCCAGCGCCGGGGAGAGAACCCAGGAGTCCTGGCTCCCACCCCCTGCTCTAACCACCAGCCCCCACTGCCCTCCCAGCAGTGGGGAGAGAACCCAGGAGTCCTGGCTCCCGGCCCCTGCTCTAACCACCAGCCCCCACTGCCCTCCCAGCGCCAGGGAGAGAACCCAGGAGTCCTGGCTCCCGGCCCCCTGCTCTAACCACCGGCCCCCTGCTCTAACCACCAGCCCCCACTGCCCTCCCAGCGCCGGGGAGAGAACCCAGGAGTCCTGGCTCCTTCCGGCCCCTTGTTACCTTCAGTGCAATCCACGTGAGCTTGCAGGACAGAGAGAAGAGTGTTAATGGGCTGGGGCGGCCCAGCTGAGAGCCCCGCCGGGGCCTGGCCACCACCGGTGAGGGGGACGGAGCACCTGTTCCCCCCGCCCCGGCTGCCCCAGCCTTGTGCCCCGGAAGGGCAGCACGGGCCCCGGCTGGGCTTTACCTGCTTGTACTTCCGGTAGCAACGCTGGATTACGGCAGCCGCCGTCTCCTGCTGCTCCTTCAGCCGGCGGCCCTGTGGGGAGAGGGGCCTTAGGGGCGGCTCCCCCGATGGCAGCGTGGTACGGGGCCAGTTTGTGCGGAGCCTGTTGCTGGGGGATCTTGGTTGCCAGGGGCCAGCACAGCCCAGGATGCTTGTGGCTATGGGGATCCCAGTTGCTAGGCAACAGGGCAAGATGGGACGCCTGTTGCATTGGGGACAGTACAGCACTGGATGCCTGTTGCCATGGGGAAACTACAGCATGGAATGCCTGTTGCTGTGGGGATCCTGGTTCCCAGGGGACACCACAACAGGGGGTCCCTGGAACTAGACGATGATATGGTGTGGGAATGCTGTTGCCAGGGGGCTGCACTGGTTGCCAGGGCTGGTACAATGTGAAATGCCTGTTGTCATGAGATCCTGGTTACCAGGGACAACACAGCATGGGATGCTGTTGCCATGGGGATCCTGGTTACCAGGGACTGCACCACATGGCATGCTGTTGCCATGGGGATCCCGGTTACCGGGGACAGTACAGACCAGGATGCTGTTGCCATGGGGATCCCGGTTACCGGGGTCAGTACAGCCGGTTGCGTGGGCCCTGTTGCCGTGGAAGCGCTGGTTGCCGGGGGCACCTTGTACTTGCGGAAGGCGGTCTGGATGACGCGGGCGGCCTCGTACAGCTCGCGCTGCTCGTGGTCGGACAGCGTCAGCAAGGCGAAGTCGCTCTCCATGCGCCCGTTGGCCGAGGCGTTGAGGAACTCCGCCCAGCCGGCGGCTGTGGGGGGCGGGGGCAGGCGCTCGAGGGGCAGCTCCCCAGAGGGGCTGCCAGGGGGCTCAGGCACAGCCGTGGGGTGGCTGCCGGCCTGGGGAGGAGACGGAGCCCTGTTACCTGGAGCCGGCCGGGCCCTGCCCCACTCCTGCCCCCCAGAACCGGCTCGGCCCTGCCCCACTCCCGCCCCCCAGAGCCGGCTGGGCCCTGCCCCACTCCCGCCCCCCAGAACCGGCCGGGCCCTGCCCCACTCCCGCCCCCCAGAGCCGGCCGGGGCCCTGCCCCACTCCCGCCCCCCAGAGCCGGCCGGGCCCTGCCCCACTCCCGCCCCCCAGAGCCAGCCGGGCCCTGCCCCACTCCTGCCCCTTGGAGCCTGGCCCCCGGTACCTGTGCTGGGGGGGCGCTGGGCACCTGGTCGACGCTCTCCAGGTACCCGGCCAGCCAGGACATGGTCTCGCTCAGCCCCAGGTTCCCGCTTCGCTCCCGCAGCAGCGCCTCAGCCGAGCCGCTGAATCC
Source organism: Carettochelys insculpta (assembly GCF_033958435.1). Lineage (NCBI taxonomy): Eukaryota > Metazoa > Chordata > Testudines > Carettochelyidae > Carettochelys > Carettochelys insculpta. Next base: position 1,373,398 of record NC_134170.1, read on the forward strand.
TCCTGCTTAATGCGCTCCGGTGTCGCCTCAATGATCTGCCGTGCGAGGGCCATCATGTCCACCTGCGGGCACAGACCGGATGCCTGGGTTCACGCCCTGCCACCGCCAGCAGGGGACAGGGCTTGGGGGTCACAGCTGGGGGCAGGACTCCTGGGTTCTCTCCCCAGCGCTGGGAGGACAGTGGGGGCTGGTGGTTAGAGCAGGGGCTGGGGGCAGGACTCCTGGGTTCTCTCCCCAGCGCTGGGAGGACAGTGGGGGCTGGTGGTTAGAGCAGGGGGCGGGAGCCAGGACTCTGGGTTCTCTCCCCGGTGCTGGGAGGGCAGTGGGGGCTGGTGGTTAGAGCAGGGGGTGGGAGCCAGGACTCCTGGGTTCTCTCCCCGGTGCTGGAGGGCAGTGGGGGCTGGTGGTTAGAGCAGGGGTGGGAGCCAGGACTCCTGGGTTCTCTCCTGGAGCTAGGAGGGACAGTGGGGGCTGGGAGCCCGGGCTCCTGAGCTCTCTCCTCTGTGGGGTACCCGCCTCAGTTGCCCCTCATCCCAGCAGGCAGGGCCGGGTGCCCACCACAGCCCACGCCCACCCCGGTACCTGCAGCACGTCGGAGCGGGGCAGGAATTCCTCATTCTCAGCGTTCTCGCCGTCAGGCAGCAGCTCTGGCCCAGGGGGCCCCTGGCACGCGGGGAAGAAGCGGGGCGGGCTGGGGTCTCCCGGCGGCCCAGCCGGGGGGGCCGAGGTCCATGGGGCCGGCAGGCTCCGGGCTGGAGGAGTCGGAGAGCTCAGAGGGGGAGGAGACGCCGCTGGCCGGTGCTGAGCCCGGTGTCGGGGGCTGGCGGAGAGCGGCGAGGCGGGGGGCTGCCCCTCAGGCTCCTGGCGCTGCAGCTCCTCCAGCCGGGCAGCCAGCCCCAGGTGGCCCCGGGCACGAGCCACGGCCAGCGGCAGGCGGCCCAGCGAGTCGGGGATGGCGAGCGCCCGCCCGTTCCAGCGGTACAGCAGCAGCGCAGCCTCCCGGTGGCCCAGGGCGCAGGCCCACATCTGGGGGGCACAGGGGCGGGGTCAGAGGGGGGCGCTGTCCCCGCGCAGGGCGGGCGCTGCCCCCTCGGCCCGGCCCGGCCCAGCCGCCTCTCACCAGTGGGGTGCAGGAGAAGTGGTCAACGTTGAGGGGTCCACCTCCTGCTCCAGGTCCAGGCTGTCAGCACTGAGGTTCCTGGGGAGAGCTGCGAGTCAGAGACCCCGCACTGCCGGGGGGAAGGGGGATCCCCTGGGGCCCCAGGAACTCACCGCCACTTCAGGAGCGTCTGGATGAGGCGGGCGTAGCCCTGGGCAGCTGCCAGGTGCAACAGGGTCATGCCACGGAAGCAGGCGTCGTGGGCCAGGGTGCCGGAGGGCGGCCAGGGCGCATGAGACATCATCTTCTCGCACAGGCCCACGATGCGCTCCTCGAAGGAGTCCGCGCCCGCCTGCGGGAGACCAGCACCGTCAGCAGCCCCCCGGCCCAGCACTGGGTGCGTCTCAGTGCCCCCGTGTCACCGGCCGCCCCGCCCCAGAGGTGGGCGCATCTCGGCGCCGGGCGAGGGGTCCCCCTGTCACCGGCTGCCTCTCCCCAGAGATGGGCGCATCTCGGCGCCGGCGAGGGGTCCCCGTGTCACCAGCCGTCCCACCCCAGAGGTGGCTGGCATGGGAGGGGGTTTAAGGGGGGTTCAGTGCCCAGCCTGCTTGACCTTTATAAAGGCCCAGACTGGGAACTCCTGCCCCCCGCCCCCCAGCGATTTTCCCCTTCCTCAGACTGGAAAGAATGCCTGGGCGGCCAGGCTGGAAAATGCCTCTGTAATCCCCCCGCCCGGAATAGCAACAGGCTGGGCGGTCTTAAGGGGGGGGGCGTGACGTCAGCCCCGGCGGGGAGGGGAGGGCAGGGGAGGGGGTGGCTCCAAAGAGCAATGGGGCCTGACTCTGTAACCCACCAGCCCCCACTGCCTTCCCAGCACCGGGGAGAGAACCCAGGAGTCCTGGCTCCTGGCCCCTGCTCTAACCACCAGCCCCCACGGCCCTCCCAGCACTGGGGAGAGAACCCAGGAGTCCTGGCTCCCACCCCCCGCTCTAACCACCAGCCCCCACACTGCCCTCCCAGCGCCGGGGAGAGAACCCAGGAGTCCTGGTCCCAGCCCCAGCAAACCAGACCTGATCATTACGTCTTCCAGCCCCTGTCCTGGACCCCAGGGATATCACTGCTCGTGACCGAGCTGACCCCCACACCCGGCTCCTGCAGCCCCCACTCCTGGGTCTCACCGGGGTGGGGGGGGCCTCGCTGGGGGCCCCCCGCTGCTGCTGGGAGGATGCTGCCATCTCGGCCATGCGCTTCTCCATCTGCTCCAGCCGCTCCAGGATTGACATCCTGAACTGGTTATCTGGGGGGGCAGGATAAGGGGATGCTCACAAAGAAGCTCTGTATGTCCCCACTGGGCCCTGACTCCCAGCCCCTGCTCTAACCACCAGCCCCCACTGCCCTCCCAGTGCTGGGAGAGAACCCAGGAGTCCTGGCTCCCAGCCCTTGCTCTAACCACCAGCCCCCACTGCCCTCCCAGCGCTGAGGAGAGAACCCAGGAGTCCTGGCTCCCAGCCCCTGCTCTAACCACCAGCCCTCACTGCCCTCCCAGCGCCGGGGAGAGAACCCAGGAGTCCTGGCTCCCACCCCCTGCTCTAACCACCAGCCCCCACTGCCCTCCCAGCGCCGGGGAGAGAACCCAGGAGTCCTGGCTCCCACCCCCTGCTCTAACCACCAGCCCTCACTGCCCTCCCAGCGCCGGGGAGAGAACCCAGGAGTCCTGGCTCCCACCCCCTGCTCTAACCAGCAGCCCCCACTGCCCTCCCAGCGCTGGAGAGAGAACCCAGGAGTCCGGGCGGCTGAGCGAGGTTCCCTGCTCTCCTCACCCTGTGGACGGCTGGGATTAGCCGGGTTAATTTCCGGGGCCAGGCGGCTCATCTGCCTGCCTGGTGGGGGGATTAGTCCGTGAGCATCTCTCCCTCCCTGCCCAGCGCCTGGTCCAACGCCCCCCAGCCTGGCCCTGGCCCTGGCCCACTGCCTGCCATAAAGCTCTGATCCCCTAGAAACCTCCACACCCAGAACGCCCCTGCCCACCCCGGAGCCCCCCGCCAGGAACTCCCCAGGGGCCGCCCCCAGCCCTACCTGCCCTGTCCATGGCGGGGGTACAGGCCGGCTGCGGCAGCGGTTCCCGCGGGCGTTTAAATGACTCCCTGCAGGAACTGGCATTTCCTGGCTGGGATCCGGGGTGGGCGGGCAGGCGGGGGGGCCTAGGAGCACCGTGTTGTTCCCGGCCAGGATTCCCGGGGCCCCCAGCTCCCACCCTAGATCCGGTGACATCCCGGGGGGGATCCCCCGCCGAGCCCCCGGCTGGCGCCAGCCTGCAGCACAGCCCCTGAAGGGACCAGAAATAGCTGGGGGGCTCCTGCCCCCCACCCCGACAGCCGTCCTCCCAGCTGCTGGCCAGGGCGGGGGGGATCCCAGGCAGCTGTTAACCCCTTCCCGCCACGGCTGTGGCGTGTCCAAGGAAAGCTGGCGGGGAGGTGAGTGGTAGTGTGTCCTGTGCAGCCATCTGCAACTGTGTCCAGGGGTACCCGCTGCGGCTGTGCGGTGCGCGACTGTGTCCGGGGGTACCTGGGGGTTGTGCGGTGCGCGACTGTGCCCGGGGGCACCCGGTGTGGATGTGCAGCATGCGACTGTTTCCGGGGGTACCCGGTGAGGCCCTGCAATGTGCAACTGTGCCCGGGGGTACCCGGTGGGGCCGTGCAGTGTGCGACTGTGCCCGGGGGTACCCGGTGGGGCCGTGCAGCGTGCGACTGTGTCCGGGGCACCCGGTGTGGACGTGCAGCGTGCGACTGTGCCCGGGGGCACCCGGTGTGGACGTGCAGCGTGCGACTGTGCCCGGGGGCACCCGGTGTGGACGTGCAGCGTGCGACTGTGTCCGGGGGCACCCGGTGGGGCCCTGCAATGTGCGACTGTGCCCGGGGGTACCCGGTGGGGCCGTGCAGTGTGCGACTGTGTCCAGGGGTACCTGGGGGTTGTGCGGTGCGCGACTGTGTCCGGGGGTACCCGGTGGGGCCGTGCAGTGTGCGACTGTGCCCGGGGATACCCGGTGGGGCCGTGCAGCGTGCGACTGTGTCCGGGGGTACCCGGTGAGGCCCTGCAATGTGCGACTGTGCCCGGGGGTACCCGGTTGGGCCGTGCAGTGTGCGACTGTGTCCAGGGGTACCTGGGGGTTGTGCGGTGCGCGACTGTGTCCGGGGGTACCCGGTGGGGCCGTGCAGCGTGCGACTGTGTCCGGGGGTACCCGGTGGGGCCGTGCAGCGTGCGACTGTGTCCGGGGGCACCCGGTGTGGACGTGCAGCGTGCGACTGTGTCCGGGGCACCCGGTGTGGCCGTGCAGCGTGCGACTGTGTCCGGGGGCACCCGGTAGGGCCGTGCAGCGTGCGACTGTGTCTGGGGGTACCCGGTGGGGCCCTGCAATGTGCGACTGTGTCCGGGGGTACTCTGAGGGGCCGTGCAGCGTGCGACTGTGTCCGGGGGTACCCGGTGTGGCCGTGCAGCGTGCGACTGTGACCGGGGGCACCCGGTGGGGCCGTGCAGCGTGCGACTGTGACCGGGGGCACCCGGTGGGGCCGTGCAGCGTGCGACTGTGGCCGGGGGCACCCGGTGGGGCCGTGCAGCGTGCGACTGTGTCCGGGGGTACCCGGTGTGGCCGTGCAGAGTGCGACTGTGTCCGGGGCACCGGTGTGGCCGTGCAGCGTGCGACTGTGGCCGGGGGCACCCGGTGTGGCCGTGCAGCGTGCGACTGTGGCCGGGGGCACCCGGTGTGGACGTGCAGCGTGCGACTGTGGCCGGGGGTACCCGGTGGGGCCGTGCAGCGTGCGACTGTGTCCGGGGGTACCCGGTGTGGCCGTGCAGAGTGCGACTGTGTCCGGGGCACCCGGTGTGGCCGTGCAGCGTGCGACTGTGTCCAGGGGCACCCGGTGGGGCCGTGCAGCGTGCGACTGTGGCCGGGGCACCCGGTGTGGCCGTGCAGCGTGCGACTGTGTCCAGGGGTACCCGGAGGGGCCGTGCAGTGTGCGACTGTGGCCGGGGGCACCCGGTGTGGCTGTGCAGCGTGCGACTGCGTCCGGGGGCACCCGGTGGGGCTGTGCAGTGTGCGACTGTGTCCGGGGGCACCCGGTGGGGCCGTGCAGTGTGCGACTGTGTCCGGGGGCACCCGGTGTGGCCGTGCAGTGTGCGACTGTGTCCGGGGGCACCCGGTGGGGCCGTGCAGTGTGCGACTGTGTCCGGGGGTACCCGGTGGGGCCGTGCAGTGTGCGACTGTGTCCGGGGGCACCCGGTGGGGCCGTGCAGTGTGCGACTGTGTCCGGGGGTACCCGGTGCGGCTGTGCAGTGTGCGACTGTGTCCGGGGGTACCCGGTGCGGCTGTGCAGTGTGCGACTGTGTCCGGGGTTACCCGGTGGGGCCGTGCAGTGTGCGACTGTGTCCGGGGGTACCCGGTGCGGCTGTGCAGTGTGCGACTGTGTCCGGGGGTACCCGGTGCGGCTGTGCAGTGTGCGACTGTGTCTGGGTTCCCCATGCGGTTGTGCGGGTTGTGTGTGTGCGGGAGTGTCCAGTGCACAGGGTACACTGTCCTGCAGGCCGGGCCCCCAGCCACGTCACCAGTGGGGATGACGCCAGCACTGGCAGCGATCTGGGGGCTGGGGATGGTGTCCCCTTACCGCCGGCCGGGGTATTCTGAGGCGAGTGACTCAGCGTCGTGGAAACCAGGCACCCGGCCCAGCCCCGCTAGAAATTCCACTCCATGGGCAGGGCTGTGGGGGCAGGCGACAGGCGCCGGCTGAAGGAGACAGGGGAGCGACCTGCCCAGCCTGCTGTGGGGTTGGGAGGCAGTGCACAGGGTGGGGGCGGGGAGGCTCGGAGCCAGGACTCCTGGGTTCTCTCCCCAGCTGTGCCAACAGCTTTGTGTAGCTTTCGCCAACACTTGGTGGTTGCAGCTGCAGACCAGCTCCATGGGCTTTTATCGGGGTACAGGGGAGTCTCCCCTTCCCCCAACAGCAGAGGGAGGATTGCAGGGGCAGCACCAGACCTTTTCCCCTTCCCTATAAAGAAACATAGGTTTGCATGTGACTTATTGCCCCGCCCCAGAGGCGGGCGCATCTCAGCACCGGCTAAGGGGTCCCCGTGTCATTGGCCGTCCCGCCCCAGAGGTGGGCGCATCTCAGCGCTGGAAGAGGGGTCCCTGTTTCTCTGGCCGCCCCATCCCAGTGGACTATAGGGCTCCCTGGCTGACAGGAGGTCACATTCCCAGGCCCCATGTCTGAGCTCGGCTCCCACCCAGCCCCTCCCTTGCAAATCACCCCCCATCCTCGGCTGCCTGAGCTGGCTCTTCTGCCACCTGCTGGCCCAGTCTGGAATAGCTCCAGGCTTGTGCCTGTCAGAGGGGAGAGGGGGTCCCTCTTCATCTCTGGTAACCTCCTGCGCCCCCTTACCTGGGACATGTGGTGTAAACAGCAGAAAGGAGGAGAGAACCCAGGCGTCCTGGCTCCCGGCCCCCTGCTCTGACCACCAGCCCCCACTGCCCTCCCAGCGCCGGGGAGAGAACCCAGGAGTCCTGGCTCCCACCCCCTGCTCTAACCACCAGCCCCCACTGCCCTCCCAGCACCAGGGAGAGAACCCAGGAGTCCTGGCTCCCGGCCCCTGCTCTACCCACCAGCCCCCACTGCCCTCCCAGCGCCGGGGAGAGAACCCAGGAGTCCTGGCTCCCACCCCCTGCTCTGACCACCAGCCCCCACTGCCCTCCCAGCAGTGGGGAGAGAACCCAGGAGTCCTGGCTCCCGGCCCCCTGCTCTGACCACCAGCCCCCACTGCCCTCCCAGCGCCGGGGAGAGAACCCAGGAGTCCTGGCTCCCACCTCCTGCTCTAACCACCAGCCCCCACTGCCCTCCCAGCGCCGGGGAGAGAACCCAGGAGTCCTGGCTCCCGGCCCCTGCTCTACCCACCAGCCCCCACTGCCCTCCCAGCGCCGGGGAGAGAACCCAGGAGTCCTGGCTCCCGGCCCCCCCGCTCTAACCACCAGCCCCCACTGCCCTCCCAGCAGTGGGGAGAGAACCCAGGAGTCCTGGCTCCCACCCCCTGCTCTAACCACCAGCCCCCACTGCCCTCCCAGCGCCGGGGAGAGAACCCAGGAGTCCTGGCTCCCGGCCCCCTGCTCTAACCACCAGCCCCCACTGCCCTCCCAGTGCCGGGGAGAGAACCCAGGAGTCCTGGCTCCCACCCCCTGCTCTAACCACCAGCCCCCACTGCCCTCCCAGCGCCGGGGAGAGAACCCAGGAGTCCTGGCTCCCACCCCCTGCTCTAACCACCAGCCCCCACTGCCCTCCCAGCGCCGGGGAGAGAACCCAGGAGTCCTGGCTCCCGGCCCTGCCCCCTATGGCTGCTGGAGAAGGAAGGGGACCGGATGCTCCTTGTTCACAGTGGACCGGTTGGTTAACCCCTCCCCACACCTCCCCGCCCCACTCACCGTCCAGGGAGAGCCAATCCACCTGGGCGCTGGGCAGTGCCAGGAACCCACGGCCCCGATATTCGAACAGCACCGAGGTGGAGACCAGCCGGGCATCTCGGGCCACCTGCAGGGCCACCAGCCCGGCCTCGTGGGCTGTAGGAGGAGCAGCGGTGAGGGGACATGCAGCAGTCTCCCCCATTCCCTGCCCCCCAGCCAGCCAGCCCTGCCCTGGGCCGGGGTAGCCAGCGCCGCTAGAGGGGCCAGGCCCTGCCCCATTCCCTGCCCCTGAGCCAGCCAGCCCTGCCCTGGGCCGGGGGAGCCGGCGCCCCTAGAGGGGCCAGGCCCTGCCCCATTCCCACCCTGAGCCAGCCAGCCCTGCCCTGGGCCGGGGGGAGCCGGCGCCCCTAGAGGGGCCAGGCCCTGCCCCATTCCCTGCCCCTGAGCCAACCAGCCCTGCCCTGGGCCGGGGGGAGCCGGCGCCCCTAGAGGGGCCAGGCCCTGCCCCATTCCCACCCCCTGAGCCAGCCAGTCCTGCCCTGGGCCGGGGGAGCCGGTGCCCCTAGAGGGGCCAGGCCCTGCCCCATTCCCACCCTGAGCCAGCCAGCCCTGCCCTGGGCCGGGGGGAGCCGGCGCCCCTAGAGGGGCCAGGCCCTGCCCCATTCCCTGCCCCTGAGCCAACCAGCCCTGCCCTGGGCCGGGGGGAGCTGGCGCCCCTAGAGGGGCCAGGCCCTGCCCCATTCCCACCCCCTGAGCCAGCCAGTCCTGCCCTGGGCCGGGGGGAGCCGGCGCCCCTAGAGGGGACAGGCCCTGCCCCATTCCCACCCCGAGCCAGCCAGTCCTGCCCTGGGCCAGGGGAGCCGGCGCCCCTAGAGGGGACAGGCCCTGCCCCATTCCCACCCCCTGAGCCAGCCAGTCCTGCCCTGGGCCGGGGGAGCCGGCGCCCCTAGAGGGGCCAGGCCCTGCCCCACTCCCACCCCCTGAGCCAGCCAGCCCTGCCCTGGGCCGGGGGGAGCTGGCGCCCTTAGAGGGGCCAGGCCCTGCCCCACTCCCACCCCCTGAGTCAGCCAGTCCTGCCCTGGGCCAGGGGAGCCGGCGCCCCTAGAGGGGACAGGCCCTGCCCCATTTCCCCCAGCAGGCCACAGCCGTACCTGGGCAGTAGCAGCGCAGGACTCCCGACTGGATGAGTGCGGCCGGCACAGCCACCTGGTCGAAGAGGCAGGCGTACGACTCCGTCTCCTCCGTCCACGGGCCCGTGATCAGCACCTTCACGCCACCCTGCGGGGAGGCAGGGGACGAGCCGTGTGGAGTTCCCCTGTCTCTGCCCCCGGCCCTGCCAGCTGCCCCGTGAGAACGGCCACAGGGGTCAGAGCAAACCCCTTGTCCTGTCTCCCAACAGGGGCAGGAGCAGAGCTGGGAACTGAGAGCTCCCTCCCGTCGCCCGGCCCCAGCTCCCAGCACACGGCCACGCACGGAGGGACCTGTCCTCCCAGGCCGGCTTTCGCCCTGGGGAGGTCCTGCTTGGCACGGCCTCCTGCGGCGAGGAGTTCCCCAGGTGAACGGCGCCGCCGGGGGAAGAACAGCTCCCTCCCGCCTGCGTGAAACCCGTGGGACGGGGCCACGCCAGTCCCGGTGTGCCAGGCACAAGGCTGTCACCTTCCCTCGCCCTGCCCCGTCTTCCTCTCCACCCCGTTAATGAGCCCAAGCTCCCGGCTGCAGGGAACTGGGCCACCAGGAGTCCTGGCTCCCCCTCGCACACGGCTGCAGCTGAACCCCCTCCCCCCGGCCCCTCGCACATGGCCCTGGGGTTCCTCTCCCTACGCGTGGCTTCCCCAGAGAAGGGCGTTTCCCGGTTCCTCGCCCCCTCACCCAGTTCCTCCCCGTCTCGCGCAGGTTCGTGTCGCCCGCGAACGCCAGCTGCCTGGTACCCCCTTCTGCACCGCACTGCCAAGCAGGCTGAAGCGGGGGGGTCCCAGGACTCCCCCCCAGCCCCCACCTCCCCAGCCCCAGGGGAACAGCACGTTACCCCTCTCCCTTCGGCAAACGGACCGCTTGTGCCTGCCTCGTGTTTCCAGTCTTTGAACCAGTTCTCAGGCCCTCTTGCCCCGGACAACTTATTGGACGTGAGAGGCTTTGGGGAGGGACCTTGCCCCAGGCCTTCTGGAAACCTATCCACCAGATCCCCTCGTCCACCGACTCCCCCAAAGAACACGACTAGACCAGTAAGGCACGATTTCGCTTCACGGAAACCACGCTGGCTTTTCCCCGGCAAGTTGTGTTTGCCTGCGTGTCTGACCAGGTTATTGCTTCCTGTGTGTGTAACTCATTTGCCCGGTAGGACGTTAGATCGCCCGGTGGGCAATTGCCAGGATCACTGCTACGGCCCTTTTTAAAGATTGGCATCACATTAGCTATCCCCAGTCAAGAGGTGCAGAATTACAAAAGCACAGACAAGAGTCCCGCAGTGGGACATGGGAGTTCATTCACGACTCTGCGGGGAACACCACCGAGTTCTGGTGACGTGTGACTGTCACCAATTACTTCCAAAACCTCCTCTAAGGGCAGCTCCATCTCGGCCACTCCCTCAGACGTGTCACTGGGACAAGAAGGGCCCAGGTTTGGGAATCTCCCTAACGGCCTCCCAGCCGTATCGTTTTGGCGTGACCCCTTCGCCTCTCCATCCTCTGCCTGCCTCTGCCGGACTTACGCACCACGTCCAGTTTTCGGCTCACCTCGGGGTAGGCCCAGTCCGGCGAGAAGTCGGTGATTTCCAGCAGCTCCTCAGTGGGGGGACCAGGCGCTGGCTCGCCTGCTGGGGGCGCTGCTGGCTCGCCGAGGGCGTCGGCCAGGGCTGGGCGTGGGGGGCTGCCCCCCTGCCCTGCCCCGGCCTCCGCCGTCAGCAGCTCCGAGATGAAGCTGTCGAGGCCGAAGGGTAGGTCGGGGCCCCCGGCTGGCGCCGGCTGGACCAGGGAGCAGATCTCCTTGGGGGGCGACGGCCGGGGCACCCCTGTCTCCATGGGCGTCTCCCCCTTGGGCGCCCCCCGGTCCGGCGCCCCCCCGTCGTCCTGGATGAAGAAGCGGTTGGGGGCAGGCGGCTCCGGGGGCCGGCGGCCGTAGGTCTGTCCCCGGGCGGGGCTGTTGAGGAAGCAGTCGGGGTCGAAGGGGGCCGGGCCGGTCTCCAGGCTGGGCGGGGGGGGTGCCGGGGGGTCGCTCGCCACCAGGTGCTGGCTGGGCGTGAGTCCCTGGCGGTGCTCGGGTGGTACCAGCAGCAGGGCGCTGGCGGGCAGCCCCACAGAGAGCGCCAGGGCGGCGGGCGGGGGCCGGGGGGCCTCGGGGGAGCGCGCCGGCGGGGGCTCGGCGGGTGGCTCCGGGCCGGGCTCTGGGGGCGCCGGGCGGGGCCGCAGCTCCACCTTCGGGGAGATGATACGATGCTTGGTCGTGCTGCACTTGTGGGGCACAGCCCCCGGGCTGCCTGCGGGACGGACGGACGGAATCGGCCGTGAGGGGCAGGGGGGAGGGACAGAGGGACAGGGGAGAGAAAGTGGGGCTCCCCGGATGGCTGCCAGGACCCGTCAGACCAGCCCCACACGGGGAGGGGGCGCAGCGGGTGGCCATGGGGCGGGTTGGGGGGGGCACAGGGATGGGACAGCACCAGCATGGCTGGCCGCAGTACCTAGCATAGGCCACAAGGGGGCGCCAGCACCCCTCAAACCCCACAGACAACTCTGCCGGGGGGGCGGGGGGGGCAGGGGCTGGAAACCAGGACTCCTGGGTTCTCTCCCCAGCGCTGGGAGGGCAGTGGGGGCTGGTGGTTAGAGCAGGGGCCAGGTGCCAGGACTCCTGGGTTCTCTCCCTGGCGCTGGGAGGGCAGTGGGGGCTGGTGGTTAGAGCAGGGGGACCAGAGCCAGGACTCCTGGGTTCTCTCCCTGGTGCTGGGAGGGCAGTGGGGGCTGGTGGTTAGAGCAGGGGGCGGGAGCCAGGACTCCTGCGTTCTCTCAATGGCGCTGGGAGGGCAGTGGGGGCTGGTGGTTAGAGCAGGGGGCGGGAGCCAGGACTCCTGGGTTCTCTCCCTGGTGCTGGGAGGGCAGTGGGGGCTGGTGGTTAGAGCAGGGGCCGGGAGCCAGGACTCCTGGGTTCTCTCCCCAGCGCTGGGGGGGCAGCGGGGGCTGGTGGTTAGAGCAGAGGGGTGGGAGCCAGGACTCCAGGGTTCCCTGTGGCGTCGGGTGGGGGCCAGGACTCCAGGGTTCCCCACGGCGCTGGCAGGCGGTGGGGGGCCGGGGGCCAGGACTCCAGGGGGCACCGGGGGCCAGGACTCCGGGGTTCCCTGTGGCACTGGGGGCCGGGGGCGGAGGGGCACTGACCGAGGCCGGTGCTGCAGAGACAGGCGTGCGTGTGGGGCGGTGGGGGTGGGGGGCCAGGACTCCAGGAGGAGGCGGGGGCCAGGACCCCGGGGAGGAGGGGCACCGACCAAGGCCGGCGCTGCAGAGACAGGCGTGCGTGTGGGGCGGTGGGGGCCGGGGGCCAGGACTCCGGGGGGCGGGGGGGGCCGGGGGACAGGACTCCGGGGGGCAGCGGGGGCCAGGACTCCGGGGGGCGGTGGGGGCCGGGGGCCAGGACCCCGGGGCGGAGGGGCACTGACCAAGGCCGGCGCTGCAGAGACAGGCGTGCGTGCGGGGCGGCGGGGGCCGGGGGACAGGACTCCGGGGGGCGGGGGGGGACAGGACTCCGGGGGGCGGCGGGGGCCGGGGGACAGGACTCTGGGGGGCCGGGGGCCAGGACCCCGGGGCGGAGGGGCACTGACCGAGGCCGGCGCTGCAGAGACAGGCGTGCGTGCGGGGCGGCGGGGGCCGGGGGACAGGACTCCGGGGGGCGGCGGGGGCCGGGGGACAGGACTCCGGGGGGCGGCGGGGGCCAGGACTCCGGGGGGCAGGGGGGGCCGGGGGACAGGACTCCGGGGGGGGGGGGGCCAGGACTCCGGGGGGCGGCGGGGGCCGGGGGACAGGACTCCGGGGGGGGTGGGGGCCGGGGGACAGGACTCCAGGGGGCGGGGGGGGGGCCAGGACTCCGGGGGGCGGCGGGGGACAGGACTCCGGGGGGCGGTGGGGGTGGGGGGCCAGGACTCCGGGGGGCGGGGGGGGCCAGGACTCCGGGGGGCGGGGGGGGCCGGGGGCCAGGACTCCGGGGGGCGGCGGGGGCCGGGGGCCAGGACTCCGGGGGGCGGCGGGGGCCGGGGGACAGGACTCCGGGGGGCGGTGGGGGCCGGGGGCCAGGACCCCGGGGCGGAGGGGCACTGACCAAGGCCGGCGCTGCAGAGACAGGCGTGCGTGCGGGGCGGCGGGGGCCGGGGGACAGGACTCCGGGGGGCGGTGGGGGCTGGGGGCCAGGACTCCGGGGGGCAGCGGGGGCCAGGACTCCGGGGGGCAGCGGGGGCCGGGGGCCAGGACCCCAGGGCGGAGCGGCACTGACCGAGGCCGGCGCTGCAGAGACAGGCGTGCGTGCGGGGCGGCGGTTTGGCCTGGTGGCTCTCCAGGATCTGCTGAACCAGCTGGTCGATGGAGAACTCGCTGGTCCCATTCCCATTGCTGCAACCCCACTTTATCCCGTGAACTGCGGAGGGGGGAGATAGGTGGGGCTGAGCCCGGCCAGGCGCCCTCCCCCGGCGCCCCCCAGCCCCCCAGCCCCCTTACACATGGGCTTCAGCTGCCCCACCAGCTCCTCCTTGGACCACTTCAGCCACTCCTTGCGGTCGCTGTTGATGGCGCAGAGGATGGGACCGCAGACCTTAGCACCGTCCTCCAGCGCCGGCACGTTCAGGTAGTGAACCAGCACGATGTCCGGGTTCTGCGGGGCACAGGTCAGCACCCCGGGGTTCCCTCCCACCCGCAGAGGCCCGGACGCCAGGGTTCCCTCCCCCCCGCCGGGGCCCGGACGCCGGGGTTCCCTTCCCCCCACCAGGGCCCGGACGCCGGGGTTCCCTCCCCACCACCGGGGCCAGCACTCCGGGGTTCCCTCCCTCCTGCCGGGGCCAGCACGCCGGGGTTCCCTTCCCTACGCCGGGGCCCGGATGCCGGGGTTCCCTCCCACGCCGGTGCCCGGATGCCGGGGTTCCCTCCCACGCCGGTGCCCGGACGCCGGGGTTCCCTCCCACGCCGGGGTTCCCTCCCCAGCACTGGGGGGCAGTGGGAGCTGGTGGTTAGAGCAGGGGTGGGAGCCAGGACTCCTGGGTTCTCTCCCCGGTGCTGGGAGGGCAGTGGGGGCTGGTGGTCAGAGCAGGGGCTGGGAGCCAGGACTCCTGGGTTCTCTCCCCGGCGCTGGGAGGGCAGTGGGGGCTGGTGGTTAGAGCAGGGGCCGGGAGCCAGGACTCCTGGGTCCTCTCCCCAGCACTGTGGGGGCTGGTGGTTAGAGCAGGGTAGTTAGGTACTTGTGTTTCCCACGGCCCTGCCGTGACCCTGGGCGTGCCTCAGTTTCCCCAGGCCCAGCAGCCGTGTGCAGTGGTGAGGGGAGCGTCAGTGCCGTGACTTCTTGCACGTCCGCAATGGCCGGCCCAGCTCTCCATGACCCCGGCCGGCAGGTGGGGGACGGGCCGAACGCGGGCGGAGGAGCCGGGCCGGCTGGAGGGGGAGAAGGGGGCCAGAGCCCAGCTCGGGGACCCCCAAGATGGGTCGTGCCGACACCTCCCAGTTCCCAGGCTGACCCGTGTGTTCTGTCCCTGTCCCCCCTGCGCCCCCTGCCGGCCGGGGCCCCCCCACAGCGACCCCCCTGCCCCCTACCTGCAGGAGCCAGTAGCAGCGACGGTGGAATGTAGGGACGATGGCCGAGTGAACGTAGCAGCCGTACAGACACTGTGGGGGGCACGGGGAGGGGTCGGCTCAGCTCTGGGGGGCGCCCGGCCCCTGAGTGACTCGCCCCTCCCCGGGGGCGCCCGGCCCCCCCCTTCTCGCCCCTCCCCAGGGGCACCCGGCCCCCCACGTCCCAGGCCCAGCTGGGGGCACCCAGCCACGCGGTCCCTCTGCCTTGCACCATCGGGCCTGTTTGTGGGGTGCCCCACAGCCCCCCCCGACGAATGACTGCCCCCCCGCCCAGGGCCAACTGGCCCCAACCCCAGCCGGCTAAGCCCCACCCCAGCCCCGCCCCCAGATCGGCCAAGCCAAGAGGCCCCGCCCCTCTGGGCCCGCCCCCCCAGCCTACCTCGATGCCCTGAACCTTAAGCTTCATGTGGTCTTCCCGGGTCGTCTTCCCGTCCTTGCGCTTCTTCCAGCAGTACCCGTCCTTGCGGTACTTCACCCTCTTCCGGTTGTACAGCGTCATGGAGCCGTTCGGGGGGCTGGCCGTGGGGCGGGGCGGGGCGTCAGCTGGGGGTGGGGGGCCCGATTCCTCCCCGGCCCCAGAGAACGCCCCGCCCCGCCCCGGGGCTCCCCGATTTCCCCCCCAGCTCCCACCTCCCCGGCCCCAGAGAACGCCCCGCCCCGCCCCGCCCCACGGCTCCCCGATTCCCGCCCCCAGCTCCCACCTCCCCGGCCCCAGAGAACGCCCCGCCCCGCCCCACGGCTCCCCGATTCCCCCCCCCAGCTCCCACCTCCCCGGCCCCAGAGAATGCCCCGCCCCGCCCCGGGGCTCCCCGATTCCCCCCCCCAGCTCCCACCTCCACGGCCCCAGAGAACGCCCCGCCCCGCCCCGGGGCTCCCCGATTTCCCCCCCAGCCCCCACCTCCCCGGCCCCAGAGAACGCCCCGCCCCGCCCCGCCCCACGGCTCCCCGATTCCCCCCCCCAGCTCCCACCTCCCCGGCCCCAGAGAACACCCGCCCCGCCCCGCCCCGGGGCTCCCCAATTTCCCCCCCAGCTCCCACCTCCCTGGCCCCAGAGAACGCCCCGCCCCGCCCCACGGCTCCCCGATTCCCCCCCCCAGCTCCCACCTCCCTGGCCCCAGAGAACGCCCCACCCCGCCCCGGGGCTCCCCGATTCCCCCCCCAGCCCCCACCTCCCCGGCCCCAGAGAACGCCCCGCCCCGCCCCACGGCTCCCCGATTCCCCCCCCAGCTCCCACCTCCCCGGCCCCAGAGAACGCCCCGCCCCGCCCCGCCCCACGGCTCCCTGATTTCCCCCCCAGCTCCCACCTCCCCGGCCCCAGAGAACACCCGCCCCGCCCCACGTGTCCCCGATTCCCCCCCGGCTCCCACCTCCCCGGCCCCCTGCCAGGCACTCACCGTGTCTTGGGGGCAGAGGACAGCCATTCTTCGTGCTTCTCAAAGGCGATCAGATAGGAGGCGATCTCCTACAATACATCAACGCACATGGCTGGGTGGGGGACCCCGAGGGCCCTCGCGCACCCCTCCTCCCATGGGCCCCCAATTCACCCAAGGGCCCCACAGCCCCCTACACTCCTCCACTTTCAGTGGGGCTCCCCCAGCCCAGCCCAGCCCAGCCCAGCCCAACGCTCACAAACTCAGCTCTGGACAATGGGTGGAGTGGGGAAAGCACCAATGGGCCTCACTGAGGCCTTGGGAAACACACCCCTAGAGGGGCCAGGCCCTGCCCCATTCCCACTCCCTGAGCCAGCCAGTCCTGCCCTGGGCCGGGGGGAGCCGGCGCCCCTAGAGGGGCCAGGCCCTGCCCCATTCCCACTCCCTGAGCCAGCCAGCCCTGCCCTGGGCCAGGGGGAGCCGGCGCCCCTAGAGGGGCCAGGCCCTGCCCCATTCCCACCCCCTGAGCCGGCCAGTCCTGCCCTGGGCCGGGGGAGCTGGCGCCCCTGGAGGGGACAGGCCCTGCCCCATTCCCACTCCCTGAGCCAGCCAGTCCTGCCCTGGGCCGGGGGGAGCCGGCGCCCCTAGAGGGGCCAGGCCCTGCCCCATTCCCACCCCCTGAGCCGGCCAGTCCTGCCCTGGGCCGGGGGAGCTGGCGCCCCTGGAGGGGACAGGCCCTGCCCCATTCCTCACCTCGTTGGTGTTCCAGCGCAGTCGCTCCTTGGGCAGGGCCGCACACTTCGGCAAACACTCGACCAGCTTCTTGGGCAGGAAAACCTTCAAGTGGCTCTTCTCTGCAGGGGCAAAGGGGCACGTTACGCACCGCAAGCAGGGCCCCGCGCCCGGACTCCCGGGTTCTCTCCCCGGCGCTGGGAGGGCAGTGGGGGCTGGTGGTTAGAGCAGGGCCCCACGCCCGGACTCCCGGGTTCTCTCCCCGGCGCTGGGAGGGCAGTGGGGGCTGGTGGTTAGAGCAGGGGGTGGGAGCCAGGACTCCTGGGTTCTCTCCCCGGTGCTGGGAGGGCAGTGGGGGCTGGTGGTCAGAGCAGGGGCCGGGAGCCAGGACTCCTGGGTTCTCTCCCCGGCGCTGGGAGGGCAGTGGGGGCTGGTGGTTAGAGCAGGGGCCGGGAGCCAGGACTCCTGGGTTCTCTCCCCGGCGCTGGGAGGGCAGTGGGGGCTGGTGGTCAGAGCAGGGGCCGGGAGCCAGGACTCCTGGGTTCTCTCCCCAGCGCTGGGAGGGCAGTGGGGGCTGGTGGTCAGAGCAGGGGCCGGGAGCCAGGACTCCCGGGTTCTCTCCCCGGCGCTGGGAGGGCAGTGGGGGCTGGTGGTCAGAGCAGGGGGTGGGAGCCAGGACTCCTGGGTTCTCTCCCTGGTGCTGGGAGGGCAGTGGGGGCTGGTGGTAAGAACAGGGGGCCGGGAGCCAGGACTCCTGGGTTCTCTCTGGGTGCTGGGAGGGCAGTGGGGGTGCTGGGGGTCCGCCATTCTGACTCACCAGTGACTTCTGTGGTTTCCTTGTTACTCATCGTCAGGGCCTGGCGCTGGGCGACGGGAGCTCTGGGTTCGGATCACGGCGTGCAGGGGATGGGCTCACAGCTGCGCATCACACACACCAGGACTCAGCATGGGCCACCTCAGACCCCCAGACCTGCGAGCCGAGACCTGCCCTCCTCCGCCCACAGCTACACCCAGCTCTCATTGTTCCTTCCACCATCACAGGAGATGCGCCCACGTCTGGGGCGGGGCGGCTGGGGACATGGGGACCCCTCGCCCAGCGCCGAGATGCGCCCACCTCTGGGGCGAGGCGGCCGGGGACACGGGGACCCCTCGCCCGGCGCTGAGATGTGCCCACCTCTGGGGAGGGGAGCCCAGAGACACAGGAAACCCTCGCCCAGCACCAAGATGCGCCCACCTCTGGGGTGGGGCAGGCGGAGACACGGGGACCCTTCGCTCGGCACTGAACATTATTACTGAAATATGCACTGGTGATTACAGCAAGGAGGCGAGCGGTCCCGGTATCACCAGATATCCACCCCAGAGGCAGGAGCCCCTGTATCCGTCCCACTGACGCGCCCCTCTCCCAACCCTGTATCCCTCCCACCAACGCGCCCCTCTCCCACCCCCGTATCCCCCACCGACGCGCCCCTCTCCCACCCCCGTATCCCTCCCACCGACGCGCCCTCTCCCACCCCTGTATCCCTCCCACCGACGCGCCCCTCTCCCACCCCCGTATCCTCCCACCGACGCGCCCCTCTCCCACCCCCGTATCCCTCCCACCGACGCGCCCCTCTCCTCACCCCTGCATCCTCCCACCGACGCGCCCCTCTCCTCACTCCTGTATCCCCCACCGACGCACCCCTCTCCCACCCCTGTATCCCTCCCACCGACGCGCCCCTCTCCTATCCCTATATCCCTCCCACCGACGCACCCCTCTCCCACCCCCGTATCCTCCCACCGACGCGCCCCTCTCCCACCCCTGTATCCCTCCCACCGACGTGCCCCTCTCCCACCCCTGTATCCCTCCCACCGACGCGCCCCTCTCCCACCCCCGTATCCCTCCCACCGACGCGCCCCTCTCCCACCCCTGTGTCCCCCACCGACGCGCCCCTCTCCCACCCCTGTATCCCTCCCACCGACGCGCCCCTCTCCCACCCCTGTATCCCTCCCACCGACGCGCCCCTCTCCCACCCCTGTGTCCCCCACCGACGTGCCCCTCTCCCACCCCTGTATCCCTCCCACCGACGCGCCCCTCTCCCACCCCGTATCCCCCACCGACGCGCCCCTCTCCCACCCCCGTATCCTCCCACCGACGCGCCCCTCTCCTCACCCCTGTATCCGTCCCACTGACGCGCCCCTCTCCCAACCCTGTATCCCTCCCACCGACGCGCCCCTCTCCCACCCCTGTATCCCCCACCGACGCGCCCCTCTCCCACCCCCGTATCCCTCCCACCGACGCGCCCTCTCCCACCCCTGTATCCCTCCCACCGACGCGCCCCTCTCCCATCCCTGTATCCCTCCCACCGACGCGCCCCTCTCCCACCCCCGTATCCTCCCACCGACGCGCCCCTCTCCCACCCCTGTATCCCCCACCGACGCGCCCCTCTCCTCACTCCTGCATCCTCCCACCGACGCGCCCCTCTCCTCACTCCTGTATCCCCCACCGACGCACCCCTCTCCTCACCCGTGTCCCCCACCGACGCGCCCCTCTCCCACCCCCGTATCCTCCCACCGACGCGCCCCTCTCCTCACCCCTGTATCCGTCCCACTGACGCGCCCCTCTCCCATCCCTGTATCCCTCCCACCGACGCGCCCCTCTCCCACCCCCGTATCCTCCCACCGACGCGCCCCTCTCCCACCCCTGTATCCCTCCCACCGACGTGCCCCTCTCCCACCCCGTATCCTCCCACCGACGCGCCCCTCTCCCAACCCTGTATCCCTCCCACCGACGCGCCCCTCTCCTCACTCCTGTATCCCCCACCGACGCACCCCTCTCCCACCCCTGTATCCCTCCCACCGACGCGCCCCTCTCCCATCCCTGTATCCCTCCCACCGACGCGCCCCTCTCCCACCCCCGTATCCCCCACCGACGCGCTCCTCTCCCACCCCGTATCGCCCCACCGACGAGCCCCTCTCCCATCCCTGTATCCCCCCACCGACGTGCCCCTTTCCTCACCCCTGTATCCCCCCACCGACGCGCCCCTTTCCTCACCCCTGTATCCCTCCCACCGACACGCCCCTCTCCCACCCCTGTATCCCTCCCACCGACGCGCCCCTCTCCCACCCCGTATCGCCCCACCGACGAGCCCCTCTCCCATCCCTGTATCCCCCCACCGACGCGCCCCTTTCCTCACCCCTGTATCCCCCACCGACGCGCCCCTTTCCTCACCCCTGTATCCTCCCACCGACGCACCCCCCTCCCACCCCCGTATCCTCCCACCGACGCGCCCCTCTCCCACCCCCGTATCCTCCCACCGACGCGCCCCTCTCCCACCCCCGTATCCCCCACCGACGCGCCCCTCTCCTCACCCCTGTATCCCTCCCACCGACGCGCCCCTCTCCCACCCCCGTATCCCCCACCGACGCGCCCCTCTCCTCACCCCCGTATCCCCCACCGACGCACCCCTCTCCCACCCCCGTATCCCTCCCACCGACGCGCCCCTCTCCCACCCCCGTATCCCCCACCGACGCGCCCCTCTCCTCACCCCCGTATCCCCCCCACCGACGCGCCCCTCTCCCACCCCCGTATCCCTCCCACCGACGCGCCCCTCTCCCACCCCCGTATCCCCCCACCGACGCGCCCCTCTCCCACCCCCGTATCCCCCACCGACGCGCCCCTCTCCCACCCCCGTATCCCCCACCGACGCGCCCCTCTCCCACCCCTGTATCCCTCCCACCGACGCGCCCCTCTCCCACCCCCGTATCCTCCCACCGACGCGCCCCTCTCCCACCCCCGTATCCCCCACCGACGCGCCCCTCTCCTCACCCCTGTATCCCTCCCACCGACGCGCCCCTCTCCCACCCCCGTATCCCCCACCGACGCGCCCCTCTCCTCACCCCCGTATCCCCCACCGACGCGCCCCTCTCCCACCCCCGTATCCCCCCACCGACGCGCCCCTCTCCCACCCCCGTATCCCTCCCACCGACGCGCCCCTCTCCCACCCCCGTATCCCCCACCGACGCGCCCCTCTCCTCACCCCCGTATCCCCCCCACCGACGCGCCCCTCTCCCACCCCTGTATCCCTCCCACCGACGCGCCCCTCTCCCACCCCCGTATCCCCCACCGACGCGCCCCTCTCCTCACCCCTGTGTCCCCCACCGACGCGCCCCTCTCCCGGCCGGGGCCCCCCCACGCCCTGTCCTGCGCTGCCGGGCCGGTACCTGCCGCTTCTCCGCCGCTGTCCCGCCCGGGCCGCCATCGCCCAGCGCCGCCCGGGCCCGGCCGCTCCGCCCGGCGTGTGAGCGCAGCGCGCAGGGGGCGGTCCGGGGCGGTCCGGGGCGGGCGCTGGGATTGCCACGGCCTCGGGGCTCTCCAGGGGCGCCGGGCGCTATGGGGTTAGGGAACATGGGGCGCTGTGGGTTTTTGGTACTGTTGGGAGCTGTGGGGCACTGTGGGGCAAATGGGGTCCGTGGGGTGCTGTGGGGGTGTAGGGACCGTGGGGTGCTATGGGGTGTTGTGGGGGTGGGGGGACTGTGGGGGTGTAGAGACCGTGGGCCACTGTGGGGTGCTGTGGAGGTGTAGGGACCGTGGGGTGCGATGGGGCACTGTGGGGCGCTATGGGGCACTGTGGGGATGTAGGGACCGTGGGGCGCTATGGGGTGTTGTGGGAGTGTGGGGCGCTGTGGGGGTGTAAGGACTGTGGGGCACTGTGGGGGTGTAGGAACCGTAGCGTGCTGTGGGGCGAGTGGGGACCGTGGGGCACTGTGGAGGTCTAGGGACCATAGGGCACTCTCGGGAGCTATGGGGCGCTGTGGGGTGTTGGGACCGTCAGGAGCTGTGGGGCGCTATGGGGCGCTGTGGGGCGAATGGGGTCAGTGGGGTGCTGTGGAGGTGTAGGCGCTATGGGGCGCTGTGGGGGTGTAGGGACCGTGGGGCGCTATGGGGCACAGGGACCATGGGGCGCTGTGGGGTGCTATGGGGCACTGTGGGGCGGTGTGGGGGTGTAGGGACCATGGGGCGCTATGGGGCGAGTGGGGACCGTGGGGTGCTGTGGGGTTAGGGGACTCGCGCAGCCCTAGAGGGTGCATAAGGAGTGCGGGGCCCGCCGCTCGGGTCGCTCCCCACGGGTGGGCACAGCCACGGAGCTGCCCCACTCGGCTGCGGTGCCCTTCAGGCTCTCCGGCCGGCTGGTGGGGAAAGGGGCCGAGAGCTGCACAGAAATCCCAGCCCAGACAAGGCTCCTTTGGGGCCGGCGGAGGTTTTCCCCTCTCAAAGGGCCGCGCCCCTTGGACGGGAAACGTGGGCGCCCAGAGTCGGTGGCAGAGGGAGCCGGGCACGGGCACTGCTGGGGCAGGAGGGGAGAGGCCGCCCTGCCCTGCCCTGCCCTCCCTGGGAGCGACTGGGGCGACCCACCCGCCTCTCTCCTCCTCCCCTGCTCCCGTGTCATTTGCCGACCCCCGGCTGTGGGACGGCGCGTGGGGAGGAACGGATGCCGGCGCAGGGTTAAACCCGGAGAGGGGGGTCTCTGCGGGCACGTGGGCGGGGAATTGAAGGGGTCTCCTTGCGTCCGTCCGGAGCGGAGCGACACGGGGGGGGGGTGTTTAATCCGGAGCAGGCGCCGGGGACCCGGTCTCAGGCCCCCGGGCGAGCCGGGCATACCGACACTTGAGTGGAAAGGTGAGGGCGGGGGGCCCTGTGTCTCTGCGGGCAGCTGGGGTGGCTGCCTGCCCAGGGAGGGTACAAGCTGGCGGTTGCAGAGGGGTTTTCTCCCGGGGGCTGGGGCGCGGTGACCGCTTCCTTCGGGAGGAACGACACTGAAACGCCGCCAAGTGCTTCCGCCGGGTTTAATGCACCAGGGGGAGTTGCCGGGACAAGGGGCGTCGAAGGAGCCCCCCAGCTGCGCCCGGCCTGGAACGGGCGAGTTGCAGGGGGGGCACCGGCGGCGCCCGGACCCCGTCGTTGGCGGCGAAAGGCAAACAGGAGAGGGGCACAGAACGGTTCAGCTCCGGTTTGTCGGCCCTCGGTGCCTTGTCTTCCCCCGAGCTGTCACCTCCGGCGTCACCCAGCACAACCGACGTCGCCGCGGGCGGGATTTACGAGGGTCGGCGCCAGGGCTGACGCAGGCGGGGTCACTCCTCGGGCTGGAGTCCCCAGCCCCGGAAGGCTCCCCACGGTGGGCAGGGGGGCCGGCCGGCCGGCGCCAGGATGGAGGGGAAGCCCCAGAGCTCCAGGGGGCTGCACGCAGGGGCCTCTGGCTGCGGGGCAGAAGCCATGGGATCGGTCACCCCAGCGGAGGAAGAGAGTGGCCGGGGGTCCGAGTGCACAGGCCACCCCGGGCAGGGGCAGAAAGGGGGCTCACAGATGGGCTGCAAACAAGGCAGACCTTGGCCCCAAGGCCCAGGGAATTTCCACGCACCGCCCCCACACCACCCACGGGCTCCGCAGCTCCCATTGGCTGGGAACTGCAACCAATCAGAACCGCAGAGGCGGTGCCAGCAGGCATAAGGGTTGTGTGTGGGGCCTCCTTAGGCCTGGGGGCCGCAGGGACCAACGGCTGCTTCCCCGAAGTTCCCCCCTGCACCCCAAACCCTCATCCCCACTCCCACTCCGGAGCCAACGCCTCCTGCCCCCGGTGAGGCCTGGAGCCAGCCGAGGGCGGGTCTTGCAGAAGGGGCGGGGCTGGGGCTTTCGGGTTTTATGGGCTTGCAGGGCGCGACTGTACTGCCAGTCGCTACAAGCCGGCCAGGGTCGGAGGTGGGGGTCCGCTTCCCCAGGGCGTGTCTGAGCCCCATGAAAGCCGCCGCCCAGGAGAGGCGTAAGGGACCCCACCGGGCCCGGCTGAGTCCGTCCGGGGCAGGATAAGAACATGGGAAGGCCGAGTTCCCACCCGTGCTCCCGCTGCGACAGAAATGCGGGGAGGGGAACAGGTTCAGCCAGGCCAGCTCCGGCTCGGGGCTCTGAGGACCCAGCGGCCCAGGCAGGGTGCCCTGGAGAGGTCTGGCGGCCCCGTCTCGGACGCGATTATGAAGACCGGGTTAGACAAGGGATCCCTCCGGAGTTCCCTTCCCGCCAGCCGTGTCCCACAGCCCCGCACTCACCAGCCCGCAGCCGCCAGCAAAAGAGGCCTCTCCTCGGAGCCCCGGCACGCCCGGCTGCGGCCCGGGGCTCCCCGGGTCTCTCCCACGCGGCGTTTCCTCCGCCCGCGAGGCCACCGCGCCACACAGCCCTTCGCCGCTGGCAGGAGCACCGCACCCGCCCGGTTTCAGCCTGCGGAGAAGCACGCACACGGCGCCCCGAGCTTGCGGATGCCACAAAACTCGGGGGAGAGGCAGATTCGCTGGAGGGTGGAGAGAGAATCCAGAGGGACCTGGATAAATTGGAGGACGGGGCCGAAAGAAACCTGACGCGGTTCAACAAGGAGAAGTGCAGAGTCCTGCACCGGGGGCGGAAGAATCCCAAGCGTTGTTACAGGCTGGGGACCGGCTGGCTCAGCAGCAGTACAGCGGAAAGGGACCGAGGGGTTATGGGGGATGAGAGGCTGGATGTGAGTAAACAGTGGGCCCTTGTCGCCGGGAAGGCTAAGGGCGTATTGGGGGGCGTTAGGAGGAGCATTTCAAGCCGATCTAGAGAAGTCGTTATTACTCTTTATTCAGCACTGGGGAGGCCACATCTGGAATAGTGTGTCCAGTTTTGGGCCCCCCCAGTATAAAAAGGACGTGGATTTGCTGGAGCAGGTTCAGCAAAGGGCCACAAAAATGATTCAGGGGCTGGAGCACAAGACCGATGAGGGGAGGCTGAGGGGTTGGGGCTTGTTTAGTTTGCAGAAGAGAAGACGGGTGATTTAATAGCAGTGTGATGGAGTGTGGGGAGTGCAAATGCGAGACTCAGGCTGGATGTGAGAGACAGGCAGAGCAGCTCCCAGTGGCTAAGGGTGACCCTGGGGCTACAACTGGCAGGTAACACCTCTGCCTGAACAAAGAGCAGGGAGGAGCTGAGCTGGGTTTTGAATCGGGGGCGGCAGTTAGAGGCTAGGAAAAGGGAGAGCTGGAGGGCAGCCAGCCGGAGGAGGGGGAAGCTACACCCCAGAGGGGCTCCCCTCGGGGTCTTCTCCCCAGGACGGGTTGGAAGGACTGTCTCTGGCTGCTGTGCTGTCGCTTCTGTGAGAAACTGGGCATCTGTTGCCTAATAAACCTGCTGTTGTACCTGCTGAGTGAGAGTCTCTCCTGCCAGCGGATGGGGTGCAGTGCAGGGGGACCCCGAACCCCATCACAAGCAGCCTTCAACTTCCTGAAGGGGAGCTCTAAAGAGGAGGGCGAGAGGCTGTTCTCAGGGGTGTCAGATGGCAGAACAAGGAGCAATGGGCTGAAGTTGAAGAGGGAGAGGTGCAGGTTGGATATGAGGAAAAACTCCTTCCCCAGGCGGGAGGTGAAGCACTGGAATGTGTTGCCCAGAGAGGTGGTGGATTCTCCATCCCTGGAGGTGTTTAAGTCCCGGCTGGACAAGGTCCTGGCTGGGATGACTTAGTGGGGGTTGATCCTGCTTGAAGCAGGGGGCTGGACGAGATGACCTCCTGAGGTCCCTTCTGGCCCTGTGATTCTGGGAAAGCCCCACACAAGGGCGCTGGTGGACGCCGCTCGGAGGGGAGGAAGGGTTTTGTCAGCACAAGAGGCAGTGCGTTGGCCTGTGTGATGGGGTTTTGGGGTCCCCCAAGCTCTGCACCCTGTCCGCAGGCAGGAGAGTCTCTTACTCAGCAGGAAAACAGCAGGTTTATTAGCCGACAGGACACAGCATTGTACAGAGGAGTCAGTACAGCCGGCAGAGACAGCCAGTCCCATCCATGCTGGGGAGAGGAGGCCCCGAGGGGCCCCCAGAGCTGGGGCCTGGCCCCCTCCTTTGTCTCTCTCTCTCTCCCAGCCCAGACTCACTGCTTCCAACTCCCAGTTCCAATTCAAACCCCTCAGGCTCCACCTCCTCCTTTGTCTGCAGTACAAAGGTGTTATCTGGTCGTCAGGGTTACCCTCAGCAGGAGCCCCCCACCCTCTGTGAGCCACACACACACACACAGGTATCCCCCACTCCATCACAGCCTGGCCTGGCGCGTCTCCCGAGCCCGTCGTTTTCTCTCCGCCTGTGTGCGGAAAACGCGCCTCTCCGTGGAAACGCGCTGGCCAGGGGTGCGCGGCTGCCCCTCTCTCGGGCGGCCGCCCAAGGGCCCAGCCGCCCATGCGGCTGTCGGGACGTGGGCCATTCGGCTTCGGCTTGGTTCACGGCTCAGCCGGTGACGAGCGGGGTGGAGGTGGCGTCTCCCCAGCCTTCCTTCTGCTCTCCCCGAGCCGGGCTCGATTTCACGGACTGACGAGGGTGAGGGATTCCAGCCACCGTGGTGACTGACCCCCATGTCACGGAGCAAGGGGGTCCCCCCGGGCCCTACGCTCCATCCACAGCCAGGCGCAACCCCCGGCCGGCAGGGAGAGCAGGGCGGGTGACGGGGTGACAGGGAACAGATGGGTCAGCCTGGTAAACTGAGCCCTCCCCCAGAGTTACTACAGGCCAGTAGGAAACACATGCAGCGGAGCCAGGGGGATAAAATCCCCCCCATGCCCCCCACTCCGTCACACCCTCTGACCTCCCATAGCGCACAGAGCAGAGCCCTGCCCTGAAATCAACCCGAAAGCAGTTTTTGGGGACCCCCCGGTAAGGCCTCTCCTCGTTAAACATCTCCGCCTCAGCCCAGCTTCTGCGTCCAGCCCCTGGGCCGCGTGAGGCCGAAGGGCGACTGAGGAAAACGCTCCTTCCTCCTCGTGTGTTATTTATAGGCCGCCCGGTGTCTGTAACCGCTCGGGTTGGAATTTGCCCCGGACAAGGCAGATAACACCTGGCTCAAAACCCTGGGGACTGGTGAGGCAGCCGGGCGTGGGTTAATGCCGGGGGTGCCTCGGCTCCGCGAACAGCATTCATTCCACATGGGTGGCAGCAACGAAAGGGGAGCGGGATGGTGGGGAGCAGAAATTCGACCCAGGGCACTTCCGACGGGCGCAGAAAGACCAGCCATGGCCCAGTGGCAAGAAAGGGCAGATCCAGGCCAGGAAAGAGGGGCAGGTTTTGTCTGGGAGGGAACCGGCAACTGGCGGGCGCCTCGCGGCCTCCGTGGGGCGCCGTGGCTAGAGCGGTGTTCGCGCGGGTCCGGGTTCCCCCAAACTACCACCCAGACAGAAAACGCCCCCCTCTGCCTGCCCCAGGGATCAGCTTCGTACCGATCGATGCGGCTTTGCCTTTTCTTCAGCTCCTCCAGGTGCTTGCAGACCGACATGATGCTTTTGCCCTCCTGCTGCCCGCGCCGTCTCCGCCGGCCGCCCCGCCGGCCGCACAGCTCCTGCGGGGTGGGCAGCGCCTCCCAGCAGGCCGGCGTCGGGCCGGCGGGGCCGGACATCTACGAGGCAGAGAGAGCAAAGGGTTGGGCCGGGTCGGAGTACGGAAATCTCCCCCCCAGCATCTGTCCCGGCCTCAGCTGATACCCGGGCAGGGAACGGCCTTCTCGTTTGGCGAGGTCGCCCAAGGCATGTTCCTGTCCCGCAGTGGGATTGAACGGGGGCTTCTCCACTGGGAAAGGGAGCGAGGGAGCATCCTGGCATTCCCACAGCCCTTAGCCCCGCTCTCCGAACCTGCGTCCCGCGCGACGGGACGGGACGGGACGGGGCGTGCTGGGACAACATTCAGTGCTAGCCGCTTTCCCTTCCAAGACGCTGAATGCAAAGCTGCAGGTGTCAAAACCACCGGGCAGCGTTTTCCAAAGCACAGGCCGTGGCCCAGCACCTGACCTTAGAAACGACACAACTTCTCGCGCGGCACACTTCGTGTTTCCCCGCGTAACTAAGGTCACGACAATAAGTTAGGCACTTCAGTCTTTTCTATCAAGATGTCTATTAGGAGCGTGATGTGCTATTCTCGCTGTGACTAAATAACGAACAGAGAACATTTATGCCTGTGATGGAGCAGGGGGAGTGCATGTGTGAGACTCAGGCTGGATGGGTGTGAGACAAGCAGAGCAGCTCCCAATAAACTTCCTATTCTACCTGCTGAGTGAGAGTCTCTCCTGCCTGCGGCTGGGGTGCAGCGCCTGGGGACCCCTGAACCCCATCACAATGCGTTTCCCATTCGTCCTTTCTTCATAGGCATTTATATTTTTGGGCTGCAAAAAGAGATCCTGAGAAAAAACAGGTCCCAGCTATCGAAAGTTTGGGAGAGCCTGCACTGAGGTACTCGACTGCTATTTCGATTGTAGCTACGTTGCTATTTTAATGTGTTCAGGACAGCGTAACAATGCGACTCCTGCTGAAACGAAGCTGCCAAAACCCTCATCCAGCTTAAAACCCCCTGCATCCAACAGCCCTCCGTTCTCTTTCCTGGCCTTGTCTGTAAAAACCACACGTACAAAACCACAAGCGGAGAAGCACTTGTCCAGAACTGATTGCTTCGGCGTTTCGTTTTTTAAGGAAGGACGGTCCTTGCTAGAACAACACCGTCCTTTCTATTTTGGTACACAAGGGGGACGTGCTGCCCCTCTTCTGGCCGTTAGAGTGAGGTTTTGGTTTGGGGTTGCGCTTAATGTTAAATTTTTATACCTAATTATAGGGTCGCTAACTGGCCTCCTCTCACAGGGACGGTAGTTGTTCCTTGGGATGATTTTCTCTGGCGATTTTTTGCTCTTTGTAAAACGCAATACCGCTAAAAACCCACCCAAACTCTTTTAAAACAAGAAAGCAGTCCAGTAGCACTTGGGAGACTAAGAAAATCGTTATTTAAAGTGCTGCTGGACAGCTTTTCTGTGTTGATAGAACACAGACTCACACGGCTGCCTCTCTGCTGCCGTTCAAACTCTTTCCAACCAACTTTTGAGCCTTACGTGCGGACATTTGGGGGTTAGAAACTCCCCTTCACTCCCCACCCCGCCCTGGACCAGCATGGATGTGCTCCGTCCATATATTCCAAGCCCAAAAGCCTTCCGTGGCCACGTTAGTTGGGGGAAAACACTGTCTGAGCCCATCCGGAGCCACGTTTTCAGCCTGCCACGTCCGGTGACAGAAGAGGCGAGTTTCCACGAGGGCTGCAGCGGCACACGGAGGAGCTGTCTGGTGGGGTACTCAGCCAGCGCTCCGTGGGTTTCCTGTACCCTCCCTGCTAATGGCGGTATAACAGCATTGCCACACCAGAGCCAAAAACAGAAAGAGAGAAAACAGGCTGCTCGCTATGTCAGCTGCGCCATTCCCTCCACCTCTGCAGGACGACTGCTCGGGACACAGCTCACCTGCTGCCCTCCAGAGGCCCCTGTCCATTATCCTTAGATTTACGGCAGGCCCAGGATGCCCCTGTGTGATGGAGTTGTGGGGGTTGTGTGAGACTCAGGCTGGGTGTGTGTGTAAGGGGCAGAGCAGTGCCCAGCGGCTAAGGATGACCCCTGGGCTGTACCCTAGGCTGGCAGGTAACACCTCTGCCCTGAACACAGAGCAGGGAGGAGCCGAGCTGGGTTGGAATGGGGGCGGCAGTGAGAAGCTGGAGGAAGAGGGAGCTGGAGGGCAGCCAGCCTGGCGAGGGCGGAAGCTGCACCCCTCGGGGTCTTCTCCCCAGGACGGGTTGGAATGACTGTCTCTGCCGGCTGTACTGACCCCTCTGTGCTGAGCTGGGCTCTGGCGCCTCCTAAACCTCCTGTTCTACCTGCTAGGTGAGAGTCCCTCCTGCCTGCGGCCGGGGGGCAGCGTCTGGGGACCCCTGAACCCCGTCACACCCTGCCACGGGGCTCCCCACCCTAAATGGTACAGAGTCCAAGCCCGCACCCCGTCCTTGTCCTCACGAACCAGGCTGCTCACGGCTCTTCCTCGGCCCCAGACCCCCTCCAAGCTTTTTGGCCTCTGCTCACTCCTCGGGGAGGCCCCGGGTGCCCTGAGGAGACAAGTCAGCAGACCAGCTAGTCAGCAGCCGCAGGGAAAGAACCACAGGAGACGCTGGTCATTTTGGAGGTGGGCCGTTGAGAAACTCGACCGAGTTCATCCCAGAAGGGACCCATCCCTCCCTCCCCTGGGCTGCAGGGGGTGGGGGGGCCAAACCTTGCCAGAGGTGCTGGTTAAACCAGTGAGCCCCTGCCAGCCGAGGGAGAGGGGACCTGTGATGGCGTTCAGGGTCCCCCAAGCTCTGCACCCCGTCCGCAGGCAGGAGTGACTCTCACTCAGCAGGAGAACAGCGGGTTTATGAGCCGACAGGACACAGCGTCGTACAGAGGAGTCAGCGCAGCCGGCAGAGACAGCCAGTCCCATCCATGCTGGGGAGGGGAGGCCCCGAGGGGCACCCGGAGCCGGGGCCTTGTCCCCTCCTTGGTCTGTCTCTCTCCCAGCCCAGACTCACTGCTTCCAACTCCCAGTTCCAATTCAACCCCCTCAGGCTCCACCTCCTCCTTTGTCTGCAGCCCAGAGGGGTCACCTGGTCGCTTAGTCAGAACCCCACATCCTCTGGGAGCCATACGTCCGTGTCCCCCACCCCATCACGCAGCCGGAGGGTCGCGTCCAGTTCTGGCCCCCCCCCGTGCAGGAAGGACGGGGGTGCGCTGGAGAGGGGCCGGTGGGGGCCACGGAAAGGCGTCGGGGGCTGGAGCACGTGGCCGGCGAGGAGGAGAGGCCGAGGGATTGGGGCGTGGTGAGTGGGCAGACGAGCAGAGCGAGGGGGGGTTTGCTGGCAGCCTCCACCCCCCCGGAGGGGCTCGGACGAGGCCGGGGAGAGGCTGTTCTCGGGGGGCCGGGAGGAGGGGGAAACGCTCTTTCCCAGCAGGGCGGGGCGGCGCTGGGACGGGGCCCTGGAGAGGTGGGGGGATCTCAGCCCTGGAGGTGTTTGAGTCCCGCTGGGCACGGCTGGGGCTGGGCCTGCTGCGGGCAGGGGGCGGCACTCCATGGCCTCCTGAGGCCCCGTCCCGCCCTGGGAGTCGGTGATTCTATGAAAAATTTCAAGCAGGCCTGTGCACTTGTCCCCGAGTGAACCCAGGGCCCCCTCAGCGGGACGGCGGCTTGGCTCAGGTCTCCGTGGGGAGGCACCTCGCGATCTGCGCACCGACTCGTCCCGGGCTGTTAAAACGTGGAGGGATCGTGGGCCCGCCTTTGGAGATGTGGTCTGAGAATTTCTGCTGGCTGCGTGAGGCAGGGGCGAGCTGCACGGGGCTCACGTAGTGCCCGCCCGACGGGGCCTGGCTCTCAGGCACCGGTACGTACAGCACCCTGCACGACGGGGAGCCTGATCGCAGCTGGGGTAGATGGCTGCTACGGTGGTTATCCCCCAGGCCGGCTTGTATCCCCCGGCGCCCTGCAGGAGGGAAGGAGGGGAGGAACCTGGCGGAAGGCAATTACCACTGCAGATCGTTCCACGCGGGGGCGAGTGGGGCTGCGGGGGAGACGCCTTGTGGCAGGGACGCCGTGGGGGTGCGGCGCAGCGAGACAGCCGCAGTGAAGTGGGAGGCGCAGGGCAGAGCACGGGCTAACCCGGGCCCCCGCTACTCCGTTCCCAGCCGGGCGCAGAATAAGCTTTACTGAGGGCACCAAGGCATGCCCGACTGTGTGCCAGCCAGAGACCGACACGGCTCGCCTTGCTTCTCCGCTTCCCGTCCCCGGTACTGCCCTGCCACGGAGCCGGGAGCAAACCCCGTTCCCCAAAGGCCGGGCTCCGCCGGATCAACCCTCCTCACACGGGACCCGTACGGACAGGCTTCCGCCGCCCCCGTGCTGCTCGATTAAAAAGCCACCCGGGGCCGTGGGCAAACCTACCAGCGGCCGGGCGGCTTCCCAGGAGCCCTGCGTCCAGCGCGAGCTGAAAGGCAAATAAACCCAGCGTGGCGCCTTCCGAAACCGGGCACGAGCAGCGTGGAGAGAGGGCACGCTCAGCGCCAGTGCCCGCGCCAATGCCCACGCCCGCCTGGCACTGGCCTCACCCCGGGGCCGCGACGCTACCGACCCCTCGAGCTGGGAGCCGCGTGGGAAGCGCCCGGGAGAGAGGGGCCGAGGGCCACTGCACCCGCGTGGGTGGAATACAAACCGAGCTCCGCTCGTGGGCGGGGCGGCCCCGCGAGCGCGCAGCTCCCCGGGGGCCTGCCGCCGGGGCCTCCCCCGAATCCCCTCGGTCGGGAAGTGGGCGTCGCAGGGGGCGGAGAGCGGAGGTCGCGGCAGGCTCTAGAGGGAAGGAGCAGCTGGCGGCGGGGGGACGCGCGATTCCCTACCTGGGCCAGCTCCAGGGTTCGCTGCCCTCGCAGCCGAGCGGGTGGGCGGGCAGCTCCGGGTCACGTCGCCTCACCACCTTGGACTGCCTGAGGCAGCCGGGAAAGAGGAGGAGATGGGCAGGGCCGGCAGCAGGTGTTTCTCCGGGTGGGGCAGGTTCCCCCGTAAGCCCCTCCCAGTGTGCCTGGCCCCGGCCCCGGCGGGAGAGGGTCCTGCCCTCCCTCCCGTCCCCATGGAGACCTGCTCGCGTATTGCCGGGATTCCCAGCGTCGGGCGCTGTTAGATTTTCCCAGAGTTGCCGGCTGGGCGGCTCTGAGCCACGGGTGGCTCTTGAAAGAGCCATTTGCAGCTCCCACCGCTGCTGCCGCTTGCTCCTCTGGCTTCCAGTCCCTTCCCTGCCACACTGAAACGGAAGGGAAGGGAAGGGAAGCCCCTTTAATTGGCTTAAAGGCCAGAGGGATCCCGTCTGTCTGTCTGTCCCCTCCCTGTCCCCGCCCCCGGCTCAGCGAGGGAGCTGAGCGCCCCCGTTACCGACTGCCCCGTGTGAAGGGACCCCGCTCTGGGGCCCTCAGTGTACACACCTGGCAAATGGGTTGCGGGTGGTGGGGGTCTCATCCATGCCTGCCTGTTGCTGGGGGGCTCTCCTCGGGAACAAGGCCACCCCGCTATTGTGCTGGGGGCCTTTGGTCCTGCCGGGAAAGGGTTGTGCTGTGGTGGGGGCACTGGTACCACCTGTCCCATGTACACAGGGGCTGTGCCAGGGCACCCACAGTTCAGCCCCCTGTGTAATGTCTGTAATGCAACACTTCCTACGCCCCATGGACTGCACCTTGTCAACCGTGCCCCACAACCCATCGCTGCCCCCGGTTCCCTCCCTCACAGCCCCCTGCCTGGTCCCCCCACGACCCCTCACCCCCTCACCGCCCCCCGGTTCCCTTCCTCACAGCCGACCGCCTGGTCCCCCCACGACCCCTCACCCCCTCGCCTCCCCCCCCGTTCCCTCCCTCACAGCCCCCCGCCTGGTCCCCCCACAACCCCTCACCCCCTCACCGCCCCGCCGTTCCCTCCCTCACAGCCCCCCGCCTGGTCCCTCCAAGACCCCTCACCCCCTCACCGCCCCCCGGTTCCCTCCCTCACAGCCCCCAGCCTGGTCCCCCCACGACCCCTCACCCCCTCACCGCCCCCCGGTTCCCTCCCTCACAGCCCACCGCCTGGTCCCCCCACGACCCCTCACCCCCTCACCGCCCCCCGGTTCCCTCCCTCACAGCCCACCGCCTGGTCCCCCCACGACCCCTCACCCCCTCGCCGCCCCCCGGTTCCCTCCCTCACAGCCCCCCGCCTGGTCCCCCCAAGACCCCTCACCCCCTCACCGCCCCCCGGTTCCCTCCCTCACAGCCCCCAGCCTGGTCCCCCCACGACCCCTCACCCCCTCACCGCCCCCCGGTTCCCTCCCTCACAGCCCACCGCCTGGTCCCCCCACGACCCCTCACCCCCTCGCCGCCCCCCCCGTTCCCTCCCTCACAGCCCCCCGCCTGGTCCCCCCAAGACCCCTCACCCCCTCACCGCCCCCCGGTTCCCTCCCTCACAGCCCACCGCCTGGTCCCCCCACGACCCCTCACCCCCTCACCGCCCCCCCGTTCCCTCCCTCACAGCCCACCGCCTGGTCCCCCCACGACCCCTCACCCCCTCGCCGCCCCCCGGTTCCCTCCCTCACAGCCCCCCGCCTGGTCCCCCCAAGACCCCTCACCCCCTCACCGCCCCCCGGTTCCCTCCCTCACAGCCCCCAGCCTGGTCCCCCCACGACCCCTCACCCCCTCACCGCCCCCCGGTTCCCTCCCTCACAGCCCACCGCCTGGTCCCCCCACGACCCCTCACCCCCTCGCCGCCCCCCCCGTTCCCTCCCTCACAGCCCCCCGCCTGGTCCCCCCAAGACCCCTCACCCCCTCACCGCCCCCCGGTTCCCTCCCTCACAGCCCACCGCCTGGTCCCCCCACGACCCCTCACCCCCTCACCGCCCCCCCGTTCCCTCCCTCACAGCCCCCCGCCTGGTCCCTCCAAGACCCCTCACCCCCTCACCGCCCCCCGGTTCCCTCCCTCACAGCCCCCAGCCTGGTCCCCCCACGACCCCTCACCCCCTCACCGCCCCCCGGTTCCCTCCCTCACAGCCCACCGCCTGGTCCCCCCACGACCCCTCACCCCCTCGCCGCCCCCCCCGTTCCCTCCCTCACAGCCCCCCGCCTGGTCCCCCCAAGACCCCTCACCCCCTCACCGCCCCCCGGTTCCCTCCCTCACAGCCCCCAGCCTGGTCCCCCCACGACCCCTCACCCCCTCACCGCCCCCCGGTTCCCTCCCTCACAGCCCACCGCCTGGTCCCCCCACGACCCCTCACCCCCTCGCCGCCCCCCCCGTTCCCTCCCTCACAGCCCCCCGCCTGGTCCCCCCAAGACCCCTCACCCCCTCACCGCCCCCCGGTTCCCTCCCTCACAGCCCCCCGCCTGGTCCCTCCAAGACCCCTCACCCCCTCACGGCTCCCCGTTCCCTCCCTCACAGCCCCCCACCTGGTCCCCCCACGACCCCTCACCCCCTCGCCGCCCCCCCCGTTCCCTCCCTCACAGCCCCCCGCCTGGTCCCTCCAAGACCCCTCACCCCCTCACCGCCCCCCCGTTCCCTCCCTCACAGCCCCCCGCCTGGTCCCCCCAAGACCCCTCACCCCCTCACCGCCCCCCCGTTCCCTCCCTCACAGCCCCCAGCCTGGTCCCCCCACGACCCCTCACCCCCTCACCGCCCCCCCCGTTCCCTCCCTCACAGCCCCCAGCCTGGTCCCCCCACGACCCCTCACCCCCTCACCGCCCTCCCGTTCCCTCCCCCCCAGAACCTGTGGCAGTGGGGTGGGGGGGGTTCCCCTTACCTCAGGCAGCACAGCCCGGGGGGGAGGTTGATTGGGGGAACAGCCGTCGGGGGGGGAAGGGCGATTGCGGAAACAGCCCTGTGGGGGGGCAGGGGCTGAGGGGAACAGCCGGGGGGGGAGGGCGATTGGGTGAATAGCCGGCGGGAGGGCAGGAGCTGAGGGGAACAGCGGCGGGGGGAGGGTGATTGGGGGAACAGCGGGGGGCAGGGGCTGAGGGGAACAGCGGGGGGGAGGAGCTGAGGGGAACAGCGGGGGGGGGCGAGTGGGGGAACAGCCGTGGGGGCAGGAGCTGAGGGGAACAGCGGGGGGGAGGGCGATTGGGGGAACAGCCGGGGGGGCAGGGACTGAGGGGAACAGCGGGGGGAGGGCGATTGGGGGAACAGCCGGGGGGCAGGGGCTGAGGGGAACAGCGGGGGGAGGGCGATTGGGGGAACAGCCGGGGGGTCAGGGGCTGAGGGGAACAGCGGGGGGAGGGCGATTGGGGGAACAGCCGGGGGGTCAGGGGCTGAGGGGAACAGCGGGGGGAGGGCGATTGGGGGAACAGCCGGGGAGTAAGGGGCTGAGGGGAACAGCGGGGGGAGGGCGATTGGGGGAACAGCCGGGGGGGCAGGGGCTGAGGGGAACAGCGGGGGGAGGGCGATTGGGGGAACAGCCGGGGGGGCAGGGGCTGAGGGGAACGGGGGGGAGGGCGATTGGGGGAACAGCCGGGGGGTCAGGGGCTGAGGGGAACAGCGGGGGGGAGGGCGATTGGGGGAACAGCCGGGGGGGCAGGGGCTGAGGGGAACAGCGGGGGGGAGGGCGATTGGGGGAACAGCCGGGGGGCAGGGGCTGAGGGGAACAGCGGGGGGGAGGGCGATTGGGGGAACAGCCGGGGAGTCAGGGGCTGAGGGGAACAGCGGGGGGGAGGGCGATTGGGGGAACAGCCGGGGGGGTCAGGGGCTGAGGGGAACAGCGGGGGGGAGGGCGATTGGGGGAACAGCCGGGGGGGTCAGGGGCTGAGGGGAACAGCGGGGGGGAGGGCGATTGGGGGAACAGCCGGGGGGTCAGGGGCTGAGGGGAACAGCGGGGGGGAGGACGATTGGGGGAACAGCCGGGGGGGCAGGGGCTGAGGGGAACAGCGGGGGGGGAGGGCGATTGGGGGAACAGCCGGGGGGGCAGGAGCTGAGCCTCTCTGGCGAGTCAAGCTCCGCCCTCCGCTTCCGCCCCCCCGCCCGGCCTTGGTCACGTCCCTTACCCCCCCCCGGGCGCGGGCCTGGCCCCCCATTCTCCCTCCTCCCGCCCCCCCCGCGCTGCACCCCAGCACTGCACTGCGCTGGACCCCACACCGCACACCCCCCCCAGCCATCGCCCCTTTAAGGCTCCCGGGGAGGGGCCGCCGCCTTTCCCGTCTCGCGACATCCCAGGGCTCGTGCCCCCCCCACCCCCCCGCCCTGTGCCCAGCCTGGCCGGGCCGCTGGTCCCCCCGCCCCGTGCAAAGCGGGGGCCGCTCCCGCCCCCTTGCGGGCCGTGTTCCCCCCGCCCCTGTACCCCTGCATTGCACCCCCACGGGCCGTGCACCCCCCCATTGCACCCCCCATTTCACCCCCTCGGGCCGTGCACCACCCCCTTTGCACCCCCCATTTCACCCCCTCGGGCCGTGCACCACCCCCATTTCACCCCCCCGGGCCGTGCACCACCCCCTTTGCACCACCCCCTTTGCACCACCCCGGGCCGTGCACCACCCCCTTTGCACCCCCCCGGGCCGTGCACCACCCCTTTTGCACCCCTGCATTGCACTCCCCCGGGCCGTGCACCACCCCCATTGCACCCCTGCATTGCACTCCCTTTGCAGTGCCCCCCCCGCCGGCATGCAGCAACCCTAGGCGCTGGGTGGGGGCGCAGCACCCTGGGCCCCCTCGCGCCCCGGCTGCTGAGATGGTGCTGCGGGGCTGCTGAAAGGAAAGGTATGTGGGGACCCCCGGCCCGGTTATGGGGGGCAGTGTGTGGGGGACCCTTGGCAGGGCTGTTGGGGGACAGGGGGTGGGGATCCCGGCTGGGCTGTGTGTGGGGTGGGGCAGTGCATTGCTGGGATCCTGGCTGGGCTGTGTGTCGGGTGGGGGACCCCGCATAGGGGTGGGGGACTCCCCATTCTAAGCAGTGCTCTGTGGGTCTCAGGGTAACCTGTTTCGGGGCACCGGGGGCAGGGGCGGTCGCCGGGCGGAAGCGGGTGGGGAGGCAGGAAAGGGCCTGGAGGGGGTTTCCTTTGTGGGGGCTGTGGCAGTGGTGGGGGAGTGATCCACAAGGGGCCCGGCCGGCCCCAGGGACCCCAACTCTGGGCTGCGTTGGGGGCCCGTGCTGTCAGAGAGAGGCGGGCTCCGGGGTCGTCCTCCTGCTGCCCTTCCCGGTGCTGGCCCACCGGAAGCACGGTTCCGCGGCTCGCCCGCTTTCGCCGGCCCCGCTGCGCGCCCCCGTCGCTTTTGCGCTGGCTTTCCCGGCCGTCGCAACCTGCTGGGTTGAACGGCGGGACCGTGAGGGACCCCCGGGCGCTCAGCTCGTCGCCGGACGTGGGACACGGCGGGCGCCGGGTAAAGAAACTCGATGAACGTAAAATAAATGCAGGGTGTTAATGGGAAAAAAGGTTGAGAAACTCGGAGTTAACGTACCCCTGGGAGTCCCCCCCCCACGAGAGCTCCCTTCCCCCAGGGAGAGCTCTGCGTCCCCTCCCAGGGCTCCCGTCCCCCCCAGGGAGAGCTCTGCGTCCCCCCCACAGGGCTCCCTTCCCCCAGGGAGAGCTCTGCATCCCCCCCACAGGGCTCCCTTCCCCCAGGGAGAGCTCTGCGTCCCCCCCACAGGGCTCCCGTCCCTCCCAGGGAGAGCTCTGCGTCCCCCCCACAGGGCTCCCTTCCCCCAGGGAGAGCTCTGCGTCCCCCCCACAGGGCTCCCTTCCCCCAGGGAGAGCTCTGCATCCCCCCCAGGGCTCCCGTCCCCCCCCAGGGAGAGCTCTGCGTCCCCTCCCAGGGCTCCTGTCCCCCCCAGGGAGAGCTCTGCATCCCCCCCAGGGCTCCTGTCCCCCCCAGGGAGAGCTCTGCGTCCCCCCCAGGGCTCCTGTCCCCCCCATGGTTCCCGTCCCCCCCAGGGAGAGTGTTGTGTCCCCCCCGGGGTTCCTGTCCCCCCCATGTTTCCCGTCCCCCCCAGGGAGAGCTCTGCGTCCCCCCCACAGGGCTCCCGTCCCCCCCAGGGAGAGCTCTGCGTCCCCCCCCATGGCTCCTGTCCCCCCCAGGGAGAGCTCTGCGTCCCCCCCACAGGGCTCCCGTCCCCCCCAGGGAGAGCTCTGCGTCCCCCCCAGGGCTCCCGTCCCCCCCAGGGAGAGCTCTGCGTCCCCCCCAGAGCTCCTGTCCCCCCCAGGGAGAGCTCTACGTCCCCCCCATGGTTCTCGTCCCCCCCCCGGGAGAGCTCTCTGTTCCCCCCCATGGTTCCCGTCCCCACCAGGGAGAGCTCTGCGTCCCCCCCATGGTTCCCGTCCCCCCCAGGGAGAGCTCTATGTCCCCCCCATGGTTCCCGTCCCCCCCCAGGGAGAGCTCTCTGTTCCCCCCCATGGTTCCCGTCCCCCCCAGGGAGAGCTCTGCGTCCCCCCCAGGGTTCCCATCCCCCCGGGAGAGATCTGCGTCCCCCCCCAGGCTCCTGTCCCGCCCATGGTTCCCTTCCCCCGCCAGGGAGAGCTCTGCGTCCCCCCCAGGGTTCCCGTCCCCCCCAGGGAGAGCTCTGCGCCCCCCCCAGGGTTCCCGTCCCCCCCAGGGAGAGCTCTGCGTCCCCCCCAGGGTTCCCGTCCCCCCCAGGGAGAGCTCTGCGTCCCCCCCCATGGCTCCTGTCCCCCCCAGGGAGAGCTCTGCGTCCCCCCCATGGCTCCTGTCCCCCCCAGGGAGAGCTCTGCATCCCCCCCATGGCTCCCGTCCCCCCCAGGGAGAGCTCTGCATCCCCCCCCATGGCTCCCATCCCCCCCAGGGAGAGCTCTGCGTCCCTCCCCATGGCTCCTGTCCCCCCCAGGGAGAGCTCTGCATCCCCCCCATGGCTCCTGTCCCCCCCAGGGAGAGCTCTGCGTCCCCCCCAGGGTTCCCGTCCCCCCCAGGGAGAGCTCTGCGTCCCCCCCAGGGTTCCCATCCCCCCCAGGGAGAGCTCTGCGTCCCCCCCCATGGCTCCTGTCCCCCCCAGGGAGAGCTCTGCGTCCCCCCCATGGCTCCTGTCCCCCCCAGGGAGAGCTCTGCATCCCCCCCCATGGCTCCCGTCCCCCCCAGGGAGAGCTCTGCATCCCCCCCCATGGCTCCCATCCCCCCCAGGGAGAGCTCTGCGTCCCTCCCCATGGCTCCTGTCCCCCCCAGGGAGAGCTCTGCGTCCCCCCCCCATGGCTCCTGTCCCCCCCAGGGTTCCCGTCCCCCCTGGGAGAGCTCTGCATCCCCCCCCCCAGGGCTCCCATCCCCCCCTGGGGTTCCCTCCCCCCGTCCGGAGAAGCTTTGTGGGCGACCTGCTTTCTGTCCGAACGGGGGGGCCGGGGCTCTGGGCTCCGCAAACGGGCCCGGTCGGAAACGGGCTGAGGCCGGCGCCGCGCGAGAGCCCCTTGCTCTTCTGTGCATTGGCGGTGGCAGCGTGGGAACCGGGGCCGGGTAGCCCCCGGGCCTGGATCTCCCAGCACCACCGAGCTGCGCCCGGCTGCCTGGCGCCGTGGGGCACCCCAGCGTTCGGGGCGTTGCTGGCCCCCAGCGACCTCCCGCCCGCCCGGCTCGGTGGCCGCGTTGGCTTGGCGGGCAGAGCCGGTGGCTGGCCTCGGGGTGGGGCAGTCCCCGCCGTCGGCGACGGGACCCGCGCCGAACCTCGCGCTCGGCAGCTGCCGGGGCGGAGGGCCACCAGCGGTGACGTCCTGCCGAGGGCCCCCACCCCACGAGCTGCCGCCTGCAGCCCCAGTGCCGGGCTTTGCACCCCTCAGCCCCGACCCCCGGCCGGCTATTTTTAGCTCCCGCTGCCCTGCGCATTCCTGTCGCCCTTCATCATCTCCACGTGTTCGAAGCAGCCGCCTCCTTCCCGGCCCCAGCCGGGCCAGGCTGCCGAGCGGCCTGAGCCCTCCTTCCCGCGGGGAGGCCGAGTTAGGGGCCCCGCAGCCCGGGACAGGCGGGCGACTTCCCCCATTTCACAGACGGGAAGACCGAGGGGGCTGAGCGATTGAGGCTCCGCCGCCAGCGTGAGCCGAGGGATGGCTCCGGGCTTTTCTGGGGAACTCGGCGGTATTTCTGGAGGCCGGAGGTGAGGGGGCAAACACGTCACGTAACCGGCCCTCGAATTCTCTGCCCTGCTTCCCTGCCGGCTTTTCCAGAAGGCCTCCGGGGCGGGCCGTGGGACTTCAGCCCCGTGAGGCGCTCCGTCGCTCGCTCCCTGACCTTGGCTGCCGAGAGCGCGCTGGCAGCCTCGGTGGTCCCCGCGCCGGGCGCCTTGTGCCTCTGCCCGGCCGGCTTTGATTTGTGGCTTCCTGCGGGGACTCGGCGCCTCCACCCCGTCTGACGCCGCTGGGCGCCTCTCGGCTCGGCCCAGCCTCCGCCGTGCCCGGCTGCGAGGCGGGGCGCTGTTCAAAGAGCTGCTCCGAGAACGCCTCCTCGCCGTCTGTCCAGGGGCGTGCGGGTCGCGGGGGAGGCGGCTGAGTTTATTTCCCCCACTGGTGCCGGCCGTCGGTCGGCTTCCGAGCTGTGGGGTGGAGGTTTTCGGGGGGCTGCGGTCAGTCTGTCGGCCTCCCCGTGTCGTGCCGGGCAGCGAACTGCACGCGTTTTATTTTTGGGCTGCACTCGAGCTGGGAGGGGTGGGGAAAATACTCTGGTTCGATTTTTAAAAATGGCCCATGCTTGAGAATCCGCCGCAAGCCCGGCTGCCGGCGCGCTCGTTGCTGGGGTGGGCGCCCACGAGGTGGATGGGGGAAAACGAGAGAGAGAGAGAGAGAGAGAGAGAGATTGTCGTGGGGTTCTCGGGGCTGGATGTCTGGAAACATCCACGCGGCGTTCGGTAGCTGCCCTCTGACCAGCCTCCAGGAAGCGAGGAACTATTAAAAAGGGGCCGACAAGAATATTTCCTGCCCCTTCCCCACGCTCCGGGACGGCCCCCTCCGGAATACGGCGTACGGATGTGGTCTCCTCCCCTCCCGAAAGACACTGGGGCATTCGGAAAGGCTCAGGGAAGGGCCCTGCGGCGCCTGTGGGGTGAGCGGGGGCTCAGAGTGGGACTGTCCAGCTCAGAAAAGAGGAGGCTGAGGGGACGTGACGAAGGGCTGTAAAACGCGGAGGGACTGACTTGTCCCCGTCACTTCGGAACCGGAGGGCAGCCCACGAAGGGAGCGGGCCAGGTCTGAAGTTCCTTCTCGCACCGGCGGAACTCCTCGCCGCAGGAGTGTGAGGGAGTTAGTCCAACGCACAGCGAGATCCATTCCTGGAGGTCAGGGCCATAGGAGGCCCTTAGCCAAGGGCAGGAACGGTGTCCCTGGCCCGTTTGTCAGAGGCCGGAGACGGAAGGCAGGAGAGAAGCCCATTGATCACCGTCGCGGGTCCACCCGCTGGGCCCCTGGCCCTGGCTGCTGTTGGCAAACGGGATGCTGGGCTGGGCTGGGCTGGGCTGGACGGACCTTTGCTCTGACCCGGGAATGGCCCTTGGTGTGGTCTCACGTGGAGAGGGGATGCTGCTTCTGCCAGAGGCGGGCCCCGAGCCCGCTGTGCAAGGGGCTGTACAAATGTCGCTGGGGAGAGGAGGGTTGATTTTAACCAGGCGAACGGACGGTTCTGCGGGGGGCGGGGGATGTTGACGTGCGAAGCGGCTGCTGGCTGGGTGGGGGCAGAAGGAAGGAGCCCGGGGCGAGGGGGGAAGCGCCCCTGGTGTGCGACCAACGGGGGCGGGGGGGAGGCAGGGGTCTCTCCCTGGGTCAGCAGGGGCGGGACGGTCGCTCCCGCCGGGGGCCTCTGCCAACTGGCTGAATCTCTCCTCAGGCCGCCGGGGGATGTGGGTCGCGGGGCACATCGGGGGGGGCTAGACCCAGGCGTCTGGGTCGAGCGCCTTCTTAAGCGCGCCGGCTTTGGGGGAGCAGGGGGTGTTGGGGTGTCGGGGAGGCGGCAGGGAAAGCAGACGTCAGCCTGGGAACCAGGAGTCGTCAGTACAACCCATCCTGGGGACCCAGAGGGGGTCCCGGTCCCAGTCCCTCCCGACTGTCCACCTTCGGCCCGTTTCCCCTCAGCGGCCTGGGTCACAAAGTACCGGGAGGGAAGGCGATTGTGCACGTGCGAGGAGGCATCACACCGACACTCCCCCCCCCCCACCGCCACGCACGGCTGCCAGGCCTGGGGAAACTGAGGCACACCCCAGGGTCGCGGTAGGAGGTCGGCAAACACACGCAACTGAAGCAGGGAATCAAATCCCCTCCAGAGACGAGGGGAACGTGTGTCCGGACTCGTGCACTCGCCGCTCCTGCTGGGGATGACCCGGGAGGCCCTGGTGCAAGGCCTCAGCCCTGGTGCAAGGCCTCCACCCTGCGAGGGACCCGAGGGGCATGGCCGTCCGGCCTGGCTCTGCTCCGCTCACCCCTGTTGCTGCAAGCCCCGCCCCTCGCTCCCTGCTGGCTGGAGGAAATCCACTCCCTGCTCGCAGCCGGGGAAGTTGTCTTTCCCGTCCGGCTTTTCCTGCCCTGCCCGGTTCTCAGCATCTCGCCCCTGGTGAACGCACGTGCATGTGCAGCAGAAGCACGTCCGCCGGGCTCCGGGGCGAGCTGGTTGTGGTGAGCCGGGGCGTGTGTGTGCGTGCTGCGTCCAGGAGGGGCTGCAGAAGGGCGTGCGACGGAGGCTCCTTTGGCTTCGCATCTGCGACTAACCCCAAGCACCAGGCGTGTGAGGGTGAGCGTGTCGCAGGGCACGAGGGGCACGGCCATCGTGCATGTGCGAACAGTCACTGGACCCAGAATACCTGGTGCGTAGGGTAACTGAGGCACCCGCCTGGCGTTACTACAGGGAACGTGTGCAGCCGAACAGGGACAGTCGCGGCCCACCCGTTCCCTCCAGGGCAGCAGGCCGCTGCGGTTGACACCTCTCGGGGACGGTTCCCGGCTCTCCACCTCCGGGGCCGTTCCTTTGCCGTGCCGTCTGTCGCAGTATGGAGTTCTGCGGGCCGATTCGGGGCCGCTCCGGACGGCACAGTCGCAGTTTTCCCCGTCCCTTCGGGTGGCGGGTTGGTTCAAACAAGCGGGCTGGCCTGTCGCCCCGCTGGTGCCATCTCTGTGCGCGCGAGAAACGCTCCTCTGGGCCCCCTTCCCCCCCAGAAAACCGAAGCGCCTGCGTCTGCGCCGCGAAGGAGCTGGTGGGGCGGTAACGGGGCCTTCCGCCCGACATAGCAACTCCACCCAACGGGACGCCTTCCCCGCTTCAGTTCTGAAGTGGACTCGCTGCGCCCCAAGCAGCGGTCGTGATGGCGTCCTTGGCCTCCAGGGAGACAGACCGTCACGGCTCTGTTCCACCGACGCTCTTTGCCGGAATGGCTCGTGGCCAGGTCAGCCTGGAAGCTGCTCCGCGCCGGCTGGGCGTGGGGGTGGTGGCGATGCCTGCATGCCGGACAAGAGAGGTTCCGCCAGCGTTGGCCTCGTGGCTTTCCCCGGTGAGCTCTGGCTTCGGGCTTGCGTGGAAGCCCAGGGCGGGTTTTTCGGCCCGCTTTTCCCACGCCCGTTTCGGCGTGGACAGGCCTGCTGCGCTGCGCTGGCTTGGAGCTGCTGGGAGCAGGGTCTGGCGTGCCGGCTGGCAGAGCGCCCGGGGCCTCACCCTCCCCGCACTCGGCTCCCAGGAGGGGACCGTGTTTTTGCACCGTTTCCTTTTCTCCTGTGTGCGCAGCCTGGTGGTGCTCACGTCGTCAGCCCCCCGGCTTCGGCTTTACGGCTGAATCCTCGCCTGGGTTTGTGCCATGTGCGCAGTGAGACACCCGTAACGAACCCCGGGTCTCCCTCTCTGGCGGCCACGGCTGCTTGGCCCCCGCGGCGGATACGCGGAGCGAGGCTGGCGGTTTCCACCGGCCGTGGCTCGATCCTGAACGCCATGTCCCCCCCTGTGCCAGCGTTGGGGGGAGGAACTCGTGTCAGGCGAGGACTGGGGACAGGGCCGAAGGAGGGCTGTGGTGCGTGGCGATGGGGGAAGCCCTTGGCGCGTGCTGGGGGTCGCTCTGCAGCATCGGGCGGGCCCGACTTCTGCTCCGTCCACCCAGCCTGTCAGACGCTAAAGATAGACGTCACCGGAGACACACGTGGGGCTGCTCGGCCGAGACCAGCTGGGGCTCTAAAAATAAACTCGCTGGGTGTCCTCCGTCGGTGTGTGCGCTGCTGTGGCCCGGGCCCCTGGCGAGGCCGCCCCGTGCCCTTGGAGTCACATTGAGGTGCCGAAGCGTTAACCCTTCACCGGGCGGGAGAGGCCTTGGATTTCAGAGCCTGGCGGTGTTCGCAGGGCGGGCAGTGGGTGGTTTTCGCGCTCTGGTCTTCCGGGGCTGGCGCACACCACTGTGGGGGGAGGCGTCTTGATTTTCCATCCACCGCAGAGCTAAAGAGCGCCCACCCTCTGGGTCCAGGTAAGCCACGGCACCGAACAGCTGATAAAATCCAGCCCCCCGTCGACTGGGCCAGCTCCCTTGAGTGAGGCAAGCCAGCGTTCGTGATCCTGCCCTGGTCCCGGACCCTCTGGTCAGCGTGACACTCGGCCGGGGTTGGCCATGTGAGAGTGGGGTGCAGGGTGTCCTGCCACGTGACCTGTGAGAAGCCAGTGTGTAGCATAAGAGCCATTAGGCCTGCTC
This sequence comes from Carettochelys insculpta, assembly GCF_033958435.1. NCBI lineage: Eukaryota > Metazoa > Chordata > Testudines > Carettochelyidae > Carettochelys > Carettochelys insculpta. The sequence continues at coordinate 1,417,796 of NC_134170.1, forward strand.
TGGAAGCCCAAGGGCTGGGCGCTCGACTTAGTGACCTGTGAGCCGGCCTGCTGTCCTGGAAGTCTGAATGGGGACGGGCGCCACCATGGGACCATACCACCTGGTCCTGAACACCAGTGTCATCCAGTGTCTTTCTATGGGGTGGGGCTGCGGGATTTTGATTTGGGGTTTACTCCCCCTGGGCGGCTGGGCCCTAGAGCTGCATCCACCCAGTGCTGGGGTCCATTGGGGTCTGGGGGAGCGCAGAGGGCCTGGCCCAGCAGGACGGGAGAGCCCCAAAGTGTGAGAAGGTGGGTGATCAGCCCCCCAGCATAGTGCCGCTGAAGTCGAGGGCTGGAGTCTTGCTCCCGGCTGGCGCAGAGGGCAGGGGAACGTCGGCTGTAAGGGCTGGGTTCTGCGTCCCTTGGAGCCGGCCTGGCCCAAGTGGCTTGCGAGCGCGACCTCTCCTCCTCAGATCTGGGCTGGGTCAGGGGTGCTGGCCGCCGGCGGAAGAGTTCCCGATGAGACCGGGAATTCTCGGCTCCCGGTTCCCAGCCTCAGTCCGGACCCACCCCCCCGACTGGGCGAGCCGGCACCTCTGCAGGGAGCTGCCCTGCCTGGGACGGGGACCCCGCCCCGCCCAGAACGCGGTGACTCAGAGCTGCTGTTCCCTTGGCACGCCCAGCCACAGGGGGCGGGGAGCCAGGCTCTCGCCTGGTGCCTGTCCCCAGCCGGCTCTGACGTCGGCTGCGTCTCCCGGTGAGGGCAGTGCCAGAGGCTGCCCGGCTGGAGGTACCGGGGCGACAGGCGGGGCAGGGGGTTTTGCAGCAGAGACCGTGGTGGGACTGGTGGGGAAACTGAGGCACGGGGAAACCCTCCCGGTTCGGGGGAGTGGGGGGGTCAGCCCTGTACCGTGCTCACCTGTGTCTCATCCTCCCGGCAGGGCGTGACCCCTCGGGCGGCACCGGGGGAGGCAGCCATGGCCGGCGCCTCCGTCAAGGTGGCCGTGCGGGTGCGACCCTTTAACGCCCGTGAGCTCGGCCGTGGGGCCCAGTGCGTCATCCACATGCACGGCCAAACCACCTGTGAGTACACGAGCGTGCACACATACACCCCCCCGTGCGCCAGCCAGGGGAGGGGGCTGCCCGCCTCTGCTTCCGCAAAGGGTCGCTCTGGCTTGTTCACCGTGCACGGCTCAGAAACCTCCCTGCAGCGAGACGTGACTCTCGCTCGACGGGGAGCACCCGGGGCCGTCAGTGCCGTCTGTCTGGTTCTGGCCCCCTGCTCTGACCACCAGCCCCCACTGCCCTCCCAGCGCCGGGGAGAGAACCCAGGAGTCCTGGCTCCCGGCCCCTGCTCTAACCACCAGCCCCCACTGCCCTCCCAGCGCCGGGGAGAGAACCCAGGAGTCCTGGCTCCCGGCCCCCTGCTCTAACCACCAGCCCCCACTGCCCTCCCAGCGCCGGGGAGAGAACCCAGGAGTCCTGGCTCCCAGTGCAGGGTCCATCAGGGGAGGGGGTCAGGTCGCTGTGGGTCCCTGCCCCTCGTTCACCATCTGCTCTGTCTCCCCCCAGCGATCACCAACCCCAAGGCAACAAAAGATGCTCCCAAAAGCTTCACCTTCGACTATTCCTACTGGTCCCACACCTCGGTGAGCGCCTGGCAGTCCTTGGCTGGTGGGGGGGTATGTTCGTTGCTCCGCCACCGACTGCCTCGGGGGCATTAGCCATGTCCCCCAGTCTCTCTGGGGTGATCCAGGGGCAGAACAGCCTGATGGGCTTCCTGGAGCTGGGGGTGGGTAGGTTGGAGCTGGGTGGGAGTGAGGGCACCAGCAGGGCCGGGGGATGCAGGGGCTGTGGGGTTAGGAGTGAGGGGACCCGCAGGGCTGGGGGATGCAGGGGCTGCGGGGCGGGAGTGAGGGGACCCGCAGGGCTGGGGGATGCAGGGGCTGTGGGGCGGGAGTGAGGGGACCCGCAGGGCTGGGGGATGCAGGGGCTGTGGGGTTAGGAGTGAGGGGACCCGCAGGGCTGGGAGTGAGGGGACCAGCAGGGCTGGGGGATGCAGGGGCTGCGGGGCGGGAGTGAGGGGACCCGCAGGGCTGGGGGATGCAGGGGCTGTGGGGCGGGAGTGAGGGGACCCACAGGGCTGGGGGATGCAGGGGCTGTGGGGTGGGGAGTGAGGGGACCGGCAGGGCTGGGGGATGCAGGGGCTGTGGGGCGGGAGTGAGGGGACCGGCAGGGCTGGGGGATGCAGGGGCTGTGGGGCGGGAGTGAGGGGACCGGCAGGGCTGGGGGATGCAGGGGCTGTGGGGTGGGGGTGGGAGTGAGGGGACTGGCAGGGCTGGAGGATGCAGGGGCTGTGGGGAGGGAGTGAGGGGACCGGCAGGGCTGGGGGATGCAGGGGCTGGGGGATGCGGGAGTGAGGGGACCGGCAGGGCTGGAGGATGCAGGGGCTGTGGGGTGGGAGTGAGGGGACCGGCAGGGCTGGGGGATGCAGGGGCTGGGGGATGCGGGAGTGAGGGGACCGGCAGGGCTGGGGGATGCAGGGGCTGTGGGGTGGGAGTGAGGGGACCGGCAGGGCTGGGGGATGCGGGAGTGAGGGGACCGGCAGGGCTGGGGGATGCAGGGGCTGTGGGGCGGGAGTGAGGGGACCGGCAGGGCTGGGGGATGCAGGGGCTGGGGATGCAGGAGTGAGGGGACATGCAGGGCTGGAGGATGCAGGGGCTGGGGGATGCAGGAGTGAGGGGACCGGCAGGGCTGGGGAAGGGGCAAGTGAGGGGACGGCCTGGGCCGGGGAGGGCGACTGAGGCTCAGCGGCCAGGCCCCTAACGCTGCCCCCGCAGGAGGAGGACCCCCGGTTCGCGTCCCAGCGGCAGGTGTACCGGGACATCGGGGAGGAGATGCTGGCTCACGCCTTCGAGGGCTACAACGTCTGCATCTTCGCCTACGGCCAGACCGGGGCCGGCAAGTCCTACACCATGATGGGCCGGCAGGAGGCTGGGCAGAACGGCATCATCCCCCAGGTGGGCGGGGGGTGGCCGTGGGGCTGGGCTGTGGGGGGGGCGGCCATCCCCCGTCAGGGTCTGATCCGCCTCTCCTTGCAGCTGTGTGAGGACCTGTTCTCCCGCGTTGCCCAGAGCTCGGTCCCCGACCTGGCCTGCTCCGTGGAGGTGAGTCCCCCCTGCCCCCCACCTGCCCCCCGCCTCCCGAGTGTCGCCCCCCAGCGCACCAGCCCCCTGCCCTGTCCTGCCCCCCAGCTCCCGAGTGTCTCCCGCCGGCCCCCCAGCGCTCCAGCCCCCCGCCCTGTCCTGCCCCCCCATCCCCTTCCCCTTGTGCCCCCCAGCCCTGCCCTGCCCTGCCCTGCCCTGCCCCCGGCCGGCCCCCCAGCGCTCCAGCCCCCCGCCCTGTCCTGCCCCCCGTCCCCTTCCCCTTGTGCCCCCCAGCCCTGCCCTGCCCTGCCCCCGGCCAGCCCCCCAGCCCTCCAGCCCCCCGCCCTGCCCTGCCCCCCGTCCCCTTCCCCTTGTGCCCCCCGGCCCTGCCCTGCCCTGCCCCCGGCTGGCCCCCCAGCGCTCCAGCCCCCCGCCCTGCCCTGCCCCCCGTCCCCTTCCCCTTGTGCCCCCCGGCCCTGCCCTGCTCTGCCCTGCCCCCGGCCGGCCCCCCAGCGCTCCAGCCCCCCGCCCTGCCCTGCCCCCCGTCCCCTTCCCATTGTGCCCCCCAGCCCTGCCCTGCCCTGCCCTGCCCTGCCCCCGGCCGGCCCCCCAGCGCTCCAGCCCCCCGCCCTGTCCTGCCCCCCGTCCCCTTCCCCTTGTGCCCCCCGGCCCTGCCCTGCCCTGCCCTGCCCCCGGCCGGCCCCCCAGCGCTCCAGCCCCCCGCCCTGCCCTGCCCCCCGTCCCCTTCCCCTTGTGTCCCCCGGCCCTGCCCTGCCCCCGGCCGGCCCCCCAGCGCTCCAGCCCCCCGCCCTGTCCTGCCCCCCGTCCCCTTCCCCTTGTGCCCCCCGGCCCTGCCCTGCCCTGCCCTGCCCCCGGCCGGCCCCCCAGCGCTCCAGCCCCCCGCCCTGCCCTGCCCCCCGTCCCCTTCCCCTTGTGCCCCCCAGCCCTGCCCTGCTCTGCCCTGCCCCCGGCCGGCCCCCCAGCACTTCAGCCCCCCGCCCTGTCCTGCCCCCCGTCCCCTTCCCCTTGTGCCCCCCAGCCCTGCCCTGCCCTGCCCTGCCCCCGGCCGGCCCCCCAGCACTTCAGCCCCCCGCCCTGCCCTGCCCCCCATCCCCTTCCCCTTGTGTCCCCCGGCCCTGCCCTGCCCCCGGCCGGCCCCCCAGCGCTCCAGCCCCCCGCCCTGCCCTGCCCCCCGTCCCCTTCCCCTTGTGTCCCCCGGCCCTGCCCTGCCCCCGGCCGGCCCCCCAGCGCTCCAGCCCCCCGCCCTGTCCTGCCCCCCGTCCCCTTCCCCTTGTGCCCCCCGGCCCTGCCCTGCCCTGCCCTGCCCCCGGCCGGCCCCCCAGCCCTCCAGCCCCCCGCCCTGTCCTGCCCCCCGTCCCCTTCCCCTTGTGCCCCCCGGCCCTGCCCTGCCCCCGGCCGGCCCCCCAGCGCTCCAGCCCCCCGCCCTGTCCTGCGCCCCGTCCCCTTCCCCTTGTGCACCCCGGCCCTGCCCTGCCCTGCCCCCGGCTGGCCCCCCAGCCCTCCAGCCCCCCGCCCTGTCCTGCGCCCCGTCCCCTTCCCCTTGTGCACCCCGGCCCTGCCCTGCCCTGCCCCCGGCTGGCCCCCCAGCGCTCCAGCCCCCCGCCCTGTCCTGCCCCCCGTCCCCTTCCCCTTGTGCACCCCGGCTCCCAAGTGTCACCCCCCCCCGGCCCTGTCCTGCCCCCCGGCTCCTTCCCCTTGTGCCCCCCAGCCCTGCCCTGCCCCCGGCCGGCCCCCCAGCGCTCCAGCCCCCCGCCCTGCCCTGCCCCCCAGCCCCTTCCCCTTGTGCCCCCCAGCCCTGCATTGCCCTGCCCTGCCCTGCCCCCGGCCGGCCCCCCACCGCTCCAGCCCCCCGCCCTGCCCTGCCCCCCAGCCCCTTTCCCTTGTGCCCCCCGGCTCTCCTGGTGCCCCCCCACCCGTGTCCTGCCCCACATCCCCCACGACTCACCTTGAGCTCCTCCACCATCGTCTCCTGCCCCCTGCCCAGGTCAGCTACATGGAGATCTACTGCGAGAGGGTGCGGGACCTGCTCAACCCCAAGAGCCGGGGGGCCCTCCGGGTGCGTGAGCACCCCCTGCTGGGCCCCTACGTCAAGGACCTCTCCAAGCTGGCCGTGGCGTCGTTCGCCGACGTGGCCGACCTCATGGACTGCGGGAACAAGGCCAGGTCAGCGGCGCCCGGACGCCTGGGTTCTCGCCCCAGCACTGGGGGCAGTGGGGGCTGGTGGTTAGAGCAGGGGCCAGGAGCCAGGACTCCTGGGTTCTCTCCCCGGCGCTGGGGGCAGTGGGGGCTGGTGGTTAGAGCAGGGGGTGGGAGCCAGGACTCCTGGGTTCTCTCCCCAGCGCTGGGGGGCAGTGGGGGCTGGTGGTTAGAGCAGGGGCCGGGAGCCAGGACTCCTGGGTTCTCTCCCCGGCGCTGGGGGCAGTGGGGGCTGGTGGTTAGAGCAGGGGGCGGGAGCCAGGACTCCTGGGTTCTCTCCCCGGCGCTGGGGGCAGTGGGGGCTGGTGGTTAGAGCAGGGGGTGGGAGCCAGGACTCCTGGGTTCTCGCCCCGGCTCTGGGGGGCAGTGGGGGCTGGTGGTTAGAGCAGGGGCCGGGAGCCAGGACTCCTGGGTTCTCTCCCTGGCACTGGGAGGGCAGTAGGGGCTGGGGGGGTGAGCAGGGGGCCGGGAGCCAGGACTCCTGGGTTCTCTCCCCAGCACTGGGAGGGCAGTGGGGGCTGGTGGTTAGAGCAGGGGGCCAGGAGCCAGGACTCCTGGGTTCTCTCCCTGGTGCTGGGAGGGCAGTGGGTTGGAGCAGGGGGCCGGGAGCCAGGACTCCTGGGTTCTCTCCCCAGCACTGGGAGGGCAGTGGGGGCTGGTGGTTAGAGCAGGGGGCCAGGAGCCAGGACTCCATGTCCCCACCCCCCCAGGACTGTCGCCGCCACCAACATGAATGAGACCAGCAGCCGCTCGCATGCTGTGTTCACCATCGTCTTCTCGCAGCGGCGACACGATGAGCTGACAGACCTGGACACGGAGAAGGTACCGGGGGGAGTCGGGGTCTCCCTGCAGCTGGCCCAGCCCTGCAGGGAGCTCCCTGGTGTGGGGCGAGTTTGCTGGGGCTCAGCTGGGCTGGCCAAGGGGTGAACGTCTCCCCTGCTCCCCCACCCCCAGGTCAGCAAAATCAGCCTGGTGGACCTGGCCGGCAGCGAGCGGGCGGATTCCTCCGGGGCCAAGGGCGTGAGATTAAAGGTGAGGGGGCCCCACAAAAGGCGCTGCCCCTGGGCGACCAGGCAGGGGGTCGTCTGAAATGGGGGAGGAATCGGGGCTTGAGTCCCACAGGGTGTTTCCTTCTCCTGGGATGGGGACCCCCCAGATACCTCCCGTTTGTCAGGGGGCTCCCCGACAGGCCCCCGCCTCACGCTAGCGCAGCCTGGGGTGTCACTGGCTCAGCGGGAGGGAACCCAGGAGTCCTGGCTCCCACCCGCTGCTCTGACCACCCGCCCCTATTGCCCCCCAGCACCAGGGAGAGAAGCCAGGAGTCCTGGCTCCCACCCCCTGCTATAACCACCCGCCCCCACTGCCCCCCAGCGCCGGGGAGAGAACCCGGGAGTCCTGGCTCCCGCCCCTGCTCTAACCACCAGCCCCCACTGCCTCCCAGCGCCGGGGAGAGAACCCAGGAGTCCTGGCTCCCACCCCCTGCTCTGACCACCAGCCCCCACTGCCCTCCCAGCGCTGGGGAGAGAACCCAGGAGCCCGGGCTCCCACCCCCTGCTCTAACCACCAGCCCCCACTGCCCTCCCAGCGCCAGGGAGAGAACCCAGGAGTCCTGGCTCCCGGCCCCTGCTCTAACCACCAGCCCCCACTGCCCTCCCAGCGCCAGGGAGAGAACCCAGGAGTCCTGGCTCCCACCCCCTGCTCTAACCACCAGCCCCCACTGCCCTCCCAGCGCCGGGGAGAGAACCCAGGAGTCCTGGCTCCCGGCCCCTGCTCTAACCACCAGCCCCCACTGCCCCCCCAGCGCCAGGGAGAGAACCCAGGAGTCCTGGCTCCCGGCCCCTGCTCTAACCACCAGCCCCCACTGCCCTCCCAGCGCCAGGGAGAGAACCCAGGAGTCCTGGCTCCCACCCCCTGCTCTAACCACCAGCCCCCACTGCCCTCCCAGCGCCGGGGAGAGACCCCAGGAGTCCTGGCTCCCGGCCCCTGCTCTAACCACCAGCCCCCACTGCCCTCCCAGCGCCAGGGAGAGAACCCAGGAGTCCTGGCTCCCACCCCCTGCTCTAACCACCAGCCCCCACTGCCCTCCCAGCGCCGGGGAGAGAACCCAGGAGTCCTGGCTCCCGGCCCCTGCTCTAACCACCAGCCCCCACTGCCCCCCCAGCGCCAGGGAGAGAACCCAGGAGTCCTGGCTCCCGGCCCCTGCTCTAACCACCAGCCCCCACTGCCCTCCCAGCGCCAGGGAGAGAACCCAGGAGTCCTGGCTCCCACCCCCTGCTCTAACCACCAGCCCCCACTGCCCCCCCAGCGCCGGGGAGAGAACCCAGGAGTCCTGGCTCCCAGCCCCTGCTCTACCCACCAGCCCCCACTGCCCTCCCAGCACCGGGGAGAGAACCCAGGAGTCCTGGCTCCCACCCCCTGCTCTACCCACCAGCCCCCACTGCCCCCCCAGCGCCGGGGAGAGAACCCAGGAGTCCTGGCTCCCGGCCCCTGCTCTAACCACCAGCCCCCACTGCCCTCCCAGCACCAGGGAGAGAACCCAGGAGTCCTGGCTCCCACCCCCTGCTCTGACCACCAGCCCCCACTGCCCTCCCAGCGCTGGGGAGAGAACCCAGGAGCCCGGGCTCCCACCCCCTGCTCTAACCACCAGCCCCCACTGCCCTCCCAGCGCCAGGGAGAGAACCCAGGAGTCCTGGCTCCCGGCCCCTGCTCTAACCACCAGCCCCCACTGCCCTCCCAGCGCCAGGGAGAGAACCCAGGAGTCCTGGCTCCCAGCCCCTGCTCTACCCACCAGCCCCCACTGCCCTCCCAGCACCGGGGAGAGAACCCAGGAGTCCTGGCTCCCACCCCCTGCTCTACCCACCAGCCCCCACTGCCCCCCCAGCGCCGGGGAGAGAACCCAGGAGTCCTGGCTCCCGGCCCCTGCTCTAACCACCAGCCCCCACTGCCCTCCCAGCGCCAGGGAGAGAACCCAGGAGTCCTGGCTCCCACCCCCTGCTCTAACCACCAGCCCCCACTGCCCCCCCAGCGCCGGGGAGAGAACCCAGGAGTCCTGGCTCCCAGCCCCTGCTCTACCCACCAGCCCCCACTGCCCTCCCAGCACCGGGGAGAGAACCCAGGAGTCCTGGCTCCCGCCCCCTGCTCTACCCACCAGCCCCCACTGCCCCCCAGCGCCGGGGAGAGAGCCCAGGAGTCCTGGATCCCGCCCCCTGCTCTGACCACCAGCCCCCACTGCCCTCCCAGCGCCGGGGAGAGAGCCCAGGCTGGGATCTCGGCACCCCGGGGGCGTTGGGAGGGTCTGGGCCGCGCGTGGTGACTACCCCCAGCCCCACCTGCCGGCTCTGTCCCTCCTCAGGAAGGCGCCAACATCAACAAGTCTCTGACCACGCTGGGGAAGGTGATCTCTGCGCTGGCCGAGCTGGTGAGTTGGGGTCGGCAGGGTTGCGGGGAGGTGGCTCTGGGCCCCCCTCACTGAGATCCCCTCTGCTGGGCCCCAGTGGTTCCCCGCCCCCCGCTCCTCCCCAGAAGCAGCTGCTCACTCCCTGTCGTGGCCGCGTGGGGGGAGGGGGCCGGGGGCCAGCGCATCCCCCCTCATTCTTTGCCCTCGCCTCCCTCCAGCACAACGGCAGCGGGAAGCGGAGGAAGGCGGATTTTGTCCCGTACCGCGACTCGGTGCTCACCTGGCTGCTGAAGGAGAACCTGGGTAGGCGGCGGGGGGCAAGAGGGGGTGTGCCGCCGGCGGCTGGGAAAAGGGGTGTCTTGGGGGGGCCCAGCTCACCTCCCTCTGCCCTCCCAGGGGGTAACTCGCGCACCGCCATGATCGCCGCCCTGAGCCCAGCCGACCTCAGCTACGAGGAGACACTCAGCACCCTGCGGTGAGTCCCGGGGGCGGGCCGGGGGGCGGGCTGGGGCCGGCCGCTCCTCTGGAGGTGCTGACCCACCCGCCTGCCCGCCCCCCTCAGCTACGCCGACCGCGCCAAGCAGATCCGCTGCCACGCCGTGGTCAACGAGGACCCCAACGCCCGGCTCATCCGGGAGCTGAAGGAGGAGGTGGCTCGCCTGCGGGAGCTGCTGTGCACACAGGGCCTCTCCGACGCCCCCCGCCTTGGCGGTGAGCCCCTGTGCGGGCGCGGGGGAGAGGGGCAGAGTTAAGGGGATTCGGGTGGAAAGGGCCAGTGCTCGGGGCTGGAGTGGGGCAAGGACAAGGGAGCTCCCTTTCCAAACCAGAGCATCTGGGCCCCTCCTGCCTTTGTGCTTAGCGTCCCATGAGGGCGGACAGGGTAGGGGCAGAGTTAAGGGGATTTTGGGTGGGAGCAGCGTACACCCTGTCCCTGCCAAAGGCCGATGGCCTAAGGGAGGTGAGGGAAGGGGGCTCCATTTGCAAACTGCATCTCTCCATTGTCCCGCACCCTGGCAGTGAGGGGCCCCTGTGGCTGAAGGTGAAATGGGCAGAGTTAAGGGGATTTGGGTGTTCTCTGCCAAACACTGGTGGCAGGGCGGGAGTGAGGAAAAGGGGCCCCATTTCTGAACCAGGGTGTCTCCGATGGCCCCCCGACTGCGGTGGGCAGCCCACACATGAAGAGCACGCCAGGGCAGAGTTAAGGGAGATTTGGTGGCTGCCTGCCCCGCCATGGCAGGAGTGGGACGAGGAAGAGGCTGCACTTGTAAATGGGGGCTCTGACCCCCATTGCTCAGCGCTCTGGGCAGAGGCTGGGCCCCCAGGGGTTATGGGGGGAGGCTCTAGGGAAAGCGGGGAGGAGCTGTTGGTGTGCCCGGCCCCTAACCCCAGTGCTCCCTGCAGGTGTGAAAGGGGAGCAGCCTGCCGGACCCCCTCCTGCTCCCCCAATGCCCTGTGACCCCACCGCCGAGGCCCAGCCCCCTGCCACCCTCAACGGGGCCTCCGAGCCCTTCCCCTCCCTGGGCGGCCAGCTCATCTGCACCGAGGAGGCCATGGAGAGGCTGCAGGTAGGTCTGCTCCGGGGGGGCCAAATTACCCGCCCCATCTTAGCTGTCCACCAACTCCCACCACCTGGGAGTCCTGGCTCCCAGCCCCCACTGCCCTCCCAGCTCCGGGGAGAGAACCCAGGAGTCCTGGCTTCCGGCCCCCTGCTCTAACCACCAGCCCCCACTGCCCTCCCAGCGCCGGGGAGAGAACCCAGGAGTCCTGGCTCCCGGCCCCCTGCTCTAACCACCAGCCCCCACTGCCCTCCCAGCGCCGGGGAGAGAACCCAGGAGTCCTGGCTCCCGGCCCCCTGCTCTAACCACCAGCCCCCACTGCCCTCCCAGCGCCGGGGAGAGAACCCAGGAGTCCTGGCTCCCGGCCCCCTGCTCTAACCACCAGCCCCCACTGCCCTCCCAGCACCGGGGAGAGAACCCAGGAGTCCTGGCTCCCACCCCCTGCTCTAACCACCAGCCCCCACTGCCCTCCCAGCGCCGGGGAGAGAACCCAGGAGTCCTGGCTCCCACCCCTGCTCTAACCACCAGCCCCCACTGCCCTCCCAGCGCCGGGGAGAGAACCCAGGAGTCCTGGCTCCCGGCCCCCTGCTCTAACCACCAGCCCCCACTGCCCTCCCAGCGCCGGGGAGAGAACCCAGGAGTCCTGGCTCCCACCCCCTGCTCTAACCACCAGCCCCCACTGCCCTCCCAGTGCCAGGGACAGAACCCAGGAGTCCTGGCTCCCGGCCCCCGATGCTGAGCTGTCTGGCAGTCTCTGCACAATTGGTCTGGTTGGCGGGGCCAGGCGGTGGGCCCTGAGGCTAAAGGTGACCTGAGCCCGGCTGCTTTTTGGAATTATCAGGAGACAGAGAAAATCATCGCAGAGCTGAATGAGACGTGGGAGGAGAAGCTGCGGAAAACCGAGGCCCTTCGGATGGAGCGGTGAGTTCAGGGCCAGGCAAGGTGTCCCCGTGTCCCCGTCCGCCCCGCCCCAGAGGTAGGTGCATCTCAGTGCTGGACAAGGAGTCCTTGTGTCACTGGCCACCCCGCCCCGGAGGTGGGCGCATCTCAGCGCTGAGCGAGGGGTCCCCGTGTCACCGGCCGTCCCACCCCAGAGGTGGGCGCATCTCGGTGCCGGGGGAGGGGTCCCTGTGTCACTGGCCACCCTGCTGCAGAGGTGGGCGTATCTTAGTGCCAGGTGAGGGGTCCTGTGTCACCGGCCGCCCCGCCCCAGAGGTGGGCGCGTCTCAGCGCCAGGTGAGGGGTCCTGTGTCACCGGCCACCCTGCTGCAGAGGTGGGCGCATCTTAGTGCCGGGCGAGGGGTCCTGTGTCACCGGTCGCCCCGCCCCAGAGGTGGGTGCATCTCGGCGCCGGGCGAGGGGTCCTGTGTCACCGCTGGCCCATCTCACCGGCCCTGGGGGCGCCGGGGTGGTGCCGTGGGGCTGTCTCCGCAGGGAGGCGCTGCTGGCCGAGATGGGCGTGGCCGTGCGGGAGGACGGGGGCACCGTGGGCGTCTTCTCCCCTAAGAAGGTGAGTGGAGGGGCCGGGGACCCCTGGGCCAGGGGCCGGTGTGCAGCCCCCCCGCACCCCTCACCGTGTGCCCCCACCGCAGACCCCGCACCTGGTGAATCTGAACGAGGACCCGCTGATGTCGGAGTGCCTGCTCTACCACATCAAGGACGGCGTGACCAGGTGGGGGGCGGGCCGGGCTCCGGGGGGTGCGACTGGGGGTCCCTGGCCGGCCCGGCCCCCCTCACCCCCTGTCTCCCCCCAGGGTGGGCCAGGTGGACGTAGACATCAAGCTGAGCGGACCCCACATCCAGGAGCACCACTGCGTCCTGCGGAGTTGTGCCAGCGCCGCCGGGGAAGGTATCGGGGGGCCAGGCCCCCACGCCCCTGCTGTGCCCCCCTGCTGTGCCCCCAGGGCCAGCTGGCCCACAGCCCCTCAGGGAGCCCCCTGCCGCCCCCAGAGGCTCCGACCGGGGGCCCCCTCATTGCGCACCAGCTGCCCGGCCCCCTCCCCAGCTGGTCGCCCCCTGGGGTCTGTTCCCTGCCTGCCCCCCCGCCCCCAGGCGTAGAACCTGGAGGAGGATGTGGGGAAACTGAGGCACACGGTACTCCCCCACCCGGCAGCGCGCGCCCTAACGCCTCTTTCCCCCTCTCTTGTGCTGGCGGGAGGCGGCCGGGACGGCGAGTCACCCAGGTATGATGCCCCTCGCTGCGGGTCTCGGACGCCCCTACCCCCCGGGCCTGGGCGGATCAGCCCCCTGCCTGCACCTGTCTCTCCTGTGTGCCCCCCACCCTCCCCCACAGGACACCCCTGGGCTTGTCTCATGGGGGCTTCTCTGTCGCAGCTGTGGTCACACTCGAGCCCTGCCCAGGAGCTGAGACCTACGTCAATGGGGAGCTGGTCACTGAGCCCCTGGTGCTGAGGTCAGGTAGGCGCCACCCCCCGGATGCCTGGGTTCTGGCCCTGGCGCTGGGAGGGCAGTGGGGGCTGGTGGTCAGAGCAGGGGGTGGGAGCCAGGACTCCTGGGTTCTCTCCCCGGCGCTGGGAGGGCAGTGGGAGCTGGTGGTCAGAGCAGGGGGCTGGGAGCCAGGACTCCTGGGTTCTCTGCCCGGCGCTGGGAGGGCAGTGGGGGCTGGTGGTCAGAGCAGGGGGCTGGGAGCCAGGACTCCTGGGTTCTCTCCCCGGCGCTGGGAGGGCAGTGGGGGCTGGTGGTCAGAGCAGGGGGTGGGAGCCAGGACTCCTGGGTTCTCTCCCCGGCGCTGGGAGGGCAGTGGGAGCTGGTGGTCAGAGCAGGGGGTGGGAGCCAGGACTCCTCGGTTCTCTCCCCGGCGCTGGGAGGGCAGTGGGGGCTGGTGGTCAGAGCAGGGGGCCGGGAGCCAGGACTCCTGGGTTCTCTCCCCGGCGCTGGGAGGGCAGTGGGGGCTGGTGGTCAGACTGGGGTGGAGTGGTTGGGAGCCAGGACTCCTGGGTTCTCTGCTGGCTGTGGGGGCACTGGGGGGAGGGAGCGGGCGCCCGGATGCCGGGGTTCTCTGACCTGCCGCCCGCGCAGGGAGCCGGCTGGTGCTGGGGAAGAACCACGTGTTCCGGTTCACGCACCCCGAGCAGGCCCGCCTGGCCCGCGAGCGCAGCGCCCCCCCCGAGCCGGCGCCCGAGCCCGTCGACTGGAGCTTCGCCCAGCGTGAGCTCCTGGAGCACCAGGGGATCGACATGAAGCTGGAGATGGAGAAGAGGTGCTGGTCCAGGGAGAGGCCCTGGGGGGGGGGGTCTGCCCCCGCCCCTGGGGATTGTGGGATGCAGGGCTGGGGGCTGGCCCTGCCCCGAGGGATTCTGGGAGTCAGGCCCCAGTGCAGGGGCCAGGCCCCCTGGCTGAGGTTGAGGCGGTGCCACCCTCATGGCTTCTGCCTCCTGCTCCCCACAGGCTCCAGGACCTGGAGAACCAGTACCGGCGGGAGAAGGAGGAGGCAGACCTGCTCCTGGAGCAGCAGCGGCTGGTAAGTGGGCCGGGGGGGCATAGGCCAGCACGGGGGGGCTGGCAGAGGGGGTATGGAGCAGGGGTGGGGGCACCAGCCAGCAGCGCTGACCCTCAGTCCCTCCACCCCCACCTGGCCGTATGTGGCCTCGGATAGCGTACCACCTTGCACTAGTCCTCGTGCAAAGGGGACTTGTGCAAGGAGGGGGACAGGACTGGTGTGGAGCGGGCAGGGCCAAGGAGGCAGGAGAGGGCTGCCAGCCGGCGGTGCTGGCCCCATCTCTCTCTCCTGGGAGTACACAGAGTGGGACAGCAGGGACAAATGAGACAAGCAGTCGTGCAAGGGCGCTTGTGCGAGAGGTGAGGAGGGGCTGGTGTGGACGGACTAGGCTGGAATTAGGCTACTGGCAGCAGTGCTGACCCTGTTCCTTTCCTTAGTGGTATGTGGACTCAGATAGCGGTGATGATTTGCACAAGCACTTGTGCAAGGGGCGCTTGTGCAAAGAGTGGGAGTGGGCAGGCGTGGGGGTGGATGCTGGCTCGCAGCACAGGCGCTCTCCATCCCTGGCTGTGTGTGGACCCGGACCCTGGGGAAGACTCAGACAAGTGCTCGTGCAAAGGGTGCTTGTGCGTGGAGGGGCATGGGGCTTGGAAGGGGGTGCCGGCCAGCCACGCTGAGCACGTCTCACCCCCTATTCCTTGGTAGCATGTGGACTCAGACAGCAGGGATGAGTCGCACAATCGCTTGTGTGAGGAGGGAGGTGAGTCTAGGAGGGGGCACCGGCGGGCTGTGCTGAGCCCCTCTCTCCCCCGCTCCCCCACAATACATGGACTCGGACAGCGGGGACGACTCGCACAAGCGCTTGTGCGAGGGGCCCTCGTGCGAGGAGGGAGGCAGGGCTGGGAGGGGGGCACCAAATGGCCGGTGGCGCTGAGCCCATTTCTCCCTGTTCCTGGTGTGATGGGGTTCGGGGGTCCCCCTGCACTGCACCCCGTCCACTGGCAGGAGAGACTCTCACTCAGCAGGTCCAACAGGAGGTTTATTAGGCAACAGAAGCCCAGTTTCTCACAGAAGCGACAGCACAGCAGCCAGAGACAGTCCTTCCAACCCGTCCTGGGGAGAAGACCCCGAGGGGAGCCCCTGTGGGGTGTAGCTTTCCCCCTCCTCAGGCTGGCTGCCTTCCAGCTCTCCCTTCCCCAGCCTCTAACTGCCCCCGCCCCCCATCCAAAACCCAGCTCGGCTCCTCCCTGCTCTTTGTTCAGGCAGAGGTGTTACCTGCCAGTTGTAGCCCCAGGGTCATCCTTAGCCACTGGGAGCTGCTCTGCTTGTCTCTCACATCCAGCCTGAGTCTCGCACCGGCCCTCCCCCCACTCCGTCACAACTCCCTACACTCCATCACACCCAGCAATACGCGGACTCGGACAGCAGGGACGACTTGCACAAGTGCTCGTGCGAGGAGGGAGCTGGGGCTGGGAGGGGGGCACGGAACAGCCGGCGGCGCTGAGCCCGTCTCTCCCCTTTCCTGGCAGTATGCGGACTCAGACAGCAGGGACGACTCGCACAAGCGCTCGTGCGAGGGGCCCTCGTGCGAGCAGGGAGGCGGGGCTGGGAGGGGGCACAGAACGGCCAGCAGCACTGAACCTGTCTTTCCCGGTTCCCGGCAGTACGCGGACTCAGACAGCGGGCACGACTCGCACAAGCGCTCGTGCGAGGGGCCCTCGTGCGAGGGGGGAGGCGGGGCTGGGAGGGGGGCACGGAACAGCCGGCGGGCGGCGCTGAGCCCGTCTCTCCCCGTTCCCGGTAGTACGCGGACTCGGACAGCGGGGACGACTCGGACAAGCGCTCGTGCGAGGAGAGCTGGCGGCTGATCTCGGCGCTGCGGGAGCAGCTGCCGGCCGGCGGCGTGCAGCGCATCGTGCGGCGCTGGGGGCTGCCCAGCAGCGGGAAGCGGCGGGAGCCCTGGCGCCTCTACCAAATCCCGGCGCGGCGGCGACCGGCCAAGGCGCCGGCCGGGCTGCCGCTGGCAGAGCTGCAGGCGCAGGCGGTGAAGGAGCTGTGCTACGAGGCGGCGCTGGGCGACTTCCGGCACGGCCGGCCCGAGATCGAGGCGCTCAGCCTGGTGAAGATGCAGGAGCTGTGCCGGCTGTACGGGCGCTGGGAGCCGCCCCCCGAGGACAGCTGGCGCGCCGTGGCCCGCGACGTGTGGGACACCGTGGGGGGGGACGAGGAGCCCCCGCCCGGCCCCCGCCCCGCCCTGCAGGACCTGCGGGCCCATGTCGAGCAGCTGAGCGAGGTGCTGCGGGAGGTGCGGCTGCAGAACTGCCGCAAGGACGCCGAGATCCGGGCCCTGCGGCGCCGCGTGGGCCAGATGGAGCGGGCCCTCCCGCTGCCGCAGGTCAGGGCGGGACCCAGGCATCCGGGCGCCCGTGCCCCCGCCCTGCAGGAGTGGGGAGAGAACCCAGGACTCCTGGCTCCCAGCCCCTGCTCTAACCACCAGCCCCCACTGCCCTCCCATCGCCGGGGAGAGAACCCAGAAGTCCTGGCTTCCAGTCCCTGCTCTAACCACCAGCCCCCACTGCCCTCCCAGCGCCGGGGAGAGAACCCAGGAGTCCTGGCTTCCAGCCCCTGCTCTAACCACTAGCCCCCACTGCCCTCCCAGCGCCGGGGAGAACCCAGGAGTCCTGGCTCCCGCCCCTGCTCTGACCACCAGCCCCCACTGCCCTCCCAGCGCCGGGGAGAACCCAGGAGTCCTGGCTCCCACCCCCTGCTCTAACCACCAGCCCCCACTGCCCTCCCAGTGCCGGGGAGAACCCAGGAGTCCTGGCTCCCGCCCCTGCTCTGACCACCAGCCCCCACTGCCCTTCCAGCGCCGGGGAGAGAACCCAGGAGTCCTGGCTCCCGCCCCTGCTCTGACCACCAGCCCCCACTGCCCTTCCAGCGCCGGGGAGAGAACCCAGGAGTCCTGGCTCCCGCCCCTGCTCTGACCACCAGCCCCCACTGCCCTCCCAGCGCCGGGGAGAGAACCCAGGAGTCCTGGCTCCCACCCCCTGCTCTAACCACCAGCCCTCACTGCCCTCCCAGCGCCGGGGAGAGAACCCAGGAGTCCTGGATCTCGGCCCCTGCTCTGACCACCAGCCCCCACTGCCCTCCCAGCGCCGGGGAGAGAACCCAGGAGTCCTGGCTCCCAGCCCCTGCTCTAACCACCAGCCCCCACTGCCCTCCCAGCGCCGGGGAGAGAACCCAGGAGTCCTGGATCTCGGCCCCTGCTCTAACCACCAGCCCCCACTGCCCTCCCAGCGCCGGGGAGAGAACCCAGGAGTCCTGGATCTCGGCCCCTGCTCTGACCACCAGCCCCCACTGCCCTGCCCCCTAGTGCCCGGGCGAGAACCCAGGCATCCAGGCTGCAGTTGCCGCTTCTCGCCACCAGGAGGAGCCAAGGCCTGGCCTGCTGCAGACGGCGGCGGCGGGTGGGGGGGCACTGGCCGGCCTGGGGGGACCCTGTGTGGCCGCGCCCCCCGACCCGACCCGACCCGACCCTCTCCCTGTAGGTGGAGGCGGAGGAGGAGGCGGCGGCGGAGGAGGACGAGGACGAGGACCTGGAGACCGCGCGGAGCTCGCCGCCGCCCTCGGAGGAGACGGATGGGGGCAGCCGGGGGTCCCCCAGCCCCCCAGCCGACTCCCCGGCCCTGTCCCGCCGCGACCGCCTCAGCTGGCTGATGCAGCAGGATCCGGCCTTCCGGCGCGGCCGTCTGCGCTGGCTGCGCCATGAGCAGGCCCGGCTGCAGCAGCAGCAGCTCGGCCGGGGCCCCCAGCCCCAGCGCCACGGCCGCTTCCTGCCCCCCCAGGACCGCCAGCTCCGCTTCCCCTTCAAGAGCCACCCCCAGCACCGGGGCGGCTGGCCGGGGGAGGGCCAGGCGGGGGGCGGCTCCGCGTCCCGCCCCCCCTGGCAATGGCGCGACGGCCCCAGCCACCGCCCCCGCCGTGGCAGCCGCCGGTGCTCCCTGGAGGGCGGGGCCCGGGCCCTCTGCCAGCCCCCTGCCGCCCCCTGCCCCACGGCCGCCCTGCGCCGCCAGCACTCGGCCCCCGACCTGCAGGGCTGTCAGTGAGGCCCTGGGAACCGGCCTGGGGGCCGCTGGGGCGAGCGGCCCAGAAGTGTGGGAAGGGGGGGGCAGAGGAGGATCATGGGAAACCGGGGGGGGAGTCTGAGTGGTGGGGGGTTGTGGGAAAGGGGGGGGGCCCAAGGAGGATTGTGGGAAAAGAGGGTGTCTGAGGAGCAGAGGATTGTGGGAAAGAGGAAGATCGTGACATAAAGGGGGTGTCTGAGGAGCAGAGGATCATGGGAAAAGGGGGTGACTGAAGGGGTGGAGGATTGTGGGAAAAGAGGGTGTCTAAAGAGCAGAGGATCGTGGGAAAAGGGGGTGTCTGAGGAGCAGAGGATCATGGGAGATCAGGGCTGGCTGAGGAGCGGAGGATTGTGGGAAAATGGAGATGAGCTGCAGAGCAGAGGATGATGGGAAAAGTGGAGTGGGACATGGTGAGAAGCCGCAAAGGAGTGTGAGAAAATTGGAAGCAGCGGCTGAGTCACAGGGGATCATGGGAGCTGGGCACTGAAGCTGCTGAGGATCATGGGAAGGGGGGGGCCGCTGCTGAGGATGGGGGGCGATTGGGGTGAGCCACAGAGGATCATGGGAAACCAGCGCAGGTGGGAAAGGCGGACGGGACCCGAACCCCAGGCTGTGCGGGTGTTGCTGGGGTGCCAGCCCCAGGGGACCCCCTTCTGCCCCGAGTTGCCGCTGGGGGGGGGTCCAGGCGTGGGTCCCTGAGCCTGGCAGCTGGGGGGGAAGGGAGGGGGGATGTGCATTGGGGGTCTCCTCTGTATCTCCCCCATCGTCTGCTTTCCAAAGGTTGTGGGGGGGGTACAAGCTCCACCCCTCGGTGCTCAGACACCCCCCGGGCCTGCGCAGGCGTCTGCTCTGCCCCGCCCCCCCATTGGGCTATTGTATTGTTACCCCCCTGCCCCCATTAAAGGTATCAACTGCCCGTGCCAGTCTCGAACCCGCCGCTGGGGATTGGGGGGAGGAGCCAAGCCCTTCCCCACAGCGCCCCCTTCCTGACCCCCCCATCCCCTGCCCCACAGCACCCCAGCAGCCAGACCAGCCTAGGGGAGAGCACCCTCCCTGCCCCCATCCCCACAGCACCTGCTCCTGGTCCCACAGCGCCCCCCCGGGGCCGGACCGGCCAATGGGAGAGCACCCCCTGCTGGGCCCCACTCGCCCCCAAAGCACACCCTCCCTGCCCCTGCCCCACATCGCACCTTCATCTCCTGCCCCACAGCGCACCCAGGGGCCAGACAGGCGAATAGGAGAGCACCCCCTGCTGGGCCCCATCCGCCCCCTAAGCACACCCTCCCTGCCCCTGCCCCACATCGCACCCTCATCTCCTGCCCCACAGCGCACCCAGGGGCCAGACAGGCGAATAGGAGAGCACCCCCTGCTGGGCCCCATCCGCCCCCTAAGCACACCCTCCCTGCCCCTGCCCCTGCCCCACATCGCACCCTCATCTCCTGCCCCACAGCGCACCCAGGGGCCAGACAGGCGAATAGGAGAGCACCCCCTGCTGGGCCCCACCCGCCCCCTAAGCACACCCTCCCTGCCCCTGCCCCACATCGCACCTTCATCTCCTGCCCCACAGCGCACCCAGGGGCCAGACAGGCGAATAGGAGAGCGCCCCCTGCTGGGCCCCACCCGCCCCCTAAGCACACCCTCCCTGCCCCTGCCCCACAGCGCACCCAGGGGCCAGACAGGCGAATAGGAGAGCACCCCCTGCTGGGCCCCACCCGCCCCCTAAGCACACCCTCCCTGCCCCTGCCCCACATCGCACCTTCATCTCCTGCCCCACAGCGCACCCAGGGGCCAGACAGGCGAATAGGAGAGCGCCCCCTGCTGGGCCCCACCCGCCCCCAAAGCACACCCTCCCTGCCCCTGCCCCTGCCCCACATCGCACCCTCATCTCCTGCCCCACAGCGCACCCAGGGGCCAGACAGGCGAATAGGAGAGCACCCCCTGCTGGGCCCCACCCGCCCCCTAAGCACACCCTCCCTGCCCCACATCGCACCTTCATCTCCTGCCCCACAGCGCACCCAGGGGCCAGACAGGCGAATAGGAGAGCGCCCCCTGCTGGGCCCCACCCGCCCCCTAAGCACACCCTCCCTGCCCCTGCCCCTGCCCCACATCGCACCCTCATCTCCTGCCCCACAGCGCACCCAGGGGCCAGACAGGCGAATAGGAGAGCGCCCCCTGCTGGGCCCCACCCGCCCCCTAAGCACACCCTCCCTGCCCCTGCCCCTGCCCCACATCGCACCCTCATCTCCTGCCCCACAGCGCACCCAGGGGCCAGACAGGCGAATAGGAGAGCACCCCCTGCTGGGCCCCATCCACCCCCTAAGCACACCCTCCCTGCCCCTGCCCCACATTGCACCCTCATCTCCTGCCCCACAGCGCACCCAGGGGCCAGACAGGCGAATAGGAGAGCGCCCCCTGCTGGGCCCCATCCGCCCCCTAAGCACACCCTCCCTGCCCCTGCCCCTGCCCCACATCGCACCCTCATCTCCTGCCCCACAGCGCACCCAGGGGCCAGACAGGCCAATGGGAGAGCGCCCCCTGCTGGGCCCCACCCCACCCCACAGCGCCCCCTGCTGGGCCCCACCCGCACCCTAGCGCCGCCTGCTGGATCTGGTTCGCCGGTATCCGCCCGCCCTCCCCCGATCGGCTTGTGATTGGCTGCGGCTCCCCCACCCCCTGGGACTACGGGCCCCGCCCTCTGACTAAGGTCCGACCCCCGGGGGGTCCCCAGCCAGCCTCTGCCCCCGGCTGGACCCCTCCCTCTCCCCGCCTGGTTCCCATTAAGGCTCTGCTGAGCCCGACCCGCCGCTCTCCGGCCCCGTCCCGGCAGCATGAGCCCGGCCCGGATCCTGCTGCTGCCCCTGCTGCTGCCGTGGGGCTGCGCCGTGGGGCAGAGCGACCCGCCCCCTGCTCCCAACGTCACCAGGTACTGCAGCCCGCTCCCTGCCCCGCCGATCCCAGCTCCCCTGGCCCCCAGTCTCCCAGAGCCCCACCGACCCCTGCCCCCCAGCTCCCTCCTGCCCCACTTCCCCCAGCCCCGTTCACCCGTCGCACCAATTCTTGCCCCCATCCCTCCCCCAACTATAGCAATGCCTGGGCTGGGCTGGCAGGGGCTGTGGGCCAGGAGTGAGGGGCACTGGTGGGGCTGGAGGAGAGGGGCTGTGGGTCAGGAGTGAGGGGCACCAGCCGGGCTGAGGGACAGGGGCTGTGGGGCAGGAGTGAGGGGACTGGCGGGGTGGGGGATGCAGGGGCTATGGGGCAGGAGCGAGGGGACCGGCAGGGCTGGGGGATGCAGGGGCTGTGGGGCGGGAGCGAGGGGACCGGCAGGGCTGGGGGATGCGGGGGCTGAGGGGCAGAAGTGAGGGGACTGGCGGGGCTGGGGGATCCAGGGGCTGTTGGGGAGAAGTGAGGGGACTGGCAGGGCTGGGGGACAGGGGCTGTGGGGCAGGAGTGAGGGGCACCAGCTGGGCTGGGGAGCCCAGACGGGAGCCAGCCCGCGCCAGGCGCTGCACATCTGGAAGGGTTTAGCCGTGTGGCGCTGCGGCTGCCAGAGGATGAGCCAAGTTCTCCGGATTCTCAGAATTCCCCGGTGGGGGGAGCAGCTGGCCAGTGGGGGGAGGGCCCAGCTGGGCCCCCAGGGACAAAGTGGAGTGGGGCATGGGGGTAGATTTTGACCATCATGAGCTCTGGGGGCCATAACCGCCCCGGTGGGCCCAGAACTCCCGGCAGTCGGACACCACTGCCTGGTGTCCCTTTTCACACTTGCTCTCTGGTGCCTGTGCACCATGGTGGCACACGCACGTGCGAGCCCAGGGACCCTGTGCATTGTTGGGGCAGAGTGGGACAGGCCAGTGGGGAGGGCTGTTGTCAGTCTCAGCCCTTGCAAGAGGCCAGGGGCCGAGCAGCTCCCTGTGGGGCAGGACTGGCTCCCGCCTCCCGCCCCCGGCCTGGCCAACGTCCCAGCCCTCGGAGCCCTGGCCAGCACAAACACATGCTGAGTCAGCTGGATGCACGCTCACCGCGGGGGGGCAGGGCCAGGCTGGCAGGGGCTGCGGGTTGGGAGCGAGGGGCACCGGGGGGCTACGGGTCGGGAGTGGGGGGGCACCACGGTGCGCCGGGGTGGTGGCAGGCAGGGTAATGCTGCCTGTCGGCTCCGGCAGGCCTGTGTTCCTGTGCGGCGGGGAGCACGTGGGCGACTCGGGGTATATCGCCAGCGAGGGGTTCCCCAACCACTACCCACCCAACAAGACCTGCACCTGGACCATCACGGTACGGCGGGGGTGGGGTGGGGGGGGTCTGGCGTGAGCATGGGGCTGGGGGAGAGGGGGACAGGGAAACGGGGAGGGGTTGTGAGCAGGGGGGTGGAGCTGGCGCAGCTTCCCTGGCCTAGGCGCAAGCAGAAGGGAATGTGGGGCAGCACTCACAGCCGGCACTGGTATATGAGCCGTGGTGCACGTGCACTGGTGGCTCGCACATTCACCAGCAGTCGTGCAAGGCATTGCACGCTGCAAGGTTTGCATGTGGGAAGGCGGCTTGCATGTCACCAGTGCCTGGTTCCTTCCCTGCCCAACCTCCTATGTCTCCTGTCCCCAGCGCCCCCTAACCGCACTGTGCCCCACAGGTGCCTGAGGGGCAGGTGGTGATGCTTTCCTTCCGCGTGTTCGACCTGGAGCCGGACCCCGCCTGCCGCTACGACTACCTGGACGTGTACAATGGGCACTCAACGGCCGTCCAGCGCCTGGGCCGCTTCTGCGGCACCTTCCGCCCCGGGGCCGTGCTCGCCACCTCCCACCGCATGATGCTGCAGATGGTGTCGGATGAGGGCACTGGGGGCCGCGGGTTCCTGGTCTGGTTCAGCGCCGGCCTCCCCCATGTCAACGGTGAGCGGCCCCTGAGGCGGGGCCGGGGGGCATTACCCACAATGCCCTGCACCGAGGAGGGGCCGGGGGGCGTTACCCACCATGCCCTGCGCTGAGGCGGGGCTGGGGGGCAAGTTACCCACCATGCCCTGCGCTGAGGCGGGGCCGGGGGGTGTTACCCACCATGCCCTGCGCTGAGGCGGGGGCGACTGACCCACCATGCCCTGCGCTGAGGCGGGGCTGGGGGGCGAGTTACCCACCATGCCCTGCGCCCAGGCGGGGCGGGGGGCGTTACCCAACATGCCCTGTGCCGAGGCAGGGGCAACTGACCCACCATGCCCTGTGCCAAGGTGGGGGGCAAGTTACCCACAATGCCCTGCACCGAGGCAGGGCCGGGGGGGGGTGTTACCCACAATACCCTGTGCCTAGGTGGAGCCAAGGGCACGTTACCCACAATGCCATGCACGGAGGCAGCGTCAGGAGCACATTACCCACAATGCCTTGCAGTGAGGTGGGGCAGGGAATGCGTTACCCACAATGCCCTGTGTCAAGGCAGGGCCTGTAATGCATTTCCCACAATGCCCTGCGGCGGGGCCAGGAACATGTTATCCATAATGCCCCAGGGGGGCAGGGGCCAGGAACATATTACCCACAATGCTCTGTGCTGGGGGGGCACATTAACCACAATCCTCAGTGCCAGTGGGGCCCATTACCCACAATGCCCTGCACCAATGCTAAGGCAGAGGGGATGCGAGGAGGTTGCGCCCCCTCTTGCCCCCACCTTGCACGGCCCCCGCGGCTCCGCCCCCATCCCAACCTGCAGGACCTTTTGCAGGCAGGCCGCGCGGACAGCGGAGGTGGGAGCCCAGCCCCATAGCCTCCCGCTGGGAGCCCTGGGGCTTTTGGGACGGTGAGTATGCGGCCGGCCCCCCCAGCCCCGGCCAGCCCCAGGGGCGCCGCGGCGGTCGGATCACGGCCTGGGGCCGAGGGGCTGCGACGGAGGGGGCTGGGAGCCCAAGCCAGCTGCCCCCCCGCCCCTTTGCCCCACCCTGGGATCGGACCCCTGCCCCAGGGACCGGTGCAGGCCGCTGGGGGGTTTTGGGGGGCTTGGCTGCTGGCCGGGGCAGCTCCCCGCCCCCCCGCCGTATGCTTGTGCCCTGGCACTGTGCCCTGCCTGGCTCGCCCCATGGCCTGTAATTACCCACAAGAGAAATGGCTGGCTTACTCAGCAGACATGGGCGCAGGCAGACAGGGCGGCTCCCCAGAGCTGCTCGCACCCGACGAGGTGGGGGCCGGGGCGGCTCAGCAGGGCAGAGCTGGCCGCAGCTTCCCTGGCCTCACCGCAACCAATGGGGGGCAGGGCTCGCAGCCGGCATTGGCCCATGAGCCATGTTGCACGTGCACCGGCAGCTCACGTGCTCGCTGGCAGCCGTGCAAGGCATTGCACGCTGAAAGGTTTGCACATGGGAAGGTGGCTTGCATGTCCCCAGTGCGGGGTTTGCACTGCAAAGTGGTGAGGTTTGCCTTCTTGCACGAGCAGGCAGACGTGCGTACTGCACGGTGCTCTGTAGTTCGGATGCACGCACTGGTGAGGTTTTGCACGTTGGCTCAGTAATGAGTGCCCCATTGCAGAGGCAGGTAGAAGGTTGCACTATCTGTGGACCAGCAGCGCTTGCACGTGGACTTGGCAAAGCTTTGCACGGGCATTGCCTTGCACAGGCTGTCCCTTGCACACTTAGTGGGATTTGCACAATTCTCTCCCTGAGCAATGCACCAGCATGTGGCCTTCCAGGCGCACTCGTACACAGCCTGGGCCTGTGCTCACATGCCGACAATGCGCCGTTCCCTCGTGCAGCTGCAGGATGTGCTGTTCCCTGGTGGTGTTGCACATGCGGGTGCACTCACGTGCATTCTCACGTCTTACGCACGCATCAGGTGCAGACTTGTATGCTCATTGGCGGACGTCGATGCCGACTCACCAGCCGCTGGGCACAACACGCACACCCCCTTCCTGTAAATGCACCTGGTTTGCACGCTGGCAGTGCAGGCCTGTGTCCCTGCACGTGCGCACCCCTTTGGCCTGCTGGCAGTGCCCGCTGTGGGCCTGGCAGGAGGGGGACTGGGAGGCTCTGGGCCCCCCCCCACTGACCCCCCCCGTGCCCCATGTCTTGCAGAGCACCAGTTCTGTGGGGGGAAGCTGGAGAAGCCCCAGGGCACCCTCAAGACCCCGAACTGGCCCGAGAGCAACTACCCAGCTGGCATCAGCTGCTCCTGGCACATCATCGCCCTCCCGGGCCAGGTACAGCGCCTGGGGGCGGGGCCGGGCACGGGGGGGGGGTGGAACTGGGGTCTGTGGGGGAGGGGGCGGGGCCAGGCAGAGTGGGTGGAGCTGGGCTTGGTGGGGGTTGTGGCCGGGCTCAGTGGGCGGAGCTGGATTCGACGTGGGCGTGGCCGGGCTCGGTGGGCGGAGCTGTGATGTGGGGGCGTGGCCAGCCTCAGTGAACAGAGCTGGGCAGGGTGTAGGCAGGGCCAGGCTGGGTGGGTGGATCTGGGCTCAGTGGGCGGAGCTGGATTTGGCATGGGCGTGGCCGGGCTCGGTGGGCGGAGCTGTGATGTGGGGGGGTGGCCAGCCTCAGTGAACAGAGCTGGGCAGGGTGTAGGCAGGGCCAGGCTGGGTGGGTGGATCTGGGCTGAGTGGGGGTGGGGGCGTGGCCGGGCTCAGTGGGCGGAGCTGGATTCGGCATGGGCGTGGCCGGGCTCAGTGGGCGGGGCTGCCCGTGCCCCCAGGTGGTGGAGCTGACGTTCGGGAAGTTCGACGTGGAGCCCGACCCGCACTGCCGCTACGACTACGTGTCCGTCTTCCACGGGGGGGCGCACGACGACTCCCGGCGCGTGGGCAAGTTCTGCGGGGACCGTGCCCCCGGGTGAGCCCCCGGACCCTGCTGCTGCCCCACCAGCCCAGCCGGCCAGGCCGGCCCTGGGCCCCGCGGGGGGAGCCGGCGCCCCTGGAGGGGCCAGGCCCTGCCCCATTCCCTGCCCCTGAGCCGGCCAGCCCTGCCCTGGGCCGGGGGAGCCGGCGCCCCTGGAGGGGCCAGGCCCTGCCCCATTCCCTGCCCCTGAGCCGGCCAGCCCTGCCCTGGGCCCCGCGGGGGGAGCCGGCGCCCCTGGAGGGGCCAGGCCCTGCCCCATTCCCACCCCCTGAGCCGGCCAGTCCTGCCCTGGGCCGGGGGAGCCGGCGCCCCTGGAGGGGCCAGGCCCTGCCCCATTCCCACCCCCTGAGCCAGCCAGCCCTGCCCTGGGCCGGGGGAGCCGGTGCCCCTAGAGGGGCCAGGCCCTGCCCCATTCCCTGCCCCTGAGCCAGCCAGCCCTGCCCTGGGCCGGGGGAGCCGGCGCCCCTAGAGGGGCCAGGCCCTGCCCCATTCCCTGCCCCTGAGCCAGCCAGCCCTGCCCTGGGCCAGGGGAGCCGGTGCCCCTGGAGGGGCCAGGCCCTGCCCCATTCCCACCCCCTGAGCCAGCCAGCCCTGCCCTGGGCCGGGGGAGCCGGCGCCCCTAAAGGGGCCAGGCCCTGCCCCATTCCCTGCCCCTGAGCCTGCCCTGGGCCGGGGGAGCCGGCGCCCCTAGAGGGGCCAGGCCCTGCCCCATTCCCTGCCCCTGAGCCGGCCAGCCCTGCCCTGGGCCGGGGGAGCCGGCGCCCCTAGAAGGGCCAGGCCCTGCCCCATTCCCTGCCCCTGAGCCGGCCAGCCCTGCCCTGGGCCAGGGGAGCCGGTGCCCCTGGAGGGGCCAGGCCCTGCCCCATTCCCACCCCCTGAGCCAGCCAGCCCTGCCCTGGGCCGGGGGAGCCGGCGCCCCTAAAGGGGCCAGGCCCTGCCCCATTCCCTGCCCCTGAGCCTGCCCTGGGCCGGGGGAGCCGGCGCCCCTAGAGGGGCCAGGCCCTGCCCCATTCCCTGCCCCTGAGCCGGCCAGCCCTGCCCTGGGCCGGGGGAGCCGGCGCCCCTAGAAGGGCCAGGCCCTGCCCCATTCCCTGCCCCTGAGCCGGCCAGCCCTGCCCTGGGCCGGGGGAGCCGGCGCCCCTAGAGGGGCCAGGCCCTGCCCCATTCCCACACCCTGAGCCGGCCAGTCCTGCCCTGGGCCGGGGGAGCCGGCGCCCCTAGAGGGGCCAGGCCCTGCCCCATTCCCTGCCCCCAATTTGTTCCCACCCCACATCTGACCCCCCAGGCCCATCTACTCGGACGGGAACGAGATGTTGGTGCAGTTCGTGTCGGATCTCAGCGTCACGGCCGACGGCTTCTCCGCCTCCTACAGTGTCCGGAGCCGCTCTGCGGAGCCCGACGTGGCTGCGAAACCCCCCCCCGGCGTCTTCCCCGGCTCCAAACCTGGCCAGGCCGGCGCCAAGACCCCCAGCAAAGCCAAACCAGCCCCCCAGCCCAAGCCCACCGCTGGCACGTCGCCCGAAGGCCAGACACCAGGTGAGAGGGGCCCGTCCGAACCAGGCTGTGACCAAACCTGCCGGTCCCCTCGCTCCCACCTCCCCAGCCCCTGCACCCCCCAGCCCTGCCGGTCCCCTCGCTCCCTCCCCCACCCCCGCCGGTCCCCTCGCTCCCACCCCCACAGCCCCTGCACCCCCCACCCCCGCCGGTCCCCTCCCTCCCTCCCCCACAGCCCCTGCCTCCCCCAGCCCTGCCGGTCCCCTCGCTCCCACCCCACAGCCCCTGCCTCCCCCAGCCCTGCCGGTCCCCTCGCTCCCACCCCACAGCCCCTGCATCCCCCAGCCCTGCCGGTCCCCTCGCTCCCACCCCACAGCCCTTGCACCCCCCAGCCCTGCTGGTCCCTTCACTCCCACCCCCACCCCCACCGGTCCCCTCATTCCCACCCCCACAGCCCCTGCCTCCCCCAGCCCTGCCGGTCCCCTCGCTCCCGCCCCCACAGCCCCTGCACCCCCCAGCCCTGCCGGTCCCCTCGCTCCCGCCCCACAGCCCTTGCACCCCCCAGCCCTGCTGGTCCCCTCACTCCCACCCCCACCCCCCGCCGGTCCCCTCTCTCCCGCCCCCACAGCCCCTGCACCCCCCAGCCCTGCTGGTCCCCTCACTCCCGCCCCCAGCCCTGCTGGTCCCCTCGCTCCCGCCCCACAGCCCCGCATCCCCCAGCCCTGCCGGTCCCCTCGCTCCCGCCCCACAGCCCCTGCACCCCCCAGCCCTGCCGGTCCCCTCGCTCCCACCCCACAGCCCCTGCATCCCCCAGCCCTGCCGGTCCCCTCGCTCCCGCCCCACAGCCACTGCATCCCCCGGCCCTGCTGGTCCTCTCACTCCCAACCCACAGGCTCTGCCCTGCAGCCCTACCAGTGCCTTGTTCTAAGTCTGGGTTGCGTGGAATAAGGGGTCGGTGGGGGGTGAGGCTCCTTGGTCTGTATGTGGGGCAGGCCGAGGGAGGAATCTGCTCCCTGCCCAGGCACTGACCCCCTCGTCTCCCCCAGCAAAGGTGCAGTGCCCCCAGAAGTGCCGCCGGTCAGGAAGCCTTCAGAGCCACTTCTGTGCCAACAACTTCGGTAAGGGACCCAGGTGTCCGAGCGTGGTGGGGGTGGCAGGGAGGGGAGACCTCACCCAGGCTGAGCCGCTAGGACTCACTTCCTTTGCTTGTCACACAGTGATCACCGGCACTGTGAAAGCTGCCGTGCGAGGGGCCGGTGACCGGGTCACCGCTACCATCTCGCTCACCAACACCTACAAGGCTGGTGGCCTCAGCCTGCCCGAGGACAAGAAGGGGGCCACGGTGCAGCTGGAGGTGCCCTGCCGCCAGTGTCCCCTCCTCAAGAAAGGTGAGTGGCTGCCAGACTGCGCCCCGCCCCAGAGGTGGGTGCATCTCGGCGCTGGGCAAGGGGTCCCCATGTCTCCAGCCACCACACCCCAGAGGTGGGTGCATCTCAGCGCTGGGCAAGGGGTCCCCATGTCACTGGCCGGCCTGCCCCAGAGGTGACGCATCTTGGCACCAGGCGAGGGGTCCCCCTGTCCCCGGCTGTCCCGCCCCAGAGGTGGGCGCATCTCGGCGCCGGGCGAGGGGTCCCCATGTGCCCAGCTGTCCTGCTCCAGAGGTGGGCGCACGTTCCCGCCTCCTGACGCTCCTTTCCCTCCTGCCCGCAGGTGCCAGCTACATCCTGATGGGCCGGGTGGTGGCCGGGGGGGCCGGAGAGCTGGGCCCCGAGAGCTTCGTGGTTCCGTATCGGACACAGCACCACCAGGTGCTGAGCACCATCAGCCAACGGCCGTGCCCAGGGGCACCCAGGAAGAAAACGTGAGCCGGGGGCGGGGGCGGGTTTGGCCGTGTCGGTCCCTTTCCCTGGGCCGTGGCTCCTGCCCCCAGCTCCGCTGGCTCCGTGCAGCCCAATAAAGGTGCGAGGCGGCCGTGTGGTGTCTGGGGCCAGTCTGTCTGCCCCGTTGCACGGGGACCTCGAGTCGCACGAGGATGAGACAGGTGGAGGGGGGGCGATCCAGGGGGCAGGGCAGGGCTGACTGTGCCCACTCCTCGCTCCCAGCCCCACTGCTCTGACCCTGGGAGGCAGGGGATGGGGGAAGGTTCCCACGGTGGGGGGCCTGGGAGGCAGAGGCTGGGGAAATGGGTTGCCATGTGGCAGGGGGCCGTGAAGCAGGGTCTGAGGGGGGGCAGGGGAATCTTGCCCCTGGACCCCGCCCCCTGGGGGAGCTTGACGTTCTAACCCCGCCCCCTCCCAGCCAGCTGCTACAGACATTCCATCCTGTCCCCCCGCCCCCAGTGATTCTGCCTTAAAAGGGACATGCTGCCCGCCTGGGGCGGGGTCCCCTGTAGGCACAGGGGGCCCTGCCATGGGGAGCATTTCTCTAGGGGAGCACCCATGATGGTGGTGCAAACGGGCCCGGGCGGGGGAAGGTACCAGATGGGGATAGGGCCCGGGGGCTGGGGTGGGTACACAGGGATCGGGCCCAGGGAGGTAGGTACCAGAGGGGGATCGGGCCCGGGAGGGTAGATACCAGACGAGGATTGGGCCTAGGGGAGGTAGGGTAGGTACCAGACAGGGATGGGGCCGGGGGGGTAGGTACCACACGGGGATCAGGCCCCGGGTGGGGGGGTAGGTACCACACGGGGATCGGGCCCTGGGGGGGGGGTAGGTACCACACGGGGATCAGGCCCCGGGTGGGGGGGTAGGTACCACATGGGGATCGGGCCCCGGGGGGGTAGGTACAAGGCCAGGGCTGTGTTCCCAAGGGGACCCCCTGGCCCCCCAGACCGCGGCCCCGACTCCTTGCCTGGTGCTTTATTAACGCCCATTGGGGCGGCGGCGGTGGCGTGGGGCAGGCGCCCTGGGGCCGGGCCCCCTAGCTGCAGGTGGGGGGGCTGCGGGGGCGGGCTGAGCGCCCGATCAGCTTCAGCGCCTCCCAGAGAAAGGCCTTCTGGCAGGGGGGCAGGGGCAAGGCCCCCACCGCCTCCTTCACCTTGGCCAGGCGCCCGGCCAGCGTGGCGCAGCCCTGCAGCTGGCCCAAGTACTGCTCACAGGTCTGCGCCCCCGGGCTGCCCGCTGGCGGGGGGGGCGCCTGGCTGGGGGGCAGCTGGCGGTACGCCGGGCCCCCCTCAGGGTCGTAGCTCGACAGCAGGTAGAGGCACTCGCGCGTGGCACAGATGCTGTTGGCGCAGAGCGGCACCTGCCGGAGAGATGGGAGATGCAGCTAGCTCTGGGGCGGGGCAGCCGGGGACGCAGGGACCCTTCGCCCGGCGCCGAGATGCGCCCACCTCTGCAGCAAGGCGGCCAGAGACACGGACTCCTTGCCCGGCGCTGAGATGCGCCCAGCGCTGGGGGGGGCGGTGGGGGACACGGGGACCCCTCGCCTGGCACCAAGATGCGCCCACCTCTGGGGCGGGGCAGCCGGTGACACGGGGACCCAGCGCTGTGGGCAACCGGCCATGGCTCCCCACTGTGGTTGATTCTGGGGTGCAGCCCCCCCAGCCCCTCACCTTGACCTGCAGCTTGACGAAGGTGGCACTCCCCTTCGGCCAGCCAGGCAGGCGCCCCCCGGCCCCACAGCCACAGCCCAGCACGGCCTGGCCCAGTTCTCCATCCCGCAGCAGCGCCAGCGAGTGGTTGAGGCCGCACCAGACGTCTAGGGGGCACAGGAGGCCCCGGACCTGCCAGAGGGGAGACACCAGGTGAGCCAGGCCAGGCAGGGCGCGGACACAGGTTTGGGGGCGCCAGGGCGCACCCCGGGGGCAGGGCGCAGCGACAGGTTTAGGGGCGCTGGGGCGCACCCCGGGGGAGGGCGCGGCCGCAGGCTTAGGGGGCGCCGGGGCGCACCCCGGGGGAGGGGGAGGCCGCAGGTTTAGGGGGCGTCGGGGCGCAGCCCGGGGGGAGGGCGCGGCCACAGGTTTTGGGGGCGTCGGGGCGCAGCCCGGGGGGAGGGCGCGGCCGCAGGTTTGGGGGGCGTCGGGGCGGAGCCCGGGGGAGGGCGCGGCCGCAGGTTTGGGGGGCGTCGGGGCGGAGCCCGGGGGAGGGTGCGGCCGCAGGCTTGGGGGGCGTCGGGGCGCAGCCCGGGGGGAGGGCGCGGCCACAGGTTTTGGGGGCGCCGGGGCGCACCCTGGGGGAGGGCGCAGCCGCAGGCTTGGGGGGCGTCGGGGCGGAGCCTGGGGGAGGGCGCGGCCGCAGGCTTGGAGGGCGCCGGGGCGGAGCCTGGGGGAGGCCGCGGCCGCGGCCGCAGGCTTGGGGGGCATCAGGGCGCAGCCCGGGGGGAGGGGGCGGCCACAGGTTTGGGGTGCGGGTTTCACCTGCGTGGGCTCCCCGCGGTCGATCTTGTCGCCGGTGCCCAGCTGCCCGTAGCGGTTGCTCCCCTGCATGAAGAGCCTCCCAAACTCATCCACCAGCCCCAGGTGGTTGTAGCCGAGGGCGCAGGACACCACCTGGGGGGCAGGGGCTGCTCAGGAGTTGGGGGGGACCAGCGCTTGGACCCCCCCGGCAGGTGCCCCCAGTAACCCCAGAGCAGCCCCAACCCCGGCCCCCCCGCAGAATCAGAGCCCCAGATGGGCCCCACCCCAGGCCCTGTGGCACCCGCCGCTCCTCCCCCCCCACAGCAAGCGGGCCCCACACGTGGGGGGCGCTGACCTTGGCGGGCAGGGCCAGGGCCAGGGGCGTCTGTAGGTCGAGCGGGTCGAAGGCGTGCAGGGTCCCGAAGAGGTCGCGGTAGACGCCGGGCGCGTGCACCTCCAGGTACACGGCCCCCTGGTCTGGGAGAGGGCAGGGCTGAGGCGCTGCGGGGCACGGGCGGGGGGCCAGGCGGGGGGCCGGGCGGGGCCGGGGGGCCGTACCGGTGAGGAAGCCGGCGCTGCTGGGGCCAGAGGCCAGGGCCTGCACGCCCAGCTGGGGCAGGCAGCGGGAGACCTTCCGCAGGGCCAGCTGCACCGTGTAGGAGCGCGGCTCGTCCAGCTGCGTCTCATCCACCATCAGGCTGTACAGCTTCCCCTCCTCTGCGGAGACACGGGCCTCAGCCGGGGGGTGGGGTGGGGCAGGGCGGCCGTGGGGGCCCCCGAGCTGCCCCCTCTCCGGCCCCCCAGCCCACCTGTGAGCAGCAGCAGCGAGCGCTCGGCCTCCGGGCCAGTCAGGGCCAGCTGCCGGAAGCGCATGGCGGCGTGGAAGGTCATTCGAAACACCCGCTGCCCGCCGGCCGGCAGGTACACCTCCACGCAGTCGCAGGGCCGCCCGGCTCCTGCCTCCCGCGCCACCAGCACGTAGATGTACTTCCGATAGGCCGTCTCGCTCCGCGGGTCCGTGGCGAACTGAGGTGGGGGAGGCAGTGGGGTCAGGTGGGGAGCGGGGCAGGGACCCGAGAACAATCCCATTTCTGGCACCAACGGTCCCGCACTCACGTCCTTGGCGCCGCGGCACAGCACCACGTAGCGGCAGGCCCGCCTCCACTGGGCGTGGCCCGGGACCGAGGCCACCAGGGCGTGGCGCAGGGCGAAGAGGGTCCCGCCGTGGTCCAGAATGAAGACGTGCTCCTTGGTGGGCAGGAACTTGCGGTAGCCGTGCGAGAGCAGCGGCGCCACCGACTTGCTGAGGTAGCGCCGGCGGCCCCCCAAGGTCTGGAAGTAAAGGCCCTTGGTGTCTGGGGGGGGTGGGGACAAAACTGGGGGGTCAGTGGGGGGGAGGGGGTTGACAGTGTGCAAGCCCCGCCTCTCCTATCTGCAAGCCCCGCCTTTCCATAGCTCCTCCCTGGTGCAAGACCCGCCCCTCTCATGCACGCTGTCTCTTCCTCACGGTCAGCCTGCCCCATCCTTGTGTGCGCCCTTCCCCCCATGTGCGAGCCCCACCCGTCCCTCGTGCAATCCCCACCCCTCCCTCGTGCGAAGCCCGCCCCCACGGCAGCTGGTACTGACAGTTGAGGATGGCGGCTCTCTTCCAGGGGCGCACCCCGGCCGTGCCCTCTGGGGGAAGCTGGGGGCAGAGTCGCCGGCAGAGCCGGCGCCAGACGCCTTCGCTGTCGCACACCTGGCGCAGGTAGCGGCAGGTCTGGCCCAACGCCACCATGGCCCGTACCGGCAGGAAGGACACAATGTGATCCAGCTGGGGGAGGGCAGGGGGGTGAGGTGGGTGGTCCAGCCCCCCACACTGACCCACAGCGCAGGGTCCACTAGTCTATACGGACCAGCCCCCGGGTACAGGGCCCCTGGGTTATACTGACCCAGCCCCTGGGTAAAGGGGCCCCTGGGCTATACTGACCCAGCCCCCGGGTAAAGGGGCCCTGGGCTATACTGACCTGGCCCCCGGGTACAGGGCCCCTGGGCTATACTGACCTGGCCCCCGGGTACAGGGCCCCTGGGCTATACTGACCTGGCCCCCGGGTACAGGGCCCCTGGGTTATACTGACCCGGCCCCCGGGTAAAGGGGCCCCTGGGCTATACTGACCCAGCCCCCGGGTAAAGGGGCCCCTGGGCTATACTGACCCAGCCCCCGGGTAAAGGGGCCCTGGGCTATACTGACCCAGCCCCCGGGTAAAGGGGCCCTGGGTTATATTGACCCAGCCCCCGGGTAAAGGGGCCCTGGGCTATACTGACCCGGCCCCCGGGTACAGGGCCCGTGGGTTATACTGACCCGGCCCCCGGGTACAGGGCCCCTGGGCTATACTGACCCAGCCCTCGGGTAAAGGGGCCCTGGGTTATACTGACCCAGCCCCCAGGTAAAGGGGCCCTGGGCTATATTGACCCGGCCCCCGGGTAAAGGGGCCCTGGGCTATACTGACCTGGCCCCCGGGTACAGGGCCCCTGGCCTATACGGACCCGGCCCCCGGGTACAGGGCCCCTGGGCTATACTGCCCCTGCCCCCGGGTAAAGGGGCCCCAGGCTATACGGACCAGCCCCCGAGTATAGGGCCCCTGGGCTATACTGACCTGGCCCCCGGGTATAGGGCCCCTGGGCTATACGGACCCAGCCCCCGGGTACAGGGCCCCTGGGCTATACGGACCCGGCCCCCGGGTATAGGGCCCCTGGGCTATACTGACCCAGCTCCTGGGTATAGGGCCCCAGGCTATACGGCCCCGGCCCCTGGGTTTCGGGCCCCGGGCTATACGGACCCAGCCCCTGGGTATAGGGCCTCTGGGCTATACGGACCAGCCCCTGGGTATAGGGCCCCTGGGCTATACGGACCAGCCCCTGGGTATAGGGCCCCTGGGCTATACAGACCCAGCCCCTGGGTATAGGGCCCTGGGCTATACGGACCCAGCCCCTGGGTATAGGGCCCCTGGGCTATACGGACCCAGCCCCTGAGTATAGGGCCCCTGGGCTATATAGACCCAGTCCCTGGGTATAGGGCCCCTGGGCTATACGGACCCAGCCCCTGGCTGTAGGGTCCCCTGGGTGATACAGCCCCCCAACTCTAGCCCCCAACTCACCAGCTCTGGGGGGAGGCGCTGGAGGGAGGCTGAGTCCCCCACGTCCTTGCGACTCTCAGCACCTTCGGGCACCTGGCTGCGGCGCGGTCGCTTGGCCTGTGGGGGGCCGGGCAGAGGTGAGGGGGGTGGGGATTGGCCGTGGGCCTCCACCAGCCCCCCCCACTCCCCGCTCCCTGTAAGCCCCTCAGCGCTGCCCCCCAGATGCTCACCCCCATGGCCTCCTCGCCCGCCCAGAGCCGGGAGCCACGCCGGAGCTGCCGGGCCACGCGCCTGTCGCCCGTCCCCGCCCGCCGGCGCCCCCCACAGGCCTGCGTCCCGCCCAGCCCCTCGCCCCGGGACATGGCAGTGCCGGCTGGTGCCCGCCCCATGGCTTCACAGTGCTGGGGTGACTGGCAGCCTGTGACATCACCCCCAGCACTGTGACCTCGGCCAGCCAGCTGGCCTGTCCGCCCCTGAGCATGGCCCCATAGCGCCCAGGCACAGGCCCTGCCCCATAGCGTCCTAGGCACCAGGGCCAGCCCCTGCCCCATAGCGTCCCAGACATCAGAGCCAGGCCCTGCCCCATAGCATCCCAGGCACCAGGACCAGGCCCTGCCCCATAGCGTCCCAGACATCAGAGCCAGGCCCTGCCCCATAGCGTCCCAGGCACCAGGACCAGGCCCTGCCCCATAGCGCCCCAGGCACCAGGGCCAGGCCCTGCCCCAGAGCACCCCAGGCACCAGGGCCAGGCCCTGCCCCATAGCATCCCAGGCACCAGGACCAGGCCCTGCCCCATAGCGTCCCAGACATCAGAGCCAGGCCCTGCCCCATAGCGTCCCAGACATCAGAGCCAGGCCCTGCCCCATAGCGTCCCAGACATCAGAGCCAGGCCCTGCCCCATAGCATCCCAGGCACCAGAGCCAGGCCCTGTCCCATAGCGTCCCAGGCACCAGGACCAGGCCCTGCCCCAGAGCGCCCCAGGCACCAGGGCCAGGCCCTGCCCCATAGCATCCCAGGCACCAGGACCAGGCCCTGCCCCATAGCGCCCCAGGCACCAGGGCCAGGCCCTGCCCCATAGCACCCCAGGCACCAGGGCCAGGCCCTGCCTGCTGAGGGAGAGCTGTGGGTCCCACCCTGCCATGCCCCCTGCAGCACACGCCCCCATAGTGCTGCCCCAGCAGCCACCCAGCTGCAGGCCTTGGGGTGGGACGTGGCTCCACACTCTACACGAGAGGGGAGCGATCTCCCCTGGGCCTCGCACGAGAGGGGAGCGATCTCCCCTGGGCCTCGCACGAGAGGGGAGCGATCCCTCCCCAGGGCCTCGCACGAGAGGGAAGCGATCCCGCCCCAGGGCCTCGCACGAGAGGGAAGCGATCCCTCCCCAGGGCCTCGCACGAGAGGGAAGCGATCCGGCCCCAGGGCCTCGCACGAGAGGGAAGCGATCCCTCCCCAGGGCCTCGCACGAGAGGGAAGCGATCCGGCCCCAGGGCCTCGCACGAGAGGGAAGCGATCCCGCCCCAGGGCCTCGCACGAGAGGGAAGCGATCCCTCCCCAGGGCCTCGCACGAGAGGGAAGCGATCCGGCCCCAGGGCCTCGCACGAGAGGGGAGCGATCTCCCCTGGGCCTCGCACGAGAGGGGAGCGATCCCTCCCCAGGGCCTCGCACGAGAGGGAAGCGATCCCTCCCCAGGGCCTCGCACGAGAGGGAAGCGATCCCGCCCCAGGGCCTTGCACGAGAGGGAAGCGATCCCGCCCCAGGGCCTCGCACGAGAGGGAAGCGATCCCTCCCCAGGGCCTCGCACGAGAGGGAAGCGATCCCTCCCCAGGGCCTCACACGAGAGGGGAGCGATCCCTCCTCAGGGCCTTGCACGAGAGTGGAGCCTTCTCCCCGGGGTCTCGCACGAGAGGAGCATGACCCCCGTGCGTAGCACAAGGGCGTAAGGATTCCCTCACGCGCACACACCTTGCACGAGTGGCCCTGAAGCAGCTACACGATGTCCCGCCCTTTCACACCTCCTTCTCTGGCTATTGGCCAGCCGGGCTGTCGGTCTCGGTTTCGTGCCCGCCCACCGTGAGGTAACTTGTTCTGTGATTGGCAACCGGGGCTGTCGCTCTCAGGGAGTTCTCCCGCCTCCCCTGAGAGGGTTCGCCCTTCGATTGGCCAGCTGGGCTGTCGCTCTCGGTACGTTTCTCCCAGTGAGGCGCCGCAGGGCGATTCGCTCTCATTGGCCGCCTAGGACGTCACTCATTCCCTGCAACACGTGCCCCCTCATTGGCTGAGCCCTTTGAGCAGCTCCGCCCCCCCGTGCAAGACCGTACTAGCTTTCAACCGTTGCCGCCTTTTCAGGAAGCGGTGCACGAAGCCGGGGGCTGATAGGCGGAAGGGCTGTCAATCATATTAACGCCCGCCTCTCCCAGTGTGATTGGCTCAATCATGGCAGGCTTACCCCTCCAGCCTCTGAGCTGATTGGTCCGTCTCTACTTCCCCTTGTGATTGGGCCGGATAGTACTATCGCCACGCCCTTTCGGCTTGATCGACTGATCATTGGCTAAGAGGGCTGGCAGACGGCTCCAATCCTCTATGTGATTGGCCGAGCCTTTGATTCGTCCCGCCTCTGCTCTGTGGCTGGTCCAACAGCGCGAGCTACTGGAGGCCCGTGATTGGACGAACACAGGCATAAGCCTCACCCCTGAGGCGACGGGATTGGTCGCCGACCTGCGGCTCAGCCCCGCTCTCCGGAAGTCCGATTGGCTGTCAGGGGCGCCCGGCGAGGCCTCAATGGCCGGTCTCCCGCGCGCCCGCCCCCTACACTCTGATTGGCCCCCGCGCGGTTCCGGGCCCCGCCCCTTGGCTGAGTCTGGCTCCCCCGCGAGGCCGGGGCCGGTCATTCCGACAGCGGCGGCCGCGGCGAGCGCAGGCCACCGGATGGCGGCGGGCGAGGCGGAGCCGGCGCTGCCCCCGCCCCCCGCGTCCGGCGCCGAGCGCGCGCTGGAGGAGGCGGCGGCCTCGGGCCACCTGTGCCTGGCGGGGCGGCGGCTGCGGCTTTTCCCGGACGGCGCGGCGGAGCGCTGGGACCTTAGCGACACCACGCAGGCGGGTGAGGCCCCTCCCGCTCGCGCCCGGCCACGCCCCTCCCCGTGCCAACGGAACCCCCTCGCGCCCGGCCACGCCCCCTCCAACGGAACCCTCTCGCGCCCGGCCACGCCCCCTCCCCCTCCCAACGGAACCCCCTCGCGCCCGGCCACGCCCCCATCGCTCCCAACGGAACCCTCTCGCGCCCGGCCACGCCCCCATCGCTCCCAACGGAACCCCCTCGCGCCCGGCCACGCCCCCTCCCCCTCCCAACGGAACCCTCTCGCGCCCGGCCACGCCCCTTCTCGAATGGAACGCCCCGGTGCCTGGCCCCGCCCACTCGCTCCGATCTCTGTCCTTTTGTGCCTTTCCTGTGCCTAGAGTTCCCCCTCCCCCCAGTTCTGTGCCTTGACTCAACCTGGGCCCCTCTGGGAGGCCACGCCCCCTGCTCCCTCCCCCCTCCGGTGTGTCCTCCCCCCCACCCCCCAATAACGTAGCTTCTTCGGGGTCTGCGCCCTCAGTGCTGCTGGTCCCTGCAGCCGGGGGTCCCTCCGTGGGCAGGTCCTGCTGGGGGGTCCCCACTCGGCGCCCTCGGTGCTGCTGGGCCCTGCAGCCGGGGGTCCCTCCGTGGGCAGGTCCTGCTGGGGTATCCCCACTCGGCGCCCTCAGTGCTGCTGGGCCCTGCAGCCGGGGGTCCCTCCGTGGGCAGGTCCTGCTGGGGTATCCCCACTCGGCGCCCTCAGTGCTGCTGGGCCCTGCAGCCGGGGGTCCCTCCGTGGGCAGGTCCTGCTGGGGGGTCCCCACTCGGCACCCTCAGTGCTGCTGGGCCTGGCAGCCGGGGGTCCCTCCGTGGGCAGGTCCTGCTGGGGGGTCCCCACTCGGCGCCCTCGGTGCTGCTGGGCCCTGCAGCCGGGGGTCCCTCCGTGGGCAGGTCCTGCTGGGGGATCCCCACTCTGTGCCCTCAGTGCTGCTGGGCCCTGCAGCCGGGGGTCCCTCCGTGGGCAGGCCTTGCTGGGCGATCCCCACTCGGCGCCCTCGGTGCTGCTGGGCCCTGCAGCCGGGGGTCCCTCCGTGGGCAGGTCCTTCTGGGGGGTCCCCACTCGGCGCCCTCGGTGCTGCTGGGCCCTGCAGCCAGGGGTCCCTCCGTGGGCAGGTCCTTCTGGGGGGTCCCCACTCGGCGCCTCAGTGCTGCTGGGCCCTGCAGCTGGGGGTCCCTCCATGGGCAGGCCTTGCTGGGTGATCCACCCTCGGCACCCTGGGCGCAGCCCAGCTGGCTTGTCCTAAACAGTTCCTACTGGGCCCTGCCCCCGCCGCTTCCTCCTCAGGCAGCTGAGACAACGCAGTGCCAGGCACAGCTGGGCCCTTTGTGTGCTGGTGACTGGCGCTGGTCAGCAGTGCCTGGCCTGGGGGCTCTGGGAGTTTGGTGGGCCACGGAACCTGGTTCTGGCCAGGCCCAGTCGGTGTCGCTAGGTGTGCCTTCGTTAGATGAGCTTCCAGCGAAACAGCGCTGACGCAAGTGACTCAGTGGCTTGTTCATTGGCCAAGCGGGGCTGGAGAGGAGTGTGATGGTGACTCCAGGATTGTGGGGGCCCTGTGGTGCAGACAGCAGGCAGGAATTGAAGCTCACTGTCCTGAATTCCCACATCACCCTTTGTGCCCCTGAGGCTGGCCCTTCTCTCCCTGGCACCGGTCTCCAACGTGGTGTCAGTCCATCTGGATTTATACTGCAACGGAGGGAGTGGTTAACTGGACTTGGAGCCAGGACTCCTGGGTTCTCTCCCCGGCACTGGGAGGGAAGTGGGGGCTGGTGGTTAGAGTAGGGGGTGGGAGCCAGGGCTCCTGGGTTCTCTCCCTGGCACTGGGAGGGCAGTGGGGGCTGGTGCTTAGAGCAGGGGCCGGGAGCCAGGACTCCTGGGTTCTCTCCCCGGCACTGGGAGGGAAGTGGGGGCTGGTGGTTAGAGCAGGTGGCCGGGAGCCAGGACTCCTGGGTTCCCTGTCTAACTGTACCCTAGATGAGCTGGGCGAGCCAAGGCTAGTCACTTCCGCTCGCTATGTCACGCACAGCTGAGGTGGCTCTGTTCCCTTTTCCGCGGAGCCCAGCAGCGGGCAAGCGTTGCAGTGTGTCAGAGCTGCATGGCAGGGGTAGGGGGTTGCTCTGCTCCTGTACTTCAGTGCCTTTGGCAGTGACCCACACCATGGCTCTTTGCCTCCCCTCCCTGCTGGTTTCTGGCAACAGAGCCACCCTTGCACTTGGGGTGGGGGGTGGGGGTGCTCTGGCAAAGCCCTGCTGCGGGCGTAACCCTGGAGCGCCTCCTGCCCCAGGGAAGGCGAGGCTGGCTGCAGGCTGGGACGGGCAGCAGCTGCCTTGACTATGAGGCCCACCAGACCGGAGCCCCTCGGGCGGAGGCCTGTTTCCATGGTGTTTGGGGAGTGCAGGGACGGGGCTGGGCGCCCCCAGGAGATCCCACACGTCTGTGCCTGGGCCCGGACTCACCTGCCCTGTTAGCAGCTGTGCCATTGCCTCAGCCCCAGTCAGGTGGCTGTGAGTCTGTTCCTCTTTGCTCCGCTTTTGCCGTGCCCCTGGCCTGCTGCCAAGCCAGCACTGCAGCCGCTGAGCTCCGCCAGCTGCCAGGCCAGGCCCCAGGGCGGGGGTGCCAGTTTTCTGCCTTGCTCTGCCCTGGCACGGGGAGCCCAGCCCCGTGAAGGGAAGGAGGCCGTTGCAGCAGGCACTGAGCGTGAGATGCTGCACGTTCATTCAGTCGCCGGTTCCTCTGCCCCCGAGTCATGGCTTCCGACTCCCCAGCCAGGAGCAGACTGATCTGCCCCATTGCCCCCCTTCCAGATGGCACAGCCAGCGGGGCTGGGAGGTCACTGCTGGGGCATCAGCGGCGAGTCTCAGAGCATGCGGCGACGGGTCTGTGGCATTGCTTGTGGTGGGCGGGGGAAACTGAGGCAGAGGAGGAAGGATTTCCCCGGAGGGGGCTTGTCT
This sequence comes from Carettochelys insculpta, assembly GCF_033958435.1. Classification (NCBI taxonomy): domain Eukaryota; kingdom Metazoa; phylum Chordata; order Testudines; family Carettochelyidae; genus Carettochelys; species Carettochelys insculpta. The sequence goes on from NC_134170.1 coordinate 1,458,470, forward strand.
TAGGAGTTTTGGGCCTACTGTGTGGCTCGCTTGGCAGATGTGGGGAAAGTGAGGCAGAGGAGGAAGGGTTTCCCTGGAGGGGGACGTATCTCAGGAGTTTTGGGCCTGCTGTGTGGCTCGCTTGGCAGATGTGGGGAAAGTGAGGCACAGGAGGAAGGGTTTCCCCGGAGGGGGACGTATCTCAGGAGTTTTGGGCCTGCTGTGTGGCTCGCTTGGCAGATGTGGGGAAAGTGAGGCAGAGGAGGAAGGGTTTCTCCGGAGGGGGACGTATCTCAGGAGTTTTGGGCCTGCTGTGTGGCTTGCTTGGCAGATGCGGGGAAACTGAGGCACAGGAGGAAGACTTCCCCGGGGGCTCCCTGCTGAGCGGCGTGTGTCGTCTTTGGCAGATGTGGGGAAGTGCCAAGAGCCAGCACTTGGCGCAGGCGGCAGATCCAGGTTTGGGGAGCGGGGGCCAGGCGCGACCTCCTGTGCGTCACCAGCCCCACGCGTGGCCAAGTAGAGAGGGCCGCTCCAGTCGGCTGCTGACCCTGGGGGGAATGCCCATGACCCTGGGGGCCGGCGGCTGGATCTGGATCACGTGGTGGGAGCTCCGGGCAGGGCAGCCCAGTTGTGCCCCCCACCCACGTCCGATTGGCTTACTCGTGCCTCAGTTTCTCCCCCGTGGGAAAGGCCGTGAATGGTGGCTGCAGAAGGTGCCTCTGGCTGGGAGTGAGACGTCAGCAAAGCCAGGTGTGATTCAGGGCTGGAAGGAGAGTGGCTGATTGCTGAAGGCGCTCCAAGGGAGGGGACCGGTTCCCCTCCCAGCTGCCGCCGGCAGCAGAGCCCCAGCACGGCAGCTGGGCTGTCGGTCCCAGACAAGAGCCCAAGCCTTGCTCCGGATGCCAGGCAGTCCTGCGGGAACGGGGGCCTCTGCCTCCCCCTCCGCAAGGGGTCTGTCATTTCCGTGCTGAGGGGATTCGCAGGCAGCTGCTGGGCCACTCGCCCCGAGCATCCTCCCAGAGGTAGGGCGAGGGATGAGCCTCTTGTGCATGTGGGGAAACTGAGGCAACTGAGGGCAGCCAGCTTCCTCCAAGGTCACGCAGGGAGTTGCTGGAGCAGGACAGCTGCCCCGTGTCGTTCTCCTAGCTGAGCTCCCCCCTACCAACATACATGGGGGAGCCTGTGTGATGGGGTTTGGGGGTCCCCCTGCACTGCACCCCGTCCGCAGGCAGGAGAGACTCTCACTCAGCAGGTACAGCAGGAGGTTTATTAGGCAACAGAGGCCCAGTTTCTCACAGAAGCGTCAGTACAGCCGGCAGAGACGGTCCTTCCAACCCGTCCTGGGGAGAGGAGCCCCTCTGGGGTGCAGCTTCCCCCCTCGCCAGGCTGGCTGCCCCGCAGCTCCCTCTCCCCCAGCTTCTCACTGCCGCCTCTGATTGAAACCCAGCTCGGTTCCTCCCTGCTCTGTGCTCAGGGCAGAGGTGTTACCTGCCAGCCCAGGGTCATCCTTAGCCGCTGGGAGCTGCTCTGTCTATCACACACACATCCAGCCTGACTCACACATGCACTCCCCCAGCTCCTTCACAGCCTGCAACCCCGGTGCTCAGACCCCCGTCGTCCTCGCCCCATGGAGCCCCACGCTGCAGGCCAGCCTACAGCGCCGGCACTGTGACCCCGTCTCCCTCGCGGGAGACAGACGGCGCCTGGTTTGCCGTAGGGCCAGGACCGCCCTCTCTCCGCGCGTTACCCCGGTACTCTCCCTGCCAGGAAGTCCCCTTCTCATCTTGCCTAGGCGCCCCCGGGCCCTGCCCCACCCCAGCCGGCAGGGAGAACAGGAGGGCTGGTGGCTGAGGGGGACAGCGCAGAACAGGCTTGTCCGCACATCAGGACAATCCATCAGGGGACGGGCCCCGGCCCCCCAGGCAGCCCCGAAATCCCCTGGCTCTGCAGAGGTGGGTGTGGTGCCTGGGGAACGTGAGGCACCCACGCGGGGTGCAGCATCCCTGGCCCCTCGCGTGGCCACGCCAGCGGAACCGTTCGCCCCCGTCAGCTGCCGGCCGCCTGAAACGGGAACTGGGGCCTTGTGCAAGGTGCGGGCTGGGGGAGGTGCTGGTGCAACCTCGTGCATAGCTGGGGGCGGGGCGGGGCTGGCCTGGCCTGGCCTGCGGGTGGGAGGCTGAGGAGACCCTGGCGCCCTGCTCCCCCTCCCCCCTCGTGGGGTCTCCCCCGCCCAGCCCCTGGCAGGGTGTTCCCTCCCCCCGGCAGCTGGAGGAGAACCCGGGCAGCAGGCGGTGGGAGCAGGAGCAGCGCCCACACCCCACCAGCGCTGCCGCCTCGCAAGCCACATCCTGCCGCCTGCTCGCAGGGAGCATTGCCACAGCTCGGCATGGCACGGCACGGCCACGCCCTGCCAGGCTCCCGTGGGCCCCACCAGCTGCTCCCTGCCTTTGGGGTGCATCACCCGCGTTCTCTGGTGGCCGAGCGCTGGGACGGCCCGGCTGGTTCGCAGGGGCCCGAGAGTCTGGCGATTCCCGGCTCCCGACCCCCGGCTGCCCTGTCCTGCCACGCGGCGCTCAGCTCGGCGCAGCGCCTGGGCCTGGCAGCCAGAGGCGTGGGCGGGGAAGTCCCAGTCTCCCAGGGCCTGGCCCGTGGTGCTGTCGCCTTTCCGAAGGACCCGGCAGGTCTGGGTCTGGCTCAGTGGCACCTCTCCCGTGTGCTTCGGTGCGGCGTGGCTCCGAATCGGTGTCTCCTCCAGCCAGCCGCCGAGCAGCTGCCACGGGCACGTAGGGAGCCAGCCATCTTGGGGATGAAGCCGGTGCTGTGCGCTGGGTGGCTCTGCCTGCCTGCCACAGGGCTCGTCCGCATCCCAGGGCCGGTAACCACCTGCTGGGACAGAGACCGGCTAACAATGCTGGCAGGCCAGGGGCCTCAGAGGGAAACTGAGGCAGGGCCGCTGTTGTGGGGAGCCGGCCAGAGCTCCGAGTGGCCGTATGCTCTGTACGTGGCCTTCCCCTGCCCCATTCTCTGGCGAGCCAGCTCCAAGCTGGCCCTCAAGGTCGTGGCTATTTTTAGTTGGCTCTGTAGAGTGGGGGAGGGTCCCCCCGCTCCCCCAGCTCAGCTGTCCCTGGCCCGCCTGCCCTGGGCCGGGGGGAGCCGACACCCCTGGAGGGGCCAGGTCCTGCCCCACTCCCTGCCCCTGAGCCAGCCAGTCCTGCCCTGGGCCAGGGGAGCCGGCGCCCCTGGAGGGGCCAGGCCCTGCCCCACTCCCTGCCCCTGAGCCAGCCAGTCCTGCCCTGGGCCGGGGGAGCCGGCGCCCCTGGAGGGGCCAGGCCCTGCCCCACTCCCTGCCCCTGAGCCAGCCAGTCCTACCCTGGGCCGGGGGAGCCGGCGCCCCTGGAGGGGCCAGGCCCTGCCCCATTCCCACCCCCTGAGCCAGCCAGTCCTGCCCTGGGCCGGGGGAGCCGGCGCCCCTGGAGGGGCCAGGCCCTGCCCCATTCCCACCCCCTGAGCCAGCCAGTCCTGCCCTGGGCCGGGGGGAGCCGGCGCCCCTGGAGGGGCCAGGCCCTGCCCCACTCCCTGCCCCTGAGCCGGCCAGTCCTACCCTGGGCCGGGGGAGCCGGCGCCCCTGGAGGGGCCAGGCCCTGCCCCATTCCCTGCCCCTGAGCCGGCCAGTCCTGCCCTGGGCCAGGGGAGCCGGTGCCCCTGGAGGGGCCAGGCCCTGCCCCACTCCCTGCCCCTGAGCCGGCCAGTCCTACCCTGGGCCGGGGGAGCCGGCGCCCCTGGAGGGGCCAGGCCCTGCCCCATTCCCTGCCCCTGAGCCGGCCAGTCCTGCCCTGGGCCAGGGGAGCCGGTGCCCCTGGAGGGGCCAGGCCCTGCCCCACTCCCTGCCCCTGAGCCAGCCAGTCCTGCCCTGGGCCAGGGGAGCCGGTGCCCCTGGAGGGGCCAGGCCCTGCCCCACTCCCTGCCCCTGAGCCAGCCAGTCCTGCCCTGGGCCGGGGGAGCCGGCGCCCCTGGAGGGGCCAGGCCCTGCCCCACTCCCTGCCCCTGAGCCAGCCAGCCCTGCCCTGGGCCGGGGGAGCCGGCGCCCCTAGAGGGGACAGGCCCTGCCCCATTCCCACCCCCTGAGCCAGCCAGCCCTGCCCTGGGCCGGGGGAGCCGGCGCCCCTAGAGGGGACAGGCCCTGCCCCATTCCCACCCCCTGAGCCAGCCAGTCCTGCCCTGGGCCGGGGGAGCTGGTGCCCCTAGAGGGGACAGGCCCTGTACCGCAGGCAGCTGGCTGGCAGCTCTGAGCCCCACTGGCCCTCACTGGTGGGTTATTTATGGCTGGGGAGCGTCTCTCCTGCCCCCAGCCCGTGGAATGTGGCGGGAGCTGCCCCCGGCTCTCCCCGAGCAGGGGAACATCGGCTCTTTATTTTTAGCCACAGCTGGTGCGTGGGCGAGCTGGGCCCTGCCACCCCTCCCCTGCGCTGTCTGGGGGGCGGCTCGCTGCCCCCGCCCCCCCGGGCTGTCCGTGACGCTGGCAGGTGGGTGTGTGCGCGCCTGGGGCCCTGCTGCTGGTGCGGCTGCAGCCCCGAGCTGTGCTTGTCCGCACGCGATCCTGCAGGGCGAGGGCCCAGGGCGGGCAGCCAGCATGGGGCACCGGAGCGCCCCATTTGTACCGCCCGCTGGGTCCTGGGCCGGGCACAGCCGAGCCGATGGTCGCCCCTCGGCCGGGCAGCGGAGGCCGCCGGTGCCCGAAGCAAACGGCGCTGTGGGTGAAATGGGCGTTTGCCGGGCAATGCCGGCCCCTCCCCAGGCGGGGGCCTTTGGCCGGGCGCGCTGCCCGCGTAGGGTCCGCGGGGGAGGTTTCCTCGGCCGTGTTCGTGAAGCCAGGCCTGTTTCTCGTAACGCGCGTGCGGGGCACTGCTTTAGCCGCAGCTGATCCATCACACACCCACCCGCCCGCCGTCTTGTCACCAACGTCCCTGGCCAGGCAGGGGAGCCGATCCGGATCCCTCGTCTGACGGTCACCAGACCAGAGCCAGGGCTGCCCTGCGGGAGCCCCTCTCGTGTTCCACTCTCCACCAGTTCAGCAGCCCTGGCACCTGCTGCTGCCTCCTTCGGCATGTGTGTGTCTGGCTGGGACGTTGCAGGATTTTACAATGAACGGGCGAACCCCCCGGCACCCTCTGCTGACCCCTGAGCCCCGGGGAGGTGTGGGGGCAGCTGGGGGGCGCTGAGCCGGCTGGCGCCGCTCGTGTGGGCGCAGCGTTTGCGTGGGGCGTTACCGGGTCCCTGCCCCGGGCCCAGGGAGGTGTGGGGGCAGCTGGGGGGCACTGAGCCGGCTGGCGCCACTCGTGTGGGCGCAGCGTTTGCATGGGGCGTTACCGGGTCCCTGCCCCGGGCCCAGGGAGGTGTGGGGGCAGCTGGGGGGCACTGAGCTGGCTGGCGCCGCTCGTGTGGGCGCAGCGTTTCCATGGGGCGTTACCAGGTCCCTGCCCCGGGCCCAGGGAGGTGTGGGGGCAGCTGGGGGGCACTGAGCCAGCTGGTGCCGCGCGTGTGGGCGCAGCGTTTCCGTGGGGCATTTGTGGGTCCCTGCCCCGGACTGAGGGAGGTGTGGGGGCAGCTGGGGGGCACTGAGCCAGCTGGCGCTGCTCGTGTGGGCGCAGCATTTCCGTGGGGCGTTACCGGGTCCCTGCCCCGGACCAAGGGAGGTGTGGGGGCAGCTGGGGGGCGCTGAGCCGGCTGGCGCCGCGCGTGTGGGCGCAGCGTTTGCGTGGGGTGTTACCGGGTCCCTGCCCCGGACCGAGGGTGGTGTGGGGGCAGCTGGGGGGCGCTGAGCCGGCTGGCTCCGCGCGTGGGCGCAGCGTTTGCGTGGGGCGTTACCAGGGTCGGGTCCAGGCTGGCACATGAAATGTTACTGTGGCAGAGCTCAAAGGGAGGTGGGGTGACCTATTGTGAAAGGTCCCCAGCAGGTACGTGACTCCCACTCACAGCTGAGGAATTTGGCTGTGAACACACAACCCAGCAGAGGCGACGGCCGACTGCCTGAAAAGGCCGTGGTCGGGTGAGCGGCTCCCCGGACAGGCTCCATCCCGGACGTGCTTCCCCAGGGGAGAACAAGGGGGCTCCCTCCACATGGGCACCGAGGGGGTCCTGGGGTTCCCCCGGCTCTGCCCTCACTCTGCTCCCAGCGGGCAGGAGGACGGCCGAGCAGAGGCCAGACCCCGGGGACTTGGCCAAGCAGCGAGTCCATCAGCTGCAGCGGGATCGCAGTAACAATTTCTCTCCTGATGTGTCTCTCAGCCCCTCTGTCCCTCCCCCACAGATCTTTCCCGCAACCGCTTCGCCGAGGTGCCCGAGGACGCCTGCCACCTGGTCTCCCTGGAGGGGCTGAGTCTGTACCACAACTGCCTACGCAGCCTCCCGCCGGCCATTGCCAACCTGCAGGCCCTCACCTACCTGAACCTCAGGTACAGTCGCCCACGCTCTGGGCTCGGGGCTGGTCACGGCCCTTACCTGGGGGGTCCAGCCCCCTGGGCCCCTGCCTGGCCCTTTCCCAGAGGCGGGAGGTCTGGCCCCAGGGGCTCCTGCCTGGCCCTTACCTGGGGGTCTGGCTCTGTGGGCCCCTGCCTGGTCCTTACCTTGGGGAAGGACAGGTCTGGTCCCCCCAGGCCCCTGCTGGGGAAATCTTGTCTCCTGCTGTCTTCGTGCCCCGGGCTGGGCCCTGCCCCTGCCATCTCGGGGGGTCCCGTGTTCCAGCAGTGCAGCCCTTTGGGGGCCTGGACCCCACAGCCTGGCCAGCCGTCTCCTTCTCCCGCAGCCGGAACCAGCTCACCTCCCTCCCGGCCTGCCTCTGCCGCCTGCCCCTCAAAGTCCTCATCGCCAGCAACAACAAGCTGGCCTCGCTGCCCCCGGAGCTGGGCGCCCTGAACGCCCTGCGCCAGCTGGTGAGTGGGGCAGCCGCTCACTGGGGACCCCTCTGCAGCTGGGCGCAGGCCAGGGAAACCCAGTGTGCGAGGGAGCGCTGTGGGGGGCCAGCAGCGGGGCAGGGCCCCAGGGCGGCACTAAGGGACCTCTCTCCAGGCAGGGAGCAGGGTGGGGCACTCAGTAGGGGGTGTCTCCGCTGTGGGGTGGGGAGCATGGCAGGGGGCGCTCTCCCCAGAAAGGGGTGGGGGCTGAGCAGGGGGCGCTGTGGGTCAGAGAATGGGGCAGGGGCGCTGTGGGTCAGGGAGCATGGCAGGGCCTAGCAGGGAGTGCTGTGGGGCAGGGCACTCAGCAGGGGGTGCTCTCCCCAGGCAGGCACAGGGGCAGGGAGAGGGGTGGGGGTTGAGCAGGGGGCGCTGTGGGTCAGGGAGAGGGGCGGGGCCCAGTGGGGGTGTGATGGGGTTCAGGGGTCCCCCTGCACTGCACCCCGCCCGCTGGCAGGAGAGACTCTCACTCAGCAGGTACAACAGCAGGTTTATTAGGCAACAGATGCCCAGTTTCTCACAGAAGCGACAGCACAGCAGCCAGAGACAGTCCTTCCAACCCGTCCTGGGGAGAGGAGCCCGAGGGGAGCCCCTCTGGGGTGTAGCTTTCCGCCTCCTCCGGCTGGCTGCCCTCCAGCTCTCTCTCCCCCAGCCTCTAACTGCCGCCTCCCACCCCATTCAAAACCCAGCTCGGCTCCTCCCTCCTCTTTGTTCAGGCAGAGGTGTTACCTGCCAGTTGTAGCCCCAGGGTCATCCTTAGCCACTGGGAGCTGCTGCTTGCCTCAGACATCCAGCCTGACTCACACATGCACCCCCCCCCCCACTCCATCACAGGGGGCGCTGCAGAGCAGGGAGCTGGGGGACTCTCCCCGTGTGGGCAGGGCTGTGGGGCAGGGAGCAGGCGGGAGCTGTACCTGGGCGGGCAGGGAGCGGGGAGGAAGCTGTACCTGGGCGGGCAGGGCTGCTGGGGGGTGGGGCTCTCCCCAGGCAGGGCTGTGGGGCAGGGAGCCGGGGGGGGGGCTGTACCTGGGCAGGCAGGCCTGTGGGGCAGGGAGCGGGGGGGTGCTGTACCCGGGCGGGCAGGGCTGTGGGGCGAGGGGCGGGGGGGGGCGGGCTCTGGTGGGGCAGGGAGCCGGGGGGGGGCCCTGTGCTGGGTGTCCCGGCCCCTCCCCCCCCGGCCCAGCCACAGGAGCTGAAGGTGGCGCCGTGGGGTGGTCAGGGGCGGCGTTCTCCCCCAGCCGGGCCCCTCTGATGGCTGCTCCCCTCAGGACGTGAGCTGCAACGAGCTGCAGGCGCTGCCGGCCAGCGTGGGCCAGCTGGAGTCCCTGCGCGACCTCCGCCTGCGGCGCAACCGGCTCACGGCCCTCCCCGAAGGTCAGTGCCCCAGGGTGGGCGTAGGACTCTCCGGCCCATGCAGCGCGGGTGGCAGCCACGGCCCCCACTCCGGCGAGGCTGGCTTGCTGGTCCTCGAGCGCTGCCGCCGACAGCTGACTTCCCCGCGGGGCCGGGGCCGGGGCCGGCAGTGCTGAGTGGCGCCAGGGGCCGAGGGAGGCTGGCTGGGGCCGCGCTCACCGGGGCCATCTGCCCCCAGAGCTGTCGGAGCTGCCCCTGGTGCGCCTGGACTTCTCCTGCAACCGCGTGGCCCGCATCCCCGTCTGCTACCGGCACTTGCAGCACCTGCAGACCATCCTGCTGGACAACAACCCCCTGCAGTCCCCGCCCGCCCAGGTGAGCCGGCACAGGGCCCGCCGAGAGGCCGCTCTGCTGAGCGCGGACGGGCAGGGCAGGAGCTCACACGGCCCCCTCACCCACAGGCAATGGGGCTTTTCGTGGGGGCAGCAGCCACAGTCTGTCTGTCTCTCTCCCCAGATCTGCCTGAAAGGTAAAGTCCACATCTTCAAATACCTCAACCTGGAGGCCTGCAGCAAAACGGGGCCAGACCTGGCTGATCTCGCCCGGGCCAGCCGGCCCACCGGCTTCAGCACCTGGTAAGGGAGTCTCGCCGGGGCCCTGGGCTCAGCCAGGCGCCGCTGGGTGTCACTCTGCCTGGTGTTCCAGCCCACCTCGGTGCGAAGCCAGCCAGCTCCTCCACCAGAAGAGCTAGCAAGGAGCGACCTAGGGCAGGGGCCGGGAGCCAGGAGTCCTGGGTTCTCTCCCCAGCACTGGGAGGGCAGTGGGGGCTGGTGGTTAGAGCAGGGGGTGGGAGCCAGGACTCCTGGGTTCTCTCCCCAGCGCTGGGAGGGCAGTGGGGACTGGTGGTTAGAGCAGGGGCTGGGAGCCAGGACTCCTGGGTTCTCTCCCCGGTGCTGGGAGGGCAGTGGGGGCTGGTGGTTAGAGCAGGGGGCGGGAGCCAGGACTCCTGGGTTCTCTCCCCAGTGCTCTCAGGGCAGTGAGGCCTGGCGGTTAGAGCAGGGGGCCGGGAGCCAGGACTGCTGGGTTCTCTCCCCGGTGCTGGGGGGGCAGGGGGGACTGGTGGTTAGAGCAGGGGCAGGGAGCCAGGACTCCTGGGTTCTCTCCCCGGCGCTGGGAGGGCAGTGGGGGCTGGTGGTTAGAGCAGGGGCTGGGAGCCAGGACTCCTGGGTTCTCTCCCCGGCGCTGGGAGGGCAGTGAGGGCTGGCAGTTAGAGCAGGGGGTGGGAGCCAGGACTGCTGGGTTCTCTCCCCGGCACTGGGAGGGCAGTGGGGGCTGGTGGTTAGAGCAGGGGGTGGGAGCCAGGACTCCTGGGTTCTCTCCCCAGGGCAGTGGGGCTGGTGGTTAGAGCAGGGGGTGGGAGCCAGGACTCCTGGGTTCTCTCCCCAGGGCAGGGGGCGCTGGTGGTTACAGCAGGGGGTGGGAGCCAGGACTCCTGGGTTCTCTCCCCAGGGCAGTGGGGCTGGTGGTTAGAGCAGGGGGTGGGAGCCAGGACTCCTGGGTTCTCTCCCTGGCGCTGGGAGGGCAGTGGGGGCTGGCGGTTAGAGCAGGGGGCCGGGGAGGGAGCTGCCCTCCTCCCCTGCATCCTGGGCTGATCCTGTTGTGTCCTGGGCACATTCCCCTGAGGGTCTCAGAGCAGTGCTCCCCCGCCCACCTCTCTGCCCCTCAGCCTGTCGGACGAGTTCTACCCTGGCCGGCAGTATGGCGGCCTGGACTCCGGCTTCAACAGCGTTGACAGCGGCAGTAAGCGCTGGTCTGGCAATGAGGTACGACATGGGGCCCTGCGGCTGGCGCCGGGTGGGGTGGGTCGGGTCAGTGCCCTGTGCCCAGGCGGGGTGGGTCGGTGCCTGGCAGTACCAGCCTCACCCGCCCCCTCCGCTCTCAGTCCACAGATGAGTTCTCTGACCTGTCGTTCCGCGTCACGGAGCTGGTGCGGGATCCCCGGCAGGCGAAGGAGAAGCGGGACAGGGCAGGTGAGCACCGGGGCCTGACTCAGCCATCCCCCCGCCAGCCCTGTGCCCGCTGCCGGGCCTTCCCCCGCCCGGCCCCTCTGCCGCCTGTCTCCTGTTGCGGCTCTGTGTGCCAGGCAGTCCCACCACTGCCACAGCCGACCTGTCCCCCTGCAGCCACCGCCGACCTGGAGCTCGACTTCATCGACAGTAGCCTGGAGGAGGAGGAGACACCCAAGCTGGAGAGCAGCTCGCGGAGTCCGGCCCTGCCAGAGGTACAGGGGAGGCTGCTCCGGGGAGAGACTCACTGCGGGGAGGTGGGGGGCGACCACAGCTCCCAGGATGCACTGCTGTGCTGGGGAGAGACTCAGTGCGGCAGGGGGGGGGGGCGGGGATCCACAGCTCCCAGGATGCACTGCTGTGCCAGGGAGAGAGAGAGTGCGGGGGCCGGGGGGGGCGGGGATCCACAGCTCCCAGGATGCACTGCTGTGCCGGGGAGAGACTCAGTGCGGCGGGGGGGGCGGGGATCCACAGCTCCCAGGATACACTGCTGTGCTGGGGAGAGACTCAGTGCGGCGGGGGGGGGGGGGCGGACCACAGCTCCCAGGATGCACTGCTGTGCTGGGGAGAGACTCAGTGCGGCGGGGGGGGGGGCGAACCACAGCTCCCAGGATGCGCTGCTGTGCTGGGGAGAGACTCAGTGCGGGGGCGGGGGGGGCGGGGATCCACAGCTCCCAGGATGCACTGCTGTGCCGGGGAGAGAGAGAGTGCGGGGGGGCGACCACAGCTCCCAGGATGCACTGCTGTGCCGGGGAGAGACTCAGTGCGGCGGGGGGGGGCGGGGATCCACAGCTCCCAGGATGCACTGCTGTGCTGGGGAGAGACTCAGTGCGGCGGGGGGGGGGGCGGACCACAGCTCCCAGGATGCACTGCTGTGCTGGGGAGAGACTCAGTGCGGGGGCGGGGGGGGCGGGGATCCACAGCTCCCAGGATGCACTGCTGTGCCGGGGAGAGAGAGAGTGCGGGGGGGCGACCACAGCTCCCAGGATGCACTGCTGTGCCGGGGAGAGACTCAGTGCGGCGGGGGGGGCGGGGATCCACAGCTCCCAGGATGCACTGCTGTGCTGGGGAGAGACTCAGTGCGGCGGGGGGGGGGGGGGGCGGACCACAGCTCCCAGGATGCACTGCTGTGCTGGGGAGAGACTCAGTGCGGGGGCGGGGGGGGCGGGGATCCACAGCTCCCAGGATGCACTGCTGTGCCGGGGAGAGAGAGAGTGCGGGGGGGCGGACCACAGCTCCCAGGATGCACTGCTGTGCCGGGGAGAGAGAGAGTGCGGGGGGGGCGGACCACAGCTCCCAGGATGCACTGCTGTGCCGGGGAGAGAGTGAGTGCGGGGGGGCGACCACAGCTCCCAGGATGCGCTGCTGTGCCGGGGGGAGAGTGAGTGGGGGGGGGCGACCACAGCTCCCAGAATGTGCTGCTGTGTGGGGGAGAGACTCAGTGCGGGGGTGGGGGGGAACCACAGCTCCCAGGATGCGCTGCTGTGTGGGGGAGAGACTCAGTGCGGGGGGGGGGGGGGGAACCACAGCTCCCAGGATGCGCTGCTGTGTGGGGGAGAGACTCAGTGCAGGGAGAACCACAGCTCCCAGGATGCGCTGCTGTGTGGGGGAGAGACTCAGTGCAGGGAGAACCACAGCTCCCAGGATGCGCTGCTGTGTGGGGGAGAGACTCAGTGCGGGGTGGGGGGGGAACCACAGCTCCCAGGATGCGCTGCTGTGTGGGGGAGAGACTCAGTGCGGGGGGGGGGGGACGGACCACAGCTCCCAGGATGCACTGCTGTGTGGGGGAGAGACTCAGTGCGGGGGGGGGGGGAACCACAGCTCCCAGGATGCGCTGCTGTGTGGGGGAGAGACTCAGTGCAGGGAGAACCACAGCTCCCAGGATGCGCTGCTGTGTGGGGGAGAGACTCAGTGCGGGGGGGGGGGGGGGGGAACCACAGCTCCCAGGATGCGCTGCTGTGTGGGGGAGAGACTCAGTGCGGGGGGGGGGGACGGACCACAGCTCCCAGGATGCGCTGCTGTGTGGGGGAGAGACTCAGTGCGGGGGGGGGGGGGGAACCACAGCTCCCAGGATGCGCTGCTGTGTGGGGGAGAGACTCAGTGCAGGGAGAACCACAGCTTCCAGGATGCGCTGCTGTGTGGGGGAGAGACTCAGTGCGGGGGGGCGGTGGGGGGGAACTACAGCTCCCAGGATGTGCTGCTGTGCGTGGCACCTCTTGGCTGCCCCCGTTCTAGTGGGTGCTGCCCCCGGAGGGCTGGGGCGGAACTGGCTGCATGGCGCAGGGGCGGTGCCCTGGGCCCCAAACGGGGCTGTGGCCCCCCCAGGCCCAGAGAATTTGGATTTTCTGGCAAAGCTTCAAATCCCGAGATGTCGCCCACCAGCCCCTGCTGCGCGGCCTCTCGGGAGCTGTGTCCCACCGTGTGTCACCGCCCAGCGCCCCGGGGCGCGCTCGGAACCTGCACAACATCTCCCCCACGGCCTGTGACGGGCCCAGGGCCGCAGGCAGGAGGGACTCTCACCCAGCAGGTAGAACGGGAGGTTTAGGAGGCGGCAGAGCCCAGCTCAGCACAGAGGGGTCAGTACAGCTGGCAGAGACAGTCATTCCAACCCGTCCTGGGGAGAGGAGCCCGAGGGGGGCCCCTCTGGGGTGCAGCTTCCGCCCGCGCCAGGCTGGCTGCCCTCCAGCTCCCTCTCCCCCCAGCTTCTCACTGCCGCTCCCATTCCAACCCAGCTCGGCTCCTCCCTGCTCTGTGCTCAGGGCAGAGGTGTTACCTGCCAGCCTAGGGTACAGCCCAGGGGTCATCCTTAGCCGCTGGGAGCTGCTCTGCCCCTCACACACATCCAGCCTGAGTCTCACACGTGCACCCCTCCACTCCATCACAGGGGCATTCTGGCAGTCCCTGGCCACAGTGCATCCTGGGAGATGGAGTTTTCAGGGTCAGTTTCAGTGGAGGCCAGAGGATCCTGCCAACATTGGGGGGGTGTGATGGGGTTTTGGGGTCCCCCAAGCTCTGCACCCTGTCCGCAGGCAGGAGAGTCTCTCACTCAGCAGGAGAACAGCGGGTTTATTAGCCGACAGGACACAGCATCGTACAGAGGAGTCAGTACACCCGGCAGAGACAGGCAGTCCCATCCATGTTGGGGAGAGGAGGCCCCGAGGGGCCCCCAGAGCTGGGGCCTGGCCCCATTTTTTGTTTCTTTCTCTCTTAGCCCAGACTCTTTGCTTCCTAACTCCCAGTTCCAATTCAAACCCCTCAGGCTCCACCTCCTCCTTTGTCTGCAGTACAAAGGTGTTACCTGGTCATCAAGGTTACCCTCAGCAGGAGCCCCCCACCCTCTGTGAGCCACTCACATACACATGGGTATCCCCCACTCCATCACAGGGGGACACAACTGTGGGGCAGGGAAGTAGCAGCTGGCCCTGGGGAGGGACCATCAGCGCACCAGTGGAATCTGCAGGGATCTGGGAGCCAGGACTCCTGGGTTCTCTCCCTGGCGCTGGGAGGGCAGTGGGGGCTGGTGCGTAGAGCAGGGGCTGGGAGCCAGGACTCCTGGGTTCTCTCCCCGGGGCTGGGAGGGCAGTGGGGGCTGGTGGTTACAGCAGGGGGTGGGAGCTAGGACTCCTGGGTTCTCTCCCCGGGGCTGGGAGGGCAGTGGGGGCTGGTGGTTAGAGCAGGGGGTGGGAGCCAGGACTCCTGGGTGCTTTCCCTGGCGCTGGTGGTTAGAGCAGGGGGTGGGAGCTAGGACTCCTGGGTTCTCTCCCCGGCGCTGGGAGGGCAGTGAGGGCTGGTGGTTAGAGCAGGGGGTGGGAGCCAGGACTCCTGGGTTCTCTCCCTGGCGCTGGGAGGGCAGTGGGGGCTGGTGCGTAGAGCAGGGGCTGGGAGCCAGGACTCCTGGGTTCTCTCCCCGGGGCTGGGAGGGCAGTGGGGGCTGGTGGTTAGAGCAGGGGGTGGGAGCTAGGACTCCTGGGTTCTCTCCCCGGCGCTGGGAGGGCAGTGGGGGCTGGTGGTCAGAGCAGGGGGTGGGAGCCAGGACTCCTGGGTTCTCTCCCCCGTGCTGGGAGGGCAGTGGGGGCTGGTGGTTAGAGCAGGGGGTGGGAGCCAGGACTCCTGGGTTCTTTCCCCGGAGCTGGGAGGGCAGTGGGGGCTGGTGGTTAGAGCAGGGGGTGGGAGCCAGGACTCCTGGGTTCTCTCCCCGGCGCTGGGAGGGCAGCGGGGGCTGGTGGGTAGAGCAGGGGCTGGGAGCCAGGACTCCTGGGTTCTCTCCCCGGCGCTGGGAGGGCAGTGGGGGCTGGTGGTTAGAGCAGGGGGTGGGTGCCAGGACTCCTGGGTTCTCTCCCCAGCACTGGGAGGGCAGCAGGGGCTGGTGGGTAGAGCAGGGGGCCGGGAGCCAGGACTCCTGGGTTCTCTCCCGGGCGCTGGGGGGCAGCGGGGGCTGGTGGTTAGAGCAGGGGGCGGGAGCCAGGACTCCTGGGGTCTCTCCCCAGCACTGGGAGGGCAGTGGGGGCTGGTGGTTGGAGCAGGGGGCGGGAGCCAGGACTCCTGGGTTCTCTCCCCGGCGCTGGGAGGGCAGTGGGGGCTGGTGGTTAGAGCAGGGGCCGGGAGCCAGGACTCCTGGGTTCTCTCCCCGGCGCTGGGAGGGCAGTGGGGGCTGGTGGTTAGAGAAGGGGGCCGGGAGCCAGGACTCCTGGGTTCTCTCCCCGGCGCTGGGAGGGCAGTGGGGGCTGGTGGTTAGAGCAGGGGCCGGGAGCCAGGACTCCTGGGTTCTCTCCCCGGCGCTGGGAGGGCAGTGGGGGCTGGTGGTTAGAGCAGGGGGTGGGAGCCAGGACTCCTGGGTTCTCTCCCCGGCGCTGGGAGGGCAGTGGGGGCTGGTGGTTAGAGCAGGGGGTGGGAGCCAGGACTCCTGGGTTCTCTCCCCGGCGCTGGGAGGGCAGTGGGGGCTGGTGGTTAGAGCAGGGGCCGGGAGCCAGGACTCCTGGGTTCTCTCCCCGGCGCTGGGAGGGCAGTGGGGGCTGGTGGTTAGAGCAGGGGCCGGGAGCCAGGACTCCTGGGTTCTCTCCCCGGCGCTCGGAGGGCAGTGGGGGCTGGTGGTTAGAGCAGGGGGGCCGGGAGCCAGGACTCCTGGGTTCTCTCCCCGGCGCTGGGAGGGCAGTGGGGGCTGGTGGTTAGAGCAGGGGCCGGGAGCCAGGACTCCTGGGTTCTCTCCCCGGCGCTGGGAGGGCAGTGGGGGCTGGTGGTTAGAGCAGGGGCCGGGAGCCAGGACTCCTGGGTTCTCTCCCCGGCGCTGGGAGGGCAGTGGGGGCTGGTGGTTAGAGCAGGGGCTGGGAGCCCGGACTCCTGGGTTCTCTCTTATTTTTTTCCGTGTTCCTAGGAGAAGCAGAAAACAGAGAAGAGTTTTTCCCAGAAAACTGATGTTGGAGACAAGGAGTTGAATACCAGGTGAGCAGGAGCTGCTGAGGGCCTGTTGCATAACAGGCGAGGGGTCCTTGTGTCCCCAGCCGCCCCGCCCTGCCCCGCTGCACCCTAGAGGTGGGCGCATCTCAGCGCCGGGGGAAAGGTCCCTGTGTTGCCGGCCGCCCCGCCCCGCCCCGCCCCAGAGGTGGGCACAGATTTGAACTCAGGCCCTGGAGCAGCACCAGCCGGGAGCAGTGGGATTGTTGCTCTCAGCCGCAGCAGTAGGTTGTTAGCCTCTCGGATTCGCCCCTCCCCAGAGAGGCATCACCCCGGCTGGCCTGTCCAAACTGGCACGTCTCTACCGTTCCCCCAGGCCCTGTGTGGGGCCCAGCCCCCCCCGGGAGGAGCCCCCCAGTGAGGAGCGGCGGCGCCCCGAGACCCTGCAGCTGTGGCAGGAGCGGGAGCGGCAGCAGCAGGTACTGCGGAGCCAGGCGCTGGAGAAGCGGGACAGGTATGAGGGGGCCGGGCCGGGCCGCAAGGGCCGGGGTGTGTCGGCTTCTGGCCTCCTGACCCTCGGCGTCTCCTCCAGCCTCCTGCGGACGGCGCCCAGAGGTGGGACCGGCACGGTGCAGAGCCCGGCGGCCAGCAGGTGAGTCCCGACCCCACCGGCCCTGCGCGGAGTCAGCGCCGTCTGACGCTCTGCAGCGTCCCTCACCTGCCTCTCTCCCCAGCGCCCCGGTGGAGCCCAGCAGCAGCCGCCTCTCCCCAAGGAAACCGCCGCCCCAGGTGAGGGGGCCGGGGGAGCAGGGGCTGGGGCGGGGGAAGTGGAGCCCACGGGATGCAGGCTGATACCACCCAACCCCCGTCTGTTTCAGCCTGCGGAGCAGCCAGCCGGCACCCCCAGCCCGAGGTCCCCAGCGCACATGCCCCGGCAGCAGGGTGAGTCAGGTGGGGCCAGCTCCCCTCCAGCAGAGGCACAGGGCTGGGAGCCAGGACTCCTGGGTTCTCTCCCTGGCACTGGGGGGCAGTGGGGGCTGGTGGTTAGAGCAGGGGGCGGGAGCCAGGACTCCTGGGTTCTCTCCCCGGTGCTGGGAGGGCAGTGGGGGCTGGTGGTTAGAGCAGGGGGTGGGAGCCAGGACTCCTGGGTTCTCTCCCCGGCGCTGGGAGGGCAGCGGGGGCTGGTGGGTAGAGCAGGGGGCGGGAGCCAGGACTCCTGGGTTCTCTCCCCGGCGCTGGGAGGGCAGTGGGGGCTGGTGGTTAGAGCAGGGGCGGGAGCCAGGACTCCTGGGTTCTCTCCCTGGCGCTGGGAGGGCAGTGGGGGCTGGTGGTTAGAGCAGGGGGCGGGAGCCAGGACTCCTGGGTTCTCTCCCTGGCACTGGGAGGGCAGTGGGGGCTGGTGGTTAGAGGAGGGGCGGGAGCCAGGACTCCTGGGTTCTCTCCCTGGCACTGGGAGGGCAGTGGGGGCTGGTGGTTAGAGGAGGGGTGGGAGCCAGGACTCCTGGGTTCTCTCCCTGGCACTGGGAGGGCAGTGGGGGCTGGTGGTTAGAGGAGGGGTGGGAGCCAGGACTCCTGGGTTCTCTCCCTGGCACTGGGAGGGCAGTGGGGGCTGGTGGTTAGAGCAGGGGTGGGAGCCAGGACTCCTGGGTTCTCTCCCCGGCGCTGGGAGGGCAGTGGGGGCTGGTGGTTAGAGCAGGGGGCGGGAGCCAGGATTCCTGGGTTCTCTCCCCGGAGCTGGGTGGGCAGTGGGGGCTGGTGGTTAGAGCAGGGGGTGGGAGCCAGGACTCCTGGGTTCTCTCCCCGGCGCTGGGAGGGCAGTGGGGGCTGGTGGGTAGAGCAGGGGGCGGGAGCCAGGACTCCTGGGTTCTCTCCCCGGCGCTGGGAGGGCAGTGGGGGCTGGTGGTTAGAGCAGGGGGGCCGGGAGCCGGGACTCCTGGGTTCCCTCCCTGGCGCTGGCAGGGGACACATGTCCCACTGGGGCAGCTGATCTAGGCCCCAGGGTGCAGCTGTCCGTAGGCCGGGCCAGGGGGCACCATGGGGTCTGAGCTCCCCTCTCTCCCCACAGACCCCCTCACCGCACAGACCCCCAGTCCGGTGGGAAGGGAGCCTGGCTCAGCCCCGAAGCCCTCCAGCTTCCTCTTCCGCTCTGCCTCGCGTGGCGCCATCCGTCCTGGCTCTGGTAGGTGGCCCCTGCCCGGCCCCTGCCCCCGCAACGCTGTCAGCCGGGGCCTGGCCCCTGCCACACCAGGCCATGCGCTGCCCACTGAGTCGTGGTCTCCCTCCCCAGCCAGCGGCCCCCCCGACATCTCGGCGGCCCCTCTGCGCCTGCGGGCCGGCTCCCAGGGCCTGGACGAGAAGGAGCTGACAGCCCAGTTACGCCAGGTACGGAGCCCCAAGTCCTGTACCCCCGGCCAGCTCCCTCCCACAGCACCAGCATGTGCCGGGTGGGAGCCAGGGCCCTGGGCTCTGCGAGCGCCCAGATTCCCCTTCCCCCTAGAGCCCCGGTAACGGGAGGGGAAACCGAGGCACCACCTGATTTCTCCAAAATATTCCCACTTCAGGAAACCCCCTGTGATGGGGTTCTGGGGTCCCCCAAGCTCTGCACCCTGTCCGCAGGCAGGAGAGTCTCTCACTTAGCAGGAGAACAGCAGGTTTATTCGCCGACAGGACACAGCATCGTACAGAGGAGTCAGTACAGCCGGCAGAGACAGCCAGTCCCATCCATGTTGGGGAGAGGAGGCCCCGAGGGGCCCCCAGAGCTGGGGCCTGGCCCCCTCCTTTGTCTCTCTCTCTCTCCCAGCCCAGACCAACTGTTTCCAACTCCCAGTTCCAATTCAAACCCCTCAGGCTCCACCTCCTCCTTTGTCTGCAGTACAAAGGTGTTACCTGGTCGTCAGGGTTACCCTCAGCAGGAGCCCCACACCCTCTGTGAGCCCCCCCCCCCCCCCCACACACACACACACACACACAGAGGTATCCCCCACTCCATCACATCTCTCCCCCCTTCCAGACCGAACTGAGCGGGGTCACTCAGCCGGTGACCTGGGGAAGTTTGGGGCCCTCCCCTTGTGATTGGGCATCAGCTGTACCCTCAGTGCTCCCCTTGATGTGCACCACCTCCATGTCATAATCGTGCTGGGGGAGGCTCCAACTCAGGAGCTTGGTATTGGCCCTTTTCATGTGATGCAGCCGGGCAAGTCCCTTTAGTTCCCTCAGGTTGGTCGGTCTCCCTGCTTCTGTCTCTGGTCCATTAGCCACGTTCTCAAGTTGGGCAGGGAGAGCCCATACAGATGCTGCACCACCAACAGATCAAATAGTTCTTTTCTGGTCTGGGCCCTGCCCTGTTTGCCCACCAGCCCATACAGCTGCTCCAGCCAATGTTTGGAATTCAGATACAGTCCAGTAAAGGAAGGTACAAATGCTTCCACCCTTGGCATTTAGCCAGACCACCAAAATGGCTGTGTGCCTCAGTTTCCCCTTCCATGCCACACAACAGGTTTGGAATGTTCCTCCTTATGTGAGAGGTTGCAAGACTACTTACAGGGAACAATGGTGACATTTCAGAGTTACGGACTCCTTCAACATACAACTCATGCTTCTACATCCATGTCATCATGTCACATGGCTCTTTCCAAACATTCAGTACATGGTACAATTCTACAGCTTTTGGTAGCAGCACCCCTTGGTTACAGCAGTCAGCGTGAGTAACAGAACAAACCCATTGCAACTGTACACTTACGTTGCTCTTTGGTAGACCACAACCTTTGTGCAACATCCTTGAGAATCTGGTATTTTGCGGCTCAATGGCTGAGGCCTTTCTTAGCACCATCAAGTTCTAATCTTCTCTCTTGCCCCCTGGGGTGGAAATTTGATCTCTCTGGCTGTGCCCTCCCTTCTAACAAGAGCTGGGCCATTGATAATCTCAGGGAGACGGCCCCCTCCCAGCCAGCCTGGAAATTTGCAAACCAAACTGCTTTCTGAGAGTTGTTTTGTGAGTCCCAGACGCAGAATCCACATGGAGGAATCCCTGTTTATCCCTTACTGGCCCACCAGGACCACAGCTCCTTTGTTCTTTCCCCTCCAACTACTGCCTCCCCATGGAATCAGAAGTGGAGTCCAGTATACGAATATAAGTGTTTCCACCATCTGGAGATGGGGAATTGCTGGCCCTCTCCTGCATCCTACAGAGACTGACTGTGCAGCTGTTTTACTTGGTTCTCACAGGGCTGCTCACACTCCCTGATAGTTTTCACTTTACTTGCATCAACTTCCAATTCCTGAGAAACTTTTACCCTGCCTGCTTTGGACCCTTGCAGAGCACAGCCAGTGGTTTCACACTCAGGCAGGTCCTGGCCATCAGGAGCTGAAACAAACTTCTCCCCAGGCAAAGGACTGGCTCTGGTGCTTACAGACAAGCACCTTTCCTGTTCACTCTCCTTCACCTCACTCCCATTGTCTGCAGTCCCCACAGACGGGTCAGGAAAAGTTTCAGGGAAATTTTCTTCCTCAAGAGCTCCCCCAAACAATAACTCACCCCTGTCTGGCTCCACAGGGGCACTGCTCCCTTGAGCCACAACCAGCTCCTGGGTTTCACCTACACCCAGGATCACTTCTGGCCCATCAGGCAGATTTCCACGTAATCCCCCTCTAGGCAGACAGCCAGTACCACCGGACAGAAGGTTACGGTCCCTTTCCTCCCTTCTGCTGCCAGCTCCTTTATCTTCATCAGTCAGCATAATTCCATTGCCCGTCTGTTCTTGTGTCCTGGCTAGAGGATGACTCCGGTAGGACAGAGTCCTCTCACCCACTCCCAGTAACACCTCAGCATCAGGCAAAGAACAAGTACCAGAATCGTCTGGTCTCTGGGATTCCCTGATGATACTAACTGGATTAGACCGAGTTAAAGCATCATCCCCCCTGAGAGACACTGAGGTAGGCCCACTTCCCATCTGGGCTTCAGCTGCCCTCAGATCCAGCTCTGGGATCTTAGCACCATCTCCAGCCCCCGCAGGCTCAGGCAAAGGAGTCACTTCCCCAGAAGCAGAAGCACTTTTCTTGCACCAAGGACCAGTGTCCTTAGCAGGGATACCACTGCCCATCCCAGAGCCATTCCCTCTGCTCCAGCCCCCATGGCTGGGTTTAGGCACACCTGGAATGCTCTTTTCTGGTGGTTCCTTCTCCAGCCACCCTAGGCTGGTGAATATTCCTCAGACAATGGGCTAGTTTCCTCATTGGCACCTTTTCCAAACGCAGGCTCTGCTCTCTCCCCAGGCTGCTGCTGCTGCTGTTCAACACAGACAGACAATGGGAGACACTCTCTCCTTTGTCCCAGCCCCCCGGCTGGTCTCCACACACACACAGAAGGTGAAGCAGCTTCTCTCACAGACAACTTGCCATTCCCAGTGGACCAGCTGCTTTCCTGCACAGACACACAGGCACCTTCCTCGGCCCAGGCCTGGAAAACTTTTCGCAGGTCTGTCTTGGCCACTAGTAGACGATGGGGTGGAATCGCTCCTTCCCTCCTTGAGCTGTGGCAGGCCACTCGGTTCAGAACTCCATGCAGTCCAGGGTTCCCTGCCCCGATCTGGGCTCACCTCTGCAGGATTTTCCTTAACCCTCAGCTCTGCCACTGCACATCCACGCTGCCTTGTCCAGCTTCTTTAATCTCGATTCAGTTTCCAGGCGCTGCCACTTCACAGCGGAGTTGCTCAGCGTGGTTGCAGGCTCTCAGGCTGATGCCCTCTGCACCCCACGATTCCTGGAAGAATTCCTTCAGTGTGCCAGGCTCCTTGCGGGTCACAAGCTGCCCGGGGTTAGGCCGTAGGCCCCTCTGCCCTCTGGGACCAACTCCAACAGACTCTCAGAGGAACCCCTTCTTCAGTGTGACACCCGCTCTCAAGGGCCATGAGCACCCTGTCTCGGGAAGAACTCATTCAGCGTCAGCTTCCTTGTGGGTCACTTGTTCCTGGGGGTTGGGCTCTCGGCCCCTCCACCTTCTGGGACCGACTCCAACAGATTCCCAGGAGTAACCCCTCCTCAGGTGTGACACCCCCTCTCGAGGACCACAACCACAGTTGCTCGGGTTCGGCCGCAGGCCCCTCTGCCTTGGGAAACTGCACCTCACTGCCCGTCAGCACACCTGGGTCTCTCAGGCCCCTCTTCTTCTTCCGTGGCGCCCGTCACTTACTACTGGATGCTCCATCCTCGGGGTGCAGAACATCCACTCCTGACACCAGTGTGATGGGGTTCTGGGGTTCCCCAAGCTCTGCACCCTGTCCGCAGGCAGGAGAGTCTCTCACTCAGCAGGAGAACAGCAGGTTTATTAGCTGACAGGACACAGCATCGTACAGAGGAGTCAGTACAGCCGGCAGAGACAGCCAGTCCCATCCATGTTGGGGAGAGGAGGCCCCGAGGGGCCCCCAGAGCTGGGGCCTGGCCCCCTCCTTTGTCTCTCTCTCTCTCCCAGCCCAGACTAACTGCTTCCAACTCCCAGTTCCAATTCAAACCCCTCAGGCTCCACCTCCTCCTTTGTCTGCAGTACAAAGGTGTTACCTGGTTGTCAGGGTTACCCTCAACAGGAGCCCCACACCCTCTGTGAGCCACACACACACACACACACACAGACAGACAGACAGACAGACAGACAGACAGAGGTATCCCCCACTCCATCACACCCCCACCCCGCCCCGAAAGCTTTGCTGCAACCCTGCGCCTGAGGCACAAAATGGGGCCTAGTGGTTACAGTGGGTGGGTACTAGGAGCCAGGACTCCTGGGTTCTCTCCCCAGCGCTGGGAGGGCAGTGGGGGCTGATGGTTAGAGCAGGGGGCCGGGAGCCAGGACTCCTGGGTTCCCTCCCTGGCGCTGGGAGGGCAGTGGGGGCTGGTGGTTAGAGCAGGGGGCCGGGAGCCAGGACTCCTGGGTTCCCTCCCTGGTGCTGGGAGGGCAGTGGGGGCTGGTGGTTAGAGCAGGGGGCCGGGAGCCAGGACTCCTGGGTTCCCTCCCTGGTGCTGGGAGGGCAGTGGGGGCTGGTGGTTAGAGCAGGGGGCCGGGAGCCAGGACTGCTGGGTTCTCTCCCTGGTGCTGGGAGGGCAGTGGGGGCTGGTGGTTAGAGCAGGAGGCTGGGAGCCAGGACTCCCAGGTTCCCTCCCCAGCTCGTTCCCGAATTGTGCAGGGCAGTGATTTCCGCTCCCTGTGCCTGGCTCCTGCCGGGAACAAGGAGATAACACTTCGCTCTCTCCAGGCCATTGAGTCGCGGCTCTGCATCACGCTGGCAGAGGACCTCGGCCGTGCCCTGGCCAACGGGGCAGTGCTGTGCCAGCTGGTCAATCACCTGCGGCCCCGCTCTGTGCCCTTCATTCACGTGCCTTCTCCCGCCGTGGTGAGTTCCGAGCCAGCCCCTGGTTCTCTCCCCAGCCTGGCATTGGTCTGCATGGCTGTGGGGGTGGAGCTGGAGGCTCAGCTCAGCCCCTTGTTCCCGATGTCCCGCAGCCCAAGCTGAACCTGGTGAAAAGCCGGAAGAACGTGGAGAACTTCCTGGAGGCCTGTCGCCGCCTAGGGGTCCCCGAGGTAACGCAGGGGTGTGTCTGATTTCCTGCCTGTGCCCTGCAGCTGGGAGCAGGGCTGGGGTGCCCTGGTGCAAGCTCCGCCCCCTCTTGTGTGAAGTCCTCCACCCTCTTGTGTGAAGCTCCACCCCCTCTTGTGCAACAGCCCATCCATCTTCTGCAATGCCCCGCCTCCTCAGACAGGCCCCAGCCCCTTGCTTGGCTAGTCACCCCACTCCTTGCTCTGTCCCACAGGAGCTGGGCCCTGTCCCCAGCATGCTTGGTGGCCAGAGCCCTGTAGGCCTCATGGGACCAGCCAGTGGAGCTTGGCCCTGCCCAGCCCCAGGCTCAGCGCAGGCACCCCATTGTCCAGCTCCATGCAGCAGCTGGCTCCCTGCCCCAGCACCCCCAACCTGAGGGGAAACCGAGGCACAGAGTGAGAGACACTGCTCCAGCATTAGAAGTAGTCAGGGAGAGCACGGTTCTCATTCCCCACTGCCCTCCCAGCGCCAGGGAGAGAACCCAGCAGTCCTGCCTCCCGGCCCTGCTCTAACCACCAGTCCCCACTGCCCTCCCAGCACTAGGGAGAGAACCCAGGATTCCTGGCTCCCGGCCCCTGCTCTAACCACCAGCCCCCACTGCCCTCCCAGCGCCAGGGAGAGAACCCAGGAGTCCTGGCTCCCACCCCCCTGCTCTAACCACCAGCCCCCACTGCCCTCCCAGTGCCGAGGAGAGAACCCAGGAGTCCTGGCTCCCGGCCCCTGCTCTAACCACCATCCGCCCACTGCCCTCCCAGGAATCCTGGCTACTGGCCCCCAGCTCTGACCACCAGCCCCCACTGCCCCCCCCAGTGCTGGAGAGAGAACCCAGGAGTCCTGGCTCCACCCCCCTGTGAGCAGTGTTGTCAGGAGGCGGCTGGGGCCCTGCCGTTCTCCCCCCGCTGCTGCCCCCTAACGTCTCTGTCTTTGTCTCCCGCGCTGGGCAGGTCGCCCTGTGCTCCACCTCAGATGTGCTGTGCGGGGATGGCCGGCAGCTCGGGGGCACCCTGCAGGCCCTGCTGCTGGCCGGAGCCGAGGAGAGCGTCACCGCTGCTGGCCACGCTGCGCCCGTCCGGCCCGGGCCCCTGACCGGCTTCGCCGTCTTCTATGTCTGCCTCATGTCGCTGCTTTACCTGGCCTACTGCAAGCTCGCTGTCGCCTGGGCGGGGGCCCTGACCTAGTGCTGGGGGTCAGCCCTGCCCCCCACTCCCGCTGTGTGCCTGAGGGCGTGTGGGCCCCGACCTACAGCTGGGGGTCAGCCCCTGCTGTGTGTCTGAGGGCGTGTGGGTCCGGCCCTAGTGCCGGGGGTCAGCCCCCTGCTGTGTGTCTGAGGGCGTGTGGGCCCGGCCCTAGTGCCGGGGGTCAGCCCCCTGCTGTGTGTCTGAGAGCGTGTGGGCCCGGCCCTAGTGCCGGGGGTCAGCCCCCTGCTGTGTGTCTGAGGGCGTGTGGGTCCGGCCCCAGTGCCGGGGGTCAGCCCCCTGCTGTGTGTCTGAGGGCGTGTGGGTCCGGCCCCAGTGCCGGGGGTCAGCCCCCTGCTGTCCGTCTGAGGGCGTGTGGGCCCGGCCCTAGTGCCGGGGGTCAGCCCCCTGCTGTCCGTCTGAGGGCGTGTGGGCCCGGCCCTAGTGCCGGGGGTCAGCCCCCTGCTGTCCGTCTGAGGGCGTGTGGGCCTGGCCCTAGTGCCGGGGTCAGCCCCTGCTGTGTGTCTGAGGGCGTGTGGGCCCGGCCCTAGTGCCGGGGGTCAGCCCCCTGCTGTGTGTCTGAGGGCGTGTGGGTCCGGCCCCAGTGCCGGGGGTCAGCCCCCTGCTGTGTGTCTGAGGGCGTGTGGGTCCGGCCCTAGTGCCGGGGGTCAGCCCCCTGCTGTGTGTCTGAGGGCGTGTGGGCCTGGCCCTAGTGCCGGGGTCAGCCCCTGCTGTGTGTCTGAGGGCGTGTGGGTCCGGCCCCAGTGCCGGGGGTCAGCCCCCTGCTGTGTGTCTGAGGGCGTGTGGGTCCGGCCCTAGTGCCGGGGGTCAGCCCCCTGCTGTGTGTCTGAGGGCGTGTGGGCCTGGCCCTAGTGCCGGGGTCAGCCCCTGCTGTGTGTCTGAGGGCGTGTGGGCCCAGCCCTAGTGCTGGGGGTCAGGCCTGCCCCCTGTCCCTGCTGTCACAGGGCATGTGGGTCCAGCCCTAGTGCTGGGGGTCAGGCCTGCCCCCTGTCCCTGCTGTCACAGGGCGTGTGGGTCCAGCCCTAGTGCTGGGGGTCAGGCCTGCCCCCACTCCCTGCTGTCTAGGGCTCGGCACACATGCCCTGAGACAGTGCTGGGAGGGGTCTCGCGCCCTGGCTGGCTCAACCCCCTCGCCCCAGTGCCCCTGCCCCCTGCTGTCCGCTCTGGGGTTGTAGGGGAAGTGGGGCAGTGACCCCCCTCATGACCTGGGGGGGCAGCTCCAGGATCCCCCTCCCTGCCTGTCTCCCTGGGAGCCCCCCTCACCTCGCCTGGCGCCTCCTAGTGCCTGGCTCCCAGGTTGCTGCCCCCTTCCCCCGCACACTGTGGTATGTATATTTGGGGGCCGACCTGGGGCCGTGGGCCGGCTCGGCGTGTACAGAGCTGTGCATAGCGCGTGAGCCATGTAAATCCCCACCTGCGTGTCGCTCGCTGACAATGGAGCTTTCCACCCGCCCGGCGTCTGTCGTGTGTTACGGGGGCGCGGCCGGCCGGTTGTGGGGCTCAGCCCCCCGGGGCCGTGGGCCGGCTCGGCGTGTACAGAGCTGTGCATAGCGCGTGAGCCATGTAAATCCCCACCTGCGTGTCGCTCGCTGACAATGGAGCTTTCCACCCGCCCGGCTTCTGTCGTGTGTTACGGGGGCGCGGCCGGCCGGTTGTGGGGCTCAGCCCCCCGGGGGCGGGGCCGGCTCGGCATGTACAGAGCTGTGCATAGTGCGTGAGCCATGTAAATCCCCACCTGCGTGTCGCTCGCTGACAATGGAGCTTTCCACCCGCCCGGCTTCTGTCGTGTGTTACGGGGGCGCGGCCGGCCGGTTGTGGGGCTCAGCCCCCCGGGGGCGGGGCCGGCTCGGCATGTACAGAGCTGTGCATAGTGCGTGAGCCATGTAAATCCCCACCTGCGTGTCGCTCGCTGACAATGGAGCTTTCCACCCGCCCGGCTTCTGTCGTGTGTTACGGGGGCGCGGCCGGCCGGTTGTGGGGCTCAGCCCCCCGGGGGCGGGGCCGGCTCGGCATGTACAGAGCTGTGCATAGTGCGTGAGCCATGTAAATCCCCACCTGCGTGTCGCTCGCTGACAATGGAGCTTTCCACCCGCCCGGCTTCTGTCGTGTGTTACGGGGGCGCGGCTGGCCGGTTGTGGGGCTCAGCCCCCCGGGGGCGGGGCCGGCTCGGCGTGTACAGAGCTGTGCATAGCGCGTGAGCCATGTAAATCCCCACCTGCGTGTCGCTCGCTGACAATGGAGCTTTCCACCCGCCCGGCGTCTGTCGTGTGTTATGGGGGCGCGGCCGGCCGGTTGTGGGGCTCAGCCCCCCGGGGCCGTGGGCCGGCTCGGCATGTACAGAGCTGTGCATAGTGCGTGAGCCATGTAAATCCCCACCTGCGTGTCGCTCGCTGACAATGGAGCTTTCCACCCGCCCGGCGTCTGTCGTGTGTTACGGGGGCGCGGCCGGCCAGTTGTGGGGCTCAGCCCCCCGGGGCCGTGGGCCGGCTCGGCGTGTACAGAGCTGTGCATAGCACATGAGCCATGTAAATCCCCACCTGCGTGTCGCTCGCTGACAATGGAGCTTTCCACCTGCCCGGCTTCTGTCGTGTGTTACGGGGGCGCGGCCGGCCGGTTGTGGGGCTCAGCCCCCCGGGGGCGGGGCCGGCTCGGCATGTACAGAGCTGTGCATAGTGCGTGAGCCATGTAAATCCCCACCTGCGTGTCGCTCGCTGACAATGGAGCTTTCCACCCGCCCGGCTTCTGTCGTGTGTTACGGGGGCGCGGCCGGCCGGTTGTGGGGCTCAGCCCCCCGGGGCCGTGGGCCGGCTCGGCGTGTACAGAGCTGTGCATAGCACATGAGCCATGTAAATCCCCACCTGCGTGTCGCTCGCTGACAATGGAGCTTTCCACCTGCCCGGCTTCTGTCGTGTGTTACGGGGGCGCGGCCGGCCAGTTGTGGGGCTCAGCATGTACAGAGCTGTGCATAGCGCGTGAGCCATGTAAATCCCCACCTGCGTGTCGCTCGCTGACAATGGAGCTTTCCACCTGCCCGGCTTCTGTCGTGTGTTACGGGGGCGCGGCCGGCCAGTTGTGGGGCTCAGCCCCCCGGGGCTGCGGGCCGGCTCGGCGTGTACAGAGCTGTGCATAGCACATGAGCCATGTAAATCCCCACCTGCGTGTCGCTCGCTGACAATGGAGCTTTCCACCTGCCCGGCTTCTGTCGTGTGTTACGGGGGCGCGGCCGGCTGGTTGTGGGGCTCAGCCCCCCGGGGGGCTGGGCCGTGAGCAGGAACAGGCCCAGTGGCCCCCACTAACCTCTCCTCTCTCCTGGCAGGACGCCCTGTGCCAGCCCCAGCATGTCCTGGACGAGGAAATCCTGGGGCCCCTGGCCCGCACTGTCCAGGCCCTGCTCACCGCCACCCAGCCCCTGAGGAAGGCGACGCCCCCCACGGGCACCTCCAGCGGGATGTGAGGGGGGCCCTGGCCCCGACAGCCCGACCAGGTCCAGGGCTCCCCCAGTGGGGCCGGGTGGGGCCAAGCACAGACTGCACACCCAGGGGCTGCTCCGGGCCCTGGGGTCCGTCCCACTGAGTAGGGGGCTGGCCACTCTGCGGAAGCTGTTGGTGGGAGGGTGGGATTCTCGGCCCCAGACCAGTGCCTGGTGCCCTGCCCCTTTGGTTGGAGGGTCCGAGGGCAGTGCCATCCCCGGGCTCCAGAGGGAATGGGGGGCATTGATCTCGGGGTGTGGGGGATTAATTACCTACAGGGCGGAAAGGGGGCCAGACCCCAGGCGCTGGCTCCTGCAGCTGCCAGCCAGAGCGCCCCACGGAGGGCTGGGGCAGGGAGCAGCCCAGCTGCACTTCCTCACCCTGCCCCATTTCCCTGGCACCCCCAGCCCAGGGCCTGCCCCCTGCAATGGGGCCTCCCAGTGCCTGCACCTTGGCCAGGGCTCTGCACCCCCATTGCCCTTTGGTTTGGGGAAGCCCCTAACTCCCATGCTGCCCCAGGGCAATGGCTGTGTGTTTTCTCCCGGTGCTGGGAGGGCAGTGGGGGCTGCTGGTTAGAGCAGGTGGGGCTGGGAGCCAGGACTCCAGGGTTCTCTCCTAGCAGTGTGGTGCCCTCTAGTGGAATAAAATTCTGCATGAACCTCCCTCAGCCTGGGGGCAGCTCTGTCCCCCCTTCCCAACATCCACCCTGGGCAAGGGCCACCCTCTCTGCAGCACCAGCCTCAGTTTCCCTTGCTGCAGCTCAGCTGGGCTGTGCTCCCAAGTCTTCCACAGGGGCTGTTCCCATCCCAGGCTGGGGCTAGTGCTGATGAGAGGAGGGCCCAGGACCCCCTACACCACCCCACAGACATAGGGACTGAGCTCCCCCCCCAGAGGTGGGTGCATCTTAGCCCTGGGCAAGGGGCTCAGAGCTGGGGGGGTGGTTCCTGGGGCCTCCATTTTAGCTCACCAGGTGTCAGGTCCCCTCTCATTTAGTGCCAGTGGGTACAGAGCTTTTGTTTAGGGGTTTTTAGGGGCCCCCAGTTCTCAGCTGAGATGGCCAAGGGAGAGCAGGGGTGGGGGATCATCCCCTGAGATTCCAGGGGGCTCCCTCTGCCTGAGCACATAGGGAATACCAAATTCTCCTTCCTCAGGACACAGCCCCCCAGGGACTCTACAGGGCCCCCCCCAAAGCCATGTCAGTGGGCCATGTCTGCAGGGAGCCAAAATGGCAGGGGAACCCCAAAAACAAGAGCTAGAAAGGGGTGGCACTAATGTGAGCTTCAGAGGGGAGAGAACTCCCCCTAGTAAGGAACTGGCTGGGGGGCAGGGTTTTGGGGCTCCCGCCATAAGTGGGGTGATGTGACCCCCAAGCCCAGGTGTCTCCCCAAGGGCACATGGTGAATGCCATCCCGGGGGGGGTGGGAACTAACAGTCCCCTAAGGTGTGAGTCTGTCGTGGCCCTGCTCCTCACCCACAGGAGCCGCACCCTAGAAACAAAGGTGCTGAGTGGGGGTTGTGGTTCAGCAGGAGGAAAGGGACAGGTGCCATTGGCTGTGAGGTCTGGCGGGTGGCACCCTGATGCGCCTGGCTCTGGGGTGCAGCCTAAAGGTGCCAAGCCTGCCTAGAGAGCAACAGTCAGCACGCTGCACGGAGAAAGAAAGGCGGTTAATGCAGGCCGGACCCAAAATGCAGCCATCTCTGGGGTGGGGTGGCTGGGGACCCCTTGCCCAGCACTGAGATGCACCCATATCTCAGGAAGGGTGGCTGGTGACAGAGGGACCCCTTGCCTGGCACTGAGAGGCCCACACCCAACATGTGGGAGGATGGAAGGGAAACCCTCCAGCCCTGTAGGCAGGAAAGCTCACAGTGGATGGAAAAGGGGAACAGCTGTCCCTGTCAGGGGGATTTGTGTTTCCCCTCTCCTCGCCTGAGCACAGGGTGCTGGCCTGCCCCCCACCCCCACCCCCACCCCACGGGCCTCTGAATCTGAGGGACAAGCTGGGGCAGGGCATGAGAGTTTCAAGGGGTTCTAGGAAAAAAGCATTTTCTAAGGGAGTACAGCTCTGTGCTGGGTAGGAAGCACCTAACTCTACTGCAAAGCCCCACTGCCCCCAGCAGGGTGCATCACGTTACCCAGAACAAGTGGCTGTGACCCCACTCAAGAAAAGGCAGTTTCTAAGGGAGATATTTCACAGTGACCGACCTCATGTTAAACTGGGGAGGGGGTGGGTCAGAGGGGGGAAAGGCCATTCCATGGGGAGAAACACCCTGGCCCCAAAAAGTGACAGCCAGTTTTGACAGGGGACCTGTCAGCCACCAGGAAAGTCGGTTTCTCATGGGGAACGTGACAGTCTCTGGGGGGGAGAGGGTTAGCCAGCAGAAGAAACGGCGGTTTCAAACATGCCCCCTGAAAGGTAGGGTCTGTTTCAGCAGGGTTCCCCCAACTTGTCCCCCTCTTGCCACACGTTCACTGGAATTTTGGGGGGCAGGGTGCAGTCAGCAATGGGGGCCTGGCTGCCCCCAGAATGGAGCCGTGGCTGGCCTGCAGGAAATCGATGCTGGTGTAGGCAGAGGGGATGCCAGCGGCCTGGCCCAGGGCACTGTACAGCCAGCCAGGCTGACCTGCTCCCTGGGGCTGCAGGCGGCCAACTCCTGCAGGGCTGTAGGCGGCAGGCTGCCGTACACAGGGCTGTGGGCTGTCACCTTGTTCTCCAGCTCCGGCTCTGCCCTGCTCCAGCCCCTCGGCGGGACTGCTGCCCTCCTCCGAGGGGGGCCAGGCCCCTATCAAGGGGGCAGGAGGTGGCCGGGAGCGTGGCAG
Organism: Carettochelys insculpta; assembly: GCF_033958435.1. Taxonomy (NCBI): domain Eukaryota; kingdom Metazoa; phylum Chordata; order Testudines; family Carettochelyidae; genus Carettochelys; species Carettochelys insculpta. The sequence continues at coordinate 1,489,276 of NC_134170.1, forward strand.
AGGGCTGGCTGCATCCCTCCAGCCACCCCATCTCGCTCAGTGCCTTCGTGGCCTCCAGGCAGGGCTCGTAGATGGGCTGGGCCACCACCAGGTCATCCACAGCTCGCCGAGCACCCCACTGCCAGGGAGAAGCCGCGGTCCGTGTGGCCGCAGCAACGTACGCTCAGCCGCAGCCAGCCAGGCACAGCCTCTGGGTGCCCGCCAGCCGCGCGCGCCCCCCAGGCAGAGACAGCCCTGAGGGCGGGGAGGGATATGCAGCTGGCTCTGGGGCAGAGCAGCCAGTGAGGCACAGAACCCTTGACTGATGCTGCGATGCGCCTACCTTGGTGACCTGTGGGTGACCTCTGTGGCTGTGTGCAGCCCTGGGCTAACTCACCGTAGGCCCCCGCTGGCCCCCCAGCCCCACACCCCTGCCCCTGAGTGCCCCCCAGTCTGGCCCCACAGCCCCTGCTTGTGCCCCCCCACTCCAGCCCCACAACCCTGCTGCTTAGTGCCCCAGTCTGGCCCCACAGCCTTGCCTTTCAGTGCCCCCTAGTCCAGCCCCACAGCTTCCACCAGTGCCTCCCAATCTAGCCCCCCACTCCTGCCCCACAGCCCCTGTGTCCCCAGCCCCTCCAGTGCCCCCACACTCCAGCCCCACAGCCCCTGCCCCCAACTCTGGCCCCACAGCCCCCCCCCAGTACCCCTCCAGCCCCAACGCCTCCAGTTGTGGCCCCCCCCGGGGCACTTCCTCCATCAGAGATGACCTCACAAGGCTTCTGTCCTGGGACTAGCTGGGAGCTCCAGGCCCTGTCCCCTGCTCCTGTGTCCCCCCCATGTCTGACCCCCGGCCACCCCTGGCCACCCTCCTCCTGATGGCCCTGAACGTGGGTCTCTTCCTGCGCCCCCTGGGCCCCCCCCAGAGCACCTGCCTCAGCGTCCAGGGGGTCTGGACGCAAGGCCAGTGGCAACGTCTGCTCCTGGCCCCCTTCCACCACCTGGGCTGGGCGCACCTGGCCCTCAACATGGGGGCACTGCTGTGCCTGGGGGGGGCGCTGGAGGCCAGGGTGGGCAGCCTCCAGGCAGGCTGCCTGCTGGGGGCCATGATGCTGCTTGGGGGGCTGGTGCATCTGGCACTGAACACGGCCCTGGCGGCCCTCCTGGGTGACTCCAGGCCCTGGGAGCACTGCGCTGTGGGCTTCTCTGGTAGGGAGCAGGCAGGGACCCAGCCTCCCCTGCCCCACCCACCAGCCCCCACTGCCCTCCTACAGCCGGGGAGAGAACCCAGGAGTCCTGGCTCCCAGCCCCCTGCTCTAACCACCAGCCCCCACTGCCCTCCCAGCGCCAGGGAGAGAACCCAGGAGTCCTGGCTCCCACCCACTTCCCCAATCACCAGCCCCCACGGCCCTCCCAGCACCGGGGAGAGAACCCAGGAGTCCTGGCTCCCACCCACTTCCCCAATCACCAGCCCCCACGGCCCTCCCAGCACTGGGGAGAGAACACAGGAGTCCTGGCTCCCACCCACTTCCCCAATCACCAGCCCCCACGGCCCTCCCAGTACCGGGGAGAGAACCCAGGAGTCCAGCCTCACCTGTCTTTTGCCCCCTGCACCTCTGCAGGGGTCATCTTCTCCTTGGAAGCCCTGGAGTGTTTCCAGGCACCTGTTGCCATAGCAACCCTGGGCGGTGTCACCATAACGACCAGATGGCTCTGCCTAGCCGAGTGCCTCAGCATCCGCCTGCTGTACCCCAGGTGGGCACCAGGGGGTGCTGGGGAAAGTGGGTGTTGCATGGGCAGGGCTCAGAAGGGAGAGGCAGGACTTAGTGGCAAGAGGTGGGTCTCAGAAGGGGGAGGCAGGGTTAGTGGGGGCACGGGGCTCAGAAGAGAAGGGGCGGGGCTGACTGGGGGTGACTGGCAGCCCCTCTGACCCCCCCATTTCTCCTCCCAGGAGCTCCTTTTCTGGGCACCTGTCTGGCATATTGGTGGGCGTGGCCCTGGGAGCCACATCCCTCGGCTTGGCCACGCCCCTCTCCAGCGCCTTTTGAGGCCACACGTGATCACAGTAACTTCCCCCCCTCAACACCAGGGAGCAACCTGCAGCCCATCACAGGAGGGTCAGTGACAGAGGGGTGGGGTGGCACTGGTGGGGCTGGTGGTTAGAGCAGGGGCTGGGAGCCAGGACTCCTGGGTTCTCTCCCTGGTACTGGGAGGGCAGTGGGGTCTGGTGGTTAGAGCAGTGACTGGGAGCCAGGACTCCTGGGTTCTCCCCCAGTGCTGGGAGGGCAGTGGTGGCTGGTGGTTACAGCGGGGGGGGGGGGGCTTCAACAAAGCCCCAGGGTCCAGGATACATGGGCAGGGGGAACTTGGTGTAGCTAGAGCTGGTTGGGGAAGGTTTCCCCCCCGCCAACCCCACCCCTCTTTTGTCTCTTGCCCCCAGGCCCAGGCGAGCTGGGGAGGCACTGGCCCAGCCCCACACCTGTTTTGTCAACTCCAGCCAGAGCCCGTTTGCCACTTGCTTCCCTCCCCAGCTGTTTGTAGGTAAACAGCCCAAATCCCAGGCATCTGTGGGCAGCTCTGTTTCCACTGCACACACCACATCTGTCCCCGCCCAGGGCAGGACTGGCTGGCTCAGGGGGCAGGGAATGGGGCAGGGCCTGGCCCCTCTAGGGGCACCAGCTCCCGTGGCCCCAGACAGGGTGGGCTGGCTCAGGGGCAGGGAATGGGGCAGAACCTGTCCCCTCGAGGGCCAGCAGCTCCCATGTGGAGGACCAGGGGCCTGCGAGTCAATGCAGGCGGCATGGGCCCCCCCTCCAGCACTTGCAGGGCAGAGCACAAACACCCACAGCTGAAGGCAGTGTGACACCCCCCCCTCCCCAAACGCCGTGTCCCCTGGCAGGGGCCAGGCCAAGCTGAGCAGCGCCAGGGGACAGGCCCATGGGGGTGATGCCAGGAGCTGCTGGGGCGGGCAGCCCATGGCCAGAGCATGTGAGGGCGTGTTGGGAGTGTGCCGAGGGGGCCAGGGTGCCCCCCTGTAACCCCAAGGGGTGTGCAGGAGGGAAAGTGTGCGCACGCACACGATGAGGCGACCATACAATCCAGGTTCATAGTCCGCTGGCTCCCAGCCTGCAGTACAGCCACACAGGGGCGCCAGACAGCCCAGCTCTACAGTAAGCTGGATCTCTGCCTGCAGCAGCACCCCATGCCACATCAGGGGTACCACAAGAGTCAGCTCGCTCCCAGCCTGAAGTTCCACCCTGGGTCACACGGGGATGCCAGAGAAACCAGCCCTATGAAGTCAGTGAGCTCCCAGCCTGCAGTTCCACCCCACGCCACACGGGGGAACTAGAGAACCGAGCTCTTAAGTCAGCTGGTTCCCAGCAAGAAGTTCCAGCCCACGCCACATGGGGTCGCCATAGAGTCCAGCTCTAAAGTCAGCTCGATTCCAGCCTGCGCATTACCTCTCCGTGCTACTCAGGGGGCGCCAGAGAGCTCAGCTGGGCTCTCTGGCGCCCCCGTGGGGCATGGGGTGGTACTGCAGGCTGAGAGCAGGCTGACTTAAGAGCTGGCTCACAGAACCCAGCTCTCAAGTCAGCTGCCTCCCAGCCTGAACCTCCATCCCACGCCACACAGGGGTGCCAGAGACCGAAGCTCAAAATTCAGCTGGCTCCCAGCCTGCAGCAGCACCCTATGCCACACTGGGGCGCCAGAGAGCCCAGCTTTACACTCAGCTACCGCCCAGCCTGCAGTACCACCCCACGCCACACGGGGGCGCCAGAGAGCCCAGCTCTAAAGTCAGCCATCTTGCAGCATGCAGTACCATCCGATGCCACATGGGGACGCCAGAGAGTTCGGCTCTGAAGTCAGCTTGCTCCCGGCCTGCAGTACCGCTCCATGCCATATGGGGGGCACCACAGAGTCCAGCTCCAAAGTCAGCTCGATTCCAGACTGCAGTACCTCTCCATACCACACGGGGGCAGCACAGAGCCCAGCTCTGCCGTCAGCCACCTCCCAGCCTGCGGTACCATCCCATGCCACACGGGGGCGCCATGGAGCTCTGCTCTATAAAGTCTGCTGGCTCCCACCCTGCAGTACCATTCCATGTCAAACGGGGGCGCCAGACAGCCGAGCTCCACACTCAGCTACTGCCCAGCCTGCCATACCACCCCATGCCAGACGGGGGCGCCAGAGAGCCCAGCTCTGAAGTCAGCCATCTCCCAGCCCGCAGTACCATCTCATGCCATAAGGGGGCGCCACAGAGTCCAGCTCGAAAATCAGGGAGATCCCAGCCTGCAGTACCACTCCATGCTACACAGGGGCGACACAGAGCCCAGCTCTTTGATCAGGTGGCTCCCAGCCTGCAGTACCACCCCATTCCACACGGGGGCACCAGAGATCCCAGCTGTACAGTCAGCTGGCTCCCAGCCTGCAGTACCACCCCATTCCACACGGGGGAACCAGAGATCCCAGCTCTAAAGTCAGCTCGCTCCCAGCATGCCGTACCTCTCCATGCCACACAATGGCACCATAAAGCTCAGCTCTATGGTCAGCTGTCTTCCAACCTGCAGTACCGCCCTATGCCACACGTGGGGGGGGGGGGGACAGAGCCCAGATAAAAAGACAGCTGGCTCCCAGCCTCCAGTACCACCCCATGCCACACGGGGGCGCCAGAGAGCCCAGCTCTAGGGTCAGTTGGCTCCCATCCTGGAGTTCCAGTCCACGCCACAAGGGGGCATCATAGGTCCCAGCTCGACAGTCAGCAAGCTCCAAGCTTGCAGTTCCGCCCCATACCAACCAGGGGCGCCATAGAACCCATCTCTTCGAAGTAAGCTAGCTCCCAGCCTGCAGTACCACCCCATACCACATAGGGTGCCATAGAGACCATCACTACAGTCAGCTCGCTCGCTGCCTGCAGTACCACCCCATGCCAGAGGGGGGCACCAAAGAGCCCAGCTCTCTTAAGTCAGCTAGCTCCCAGCCTGCAGTACCACCCCCATGCCAACCGGGGGCGCCATAGAGTCCAGCTCTACAGTCTGCCATCTCGCAGACTGCAGTACCACCCCATGCCACATGGTGGCGCCAGAGGACCCAGCTGTTTTAAATCACCAAACTCCCAGCCTGCAGTACCACCCTGTCCCACACGGGGGCGCCTTAGAGCTCAGCTCTAAAGTCAGCTACCTCTCAACCTGCAGTTCCACCCCACGCCACACGGGAGCGCCATAGAGTCCAGCTCCACAGTCAGCTTGCTCCCAGCCTGCAGTGCCACCCCCTACCACAGGGGGGCGCCAGAGCGCCCAGCTCTAAAGTCAGCCATCTCGCAGCCTACAGTACCACCACATGCCACCATAGAGTACAGCGCTAAAGTCAGCTGGCTCCCATCCTGCACTTCCACCCTATGCCACAAGTGGGCATCATAGACCCCAGCACGACAGTCAGCTCGCTCCAAGCTTGCAGTTCCACCTCATGCCACACGGGGCGCCCGAGAGCCCAGCTCTAAAGCTCTCTGGCTCCCAGCCTGCAGTACCGCCCCACACCACACGGGGTCAACTGAGAGCCCAGCTCTGCAGTCAGCTACCTCCCAGCTTGCAGTTCCACCCTCTGCCACACGGGGGCGCCAGAGAGCGCAGCTCAACAGTCAGTTGGCTCCCATTCTGCAGTTCCGCCTCACGTCACAAGGGGGCATCATAGAGCCCAGCTCTACAGCCAGCGAGCTCTGAACTTGCAGTTCCACCGCATGCCACACGGGGGAGCCAGAGACCGCAGGTCAAAAGTCAGCTGGTTCCCAGCCTGCAGTACCACCACATACCACACGGGGGCGCCACAGAACCCAGCTCTGCACTCAGCTACCTCCCAGCCTGCAGTTCCACCCCACGTCACAAGGGGGCATCATAGAGCCCAGCTCTGCAGTCAGCGAGCTCCAAGCTTGCAGTTGCACTCCATGCCACATGGGGCCCCAAAGAGTCCAGCTCTAAGGTCAGCTCGCTCCCAGCCTGCAGTACCTCTCCATGCCACACAGTGGCGCCATAAAGCTCAGCTCTATGGTCAGCTGTCTCCCAACCTGCAGTACCACCCAACACAACACGGGGGGCCCACAGAGCCCAGATAAAAAGTCAGCTGGCGCCCAGCCTACAGTACCACACCATGCCACACAGGGCGCCAGAGAGCCCAGCTCCAGGGTCAGTTGGCTCCCATCCTGCAGTTCCACTCCATGCCAGAAGGGGGCATCATAGGTCCCAGCACGACAGTCAGCCAGAGAGCCCAGCTCTACAGTCAGCTCACTCCCAGCCTGCCGTACAACCCCGTGCCACAAGGGGGCGCCAGAGAGCCCGACTCTAAAGTCAGCTAGACCACTCCTTGCCACACGGGGGCGCCAGACAGCCCACCTCTACAGTCAGCTGGCTGTCAGCCTGAAGTTCCACCCCACGCCACACAGGGGCGCCAGAGAGCGCAGCTCAAAAGTCAGCTGGCTCCCAGCCTGACGTACCACCCTGTGCCACAAGGGCGCGCCTTTGAGCCCAGCTCTTTTCAGTCAGCTACATCCCAGCCTGCAGTACCACCCCATGCCACCCGGGGGTGCAATAAAGCTCAGCTCTGTACTCAGCTACCGCCCAGCCTGCAGTACCACCCCATGCCACCCGGGGGTGCAATAAAGCTCAGCTCTGTACTCAGCTACCGCCCAGCCTGCAGTACCACCCCATGCCACCCGGGGGTGCAATAAAGCTCAGCTCTGTACTCAGCTACCGCCCAGCCTGCAGTACCACCCCATGCCACCCGGGGGTGCAATAAAGCTCAGCTCTGTACTCAGCTACCGCCCAGCCTGCAGTACCACCCCATGCCACCCGGGGGTGCAATAAAGCTCAGCTCTGTACTCAGCTACCGCCCAGCCTGCAGTACCACCCTATGCCACACGGGGGCGCCAGAGAGCCCAGCTGTTCAATCAGCTACCGCCCAGCCTGCAGTACCACTCCATAGAGTCCAGCTCTAAAATCAGTGAGATCCCAGCCTGCAGTACCACTCCATGCTACACAGGGGCGATACAGAGCCCAGCTCTATGATCAGGAGGCTCCCAGCCTGCAGTACCACCCCATTCCACACGGGGGCGCCAGAGATCCCAGCTCTTTTCAGTCAGCTGGCTCCCACCCTGCAGTACCTCTCCATGCCACACTGGGGCGCCATAAAGCTCAGCTCTGTGGTCAGCTGTCTCCCAACCTGCAGTACCAACCTACGCCACACGGGGGCGCCAGACAGCCTCGCTCCACGATCAGGTTGCTGCCAGCCTGCAGTACCTCCGCGTTCCACACGGGGGCGCCAGAGAACCGAGCTCTGCAGTCGGCAATCGCCCAACCTGCAGTTCCGCCCCCACGCCACACGGAGGCGACATATAGCCCGCCTCTGTGGTCAGCTGAATGCCAGCCTGCAGTACCGTACCAAGCCACACGGGGCCCCTCTGGAGTCCAGCTCTATGGTCTACCCACTCCCAGCCCGCAGTACCATGTGATACTCCAAGAGGGCGCTCTAAGTCCCAGCTCCACGGCCCTGCGACTGGCACATGCAGGGGGCCGCCGGCCCTGGGACACCCCACTTACCCGCAAAGGCTGGCGAAGGCGGGGGCAGCAAATGGGGCCCCCCCACGTCTGCCAGGAGGTCCGTGCTGGCTTTCTGCGCCAGCCCGGCGGGGGCGGGGGCGGGGGAGGGCGCGCTGCTGTGGCTGGCAGGGCTGGGCTAAGCTCTGAGACACACCCCGTAAAAGACCAGGACCAAGGAACCCGGCTCGCAGCCCCCACTGCCCTCCTAGTGCCCGTAGAGAACCCAGCAGTCCTGGCTCCTGGCCCCCTAGTGTAACCACCAGCCCCCACTGCCCTCCCAGCTCTGGGGAGAGAACCGAGGCGTCCTGGCCCACAGACCTCTGCTCTACCCGCCAGCCCCCACTGCCCTCCCGGCGCCGGCGGGAGAACTCAGGTGTCCTGGCGCCCGGCCCCCTCTGCTGTAACCACTAGTCCCAACGGGCGGGAGTGTCCCAAGGGGGCGGGGCATGAAGGGCAGGCCACCTGGGGGCCGGGCCGTCTCGGGGGAGGGGGGGGACCCAGGGCTCTCGTGCCCGGTTGTGGCTCCCCATTGGCAACGCTGGATGTCCCTGGGGCGGGGTCTCCAGGGCTGCCCCAGCCGGGGGAGGATGGGGCGTGGCGGGCGGGAGGCCCGGGGGGCGAAGCGTAGCCCGGGTGCCCCCTGAGCTCAGGGGTGCCACGAGGGTTGGGCCCAGCCGGGAACCCAGGCATCCGGGGCGCGGCACCTGAAGCCCCACCCCCTCCTGGCCCGGGGAAGACCCGACGTAAGATTACGCAACCCTCTCCCCCCCCCGCCGAGCTCGCCAAGCCCCGCCCCGTCACCGAACGCCCGAGCTGGTGAAGCCCCGCCCCCAAGGGAAGCCCCGAGTGCGCGAAGCCCCGCCCCTCACCGAACGCCCGAGCTGGTGAAGCCCCGCCCCCAAGGGAAGCCCCGAGTGCGCGAAGCCCCGCCCCGCCCCGCCCCCTCAGAGCCGGTGCACTCGAAGCTGCCCAGACTGATGGCTACGTCGGTGACGCCGCGCTGGCAGCACTCGAAGCAGCGGCGGTTGCCCGGCCCGGCGCCCGCCAGCTCCCGCATGCGGCAGCAGCTCAGCTCAGCCTCGGCCGTCCCGCGGGGAGCCGGGATGCTTGGCCCCGCCCGCCGCCCCCGGCTGTTTGCGCCTGCGCGCCCGGCCCGGCTGCCGTTATGTGCCGCCCGCCTCTGATGCAATGCACATGCGTCCCTGGCCAGTGCCCCGCCCCACTGCGCATGCGCATCCCACCGCACATTTACTGCGCAGGCGCCACCATCGCGCGTGCCGTGGAGCCCCAATCATCCCTAAAGCGCATGCGTCCTCAGCTGCCACGGGCGAACCCGCCCTTCACGTACTGCGCATGCGTATGCGGCGAATTTCGGACCTGCGCCGGAGTGGTGGCGCGTCCGAGCCGCACTGCGCATGCGCATCCCTGTGCCCCATCTCATGCTCCACCTCCTCCCACTCTGTTACTGCGCATGCGTCTGTCACCTGCTCTGGGGAGTTCCCCTGTGTGACTCCGCCCCTGAAGGGCGCGTGGGAGGGGTCCCCACCCTTCGCATGTCTGTCTTTGGCGCATGCGCCGGTTGTGCTCGGTCTTCATGTCCTCGCCCCCGTCCTTCTATTTCCCAATGCGCATGCGCCAACGCCGCGCCGTGCGAGGCGCGCGGGCCCGCCCACGTCACCAACCGCCTTTCCCGCCACAACCACAGCCCCGCCCCCCATGGGTCCAGCCCCTCACCCCTCACCCCCCAGACACAGCCCCGCCCCCCCATGGGTCCAGCCCCACACACCCCACCCCCCAGACACAGCCCCGCCCCCCCATGGGTCCAGCCCCTCACCCCCCACCCCCCAGACACAGCCCCGCCCCCCATGCGTCCAGCCCCTCACACCCCACCCCCAGACACAGCCCCGCCCCCCATGGGTCCAGCCCCTCACCCCTCACCCCCCAGACACAGCCCCGCCCCCCCATGGGTCCAGCCCCTCACACCCCACCCCCAGACACAGCCCTGCCCCCCATGGGTCCAGCCCCTCACACCCCACCCCCAGACACAGCCCCGCCCCCCCATGGGTCCAGCCCCTCACACCCCACCCCCAGACACAGCCCCGCCCCCCATGGGTCCAGCCCCACACACCCCACCCCCCCAGACACAACCCCGCCCCCCATGGGTCCAGCCCCACACACCCCACCCCCTAGACACAGCCCTGCCCCCCCATGGGTCCAGCCCCTCACACCCCACCCCCCAGACACAGCCCCGCCCCTCATGGGTCCAGCCCCTCACACCCCACCCCTGAGACACAGCCCCACCCCCCTCATGGGTCCAGCCCCTCACCCCACCCCCCAGACACAGCCCCGCCCCCCCATGGGTCCAGCCCCCCCCCGTCAGAACCCTGCCCCCCATGGGTCCAGCCCCTCACCCCCCAGCAATAGCCCCTATGTGTTACAGGACCAGCAATGTGGGATGTCTGGCCAGCCGGTCTGTGGGGCCGGCTGCTGGCCCCTGCGCCCGCCCAGCCTCACCCACCCAGGGCTGCGCTGGACCTGGAGCCAGTGACCCTGCCTGGCACCAGGTGCGTTTCCACCAGCGCTGGGAAGAGGGATTCACCCGCCAGCTCCGCGCTTGGAGCACCGGGACCCCGTGTGGCACCCGCAGCAGCCCCTGAGCTTCCGCCGAAGTCACCCGGGGCCGACCCACGCCCGCCAGGGTCCTTCTCCCCTCGCTGCCCCCTCCCCGCCCGCCACCGCTCGGGTGGGCCGGGGGTGGGGGGATTGGGTAGCGCAGAGGGGGCTGCAGGTTGGCCCTGTCCACCTGTAAACAGCTATTGTCGCTCACCCGGAACCAGGCCCCTCAGGCCAGTGGCTCTGGCGCCGGCCTGCTAAACCCAGGGGGGCGGGTTCAGCCCGTGAGGGGGCCACTGGGGGACCTGGGTCAAATAAACTAAAAAAAAAGAAAAGAAAACCCCATCAGGGACGGGGCTAGGCCCTGGTGGGAGAGCAGGGGCCTGGACTGGGGGCCCACCCTCTTTCCAACCCAGCGGCTGTGATTCTGGCCCTTCGGAAAGCAGGTCTGGGGTCTTTAGGTGCCAAGACATGGGGCCTTGTTTCTGCCACTTGGTGAGTTCTCGGTCAGCTCTGGCAGCCTTACCCTGCTACGATACGAGCTGGGTTCATCGGCCTAACACCTCTGAGGACAGGACAAGGAGCAGTGGGCTTAAACCGCGGCGAGGGAGGCTGAGGTTGGACGGGAGGACAAATGCTACTGGGGAGCGCTCCCCCTGAGCGCCGCACGCCCGCGAGCCAGCAGTGACTGCTGGAGGGGGGAGGTCGCATCCCCTCATCGGGAGCGACCCTGTGTCCTGCTGTGGCTGCAAGCGACAGGCGTTTCTGGAGGAACGCCCCTGTGGAACAGTTCCTCCGGGGCTGTGACTAATTGCTGCTCCCTTTACAGCGCCTGCCTCGGGCCCGGCGTGCAGACTCGCCTTACCTGAGTCCCTCGGTTCCCACAGCAGGGGAAAGACAGACCCAACCCTCAGAGGGCAGGACGCTGAGGTAGGAACCGGCGCGAGGATGGCTTGTGCAGCACCCCCCGCCCCCTGCCAATTTCCACACACTCCCCACCCCACCCCACATGCCTGATTGAAATTCACTGCCAGAGTGTAAGGGACACGTGATAAAATAGACACAAACACCGACAGAGCTGGAAGGGACCTCGAGTCCAGTCCCCTGCCCTCTTGGCAGGACCAGGCACCCTCCTGCTTTTTAATCTATTTGCCCCACGTCCCAACCTGGCCGCCTCAGGGACTGGCCTCACAACCCTGGGTTTAGCAGGCCAATGCTCAAACCCCTGAGCTACCCCTCCCCACATTGGAGTGGGACGTCCTCCGGGCACACACAACTCTTGGCTGCGCGCTGCTCACCACGCGTGGCTGGGCCCAGGAGCCAAAGCCCTCTGTGCTGTGCAAAGGAAGCCACAGCACTGCGCCCATTTTACAGAGGGGAACACCCGTGCACCTTTTCCACCCGTGGGCGGAGTACGCTCTTGTATGTGCATCAAGGCATGGGAGTGCGCCTCACCCACAGCAACGCAAAACCTAGCTGTGGGCACCCTGCAAACCAGCTGGGCAGCCCCCAACTCTCCTGAGCAGCCACCCATGTGCTCACTGTCGTCAGCAGGGCCGGGGTGGCCACAGGCCCAGCCCTTCACCAGATGGCAGGCTGCCTCTCTCTCCAGCTACACGTGGGGATGAGGAGAGGATTGCTGGGGGCAAGAGCAGATGGGGCTGGGTTGTCTCCCTGTTTTTGAGCTTATTCTCTGAAGGGCAGCTGGGTGAAGCCGAGGGGAAGCACTGCCTGGTGGCCAGAAGCCAAGGGGCAGGGCCAGCCGACCGAAAAGCCACTCAGAGGTGTCTGGTGGGCAAGCCCCCATTGCGAACTGGCTGGTGCAGCTGGGGGGCCTGGCTGTGGAGGGATCCTTGGCCAAGCGAGACAGCGAGTGGCAGCTTGGGGTGACCAGCTTTGTACACCCAGCAGTCCTGCCTCCTGGCCCCCTGCTGTAACCACCAGCCCCCACTGCCCTCCCAGCGCCAGGGAGAGAACCCAGGGGTCCTGGATCCCAGCCCAGGCTGTAACCCTCCCCACGAAGGATTCACTGCTTCCCACTGAGGTGGTGCCGGATGAGATGGGACGCCCGTTCTCAAGCTTTATTCACCTCTATAAATACCCCGCCCGCCCGCCCGCCCCGCAGAAAGAGTTGGCAAAGCAGTTTCCGCCCCAGTCAGGCTCCGCACTGCCTCCCCCCAGCGAGTCCACGGCATGCGTGGGGGGGGCGGGAGAGCCCAGGCACCCGCGTCCCAGCGCGGTCCGGCCACGTGTGTAAAAACGCCCGTGGGAGGCGGCGGCGGCAGGAAGGGGCTGGTGCGCCTGGCACCGCCCGCAGCCGTCATATGGCCGTGTCCCAGAGCACGGTGTGCTGGCGCCGGCAAGGCGGCGTGCCCGCGGCCTTGCGGCTGTCGGAGCTGCGGCGCCAGCTCGGCAGGATGGGCATGCTCTCCTGCTTGCACAGGCCACGCTCCGGCCGGTGCCGGGCCTTGATCTCCTTGCACACGTAGCGCTTCCGCTCGATCACCTCCAGCAGCTTGCCGTCCCGCTCGGGGGTGCCCTGCACCGCCACCGCCGCCGCCACCGCGCCCGCCGGGGGCAGGGGGGGCCGGCCCTGCTCAGGGAGGGCAGAGTGAGGTGGGGGGCGCCCCCAGGCACCGCACGGGGGGACAAAGGGGAGACCCAGAGCTCCCAAACCCAGCCCGCAGCCCTTGCCCCCGGACCTACTGATCCCCTCACTCCTGCCCCACAGCCCCTGCATCCTCCAGCCCTACCGGTCCCCTCGCTCCCGCCCCCACAGCCCCTGCATCCCCCAGCCCTGCCGGTCCCCTCACTCCTGCCCCACAGCCCCTGCATCCTCCAGCCCTACCGGTCCCCTCGCTCCCGCCCCCACAGCCCCTGCATCCCCCAGCCCTGCTGGTTCCCTCGCTCCCGCCCCCACAGCCCCTGCATCCCCCAGCCCTGCCGGTCCCCTCACTCCTAACTCCACAGCCCCTGCATCCCCCGGCCCTGCCGGTCCCCTCATCCCTCCCTGCACCCCCAGCCCTGCCGGTCCCCTCACTCCTAACCCCACAGCCCCTGCATCCCCCAGCCCTGCCGGTCCCCTCACTCCCGCCCCACAGCCCCTGCATCCCCCAGCCCTGCCGGTCCCCTCGCTCCTAACCCATAGCCCCTACATCCCCCAGCCCTGCCGGTCCCCTCGCTCCCACCCCACAGCCCCTGCATCCCCCAGCCCTGCCGGTCCCCTCACTCCTAACCCCACAGCCCTGCATCCCCCAGCCCTGCCGGTCCCCTCACTCCCACCCCCACAGCCCTGCATCCCCCAGCCCTGCCGGTCCCCTCGCTCCCACCCCACAGCTCCTGCATCCCCCAGCCCTGCCTGTCCCCTCACTCCCACCCAACAGGCCCTGAATCTCCTGGCCCTGCCTGTCCCCTCACTTCCGCCCAACAGGCCCTGAATCCCCCGGCCCTGCCCGTCCCCTCACTCCCACCCCACAGCCCCTGAATCCCCTGGCCCTGCCCGTCCCCTCACTCCCACACACAGCCTCTACCCCCTGGCCCTACAGGTGCAGGCACCTTACCAGGCTGGCTGTGTCTTTGGGGTGGCTGCAGGGTCTCGGCGTGTGGCTCGTGGTGTGTCGCACCCCAGAGGTGGAGGCCGACCGGCCCAGGCGGTAGCCCCCAGTGAGATCTGGGAAGTGGGGACACAGCCGTGAGATCACTCACTCTCCAGCACGGTTCCCCTGCCCTGCCCCCATGGCACAGTGCCCTCTCACCAGGGAGCCCTTGCCCAGCCCCCTGCAGCAGGCCCCCCGCCCAGCCGACCGCCCTACTCCTGCTCACCTCTGGACCCCAACCCCTGTTCCCTGGTTAGCGCGGCCAGAGCAGAGCTCAGCCCTGGGCACAGGAGGAGGGCCTGTCCCAGCGTCCCTCCCACCCGGCACGCGCAGCGGTACCTCCATTGCGGTGGCAGGCAGGGAAGGTCTGGCAGGGCATAGGCAGCCCTGTGCGGCAGCCTGGCAACTTGGGCCCCAACCCCTCGGGGCCCGGGGCCCGGACAGGGATCCCCGAAAGTGAGGGGCCTGCCGGGGCTTTGGCCTCCCGCTCCGGTTTCAGCTGCGTCTCGCTGCTGCCATTCCATGCCCGGGGGGCCTCCGCCGCCTCTGCTGGGGCAAAGCCGAAGGTCAACCGGGAACGCACCCCACGCCTGCTCCCTTAGCCAGCCAGCAGGAGGGAACCAGAGCCCCCTAGAGGGGCCAGGCCCTGCCCCACTCCCACCCCCTGAGCCAGCCAGTCCTGCCCTGGGCCGGGGGAGCCGGTGCCCTAGAGGGAACAGGCCCTGCCCCACTCCCACCCCCTGAGCCAGCCAGTCCTGCCCTGGGCCGGGGGAGCTGGCGCCCCTAGAGGGGCCAGGCCCTGCCCCACTCCCAGCCCCCCAGCCAGTCCTGCCCTGGGCCGGGGGAGCCGGCGCCCCTAGAGGGGCCAGGCCCTGCCCCATTCCCACCCCCTGAGCCAGCCAGTCCTGCCCTGGGCCGGGGGAGCCGGCACCCCTAGAGGGGCCAGGCCCTGCCCCACTCCCAGCCCCCCAGCCAGCTGGCCCTGCCCCGGCTGCAGTGGCGTGGTCCCCATACTCACTGTCCAGCTCCTTGCCTTTCCGGGGGCCGTAGAGCCCCTTCCTCTGCAGCGCCCAGCCCAGCAGCTCCCCGTCGGCGGCGGGCGCCGTGCGGGAGCAGGCCAGGCCGGCGAGGGCCCCGCGGTCCTGCAGCGGGGGCCTGGCGGGGGGTGGCCCAGCGGCGCCCTTGGGCCCCGCTCCCCTGAGGCTCTCATAGGCCGGCGGCCGGGCCGGGCAAGTCCAGAGCAGGCCCAGGGGCGGCTGGGAGCGCGGGGGGCCGGCGAGCGGGTGGGCGGTGCTGGTGCACACCATGCTGTGGAGCACCGCAATCTCCTTCTCCCCCTTCTGCGGGGCCGGCAGCACCGCGTGCGTGGTGACCTTGACGGCCGAGTACACCATCGTGTAGGCCACGGCCGCCTTGTCCTTGTCCTTGTCCTTGTCCTTGGCCGGCTGCGGCACGGGCAGCAGGGAGGGCAGCCCCTTGGCGGGCGGGCACAGTGCGCCGTGGCAGCCAGGCAGCGCTGGGCCGGCGGGCTGCGGGGGCAGCGGGCTGGAGTGGCTCCGGGCACGGCCCGAGGGCACCAGCGGGCCGGGCGGGTGGGGAGCGGCCGGCGCCTCCTTGGCCTGGCACGGCACGGGCAGCTTGGAGGCCTCGTGGCCGCCCGGGCGGTGCCCCTTGCCCGGGGGGAAGGCCAGTAGGGGTGGGCGGTGCTGCAGCAGGTTGGGGAAGGGGGCCGGGATGTCACAGGGTGAGGTCTGGCCCGCCGGCCCCTTGGCCTGGTGTGGGGAGGGGGCCAGGCCCTCACCCGCCTCCTCAGCCAGCGGGTACTTCATCTCCTCGTAGATGGCCTCACTGTCGTCCGAGTCCTCCTCCGCCGCAGGGGGCGGCTGCTGGGGGGGCCCAGCACCCCGCAACACGTCCCCCACCATCTCGATGTACACCGGCTCCTCATCCTCAGGCTCCGGGCCCGGGGCGTGGCTGTGCGAGAAGGCCCGGCTGAAGCGTGGCGGGGCCCCGCCACCCGGGGGAGTCACCAGAGAGCGGCCAGCATAGGTCTCATCGAAGGAGACTGAGAGGTGGGTGTTGGGGCTCCGCTTCGGCTTCTGGGGGGGGACCTTGCGCCCCATCTCCCGGCTCTCGGAGCATGACTTTGAGGGGCCTGCGAGAGAGAGGAAGGAGAGCTGAGATGTGCCCACCTCTGAGGCGGGGCAGCTGGTGGCACAGGGACCCCTCTGTGATGGGGTTCAGGGGTCCCCAAGCGCTGCCCCCCAGCCGCAGGCAGGGGGGCCTCTCACCCAGCAGGTAGAACGGGAGGTTTAGGAGGCACCAGAGCCCAGCTCAGCACAGAGGGGTCAGTACAGCCGGCAGAGACAGTCCTTCCAACCCGTCCTGGGGAGAGGAGCCCGAGGGGGGCCCCTCTGGGGTGCAGCTTCCCCCCGCGCCAGGCTGGCTGCCCTCCAGCTCCCTCTCCCTCAGCTTCCAACTGCTGCCTCCCATTCCAACCCAGCTCGGCTCCTCCCTGCTCTGTGCTCAGGGCAGAGGTGTTACCTGCCAGCCTAGGGTACAGCCCAGGGGTCACCCTTAGTCGCTGGGAGCTGCTCTGCCCCTCACACACATCCAGCCTGAGTCTCACATACACCCCCCACTACATCACAGTTGTGTTGTCACGTGCGTTGTGTGTCTCACTCGCACCCCTCACCCCATCACACCCTCACCTGGCGTTGAGACGCGCCCACCTCTGGGGCAGGGTGGCTGGTAACACAGGGACCCCTCACCCGGCACTGAGATGTGCCCACCTCTGGGGCAGGGCAGCTGGTGACACAGGGACCCCTTGCCAGGCGCCGAGATGTGCCCACCTCTGGGGCAGGGTGGCTGGTAACACAGGGACTCCTCACCCGGCACTGAGATGCGCCCACCTCTGGGGCCAGCTGTGCCTCCCCACCAAGGGCACCCCACAAAGCCTGCAGCCTGGGTAAGCAGCCCTGCTGGAGCAGCCTAACACCTCACCCATTTTCCAGCTGCCACCCGGCTCCATGGCCCGCCCCTCGCCCGCCATGCTGAGCTTGGTGCTGGGGTGGCGCTGGGGCTTGGCCGGGGGCTGGCGGGCGCCCACAGGGCCCTCGCTGCTCTCCACGCTGCCGACCGAGTGGCAGGAGAGGGAGCGGGGTGCCATGGCGCTGGCACAGGGGTGGGGCGTGTGCTCCTGTGAGGCCGGCATAGTCATGAAGCCCATGCGGAAGTGGCGGCGGAAGGAGGCCACGTCCCTCATCTTCCCAGCTCCTGGGTCCTTGGCGGAGCTGCGGGGACACAAACACCATAAGTGAGTGCAGGGGGCACAGGACACCTGGGTCCTATCCCTCTGGCAGGGCTCTGCGGGCAACCCATCACAGGGTCTCCCTCCAGATCCTTTCCCAGGCCCCCTGCTGCCCCGCCCCAGAGGTGGGCGCATCTCAGCTCCGGATGCAGGGTCTCAGCAGTGAAAGAAGGTTCCCTGTAGAAACAGTCACCCCTACTCAAAGGCAGTCACTTCCAGTGCGCCTGGACATACTGTGGGCACCTCGCCCAGGCAGCCCCCATACTGCACCCCACAGCATGGGCTCATAGCTTGACCTTAACCCCTGCTCTAACCACCAGCCCCCACAGCACCAAGGAGAGAACCCAGGAGTCCCAGCTCCCGGCCACCTGCTCTACCCATCAGCCCCCACTGCCCTCCCAGCGCCGGGGAGAGAACCCAGGAGTCCAGATCCCTGCATACCCCTTCTTGGCCTCCTGGTCCTTGTGCTGCCGCCACTCCAGCCGGCTGCGGCGGTAGAGCAGGTTCATGTCGGGGCGCAGCGGGGGGCAGGTCCGGCTCAGCGCCCCAAATGCTCGGCTGCCACGCTCCTCGATGAACTGCAGGAAGGCCGACACCAGAGCCTCCTGGGGGCCTGTGCTCATCTTCCCGCCGGGGCCCTGTGGGGAGAAGGTGTTAGTGGCCCCCGGACGCCTGGGGAGACTGGGTTGGGGGTGATGTGGAGGCAGTGGGGGTCGGGGCTCTCAGGTAGGACAGAGATGGGGCAGGCTGTTGGGGGGATGGGATGGGGCGATGCAGAGGCCTGTGTTGGGCAGGGACAGTGAAGTCAGGGGGGCAGACCATCGGGGGACAGTGGGGTCAGGGGACAGGCCGTCAGGGGGTTGGGATGTGGGTGACACAGAGGCATTGTGGTCGGGGTGCAGCAGGGCCATATGTGGAGCAGGGTGTCGGGACAGTGAGGTTGGGCAAGGGCAGGCTGCAGTGGGGCTGGGTGGGGGGAAGTGGGGTCGGGGGCAGGCTGTTGGGGAGCCGTGGGGCTGGGCAGGGGGCAGTGGAGTCGGGGGGCAGGCTGTTGGTAGGCAGTGCGGTCAGGTGGGAGGCAGTGGGGTCGGGGGCAGGCCGTTGGGGGGCAGTGCGGTCAGGTGGGAGGCAGTGGGGTCGGGGGCAGGCCGTTGGGGGGCAGTGCGGGCAGGTGGGAGGCAGTGGGGTCGGGGGGCAGGCCGTTGGGGGGCAGTGCGGTCAGGTGGGAGGCAGTGGGGTCGGGGGCAGGCCGTTGGGGGGCAGTGCGGTCAGGTGGGAGGCAGTGGGGTCGGGGGCAGGCCGTTGGGGGGCAGTGCGGTCAGGTGGGAGGCAGTGGGGTCGGGGGGCAGGCCGTTGGGGGGCAGTGCGGTCAGGTGGGAGGCAGTGGGGTCGGGGGCAGGCCGTTGGGGGGCAGTGCGGTCAGGTGGGAGGCAGTGGGGTCGGGGGGCAGGCCGTTGGGGGGCAGTGCGGTCAGGTGGGAGGCAGTGGGGTCGGGGGCAGGCCGTTGGGGGGCAGTGCGGTCAGGTGGGAGGCAGTGGAGTCGGGGGGCAGGCCGTTGGGGGGCAGTGCGGTCAGGTGGGAGGCAGTGGGGTCGGGGGCAGGCCGTTGGGGGGCAGTGCGGTCAGGTGGGAGGCAGTGGGGTCGGGGGCAGGCCGTTGGGGGGCAGTGCGGTCAGGTGGGAGGCAGTGGGGTCGGGGGGCAGTGGGGCCAGGTGGGGGGGGCGGCGAGTTTGGAGGCAGGCCATCGGGGGGCAATGAGGTCAGGCAGGGGCAGGCCCTCAGGGGGCAGTAGGGTTGGGGGGCAGTGAGGCTGGGCAAGGGCAGGCCATCAGAGGCAGTGGGGTCAGGCGGGGGCAGGCTGTCAGGCGGCAGTGAGGGCGGACGGGGGCAGGCCATTAGGGGCAATGGGTTAGGGGGGCAGTGGGACCAGGTGGGGCAGGCTGTCAGGGGGCAGTGGGTTTGGGGGGCAGTGAGGGCGGACGGGGGAAGGCCGTCAGGGGGCAGTGGGGCTGGGCGGGGCAGGCCATCGGGGGGCAGCGGGTTCAGGGGGCAGTGGGGGGGCAGTGGGGCTGGGTTGGGGCAGGCCGTCAGGGGGCAGTGGGTTTGGGGGGCAGTGAGGGCGGACGGGGGAAGGCCGTCAGGGGGCAGTGGGGCTGGGCGGGGCAGGCCATCGGGGGGCAGCGGGTTCAGGGGGCAGTGGGGGGGCAGTGGGGCTGGGCGGGGCAGGCCGTCGGGGGGCAGTGGGTTCAGGGGGCAGTGGGGCTGGGTGGGGGCAGGCCGTCGGGGGGCAGTGGGTTCAGGGGGCAGTGGGGCTGGGCGGGGCAGGCCGTCGGGGGGCAGTGGGTTCAGGGGGCAGTGAGGCTGGGTGGGGGCAGGCCGTCAGGGGGAGGCCATCGGGGGGCCAGGTCACAAAGGGGAGACCCCTCTCCCCACCTGGGCGCGGCCTGGCTCTGGGCGAGCTATCCGGGGGGCATGTCGGGGTCCCTGCACCCCTGCTGGCTGCTCTGCTGCTCCGGCCTGGGCTCAGGGGGGTCTGCGGTCCATGCTCGGCGCTGGCTGCCTCCTGGCACTTTGGGGTCTGCTACGGGCCTGGGGAGAGACAGGCTTGGGTGGGGGGGTGTCCCCCAGACCCCCATGTATCCCTCCCCCCTGCCCCACACCCACCCTTTCAATCTACCTGCTCCCCTCCCAGAACCTGCGTCTCCCGCACATCCACCTCCCCTCCCCCAGCCCCCCACACCTCCCCCACGTCCACCTCCCCTCCCCCAGCCCCCCACATCTCCCCCATGTCCACATCCCCTCCCCCAGCCCCCCACGCCTCCCCCACTTCCACCTCCCCCCAGCCCCCCATGCCTCCCCCCATGTCCACATCCCCTCCCCCAGCCCCCCACACTTCCACCTCCCCCCAGCCCCCCATGCCTCCCCCCATGTCCACATCCCCTCCCCCAGCCCCCCACGCCTCCCCCACTTCCACCTCCTCCCAGCCCCCCATGCCTCCCCCCATGTCCACATCCCCTCCCCCAGCCCCCCACACTTCCACCTCCCCCCAGCCCCCCATGCCTTCCCCCATGTCCACATCCCCTCCCCCAGCCCCCCACGCCTCCCCCACTTCCACCTCCCCCCAGCCCCCCACATCTCCCCCATGTCCACATCCCGCCCCCCACGCCTCCCCCACTTCCACCTCCCCCCAGCCCCCCATGCCTCCCCCATCCACATCTCCCCCCCACATCTGCTCACCCCATCTTCCCTCCCAGCCCCCCACGCCTCCCCCACGTCCACATCTCTGCCCCAGCCCCCCACATTTCCCCCACGTCCACATCCCCTCTCCCAGCACCCCATGTCTTCCCCATCAACATCGCCTCCCCCACGTCCACATCCCCTCCCCCAGCCGCATGTCTCCCCAGCCCCCGCTTCCTAGCCCCAAATCTCACCCACATCCCCAGCTTCCTTCCTAGCCCCCATCCCACACCCATTCACCAGCCCCCCACCTGCATCCGCATCCCCTCCCCCAGCCTCACAGCCCCAATCCCCCTTCCTCGCCCCCCATATCTCCCCACCCATCCACATACCCTCCCCCAGCCCCACATCTCACCCACATCCCCAGCTTCCTTCCTAGCCCCCCACGTCTCCCCACCTGCATCCACATCCCCTCCCCCAGCCCCACAACCCCGGCCCCCCTTCCTAGCCGCCCATATCACCCCCACAGCCCCCAGTCCCCTCTCCAGCCCCCCACATCCCCCTCTCCCCTCCCAGTGCCCGGTCCCGCCCGCCCCGGTACCTGCCCGGCCCGGCTCCGCTCGCCCCATCCCGCTGCCGCTGACGCAGCGTCCAACCCGCCTCCCCCCGCCCGCCCGCGCCGGCAGCCGGGGATGGAGAGGCGGGGGGGGGCGGTGCTCCTCACTCCCGCCCTGCAGCCCCCCCGCGTGCTCCCCCCTCCCGCCCTGCAGCCCCCCCATGCTCCCCCCGCCCTGCAGCCCCCCCCGCGTGCTCCTCACTCCCTCCCTCCCTGCAGGCCCCTCGCCCCGGCGTGCTCCTCGCTCCCGATGTACAGTCCCAGTAAACGCGAGCCTGGGCTCGCCCGAGCCCCACTGGTGCCCCTCACTCCCCAGAGTCGTTCCGCCCCGCTGCTAGGGCCCCTCGATGTGCCACCCTAGGCTGCTAGTTGTCAGGTATATTAGACCTTCTGGGCAGGGGGCGATCACGTCTGGAGTGGGGTGAGGGCAGTGACACGGGGACCCCACGCCCGGCACTGAGATGCGCCCTCCTCTGGGGCGGGGTGTCCGGTGACACAGGGACCCCTCGCCCAGCGCCGAGATGCGCCCACCTCTGGGGCGGGGCGGCCAGTGACACAGGAACCCCTCCCCTGGCACTGAGATGCGCCCACCTCTGGGGCGGGGCGGCCGGCGACACAGGAACCCCTCGCCCGGCATTGAGATGCGTCCTCCTCTGGGGCGGGGTGTCCGGTGACACAGGGACCCCTCGCCCAGCGCCGAGATGCGCCCACCTCTGGGGCGGGGCGGCCAGTGACACAGGGACCTCTTGCCCCGTGCTGAGATGCGCCCGCTTCTGGGGCGGGGCGGCCGGTGACACAGGGACCCCTCGCCCACATGCGCCCATGTCTGGGGTGGGACGAGGCGGAGGCGCTCTCCAGGGAGGCTGGTAGCACAGCTGGCGTTGGGCTGTGGGCTCAGGTGGGGGTCGGTGTCGGGGGCCGGGAGCTGCTCCCCATTCCCGCGTGCCAGAGAGGTGCGGGACCCGGCTGCCGCCCCCCGGCGTGTGCTCCCCGCAGCGGGTCGGCCCCGTTCGGGGCGTCATTAGGCACCAGAGTCATCAACCCCGCGCGGACTGATGGGGGGGCGGCGGCGGCAGCGGAGGAGTTAAGGGGGCGGGGCCGGTTAGGGGGCGGGGGCCGGCTGTGGGGCGGGCCGTGGGGTGCGGCGGGGCTGTCAGCTGCTCGGGGCGGGGCTGCGCTTCCTGCAACCGGGACTTGTCAACAGGCGGCCGGGGTCGGGCCAGGGGCGCCCCCCGGGCAGAGAGCAGAGACCCCCCTCGAGCCGTGAGCCCCCCGCCCCCCCTCAGCGCCCCCCACAGCTGTGACCCCTCCCCTCTCGGCCCCCGAGCCGTGCCCCCCCCATCCCCAGCCGTGCCCCCGGGGCACCTCCCAGCACCCCCGGAGCCGTGAGGCTCCTGCCCCCAGACACTGCCCCCGGGCACCTCCCCGCTCCACTGCCCCCAGCCACCTTCAGGGACCTCCCAGCGCTGCATGGTGGGGGGCTCGGGGCGGGAATGCTGCACCCCCCCAAAGTACCCCCCTTCCTGGGCACGCGCTCCCCTTGCACCCGAACTGCTCATGACCTTTGACCTCCGGGCAAGGCCCGTGGTCATGCCCCCGTTTGCCGCCCCCGGTGCTGGTGCAGGACCATGAGCGAGGCCCGCAGGAAAAGCAGCTTCCAGATCACCAGCGTCTCCAGCGGGGGCGCGGAGCCGGAGGGGCCTGGGACCACGGTTGAGCCCCGGAACGGAGCTGGCACCGCCTCCCGCTTCCGGGTGGTGAAGCTGGCACAGGGCCCGGCGGGCGAGCCCTACCAACGGGGCCGCTGGACCTGCTTGGATGTCTACGAGCACGAGCCAGAGCACGCGGCCGTGGGGCGGCTGCTGGGCGCCACCCGGCTCCCCCGCTCTCTTGACTCCCGCCTCAGCCCCCCGCTGCTGCGCAGGGCTGGGGCCCACGGCCTCCCCCCGGGCCTGGGCCTGGCTCGGCCTGCGTTGCCCCGCTCACTGGGGGGCAGCGAGAGGACTCCTGCGGGCGCGGCACTGGGACACGGGGCCGCACTGGAGCCAGGCGCAGGGGCTGACGAGCTGCTGCTGCCCGAATGTGTCGCCCGGCGCGTCCACAGGGAAGTGGAGGGGAGGCACCAGGTAAGGGGGCCTGGACGCCTGGGTTCCATGGGGGGACCCAAAGCTCAGACCCATGCGCCCATTGAGCCTGGCATCTGGCCTTGGCAGCCGGGCTGCGGCCTGTTCCTGCCAGGCCAGAGAATCCTGTGGCGGGTAGTCCTGCGGGTTAACGCTGAACCGTCCACGCCCATGTCTGCCCCCTGCCCGCTGGGAGTCTCTGCCGGGGTCCCTGCTCCTCGGGCAGAGGCAGTTTGGGGGCAACCCTCTCCAGTGCATTGGGAGGATTTTATGGCAGTGGAGGTGGAACCAGGCTGGCTGGGCCGTGGGACTGATGTGAGGGGGACCCTGAGCCAGCTGGGCCCTACAGAGGAGGGGCAGACCAGCCCCTGTCCTACGAATCAGCCCCCTTGTCCCAGACACACCTTCCTCTGGTCCTGGGATACGGAGGGCCAGGGAGGAGTGGAAGGAACCCAGGCATCTGGGCCAGACCTGGTTCCTCCTGCCCCACGTGGAGCCCTTGGCAGCACCCTGGGGAGCATGAGGGGGTGGGGCAGGACGCCTGGGTCCCTTTGGCCCCACCTTGTGCATGGGCCCCTGTGTGTAACTCTGTCTCTCCTCTGCAGGCCCCGACCCACAGCTCCCGCCCCTCCTCCCCAGCGCCCCCCTCGTTCCGAGATGGGAGCCCCATCCAGAAGGGGTCGGACCCCTTGGGAGCCCGTCTCAGCCTGGCCCGATCCATGTTCGCAATGGGGGGGCACCAGGACAGCGATGATGACAGGTGAGGTGGGACTTCCTCTTCAGCACACTGGGGGCCAGGCGGGACTTCCCGCTTTGCCCACGAGTGGCTGGGAAGTTTGGGGAGGGGGCTGCCCTGCGGGGAGCAGTGTAGCAGGGCAGGCTGCTGCGACAGAGTGCCGTGGGGGCAGACACGCTCTGCAACAGGAAGGAAGCCAGGGGGGAAGTTGCATTGGAGAAGCTGGCAGCGGACGTGACTCAGTCGTGCTCGGCCGGGGGGACAGGGACCAAGCCTGGGGGGCCGCCATGGAGCACACAAAGCGGTGGGGGGTCCGCACAGGCACAGCCCCTACAGTAACATGAGCCCATGCAGCCCGGCATCTGCAGCCCTTACCCAGACACAGGACACCCTCCCATCGCACCCCTCTTCATCTCCAGCCCCCATCTTGACTGGCCCCCCCCAGCCGCCGGGGTGGCACCCGGTAAAGTTTCTCTGGCTTTGGTTCGTGGAGGACCTACATAAACGCAGCTGCTGCTCCTGGCTCACCCTGTCCTTGCCAGATGCTGCGTGCGTGCGCACGCATCTGTGCAGGGGTCGCGTAGGGTCTACGCCAGGGGCTGGCTCAGGGGGGTGTGATGGGAAACCAGGGACAGCTGTGCAGCAGGGGGTGGGGGTGGGGGGCGACCTCGCCTCACAGCTCAGCCCAGCGCCCATCCTCACCCCGTATGCACCGGGCCTGACAGGCACCATCTGGGGGGGGGCCCAAGGTGGGGGTGCAGTGGCTGCGGGTCAGGAGTGAGGGGGCTGGCAGGGCTCGGGGATGCAGGGGCTGTGGGTCGGGAGTGAGGGGACTGGCAGGGCCGGGGGATGCAGGGGCTGTGGGGCGGGAGTGAGGGGACTGGCAGGGCCGGGGGATGCAGGGGCTGTGGGTAGGAAGCGAGGGGACCGGCAGGGCTGGGGGATGCAGGGGCTGTGGGTAGGAAGCGAGGGGACTGGCAGGGCTGGGGGATGCAGGAGCTGCAGGGCGGGAGCGTGGGGATGGGCAGGGCTGGGGGATGCAGGGGCTGTGGGGCGGGAGCGAGGGGACCGGCAGGGCTGGGGGGTGCAGGGGCTGTGGGGCGGGAGTGAGGGGACCGGCAGGGCTGGGGGGTGCAGGGGCTGTGGGGCGGGAGTGAGGGGACCGGCAGGGCTGGGGGGTGCAGGGGCTGTGGGGCGGGAGCGAGGGGATGGGCAGGGCTGGGGGATGCAGGGGCTGTGGGGCGGAAGCGAGGGGACAGGCAGGGCTGGGGGATGCAGGGGCTGTGGGGTTAGGAGCGAGGGGATGGGCAGGGCTGGGGGATGCAGGGGCTGTGGGGCGGAAGCGAGGGGACAGGCAGGGCTGGGGGATGCAGGGGCTGTGGGGTTAGGAGCGAGGGGATGGGCAGGGCTGGGGGATGCAGGGGCTGTGGGGCGGAAGCGAGGGGACAGGCAGGGCTGGGGGATGCAGGGGCTGTGGGGTTAGGAGCGAGGGGATGGGCAGGGCTGGGGGATGCAGGGGCTATGGGGCGGGAGTGAGGGGACCAACAGGGCTGGGGGATGCAGGGGCTGTGGGGCAGAAGCGAGGGGACAGGCAGGGCTGGGGGATGCAGGGGCTGTGGGGTTAGGAGCGAGGGGACGGGCAGGGCTGGGTGATGCAGGGGCTGTGGGGTTAGGAGCGAGGGGATGGGCAGGGCTGGGGGATGCAGGGGCTGTGGGGCGGGAGTGAGGGGACCGGCAGGGCTGGGGGATGCAGGGGCTGTGGGGTTAGGAGCGAGGGGACGGGCAGGGCTGGGGGATGCAGGGGCTGTGGGGCGGAAGCGAGGGGACAGGCAGGGCTGGGGGATGCAGGGGCTGTGGGGTTAGGAGCGAGGGGACGGGCAGGGCTGGGGGATGCAGGGGCTGTGGGGCGGAAGCGAGGGGACAGGCAGGGCTGGGGGATGCAGGGGCTGTGGGGTTAGGAGCGAGGGGATGGGCAGGGCTGGGGGATGCAGGGGCTATGGGGCGGGAGTGAGGGGACCGACAGGGCTGGGGGATGCAGGGGCTGTGGGGCAGAAGCGAGGGGACCGGCAGGGCTGGGGGATGCAGGGGCTGTGGGGTTAGGAGCGAGGGGACGGGCAGGGCTGGGGGATGCAGGGGCTGTGGGGTTAGGAGCGAGGGGATGGGCAGGGCTGGGGGATGCAGGGGCTGTGGGGCGGGAGTGAGGGGACCGGCAGGGCTGGGGGATGCAGGGGCTGTGGGGCGGGAGTGAGGTGACCGGCAGGGCTGGGGGATGCAGGGGCTGTGGGGCGGAAGCGAGGGGACAGGCAGGGCTGGGGGATGCAGGGGCTGTGGGGTTAGGAGCGAGGGGATGGGCAGGGCTGGGGGATGCAGGGGCTGTGGGTCGGGAGTGAGGGGACCGGCAGTGCTGGGGGACAGGGGCTGTGGGGCGGAAGGGAGGGGAGTGGCAGGGTTGGGGGCAAGGGCTGCGGGCTGGGTTTGGGAGCTATGGGTCTCCCCTGAGGCCCCCTGCGTGGTGCCTGGGGGCGCCCCCCACCTCACTCTGCCCTCCCTGAACTGGGTTCTGTTCCCAGTGTGTGTGCGCTACGTAATGGCTTTGGTCCCAGTTCCCATGATTAACCCCATTCCTGCCCCCGGAGAAGCTGTAACCCTTTCAATGGCATCTTTGTCATCCCCCCGTCACCCTCCCACACACCTGCGTACGTGTCCCCACATGAGGTGGGGCAGGACTGGCTGGCTCTGGGGCAGGGCTGGCTGGCTCTGGCTGGTGTGTGGGATGTCGAGGGGGGAGCCGGCGCTGGGGGGGGGCTCCTCCACCTCCCTGTGGCCGCCTGCTGGCCTGATGCCAGACGCGCGCTGGGGCCGGCTGCTGGCAGCGAGCGGGGAGGGCCGGCGGCAGTGCACAGCTGGGCAGTCGGCCCAGGGCAGCGCCAGCGGGTCCTCACACCGAGGGCTCTGCCCAGCTGGTGGAGCGCGGGGCCCCCGGGCACCTGCCCCATGGCGCTGGAGCTGCAGGGCATCTCGGTCCGGTCGCGGGTCAGCGCCTTCGAGGCGCGGGGCCAGCCCCATGGCTGCGGCTGCTGCTCCCTCCCGGAGCCCGGGGACCCGACCCGCTCCCGCCGGCGGGGCTGCTCCTCCCCAGCCCCCTCACGGGGCTCGTCCCCCGCCCGGGCCAAGCTGGGCCCTACGGGACCCCAGAGCCGGGGGTGGCCGGGCTCTGGGGGCCGAGAGATGGACAAATCCCTGCTCTCTCTGCTGCTCATCTTCCACAGGTACCAGAGCTGCACCCCAGGGGCAGGGGCAGGGGCAGGGGTACGGCCGGGTGCTGCCTGCACTGGGGGTCGGGGGCACGGCTGGGCTGCCCTCATCGAGGGGGGCAGGGTCACAGTGGGGGGTTGCACCCCAGGGTCAGAGGCATGGCTGGGGGCTGCCTGTGTCGGGGGGAAGGAGCATGGTTGGGGCTGCACCCCGGGGGCAGGAGCACGGCGCGGGGCTGCCTGCATCAGGGGGCAGGGGTATGGCGGGGGGCTGCACCCCGGGGTCAGGAGCATGTCTAGGCTGCCTGCATCGGGAGGCTGGGAAACTGGGGTGGGAGCGGTTCTACAAGGCCAGAACCTGGGAGCTGAGGGCGCCAGAGAGGGGCATGTGGGGGGCGTTGGATGAGTTTTGGGGGCTGGCTTGACACCACAGTGATACTTGTGCTCTCTGGATGTCATCAGCCCCAGTGCAGTTCACAGGGTGACTTTGGGGAGTGTCGGGGCTGAGGAGGAGTAAATTCAGGAGTTGAACACCAGGCCCAAGTGGGCAGCACAGGGTCTGATTCGGTTCCCCATGGGACGGTGAGACAGGGCCACAGGACTGAACACAAGACACGGCAGGATGTCGGGGTTTCCTTTGCAGGTGGGGGTGGGAGTGAGGGCACCAGCAGGGCTGGGGGATGCAGGGGCTGTGGGGGTGGGAGTGAGGGCACCAGCAGGGCTGGGATGCAGGGGCTGCGGGTGGGAGTGAGGGGACCGGCAGGGCTGGGGGATGCAGGGGCTGCGGGTGGGAGTGAGGGGGACCGGCAGGGCTGGGGGATGCAGGGGCTGTGCGGTGGGAGGGAGGGGACTGGCAGGGCTGGGGGGTAGGGGCTGCGGGTCGGGAGTGAGGGGCACCAGGCCCTGTTGTTTTTTCTCTCAGTCCATGTCTCTCTTGACCCCCAGCAGTTCAGGCAGCAGCATGATCGCCATCGATAACAAAATCGAGCAGGCCATGGTGAGTGACAGGAAAACCCCATGTCACCTTGGGGTGGGGCGCTGGGAGCCAGGACTCCTGGGTTCTCTCCCTGGTGCTGGGAGGGCAGTGGGGGCTGGTGGTCAGAGCACGGGGTGGGAGCCAGGACTCCTGGGTTCTCTCCCTGGCGCTGGGAGGGCAGTGGGGACTGGTGGTCAGAGCAGGGGCTGGGAGCCAGGACTCCTGGGTTCTCTCCCCGGCGCTGGGAGGGCAGTGGGGGCTGGTGGTCAGAGCAAGGGCTGGGAGCCAGGACTCCTGGGTCCTAGCCCAGTGGCAGGAAGGCAGTGGCTGTGGGTGGGAGCCAGGCCCCACATCTCTGGGTGCTGAGCCCTGCCCCTGCCCCAGGACCTGGTGAAGACCCACCTGATGCTGGCCGTGCGGGAGGAGGTGGAGGTGCTGCGGGAGCAGATCAAGGAGCTGGCGGAGCGCAACGCAGCGCTGGAGTGGGAGAACGGGCTGCTCCGTGCCCTGGCCAGCCCTGAGCAGCTGGCCCAGGTCCAGGCCCAGCTCCGGGGCCCCACAGCCTGATCCACAGGGTGCCACTGCATGGTCTGGTCCCACATGTGGGCATGGGCCTGGCTGGACACTACTAACACCTTATGTGCCTTGTGGGAGGGCCTGGAGCCAGGACGCCTGGGTTCCATTCTCTGCTTAGAGCAGAATGGGGGCTGGTGGTTAGAGCAGGGGACTGGGAGCCAGGATAGCTGGGTTCTCTCCCCCAGCACTGTGGGGGCTGGTGGTTAGAGCAGGGGGCTGGGAGCCAGGACGCCTGGGTTCTCTGCCCAGCACTGTCGGGGGGAAGCGGGGGTGGTGGTCAGAACATGGTGGGGTTTGTGGGTAGCATGACTCCTGGCTCTGGGAGAGGCAGCTGCTCCGGGTGGGGGCTTTAACGGGGCACTCCCTGTCTCAGTGGGGGCCGTGTTGAAGCAGATGGAGTGGAGGGGGCAGGAGACCCCCAAGGGCTTGCGGAGGCGTGAGGGCCACAGGGCTTGGGAGGGGAGGCCCCACGTCGATGATGGCAATAATTATTTGTAATAAAGAAACTTTTACAGTATTTCAGGTTCTTAAAAGCTCAACGTGACCATCAGCCGTGAGTGCGGGGGAGCTGGGGGTGGAAGGGCTCTTCTCCCTCTCGCTGCGGGAACGTCCCAGCCGAGTCCCAGGGAGGGGCACCCCAAACTCCTGGCTCTGGTGGCCCTGTCACACCGCAGCGGGGCCCAGGGAGAAACTGTGACTGAGGGAGAATCCACCATCACCCTGGGTGTGTCTCCGTGGGCCTGCACTCTCCTAAACAGCCGGCTGCCCTGCCCAGAGCTGGGTGCTTCTCAACACGAGGGGTCCCTGTGTCGCTGCCTGCCCTGCCCCAGAGCTGGGCGCATCTCAGCGCTGGGTGAGGGGTCCCCATGTCACCGGCTGCCCCACCCCGCCCCAGAGTTGGGCGCATCTCAGCGCTGGGCAAGGGGTCCCTGTGCCACCGGCCACCCCAGAGGTGGACACATCTCAGCGCTGGGCGAGCGGTCCCCTGACTATTTGGCTGCGGGGGGAGAGTTTGTTTACGTTTGGTGGCGGGGGAGCAAAGACATTTGTTCTGTTCTCTGCCCCGCCCCCCCACGAACACCCTGTCCCAGCTGGGCCCAGACAATAGTGCTTCCCCGCAGCTGCCTGCGCCGGAGGAGGCGGGAAAGAAAGAGCAGCTTGTTAGTGCCGCTGGGCAGGGGCCAAGGACTCTGCCGGGCGCCCACAGGCAGTGGGGTGGGGGGGCAGGGGGGAACTGGCACCCCCAGCCTGGGCGCTGCAGAAGTCTGGGTGATTCCTCCCTCGGCACCCTCAGCCCACATACTGGGTCCTCCCAGCTGACCTGGGAAACACTGCCCCTGCACCCGCCTCCTGGCCTTGGCTGCAGGGAGGCTGCGGGGTGGGAGTGAGGGGCACCCAGGCCAGTCCGTGGCAGAGAAAAATGTAGTGGACATGCAGCCTCCAGGGTGGAGCTGCAGCAAATCACAGCAAAGCTCCTGGCCCCCGCTCTAACCACCAGCCCCCACTGCCCTCCCAGCACTGGGGAGAGAACCCAGCAGTCCTGGCTCCCACCCCTCCTCTAACCACCAGCCCCCACTGCCCTCCCAGCGCCGGGGAGAGAACCCAGGAGTCCTGGCTCCCACCCCCTGCTCTAACCACCAGCCCCCACTGCCCTCCCAGCACCGGGGAGAGAACCCAGCAGTCCTGGCTCCCACCCCTCCTCTAACCACCAGCCCCCACTGCCCTCCCAGCGCCGGGGAGAGAACCCAGGAGTCCTGGCTCCCACCCCCTGCTCTAACCATCAGCCCCCACTGCCCTCCGAGCGCCAGGGAGAGAACCGAGGAGTCCTGGCTCCCACCCCCTGCTCTAACCATCAGCCCCCACTGCCCTCCCAGCACTGGAGAGAGAACCCAGCAGTCCTGGCTCCCACCCCTCCTCTAACCACCAGCCCCCACTGCCCTCCCAGCACCGGGGAGAGAACCCAGGAGTCCTGGCTCCCACCCCCTGCTCTAACCATCAGCCCCCACTGCCCTCCGAGCGCCAGGGAGAGAACCGAGGAGTCCTGGCTCCCACCCCTCCTCTAACCACCAGCCCCCACTGCCCTCCCAGCGCCGGGGAGAGAACCCAGGAGTCCTGGCTCCCACCCCCTGCTCTAACCATCAGCCCCCACTGCCCTCCGAGCGCCAGGGAGAGAACCGAGGAGTCCTGGCTCCCACCCCCTGCTCTAACCATCAGCCCCCACTGCCCTCCCAGCACTGGAGAGAGAACCCAGCAGTCCTGGCTCCCACCCCTCCTCTAACCACCAGCCCTCACTGCCCTCCCAGCGCTGGGGACAGAACCCTTCCTGGCTCCCGGCCCCCTGCTCTAATCCTGTAAAAGGAGCACCCAGTGCCAGTCTGACTTGGTATAGCCGAGCTCCCCCCGCCACTGTAGTTGGTGCGGTCGGAATGCACTCTCTACCCCTTCCTGGTTGGTATACACCATTCCAGAGGTCAGCTGGGTTGGTATGTCCCATCTCCCCCCTCTATGATTATAAGTTGGTATCACCCTGCCAACTTCAACGAGTAAATGGACATCTCCCACTTTGGCCCCCCCGCCCTCTTAAGATGGTCTGTCCTGGTCCCCAGGAAGTGAACTATTTCCCTCCCCTTCTGGGACAGTCCTTCACCTGACCCTCCCGGAAACGGAGTTGGTATCTACCAGCCGCCCCCTACCACATGATCGATAGCATCGTCCGGCTCTCCCATTGTCTGCCTCAAGCATTGGAGAAGTGGTCTCGTCTGGCGCACCCCACCGGAAATAAGTTGGTATATTCCATTCTACCTTCCTCCTTCACCAATCTTGGATGTGCTCACCCTTCCACCCCCGGAAGTGAGTTGGTGTCTCCCATTCTCGAGCCGCCCTCCCACACGGGACACGGACTTACACCCACCCGAGAAGTGAGTTGGTGCCTCCCATTCCCAGCTGGGTGGTCTCCCTCTGCATTCCCCCGGAAATGAATTGGTATCTCCCATCGGGGGGGCCCCCTTGCATATGTTAAATGGTCTCACCCTTCGCCGCCGGAAGTGAGTTGGTATCTCCCACCCGTAGTCCCCTCCGTCCTATGGTAGATGGTGTCGTCCTCCGGTCTCCCCCCACCCCTTGCACTTGGTGCGTGCCGGGCTCTGGGCGCGGCCGCCGGCAGCCGCATCACCGGGACAGGCAGGAGGCGGAGGGGGGGCCGGATCCGTCCGCTGCTGAGTCCCGGCTGCGCCGCCGTGGACCCGACGCGGATCCTTCCGCCCAGGGGAGCGGCCGCGGAAACGAGTCCCCCGCACCCCAAAACGAGGCTGCGCCAGGTACGGAGGGGTGGGGGAGGGGACGCGCCCCTGTGCGGAGCTCCTTGTTCCAGACCTGCAGCCCCCCCGCACCGGGGTCACACCCCGGACTCGGGGCCTTACCCGGGGGGCTCCCCCCCCGCCCGGAGAGAACCCAGGCGTCCGGCCCCGCTGCTCCTCCCCCCCCCGCCCGGAGAGAACCCAGGCGTCCGGCCCCTCTGCTCCTCCCCCGCCGCCCCGAGAGAACCCAGGCGTCCGGCCCCTCTGCTCCTCCCCCGCCGCCCCGAGAGAACCCAGGCGTCCGGCCCCGCCGCTCCTCCCCCCCCCGCCCGGAGAGAACCCAGGCGTCCGGCCCCGCCGCTCCTCCCCCCCCCCCCCCCCGCCCCGAGAGAACCCAGGCGTCCGGCCCCGCTGCTCCTCCCCCCCCCGCCCGGAGAGAACCCAGGCGTCCGGCCCCGTTCTACCCACCAGCCCCCACTGCCCTCCCAGTGCCAGGGAGAGAACCCAGGAGTCCTGGCTCCCACCCCCTGCTCTACCCACCAGCCCCCACTGCCCTCCCAGCGCCGGGGAGAGAACCCAGGAGTCCTGGCTCCCACCCCCTGCTCTACCCACCAGCCCCCACTGCCCTCCCAGCGCCGGGGAGAGAACCCAGGAGTCCTGGCTCCCACCCCCTGCTCTACCCACCAGCCCCCACTGCCCTCCCAGTGCCAGGGAGAGAACCCAGGAGTCCTGGCTCCTACCTCCTGCTCTGCCCACCAGCCCCCACTGCCCTCCCAGCGCCGGGAAGAGAACCCAGGAGTCCTGGCTCCCACCTCCTGCTCTGCCCACCAGCCCCCACTGCCCTCCCAGCGCCGGGGAGAGAACCCAGGAGTCCGGGCTCCCGGCCCCTGCTCTAACCACCAGCCCCCATTGCCCTCCCAGTGCCGGGGAGAGAACCCAGGAGTCCTGGCTCCCACCCCCTGCTCTAACCACCAGCCCCCACTGCCCTCCAGTGCCAGGGAGAGAACCCAGGAGTCCTGGCTCCCGGCCCCTGCTCTGCCCACCAGCCCCCACTGCCCTCCCAGCGCCGGGGAGAGAACCCAGGAGTCCTGGCTCCCACCCACTGCTCTAACCACCAGCCCCCACTGCCCTCCCAGCGCCGGGGAGAGAACCCAGGAGTCCTGGCTCTGGGCCCCCTGCTCTGCCCACCAGCCCCCACTGCCCTCCCAGCGCCGGGGAGAGAACCCAGGAGTCCGGGCTCCCGGCCCCTGCTCTAACCACCAGCCCCCACTGCCCTCCCAGCGCCGGGGAGAGAACCCAGGAGTCCTGGCTCCCGGCCCCTGCTCTAACCACCAGCCCCCACTGCCCTCCCAGCACCAGGGACAGAACCCAGGTGTCCTGGCTCCCACCCCCTGCTCTAACCACCAGCCCCCACTGCCCTCCCAGCGCCTGGGAGAGAACCCAGGAGTCCTGGCTCCTGCCCCTGCTCTACCCACCAGCCCCCACTGCCCTCCCAGCGCCGGGGAGAGAACCCAGGAGTCCGGGCTCCCGGCCCCTGCTCTAACCACCAGCCCCCACTGCCCTCCCAGCGCCGGGGAGAGAACCCAGGAGTCCTGGCTCCCGGCCCCTGCTCTAACCACCAGCCCCCACTGCCCTCCCAGCACCAGGGACAGAACCCAGGTGTCCTGGCTCCCACCCCCTGCTCTAACCACCAGCCCCCACTGCCCTCCCAGCGCCTGGGAGAGAACCCAGGAGTCCTGGCTCCTGCCCCTGCTCTACCCACCAGCCCCCACTGCCCTCCCAGCGCCCAGGAGAGAACCCAGGAGTCCTGGCTCCCAGCGCCCGGGAGAGAACCCGGGAGTACAGCTATTGTGAGTGGTTCTCAGGGCTGTGGGGTGTTGTGGAACTGGGTGTGGAGGGGTCTGGGGGTCTTAGTCTTTCCCCGTCAGTCACAGCGTATCTCTGGGGGTTGCCTGAGAAAATCCACCCATTGCTGCGGTGATGGGAAAGGCTTCGACCTGTCTCCCTTCAACTTCTGGTTGCCAAGGCAACAGTATGGGAGAGGAGATTGAGGAAGGAGCAGAAATAGGAGGGCAGGGCCTGTCCGCTGTAGGGGCGCTGGCTCCCCCCGGCCCAGGGCAGGGCTGGCTGGCTCAGGGGGTGGGAATGGGGCAGGGCCTGGCCCCTCTAGGGGTGCCGGCTCCCCCGGCTCAGGGCAGGGCTGGCTGGCTCAGGGGCAGGGAATGGGGCAGGGCCTGGCCCCTCTAGGGGCGCCGGCTCCCCCCGGCCCAGGGCAGGACTGGCTGGCTTTGTGGCTGGCGTGTGGATGTCCTGGGTTCTCTCCCCAGCGCTGGGAGGGCAGTGGGGGCTGGTGGTTAGAGCAGGGGCCGGGAGCCAGGACTCCTGGGTTCTCTCCCCGGCGCTGGGAGGGCAGTGGGGGCTGGTGGGTAGAGCAGGGGCTGGGAGCCAGGACTCCTGGGTTCTCTCCCCGGCGCTGGGAGGGCAGTGGGGGCTGGTGGTTAGAGTAGGGGCCGGGAGCCAGGACTCCTGGGCCCTCTCCCCGGCGCTGGGAGGGCAGTGGGGGCTGGTGGTTAGAGCAGGGGCCGGGTGCCAGGACTCCTGGGTTCTCTCCCTGGCGCTGGGAGGGCAGTGGGGGCTGGTGGTTAGAGCAGGGGGTGGGAACCAGGACTCCTGGGTTCTCTCCCCGGTGCTGGGAGGGCAGTGGGGGCTGGTGGTTAGAGCAGGGGCCAGGAGCCAGGACTCCTTTCTGACTGGCTGCTCCCCTGGGTGCAGGTTGCCGCCCGGCTGAGCGGAGCCCCGGCGCCGCCATGAGTGAACTGGAGCAGCTTCGCCAGGAGGCTGAGCAGCTGCGGAATCAGATCCGGGTGAGTGAGGCGTCTGCACTCTGGCACTGGGGGCCCAGACGCCTGGGTTCTCTCCCCATCTGGGGAGCGGAGGGGAGGGGGCTGGCGGGTGGTGGGCATGGGCAGAACAGGGCTGAATCTCACTCCCCCTTTCCCACAGGACGCGAGGAAGGCATGTGGCGACTCCACCCTGAGCCAGGTGAGTCTGGGGCACCCCCTTCTCCACCCCCGCCATTGCCAGCGGCCCCCCAAGGCAGCAGCCCCACAGGGCTTGGCTCCTGCCACTTACCTGTGCACCTCTCTGCAGATCACCGCTGGCATGGACCCTGTCGGACGCATACAGATGCGGACACGGCGCACCCTGCGTGGGCACCTGGCCAAAATCTACGCTATGCACTGGGGCACCGACTCCAGGTCAGGCCCTACCAGCACCGGGGTGGGGCGGCCAGGTGGACACGGGGACCCCTCGCCCGGCGCCGAGATGCGCCCACCTCTGGGGCGGGGTGGCCGGGGACACGGGGACCCCTGGCCCCGTGCTGAGCTGGTGTCTCTCTGCTCCTCAGACTGCTCGTTAGCGCATCACAGGACGGGAAGCTCATCATCTGGGACAGTTATACCACCAACAAGGTTAGGGCGGGTGGCAGGGGTCTGGGGGAGGTGGGAGGCCCTTGGGGGAGGGGAGGGGAGGGGAAAGCCTGGGGGAGGGGCCCACGGAGGCCCTGTGGGGGGAGGGGCGGGAGGGGCCGGGGTCCCAGCTCTGCCTCTCGCCAGGTCCATGCCAGGGAGGGGAATGCCTGGGGGAGGCCCTGGGGGAGGGGAGGGGAAAGCCTGGGGGCGGGAGGGGCCGGGGTCCCAGCTCTGCCTCTCGCCAGGTCCACGCCAGGGAGGGGAAAGCCTGGGGGAGGGGCGGGGCCCCCGGAGGCCCTGGGGGAGACCCTGGGGGGGGAGGGGCCGGCCGGGGTCCCAGCTCTGCCTCTCGCCAGGTCCACGCCAGGGAGGGGAAAGCCTGGGGGAGGGGCGGGGCCCCCGGAGGCCCTGGGGGAGACCCTGGGGGGGAGGGGCCGGCCGGGGTCCCAGCTCTGCCTCTCGCCAGGTCCACGCCATCCCGCTGCGCTCCTCCTGGGTGATGACCTGCGCCTACGCCCCCTCCGGGAACTACGTGGCCTGCGGGGGCCTCGACAACATCTGCTCCATCTACAGCCTGAAGACTCGGGAGGGGAACGTCCGGGTGAGCCGGGAGCTGCCGGGCCACACGGGTGAGAGCCGGCGTCTGGCGCGGGGAGGGGCTGGGAGCCCGGACTCCTGGGTCCTCTCTCCCACCAGGCCCCCGGCTGACCAGCCTGCCCTGTCCCCTGGCAGGCTACCTCTCCTGCTGCCGCTTCCTGGACGACAACCAGATCATCACCAGCTCCGGGGACACCACCTGGTGAGCTCTGCCCCTGGACTGGGCCGCCCCCGGGGGCAGAAGAGTGGAAGTCTGGGGCAGGGCCCCAGGGGTTGGAACCTGTGGGGCAGGGCTGAGGGTGGGGTGGAGCCAGGAGTGGGTGGAGCCATCAGGCTGAGGCTGGGTGGAGGGCAGAGCCAGCAAGCTGGGGTGTGGTGGGGCCAAGGGTGGGCGGAGCCAGCAGGCTGGGGCGGGTGGAAGGCGGAGCCAGGAGCTGTCGTGGGCGGAGCCAGCAGGCTGGGGTGGTGGAAGGCGGAGCCAGGAGCTGCCGTGGGCGGAGCCAGCAGGGTCCCACCCTGTCCCCTCCCCCAGCGCGCTGTGGGACATCGAGACGGGGCAGCAGACGACGGCCTTTGGGGGGCACAGCGGGGACGTGATGAGCCTGTCGCTGGCGCCCGACGGCCGCAGCTTCGTGTCCGGCGCCTGCGACGCCTCCATCAAGCTGTGGGACGTGCGGGACAGCATGTGCCGGCAGACGTTCACCGGGCATGAGTCGGACATCAACGCCGTCTGCGTGAGTCCCGGCCCCCGGGGACCCCTGGGGAACCCCAGAGACCCCCCCCGTCCTTCAGAGACCCACAGGGACACCCTGGGCCCCCCAGCCCCTACAGACACCCCCAGTGACCTCCCTGGCCCGCAGGGACCCCCCACAGACCCCTGGGGACTGCCTGCAGACATCCCCAGGGACCCCACCAGCCTCTAGCGACCCCTGGTGTCCCCACAGCGCCCAGAGACCCACAGGGCCGTCCAGGCCCCTAGAAATATCCCCCCCCAGCCTGCAGAGATCATGGGGTGCCTGCAGCCCCCAGACACCCCCGCTGATCCCCTGGTCCCTAGAAACCCACCAGGGACCTGTGGGAACCCCCTGGCCACTGGGAACACCAGCAGGCCAAATAGGCCCCAAGAGATGCCCCCAGGGACCCTGAGTGACCCCTGGCCCTCAGAGACCCCTGGGGAACCCACAGCCCCCTGGGACCCTCCCCAGAGGGACCCTCCCCCTAGAAACCCCCTAGCCCTAGGGACCCTTCCCTGGCCTCCAGGGACCCCCTGCCTTGCCACAGGGGACACCCTTCTGCTATCCAGAGGCCAACCCGTCCCCTAGGAAACCCCCGGCCCCCAGAGATCCCCTGTACCTTTCCTCAGCTGCTAAAACCCCCCCTACCCCTAGGGACCCTTCCCTGGACCCCAGGGACTCCTACACTGCCACAGGGAGCTCCGCCAGACCCCTGAACCCTCCCTGGCCCCCAAGGACCCTCTTACCTGCTGGAGTTCCCCCATGTCCCCTTAGCCCACCTCCCCATCTCGATGCCCTCTTGGCCTCCAGAAACCCATTCCCCCTACCCTCCCCGTCTCCAGGGACCCCGTCCTCCACTGGCTCCAGACACCCCCAAATTCTCCACGCTCTAATTCCAGTCATTAGCGTGTGTGTGTGACTTGGTCCCTAGAGCTCATTGGGCAGCTGCTGGTCACAGCCCCCCAGCAACTGGGAGATTGGCCCCCAACTTAGAAACTCAGCTCAGGGCCAGGACTCCTGGGTTCTCTCCCTGGCGCTGGGAGGGCAGTGGGGGCTGGTGGTTAGAGCAGGGGGTGGGAGCCAGGACTCCTGGGTTCTCTCCCCGGCGCTAGGAGGGCAGTGGGGGCTGGTGGTTAGAGCAGGGGGTGGGAGCCAGGACTTCTGGGTTCTCTCTCTGGTGCTGGGAGGGCAGTGGGGGCTGGTGGTTAGAGCAGGGGGCCGGGAGCCAGGACTTCTGGGTTCTCTCCCCAGCGCTGGGAGGGCAGTGGGGGCTGGTGGTTAGAGCAGGGGGTGGGAGCCAGGACTCCTGGGTTCTCCCCGGCGCTGGGAGGGCAGTGGGGGCTGGTGGTTAGAGCAGGGGCTGGGAGCCAGGACTCCTGGGTTCTCCCCGGCGCTGGGAGGGCAGTGGGGGCTGGTGGTTAGAGCAGGGGGTGGGAGCCAGGACTTCTGGGTTCTCTCCCCGGCGCTGGGAGAGCAGTGAGGGCTGGTGGTTAGAGCAGGGGGTGGGAGCCAGGACTTCTGGGTTCTCTCCCTGGCGCTGGGAGGGCAGTGGGGGCTGGTGGTTAGAGCAGGGGGTGGGAGCCAGGACTCCTGGGTTCTCTCACACCCTTTGCCTGCACAGTTCTTCCCCAATGGAAACGCCTTCGCCACGGGCTCGGACGACGCTACGTGCCGGCTCTTCGACCTGCGCGCCGACCAGGAGCTCATGATGTACTCACACGACAACATCATCTGCGGCATCACCTCGGTGGCGTTCTCGCGGAGTGGTCGCCTCCTGCTGGCTGGCTACGACGACTTCAACTGCAACATCTGGGATGCCATGAAGGGTGACCGTGCAGGTCAGTCCAGACCCTTGGTTCTCACCGTGGGGGTGGAAGGTTGCGAACCAGGACTCCCGGGTTCTCTCCCAGGCACTGGGAGGGCAGTGGGGGCTGGTGGTTAGAGCAGGGGCTGGGAGCCAGGACTCCTGGGTTCTCTCCCCGGCGCTGGGAGGGCAGTGGGGGCTGGTGGTCAGAGCAGGGGCTGGGAGCCAGGACTCCTGGCATGGGGAGGGCAGTGGGGGCTGGTGGTTAGAGCAGGGGGTGGGAGCCAGGACTCCTGGGTTCTCTCCCCGGAGCTGGGAGGGGAGTGGGGGCTGGTGGTCAGAGCAGGGGGTGGGAGCCAGGACTCCTGGGTTCTTTCCCTGGCGCTGGGAGGGCAGTGGGGGCTGGGGGTTAGAGCAGGGGCAGGGGGGTGGGGAGCTAGGACTCCTGGGTTCTTCTCCCTGGCAGTGGGGGTTGGGGGCTGTTGGATTTGGGGGCTCTGTGCCCCACTGGGGGGGCGGGGGAGCAGGATGCCTGGGTTCCCTTGAGCAAGGCTCACTCACTCTCCCCTCACAGGGGTGCTGGCCGGCCACGACAACCGTGTGAGCTGCCTGGGGGTGACGGATGACGGGATGGCCGTAGCCACTGGCTCCTGGGACAGCTTCCTGAAAATCTGGAACTAGCCCCTCCCCTTTGTGCCTGGGAGGCGTGGCTTCCCTGGTCCCACCCCCCCAGAAGGCAGTGCCTGGCTTTAGCCCCGCCCCTTCACCCTTTGGGGGTGGTTTTTCTCTTGGTTAAAAAGGAAAAGTAGCCTGCTGTGGGGGAGGGGACGGCATCCAGCTGTGACCTTTGACCTGGGCGGCCAAGGTGATTGACAGTTGGTGGAGGAGGAGGGACTGTTTTCCCTACTCTTCAGCCCCAGCACCACCAACCCCCCCCCGCCCCCTTTCCCAGAGTGGGAGGGGAGGGGAGGGGGGGTGTCGCCGGGCCCTGCCCTTGCTGTGCCCAGAGGGAGGCAGGCCCCTGCCCTCCTCCTGCCCCTAGGGCCTGTTCAGCACCGGGCCGTGTGTAGCCGGCTCCCGGCCCCGTGTTCACCTTAAACACCCAAACTCCAGCCACCAGCCTGTGTCGTTACTTGGGGGGGGCCGGGGGCGGGGCCAGGGCTTGGACTCCTGGGTTCTCTCTTGGCTCCAGCAGGGCAGTGGAGGCTGGGGGTTAGCCTGAGGGGGGGCGGGGGGGCAGGGGCTTGCGAGCCAGGACTCCTGGGTTCTCTCCCCAGTGCTGGGAGGGCAGTGGGGGCTGGTGGTCAGAGCAGGGGCCGGGAGCCAGGACTCCTGGGTTCTCTCCCCAGCGGTGGGAGGGCAGTGGGGGCTGGTGGTTAGAGCCAGGGGGCCGGGAGCCAGGACTCCTGGGTTCTCTCCCTCCATTAGACCAGGTCGGTCTTGTTTGGGGTCCCTGGCTGCCCTGCCCCATCCCCAGGCAGGAGTGGGGAGACCCCCCCCCCCAATTATCCAGTCGCAGCAGCTGGTGCTGGATTACCTCCTCCACCACCCCAGCGCCTTCTCCTCCAGCAGGTGCCACTGGGCCTGTGTTCAGCTCATGGCAGGAAGCCACCTCCCCATGGGGACCAGAGCCCAGCCTCTGCCCCCCACATGGCTGGGTGCAGGGGTGGCACCTGCCAGCACTGTCTGGGTAACAGGCGCGGGAGGCCCACCCCACAGCCTAGGTGTTCCAGGCCCTGCTGCAGCCTTTCACCAGGGCAACTGCAGCAGGGCGGAAGGCCCTGGGCCCAGGGCAAAGCAGGTAGCCAACAGGTGGGGGCCAAGCTGCCTCCCCCTCACAGCTGCCCTTGGGGCTGAACCTCACCACTCCCAGCCCCTCGCCCCCCACTCAGCAATCCTGCTGGGGGAAGGAACAAGGCAGCCAGGTCCTGCCCCCCCCCCCCCACTACCAGGGCCTGCCCCCACCTCGTTGGGGGGTGGGGGACGAGAGAGAGAGAGAGAGACACATGCCAGGACTTAGCTACAACTTTAATCCACGCGGCGCAACAGACCAGGGGTTCCTCGGCCCCAGGGGAGGGGCAGGTGGGCGCCCTGTTGGCACAGCCGGCCACAGCGGGGGGAGGGGCCGCCTGGCCCTGGGCCCAGCCCCTGCCAGCACCGTTATTGCTAGACAGACAGACAGACAGACAGCCGCCAGGCAGGGGCGCGGCCAGTGCCCGCGCCGCTAAGGCAAAGGGTGCAGGGAGGGCACAGCTGGCGTCTGCCAGGCAGGGGAGGCCCCAGCTGTGCAGGCCGGGGCCCAGTGCCAGGGCCTTCGCTTGCCACCCCTGGCCGCTCCCCGCGAGCAGAGGAGACTTTGGTTGGGCCGGCTGGGGAACCGAGGGGGGCAGCTGCAGCCGCGGGGCGAAGTCCGAAACCAGCCCCTTTCCCCGTACCTTCTCGCGGGCTGTTGCTCAGGCTATGGCACCCCCTGGCTCACAGCCCAGCAGGGCCCTGTGCCCCCCCAGACGGGGTTAAATCCTTCGCTGGCCTATTGCACATGGCTGGCGGGCCGGCCTGGGAGCCACACCAGGCCAATACTGACAGACAGGGATGGGGTGGGAACACCTGATCAGGTCACAGCCCTGGCCTGTGGCCTCTGCCCCCTGATCAGGCCCGGGGAACACTAACACAGTAACCAAGGAACCTCACAGTATAGCTGTGGGGCCGGCCGCCGCGGTCCTCCCCCCATACCACGGGCGGCCGACCTCGGCCCCGCACGCTCACAAACGACCCAGTGGGCCGGTGCTGCGCAGTCACTGAATGTTCGTAACTCACCACTGTTGCAAAGAACGAAAAGTCCCCGTGCCCCCCCCCCCGCCGGGTCCGGGACAGGAAGAGCAGACGGCAGCGTTTCAGTTCGCAGCACCTGCCCAGGGCCAGGTGGCGGCTGTCTCGGTGGAGTCCAGCAGCGAGAACTTCTCTTCCCGCCCCGGCCGCAAGCCCTTTTCCAACATGGGACTCGCCAGAGGGGTGCAAAGCCAAGAACTACAAAAGAGCACGAAAAAGCCGCCCGGTCTCCTGGAGGGAAGGCGTCTGACTGCGAAAGGTACCCTGTGTAGTGACAACGGTCCAGTCAGAGACAGCGGCGTCCCACAGACAGCCTGTAAACAACGGAACGGCAGAGCCAGACGCGCGAGTCCAAAAATATTCAAGCCCAAATTAAAAAAAAAAACAAACCGATGGCGACAACAACTCCCTCCCCTCCGCCGCCCGCTCTGTCCAACTGCACCAGCAAGTGTCTGCGGGCCGGGCAGGCAGCCGCTAATTCGGCTCTCACTCGGGTCAGAGACGATACGTCCCACCAGAGTGTGGAGCTCTGGGTACTGGTCCATGCTGCAGCGCAAGCTGTGGTGCTGGGAGGGGCACGCGATATTGCCGTGCCGATTCGTGTCCAAAAATACATTCATCAGTGAGTGCAGTGCAGAGTGGGCCCCGCTTCCCTGGCAGAACAGCTTCGACGTCACCATGAAAACCTCCCACCACACCACCAGGGCACCGGGCTGGGGTGGAGGGAAAGGCAAAAGGAGCAAACGATGCCCAGACAGCTTTAAAAAAAAAACCAAAGTGCCTCTCCACCCCAGGAAAAATGTGCCAAAGAAATCTTCCTCCAAGCAGCCAAGGGTCCAGCATGGTCAGGGAGAGCTCATTCCATTCACAGGAGGTTGGCTTCATGAGGCGGAGCTTGCTGGGAGGCCGCGGAGCTGGCGGGAACTGCTGAGGCTGTAACGGGGAGCTCGCGGGAACACACAGGAAGCTCGTTTGGGTGACGGGAGCTGGCAGGTGAGGCGCCCTCCCGGAGTCAGGTGAGTATGCCAGAGCCTGCGGCAACCCATGAGCCTGTAACACAAGAGTGAAGGGCGTAGTCGGCCAGCTGGCGGGGGCGTAGTTGGCTGGTGCGTGATGCTCCCAGCCCCACCCCGCACTGGCCTGCTCCCTTTCGGCCACGGTTAGGCACCACGCCAGGAGGGAGCCCAAGGGAGAAGGGGAGTTGGTTGTATCCCGATTGTGCAACTTCCAAAAATACAAAGTCTCGCTTACGAAATAAATGGCCTCTCAGGACGAGAACTTCTGCGGTGCAGAACTATGTATAGCGCTATTTACATCCAGGCCTGCGGCACGCCCCGCGGGACAGGCCAGTTCCGAGTCCCGAGGAAACTCCGGCCGCAGGAGAAGTGCATTTCTTCAAGTTTTGTTATCTTTGTTTTCTTTTTTTCTTCTTTTTTTTAGTTTTTTTTTAAACTAAATCTTCTTTTCTCCTTCCCCCAAGTCCACATCTCCCCTCGTCACCGAGTGAAAATAACAGTGTTTGATAGAGCGATTTCCATTTTTTTTTTTCAGTTTTAAAGTTTCTTTATAAAAATTTCCTCCAGAATCACAAAAAAAAAAAATCCTTTTTTGTGTGGTTTTTTTTGTTTTTTGTTTTTTTGAGTTCTTTGTAAAAAGTCTCGATAAAGTGCATCGTCAGGTTGCATTTTAAGGTGCTTTGTGTGTTGGAGAAAGAAGTGCTCACACATAACTCCTCTTCCGAAGGCGGCACGCTAGCGGCCCCGATGAGAGCAGACACCCCCCGCCACCAACCACTGCACCCCGCTCACTGGAGGGGGCAGGGTGTGGGGAGGGAGGGGGGCAGGCGCAGCCGCCTCACCCTTTCGCAGTGCACATTCAGGTAAGACTGAATCGGTTAAGAAGGCAGCAGAGATTTTCCTATTGCTACAAGACTTCAGTAGTCCTCTATGGTTTCCACCTCTCCCGAGGGACCGTGCAGCAAATAGCCTGGGGCACAAGGGGTCACAAAGGGTTAAAAAGCTGCGCTCGTCAGTGCACAGACCCACACTATGACCCCACTGCCTCACTCCCCTCCCTCTGCTAAGAGAACCCAGGAGTCCTGGCTCCCGGCCCCCTGCTCTAACCACCAGCCCCCTGTGCCCTCCCAGCACCGGGGAGACAACCCAGGAGTCCTGGCTCCCAGCCCCTGCTGTAACTACCAGCCCCTACTGTCCTCCCAGTGCC
This sequence comes from Carettochelys insculpta, assembly GCF_033958435.1. Taxonomy (NCBI): domain Eukaryota; kingdom Metazoa; phylum Chordata; order Testudines; family Carettochelyidae; genus Carettochelys; species Carettochelys insculpta. The sequence continues at coordinate 1,532,767 of NC_134170.1, forward strand.
GGGGAGAGAACCCAGGAGTCCTGGCTCCCGGCCCCCCTGCTCTAACCACCAGCCCCCACTGCCCTCCCAGTGCCGGGGAGAGAACCCAGGAGTCCCGGCTCCCGGCCCCCCTGCTCTAACCACCAGCCCCCACTGCCCTCCCAGCGCCAGGGAGAGAACCCAGGCGTCCTGGCTCCCAGCCCCTGCTCTAACCACCAGCCCCCACTGCCCTCCCAGCGCCGGGGAGAGAACCCAGGTGTCCTGGCTCCCGGCCCCCCTGCTCTAACCACCAGCCCCCACTGTCCTCCCAGCGCCAGGGAGAGAACCCAGGAGTCCTGGCTCCCAGCCCCTGCTCTAACCACCAGCCCCCACTGCCCTCCCAGCGCCGGGGAGAGAACCCAGGAGTCCTGGCTCCCAGCCCCTGCTCTAACCACCAGCCCCCACTGCCCTCCCAGCGCCGGGGAGAGAACCCAGGAGTCCTGGCTCCCACCCCCTGCTCTAACCACCAGCCCCCACTGTCCTCCCAGTGCTGGGGAGAGAACCCAGGCGTCCTGGCTCCCGGCCCCCTGCTCTGACCACCAGCCCCCACTGTCCTCCCAGTGCTGGGGAGAGAACCCAGGAGTCCTGGCTCCCACCCCCTGCTCTAACCACCAGCCCCCACTGTCCTCCCAGTGCTGGGGAGAGAACCCAGGAGTCCTGGCTCCCGGCCCCCTGCTCTGACCACCAGCCCCCACTGCCCTCCCAGCGCCGGGGAGAGAACCCAGGAGTCCTGGCTCCCACCCCCTGCTCCAACCACCAGCCCCCACTGTCCTCCCAGCGCCGGGGAGAGAACCCAGGCGTCCTGGCTCCCACCCCCTGCTCTAACCACCAGCCCCCACTACCCTCCCAGCGCCAGGGAGAGAACCCAGGAGTCCTGGCTCCCGGCCCCCCTGCTCTAACCACCAGCCCCCACTGCCCTCCCAGTGCCGGGGAGAGAACCCAGGCGTCCTGGCTCCCAGCCCCTGCTCTAACCACCAGCCCCCACTGCCCTCCCAGCGCTGGGGAGAGAACCCAGGCGTCCTGGCTCCCAGCCCCTGCTCTAACCACCAGCCCCCACTGCCCTCCCAGCGCTGGGGAGAGAACCCAGGAGTCCTGGCTCCCACCCCCTGCTCTAACCACCAGCCCCCACTGCCCTCCCAGTGCCGGGGAGGGAACCCAGGCGTCCTGGGCCCGCCCTACCCAGGATGCTGGGGTCAGCGTGCAGCATGACCGGCCTCCTCTTGATCTTCACCGGCTGGCTGGCCTCATAGGGCGGCTGCTTGGAGCTGTGGCTGGCTGGGAACGCCGAGGGCAGGCTGCTGGAACCCAGCCACGAGGCCTCCTGTGGCGGGAGTGGGGGGTTAGCGCCGAGCCGCACCCCACAGTGGTGGTTGGCGGGGGGCGCGGGCGGGCACCTACCTGCTGCTGCTGGCGCTGCTGGCTGGCTTTCTGCTTGGCGCGCCGCTCCAGGAACTGCTTGGCGAACTCTTTGGCTTCCAGCGTGTCGCCCAGGTAGGAGCGGATGAAGTCATGCACGGCGTAGGGCGACTCCGTCTCCTTGAGGAACGCCACGACGGTGGGCACTGCGGGGACAGGGGGTCAGGGGAGCCGCCGGGGCGGGGCCGTCGGGGACAAGGGGCGCCACTTACCGTCCAGGTTGCTGGAGGTGCTGAGGACATGCAGCATCTGCTCACACCACTGCGTGAAGCCGTCCTGGGGCTTGTGCATCCCCTGCAGCAGCTTCAGCAGCTTCTCCTCCTCCTCCGTCTTCTTCCGGCCCTGCCGGCCCGGCGCCCCGTAGCTGTCCCTGGGCCGGGGGCAGAGAGTCAGGGCCAGGGCCCTCGCTCCCGGCTCCAGCACCAGCTGCAACCCCACCGGGGTGCTCCCTCCCGCCCCACCGGTGCCCCTCGCTGCCACCCCCAACCCCACCGGGGCCCTCCCTCCCGCCCCACCGGTGCCCCTCGCTGCCACCCCCAACCCCACCGGGGCCCTCCCTCCCGCCCCACCGGTGCCCCTCGCTGCCACCCCCCAACCCCACCGGGGCCCTCCCTCCCGCCCCACCGGTGCCCCTCGCTGCCACCCCCCAACCCCACCGGGGCCCTCCCTCCCGCCCCACCGGTGCCCCTCGCTGCCACCCCCAACCCCACCGGGGCCCTCCCTCCCGCCCCACCGGTGCCCCTCGCTGCCACCCCCAACCCCACCGGGGCCCTCCCTCCCGCCCCACCGGTGCCCCTCGCTGCCACCCCCAACCCCACCGGGGCCCTCCCTCCCGCCCCACCGGTGCCCCTCGCTGCCACCCCCAACCCCACCGGGGCCCTCCCTCCCGCCCCACCGGTGCCCCTCGCTGCCACCCCCAACCCCACCGGGGCCCTCCCTCCCGCCCCACCGGTGCCCCTCGCTGCCACCCCCAACCCCACCGGGGCCCTCCCTCCCGCCCCACCGGCTCACCCGAGGGACGGGCTGCTGCGGCTGTTTTTCAGCCCCAGGCTCCTGACAAGCGGACCAGCGTTCTTGACACTTTCCTCCCACAGGCTCACGTTCTTCTCGTGGCTGCCCCAGAGCTGGCTGGAATCAGTGCTCCACTGAGAGGGGCTGTTCATGGCAAGAGCCCCATGCTGGAAAGAGCGCGAGCTGGGCATGAGATGCGCCCACCTCTGGGGGGGGGTGGCCAGTGACATGGGGACCCTTCGCCCAGCGCTGAGATGTGCCCACCTCCGGGGCGGGGCGGCCGGTGACATGGGGACCCCTCGCCCGGCACTGAGATGCGCCCACCTCTGGGGCGGGGTGGCCGGTGACATGGGGACCCCTCGCCCGGCACTGAGATGCGCCCACCTCTGGGGCGGGGCGGCCGGTGACATGGGGACCCCTCGCCCGGCACTGAGATGCGCCCACCTCTGGGGCGGGGCGGCCGGTGACACAGGGACCCCTCGCCCGGCACTGAGATGCGCCCACCTCTGGGGCGGGGCGGCCGGTGACATGGGGACCCCTCGCCCGGCACTGAGATGCGCCCACCTCTGGGGCGGGGCGGCCGGTGACATAGGGACCCTTCGCCCAGCGCTGAGATGTGCCCACCTCCGGGGCGGGGCGGCCGGTGACATGGGGACCCCTCGCCCGGTACTGAGAGTTGCCCACCTCTGGGGCGGGGTGGCCGGTGACATGGGGACCCCTCGCCCAGCCCTGAGATGCGCCCACCTCTGGGGCGGGGCGGGGCGGCTGGTGACACAGACTAATTGGGAGTGGCTTGGATGCAGGTGGATGCGTGATCATGGAGGACTGGGCCTCTCTCGGAGCGATACCTGACCCAGGGCAGCGGGGGGCGCAGGTCCAGGCCAGGAGCTGGGGGGGGAGGCAGTGGGGGTGGGGGGAACTCACCGCTCTCTGCTGCGCCCGCTGCTGTTTGTGCAGCTGCCGCTCACTCTCCTGCAGCTCCAGCAGGGCCTTCACTCCGCCCACGGGCTTGGCCAGGCCGCCCCAGGCCGCCGACTGCGCCTGGCTGTGCTGCAGCAGCTTCAGCACCAGCTCCTGCTGCCGGCACTGCGGAGGCAGGAGGGTGAGCAGGCGGGGGACAGGGCACTTGGAGGGCGGCGGGGGCCGGGGTGGCGGGAGGACAGTGGGGGCCAGGGCGGCGGGAGGATGGGATGACGGTGGGGGCCGGGGCGGCGGGAGCCGGGGCACTTGGGGGGCGGCGGGGGCCGGGGCGGCGGGACGACGGTGGGGGCCGGGGCACTTGGAGGGCGGCGGGGGCCGGGAGGACAGGACGACGGCGGGGGCCGGGGCACTTGGAGGGCGGCGGGGGCCGGGAGGACAGGACGACGGCGGGGGCCGGGAGGACGGGACGACGGCGGGGGCCGGGGCACTTGGAGGGCGGCGGGGGCCGGGAGGACAGGACGACGGCGGGGGCCGGGAGGACGGGACGACGGCGGGGGCCGGGGCACTTGGAGGGCGGCGGGGGCCGGAGGACGGGAAGGCAGCGGGCACCTCAGCCCAGAACAACTCTTCCCACCCGTGCACAGGCCCCAAAACAAGGGCAACGTGAGCCTCAGCAGAGGGAACCCAGGAGTCTGGGATACCGTCCCCTCCCGGGCTGGGCAAGGAGAGCAGGGCCAGGGCATGCCCGTGTGCGCCCGGGGGGGCCCAGCTCAGGCCGTGCCCATGGGGGACTCGGGGGGCCCACCTCAGGTGGACAGGCCCCACCTGTTTGCGCCGGTACAGCTCCTCCTCCTCCCGCCGTTTCTGCTCCTCCTGCCGCCGTTTCTCCTCCCGCCGCTTTCGTTCCTCCTCCTCCCGCTTGGCCCTGAGTTCTGCCTCGCGGCGCTCCTGCAGCTGGGTGCCGGCGAGGGGAGGGTGAGGGGCCAGGCCGGTGCAGCCGCCGGGAACCCCCGAGCCCAGAAATGGGGCAGCTGAGATCCCACACAGCACCCCGGCAACAGCAGCCACGGCACCAGCTTCAGAACCCAGGAGTCCTGGCTCCCGGCCCCCTGCCCTAACCACCAGCCCCCACTGCCCTCCCAGCACCGGGGGGAGAACCCAGGAGTCCTGGCTCCCGGCCCCCCACTCTAGCCACCAGCCCCCCACTGCCCTCCCAGAGCCGGGGGGAGAACCCAGGAGTCCTGGCTCCCAGCCCCCCACTCTAGCCACCAGCCCCCCACTGCCCTCCCAGCACCGGGGGGAGAACCCAGGAGTCCTGGCTCCCGGCCCCCCACTCTAGCCACCAGCCCCCCACTGCCCTCCCAGCGCCGGGGAGAGAACCCACGAGTCCTGGCTCCCGGCCCCCTGCTCTAACCATCAGCCCCCCACTGCCCTCCCAGCGCCGGGGGGAGAATCCAGGCGTCCGGGGCCCAGCACTCACCTTCTGCTGCAGTTGCAGTTGTTCTAAGATTGGACCCTGAGATGAAGAGTTAATTGGTATATCCCACAGACTGGCCTCACCGCCTGCAGGGGGACAGAGTGTCAGACCTGGCTGCCCTCCGGCCGTGCCCCCCAGAGCCGTGACGCCCCCTCACCTGCAGGCTGTGAGGCTGAGGTATGTGTGTCCCAGAGGGACCCTGTGTCTGGCACGGACATGGATCTGTTCATCGCTGGCATCATGCTCTGCTCCCCTGACCTGCAAGGCAAGGGAGCACCCACTGAGCCCTGCCATCGACCCACACAAGAGAGAGTACAGCAGCCCAGTGCCCTCTGCCACCCCGGGTCTCTCCTGTGCAGGCAGGGCAGCCCCTGGAGCCAGGCAGAGAACCCAGGAGTCCTGGCTCCCACCCCCTGCTCTGACCACCAGCCCCCACTGCCCTCCCAGCGCCGGGGAGAGAACCCAGGAGTCCTGGCTCCCGCCCCCTGCTCTAACCACCAGCCCCCACTGCCCTCCCAGCGCCGGGGAGAGAACCCAGGAGTCCTGGCTCCCGGCCCCCTGCTCTAACCACCAGCCCCCACTGCCCTCCCAGCGCCGGGGAGAGAACCCAGGAGTCCTGGCTCCCACCCCCTGCTCTGACCACCAGCCCCCACTGCCCTCCCAGCGCCGGGGAGAGAACCCAGGAGTCCTGGCTCCCGGCCCCCTGCTCTAACCACCAGCCCCCACTGCCCTCCCAGCGCCGGGGAGAGAACCCAGGAGTCCTGGCTCCCACCCCCTGCTCTAACCACCAGCCCCCACTGCCCCCCAGCGCTGGGGAGAGAACCCAGGAGTCCTGGCTCCCGGCCCCTGCTCTGACCACCAGCCCCCACTGCCCTCCCAGCGCCGGGGAGAGAACCCAGGAGTCCTGGCTCCCAGCCCCTGCTCTACCCACCAGCCCCCGCTGCCCTCCCAGTGCCGGGGAGAGAACCCAGGAGTCCTGGCTCCCAGTCCCTGCTCTGACCACCAGCCCCCACTGCCCTCCCAGCGCCGGGGAGAGAACCCAGGAGTCCTGGCTCCCAGCCCCTGCTCTGACCACCAGCCCCCACTGCCCTCCCAGCGCTGGGGAGAACCAGGAGCTCTCGGCACATGGAGGGTGGGCCGGGCCTGGCCTCGGGAAGCAGGGGGTTGGCCCGGCCATGGGGGGCACTCACCTGGCTTTCAAGGCCTGCAGCTGCTGCAGGAACGCCGTGAGCTGCTGTGGGGTCAGGTCCCCGGTGGCCACCTTCTGCTGCAGCACACAGGGGCTGAACTGCGGCCTGCTGGCGACAGGCCGGGAGTCGCTGCCAGGCCCCCCAGCCCCAGTGTGCAGGGGGCAGGGAACCGGGGAGACCCCCCCCACCCGCTCCCCCCGGCTCTCGCGCAGGGCAGGTACCTGTCGGGCAGGTACCGGCTGATGAGCTGCAGGAACTGCTGGTGCTGGAGCTGCTGGTACAGGGCGGCCGCCGCCAGCTCCTGCTGCTTCTTCAGCCGCTCCTGGTCCAGGTTGCCCTGCGGGGCGAGCGGTGAGACATGCGGGCGTCAGCCCCCGGCCGGCACCACCTGACCTGCAGCCCCAGCAGCCCGGGGAGGGTCGGCGCTCACCAGCAGGGGGGGCGGCGATGGGCCCGGGGCGAAAGGCACTCTCCCCCACATCTTGATCACCTCGCCCAGCGGCTGGAAGCCCTCGTCGCAGCCGCGCTTCACCAGCAGGGACATGGAGAAGTAGCCGGCCTGGAACCACTCCGCCATCTCCTGCGTCGGGAAGGGCCCTGGCAGGCACAGCACGGCAGGGGTAGGCAGGGACCCCTCGCCCGGTGCCGAGACGCACCTACGGCCGGTAACATGGGGACCCCTTGCCCAGCTCTGAGATGCGCCCACCTCTGGGGCGGGGGGGGGCCGGTGACACGGGGACCCCTTGCCCAGCTCTGAGATGCGCCCACCTCTGGGGCGGGGGGGCCGGTGACACAGGGACCCCTCGCCTTGCACTGAGATGCGCCCACCTCTGGGGCGGGGGGGCCAGTAACATGGGGACCCCTCGCCCGGCACTGAGATGCACCCACCTCTGGGGCGGGGGGGGGGGGGGCCAGTGACACGTGGACCCCTAGCCCGGCTCTGAGATGCGCCCACCTCTGGGGCAGGGGGGGCCGGTGACACGGAGACCCCTAGCCTGGCACTGAGATGCGCCCACCTCTGGGGCAGGGTGGGGGGCCGGTGACACGGAGACCCCTAGCCTGGCAGAGATGCGCCCAGCTCTGGGGCGGGGGGGCCGGTGACACGTGGACCCCTAGCCTGGCACTGAGATGCGCCCACCTCTGGGGCAGGGGGGCCGGTGACACGTGGACCCCTAGCCTGGCACTGAGATGCGCCCACCTCTGGGGCGGGGGGGGCCGGTGACACGGAGACCCCTCGCCTGGCACTGAGATGCGCCCTCCTCTGGGGTGGGGGGGGCCAGTGACACGGGGACCCCTAGCCTGGCACTGAGATGCGCCCACTTCTGGGGCAGGGATTTAAACCACACTGCTGAGGATAAGGCTGACAGCATTAACCTGACCAGAAATGTGCTGATCCCCGGCAGGTCCTGAAGCTCAGGGGATGGGAACATCAGAGCTCTGACCACTCCTGGCTAGCCCCACCCCGCCCCTGCCCCCATACCTTGGATCTCCCCCTGGGGGTCCTTGTAGAACCACTTCATGGCCGCCTCGTGCGAGAGGGGCAGGGCGGCGGCCGTGTTGCGAGGCTCCGGGAGGGCCTGGCCGAAACCTTCCTCCTCTAGAGAGCTTTCCTGCAGCGATGCCACCATCTTCTCCGCCTCCTGCAGGGGAGGGTAAGGAAGGGGTAAGCACCGGCCTGAGAGCCGGGGGGCTGGCAGGGAGGGGCCCCACTCCTCTGCCCAGGGCACAGAGAGCAGCACAGACGGCACCAGAAAACTTGTACTCTCTGCCCACAGCGCAGGCCAGGTCTCCCAGCGCCCTCCCACCTGCTGATGCCCCAGCTCCACTCCCAGCGACGGGGAGAGAACCCAGGAGTCCTGGCTCCCACCCCCTGCTCTAACCACCAGCCCCCACTGCCCTCCCAGCACCAGGGAGAGAACCCAGGAGTCCTGGCTCCCGCCCCCTGCTCTAACCACCAGCCCCCACTGCCCTCCCAGCACCGGGGAGAGAGCCCAGGAGTCCTGGCTCCCAGCCCCCCTGCTCTAACCACCAGCCCCCACTGCCCTCCCAGCGCCGGGGAGAGAACCCAGGAGTCCTGGCTCCCAGCCCCCTGCTCTAACCATCAGCCCCCACTGCCCTCCCAGCACCGGGAAGAGAACCCAGGAGTCCTGGCTCCCAGCCCCCTGCTCTAACCATCAGCCCCCACTGCCCTCCCCATGCCAGGAGAGAACCCAGGAGTCCTGGCTCCCACCCCCTGCTCTAACCACCAGCCCCCACTGCCCTCCCAGAGCCAGGGAGAGAACCCAGGAGTCCTGGCTCCCAGCCCCCCTGCTCTAACCCCCAGGGAGAGAACCCAGGAGTCCTGGCTCCCGGCCCCCCTGCTCTAACCACCAGGGAGAGAACCCAGGAGTCCTGGCTCCCGGCCCCCCTGCTCTAACCCCCAGAGAGGGAACCCAGGAGTCCAGGCGCCCAGCCCCCCCTCTAACCACCAGCCCAGGAGTCCCTCACCAAGGGCTCCTGTGTAAATTAGGTTGCCATGGGATAAGAGTGACGATCCGTTCATGGGTGGAGAAGTGGTTAAAAGGCAGGAAACTGAGCAGGAATAAATGGTATTTCAGACCAGAGACAGGTAACGGGTATTGCTCCCAAAGGCTGGTCCTAGGACCAAGCCTCTGACTCAGGCTGAAATGCTCCAGAGGATGGAGCATGCACTGAGGTGGTAAAGTTTGGGGGTGATACCGAGCTACTCCGAACAGGCAAGACAAAAGCAGACAGCGAAGAGCTTCACTCAGTTGGGTGAGATCTTTTTGATCGCGCAACAGAACGGCAAATGAATTTTAATGCAGATAAGTGTAAAGTACCGCACATTGGAAAAAATACCCCCAGGTACCAACACAATACCATGGGGGCTAACCTAGTGACAATCATCAGGAGAGAGATTGTCGTGGGGTTCTCGGGGCTGGATGTCTGGAAACATCCACGCGGCGTGCGGCAGCTGCCCTCTGACCAGCCTCCAGGAAGCGAGGAACTATTAAAAAGGGGCCGACAAGAATATTTCCTGCCCCTTCCCCACGCTCCGGGACGGCCCCCTCCGGAATACGGCGTACGGATGTGGTCTCCTCCCCTCCCGAAAGACACTGGGGCATTCGGAAAGGCTCAGGGAAGGGCCCTGCGGCGCCTGTGGGGTGAGCGGGGGCTCAGAGTGGGACTGTCCAGCTCAGAGAAGAGGAGGCTGAGGGGACGTGACGAAGGGCTGTAAAACGCGGAGGGACTGACTTGTCCCCGTCACTTCGGAACCGGAGAGCAGCCCACGAAGGGAGCGGGCCAGGTCTGAAGTTCCTTCTCGCACCGGCGGAACTCCTCGCCGCAGGAGTGTGAGGGAGTTAGTCCAACGCACAGCGAGATCCATTCCTGGAGGTCAGGGCCATAGGAGGCCCTTAGCCAAGGGCAGGAACGGTGTCCCTGGCCCGTTTGTCAGAGGCCGGAGATGGAAGGCAGGAGAGAAGCCGACTGATCACCGTCTTGGGTCCCTCCGCCGGGCCCCTGGCTCTGGCCACTGTCGGCAGACAGGGATGCTGGGCTGCGCTGGGCTGAGCTGGGCTGGGCTGGACGGACCTTTGCTCTGACCCAGGAACAGTCCTTGGTGTGGCCCTATGTGCTGGCGCTCACCTGCTGAAGGTGTTTCATCCCGTCATCATCCTCGTTGTCCCCAATGGAGAACTCAGTAGCAGCATTGGTGATGGGGGAAGGGGAGGAGAGGGCGGAGACAGCGTCCGGGCTGAGCTGAGACGGAAGGGCCAGGACAGCTGGGTCCTCTGGGGAAGGGGAGAGGGAGAGGTCACGACACCACTCTAGGACACCCGTCCACCACGTCTTCCAGGAGTCTGAAAGCTCAGAACCACACCCCGAGGGACCTGAGAAGGGCCCAGAGTTAGGCCAAGACCCCTTGGAAGCCGACAGGACAGGACAGGACAGGACAGAGCTGGGCTGTTAACTCTGGAGCCTACCGATGGCAACTGAGGGGCAGGCTAAAAGACAAGACATCAGGAGTTTTCAGAGTGAACACCCTGTACGGAGACAGGGGCACTATTGTTTCAGGCTCCCAGCTGACACAAGCAGCGCTCAGCTCTAGGGCAGTGCTACACGGTGGATGGTTTACACTGAGGTCAGTAGAAGAGGTGGCTGCCATCAGCAGGTTTCAGAGTGAACACACCCTTATTCACTAGCTTCCCAGCTGCCACGGGCCTGGAGGAAGCAACGCACTCTGGGACGCCCGAGCCCTGCCCCTGCCCCCGCCCCCGCCCCCGCGCGCTGGGTACCTTCGGCAGCAGGGCCTGGCTCCTTGTCGCAGGTGCCCGGGGCCGGGGCGGGGTCACAGCCCCCCGGCGGGGCGCGCTCACATTCACTAGTGGCAGTTGCAATAGCAGCAGTGAAAGGGGGGGCCGACAGCCAGAGGGCGCCGGGCGGGGAGCAGCGCTTCTCCTCGGGGGCCGTACAGGGATCCTTCCTGGCCTCTGGAGGGAGAGGGAGAGGGAGTTGGAGTTACCACCTGCAGGGCTGCCCCACTCCCCTGCCCCACTCGGCCACCTGCCCCACCTTTTTCCGGGGCCTCCTGCCCGCTGGGCTCAGCGCCCTCCTGCCCATCCGCTGGCAGCTCCGACCTCGCGTCCTCTTCCGGAAGGGGGTGGAACTCGAACTCCTGCTCCTCCAGGATTGGCTCCTTGGTACTCTTCTGGGGGAGGGGGTCAGAGGTGGAACTGGGAGCCCCAGTTACGCACTGGGGGTGGGGGGGGGGGAACATCACACCCCAAATCCCTCCTTCTGGCCCCCGGTTCTCTTCACTGCCCTGCCCAGCCCGGCCCAGCGCTGACACCACCAGGGACCCCTGGGAGCCAGTGGGGGTGGGAGGGGTCCCCCCCGGTACCTTGAGGGGCAGGAAGGCACCGGAGGAGTCGAAGGTGCCCATCTCCTCGTCCTCATCGTCCAGGCACCACTCGGGCAGCCCGTCCTTGTCCTCCTCGCAGGGCTCGCTGCCCCGGGGCCGCCGCCCGCCCCGCTCCTCCTCCCGCTCGCGCAGCTCGAACTTCCGCCGCCGGCCCTCGGGGGGCTCCCGCCAGCCGGCTGAGCGCGCCGCCCCCTCTGCGAGGGGAGTGGGGGGTACTGAGCTGGGGCCTCCCCACCTCAGTCGCAGCCCACAACGGGGGGGCCCCGGCGCCAGAACACGGCCCCGCCCCCAGCCCACCCTGGTCCTGCCCCCAGAGTACAGCCCCGCCCGGGTCCTGCCCCCAGCCCGCCCCCCGAATACAGCCCCACCCCCAGCCCACCCTGGTCCTGCCCCTAGAGTACAGCCCCACCCGGGTCCTGCCCCCAGCCCGCCCCCCGAATACAGCCCCACCCCCAGCCCACCCTGGTCCTGCCCCTAGAGTACAGCCCCACCCGGGTCCTGCCCCCAGCCCGCCCCCCGAATACAGCCCCACCCCCAGCCCACCCTGGTCCTGCCCCTAGAGTACAGCCCCACCCGGGTCCTGCCCCAGCCCGCCCCCCGAATACAGCCCCACCCCCAGCCCACCCTGGTCCTGCCCCTAGAGTACGGCCCCACCCGGGTCCTGCCCCCAGCCCGCCCCCCGAATACAGCCCCACCCCCAGCCCACCCTGGTCCTGCCCCCAGAGTACAGCCCCGCCCGGGTCCCGCCCCCAAATACAGCCCCGCCCCCAGCCTACCCTGGTCCTGCCCCCAGAGTACAGCCCCGCCCGGGTCCTGCCCCCAAATACAGCCCCGCCCCCAGCCTACCCTGGTCCTGCCCCCAGAGTACAGCCCCGCCCGGGTCCCGCCCCCAGCCTACCCAGGTCCCTCCCCCAGAGTACAGCCCTGCGCATAATCCCAGTAGGGAGGGCCCCAGCCACAATTCCCTCACCTGGGCTGGCTGACCGCCAGCGCTCGCTCTCCCGCCGGCTGCCGCTCAGCCGCCAGCTGCCCCCCGCGGCCCCCCCGGCAGGGGTGGGGCCAGCGCCCCCACCCCCCTCCTCGTCGTCCTCCTCCCGCAGCGTGCGCCAGTTGGTGCTGTCGGAGCGGGCGTAGTCCTTGCGTGGGGGCAGGGCCCCCTCCTCAAAGGGCGCCCGGGCTGGGGGCAAAGGGGAGAGGCGGTCAGTCGGGGGCCCAGGGGGGCTCCCGGCCAATGGGAGCCCCATCGCTGACCCCAGGGGTCCCCACAGGAGCCACAGCACCTACCTCCATCCCGCCGGGTGGGCTTCTCGAACCGCCGCTCGCCCCTGTGGGGAGAGAGATCAGACCTGGCTCCCCGCCCTCCAGCCCCGTCCCCCCATCCCCACTGATGCCCCCTTCCCGCTGTCCGACCCCCCGTCCCCACTGGCGCCCCCTTCCCAGCCCGTTCCCTGGCTCCCCAGCCTTCCTGCCCCCCATCTCCCCACCTGCTGACTCCCTTCCTCCCAGGGGTGCCCCCCAGCTCTCCACACCCCCTGCCTGCCTTCATCTCCCCGTCCCCCCATGGTGCTGCCCCCCCGTCACTCACCTGTCATCCCAGCTCTGGCTGCGATGCATCTCCCGGCCCCCACGCCCGAACGCCCCCTCCGCCTCCTCTGGGCTTCTTTGGTAAAACCCGCTCTCGCCTCGGCCCCGGCCTGCGGGACAGACAGCTGAGACCGGCTGGTGGGTCCCCCTCCTCCCGCCCCCCATCGTCCGTACCTCTCCCCAGGCCGCCGGGTCCCCCTCCTCCCGCCCCCCTTCCCCAGCCCCCGCACCTCGGCTCCGGGCACTGCCCCTGCCCCGCGTGATGCCCGTGGGGGCAGCTCCGCCTCCTTTTCCCATGAGCCTCAGCACTGCCACACTGTTCACAGACATGGAGAAATTCCTCTGCAACACAACAGGGGCAGCACAGTTACAACCGGAGGCACGAGCCCTGCCCCAGTCCCTGCCCCCCTGAGCTGGTCAGCCCCGCCCCATTCCCACCCCGAGCCAGCCAGGCCTGCCCTGGGCCGGGGGGAGCCGGTGCCCCCAAAGGGAACAGGCCCTGCCCAATTCCCTGCCCCTGAGCCAGACAGTGCTGCCCTGGGCCGGGGGGAGCCGGCGCCCCTAGAGGGGCCAGGCCCTGCCCCATTCCCACCCCCTGAGCCAGCCAGGCCTGCCCTGGGCCGGGGGGAGCCGGCGCCCCTAGAGGGGCCAGGCCCTGCCCCATTCCCTGCCCCTAAGCCAGCCAGTCCTGCCCTGGGCCGGGGGGAGCCGGTGCCCCTAGAGGGGCCAGGCCCTGCCCCACTCCCACCCCCTGAGCCAGCCAGGCCTGCCCTGGGCCGGGGGGAGCCGGCGCCCCTAGAGGGGCCAGGCCCTGCCCCACTCCCACCCCCTGAGCCAGCCAGTCCTGCCCTGGGCCGGGGGGAGCCAGCACCCCCAGAGGGAACAGGTCCTGCCCCATTCCCACCCCCTGAGCCAGCCAGTCCTGCCCTGGGCCGGGGGGAGCCGGCACCCCTAGAGGGAACAGGTCCTGCCCCATTCCCTGCCCCACTACCTGCTCCTCCTCTGTGAGTGGTACCAGAGCGAGCGGCTGCAGCGGCTCCTCTTGCAGAATGGCAGCGAAGTCCTTCTCCTGCATCTCGTCTGGGACCTACAGGGGCCGAGCGCGCAGCTGTGGGCACCTCACCGCAGTCCTTACAGGGTGCCCCACTGGGCAGCTGTAGCCCCGCCCCCACTCCCAGTGCCCAGCTTGGGGGAAGGCCCCAGACAGGAGCATGGTTTGGCCAGCTCTGATCTGGCAGGCGTGCAGGGGACAGGGCTGTTACACAACCAGTTCACAGCGTGACTCTCTGGCGCCCCGTCCCACCAGCCCCACCCACCTGCAGCGACAGCCTGCCCCCAGCCGGGGCACACGCACCTTGTTCTCCTTGACATAAAGTGCTAGCATCTCTTCTCTGCCGTAGCGATACTCAGCGAGCTTGTACTTTGGCATGGCAGGAGAGGCTGGCGGGGAGGCCATGCTCCCCCGACTGGACAGAGCACGGAGCCTGGGGGACAGGACAGACAGACGGACGGTCAGTCAGTAACGGGGCAGGGGTGGGCAGACGTGGGACGCCACAGTCATCCACACAGAGGGAAGACGTGGGGCATCCAGCCAGCTAGGGGCCTACAGGTCAGAACAGCTTAGAACAGGGGGCCGGGAGCCAGGACTCCTGGGTTCTCTCCCACTACTGGGAGGGCAGTGGGGGACTGGGAGCCAGGACTCCTGGGTTCTCTCCCCGGCGCTGGGAGGGCAGTGAGGGCTGGTGGTTAGAGCAGGGGGTGGGAGCCAGGACTCCTGGGTTCTCTCCCTGGCGCTGGGAGAGCAGTGAGGGCTGGTGGTTAGAGCAGGGGGTGGGAGCCAGGACTCCTGGGTTCTCTCCCTGGCGCTGGGAGAGCAGTGGGGGCTGGTGGTTAGAGCAGGGGCTGGGAGCCAGGACTCCTGGGTTCTCTCCCTGGCGCTGGGAGGGCAGTGGGGGCTGGTGGTTAGAGCAGGGGGTGGGAGCCAGGACTCCTGGGTTCTCTCCCTGGCGCTGGGAGAGCAGTGGGGGCTGGTGGTTAGAGCAGGGGGTGGGAGCCAGGACTCCTGGGTTCTCTCCCTGGCGCTGGGAGAGCAGTGAGGGCTAGTGGTTAGAGCAGGGGGTGGGAGCCAGGACTCCTGGGTTCTCTCCCTGGCGCTGGGAGAGCAGTGAGGGCTGGTGGTTAGAGCAGGGGGTGGGAGCCAGGACTCCTGGGTTCTCTCCCTGGCGCTGGGAGAGCAGTGAGGGCTGGTGGTTAGAGCAGGGGGTGGGAGCCAGGACTCCTGGGTTCTCTCCCTGGCGCTGGGAGAGCAGTGAGGGCTGGTGGTTAGAGCAGGGGGTGGGAGCCAGGACTCCTGGGTTCTCTCCCTGGCGCTGGGAGAGCAGTGGGGGCTGGTGGTTAGAGCAGGGGCTGGGAGCCAGGACTCCTGGGTTCTCTCCCCACTGCTGGGAGGGCAGTGGGGGCTGGTGCTGGAGCAGGGGGTGGGAGCCAGGACTCCTGGGCTCTCCCCGCAGCGCTGGGAGGCCCCATGGGATAGGGGAAGGTGGGCTGGGGTGAGCTGGGTGTAGTGGGTGCACCATCCCATTGTTTGCCCTGCAGCTGAGGGCCAAGCAGCATTCATGGCTGTCCCCAGCCCCCCCATTCCCTGGCTCCTGCCCCACAGTTGCTGGGCTCACCATTCCGGTCCAAAGTTGAGGGTCTCTGCAGCCATCTCCCTCAGCGTGCACGTGGGTTTTGTTTCCTATGAGCTGGGCGGGGGCAGGAACAGGGCAATGAATGGCTTGGAGTCCCCCTCCCCTCACTCCAGGCCCCCACCCCACGCCCCCTCCCTTACCTGTGAGCTACAGCCCCACAAGCCTCAACATGGACGCTGGGCCAGAGGCACCAGGATGCACGGCCAACCTGCAGCTGGGAGACACAACCAGTGGGGCAGGGTAAAGGCCAAGGACCACCCCTGCCCCTTATCTGCTCCTCTGCAGCCCTTGCCCTGCAGATCGGCTCCAGGTGGGGGAGGAGATGGGGAGAGCCCCCCAGATGGGGCAAAGCTAAAGTAGAATGGATGGGGGAGTCTTAGCCCTCCCCCAACCCGATCCATTACAGACAATACCCTTCCCGAAGGGAAAAATAAATCTCCACCTCCCACCCCCACCGTGGAACCAGCTCCCCATCTACCTCTTCCAGCATGAGGGGTGGGGAAGCAGAAGGCTGGAAGCCGAGACTCCTGGTTTCATTCCCCGGCTCTGGGAGGGCAGTGGGGGCTGGTGGTTAGAGCAGGGGCCGGGAGCCAGGACTCCTGGGTTCTCTCCCCGGCGCTGGGAGGGCAGTGGGGGCTGGTGGTCAGAGCAGAGGGCCGGGAACCAGGACTCCTGGGTTCTCTCCCCGGCGCTGGGAGGGCAGTGGGGACTGGTGGGTAGAGCAGGGGGTGGGAGCCAGGACTCTTGGGTTCCCTCCCCGGCGCTGGGAGGGCAGTGGGGGCTGGTGGTTAGAGCAGAGGGCCGGGAACCAGGACTCCTGGGTTCTCTCCCCGGCGCTGGGAGGGCAGTGGGGACTGGTGGTTAGAGCAGGGGGCCGGGAGCCAGGACTCCTGGGTTCCCTCCCCGGCGCTGGGAGGGCAGTGGGGACTGGTGGTTAGAGCAGGGGGCCAGGAGCCTGGACTCTTGGGTTCCCCCCCCAGTCATGAGTACATACTGTGCCACTACTCACCCGAGTGTCTCACCAAGACGGCAGGCGTTTCCTGGGGGTCCCCGAGAGGAGGGTACGGGAGATCGGTGTGTGTGCCTGTCTGTCCAGATCACTAGCACAGCCGGGGGTCAGGCCACGGGGCTGACTGGGCTGGGGGTCCTTCTCCCCCAGTGGCAGAGTTGGAAGCCAGATCCACGTCAGGAAGAGCTGCAGGGAAAAGAGGAGGCATCACAGCACACAGGGCTGGGGTGGGGAATGTAAGGGCACGTGGACCCCTGCAGGCTGGAGCTCCCAGCACATGGGATGGAGACGGTACTCTAGACAGCAGTATGGGTGATAGGACACACAACAGAAAACCCTCATCACATCCAGAGGAGGGCACAGAAGCAGAGGGCTTCTGGAGCACTGCTCTGGACGCAGAGCAAGGCCCCGGGACCTGCCTCAGGCTGCAGAGAGATCCCCTCCGCGTGCGAACGTTTCTACGCTCAGAGGACGCTTTGCACAGAAGCGTCTCCCTGCCCAAAGTGGCTGCAGCGCTGCAGTTCTGCAGCCTCGGGGCCAGGAGCCAAACCTGCTGTTCATGTGAGTCTAAGGACCCGGGGCAGTATGGATTCACCATTTCGGTTGCTGGGGATGTCCCGTTAACGGCACGCCAAGGACACGGGTTTTTATCGCCAGTCTCACAGCCGAACGCCGGACCAAGTGCTCTTCTCTGTGGAAACTCCCCATGGTCAACAGCGGCGAGAAAAGCAACTGCGTGGGCCAATCATTAAGTCGTACGGCCTTTTAACAAGGAAGGCCTTCAACTGCCATTTGTGGCTCCCGAACCTCAGCTGGGTATCGCACTGCTAGTCCCACCTCCCAGGTCATGTAGCCGGGAGAACTGCACAGCCGGCGGGATAGAAAGTGATATGAAAAGCTAAGCAAAACTACACAGAGCCCAATAGTTTTAAACTAGTCCAAGGGTTTTAATTTCGACTGTAGTTTTAAAACGTTTCATGCTAACTTTCTCATTTCAAGTAAGAGAGGGAGCGTGTTAGTCTGTACCTTCGAGAACAAGACACCCTGTAGCACCTTACAGGTGTTTCGGAGCACAGGCGTTTGTGACTCATGCATCTGACGGAGCGGGTCTTTGCCCAGGAGGGCTCACGCTCCAAGATACCTGTTAGTCTACAAGGTGCCCCAGGACTTCTTGTTGTTCTCGAAGATACAGTCTAACATGGCTGCTTCTCTGACACAGTACAACAACGTCGCCTTAACTCTGCCCTATCTCAGGCGCCTCTGATCAAGCAGGTCTTTGCCCACGAGAGCTCATGCTCCAAGATACCTGTTAGTCTAACAAGGTGCCCCAGGACTTCTTCCTTTCAAGGAAGTGATAATTCAATTTTGTCACAAGGAGCAGGCCTACGCAGCACACTTATTTCAAAATAACCATCCACCCACCTACACAACACAACCACTGTTTCGAAATAGATTCGAAAAGGCGGGCGACTCATTTTGAAATCAGTAAACCTCACCCCACGAGGAACAGCGCACTTCCAATTCAGGGCTGTGCAGACAGAGGACAGAGCCGATCTGAACTAAGCCAGCGAGCTCTGTTCTGAAACAGGCTCTGTGCGTCTAGACGCTGTACTTCGAAATGCATTTTGTGCGTAGCAGCGTTACTTTGAGACAAGCTCTGGCGGGAGGGTGTAATTTGGAATAAGGCTGCTGCCTCGCCCGAGCCTTACAGTCTCATAAAAAAGAATTACTGGCTCTAGTCAGTCCAGCCCAACTACCAACTCTCCGAAATGGAAAACCCACAACTTCCCAGCAACGTTTCTCAGCAGACGAAAGAGTAACGTGCAAAGCGAGAGAGACGGGCTGGAGAGGGTCAGTTTTGTTCTGTGCTTAGCTGGTGCTGCTGCAAGCAAGGCTTGAAGACAGAGGGACAATCTATGGGAAAGGATTGTGAAGAAGTTTGTGCCCCGGATAAAAAAGGAAAATGTGTTATGTGTAAGCAGGGCCGAGTTAAAAGAACGTAACATCGCACTCAAAAGTGTTTACTGGGAGGAAACGAAGTGGCTGTGACTGAGTAGATCAACTGGTTAGTAACAAATAATTCACTGTGCAATGTATCGTGCGTGCCTCAAACTCTCGCTAGGCCTTCTAGCGCAAGCGTGACTTGACAAGCACATTCCCAAGCTGTCTGCAGCATCCAACACTGTTACAAAAAAAAGTTCAGCTTTGCTAATCCTTATGGCTTGTTTAATTAGTTCAAGAGGCTTACGCCAGGTCTGCACTAGACCTTAACGTCGATTCTAGATATATAATTCTAGCCACGGCAACTGTCATTTTCCTATTTTCTATCATGACGGGACGACCCCCCACTGAGCTTCACAAAAAACTGGTGTATGAATTTTGACACGCATAACTCAGAGATGCTTTGGGGAAGTGCCTCATGCCACCTCCCAGTTTTAATGTTACAATCAACTCAGTCTATTCTATTTTGGTGCCTTTCTCATTTCCCTCTGTGAAGTTAGAAATATGGTGCTTATGTATGTTTATAGTTCTATATGTGCCAGTAATGGCCGGGAGATCGACTTAACAACTTGTAAGCAGCCCTGGTTGTCCTGTAAGTCTAGAAGGTGTTTGGTGCTAGACAGACACGTGACCACACCATCTGAAAGCCATTTTGACCCAGTGCATTCCTACGGGGTGGGGGGTTTGTAAAATTACTTCCCACCATAGAAGAAAGTCTACCTGAGCAATGAGAAGATACCAGATTTTCCCTGACAGGGTAAAGACTGTCTATGAGAAGTCTCTTAGGGATGTTAAAACAAGCTCTGCATTTTCTGTTCATTTCATGCCTGCAACTTAACTTTGATCTGTCTGTTTTCACTTATAACCACTTATCTCCTACCGGTTTTGCTTAATAAACTTTTTTGTTTCTAATCAAGCCCAGTGTAAGTAACTGTAAAGCAGTTCACCTACTTGGGGAGTATCACGGGCAGAGTTGGAAGAACAGACAAGGAAATCAGTGCCAAGTAAGGGAAAGCAACAGCTGTATTCAACCCTCTTCGTCCCATGTAGAGATCACAGAAATATCTGGGAAGATGAAATTGTGGCTCCTCAACACAAATGTGAAAGGTTCACTCTTGTACAGATGTGAGACCTGGCGCACTAAAAAGTTTTCAAACCACAACTACAGACATTCATAAAGAGATGCCTGAGGTACGTCCTTCACATCCAATGGCAAGACTTTGTCACAGATGAGGAGCTGTGGAGCAGAGCTAGCCAAGAACCACATGATGTTCAAATCAAGAGAAGAAAGTGGGGTTGGGCGGGCCAGGCTCTCAGAACACCATCACCCAGCTGAGTCTGTCAAGCTCTCCCGTGGAACCCGCAAGGACCTTGCACAACACGGGGAAGATCTACCGAGACTGAAGGACAACAACTGGGGGACTCCTGGGGTCAGCTAGAAGTTCTGTCCTGAGGCAGAGCAAAGTGGAAGAGACCTGTGCTCCACTCAAAGGACAGTACAAGGGTTGAGTCAGTCAAGTGTAAGTCACGACTTCCTTGAGGGGCACCCTCCCCAGACCTCCCTTTCACTGACCAAGGGGGCCTAGCTGACGACCCTCTGGCTTTATCTGGGGCCGTCAGCCCTGTGAGGGGGCTGGTTTCCTGGGTGCTGGGCCTTAGAGCTGCACCCTCCCAGAACCATAGTCAGTGTCTGCATCGCTCTGCAGAGGGGTGGTGACCACAGCTCGGTGCCTGGGCTGGGGAAGACCAGACAGTCTGGCCCAGCTGACAGAGTGGTGGGGAGCCCCGAGAGCAAGAAGGTGGTGTCAGTGGCGTGATCAGCACCCCGGAGATCACCCCAAGGAGCCTTTGTGACCACCCCCCTACATAACACATGCCTTTTATTTAGGAACATCCTGGCCACAGAGCAGAGTGGCAACACCATAAACCGATCCCCTCTTTTTACTTCAGCCTAACCCCGCTCGCCAAAAGGGACCCCACGCAGGGCTTGCCTTCTCCAGTGAGCGTCGCAGGGCGTACAACCAAACACAGGGCGCTCGAAGCACGCTCAGCCTGAGCTTCGCTGGTAACTCCATTTACAGCAATGTGCGGTTCTGGGTGACTTACATCAATCTACCCTGCTGCCTGGAAGGAATTTCTGGTTGCACTGAAGCAAGGCTTTGGTGGAATTGAAAAAAAAAAAAGACGCCTCTCTCAAACTAGGGTCACGAAATTAAAGCACAGATCTATTCACCCGACCCTAAAAACCAATCCTGACTCCTAGTTCTACCAGTGCAGGGGGTCACATTTTTATCAGGAAAGGTTGCTGTGTGTCAATTCCATCCTACACAGGCAAAAAATATTCCCGCTCAGCACCGAAATTTACAGGTTGTCAAAGTACAAAAGAAGCGACGAAAGCTCATTAGAAGGTGTCTGTTTTGTAACGTGACATCCACAACGTGCTCTACTCGTTATAAACCCTGATCCGTTTTTGAATCACAACGACAGCTGTCCTGTAAAGTCAGTTATCTGCCCCTGCCAATTTACCCACAAGCGTGAATTTAAAAGTCAAAAAAAGTATTTCTAAAGAGTGCAAAGCTACATACCGGTATTAGCCCTCCAAATTACATAGCAAAAACTGAACTTTGCTGAGCCAAAACAAACACCAAAGGTACAGAGAAAAATCACAGAAGGGAGTCCATTCCCGAAAAGGAGATCCATATTCCAATATACCCAACAGTTCTGAAACAGCTTTGGAGTTCTTAAAACAATTTCCATGGAGAGCAGCTTATTTTTACGCTCCAATTTGCCCAACTCCATGAAATTTGGAGTTTCAAGGCTTTTTGTCTTTTTACCGATTGAAATGTTCACATTCGCAGGAAACCAGGGAAGAGCCGCTGGGTAATCCTTTAATTACAGAAGAGGGAGATTCAAAATAGTTAAAGCTTTACACCCATTAAAACACACAGTCAACCTTGCACGTCAGCTTCACAGGGAACGGTCAGAAGAAAACACTTCCACAGATAACTGAAATTCACTGCAGGACAAAGAAAGAAAAATGCTGCAGAACGGAATGGTGCGATCGAAAGAGACGTTCTTACGCTGCGTTAGTCTTAATTTCCGGACAGGTAAAATTCAAGGAGAGAGAGAAGTATTTTCTCCTTGGGTTATGCCTGTCCCATGAAATTGACCATTATGGACGTTTCTAATAAAAATGTCACTTGTAAAGTCTATTAATAATGGCACACAAACTCCTTGACCCATTTAAAAAACAAACCAGTCTCAACACTGACTGCCTCCCTGGCCCAGTTCAAACGCTCAGTTTACACAAAACAAACAAGCAGTCCTGTACCACTTTAAAGACTAACAAAATAATTTATTAGGTGATGGGGACAGATCCCAGCCCTACCAGAACGGACTCCAAATATAAAGCACAGAGGTCCAAAAATCGTGCTCAAGGTTGGCACACCACAAGAATTGTTATCAAGGTGGGCAGATCAGAAGAGCAGAGGAGCGTGGGGTGGGGAAATCTAGAGTCCGATACAGCCCCTTGCGCAAGGGAGAACCACAAGCAACCTACTCAGATTCACCACTCCTGAACCGACCACACATTTCCAGACAACCTTCCTCTGGAACCCCCAACGCTACCACCTGTATGTTTCCAGTGCCAGTAACAACGCGCAGATCGAATGTGGACAGACAGACGCCCCTTGCGCCAATGCCAGAGAGCCGGGCGGGAGGGAGGGACGACACCTCACGCCCCTTGGCTCGCCTGACCGTCGACACAGCACAGCCGACCAGGCGGCGCGCCTCTGGCTCCCTGGATCAAGACAACTGCTTCCACCTGATCCCAACACCCCCAGTTCGATGCTGGGGCAGGTCCCCTCCTCCTGAAGAGGGGTCACCCCCACACCCAAGACCAGGATCAAGACACCTCTCCGCCACCGTCTGAGGGACATGGAGGCCCAGCCTGATGTCGATTGAAAATCCCCGTGTCTGTCCGGCCTCTGCCCAGGCAGTGAGATGGCAACACCAAAATGCGGAGCCTGGCACAGAAGTGGCTGCTGCAGCACAGCCCTGGGGCGCCCAGCTCCTGCCCCCAGCTCTCCCACCCTCCACACAAGTGTTTGCCCATGGGTGCACCTCAGTTTCCCCCACCACTGCCGTCTGGGCCCAGCCTCGCACATGAGCCGCCCCCTCGAGCGAAGGCAGAGTGAGGCACACACCCACCCCCAGCCGCCGGCCGCCCTGGAGGGAGCCGGGCAGAGCCGAGTCCGGCCCACGCCACAGCCCGGGGGGTGTGGGGACAAAGGCACAGGAGGGGGAGAAAGTACCTCGCACAGGGTGCCCGCAACCCAACCCCCACGGAGTGTTTGCCTGGGGGGAGGGAGCAGCGCCCCAGCGATGAGCACCCCACAGGACCGGCCCCCCCTTTCCCTCCTATTGGACCTGCTCCCCTCCATCACTGCCCCACAGGACTGCCCCCCCCATTCCCTCCTGTGAGACCCGCTCCCCCCCATCACCCCCCCACAGAACCGCCCCCCCATCCCCCAACACAGAACCCTTCACCCCATCACCCCCCACAGGACCGGCTCCCCTTTCCCTCCTATTGGACCCGCTCCCCCCCATCACCCCCCCCACAGGACCTGCTCCCCTCCATCACAGCCCCACAGCACCGGCCCCCCCATTCCCTCCTATGGGACCCGCTCCCCCCCATCACCCCCCCACAGAACCGCCCCCCCATCCCCCAACACAGAACCCTTCACCCCATCACCCCCCACAGGACCGGCTCCCCTTTCCCTCCTATTGGACCCGCTCCCCCCCCATCACCCCCAGAGGGGACCAGCCCCCCCATTCCCTCCTATGGAACCCGCTCCCCCCCATCACCCCCCCACAGAACCGCCCCCCCATCCCCCAACACAGAACCCTTCACCCCATCACCCCCCACAGGACCGGCTCCCCTTTCCCTCCTATTGGACCCGCTCCCCCCCATCACCCCCCCCACAGGACCCGCTCCCCTCCATCACAGCCCCACAGCACCGGCCCCCCCATTCCCTCCTATGGGACCCGCTCCCCCCCATCACCCCCAGAGGGGACCAGCCCCCCCATTCCCTCCTATGGAACCCGCTCCCCCCCATCACAGCCCCACAGCACCGGCCCCCCCATTCCCTCCTATGGGACCCGCTCCCCCCCATCACCCCCAGAGCGGACCAGCCCCCCCATTCCCTCCTATGGAACCCGCTCCCCCCCATCACCCCCCCACAGGACCAGCCCCCCCATTCCCTCCTATGGAACCCGCTCCCCCCCATCACCCCCCCACAGGACCAGCCCCCCCATTCCCTCCTATGGAACCCGCTCCCCCCCATCACCCCCCCACAGGACCAGCCCCCCCCCATTCCCTCCTATGGAACCCGCTCCCCCCCATCACCCCCAGACGGGACCAGCCCCCCCCATTCCCTCCTATGGGACCCACTTCCCCCCATCACCCCCAGACGGGACCAGCCCCCCCCCCATTCCCTCCTATGGGACCCACTCCCCCCCATCACCCCCCCACAGGACCAGCCCACCCATTCCCTCCTATGGAACCCGCTCCCCCCCATCACAGCCCCACAGCACCGGCCCCCCCATTCCCTCCTATGGGACCCGCTCCCCCCCATCACCCCCAGAGCGGACCAGCCCCCCCATTCCCTCCTATGGAACCCGCTCCCCCCCATCACCCCCCCACAGGACCAGCCCCCCCATTCCCTCCTATGGAACCCGCTCCCCCCCATCACCCCCCCACAGGACCAGCCCCCCCATTCCCTCCTATGGAACCCGCTCCCCCCCATCACCCCCCCACAGGACCAGCCCCCCCATTCCCTCCTATGGAACCCGCTCCCCCCCATCACCCCCCCACAGGACCAGCCCCCCCCATTCCCTCCTATGGAACCCGCTCCCCCCCATCACCCCCAGACGGGACCAGCCCCCCCCATTCCCTCCTATGGGACCCACTTCCCCCCATCACCCCCAGACGGGACCCGCTCCCCCCCCATTCTCTCCTATGGGACCCGCTCCCCCCCATCACCCCCCCACAGGATCAGCCCCCCCATTCCCTCCTATGGAACCCGCTCCCCCCCATCACCCCCCACAGAACCAGCCCCCCCCATTCCCTCCTATGGGACCCGCTCCCCCCCATCACCCCCAGACGGGACCAGCCCCCCCATTCCCTCCTATGGGACCCGCTCCCCCCCCCATCACCCCCAGACGGGACCAGCCCCCCCTCATCACCCCCCACAGGACCAGCCCCCCCATTCCCTCCTATGGGACCCGCTCCCCCCCATCACCCCCCACAGGACCAGCCCCCCCCATTCCCTCCTATGGAACCCGCTCCCCCCCATCACCCCGCCACAGGACCAGCCCCCCCCATTCCCTCCTATGGAACCCGCTCCCCCCCATCACCCTGCCACAGGACCAGCCCCCCCATTCCCTCCTATGGAACCCGCTCCCCCCCATCACCCCCCACAGAACCAGCCCCCCCCATTCCCTCCTATGGGACCCGCTCCCCCCCATCACCCCCAGACGGGACCAGCCCCCCCATTCCCTCCTATGGGACCCGCTCCCCCCCCCATCACCCCCAGACGGGACCAGCCCCCCCTCATCACCCCCCACAGGACCAGCCCCCCCATTCCCTCCTATGGGACCCGCTCCCCCCCATCACCCCCCACAGGACCAGCCCCCCCCATTCCCTCCTATGGAACCCGCTCCCCCCCATCACCCCGCCACAGGACCAGCCCCCCCCATTCCCTCCTATGGAACCCGCTCCCCCCCATCACCCTGCCACAGGACCAGCCCCCCCCATTCCCTCCTATGGAACCCGCTCCCCCCCATCACCCCCAGACGGGACCAGCCCCCTCATTCCCTCCTATGGGACCCGCTCCCCCCCCCCATCACCCCCAGACGGGACCAGCCCCCTCATTCCCTCCTATGGGACCCGCTCCCCCCCCATCACCCCCAGACGGGACCAGCCCCCCCATTCCCTCCTATGGAACCCGCTCCCCCCCCTTCACCCCCAGACGGGACCCGCTCCCCCCATTCCCTCCTATGGAACCCGCTCCCCCCACTTCACCCCCAGACGGGACCCGCTCCCCCCATTCCCTCCTATGGGACCCGCTCCCCCCCATCACCCCCAGACGGGACCAGCCCCCTCATTCCCTCCTATGGGACCCGCTCCCCCCCCCATCGCCCCCAGACGGGACCAGCCCCCTCATTGCCTCCTATGGGACCCGCTCCCCCCCCATCACCCCCAGACGGGACCAGCCCCCCCATTCCCTCCTATGGAACCCGCTCCCCCCCCTTCACCCCCAGACGGGACCAGCCCCCCCATTCCCTCCTATGGGACCCGCTCCCCCCCCTTCACCCCCAGACGGGACCAGCCCCCCCATTCCCTCCTATGGGACTCGCTCCCCCCCCATCACCCCCAGACGGGACCCGCTCCCCCCCCAGAACTCCCCACCCCCCTCAAGCGGGTCCCCCCCGCGCGCCCCGCCCCCAACGGTCCCAACGTTCCAACGGCCGCTCCCGCGCGGCGGGGCGGAATGGGGGCGGGGCGGGGGCTCTCACCGCGCGCCGGGCGGGGCCGGGGGGCGGGGCGGGGCCTGACGCGGGGGGGGGCGAGGGGGGGCCGCTCCGGGTCTCTCGCCGCCGCCGCCGCCTCTCGCCGCTTGTTTGTGTTTGTAGCAAGATGGCGGCGCGGCGCCGCGTCACGTGACGGGGGAGCGCGCAGAGAGGGGCGGGATGGCGAAGGACCGGGCGCTCACGTGACGGGGGAACACGCACGGGGGGGCGGGGCGGGGCGGCGCGAGACGTGGAGTCACGTGACGTGGAGAGGCGAAGGGGCGGGACCACCTGACGGGGGCACGGGAATAAGCGCGGGTGGTGGTGGGGTCACGTGACGGGGAAAAAAAGTGGGTCCGGCGGCTCACGCGCCTGCGCGGGGGAGGCTGAGTCGCCCCTCGATCCACGTGACCCGCAGCGGCCACCCCCCGCGAGCACTCGGGTCACGTGACCCGCCCAGACGGGGCGCTGCGCAATGACGTCACCAGAGCACGGGGTGGGTGCTGCAGCTTAGTGACGTCACTGTGAGCCATGAGCCCGTGTGATGTCACTCTTGGGGGGGGGTGGTGCCATCACCCCCATGATGTCACTTCCCCCTCCCTGAACACTCACAGCTTTGGTCTCTGCTGTCACTGGCTGGGTCTGTGATGTCATTGCATAGCCCTGTGATGTCACTATCTCAGGGCACAACCTTGTTCCTTAGCACAGCACAGTGCCAGCCCAGAGTGCATCACTGTGACATCATAGCATTGCATGGCAGGGTGAGGCTATGATGTCATCACTTGCAGCCCCAGGCCAGCTGCCAGCACAATGTGCCCTCCGGGGGTCCCAGATGTCACCCCTCCACCGTGTGAGGTCACAACAGCAGCCTGTGATGTCATTGTGTGATTGCTCCCAGCCCCCCGCTGTAACCACCAGCCCCCGCTGCCCTCCCAGCGCCGGGGAGAGAACCCAGGAGTTCTGGCTCCCACCCCCTGCTCTGACCACCAACCCCCACTGCCCTCCCAGCGCCGGGCAGAGAACCCAGGAGTTCTGACTCCCAGCCCCTGCTCTGACCACCAGCCTCCACTGCCCTCCCAGCGCCGGGGAGAGAACCCAGGAGTTCTGGCTCCCGGCCCCCTGCTCTAACCACCAGCCCCCACTGCCCTCCCAGCACCCAGGAGAGAACCCAGGAGTCCTGGCTCCCACCCCCTGCTCTAACCACCAGCCCCCACTGCCCTCCCAGCGCCGGGGAGAGAACCCAGGAGTCCTGGCTCCCAGCCCCTGCTCTAACCACCAGCCCCCACTGCCCTCCCAGCGCCGGGGAGAGAACCCAGGAGTCCTGGCTCCCAGCCCCTGCTCTAACCACCAGCCCCCACTGCCCTCCCAGCGCCGGGGAGAGAACCCAGGAGTCCTGGCTCCCACCCCCTGCTCTAACCACCAGCCCCCACTGCCCTTCCAGCAGTGGGGAGGGAACCCAGGCATCCCGGCGCCCGGCCCCTGGAACACGCCGGGAACACGGCGGGGAAGAAGACACGGACGCACCCGGAAGCCCATCTTTACTGGGTGATTGTGGTGAGGCACAGACGTATGTGGGGGCAGTTCCAGAAAACAGGGAGTCAATAATTTAAAGGGCCGGGGGGCTCTTGTGGCTGGGATGCAGGTGACATGGACAGGGCAAAGGGGGATGCCTCTGCCCTACCCTGCCCCATGGGCTCCGGGGGGGCACACGCCAGCTGCCCCCACCCCTCAGGCCGCGGCTCCACTGGGTTCGAGGTCCCCCTCCTGCAGCTCCCCACCGTGGGGCCGGCGTCTGGCGAAGGTGCCCTTGACCGACCCCTCCACGGCAGCTTTGAGCTGGGGGGCAGAGGCACTGCATCAGGGGCACCGTCCCCTCCACTCCCCCCAAATCCCCCCCGGACCCCCACCGGCTCCTTCCTCACTGTCCCTGGTCCCCAGAAAACCCCTTTGAGCCCATACGCCCCACAAGCTGCCCGCCACGCCCCCTCTGACCCACAGTGACCCCCAAACCCGTCTTCCCTCCCCTCCCCCCACGACCCCACAGCGACCCCCAAACCCCCTCTTCCCTCACCTCCCCCCGACCCCACAGCAACCCCTGAACCCCCTTCCCTCACCCCCCGACCCCACAGCAACTCCCGAATCCCTTCCTCCCATCCCCCCACGACCCCCGAACCCCCTCTTCCCTCACCTCCCCTGACACCACAGTGACCCCCGAACCCCCTTCTCTCTCCCCAACCCCACAGCAACCCCCGAACCCCCTGTTCCCCACCTCCCCGACCCCACAACGACCCCTGAACCCCCTTCCCTCACCTAACCCCCACGACCCCACAGCGACCCCTGAACCCCCTCTTCATCACCTCCCCCCAACCCTGCAGCGACCCCCAAGCCTGGCACCTCCCCCCCACTACCCCCTGACCCCACAGTGACCCCCCCCAAGCCCTCCCTGACCCCACCCAGCCCAACCCCCTGTTGCCTGACCTGGCCCCCACGCCCCCCTACCTCACGGAGGCCGACCACCCCGACCAGCCGGCCCACGTTGGTGACATATGCCGTCCGCAGGCCCAGCAGGTTAAAGAGGTCGTAACACTGGGGGGGAGAAATGGGGTCACGCATCAAGCCCGGGGGGCAGCCCCAGCCCAGGCCACAGGACAGTGGGGCCAGGCATGGGGGGGAGGTGCATGTCAGGGTGTGTGCGTAAAATTAGCATGCAAATGGCCATCACTTATTGAATATGCAAATCAATCACCATCCATTTATGCATATGCAAATTCAGGCTGTCCTAATTTGCTTACTCTGATTTACCACCTCTCCACTTTAATTCCATCTGCACCTTCCTCCTCCAGC
Source organism: Carettochelys insculpta (assembly GCF_033958435.1). Classification (NCBI taxonomy): domain Eukaryota; kingdom Metazoa; phylum Chordata; order Testudines; family Carettochelyidae; genus Carettochelys; species Carettochelys insculpta. The sequence goes on from NC_134170.1 coordinate 1,561,424, forward strand.
CCCTCCCACTCAAACTGAATATGCAAATTCACCTGCCACCCCAACCACTGCGTAAGCAAATTGAGCACCAGCCCCTCCCATCCTGACTGCATATGCTAATTGAAACGCCCGTGCCCAGACGTCCCAGATTCCATATGCAGATTTGCCCAGCTCTCCAATTACATATGCAAATTGTGGCCAACCAAGCAATCCCATTGCACCTACCACCGGGCATGCATGCAAATGAGCTGCTGCTGGTGTCTCCACATATGGAATTCCCACCCCCCCAAAGAATATTGGCTGGTCTCGAGACCGTCCTAAGCCAACCCCAGCCTGCTTTGCATATGCAAATTCATGCAAATTCCCGGTCCCCTCAGGGTCAGGCTGCCGCCACTCCCAGAAGCCTTTGTGCTGGGGGCTGCCCAGCTGGCTGCTGCGAAGCATGCTGGGAAGGGGAGGGTCACCCACCTGGTGGAGGGTCTCCTTCTCGAGCAGGCGGTAGGGGGCTGGGTCTATGGGCAGCTGCTCCAGCGGCATCTGCTCCTGCAGCTGCTGGCACTCCCACTGCTCCGCCTGCGAGCAGAGCATGCTGGGACACCGGCCCACCCGGGCCCCCCCGGAGCATGCTGGGACACTGACCCACCCGGGCCCCCCCAGAGCATGCTGGGACACCGGCCCACCCGGAGCATGCTGGGACACCGGCCCACCCAGGCCCCCCGGAGCATGCTGGGAAACGCCCCCCATCCTCCCACAATGCTGTAGGCCAATCCCAGGGCAAATCATGCTGGGAATTTTCCCATCCCTGCAACGTACCAGGTGATGCATGTTCTTCATCTTGACAGACAGCCGAGTGCCCGGCTCCTGGGGGACATGGAGGGGGGACACGGTGGGGGGGGGGCGCGACACCCCTTCCCTGTCCCCAGCCCCCTCCCAAAGGGGTCTCCCTACACAGCTCCCCAACCCAGCCCCCGACACCCTCCCACACGGGTCCCCCTCCCCAGTTCCTGGCACCCTCCCAAAGGGGATCCCCTCCCCAGCCCAAGTCCTTGCAGCACCTCCTCCATTAACGCCTCCCCATCGCCTGGCTCAGCAGCAGCTTCTGGCGTTTCTGGAACAGAGACAGACACAGTGTACAGGAGGGTCTGATCAACTCTCCCCCCAAAACCCCAGGCCACCCCTGCCCCCGCACGGCCACCGCGCTCACCTGCAGCCTTCTCCACAGCGCACAAAGTGCCGGTCTCACCTGGCACCTGCAGTGAAGCAAACACAAACTCAGGGACCCCTCACCTGGCGCTGAGACGCGCCCACCTCTGGGGGGGCAACTGGTGACACGGGGACCCCTCGCCCGGTGTTGAGACACGTCCATCTCTGGGGCAGAGCGGCCGGTGACACAGGGACCCCTCAGCCAGCGCCGAGATGTGCCCACCTCTGGGGGGGCAACTGGTGACACGGGGACCCCTCACCCGGTGCTGAGACACGTCCATCTCTGGGGCAGGGCGGCCGGTGACACAGAGACCCTTTGCCCAGCGCCGAGATGTGCCCACCTCTGGGGGGGGCAACTGGTGACACGGGGACCCCTCACCTGTCACCGAGATACGCCCACCTCTGGGGCAGGGCGGCCGGTGGCACAGGGATCCCTCGCCCGGCACCGAGATATGCCCACCTCTGGGTTGGGGTGGCAGGTGACATGGGAACCCCTCGCCTGGTGCTGAGACACGTCCATCTCTGGGGGGGGGGCGACTGGTGACACGGGGACCCCTCAGCCAGCGCCGAGATGCGCCCACCTCTGTGGGGGTGCGACCGGTGACACGGGGATTCCTCGCCCGGCGCTGAGATGCGCCCACCTCTGGGGGGTGGGGTGGCAGGTGACAGGTGGGCGTGACTGGTGACATGGGGACCCCTTGCCTGGCACTGAGATGCGCCCACCTCTGGGGTGGGGCAGCCGGTGACACGGAGACCCCTCACCCGGCGCCAAGATCTGCCCACCTCTGGGGGGCAGCCGTTACACTCACCAGCTCTGGGACACTGGTGGCCTCAGACTGGCTGAGCAGATACTGGAATCGCTTCTCCGTGCTCAGTTGCTCGGACAGCAGCTTGGCAAGATGTTTCCTCCGGATGGATCCCAGCAAGATCCTGGACTCTGCGAAGACGGGAAGGGGGCAGGGCATGGGGCAGGGCCTGTCCCCACTAGGCCGGGGTGACAGCGGGGGGGTCCTACACTGACCTTGCGAGTCCACCAGGGGGAACTGTTTGAGGCTGGAGCTCTTGAGCAGCCCCCGGATGTCCTTGTACTGGCAGCGCCGGGGCAGGAACTTCAGATCCGTGACCATGAAATCCTCAGCGTAGATGTCGTGGGCCCTGGGAGGGAAACGGTGGGGGTCAGACCAGTGGAGAGAACCCAGGAGTCCTGGCTCCCACCCCCTGCTCTAACCACCAGCCCCCACTGCCCTCCCGGGGCCTGGAGAGAACCCAGGAGTCCTGGCTCCCAGCCCCTTGCTGTAGCCACCAGCCCCCACTGCCCTCCCAGCGCCAGGGAGAGAACCCAGGAGTCCTGGCTCCCAGCCCCTGCTCTAACCACCAGCCCCCACTACCCTCCCACTGCCGGGGAGAACCCAGGCGTCCGGGCGCGCCGCTGACCCGCTCTGGCCGACGCGGAGCTTGGGCAGGTAGGGCAGTTTCTTGAGGATGATGAGGCCGTCGAAGAAGGAGGGCTGACAGCGCTGGCTCAGCGCGTTGGCCACCAGCACCGCCACCAGCACCGGCAGGATGTGGGACATCTGCCCCGTCAGCTCGAACACCAGCAGCGCCGTGGACAGCGTGTGGGTCACCGCGCCCGAGTAAGCCGCCGCGCCTGGGGGGAGGGGGTGAGACCGGTGTGCCCCAAACCTGCGCCCCTGAGCCCCGACCCGCTTACCCCCTGCACCCCGACCTGCCCACCTCCTGCGCCCCTCAACCTGAGCCCCGACCCAGTCACCCCCTGTGCCTCAAGCTGCCCACCCCCTGCACCCCTCAACCTGAGCCCCGACCCAGTCACCCCCTGTGCCTCAACCTGCACCCCAACTCGCTCACCCCCTGTGCCCCTCAATCTGCGCCCCGACCCGGTCACCCCCTGTGCCTCAACCTGAGCCCCGACCCGGTCACCCCCTGTGCCTCAACCCGCCCACCCCCTGCGCCCCTCAACCTGAGCCCCGACCCAGTCACCCCCTGTGCCTCAAGCTGCCCACCCCCTGCACCCCTCAACCTGAGCCCCGACCCAGTCACCCCCTGTGCCTCAACCTGCACCCCAACTCGCTCACCCCGTGCCCCTCAATCTGTGCCCCGACCCGGTCACCCCCTGTGCCCCTCAACCTGCGCCCCAACCTGGTCACCCCCTGCACCCCTCAACCTGTGCCCTGACCCAGTCACCCCCTGCACCCTGAACCTGCGCCTCCACCCAATCATCCCTCCATGCCCCCAATCCCAGCCACCCCTTCTGCACCCCCAGACTGGGTCACTGCCCCCACCAGCCCCTCAAGCCATCACCCCGTGACCCCCAGTGAGGTGGGGTGCGGTACCAGCCAGGGCGTAGGCGGCCGGCGTGATGACGATGCGGATGCCGTCCGAGACGATTCCCTCCGGGAACAGGCGGGCCACTAACTCACCATAGAGTCGCCCCAGCCCCGCTCCTGTGGATGCAGAACCCCGGTTACAGGGACCTCCAGGGACCCACAGCCCCGCTCCTGTGGGCGCAGAACCCCCGTTACAGGGACCTCTACAGCCCCCCCCAGGGACCCCCAGCCCCGCTCCTGTGGATGCAGAACCCCGGTTACAGGGACCTCCAGGGACCCCCAGCCCCTCTCCTGTGGGCACAGACCCCCCGTTACAGAGACCTCCAGGGACCTCCAGCCCCTCTCCTGTGGGCACAGACCCCCCGTTACAGGGACCCCCAGGGACCCCCAGCCCCGCTCCTGTGGGCGCAGAACCCCGGTTACAGGGCACCCCAGGGACCCCCAGTCCCGCTCCTGTGGGCACAGACCCCCCATTACATGGACCTCTACAGCCCCCCCCCAGGGACCCCCAGCCCCTCTCCTGTGGGCACAGACCCCCCGTTACAGGGACCCCCAGTCCCTCTCCTGTGGGCACAGACCCCCGTTACATGGACCCCCAGAGACCTCCAGCCCCGCTCCTGTGGATGCAGACCCCCCCAGTACATGGACCTCTACAGCCCCCCCCAGGGACCCCCAGCCCCGCTCCTGTGGGCGCAGAACCCCGGTTACAGGGCACCCCAGAGCCCCCCAGAGTCCCCCAGGCCCTCTCCTGTGGGCGCAGACCCCCTGTTATAGGGCCCCCCAGAAACCTCCAGCCCCTCTCCTGTGGGCACAGACCCCTGGTTACAGGAGCCCCCCGAGCCCCCTAAGGGACCCCCAGCCCTGCTCCTGTGGGCACCGACCCCCATTACAGAGCCCCCCCAGGGACCCCCTGCATGCCCAGACACAGGGAGAGGCCAGCCAGAGCCTGCTCAGTGGGCAGCGAGGTGGGGGGCGGACGCCTGGGCTCTCACCATAGACAAACACAGGCAGGAAGTACCCAGCCGGAACCGTCATGGTGGTGGCCAAAAGCAGCAGGAAGAACTGGGGTTGGGGAGCAGAGGGTTGGAAATGCCCCACAGGAGCCCCCCAGCAGCCCCTCAGTGCTTCCTGCCCCCCCAGCTCCCCCCCAGCTCCCTCTGACCCCCAGCAGCCCCCCAGGAGCCCCCCAGTGCCTCCTGCCCCCCAGCACCCTCTGACCCCCAGCAGCCCCCCAGCAGCCCCCCAGTGCCTCCTGCCCCCCAGCGCCCCCCCAGCTCCCTCTGACCCCCAGCAGCCCCCCAGTGCCTCCTGCCCCCCCAGTGCCCCCCCAGCACCCTCTGACCCCCAGCAGCCCCCCAGTGCCTCCTGCCCCCCAGCGCCCCCCAGCTCCCTCCAACCCCCAGCAGCCCCCCAGTGCCTCCTGCCCCCCAGCGCCCCCCAGCTCCCTCCAACCCCCAGCAGCCCCCCAGTGCCTCCTGCCCCCCAGTGCCCCCCCAGCTCCCTCTGACCCCCAGCAGCCCCCCAGTGCCTCCTGCCCCCCAGTGCCCCCCAGCACCCTCTGACCCCCAGCAGCCCCCCAGGAGCCCCCCAGTGCCTCCTGCCCCCCAGCACCCTCTGACCCCCAGCAGCCCCCCAGGAGCCCCCCAGTGCCTCCTGCCCCCCAGTGCCCCCCAGCACCCTCTGACCCCCAGCAGCCCCCCAGGAGCCCCCCAGTGCCTCCTGCCCCCCAGCACCCTCTGACCCCCAGCAGCCCCCCAGTGCCTCCTGCCCCCCAGCGCCCCCCCAGCTCCCTCTGACCCCCAGCAGCCCCCCAGTGCCTCCTGCCCCCCAGTGCCCCCCCAGCACCCTCTGACCCCCAGCAGCCCCCCAGTGCCTCCTGCCCCCCAGCGCCCCCCAGCTCCCTCCGACCCCCAGCAGCCCCCCAGTGCCTCCTGCCCCCCAGTGCCCCCCCAGCTCCCTCTGACCCCCAGCAGCCCCCCAGTGCCCCCCAGCACCCTCTGACCCCCAGCAGCCCCCCAGTGCCTCCTGACCCCCAGCGCCCCCCCAGCTCCCTCTGACCCCCAGCAGCCCCCCAGTGCCTCCTGCCCCCCAGTGCCCCCCCAGCACCCTCTGACCCCCAGCAGCCCCCCAGTGCCTCCTGCCCCCCAGCGCCCCCCCAGCTCCCTCCAACCCCCAGCAGCCCCCAGCGCCTCCTGCCCCCCAGTGGCCCCGCAGCGCCTCCCTGGCACCTCCTGCCCCCCCAAACCCCCAGGACATCATCAGAGCCCCTTGCCGCCCAGTGACCACCCAGCCCCACCTTGGCCAGGATGAAGAAGCTGAGCATCTCCAGGGCCGAGAGCTGGGGGTGGCTCCACTGCAGCCAGGGGTCGGGCACGGGGGGCGGGGAGGGCTGGCGGCTGCTGTTCAGGCCCCCCAGCTCCCCCCGGTCCCCCCAGGTGCAGTTGTTGAAGAAGGTCTCCAGCAGCTCCTTCATGGTGAGCTGGGAGCAGGGCAAGGGCGTTAGTGGGTTGCGGTGAACGTGCACAACCCCCAGCACCCACTGACCTGTGCCCCGGGCCCCTGCCCCAGGCCCAGGGAGGTGTGGGGGCAGCTGGGGGGCGCTGAGCCGGCTGGCACCGCGCGTGTGGGCGCAGCGTTTCCGTGGGGCGTTCGTGGGTCCCTGCCCCGGGCCCAGGGAGGTGTGGGGGCAGCTGGGGGGCGCTGAGCCAGCTGGCGCCGCTCGTGTGGGTGCAGCGTTTCCGTGGGGCGTTCGTGGGTCCCGGCCCCGCGCCCAGGGAGGTGTGGGGGCAGCTGGGGGGCGCTGAGCCGGCTGGCGCCGCTCGTGTGGGCGCAGCGTTTCCGTGGGGCGTTCGTGGGTCCCTGCCCCAGGCCCAGGGAGGTGTGGGGGCAGCTGGGGGGCGCTGAGCCGGCTGGCGCCGCTCGTGTGGGCGCAGCGTTTCCGTGGGGCGTTCGTGGGTCCCTGCCCCGCGCCCAGGGAGGTGTGGGGGCAGCTGGGGGGCGCTGAGCCGGCTGGCGCCGCTCGTGTGGGCGCAGCGTTTCCGTGGGGCGTTCGTGGGTCCCTGCCCCAGGCCCAGGGAGGTGTGGGGGCAGCTGGGGGGCGCTGAGCCGGCTGGCGCCGCTCGTGTGGGCGCAGCGTTTCCGTGGGGCGTTCGTGGGTCCCTGCCCCGCGCCCAGGGAGGTGTGGGGGCAGCTGGGGGGCGCTGAGCCGGCTGGCGCCGCTCGTGTGGGCGCAGCGTTTCCGTGGGGCGTTCGTGGGTCCCTGCCCCAGGCCCAGGGAGGTGTGGGGGCAGCTGGGGGGCGCTGAGCCAGCTGGCGCCGCTCGTGTGGGTGCAGCGTTTCCGTGGGGCGTTCGTGGGTCCCTGCCCCGCGCCCAGGGAGGTGTGGGGGCAGCTGGGGGGCGCTGAGCCGGCTGGCGCCGCGCGTGTGGGCGCAGCATTTCCGTGGGGCGTTCGTGGGTCCCTGCCCCGGGCCCAGGGAGGTGTGGGGGCAGCTGGGGGGCGCTGAGCCAGCTGGCGCCGCTTGTGTGGGCGCAGCATTTCCATGGGGCATTACCGGGGTTGGCCCGGGGCCAGGGCCGGGGCCGGGAGCGCCCAAGGGGTGGTGGAGACCTATTGCAGAAGGTCCCCGGGCAGGGGAAGCCCGACCCCATCCCACCCCTCCCAATGGGACCGGACCCACACGGGGCTGCTCCGACTCCAGCCCCCCGCAGAGGAGTCTTGGCTGCGTCGGGTGCCCCAGCAGAGGCGACGGCCGACTGCCCGAAAAGGCCGCGGTCGGGTGAGCGGCTCCCCGGACAGGCTCCATCCTGGACGTGCTGCCCCGGGGGAGAACAAGGGGGCTCCCTCCACACGGGCACCGAGGGGGTCCTGGGGTTCCCCCGGCTCTGCCCTCACTCTGCTCCCAGCGGGCAGGAGGACTTTGCGGAGCAGCGAGTCCGTCGGCTGCAGCTGGCGCCGAGCCTGGTGCGATCGGTGGGGGCAGCAGGACCCTTTCACCCCTGACGGCCGGGCCCCGGCACGCGCCTGAGGACAGGGATGGGGCTGGGGCCCAGCACCTCTCAGCTGTCCCGGCCCAGGATGTTCCTGGGGTTGGGGTCGGAGGTGCCCTCTGGCCGGGGCTGGGGCCCAGCACCTCTCAGCTGTCCCGCCCGGCGCTGGGCTGGGGTGACCCTTGCGGGCCGGTGTGGAGACAGGGGTGCTCTGGGGCCGGACGGCAAAGCCCCCGGTCTGGGCTGCTGGCAGGCCCCGGTTTGGCTCTGAGCTGCCCCAGGAAAGCTCCCCTCCTGCGGGGGTCAGGCGGGGGCAGGGGTACTCACCCGTGCCCCCAGGTACTGCCCCAGCCCTGGGGGGAAGGTGATGCTGGCCAGCACCAGGGTCACCAGCCCCGCATACAGGATTTGGCTGTGGGGGGAGCAAAGGGGGCAGACGGTAAATGAAAGGGGGCGCGAGGGGAGGGTACAGAGAGGGCTGTGGGGGGCAGAGAGCAGCTCTTGGGGTCCTGAAGGGTGACTGCGGGAGGGGCCCGGAGATGGGGGTTTTGGGGGGTGACTCACTTGCGGCTCAGCAGGTGCCGGGACAGGGGCCAGTCCTGCAGCAGCAGCAGAAGATTGCGATGGCAGAAGAGGTAAAGGCAGCACAGAGCCCCACACACCAGCCTGTGGGGACAGCGCCGCAGTGAACCCAGGAGTCTGGGGCCGCCCCAGCCCCCACCCTCTGAGCCTGCACACCCAGCAGTCCTGGCTCCCACCCCCTGCTCTGAGCACCAGCCCCCACTGCCCCCCAGCGCCGGGGAGAGACCCCAGGAGTCCTGGCTCCCACCCCCTGCTCTACCCACCAGCCCCCGCTGCCCTCCCAGCGCCGGGGAGAGAACCCAGGAGTCCTGGCTCCCACCCCCTGCTCTACCCACCAGCCCCCGCTGCCCTCCCAGCGCCGGGGAGAGAACCCAGGAGTCCTGGCTCCCGGCCCCCTGCTCTGACCACCAGCCCCCACTGCCCTCCCAGCGCCGGGGAGAGAACCCAGGAGTCCTGGCTCCCACCCCCTGCTCTGACCACCAGCCCCCACTGCCCTCCCAGCGCCGGGGAGAGAACCCAGGAGTCCTGGCTCCCACCCCCTGCTCTGACCACCAGCCCCCACTGCCCCCCAGTGCCGGGGAGAGAACCCAGGAGTCCTGGCTCCCACCCCCTGCTCTGACCACCAGCCCCCGCTGCCCTCCCAGCGCCGGGGAGAGAACCCAGGAGTCCTGGCTCCTGCCCCTGCTCTACCCACCAGCCCCCGCTGCCCTCCCAGCGCCGGGGAGAGAACCCAGGAGTCCTGGCTCCCACCCCCTGCTCTAACCACCAGCCCTCACTGCCCTCCCAGCGCCGGGGAGAGAACCCAGGAGTCCTGGCTCCCACCCCCTGCTCTAACCACCAGCCCCCACTGCCCTCCCAGCGCCGGGGAGAGAACCCAGGAGTCCTGGCTCCCACCCCCTGCTCTAACCACCAGCCCTCACTGCCCTCCCAGCGCCGGGGAGAGAACCCAGGAGTCCGGGCTCCCACCCCTGCCCTAACCACCAGCCCCCACTGCCCTCCCAGCGCCGGGGAGAGAACCCAGGAGTCCGGGCTCCCACCCCCTGCTCTAACCACCAGCCCTCACTGCCCTCCCAGTGCCGGGGAGAGAACCCAGGAGTCCTGGCTCCCACCCCCTGCTCTAACCACCAGCCCTCACTGCCCTCCCAGCGCCGGGGAGAGAACCCAGGAGTCCTGGCTCCCACCCCCTGCTCTAACCACCAGCCCTCACTGCCCTCCCAGCGCCGGGGAGAGAACCCAGGAGTCCTGGCTCCCACCCCCTGCTCTAACCACCAGCCCCCACTGCCCTCCCAGTGCCGGGGAGAGAACCCAGGAGTCCTGGCTCCCACCCCCTGCTCTAACCACCAGCCCTCACTGCCCTCCCAGCGCCGGGGAGAGAACCCAGGAGTCCTGGCTCCCACCCCCTGCTCTAACCACCAGCCCCCACTGCCCTCCCAGTGCTGGGGAGAGAACCCAGGAGTCCTGGCTCCCACCCCCTGCTCTAACCACCAGCCCCCACTGCCCTCCCAGCGCCGGGGAGAGAACCCAGGAGTCCTGGCTCCCACCCCCTGCTCTAACCACCAGCCCCCACTGCCCTCCCAGCGCCGGGGAGAGAACCCAGGAGTCCTGGCTCCCACCCCCTGCTCTAACCACCAGCCCTCACTGCCCTCCCAGCGCCGGGGAGAGAACCCAGGAGTCCTGGCTCCCACCCCCTGCTCTGACCACCAGCCCCCGCTGCCCTCCCAGCGCCGGGGAGAGAACCCAGGAGTCCTGGCTCCTGCCCCTGCTCTACCCACCAGCCCCCGCTGCCCTCCCAGCGCCGGGGAGAGAACCCAGGAGTCCTGGCTCCTGCCCCTGCTCTACCCACCAGCCCCCGCTGCCCTCCCAGCGCCGGGGAGAGAACCCAGGAGTCCTGGCTCCCGGCCCCCTGCTCTAACCACCAGCCCTCACTGCCCTCCCAGCGCTGGGGAGAGAACCCAGGAGTCCTGGCTCCCACCCCCTGCTCTAACCACCAGCCCCCACTGCCCTCCCAGCGCCGGGGAGAGAACCCAGGAGTCCTGGCTCCCACCCCCTGCTCTAACCATCAGCCCCCACTGCCCTCCCAGCACTGGAGAGAGAACCCAGGAGTCCTGGCTCCCAGCCCCTGCTCTAACCACCAGCCCTCACTGCCCTCCCAGCGCCGGGGAGAGAACCCAGGAGTCCTGGCTCCCACCCCCTGCTCTAACCACCAGCCCCCACTGCCCTCCCAGCGCCGGGGAGAGAACCCAGGAGTCCTGGCTCCCGGCCCCCTGCTCTGACCACCAGCCCCCACTGCCCTCCCAGCGCCGGGGAGAGAACCCAGGAGTCCTGGCTCCCAGCCCCCTGCTCTAACCACCAGCCCCCACTGCCCTCCCAGCGCCGGGGAGAGAACCCAGGAGTCCTGGCTCCCGCCCCCTGCTCTAACCACCAGCCCCCACTGCTCCCCAGCGCCGGGGAGAGAACCCAGGAGTCCTGGCTCCAAATGGCACCCGCCTCCCCAGGGCTGAGCCGGCCGACTGGGGGCCGGGCTGGGCTGGGCGGGGTGCCAGGGCTGGGTACCGGGGTGCCCCACTCACCCCAGCAGGGCAAAGGACAGCAGCTCGGGCAGGTCGTAGGGGAACTCGACGCGCCAGCTGGTGGAGAAAAGGACGGCCACCGTCTCTGGAGGACGGGGGGTGGGGGGCGGATTAATGGGAAGCCCTTAATGGCCCCCCCCTTCTCCACTGCCTGGTCCCCAACCCCCAGCCCTCCCTGGGCCAGAAATCCAGGTCAGCCCCCCCTCCCCCCCCGTGTACCCCGACCCGCCCGCTTCTCCCCTGTCCCATACCCTGACCCCTGACCCATACCCAGCCCTGTACCTCCCCCTGCCGCGTATCCCGCCCTGGCCAGCCCCGCACCCCAGCCCTGCACCCAGCCCCTTTCCCGTACCCCACCCGGGCCACCCTGCACCCAGCCCCTGTCCCGCACCTCACCCCAGCCCCTGTCCCGTACCCTGCCCCGTACCGCTCTGGCCGTGCACCAGGGGCAGCAGGCGGAAAGTCAGGGCCGCGCAGGTGGCAGCGAAGAAGCCACGCCAGTAGTCACGCACCGCAAAGTGGGAGCCCATCGCCTCCACTGAGAACAGCACCCCTGGGGGGCAGGGGGTCAGCCAGGATCTGCCCCCTCAGCCCTGCCCCCACCCAGTGCCCCACACCCCGGGGCCCCCCACACCACCCCTGCACCCCTAACCCCTCATGTGGCCCGTGAGCTGAGAACAGCCCCTCCCCCAACCCTACTCTAGGCCCCTGTCCCCCCAAGGCTGCCAGCCCACCCCCCACCCAGCTGTTTGGGGGTCACTCACCTCCCACAGGGGCCACGAAGCAGCAGGCCACCCCCACGGCCGCCCCCGCCACCAGCATCTCGTACTTGCGGGCCGGGTTCTGGAGGTCAGAGATGGGGGTCAGAGGCATGGGGGGAATGGGGGCCCCAGGGTGCTAGGGCACGTGCGGCGGGGGAGGGGGAGGGGGAGGGTCCCCCGCCCCCCGACTCACCTCACTGGAGCCGGCAACTCGCACCATGACCCGGCCCAGCTGGGTGGCCAGGATCGTGGCCATGTGAACAAAGGGGCCCTGCAGGGAGACCGGGGTCAGCCCCCCTTTCTCTGCCCCCTGGCACCCTCCAACAGCGCATCAGCCTCTTAACCCCCCTGTGCCCTGGCCCCACGGCCCCACCCCGGTACCCCCCGACCACCCTGCCCCCCACTGTCCTCCAGACACCCCTGTGCCTCAGCCCCACCCCCAGTGCCCCCCAACCACCCTGCCCCCTGGTGCCCCCCAGACGCCCTGTGCCCCAGCCCCCCGGCCCCACCCCGGCGCTCCCCGACTGCCCTGCCCCCCACTACCCTCCAGACACCCTGTGCCTCAGCCCCAGCCCGGTGCCCCCCAGACACCCCTGTGCTCCAGCCCCCGCCCCACTCACCACTTTGCCCAGGAAGACGGTGCTGCCAGCGGCCAGGGTGCAAACCACCCCCACCAGTTTGGCCAGCCCCGTGCGCAGGGTGAAGAACTCGCTCAGCACCACCCCCCGCAGCGTCACCTTCAGCTCGGGGATCCCGGAGCCTGCGGTGGGGAGCAGAGCCGGGGAGCGGCCAGGGCTGGGGACCCCTTCCCAGCCCCTGGGCACCCCCCTTCCCAGCCTCTAGAATCCCGCTTCCCAGCCCCCAGGATCCTGCTTCCCAGCCCCCAGGGCACCCCCCTTCCCAGCCCCCAGGATCCCGCTTCCCAGCCCCTGGGCACCCCCCTTCCCAGCCCCCAGGATCCCGCTTCCCAGCCCCCTGGGCACCCCCCTTCCCAGGCCCCAGGATCCCGCTTCCCAGCCCCCAGGATCCCGCTTCCCAGCCCCCTGGGCACCCCGTTCCCAGCCCCCAGGATCCCGTCTCCCAGCCCCCTGGGCCCCCTTCCCAGCCCCCTGAGGACCCCCTTTTCGACATCCTCCATGGACACCCCCTCCCAGCCCCCTTGTGGCTCCATCTCTGTGAGCCCGGCCAGTCCCGGAGAACTGCGACTTCCCCACGACTTTGAACCAACTCCTTTGGCACAGAAAGCCTCCGTGTCTGTAACGGGTGTGCGTCCACACGCACTCCTCTCCCCAGGACGGGTTGGAATGACTGCCTCTGCCGGCTGTACTGACACCTCTGTGCTGAGCTGGGCTCCGGCGCCTCATAAACCTCCTGGGTGAGAGTTCCTCCTGCCTGTGGCCGGGGGGCAGAGCCTGGGGACCCCTGCACCCCATCATACAAGGCTGACACGTGTGGGTGTAATTTCAGTACGGTTCTCTTGTTAATGCTGGACGGCGTCTCTAGCAATGGGGGACTGGCCATGCCCAGCTCCAGCCCCACCTACCTGCCCTGGGGCAGGGGAACTCAGCGAGCAACCAGTTGATGGTAACAACACGCGTGTGTGTGTGTGTGTGTGTGTGTGTGTGTACACCCCCCTTTCACAGCTGCCTGGCCCTGGGATCCCCATTCACAGCACCCTGGCCCTAGGACCCCCCTTTCACAGCCGTCTGCCCCTGGCACCCTCATTCACAGCCCCCTGGCCCTAGGACCCCCCTTTCACAGCCGTCTGGCCCTGGCACCCTCATTCACAGCCCCCTGGCCCTGGCACCCTCATTCACGGCCCCCTGGCCGTGGGACGGGGTACAGGGGTCCCCAAAGCACTGGCCCCCGGCCGCAGGCAGGAGGGACTCTCACTCAGCAGGTAGAACGGGAGGTTTATGAGGCGCCAGAGCCCAGCTCAGCACAGAGGGGTCAGTACAGCCGGCAGAGACAGGATTCCAACCCGTCCTGGGGAGAGGAGCCCGAGGGGTGCCCCTCTGGGGTGCAGCTTCCCCCCGCGCCAGCCTGGCTGCCCTCCAGCTCCCTCTCCCCCCAGCTTCTCACTGCCGCCCCCATTCCAACCCAGCTCGGCTCCTCCCTGCTCTGTGCTCAGGGCAGAGGTGTTACCTGCCAGCCTAGGGTACAGCCCAGGGGTCATCCTTAGCCGCCTGTCACACACATCCAGCCTGGGTCTCACACAACCCCCACCCCTCCATCACAGACCCCCATTCACAGCCCCCTGCCCCTGAGACCCCCATTAATGGCCCCCAGGCCCCAGGACCACCCCATTCCTAGTTCCCCCAGAGATGAGTATTCTCAGAGCCCCTGACCCAGGGAAGACTCAGGTTCCCCCCTGCTCCCATCCCTAGACCTGGGGGGGCCGGGGGGGCATACCTGCAGCCTGTGGGGAGATGTACTTCGCCACGCCAGCTGACACCATCATGAGACCCATGTGGTACAGCACCCAGGAGAAGTACTGCAGGGCCAGGTACCCCTCCAGCGCATCATACACCCACAGATTGGCTGCAGTGGTGGGGGGGATCAGTGTGAGTCAGCCCCTCACCTCACAGAGAGAACCCAGGAGTCCTGGCTCCTGGCACTACCCACCAGCCCCCCTGCCCTCCCAGCGCCGAGGAGAGAACCCAGGAGTCCTGACTCCTGGCCCCCTGCTCTAACCACCAGCCCCCACTGCCCTCCCAGCGCTGGGGAGAGAACCGAGGAGTCCTGGCTCCCACCCCCTGCTCTACCCACCAGCCCCCACTGCCCTCCCAGCGCCGGGGAGAGAACCCAGGAGTCCTGGCTCCCGGCCCCCTGCTCTAACCACCAGCCCCCACTGCCCTCCCAGCGCTGGGGAGAGAACCCAGGAGTCCTGGCACCCGGCCCCCTGCTCTACCCACCAGCCCCCACTGCCCTCCCAGCGCCGGGGAGAGAACCCAGGAGTCCTGGCTCCCAGCCCTGTCTCCCAGAGCCAGGGCGACTCTATGGAGGACTATGGATCCAGGAGGGAGGGCCCTGGCTAGCCCCAGGGGAGCCCAAATTGCTTCCCCATCAGCAGGCGGTGCCTAGGCCCCGCCAGGGAGAACCACGGCCCCGGGCAGGGGAGGGGCACCTCGCTGGAACTTGGAGATGACGACGTCGAGGCCAAAGCTGATGGTCGCCATGGAGATGCCCAGAAGAAAGAGAAAGATCCAATCCTCGCCCAGCTTCAGGATCTGCGAGCGGATGGACAGGCCCAGCGCTGCAAGACAGACAGACGCAGGATGCCTCTCACTCCCGCCCCACAGCCCCTGCATCCCCCAGCCCTGCCCGTCCCCTCACTCCCGCCCCACAGCCCCTGCATCCCCCAGCCCTGCCCGTCCCCTCACTCCCGCCCCACAGCCCCTGCATCCCCCAGCCCTGCCCGTCCCCTCACTCCCGCCCCACAGCCCCTGCATCCCCCAGCCCTGCCGGTCCCCTCACTCCCACCCCACAGCCCCTGCATCCCCCAGCCCTGCCGGTCCCCTCACTCCCACCCCACAGCCCCTGCATCCCCCAGCCCTGCCCGTCCCCTCACTCCCGCCCCCACAGCCCCTGCATCCCCCAGCCCTGCCGGTCCCCTCACTCCCACCCCACAGCCCCTGCATCCCCCAGCCCTGCCGGTCCCCTCACTCCCACCCCACAGCCCCTGCATCCCCCAGCCCTGCCGGTCCCCTCACTCCTAACCCCACAGCCCCTGCATCCCCCAGCCCTGCCGGTCCCCTCACTCCCACCCCCACAGCCCCTGCATCCCCCAGCCCTGCCCGTCCCCTCACTCCCGCCCCACAGCCCCTGCATCCCCCAGCCCTGCCCGTCCCCTCACTCCCGCCCCCACAGCCCCTGCATCCCCCAGCCCTGCCCGTCCCCTCACTCCCACCCCCACAGCCCCTGCATCCCCCAGCCCTGCCAGTCCCCTCACTCCCGCCCCACAGCCCCTGCATCCCCCAGCCCTGCCCGTCCCCTCACTCCCACCCCCACAGCCCCTGCATCCCCCAGCCCTGCCAGTCCCCTCACTCCCGCCCCACAGCCCCTGCATCCCCCAGCCCTGCCCGTCCCCTCACTCCCGCCCCCACAGCCCCTGCACCCCCCCCGCCGGTCCCCTCACTCCCACCCCCACAGCCCCTGCACCCCCCAGCCCTGCCAGTCCCCTCACTCCCGCCCCCACAGCCCCTGCACCCCCCCCGCCGGTCCCCTCACTCCCACCCCCACAGCCCCTGCACCCCCCAGCCCTGCCAGTCCCCTCACTCCCACCCCCACAGCCCCTGCATCCCCCAGCCCTGCCTGTCCCCTCACTCCCACCCCCACAGCCCCTGCATCCCCCAGCCCTGCCGGTCCCCCTCACTCCCGCCCCACAGCCCTGTATCCCCCAGCCCTGCCAGTCCCCTCACTCCCGCCCCACAGCCCCTGCATCCCCCAGCCCTGCCGGTCCCCTCACTCCCGCCCCCACAGCCCCTGCATCACCCAGCCCTGCCGGTCCCCTCACTCCCGCCCCACAGCCCCTGCATCCCCCAGCCCTGCCCGTCCCCTCACTCCCGCCCCACAGCCCCTGCATCCCCCAGCCCTGCCGGTCCCCTCACTCCCACCCCACAGCCCCTGCATCCCCCAGCCCTGCCTGTCCTCTCACTCCTAACCCCACAGCCCCTGCATCCCCCAGCCCTGCCCGTCCCCTCACTCCCACCCCACAGCCCCTGCATCCCCCAGCCCTGCTGGTCCCCTCACTCCCGCCCCACAGCCCCTGCATCCCCCAGCCCTGCCAGTCCCCTCACTCCCGCCCCCACAGCCCCTGCATCCCCCAGCCCTGCCAGTCCCCTCACTCCCGCCCCCACAGCCCCTGCATCCCCCAGCCCTGCCAGTCCCCTCACTCCTGCCCCCACAGCCCCTGCATCCCCCAGCCCTGCCGGTCCCCCTCACTCCCGCCCCACAGCCCCTGCATCCCCCAGCCCTGCCGGTCCCCTCGCTCCCACCCCACAGCCCCTGCATCCCCCAGCCCTGCCGGTGCCCTCACTCCCGCCCCCACAGCCCCTGCATCCCCCAGCCCTGCCGGTCCCCTCACTCCTGCCCCACAGCCCCTGCATCCCCCAGCCCTGCCGGTCCCCTCACTCCCGCCCCCCACAGCCCCTGCATCCCCCAGCCCTGCCGGTGCCCTCACTCCTGCCCCACAGCCCCTGCATCCCCCAGCCCTGCCAGTCCCTCCCGCCCCACAGCCCCTTGCTACAGGTAGATTTTCTGAGCTGAGGGGGGCAGTTAGTTGCCGGATCCCATCTCGTGCCCCTGCCAATCTAGAGCTGGCTGGTCCAGCACTGGAAAATCCTTGAGGCAGTGGGTGTCCTTGACCCGGGGCCGTGTTTGTGTCATGCTCCCCGGGGATAGGAGACCAGGGTGGGGAATTGAAACCCTGACCGGCCCCAGCCTGAATCCTAGCTCTGTTTATACCCCAAACACAGATTGTAACAATGTGGTTTCCTCCCAGCATGCAGCCCTGATCCCCTCCCCCAGCCCTGCTGGCCCCCTCAATCCTGACTCCTCAGCCCCTGCATCCCCCAGCCCTGCCAGTGCCCCCAACTCCTGACCCACAGCCCCTGTGACCCCCAGCCCTGCCAGTGCCCCTCACTTCCGACCCACAGCCCCTGCATCCCCCAGCCCTGCCAGTGCCCCCCACTCCTGACCCACAGCCCCTGTGACCCCCAGCCCTGCCAGTGCCCCCCACTCCTGACCCACAGCCCCTGCCCCCCAGCCCTGCCGGTCCCCTCACTCCCACCCCACAGCCCCTGCATCCCCCGGCCCTGCCGGTCCCCTCGCTCCCACCCCACAGCCGCTGCATCCCCCAGCCCTGCCGGTCCCCTCGCTCCCACCCCACAGCCCCTGCATCCCCCGGCCCTGCCGGACTCCTCACTCCCACCCCACAGCCGCTGCATCCCCCAGCCCTGCCGGTCCCCTCACTCCCGACCCACAGCCCCTGCATCCCCCAGCCCTGCCGGTCCCCCCACTCCCAACCCGCAGCCCCGTACGTCTCAGCGCCTGCCCCACTCTTCGCATGGCCATGCACCCCAGCGTCTGCTGGTCCCTGTCCAAGAGCTGCTGGATTGGCCCCCCGAGCAGCTGACTATCCGGGTGCTGGGCTGGGGGTTCCGATCCCCCAGGCCTCTCCTTGGCCTGCTGCCGCCTGGAGCCGCAGAGCCCCATGTCCCCACCACCTGCACTGCCCAGCCCCGGCCTCCCAAGGTCTTATACCCTCAGCCAGCTCCACCCGCCGAGTGGAACCGGCTCACCCCAGCCGGGCCCAGAAGTCAGGGCCAGACTGGGAGCAGCTGGGCCGGGGGAGGGGTGTGGGCAGAGCCAGAGAGAAGTGGAGGTGGGAAAGACAGATCGAAGGGACAGGGAGGCGAACAGGGGGCTGTGATGGAGTGGGGGGGGTGCATGTGTGAGTCAGGCTGGATGTCCCAGGCAAGCAGAGCAGCTCCCAGTGGCTAAGGATGACCCTGGGGCTACAACTGGCAGGTAACACCTCTGCCTGAACAAAGAGCAGGGAGGAGCCGAGCTGGGTTTTGAATGGGGTGGGAGGCGGCAGTTAGAGGCTAGGAAAAGGGAGAGCTGGAAGGCAGCCAGCCTGAGGAGGGGGAAAGCTACACCCCAGAGGGGCACCCCTCGGGGTCTTCTCCCCAGGACGGGTTGGAAGGACTGTCTCTGGCTGCTGTGCTGTCGCTTCTGTGAGAAACTGGACATCTGTTGTCTAATACACCTCCTGTTGTACCTGCTAAGTGAGAGTCTCTCCTGCCAGTGGACGGGGTGCAGTGCAGGGGGACCCCTGAACCCCATCACAGGGGCATGCAGGGAGGGAGAGACAGACAGACAAGGAGGCGAACAGGGTGTGTGCAGAGAGGGACAGACAGAGGGGTAGGGGCTGCAGAGGGACAGACAGACGGGGGCAGTCGGGGGTGTGCAGGGAGGGACAGACAGACGGGGTCTGTAGGGGGTGTGCAGGGAGCAACAGACAGAGGGGTGAGGGGCTGCTGAGGGACAGACAGACAGGGAGGTGAACAGGGGGTGTGCAGGGAGGGACAGACAGACAGAGTCAGGAGGGGGTGTTCAGGGAGGGACAGACAGACAGACAGGGAGATGACCAGGGGGTGTGCAGGGAGAAACAGACAGACAGGGTCAGTGCGGAGTGTGCAGGGAGGGACAGACAGACAGGGAGGCGAACAGGGGGTGTGCAGGGAGGGACAGACAGATGGGGTCAGGATGGGGTGTGCAGGGAGGGACAGACAGACAGGGTCAGTAGGGGGTGTGCAGGGAGCAACAGACGGAGGGGTGAGGGGCTGCTGAGGGACAGACAGACAGGGAGGTGAACAGGGGGTGTGCAGGGAGGGACAGACAGATGGGGTCAGGATGGGGTGTGCAGGGAGGGACAGACAGACAGGGAGGTGAAGGGGGGGTGTGCAGGGAGGGACAGACAGACAGACAGGGAGGCGAACAAGGGGTGTGCAGGGAGGGACGGACAGACGGGGAGGCGAACGGGGGTGTGCAGGGAGGGACAGACAGGGAGGCGAACGGGGTGTGCAGGGAGGGACAAACAGACGGAGGTGAACAGGGGGTGTGCAGGGAGGGACAAACAGACGGAGTCAGGAGGGGGTGTGCAGGGAGGGACAGACAGACAGACAGGGAGGCAAACGGGGTGTGCAGGGAGGGACAGACAGACGGGGGTCAGTAGGGGCCTGTAGGGACAGATGGGGGGGCACAAGGACAGTCGGATACAGGGTTTTACAGGCACAGACTGAGGGAAGTTGGACAACAGAGTTCCTGGTTGGCCTGTGTCCCCACCTGTCCCCCCAGTTGGGCCCTCCCCCCATTGGTTGGTGTTGAAGGTATCCCCAACCCCTGCTGCCCCCAGGGACATCAGAGCTTCTCCAGGACCAGCGTCACTTGACCGGGGACATACGGACGCTCCACAAAGGTCCCTGGCTGCCACGTGGCCCCAGGGCTGGACACTAGCTCTACTCCAGGGGCCAGGCAAGGTCCGGGCTAGGCCCACATTCCCCCCCGCCCCCCGCACCTGCTGTTGTGACAACAAACTTGCCTGGAGTCTGTGGGAGAGGAAACACCTTGGCCTGCAGCACCAGATTCCGGAGAGGTTAAGAGGGCAGTGGGGGCTGGTGGGTAGAGCAGGGGGCCGGGAGCCAGGACTCCTGGGTTCTCTCCCCGGCGCTGGGAGGGCAGTGGGGGCTGGTGGTTAGAGCAGGGGTGGGAGCCAGGACTCCTGGGTTCTCTCCCCGGCGCTGGGAGGGCAGTGGGGGCTGGTGGTTAGAGCAGGGGGCGGGAGCCAGGACTCCTGGGTTCTCTCCCCGGCGCTGGGAGGGCAGTGGGGGCTGGTGGTTAGAGCAGGGGGCGGGAGCCAGGACTCCTGGGTTCTCTCCCCGGCGCTGGAAGGGCAGTGGGGGCTGGGGGTCAGAGCAGGGGGTGGGAGCCAGGACTCCTGGGTTCTCCCCGGCGCTGGGCGCGTGGCTGGTGGCTCGGACTCCCGGGACCGAGCTACCCCCTCAGCAGGGGAACAAATGAACAACCCCCAGGTGGCTCAGCGCCCCCCCGGCTGGGAGGTCCCGCCCCGACCCCCTATGTCTGCAACTGGTGGGGGGGCCTGTGGGGCGGGGGCGTCAGTCCCTCCCGGACCTCCCCCCCCGGTTCCACTGTGGCCTTACTCCCCATCCCGGCCTCCCCCCCCTTTAGCGCCTCCTTCTTCTTGGGGCCCCGCCCGCAGCCCCTGCTGGGCTCTCCCCGGCCCCTCCCGCGGGGCCACGCCCCCAGCGCAGCGCGGTTCCGAGGTCACCCGATGCGTGCGGGGAACGGGGGGGGGAGGGGCTGTGCGAACGTTCCACGCGCACTTCCGGCGGCGGTGAATGAACGTTCCACGGGCGCTTCCCGCGGCGCTGTGCGAACGTTCCACGGGCGCTTCCGGCGGGGGGAGGAGTCGGACGTGGCGACCGGAAAGGGAAGCGGCGGCTTGGTCGGCGCTCGGCTCCCGAGGGGGTGAGTGGGGCGGGGGCTGCGGGGACGGCTCGGCTCGCTGGGGGTGTCGGGGCGGCGCGGCGCGGCCCGACCTGGGTGGGGGCGGGTAGCGGGGACGTGGGAGGGGAGTTCTGGAGGGGCTGCGAGGTCGGCGGTGGGCAGCGGGGGTTGTCTGGACTGCGGGGCTGAAGTGGGTCTCTGGGAGCTAGGGGTGTTTGGGGGTCTGGGGCTGTCGGGGGGGGCAGGAGGGGACCTACAGGGGGCTGGGGCTGTGGGTAGGGAGAGCAGGAGGGGAGCTCTGGGGGGCTGGGGCTGTGGGTGGGGGGAGCAGGAGGGGAGCTCCTGGGGGGCTGTGGTTGCTCTGGAGTGTGTGGGGCCTGGGTAAAGGTGGGGAGGTGCAGTGGGGTTGTGGGTCAGGGCACAGGGACAGGGACAGGGGGTGCCAGGCCAGGCGGCTGGGACTCCCTTTCTCTCCCCCCGCAGCCATGTCGGAGCCGGGGCCCCCCGCAGCCGAGCTGGCGCTGCGCCGACGCCTGCCCCCCCGCCTGCCCCGCCGCCGGGGTGACGTCTACGTCAACATGCAGACAGACTTCAGGGCGCAGCTGAGCCGGTGCCAGCGGTTGCTGGGGCCGGGCGGCGGCTGCTCCGAAATCTGCATCCATGGTCTGGGCCTGGCCATCAACCGGGCCATCAACATTGCCCTGCAGCTGCAGGCGGGCGGAGCCGGGGCCCTGCGCCTGGCTGCCAACACCTCCACCGTGGGGCTGACAGACACGCTGGAGGCCACCGGCGACGCCGACGCCCAGCCACCATTGGCCCAGGCCCGCAACAACTCTGCCATCCATATCCGGGTCTGCCGCGCCCCCCCGCCCATGCCCTGATGGGGGAGGAAGAGGAGAGGGCGTCCCTCAGATGGGGCCGCCAGCTGCAACGCCCCCCTGGATGGAGCCGGACCTGGAGCCTCTGGACTGAGCCCCAGCGTGCAGCGCCCCCAGGCAGACGCGTCTGGCAACGTCTCTAGGGGATGTTTAGCTGCCCAGCCCTTGAGCGCCCTGGTGGGAGGAGGCGCAGGACTGACGGTGGGAGGGCTTGGGAGGGTGCGGGCTGTGGGGTGCGCTGCGGTGTGGGGGCTGTGGGAAAACCCACATCTCCTCCCTCCCCCTGGAACTGCTGGGGCCCCTCAGGCTGAGAGTGAACAATAAAAGAAACCAACGGCTGTGTTAGCCGCTCCCACCCCACAGGCCACTGTCATGTCACTGGCAGGGGACAGAGAATGGGGCAGGGCCTGTTCCCTCCAGGGGCGCCGGCTCCCCCTGGCCCAGGGCAGGACTGGCTGCCTCAGAGGGCAGGGAATGGGGCAGGGCCTGTTCCCTCTAGGGGTGCCAACTCCCCCAGGCCCAGGGCAGGGAATGGGGCAAGGCCTGTTCCCTCTGGGGGCACCGGCTCCCCCTGCCCTGGGGCAGGGAATAGGGCAAGGGCATCTAAGGGAGCTGCAGTGGGAATAGAAGTTCTCTAGGGGCTGGCCTGGCCCTGTCTTCCCTCAGGAACCTCTGCTCATTGGGCTGCTAATCCTGGGTCCTGCGTGGCAAGGCACAAACCAAGGCTGCTGACAGCAACTCAGTGTCACTGACTGAGCCAGCCCAGAGGTGGGCACATCTCAGGGCCCCTGGCATACCCCAAGCCTTGATCAATGGGATTGAAATTGCCAGTGCTGTAGGTAGTGAAAGACCAGAGTGTAAAGCCCAGGAGTCCTGGCTCCCAGCCCCCTGCTCCGATCACCAGCCCCGACTGCCCTCCCAGCACTGGGGAGAGAACCCAGGAGTCCTGGCTCCCTGCTCTAACCACCAGCCCCCACTGCCCTCCCAGCCCTGGGGAGAGAACCCAGGAGTCCTGGCTCCCCGCCCCTTGCTCTGACCACCAGCCCCCACTGCCCTCCCAGTGCTGGGGAGAGGACCCAGGAGTCCTGGCTCCCGGCCCCCTGCTCTCTCCACCAGCCCCCACTGCCCTCCCAGCACTGGGGAGAGAACCCAGGAGTCCTGGCTCCCTGCTCTGACCACCAGCCCCCACTGCCCTCCCAGCCCTGGGGAGAGAACCCAGGAGTCCTGGCTCCCCGCCCCTTGCTCTGACCACCAGCCCCCACTGCCCTCCCAGCGCTGGGGAGAGGACCCAGGAGTCCTGGCTCCCGGCCCCTGCTCTGACCACCAGCCCCCACTGCCCTCCCAGTGCTGGGGAGAGGACCCAGGAGTCCTGGCTCCCGGCCCCCTGCTCTAACCACCAGCCCCCACTGCCCTCCCAGCGCTGGGGAGAGAACCCAGGAGTCCTGGCTCCCTGCTCTAACCACCAGCCCCCACTGCCCTCCCAGCCCTGGGGAGAGAACCCAGGAGTCCTGGCTCCCGGCCCCCTGCTCTAACCACCAGCCCCCACTGCCCTCCCAGCGCTGGGGAGAGGACCCAGGAGTCCTGGCTCCCGGCCCCCTGCTCTCTCCACCAGCCCCCACTGCCCTCCTAGCGCTGGGGAGAGAACCCAGGAGTCTGGGTCCCCTGTCCTGCCCCCACTTGTTTCTGTCTGGCTGTGCAGCACCTAGCCCAGGTGGGGTTGGGGCGGGGGGTGAGCTGGTGGCAGAGCTGGTCTGGGTGTGGCATGGCCGGGGGCAGGGACCGGGCAGGCCGGGTTTGGCGGCGCCTGAGTTGCCTGCTGGCCAGTGGATGAGTGACCAATGTGTAGGGCTGAGAGCAGTTGGCTGGGCCAGCCCGGGAGCGGGGGCTGGGAGGGGGCAGGGCGCAGACGGCCAGGTAGTCCTGGGACTCCCTGCTGCCCTTTGCCCACTGGCGGGGTTTATGAGTGACCGGGGCTGGCGCCGGGGCCGGCTCTGTTTGCCCAGGGCTGCAGGATCGATGGCTCTGCCAAGCCCCCGGCCGTGCTCCCTGCAGCCCAGCACGTATCAGTGCGCTCAGGCTTGGCCCGGGCCCAGTACAGCAGCGGCTGTGTGTCGGGTGGGGGGGGAGCCATCCCTTGGGGCGGCCCTCCCTGGCACGAGGTGAGCGATGCTAGGGTTCAGCCCAGGCAGGACTCCTGGGTTCTCCCCCCCGGCGCTGGGAGGGCAGTGGGGGCTGGTGGTCAGAGCAGGGGGTGGGAGCCAGGACTCCTGGGTTCTCTCCCCAGTGCTGGGAGGGCAGTGGGGGCTGGTGGTTAGAGCAGGGGGCTGGGAGCCAGGATCTTGTGTCTGCATCCTGGGATGGGTCCCTGTATCACTGGCTGCCCCACCCCAGAGGTGGGTGCATCTCAGTGCTGGATGAGGGGTCCCTGTGTCACCAGCTGCTGTGCCCCACAGGTGGGCGCATCTCAGTGCTGGGCAAGGGGTGCCCGTGTCACCAGCTGCCCCACCCTGGAGGTGGGCACATCTCGGCACCAGCCGAGGGGTCCCTTTGTCACTGGCCACCCTGCCCTAGAGGTGGGCGCATCTTGTTGCTGGGTGAGGGGTCCCCGTGTCACCGGCTGCCCCACCCCAGAGGTGGGCACATCTCAGCGCCAGGCGAGGCGTCCCTGTGTCACTGGCTGCCCCGCCCCAGAGGTGGGCACATCTTGGCGCCAGACGAGGGGTCCCCGTGTCACTGGCCGCCCCGCCCCAGAGGTGGGCACATCTTGGCGCCAGACGAGGGGTCCCCGTGTCACTGGCCGCCCCGCCCCAGAGGTGGGCACATCTCGGCACCAGACAAGGGGTCCCTTTGTCACTGGCCGCCCCGCCCCAGAGGTGGGTGCATCTCAGCGCCAGGCGAGGCGTCCCTGTGTCACCGGCTGCCCTGCCCCAGAGGTGGGCACATCTCGGCGCCAGACGAGTGCTCACGCACCTCCTTGGGGTGACAGATGCCTGGAGCCGCTGGAGAGTGTTAGCGTCGCAGACAATCAAGTCCCCATTGTTACTGGCTTCCTCCAGCCCCGAGCTGATGGAAAATGAAGCAGCTGGTTCCTCAATCTTCCCCAGGCAGCCAGACGCCACCAGCCCCTCAGATGGCCGAGCCCCCATGCTGTAACACCCCCCAGGGCAGGAGTGTCTCTGAAGGGCCCTGTTGGGACCCTCAGTCCTGGTCTACGTGTCAGCTTCCAGCCAAGGAGTGACAGGGGTCACCTGAGCCCTCTGGTAATCGGAACCCAGGAGTCCTGGCTCCTGGCCCCCAACCACCAGCCCCCACTGCCCTCCCAGTGCTGGGGAGAGAACCCAGGAGTCCTGGCTCCTGGCCCCTGCTCTAACCACCAGCCCCCACTGCCCTCCCAGCGCTGGGGAGAATCCAGGAATCCTCTGGGTTGAGCTGGAGTCAGGGTGCCTGGGAGGTGGGGCTGTGTGCCAGGCTGGGCGGCCGGCTGGTTTAGTGGCTGGCAGATGCTTTGGCGCATTGCTTTGTTCCCGCTCATGGGCCACATGAAAACAACCCTGCTCAGCTGCCCAGCCGCCGGGCACGCATCCTGTGTGACTTCTGTGCACTGTGCTCACGCCTGGCAGAGGCTGCGGGTCTGGAGTGAGGTACAGCGGGCGCGGGCGGGGTTCCTGGGAGCCAGGACTCCTGGGTTCTCTCCCCAGCGCTGGGAGGGCAGTGGGGGCTGGTGGTTGGAGCAGGGGGTGGGAGCCAGGACTCCTGGGTTCTCTCCCCAGCGCTGGGAGGGCAGTGGGGGCTGGTGGTTAGAGCAGGGGGCGGGAGCCAGGACTCCTGGGTTCTCTCCCCAGCGCTGGGAGGGCAGTGGGGGCTGGTGGTTAGAGCGGGGGGCGGGAGCCAGGACTCCTGGGTTCTCTCCCCCCAGCAGCCCCCACTCAGCACATGGGCGGACAGACAGCTGG
The DNA here is from genome assembly GCF_033958435.1 of Carettochelys insculpta. Lineage (NCBI taxonomy): Eukaryota > Metazoa > Chordata > Testudines > Carettochelyidae > Carettochelys > Carettochelys insculpta. The sequence goes on from NC_134170.1 coordinate 1,586,716, forward strand.
CTGTCCCTCCACGCCCACAGGGCAGTGGGGGAGGGCATTGGGCTGCCTGGCCCTCCCCCAGCCCTAGGGCCATAGCCTCTGGCTGCCTCGTGGCGCCAGGCCAGGGGCCGACGTGCGGCCGTGTCCATGGCCCTTTCCTCGAAGACGCTGGCCCAGCGCGGGCCTGAGGAAACCCCTGGGCTTCCGGCCCTGCCTCCCCACCCAGCTGTCTAAAGGGCCCGGCACTGGCCGGGGCCCCCAGCACATCCTAGCCCTCCGACCTCGGCCAGCAGCGAGCGGATGAAACATTAACTCCCAGATCCTGCGGCGGGAGGCAGAGAGCAGCCGGTGGCCCCGGGGATGGGAGCCCCCACGCCCCACTAGCCCAGGAGGGGATGCACCCTGGCTATGGGGAGAGCGGGTGAGTAAGCAGGGCTCGGGGTGCCCAGACACCGGCGTCTGTTCAGGGAGGAGTGGGGGGTGTCAGGCTGCCTGGGTTCTCTGCTTGGCACTGGGAGGCCGTCACAGCTGCCCCTGCAAGGGGTGAATGGGGATGGACCCCCAAGCGTGTATTGGGCCCCAGCAGAGCCAGTGCCCCCTAGAGGGGGATGACAACCTGCCCTGTTCCAGCCAGGCTCCAGCATCTAACGTGGAAGATCAAGGGCTCAGAGCCAGGGAGAGAACCCAGGAGTCCTGGCTCCCAGCCCCCTGCTCTGACCACCAGCCCCCACTGCCCTCCAGCGCCAGGGAGAGAACCCCGGCATGGGGATGGAGTGCGCACACCCGCACATGGCCGGCTGTTGCTCTCTGCAGTGGGGGCGGGGGTTGCTGTGGGGCAGAGCTGTGGTTGCGGCCACACAAGGTGGGGCAGGCAGGTGCCTGGAGCCTGTGGCATGGGAGAGGCAGAGCGGACGCGCCCGGCCTGGGAGCTGCGACCTGGAGGGGGAAGCAGATGGGCCAGCCCAGGGCTGTGGCTCTGCGGCCCAGGGCCTGGGGGAGACATGGGAGGGGCAGGCCCCTCGTGGGAGCAGCACCGAGATGCGGGCGGAGGGGCCGAGCCATGACATGACCTCGAATGGGGCGAACACGGAGGGTGCCGGAGCAGGGCCGGGTGTGCTCGCCCCATGGGGCGCTGGGGGGCAGGGGACAGCGCGCCGCCGTCACACGAGGTTACTGAGCCTCGAACCCAGCACAGAGCCAGGCCTCCCTCGTGCCCCACGGCTGTGTCTGCCTGGCAGCCAGGTGGGCTCTGGCCGATCTCTGCCCTGCCCCCTCCCACCGCCCTGCTGCCAACCCAGCCCCGTTACTCCTCCCCTCCTTCGTCCTCTGCCGGGTAACCAGGGTCGCCTGGGCCCCTCTCCTCCGCCGGGGCTTTTCTCAGCCATGGTCCTGTGCTGCCCGAGTTGGGTCCCCCAGTCACCAGCTGCTGGGGGCTGGGTTCTGGGCTGGTCCCTGCATCCAGGGGCGCCGTGCTCCCCCCAGCCCCCTCCGGCAGGGCGCACGGAGACGTGGGTGGGCTGTGCAGCCGTGGCCCACGAGAGCAGGATGCTGCCAGGGCGCTAACCCCTGTGTGCTGCCCAGGGCGCGGAGAGGGCATTCGGCATCCGGCTCACGGCTGCAAGCCGGGGGCCGAGCCAGGTGGCCAGAGACGCTGTCGGGGTCGCGAGAGGCCCCGAGGACCCAGCTGTGCTGGGCTAAGGGCAGCGACCACCCCATGGCACCGTGGAGACGGACGATCTGGGGAATCCAGTGGCTTCGTTGGCCAAGGGGGTCCCCAGAAGTCTGTCCCCGCAGGAGACCCCAGTGACCTCTTCACTCCAAGGGGCATTCCAGGCACAGCAGGGACATGGGAAAGGATCTGCCCCGGGGGAGGGACGCCCGGGGTGGACAGGAGGCAGCTCCTGTGAGGGCGTCCTCAGGAACCCAGCCGCCCTGGGCCAGGATCGCTGGGCGGGGGGCGGCCAGAGCAGAGGAGAGGGGCTCCTGGCTGGGACCTGCTCCCCAAGCAGGGTCTGACGCCGGTGGAGCCGTTTTACTGCCCCTTCGTTTGGCTGGGGCGCAGCCCTCACGCACAGCCTGTGCTGCAGGGGCGGATGGACAGGCGGCCGGACGGATGGAGTGGGGGGGATGTAGGTGTCTGGCCGTCTGACACACCCCCGCCCTGGCCAGGGCTCTGTGCTTTGCTGTTGTTACTGCTACGACTGGCTGCGCTCACCCACCCCTCGCCGCTGCGCCCCATTTGCGACACCCGAGTCGTGGAAAAATTCATCAAGGAAGCCAGGGACACCGAGAACGCCATGGTAAGTCCCTGTCGTGTCAGCCCCGTGTCACCAGCCACCCTGCCCCAGAGGTGGGCGCATCTCAATGTCAGGAGAGGGGTCCCCGTGTCACTGGCCGCCCTGCCCCAGAGGTGGGCGCATCTCAATGTCAGGAGAGGGGTCCCTGTGTCACCGGCCGCCCTGCCCCAGGGGTGGGCACATCTCAATGCCAGGAGAGGGGTCCCCGTGTCACTGGCCGCCCTGCCCCAGAGGTGGGCGCATCTCGGTGCCGGGTGAGGGGTCCCCGTGTCACCGGCCGCCCTGCCCCAGAGGTGGGCGCATCTCGGTGCCGGGTGAGGGGTCCCCGTGTCACCGGCCACCCTGCCCCAGAGGTGGGCACATCTCAATGCCAGGAGAGGGGTCCCCGTGTCACTCGCCGCCCTGCCCCAGAGGTGGGCGCATCTTGGTGCCGGGTGAGGGGTCCCCGTGTCACCGGCCGCCCTGCCCCAGAGGTGGGCGCATCTCGGTGCCGGGTGAGGGGTCCCCATGTCACCGGCCACCCTGCCCCAGAGGTGGGCACATCTCAATGTCAGGAGAGGGGTCCCCGTGTCACTGGCCGCCCTGCCCCAGAGGTGGGCACATCTCAATGCCAGGAGAGGGGTCCCTGTGTCACTGGCCGCCCTGCCCCAGAGGTGGGCGCATCTCGGTGCCGGGTGAGGGGTCCCCGTGTCACCGGCCGCCCTGCCCCAGAGGTGGGCGCATCTCAATGTCAGGAGAGGGGTCCCCGTGTCACCGGCCGCCCTGCCCCAGAGGTGGGCACATCTCAATGTCAGGAGAGGGGTCCCTGTGTCACCGGCCGCCCTGCCCCAGAGGTGGGCGCATCTCGGTGCCGGGTGAGGGGTCCCTGCATAACTGGCTCTGTGGTGTGGGGGATCTGGTCTCTTTACAGGACAGCTGTTCACATTTTTGCAACTTCTCAGAAGTTCTCACTGTGCCCGACACAAAAGTGAATTTTAACGAGTGGAAGAAAATGGACGTGAGTCTGAGGGGCCGTGGCGGGAGGGAGCTTAGAGGGAAGTCACAGGGGCCTGATCCAGTGGGGTCCTGCGCCAGAGGCTGCTCCAGGGGTGCTGTGTTGGGGGGCTGAGCTAGGGACCTGGAGGCACTGTGCTGGGCAGGGCTGGTCTGGGGGACCAGGCTTTGATCCCAGGGCGCTGTGCTGGGCAGGGTGGTGTGAGGGACTGGGCTTTGATCCCAGGGCGCTGTGTGGGGCAGGGCTGGTGTGAGGGACTGGGCTTTGATCCCAGGGTGCTGTGTGGGGCGGGCTGGTGTGAGGGACTGGGCTTTGATCCCAGGGCACTGTGTGGGGCAGGGCTGGTCTGGGGGACCAGGCTTTGATCCCAGGGCGCTGTGCTGGGCAGGGTGGTGTGAGGGACTGGGCTTTGATCCCAGGGCGCTGTGTGGGGCAGGGCTGGTGTGAGGGACTGGGCTTTGATCCCAGGGCGCTGTGTGGGGCAGGGCTGGGCTGGGGGACTGGGCTTTGATCCCAGGGTGCTGTGTGGGGCGGGCTGGTGTGAGGGACTGGGCTTTGATCCCAGGGCGCTGTGTGGGGCAGGGCTGGGCTGGGGGACTGGGCTTTGATCCCAGGGCGCTGTGTGGGGCGGGCTGGTGTGAGGGACTGGGCTTTGATCCCAGGGCGCTGTGTGGGGCAGGGCTGGGCTGGGGGACTGGGCTTTGATCCCAGGGCGCTGTGTGGGGCAGGGCTGGGCTGGGGGACTGGGCTTTGATCCCAGGGTGCTGTGTGGGGCAGGGCTGGTCTGGGGGACCGGGCTTTGATCCTAGGGCGCTGTGTGGGGCAGGGCTGGGCTGGGTGATCGGGCTTTGATCCTAGGGCGCTGTGTGGGGCAGGGCTGGTCTGGGGGACCGGGCTTTGATCCTAGGGCGCTGTGTGGGGCGGGCTGGGCTCTTACGCTTCCCTCCCTCCTCCCCAGAGGCAGCGGCAGGCGGCGGAGGTGTGGGGGGGGCAGACCCTGCTCTCCGCGGCTGTGCTTCGGGCCTGGGACCTGGTAGCCGACCCCTCCCTGGGCCAGCAGCTGGGCCGTACCTACAGCAACCTGCGCAGCATCAGCCAGGTCCTCCGCAGCCACAACGCCCAGGTGAGGGGCTGGGGGTGGGGGCAGAGGGGCACAGCAGCCCCAACCTCTCCTCCGGGTCCCCCCAGCCGCAGCCGCCCCCCGCTAACTCCTCCCCGTCTCCCCCAGGTGGAGCCGGCCTCATCCCCGCTGCCAACCCTGGCTGTGCAGACTCTGCCCAAGCTCCTGAACGTTCACTCCAACTTCCTGCGGGGCCGAGTCCGTCTCTTCCTGATGGACGCCTGCCAGCCCGAGGCCAGGTGAGGGGCTCCGGCCCCCCGCCCCGCCGCAGCACTCCGCCCCCCGCGGCCAGCCCGGAGACGGACCGCCCACGCCACCCCTGGAGACCTGGCCAGCCCCGGCCACTGGCAGCTGTCAATCGCAGGAGAAACACGGGGGTGACTGACAGCTGTCAATTACACCGCCATCGGCATCTCAGTGGGAGGCAGAGGAGAGGAGACTGACACCTGTCAGTCGCCTGCGTCCAGCACTTCGGCCCAGCTCATGCTGCCCAGGGAAGCTGATCTACAACGCAGGTTGTGGCCCTGGGGGGCGTCACAGCCTGGGCCACAGATGTGGGGCACTCAGCACCCAAACTGATCCCCACAGGCAGCAGGGAACCAACTGGGAGCACGAGCCCAGCGGTCTGCCCCGGACACCTGACTGCGGGGGTCTCTCTCTAACTGGCCGCCCGCCCCAGAGGTGGCGCATCTCGGCACTGGGCGAGGGGTCCCTGTGTCACCGGCCGCCCCGCCCCAGAGGTGGTGCATCTCGGCACTGGGCGAGGGGTCCCTGTGTCACCGGCCGCCCCGCCCCAGAGGTGGTGCATCTCGGCACTGGCCAACAGGTCCCTGTGTCACCAGCCGCCCCGCCCCAGAGGTGGTGCATCTTGGCACTGGCCAACAGGTCCCTGTGTCACCAGCCGCCCCGCCCCAGAGGTGGTGCATCTCGGCACTGGCCAACAGGTCCCTGTGTCACCAGCCGCCCCGCCCCAGAGGTGGTGCATCTCGGCACTGGCCAACAGGTCCCTGTGTCACCAGCCGCCCTGCCCCAGAGATGGACGCATCTCGGCACTGGGCGAGGGGTCCCCATGTCACCGGCCGCCCTGCCCCAGAGGTGGTGCATCTTGGCTCTAGGCAAGGGGTCCCCGTGTCCCCAGCTGCCCTGCCCCAGAGATGGGTGCATCTCAGTGCTAGGCGAGGGGACCCCGTGTCCCCGGCCGCCCCGCCCCAGAGGTGGGCGCATCTCAGTGCCAGGCGAGGGGTCCCCGTGTCACTGGCCGCCCCACCCCAGAGCTGGGTGCATCTCGGTGCCGGGCGAGGGGTCCCCGTGTCACTGGCTGCCCCACCCCAGAGCTGGGTGCATCTCGGTGCCGGGCGAGGGGTCCCCGTGTCACTGGCCGTCCCACCCCAGAGCTGGGTGCATCTTGGCTCTGGGCAAGGGGTCCCCGTGTCCCCAGCTGCCCTGCTCCAGAGATGGGTGCATCTCAGTGCTAGGCGAGGGGACCCCGTGTCCCCGGCCGCCCTGTCCCAGAGGTGGGCGCATCTCAGTGCCGGGCAAGGGGACCCCATGTCACTGGCCGCCTCGCCCCAGAGGTGGGCACATATTGGCACCGCGTGAGGGGTCCCCGTGTCCCCAGCCGCCCCGCCCCAGAAGTGGGCGCATCTTGGTGCCGGGCGAGGGATCCCTGTGTCACCAGCCGCCTCGCACCAGAGGTGGGCGCATCTCAGCATTGGGTACAAGGCACCTGGCCTCAGCTGGATGCTTCGGGATTGCTGTATCTCACCACCCCGCGTTCACTCAGGAGACTGGAAGTGGTGAAGTGCTCCTGCCCCCTGTGAAGCGTGAACAGGGCCAGGGGCCGGGGGGGCCCATGTGCCTGGTCCAGCGACCTTGTACACAGAGTTTATATTTGATATTAAGTTAAGGTGCAAAGTGGCCTCTGTCTGGCTCCCAACTCTGCTGAGTGGTGAAGGGAGATGGGTGGGGGGCTTCAAACCACAGGGGGCGTTGTCGGCCATCCCACCCCACCTGACCCGCAGACCCTGCCCCCCACACCTGCCGGTTCCCTCGCTCCCGACCCGCAGCCCCTTTCTTAGCTCGTGTGTCTGGCACGGCGCAAGCTGACTCTGGCAGCCGGCTGCAATTCAGCAGCTGCCAAAGAAAATATCAAAGGATGCCGCTGTCCTGGGCTCTGGCCAGCAGGTTCTCTCTCCCACACTGGGGCAGTGGGGGCTGGTGGTTAGAGCAGGGGGCCGGGAGCCAGGACTCCTGGGTTCTCTCCCCGGTGCTGGGGGGCAGTGCGGGCTGGTGGTCAGAGCAGGGGGTGGGAGCCAGGATTCCTGGGTTCTCTCTCTCGTGCTGGGAGGGCAGTGGGGGCTGGTGGTCAGAGCAGGGGGTGGGAGCTAGGACTCCTGGTTTCTCTCTCTCGTGCTGGGAGGGCAGTGGGGGCTGGTGGTTAGAGCAGGGGGCCAGGAGCCAGGACTCCTGGGTTCTCTCCCCGGCACTGGGAGGGCAGGGGGGGACTGGTGGTTACAGCCCGGACTCCTGGGTTCGCTTTGTTCACCTTCCCCTTGGCTTTGGACCCCTTAGCAGCTCCCTAAGGGCGGTACAGGTCCGGTTTCAATCACCCATGCTCTGAACACATCCCACCTGAGGGGGCTATAGAAAGTCTGGGCATGGGGGGGGCACACTCTCTTTCCCACCCTGCCTAGGACATGGCTGTTGCAGGGTAGGAGGGGACCAGAAAGCAGAGGGCACCCACAGCTGAGCCCCCCACCCTGCTGCCTGCCCCATGGCGCCGCCTAGGGTATTCCACAGGACACAGTCCATGTTTGTTCGTTCGTCACGTGGCCGAACGGACGGAGATAAGGGCAGAGCCAGGGGCCAGAGAGGCCAGAATTCCAGAAAGTGACAGCAAATGACACATCCCAACGTGTTAACAGGCCGCCCCGCCCCAGAGGTGGGCGCATCTCGGCGCTGGGCAAGGGGTTCCCATGTCACCAGCCGCCCCGCCCCAGAGGTGGACACATCTCGGCGCTGGGTGAGGGGTCCCCATGTCACCGGCCGCCCCGCCCCAGAGGTGGGCGCATCTCTGACATTTGCTTTGCATGCAACATCCAGAAACTTCCTTGTCCTATTCCCACACCACAAAGTATCACTGAGCCAGTCCTGCCCTGGGCCGGACGGAGCCGGCACCCCTGGAGGAGCCAGGCCTGCCCCCTGAGCCAGCCAGTCCTGCCCTGGGCTGGGGGGAGCTGGCACCCCTACAGGTGACAGGCCCTGCCCCATTCCCTGCTCACAGTGTGCCAAGGGCCTGGCAGCATGTGGGGTGCACCAGGGGGCCCCAGCTCTGTTTCCTGCAGCACATCTCCTCCTAGTGCCACCCTGGGACCCAGCCAGGCATCCAGGAAGGGTGGGGGGGTCACTGGTGCTCAGTGGGGAGGTGCCTGGGTGGAAGCTGAGGTTTGTATCAGGCACAAACAGCCGCTTGTCACCTCCCAGCACAGGCACCAGATCTGTGAGTGTCCCAGGAAGTGGTAGGGGGCCATCTGAGATCCCCCTGAATCCCCACACCAGGGGCTGTGGGGCAGGAGTGAGGGGCATTGGCAGGGCTGGGGGGCAGGGGTTGTTGGTGGAGAGTGAGGTGCACAGGGGGCAGGGCTGTGGGTTGGGAGTGAGGGGCCCTGGGGGGCAGGGCTGTGTGAGGGGACTGGGGGCAGGGGCTGTTGGGCGGGAGTGAGGGGACTGGGGGTAGGGGCTGTGTGAGGGGCTCTGGGGGGCAGGGTTGTGGGTTGGGAGTGGGGGCACTGGGGCAGGTGTCTGTGAGAGCACTGGGGGGCAGGGCTGTGTAGGGCACTGGAGGGTTGGAGTGGGGGCACTGGGGCAGGGCTGTGGGGACGGAGTGGGGGCACTGGGGGGCAGGGCTGTGTAGGGCACTGGGGAGGCAGGGCTGTGGGGTGGGAGTGGGGACACTGGGGGGCAGGGCTGTGTGGGGGCACTGGGGGGCAGGGCTGTGTGGGGGCACTGGGGCAGGGCTGTGGGGAGGGAGTGGGGGCACTGGGGGGCAGGGCTGTGTAGGGCACTGGGGGGCAGGAGTGGGGGCACTGGGGCAGGGCTGTGGGGTGGGAGGGGGGCACTGGGGGGCAGGGCTGGGGGGCGGGAGTGGGGACACTGGGGGGCAGGGCTGTGTGGGGGCACTGGGGGGCAGGGCTGGGGGGCGGGAGTGGGGGCACTGGGGGGCAGGGCTGTGTGGGGGCACTGGGGCAGGGCTGTGGGGCGGGAGTGGGGACACTGGGGGGCAGGGCTGTGTAGGGCACTGGGGGGCAGGAGTGGGGGCACTGGGGCAGGGCTGTGGGGTGGGAGGGGGGCACTGGGGGGCAGGGCTGGGGGGTGGGAGTGGGGGCACTGGGGGGCAGGGCTGTGTGGGGGCACTGGGGCAGGGCTGTGGGGCGGGAGTGGGGGCACTGGGGGGCAGGGCTGTGTAGGGCACTGGGGGGCAGGAGTGGGAGCACTGGGGCAGGGCTGTGGGGTGGGAGGGGGGCACTGGGGGGCAGGGCTGTGGGGCAGCAGGGGGGCCCTGGGGGCTGGTGCGGACGTGGCTGTGGGACTCGTGGTATCTGCTCCCAGCCCCTCCACCCACCTGGTGCCTTATCGCCCCGGCCAGGCGCCGGCCCAGCCCTGCTCTGGCCCTGGATGCTGCCCCCCTCCTCCCGCCGGCGCTCCCAGGGTCACCGGCCCCTCTTGTGCACCAGGGCCCCCAGAGGCAGCGCTGCCGTGGGGCCGGTGGTGGGGCAGGGAGGCCGGCCCGGCCCCAGGGCTGCCCATTGGTGATGGGCCGGCGCCAGTCGGGCGGGTCGATACCTCCCGGCAGCCTTTGAACCCCGATCCGGAGAGAAATATTTGGTGAGTCGCCCACAGCCGAGGCCTCACTCCCGACCCGCAGCCCCGGCTGTGCTGCACCGGCCGCCGGGGACCCCGACCCTCGACCCTCGCAGGCCGCCGGGGACCCCGACCCTCGACCCTCGCCGGCCGCCGGGGACCCCCGACCCCGACCCTCGTCCCTCGCTGGCCGCCGGGGACCCCGACCCTCGTCCCTCGCTGGCCGCCGGGGTCCTCCCACCTCCTCAGGACACACGCACACCGCCATGGCCGCACTGGGCCACCTGCTGCGCCGAGCGGTAGGGCCAGGGGGCTGGGAGAGACACCCGCTGCAGGCCTCTCCCCTGCTGCCCCTCACTGCCGCCCCACAGCCCCTGCATCCCCCAGCCCTGCTCGTGCCCTCATTCCCACCCCCACAGCCCCTGCATCCCCCCGCCCTGCCGGTCCCCTCACTCCCACCCCACAGCTCCTGCATCCCCCAGCCCTGCTGGTGCCCTCATTCCCACCCCCACAGCCCCTGCATCCCCCAGCCCTGCCGGTCCCCTCACTCCCACCCCACAGCTCCTGCATCCCCCAGCCCTGCCGGTCCCCCTCACTCCCACCCCACAGCTCCTGCATCCCCCAGCCCTGCTGGTGCCCTCATTCCCACCCCCACAGCCCCTGCATCCCCCAGCCCTGCCGGTCCCTCTCACTCCCACTCCACAGCTCCTGCATCCCCCAGCCCTGCCGGTCCCCTGACTCCCGCCCCACAGCCCCTGCATCCCCCAGCCCTGCTGGTCCCCTCACTCCTAACCCCACAACCCCTGCATCCCCCAGCCCTGCCGGTCCCCTCGCTCCCACCCCACAGCCCCTGCATCCCCCAGCCCTGCCGGTCCCCCTAACTCCCACCCCACAGCCCCTGCATCCCCCAGCCCTGCCGGTCCCCCTCACTCCCACCCCACAGCTCCTGCATCCACCAGCCCTGCCGGTCCCCTCATTCCCACCCCCACAGCCCCTGGATCCCCCGGCCCTGCCGGTCCCCTCATCCCTCCCCGCAGCCCCTGCATCCCCCGGCCCTGCTGGTCCCCTCGCTCCCACCCCACAGCCCCTGCATCCCCCAGCCCTGCCGGTCCCCTCGCTCCCACCCCACAGCTCCTGCATCCCCCAGCCCTGCCGGTCCCCCTCACTCCCACCCCACAGCTCCTGCATCCACCAGCCCTGCCGGTCCCCTCATTCCCACCCCCACAGCCCCTGCATCCCCCGGCCCTGCTGGTCCCCTCATCCCTCCCCGCAGCCCCTGCATCCCCCGGCCCTGCTGGTCCCCTCACTCCCACCCCACAGCCCCTGCATCCCCCAGCCCTGCCGGTCCCCTCGCTCCCACCCCACAGCCCCTGCATCCCCCAGCCCTGCCAGTCCCCTCACTCCCGCCCCCACAGCCCCTGCATTCCCCAGCCCTGCCGGTCCCCCTCACTCCCGCCCCACAGCCCCTGCATCCTCCAGCCCTGCCGGTCCCCCTCACTCCCGCCCCACAGCCCCTGCTCCCAGTGATGTCTGACTCCCCCCACAGGGCACTGAGCGGCCCGGGCGACACTCCTATACCATCTACCGGAACACAGTGCCGGGGGAGCTGGGCCAGGAGGCGACCGTGGGGCTGGAGCTGAAGGCGGCTGCGGGGGAGGACGAGGAGGAGGCGGAGACCCTGGCCGGGGACATGGCCGCCCTGGTCACCCCCGGCCGGCGGGACCGGACCAAGACTCTGACCTACGTGGTGCTCAGCGCCCTGCTCATCTTCACCGTGGGTAAGGACCACGGCCTGGCCTGGAGCCCCGCCCCCTGACCCTGAACCCCTCCCCCAGTCCTGGAGCCCCGCCCCCTGACCCTGAACCCCTCCCCCAGATATGGGGCCCCACCCACTGACCCTAAACCCCACCCCCAGCCATGGAGCCCCACCCAGTGCCCAAAGCCCCACCCACTGACCCCAGTGCTACCCCATGCACAGGCAGGCCCCACCCCTTGCTTTATGTCCCGCCTCTTGGCACAGCAGCCCTGCCTCTAGCCATGACCCCCTCTAATCCCCACTCCCTGCCTGAAGCCCCACCCTTTGCCCCAAAACTCTGCCCCTCACCTTTCAGCCCTCAGCCAAAAGCATCTCCCCTTGGTCCAGAGCCCCCTCCTCCCCGAGAGCTGCCCCCTTACTGAGATGGCGCCCCCAGTCAGATTGCTCCACCCACAGCCCCGCCCCCTCACAGACAGCCCTGCCTCCTGGGCCAATAGCCCCACCCCTTCACAGGTAGCCCCACGTCTTGGGCCAATAGCCCCACCCCTTCGCAGGTAGCTCCACCTCCTGAGCCAATAGCCCCGCCCCTTCACACACAGCCCCGCCCTCTGGGCCAATAGCACCCCCCTTTCAGATAGCCCCGCCCCTTCACACATGGTCCTGGGCCCATAGCCCCACCCCCTGCCTGGTGGCCCCCCCCATGCCCACCGAGCCCCTCTCCCTGCTGTGCAGCGTTCCTGCTGGGGTATGTGGCACTGCGGGGCAGCTGCCCGTCGTGCGCAGGGCTGCAGGGCAACCTGCTGGCCGTGGTGAGCGACGAGGGGGCCCCGGAGGAGCCACCTGGCCCGGGGCCCCCCCTCTACTGGGCCGACCTGAAAGAGATGTTCCAGAAATACCTGCGTGAGGACAGCCTGGAGCGCACCATCCGGTGAGCAGCCCCCCCCAGGACCCCAGCCCCCCGATTGCCCCATGGGGACCCCCCCAACTCCCCCCAGGAACCCACAGCCCCCCGATTGCCCCATGGGGACCCCCCAGTCCCCCAATCCTCCCATGGGGACACCCCCAACTCCCCCCAGGACCCCAGCCCCCCGATTGCCCCATGGGGACCCCCCCAACTCCCCCCAGGAACCCACAACCCCCCGATTGCCCCATGGGGACCCCTCCAATTCCCTGCAGGATCCCCCAGCCCCCCGATTGCCCCATGGGGACCCCTCCAATTCCCTGCAAGATCCCCCAGCCCCCTGATTTCCCCATGTGGACCCCCTCCAGCCCCCTCTTTCCCAATGGGGATGCCCCCAGTTCCCGCCAGCGCCACAGACTTCCCCCTGGAGACCTCCCCATGCCATGGGGCAGCCCCGTTCCACAGAGAACCTCAGCCACGAACCCACCCCACAGATCCCCCCCTTCTGAGCAGGGACCCCGGACCCTAGACCCTCTCCTTGGGGGACTGGGACAGGTCCCCCTGCAGAGACAGCCCCTCCCAGCACTGGGACCGTCCTCTCTGAGCCCCTCCATCCCCTCATCTCTCCTTGGGGAGCCCCAGGACCCCCAGTTTCCCCAGCACAACGAGAGGTGGGGCGGGTCTGGAGAGCCCATTTGGCTCTAGCAGCCCCCTGACACAACCCCTCCCTCCCTCCCAGGTGGGTGAGCGAGGACCCCCACCCCCCTGGCTCGCCCCACATGGCTGTCCTGGCCCAGCGGATGCTGCAGAGTTTCACCTCCTACGGGCTGGACCGGGCCTGGACCGACACCCACTACGTGGGGCTGCAGCGCCCCGACAGGTCGGACAGGGGCATCCCCGGGGGGGTGGGAGATGGGTGCCGAGGGGGGCAGCCCAGGGGGCTGGAAGCTGGGGGCGGAGGGGTCCAGCTGGGCTCTGACCCTCGCCCCCGCACCCCTAGGCTGAACCCCAACTTCCTGCACCAGCTGGACCTGCAGGGCAGCATCCTGGAGAAGCTGTCTTTGGAGGACCCTGAGATGTACTGCCCCTACAGCGCCCCCGGCAACGCCACGGTAACGCCCTCGGCAACACCCCTCCCCGTGGTACTGTCATACAGCGCCCCCGGCAATGCCACAGTAATGCCCTTCGCAAGACCCCTCCCCATAGTACTGCGCCTACAGCACCCCCGGCAATGCCACGGTAACGCCCTTGGCAACACCCCTCCCCGTGGTACTGCCATACAGCATGTGATGGGGTTCAGGGGTCCCCCTGCACTGCACCCCGCCCGCTGGCAGGAGAGACTCTCACTCAGCAGGCACAACAGCAGGTTTATTAGGCAACAGATGCCCAGTTTCTCACAGAAGCGACAGCACAGCAGCCAGAGACAGTCCTTCCAACCCGTCCTGGGGAGAAGACCCCGAGGGGGGCCCCTCTGGGGTGTAGCTTTCCCCCTCCTCCGGCTGGCTGCCTTCCAGCTCTCCCTTTTCCTCGCCTCTCACTGCCGCCCCCAATTCAAAACCCAGCTCAGCTCCTCCCTGCTCTTTGTTTAGGCAGAGGTGTTATCTGCCAGTTGTAGCCCCAGGGTCATCCTTAGCCACTGGGAGCTGCTGCTTGCCTCGGACATCCAGCCTGACTCACACATGCACCCCCCCTCACTCCATCACACAGCACCCCCGGCAATGCCCCGGTAACGCCCTTGGCAACACCCCTCCCCGTGGTACTGCCATACAGCGCCCCTGGCAATGCCACAGTAATGCCCTTGGCAACACCCCTCCCTGTGGTACTGCGCCTACAGCACCCCCGGCAATGCCACGGTAACGCCCTTGGAAACACCCCTCCCCATGGTACTGCCATACAGCGCCCCCGGCAACGCCACGGTAACACCCTTGGCAACACCCCTCCCCGTGGTACTGCCATACAGCGCCCCCGGCAACGCCACGGTAACGCCCTTGGCAACACCCCTCCCCGTGGTACTGCCATACAGCACCCCCAGCAACGCCACGGTAACGCCCTTGGCAACACCCCTCCCCGTGGTACTGCCATACAGCACCCCCGGCAATGCCACAGTAACGCCCTTGGCAACACCCCTCCCCGTGGTACTGCCATACAGCGCCCCCGGCAATGCCACGGTAATGCCCTTGGCAACACCCCTCCCCATGGTACTGCCATACAGCGCCCCCGGCAATGCCACAGTAATGCCCTTGGCAACACCCCTCCCCACGGTACTGCCATACAGCGACCCTGGAAACGCCACGGTAACACCCTTGGCAACACCCCTCCCCATAGTACTGTGCCTACAGCACCCCCGGCAATGCCACGGTAACGCCCTTGGCAACACCCCTCCACGTGGTACTGCGCCTACAGCACCCCCAGCAATGCCACGGTAATGCCCTTGGCAACACCCCTCCCCATGGACTGTGCCTACAGCACCCCCAGCAATACCACGGTAATGCCCTTGGCAACGCCCCTCCCTGTGGTACTGTCTTGACAGCACCCCCGGCAACGCCACGGTAATGCCTGAACTAACACCCCAGCAACAATGTGTCACCCAGCGACAGTGCCCCTGGCAACGCCACAGCAACACCTCCACCCACGTCCCATCCTGCCCCCAGTCTCTCCTGTGGCAACTCCCCTGGCCCCTGCCCGCTCTTTGAGGTGGGGTGAGTTTTAGGGGGTGTTCCCCCAGGCTGAACCCCAACTTTCTCCCCAGGGGGTGCTGGTCTATGCTAACTATGGGCGCCAGGAGGATTTCAAAGCCCTGGGAGAGCTGGGAGTGAACCCCAAGGGCCACCTGGTCATCCTCAGGGTGGGGCAGATAAGCTACGCCGAGAAGGTGAGAAGGCCTGAATGCCTGGGTTCTCCCCCTAGTGCTGGGAGGGCAGTGGGGGCTGCTGGTTAGAGCAGGGGGCCGGGAGCCAGGACTCCTGGGGTCTCTCCCCGGCGCTGGGAGGACAGTGGGGGCTGGTGGTTGGAGCAGGGGCTGGGAGCCAGGATTCCTGGGTTCTCTCCCTGGCACTGGGAGGGCAGTGGGGGCTGGTGGTTAGAGCAGGGGGGTGGGAGCCAGGACTCCTGGGTTCTCTCCCCGGCACTGGGAGGGCAGTGGGGGCTGGTGGTCAGAGCAGGGGCTGGGAGCCAGGACTCCTGGGTTCTCTCCCTGGCACTGGGAGGGCAGTGGGGGCTGGTGGTCAGAGCAGGGGCTGGGAGCTAGGACTCCTGGGTTCTCTCTCCGGTGCTGGGAGGGCAGTGGGGGCTGGTGGTTAGGGCTGGGAGCCAGGACTCCTGGGTTCTCTCCTTTCCTGCAGGTGGCAAACGCGGAGGCTGCCCAGGCCAGGGGGGTGCTGATTTACCCCGACCCTGGAGACATCCCACAGGACTCTCGCAAACTGGGGCTGGCCCAGGACCGGGCAGTTTACGGCCATGTGAGCGAGCAGGCGCTGGGCGGGTGGGCTGCCCAGGGTTCCTGTGGGTTTTAATCAGCATTTGTCCAGCCAAGAGAAATTTGGGGACTGCCCAGCTGATTAGCAGAGCCCCCCAGCCAGCAGCGCATCCCTACGGCTGGCGCACGTCTGCAGCAGGACAAAACTCACCTGCCAGCAGAGGGGTGAAATGGGGGGTGCTGGCCCTGATTCGAGGCGAGATAACAAGGCGGCGGATTCCACCTGCACTCCTGGCCCTGGACACTTCTCCCAGGGGAGCTGTGACTCTCCCTCACCCGCTGTCTCTGCCCCTGCCACAGGTACACCTAGGCACTGGCGACCCCTACACCCCCGGCTTCCCCTCCTTCAACCACACCCAGTTCCCCCCCGGGAGCTCCTCCGGGCTGCCCCACATCCCAGCCCATCCCATCAGCGCCAGCACGGCCGCGCGCCTGCTCAGGTAAGGGGGCAGGACTCCTGGGTTCTCTCCCCGGCACTGAGAGGGCAGTGGAGGCTGGTGGTTAGAGCAGGGGGCCCAGAGCCAGGACTCCTGGATTCTCTCCCCAGTGCTGGGAGGGCAGTGGGGACTGGTGGTTAGAGCAGGGGGCGGGAGCCAGGACTCCAGGGTTCTCTCCCCAGCGCTGGGAGGGCAGTGGGGGCTGGTGGTTAGCGCAGGGGGTGGGAGCCAGGACTCCTGGGTTCTCTCCCCAGCACTGGGAGGGCAGTGGGGGCTGGTGGTCAGAGCAGGGGGTGGGAGCCAGGACTCCTGAGTTCTCTCCCGGCTCTGGGAGGGGGCAGGGGACTCTCTTGAGTGTGACCCGCCCCTCCCCCCAGTAAGCTCTCTGGGCTGGCTGCCCCACGCACCTGGAAGGGCCGCCTTGCTGGGGTCCCCTACCGCCTCGGCCCTGGAGACCCAGGCGTCCGGGTGCATCTGCAGGTGAACAATGTCAAGACGTCGACCATGATCAGCAACATCTTTGGCTGCCTGGAGGGGAGATTTGAGCCAGGTGAGGCGGGGGCAGTGGCAGGGCTGGCTCTGCAGTCTGGGAGCGTTTTCCAGCTCTCGCTCTGGGGTCAAACCACGGCGAGTCGCTCACAGCCAGGGCCACCGACAGCCCACACCGGGGTCCTCCGCGGTCCGGCCCCAGAGCACCTCTGTCCCCACACCGGCCCACGAGAGTTATCCCAGTTCTCCTGGGCCGCCCCCAGCCCAGCACTGCCCCAGGACAGCTGAGAGGTGCTGGGCCCCAGGCCCCCAGCCCCGTCCCCCGGCCAGCGGGCACCTCCCCCCAACCCTCAGGAGTGCGCCGGGCCGGGACAGCTGGGAGGTGCCGGGTCCCAGCCCCACAGCCCCGTCCCCCGTCCAGCAGGCACCTCCCACCCCCAGGAGCGCGCCGGGCCGGGACAGCTGAGAGGTGCCGGGCCCCAGCCCCACAGCCCCGTCCCCCGTCCAGCAGGCACCTTCCCCCCACCCCCAGGAGCGCGCCGGGCTGGGACAGCTGGGAGGTGCCGGGCCCCAGCCCCACAGCCCCGTCCCCAGGCCAGCGGGCACCTTCCCCCCACCCCCAGGAGCGCGCCGGGCCGGGACAGCTGGGAGGTGCTGGGCCCTGTCCCCCCAGCCCCATCCCCAGGCCAGCGGGCACCTTCCCCCCACCCCCAGGAGCGCGCCAGGCCGGGACAGCTGGGAGGTGCTGGGCCCTGTCCCCCCAGCCCCGTCCCCAGGCCAGCGGGCACCTCCCACCCCACCCCCAGGAGCGCGCCGGGCGGGACAGCTGGGAGGGGCCGGGCGCTGTCCCCCAGTCCCCTGGTGGGAGGTGTGGGGTGGCGGCACTTGGGGGCAGAGTCTCTTTCCCGCTGACGGTGCTTCTCCCCAGATCACTATGTGATCGTCGGGGCGCAGCGTGACGCTCTGGGCCCCGGTGCAGCCAGCTCTGGTGTGGGCACGGCCCTGCTGCTAGAGCTGTCCCGGACCTTCTCCACCATGGTGCGCAATGGTAAGGGGGCGGGACGGGTATTAGGAGGGGAAGGGGCGGGCCTGCCATGGGAAAGGGGTGGAGCCACCCAAGGGGCGGGGCTGGCACTGAGGGGGAAGGGGTGGGGCTAGCTGAGGGGGGCAGGGCTGGCACAAGGCAGGGACCACCTGTACTGTGGGGGGGCAGTGACCTGCCCCCCCTCAGTCCCTCTCCCACCCCACAGGCTTCCAGCTGCGCCGCACCTTGCTCTTTGCCAGCTGGGACGCAGGCGACTTTGGCAGCGTCGGTTCCACTGAGTGGCTGGAGGTAACCCGGACGCCTGGGTCCAATCTGCAGGGTGGGGGCAGGACTCCTGGGTTCTCTCCCCGGCGCTGGGAGGGCAGTGGGGGCTGGTGGTTAGAGCAGGAGGTGGGAGCCAGGACTCCTGGGTTCTCTCCCCGGCGCTGGGAGGGCAGTGGGGGCTGGTGGTTAGAGCAGGGGCTGGGAGCCAGGACTCCTGGGTTCTCTCCCCGGCGCTGGGAGGGCGGTGGGGGCTGGTGGTTAGAGCAGGGGCTGGCAGCCAGGACTCCTGGGTTCTCTCCCTGGCGCTGGGAGGGCAGTGGGGGCTGGTGATGGCTGTGGCCTGGGGGCCCAGCTCTGAAGGCAGTGCCCCGTTGGCTGTGGGGCTGCACCCCCCCCCACACAAGAGCCCTGCTACCTCCTCACATGCTGGGAACTTCCCCTCCCTCTGCCACCACACCTGAAATTTCACCCACGTGACACTGATGGTTTGACAACCTTCCTACCGTGCGAGTAACCCCCATGGGCCACCACTGGGGCAGTGCCCTGGGGATCAGCTGAGGGGGAGGGGCTGTCTAATTTGGACCGACTTCCCCAATCACCAGCAACTCACCTCCCCCCTCACCTGCCCCCCAGGGTTACTTCACCACACTGCACCTCAAAGCCGTCGCCTACATCAGCCTGGACAACGCTGTGCTAGGTATGCGGGCCAGGACTCCTGGGTTCTCTCCCCAGTGCTGGGAGGGCAGTGGGGGCTGGTGGTCAGAGCAGGGGCCGGGAGCCAGGACTCCTGGGTTCTCTCCCTGGTGTTGGGAGAGCAGTGGGGGCTGGTGGTTAGAGCAGGGGGCTGGGAACAAGGACTGCTTGGAGGGATGTCACTCCTTGCCTCAGTTTCCCCACCCTATTCTGTGGCTAACTCTGTGAAGTCCCACAGGAGGGAGGAGACTCAGAATGGGGAGGGGTCTGTACCCCCAAAGCGGATGGGAATTGGGTTCTCCTGTTGGACTGACCAAGGGATTTCTCTTTCTACCCCAGGAGATGACAGATTCTATGCCAAGACCAGCCCCTTGCTCATCAGCCTCATCGAGAGCGTCCTCAAGCAGGTGGGGCACTCTCGGACTCCTGGGTTCTCTCCCTGGTGCTGGGAGGGCAGTGGGGTGGGGGGACAGAGCCAGGCAGGGTCAGTGGGGGGATTCTCACAGGGACAGGTGAAAGGTAGAAGGCTGGGGGCTGGTAATTAGGCAACTGGGGTGTCGAAGGGCAGAGGGGCTCGAGGGTTAGACCTGCAACTCCTCCCCTGGCAGGTCGACAGCCCGAACCGCAGCGGCCAGAGTCTGTATGAGCAGGTGATGCTCCCGGAGCGGCCCAGCTCCGTGTAAGTGGGGGCGAGGTGCAGCCCCGTGACCCCTCACCCCGACCCCCGTTTGGCGACCGTGTTCCATGGCGACCCTTCCCCTCTGACCTTTCACCTCCGCTCGGCAATGACCCCTCACCTCCGACCCCTGTATGGCGACTGTGTTTGATGGAGACCCTTCCCCTCTGACCTTTCACCTCCGCTCGGCAATGACCCTTCACCCCCGACCCCCGTTCGGCGACCGTGTTCCATGGAGAACCTTCCCCTCTGAACTTCCACCTCTGCTCGGCATTGACCCCTCACCTCCGACCCCTGTACAGTAACCATGTTCCATGGTGACCCTTCCCCCGACCTTTCACCTCTGCTTGGCAATGACCCCTCACCTCCGACCCCCGTTCGGCGACCGTGTTTGATGGCGACCCTTCCTCTCTGACCTTTCACCTCCACTCAGCAGTGACCCTTCCCCTCTGACCCCTGTATAACGACCTTACCTGTGACCCTTCACCTTCGACATTTTGTTTTCCCCTCTTGACTCATGGAGCCCCCAGCCAGCCCAGTTCTGACCCCCAAGCCAGTGCCCTGGGATGGGGGGGCCGTTGTGGCTGGGACGCTGGGCCCCGACCCCTCCCGACTGTGACCCTCTCCCCACACAGGATGCAGCCGCTCCCCATGGACAGCAGCGCCTTCCCCTTCACCGCCTCCGCCGGTGTCCCAGGCGTGGAGTTTTCCTTTGCTGAGGTCAGGGTCCCTTGGGTCCCCCTCCTCTGACCCACAGCCCTGCCAGTCCCCTCGCTCCCGCCCCACAGCCCCTGCACCCCCCACCCCTGCCGGTCCCCACGCTCCCGCCCCACAGCCCCTGCATTCCCCAGCCCTGCCGGTCCCCTCGCTCCCGCCCCACAGCCCCTGCATCCCCCAGCCCCGCCGGTCCCCTCGCTCCTAACCCCACAGACCCTGCATTCCCCAGCCCTGCCGGTCCCCTCACTCCCGCCCCACAGCCCCTGCATCCCCCAGCCCTGCCGGTCCCCTCACTCCTAACCCCACAGACCCTGCATTCCCCAGCCCTGCCGGTCCCCTCACTCCCGCCCCACAGCCCCTGCATCCCCCAGCCCTGCCGGTCCCCTCACTCCTAACCCCACAGACCCTACATCCCCCAGCCCCGCCGGTCCCCTCGCTCCCGCCCCACAGCCCCTGCATCCCCCACCCCTGCCGGTCCCCTCGCTTCCGCCCCACAGCCCCTGCACCCCCCACCCCTGCCGGTCCCCTCGCTCCCGCCCGACAGCCCCTGCATTCCCCAGCCCTGCCAGTCCCCTCACTCCCGCCCCACAGCCCCTGCATCCCCCAGCCCTGCCGGTCCCCTCACTCCCACCCCCACAGCCCCTGCACCCCCCACCCCTGCCGGTCCCCTCGCTCCCGCCCCACAGCCCCTGCATTCCCCAGCCCTGCCGGTCCCCTCACTCCTAACCCCACAGCCCCTGCATCCCCCAGCCCTGCCGATCCCCTCACTCCCACCCCCACAGCCCCTGCATCCCCCAGCCCTGCCAGTCCCCTCACTCCCACCCCCACAGCCCCTGCATCCCCCAGCCCCGCCGGTCCCCTCGCTCCCACTCAGAGCCCCTGCATCCCCCAGCCCCGCCGGTCCCCTCACTCCCCACTCACAGCCCCTGCATCCCCCAGCCCCGCCGGTCCCCTCACTCCCCACCCACAGCCCCTGCATCCCCCAGCCCTGCTGGTGCCTCTCACTGCCCACCCACAGCCCCCGCCCTCCCACTTCCCCCACAGGACGGCCGCCCCTACCCATTCCTGAGGACGCAGGACGACACCTATGAGAACCTGAACGCACTGCTCTTTGGGCGCCTGCCGGCCGTGGCCATGGCCGTGGCTGAGGTCGTGGGGCAGCTGCTGATTAAACTGACCCACGACCAGCTGGTGCCGCTGGACTTCAGCAGCTACGGTGATGCTCTGGTGCAGCAGCTCACGCCCCTCAACCAGTACAAGAGTGAGCTGAAGGTATGCAAGGGGTATGTCCAGCCGCCCCCAGGAGTCCCAGACCGCCCCCCCAGCTTGCTCTGCACAGGCTCCCATGGAGCCGGGGTGCGAAAGGGTGGCCGGCCCATGGAGGGGCAGATAGCTGGGCTGGGTGGAATCTGGAAGAGGAACTGGGGGATGCAGGGGCTGTGGGGTGGGAGTGAGGGGACCAGCAGGGCTGGGGGTGCAGGGGCTGTGGGGGTGGGAGTGAGGGGACTGGCAGGGCTGGGGGATGGCTGTGGGGTGGGAGTGAGGGGACCAGCAGGGCTGGGGGATGCAGGGGCTGTGGGGTGGGAGTGAGGGGACGGGCAGGGCTGGGGGATGCAGGGACTGTGGGGTGGGAGTGAGGGGACGGGCAGGGCTGGGGGATGCAGGGGCTGTGGGGTGGGAGTGAGGGGACCGGCAGGGCTGGGGGTGCAGGGGCTGTGGGGTGGGAGTGAGGGGACCGGCAGGGCTGGGGGTGCAGGGGCTGTGGGGTGGGAGTGAGGGGACTGGCAGGACTGGGGGATGCAGGGGCTGTGGGGGTGGGAGTGAGGGGACCGGCAGGGCTGGGGGTGCAGGGGCTGTGGGGTGGGAGTGAGGGGACCAGCAGGGCTGGGGGATGCAGGGGCTGTGGGGTGGGAGTGAGGGGACGGGCAGGGCTGGGGGATGCAGGGACTGTGGGGTGGGAGTGAGGGGACGGGCAGGGCTGGGGGATGCAGGGGCTGTGGGGTGGGAGTGAGGGGACCGGCAGGGCTGGGGGTGCAGGGGCTGTGGGGTGGGAGTGAGGGGACCGGCAGGACTGGGGGATGCAGGGGCTGTGGGGCGGGAGTGAGGGGACCGGCAGGGCCATGCGCTGCCCCCTGCGCCACACACTGGGCGCTCCCCCTGCAGAGCCGGGGCCTGACCCTGCAGTGGTTGTACTCTGCCCGCGGCGATTACGTCCGGGCAGCGGAGAAGCTGCGCCAGGAGATCATCGGCTCGGACGACCGGAACGAGCGGCTGAACCGAATGTACAACGTCCGCATCATGCGGGTGAGCGGAGAGGGGCTGGCGGGGGCGGGAAGATTGCGCCTTGTTCCTCAGCTCCCCCCTGCCACTGAACACAGCCCCACCCTGCCTCCAGCCTGAACACAGAGCTTAGAAAGTGTGGAGTGGGCTGGGGAAGGGCTGGGAGGGCAGTGGGGGCTGGTGGTCAGAGCAGGGGTGGGAGCCAGGACTCCTGGGTTCTCTCCCCAGCGCTGGGAGGGCAGTGGGGGCTGGTGGTTAGAGCAGGGGGTGGGAGCCAGGACTCCTGGGTTCTCTCCCCGGCGCTGGGAGGGCAGTGAGGGCTGGTGGTTAGAGCAGGGGGTGGGAGCCAGGACTCCTGGGTTCTCTCCCCAGCGCTGGGAGGGCAGTGGGGGCTGGTGGTTAGAGCAGGGGGTGGGAGCCAGGACTCCTGGGTTCTCTCCCCGGTGCTGGGAGGACAGTGGGGGCCGGTGGATAGAGCAGGGGGCCAGGAGCCAGGACTCCTGGGTTCTCTCCCCGGCACTGGGAGGGCAGTGGGGGCCGGTGGTTAGAGCAGAGGCCGGGAACCAGGACTCCTGGGTTCTCTCCCAGGCGCTGGAGGGCAGTGGGGGCCGGTGGTTAGAGCAGAGGCCGGGAACCAGGACTCCTGGGTTCTCTCCCCGGCACCTGGAGGGCAGTGGGGGCCGGTGGTTAGAGCAGAGGCCGGGAACCAGGACTCCTGGGTTCTCTCCCCGGCACTGGGAGGGCAGTGGGGGCCGGTGGATAGAGCAGAGGCCAGGAACCAGGACTCTTGGGTTCTCTCCCCGGCAGTGGCGCCGGTGGATAGAGCAGGGGGCTGGGAGCCAGGACTCCTGGGTTCAGGAAGCGGAGAAGTGGGCTGCAGGGGGCTGGGTGCGTTCCCCCCTGGGGGCGGAGCAGGGAGCCCGTTTCACACATTCCCCAGGGAAGGGCTCGGCGCAGGCGTCTGGGGGCCCAGCAGAACACAAGGACTCACCTGGGCGTCCGTGTCGGAAAATGAGCCCCCCCGATGCTGGAGCGTCCGTCAGGGCCGGCTGTGGGTGTCGGCGGGGCAGAGGGGGAAAGGGGGAGAGGGATGAGTGCAGGGCCGGAGGAGGACAGGGAGGGCGGAGGGGATGGGGGCTGGGGAGCTCGGGAAAGGGAACAGCTGGAGGGGCCCTGGGAGAAGCTTTCAAGCCCCTGCCCGGGGTCCCTGCCTGCCCCCCGGGGGCCGGTAGCTCAGCACGGTTGCGTCCCCTGGCTGGGGGTCAGACTCTGCTAACCCCCCTGCCCCACAGGTGGAGTTCTACTTCCTATCCCCCTACATCTCGGCGACGGAGACGCCCTTCCGGCACGTCCTGCAGGGCCGGGGGCCCCAGACAGTGCGGGCGCTGCTGGACCACCTGGGGCGGCTGCGGGAGGGACTGGGGGTCTTCGATGAGGCTGTCTTCCGCCGCCAGCTGGCCTTGCTGACCTGCACCCTGCAGGGGGCAGCCAACGCCCTGAGCGGGGAGGTGTGGGACATCGACACCAACTTCTGAGCCCCCCAGCCCTGTTGCCCCCCCCCAACTTATCAGTGGCGGCGCCCGCCAGGAGTGGATCCCCCAGCTTCCGTGCCCCCGCCCCCCCGAGCGACGGACAAGCCACAGCCCCAGCAACCAGCCAGCGCCCCGCCTCTTCCCGACCCCCAGGAGTCCCCCGCCCATCGTCCGAGCCTCTGGTGGCAGGACGCCCTTCCTGGGGCGGGTGGGCAGAGCAGGGGGTGGGAGCCAGGACTCCTGGGTTCTCTCCCCAGCACTGGGAGGGCAGTGGGGGCTGGTGGTTAGAGCAGGGGGGTGGGAGCCAGGACTCCTGGGTTCTCTCCCCAGCACTGGGAGGGCAGTGGGGGCTGGTGGGCAGAGCAGGGGGTGGGAGCCAGGACTCCTGGGTTCTCTCCCCGGCGCTGGGAGGGCAGTGGGGGCTGGTGGGCAGAGCAGGGGGTGGGAGCCAGGACTCCTGGGTTCTCTCCCTGGCGCTGGGAGGGCAGTGGGGGCTGGTGGTTAGAGCAGGGGGCTGGAAGCCAGGACTCCTGGGTTCTCTCCCTGGCGCTGGGAGGGCAGTGGGGGCTGGTGGTTAGCGCAGGGGGCCGGGAGCCAGGACTCCTGGGTTCTCTCCCCAGCAGTGGGGGCTGGTGGTTAGAGCAGGGGGTGGGAGCCAGGACTCCTGGGTTCTCTCCCTGGCACTGGGAGGGCAGTGGGGGCTGGTGGTTAGAACAGGGGGCCGGGAGCCAGGACTCCTGGGTTCTTTCCAACCAAACCTCTCTTCCTAGCCCCTCCTAATCTGTGCCCCTCGCTCCTCTGCCGACTGTGATCCTCGCGCTTAGGGGCTGGGGTGACGTGGGCGGCTGCCCCCTCTCTGCTTGGAGATGGAAACCTCAATAAATACGGCTGCTGCTGTCTGGGTCTGTTTACTGGAGCCCCAGGGCCAGGAGTCCTTTGTCCCCTTTCAGGGGCGCCAGCTCCATTCCATGTGCTGCTTACCCCATCTCTCCTTCCAGCCCCACACAGGGATGCCTGGGCCAGGCTGGTTGAGGGCGGGCAGGGAACAGGGGAGGGCAAAGCTGGCTGGCTCAGGGGGTGGGAATGGGGCAGGGCCTGGCCCCTCTAGGGGCGCCGGCTCCCCCGGCCCAGGGCACGGCTGGCTGGCTCAGGGGCAGGAAATTGGGCAGAGCCTGGCCCCTCTAGGGGCGTGTGATGGAGTGGGGGTACTGCATGTGTGAGTCAGGCTGGGTGTGTGTGTAAAACAAGCAGAGCAGCTCCCAGTGGCTAAGCATGACCCTCCGGCTATAACCTAGGCTGGCAGGTAACACCTCTGCCCTGAACAAAGAGGAGGGAGGAGCCGAGCTGGGTTTGATTTGGGGGGGCAGCAGTTAGAGGCTAAGGGGAGAGAGAGCTGGAAGGCAGCCAGCCGGAGGAGGCGGAAAGCTACACCCCAGAGGGGAACCCCTCGGGCTCCTCTCCCCAGGACGGGTTGGAAGGACTGTCTCTGGCTGCTGTGCTGTCGCTTCTGTGAGAAACTGGGCATCTGTTGCCTAATAAACCTCCTGTTGTACCTGCTGAGTGAGAGTCTCTCCTGCCAGTGGATGGGGTGCAGTGCATGGGGACCCCAAATCCCATCACAGGGCACCAGCTCCCCCCGGCCCAGGGCAGGACTGGCTGGCTCAGGGGCAGGACCTATCCCCTCTAGGGGCACTGGCTCCCCCCGGCCCAGGGCAGGACTGGCCGGCTCAGGGGATGGGAATGGGGCAGGGCCTGGCCCCTCCAGGGGCGCTGGCTCCCCCGGCCCAGGGCAGGACTGGCTGGCTCGGAGGCAGTTTTCCCCGCAGTAAAATGGGCATAAACGCACCTTTCTGTGTGCAGCCTGGCCAGGGCCTCTCTCAGAGTCTCTGCAGAGCCGGGTGCAAGGTGTGGGGGGGTGGTCTGTGCAGCTACCATGATTGGTGGGAGCGGGTGTGGAAACCCAGTGAGCTGAGACGCAACAATGAGAACAGTGGCGTTACAGCGGTGAAGTGAGAACTGGGAATTTATCACACGGTGGCTCATCCGCACCCAGGACTGACCAGAACTGGCAGGGTCTTGGGAACGTCGCGGACCGTCACAGAACGCCCTCGTCAATGCGCTTTTAACCTGGAGGGCACCGCAGCCGTGAACTCCTTCCAACTGCGTTGCGCCGTCCCATGAGCACAATCCCGCACCCCTCCGCCCCCGGGCGAGGTGCTGTCAGAGGGCTGGTTCACTCCGCCGGGCGAATTCGCCCCTTGTGGGTGGGCACAAGCCAGCCTGCTGAGAAGCGTGGAACCGAGAACCGCACAACTGCGAAACGAGCCACCGCTCAAACGCAACAGAGGCAACCGGGTCGTTGAGGCATTGCTGTTCGGGCTGCTCGCGCGCCCAGCCCGCCGAACACACCGTCTCGCCAGCCGCAGGCAGCTGGGTGTGCGAGGCAGTTAGACCAGCAACGCGGGAATTTAGAGGAGGGCAGAGCCAGCTCCAGTCAGTTCTACCCTCCAGGAAAATCTCAGCCCCTCGTAGAGACGAAGGCAGCAACTTATACACAGGGGTCGGCCTTCGCGGCGGCCAGCCACGGGAATTCAACCGACTGCCCTGGAGCGACACCTCAGCGGGGGTCTGGCCTGGTCCACCCATCCCTCCAGGGCTCACACGCTGTTTTAAAGAAATCCCGCGTTGCCAATGGGCTGCAAGGACACCACCCGCTGCCTGAGGCTGGAGGAGCCCACCCGAGCCAGTGCCCTACGGTTTCAGGACGTGTGTGGCTTCCCCGCCTCTTACAGGCGAGTCGTCCAGAAGGGGGGCGGGGGGAACCTTTCCAGCTGGAGGTTAAAATCTACGTCTGCTGGCCCAGCGACCTCACGTCGCCACAGTGACAAACCTAAAACGAGCTAAAACGAGACCAAATTTCTTTCTCCACCTTTCCCGGCGGGGGGCTTCCGCTCTTCCTCTCCCGCCTCCACCAGGGAGGTCGCCCGGCTCTGCCGCCCCACGGCCGGGGTCGTGTTCCGGGGGCTACTCTTCAAACAAGACTGGGGAACAATCCTCAAAGGGTTCCGGGCCGTCTGGCGCTTCCTTGGCCTCCTCTCGCTCCTCGCCGGCCTGCAGGTCCTCGAGGACCCCCTCGCGGCTACCGGGGCGGCTGAGGGCGGTTTCGTCCTTCGCCTGCCGCGTGCCCGGAGGCACTGGATTCACGGCATCTCCACGGGCGGGCGCCCGGTTAACTCTCCTACCTCCCACGGGTGGTCTGGGCTGCCGGGGGCTTCCCGGAGCAGTGAACTTTTTCTTGAGGCCTGGGAAGAGGATAGACCAACACAGTCCTGAGTCCAGCTGGGCCAAGGGACTTCTTCAGCTCTGGGGGGCCTGCCTCCTGCCTCCCACCCCTGCTCTGACCTCGAGAGCCAGTGATCCCTGTGTGATGTAGGGGGGATACAGTACGTGTGGGGCTCACACAGGCTGTGGGGGGCTCCTGCTGAGGGTGACCTGGTGACCAGGTAACACCTTTGTACTGCAGACAAAGGAGGAGATGGAGCCTGAGGGGTTTGAATTGGAACTGGGAGTTGGAAGCAGTGAGTCTGGGCTGGGAGAGAGACAGACAAAGGAGGGGGCCCCTCGGGGCCTCCTCTCCCCAACATGGATGGGACTGGCTGTCTCTGCCGGCTGCACTGACTCCTCTGTATGACGCTGTGTCCTGTTGGCTAATAAACCCACCATTCTCCTGCTGAGTGAGAGTCACTCCTGCCTGCAGACGGGGTGCAGAGCCTGGGGGACCCTGAACCCCATCACAGTCACTCCTGCCTGCGGATCCCTGAACCCCATCACGCCCTGTCCGCCCAGCGCTGGAGCAGCCACCCAAGAGGGATTCAGGCGCCGCCCAGCTGACGATAAGTAGGGGCCCACCGCTGCCCACGGCCGGCAGCGTGTGCCTCTCGGGGTGGTGTACGTCCGGACACGTACTCCAGCCACGGATGGCGAAACGGTGAGACGTGCTGAGCCTTCTCCCTGCCGTGCTAACCCGCGCTGGCCCATTCTTGGCTTGTTTGTACCCTCCCTTCTGCCCTCCTCCATCTCCCGTCTGCCCCCAGCACCCGCCGGGGGCAGGGACCGCCGTTTTCTCCGGCGCTGGCACAGAGCCTGGCACAACAAGGCCATGGTAATAAAGCAGAAGTGATCATGCTGCTGCTGAAAGCCACAGTCCCAGTCCCTCCTGCCTCGGGAAAGCCAGGCTGGCAGGGAACGAAGCCATTTGAATTTGAAGGCCACGGACCTCGAAGCCCTCTTAACGTGTGCCGGCACCTTCCTTGCAAGGTGCCGACGTCGCAGCCCCTGGCAGGAGCAGCTGGGCTCTATCACTCACCTTTCCGGCAGCCTTTCTCCTGGCCACCTGAGGTGGGCCGCACCGTGGCACCCTAGGGCACAACAACAGGTCGTGAGACATGAAAGAAAACCTGTTTGTTTCACTGCAGTGCTGGATCCTGCTCCAACCCCTGCACTTTAACCAGGCGTCGACCCACGGGAAAGGCTCTGAGAAAGCGTAAGGCGCCCTCTGTAACGAAGTGGGGGGCGGGGGGTGGAAGCGGCTGCATGCAGAGGGGTGGTGCACTGGCTGTCCCTGGGAGTTCCCCGTTTAACGAGGTGAGGAGTGAGGGCGTTTGACGAGAACTGAAAGGACCAGCCCAGAACTCCAGGGGCCTGGAGAACGGAGACCCCAGCGACCGGGGACGTGGTGACCGGGAGACCCAACTCGGGCGGCACAGCCAGCTCTGCCCAGCGGCAGGACCATGGGCTGCGGAGGGAGGACCCAGTTCCCTGCCTGGTGGGTCCCAGCCAGGGGGGCAAAGATGGGAGGAGAGCCCAGGCGGAGGAGAGGGGCCCAGGCGACCCTGGTTACCCAGCAGAGGACAAAGGAGGGGAGGGGTAATGGGGCCGGGCTGCCAGCAGGGCAGTGGGAGGGAACAGGGCAGAGAGTGGCCAGAACCCACCTGGCCGCAGGGCAGACACAGCCGTGGGGCGCTAGGGAGGCCAGGTCGACAGGCCCTGTGCTGGGCTTGACTCTCAGAAAACTCCCGTGCGGCGACACTGGGTGAGTCGCTCTGGGCGGCAGAACAGGTCTGGGTGTGGGGACTCCCCCCGGGGTCCGCAGCAGAGACAGGCGTGCTGGGGGCTGCAAGAGGGGCAGTCCGAGCAGGCAGAGGGGTTTAACCCCCCTGAAAGAGGGGGCACTGCCCGACAAGAGTCTGTTGCAGTGAGGGGGGCTCCCCTGAGGACCGTGCAGGCCAAGTGTGGGCAAGATCTGATACAGAATGGTCGCTCAAACACAGGCGCTCTTTTGCTTCTGGCTCGATATCCTCATCAGGCCTAGGGCTGGAAAAGGCACCGTGCAGCGTGTGATGGAGCAGGGAGGGAGTGCATGGGTGAGACTCAGGCTGGATGTGTGTGAGACAAGCAGAGCAGCTCCCAGCGGCTAAGGATGACCCTAAGGCTATAACCTAGGCTGGCAGGTAACACCTCTGCCCTGAGCACAGAGCAGGGAGGAGCCGAGCTGGGTTTGAATCGGAGGCGGCAGTTAGAGGCTAGGGGGAGAGGGAGCTGGAAGGCAGCCAGACTGAGGAGGGGGAAGCTACACCCCAGAGGGGCACCCCTCGGGCTCCTCTCCCCAGGACGGGTTGGAAGGACTGTCTCTGCCGGCTGTACTGTCGCTTCTGTGAGAAACTGGGCATCTGTTGCCTAATAAACCTCCTGTTGTACCTGCTGAGTGAAAGTCGCTCCTGCCAGTGGACGGGGTGCAGTGCATGGTGTGATGGGGTTTGGGGTTCCCCAAGCTCTGCACCCCGTCTGCAGGCAGGAGTGACTCTCACTCAGCAGGAGAACAGCGGGTTTATTAGACGACAGGGCACAGCGTCATACAGAGGAGTCAGGGCAGCAGGCAGAGACAGCCAGTCAAATCCAGATTGGGGAGAGGAGGCCCCGAGCGGCCCCCAGAGCCGGGGCCTTGCCAGCTCCTTGGTCTCTGTCTCTCCCAGCCCAGACCAACTGCTTCCAACTCCCAGTTCCAATTCAAACCCCTCAGGCTCCACCTCCTCCTTTGTCTCCAGTACAAAGGTGTTACCTGGTCATCAAGGTTACCCTCAGCAGGAGCCCCACACCCTCTGTGAGCCACACACACACACAGGTGTCCCCCACTCCATCACACATGGGGACCCCCGAACCCCATCACACAGTGACAGAGAAAAGGCAGGGGGTCTATTTAGCTTATCCGAAGATGGGCTCCCTTGACGTCTTTTCCTCACGGTCAGACTGACGGACTCTCTCTCGCTGACGGCAATACAGCTCTTAGCAAGAAATGGAAGGGCTTTGCCATTCGGTGACGTGGCCAGATGTGGTCCTTGCTGATTGGACCAAAGAGCTTTCATGAACCGCTAACACAAATTAACGGGGGCCGCACGGGCAGTTACCTCAAGCCAGACTCGTGGGGGTGTGATGGATTGGGGGGTTCATGTGTGAGACTCAGGCTGGATGTGTGTGTAAGGGGCAGAGCAGCTCCCAGCGGCTAAGGATGACCCCTGGGCTGTACCCTAGGCTGGCAGGTAACACCTCTGCCCTGAGCACAGAGCAGGGAGGAGCCGAGCTGGGTTTGAATGAGGGCGGCAGTGAGAAGCTGGGGGGAGAGGGAGCTGGAGGGCAGCCAGCCTGGCGAGGGGGGAAGCTGCACCCCAGAGGGGCACCCCTCGGGCTCCTCTCCCCAGGACGGATTGGAATGACTGTCTCTGCCGGCTGTACTGACCCCTCTGTGCTGAGCTGGGCTCTGGCGCCTCATAAACCTCCCGTTCTACCTGCTGAGTGAGAGTCACTCCTGCCTGCGGCCGGGGGGCAGCGCTTGGGGACCCCTGAACTCATCACGGGGGGTGGGGATGGACGGGTCAAGTCACACCCCAATGGGGCCAAACTGCTCCTGTCATCAAGGCCTCCTGTGTGGTTTACGCCAAGTCCCAGAGAGTGAGTGAACCTGAACCTGGCAGTCACAAATCCCAGGATCTTTTGGGAAGGAATCGAGTCCTGTTTGAGGGGTCTGTTGAAGACCCTCTGCTTTACAGGCTCTTCAGCGGCCAGCCCTGGGATCGTCTGAGGGCTCTTCTCTGACGCTCTTAGATTAAGCACACAAACGGAGCAACCCCTCGGACAGGGGTGGGCAACCCAAAGAGCAAGGAAAGCCATGCTTCCCACTGCGGTAAAAAGCTCAATAATTCAAGAGCCGCAAAGCACGCGAACACAAGACGGCCCTTAACAAATAACGCCAAGCCAGACATTGTGTAGCCCCGAGCTGAAGAACAGCGCCCACACCACGATTTTGTATGTTTACTGCGGGACAGTCAAAAACCTTTTACATATTCTATTTCCTCACGCTTTCCCGGTGTCTTTGCCCCGCTGTCCTCCTGCCTTTCACTCCCAAACCGTCTCTCTTCCTGGAGGACGCTGGCGGGGGGGTGTGTGGGGGGGGTTATCCAACGTTCTGAGTGTGATGGAGTGGGGGATACCTGTGTGTGTGTGAGTGGCTCACAGGGGGTGAGGGGCTCCTGCTGAGGGTAACTGGTGACCAGGTAACACCTTTGTACTGGAGACAAAGGGGGAGGTGGAGCCTGAGGGTTTGAATTGGAACTGGGAGTTGGAAGCAGTGAGTCTGGGCTGAGAGACAGAGACGGACAAAGGAGGGGGCCAGGCCCCAGCTCTGGGGGCCCCTTGGGGCCTCCTCTCCCTCACATGGATGGGACTGGCTGTCTGCCGGCTGCACTGACTCCTCTGTACGACGCTGCGTCCTGTCGGCTAATAAACCTGCTGTTCTCCTGCTGAGTGAGAGTCACTCCTGGCTGCGGACGGGGTGCAGAGCTTGCGGGGCCCCAGACCCCATCACGCTGAGATTCCCCTATCGCACGCTGTTTAGACGGGAGTGCTCATTTTGGGGATTTTAGACGTTCACCATTTACCAAAAATAATCAGGAAGTTTTTGTTTTGTCTTCAACTTTGAAATTGCAGCGTCAGCAGCCACAAAGAGGTTCTGACAGAGCTGCTCACAGGCTGCAGGCCTGCCCGAGGAGATGGTGGCTGCAGAGAGCACCAGAAATACCTTTCCTCGGTGGCACTTTTTGTTAGGAGAGGCGCAGGGACAGACAGACTCAGTGAGGACTCAGGGTCCCCCGCCCCTTCCTTTCAACCGCTCTCCTCCGTCCCCTGTTTACTCACCGCAGATTCGCCTTCCTGACCGCACGGAAAGGCCGTGCTGAGTAGCCCTAGAAGACAAGAACAGTGACTCACTCTCCAGAGCAGTTACTCGAGGTTTGAACCACCGTCCGCGGCCGTGTTCCACCCCCCATGGCCACTCACGCACCTGTTTGTGGGGACCCTCAGGCAAATCCCATGAATCGCGCCGCGCCTCGGTTTCCCCCACAGAAAAATGGGAGCGGGTCATAAACGATGTGGCCAGGCGGGACCGCTACAACCATCCACTCAGGCCTCCTTTGAAACACGGGCCTGAGAACGCGTGGAAAATCACGCTACTGGACAGCCGCTCGAGACGCAGCGGGGGCGCTAGCCAGGGAAGGTTGGGTTTTCATTGAATCTGACTCCTTAGCCCCTCTGAGACGTGAGCGCTTGCGAGGGGGCACCTGGCCCTACCCAGGGTTACACCCGGCCCCGGCAGAGGGCCGGGTGTGCACAGCTATAGCACACAGCCGCCAACTAGGGCTCAGATAAGGCTGTATAAACAAGCGCTCCTGGGGAAGAGAGGAAGGCGGGACTGTAATTCCCGGCTGCCAGGCTTGAGGGCGCTAGGCTGCAGGGACGCCAGCAGGGCAGGAGAAGGCAGCTGCGCGCTCCCAACTTTGCCAAGGATGAGCAGCCCTCTCAGACAGGGAGGGGCGAGGTGGGGCCAGGCAGCGGGTGGGTCTAGGGGGCTGGGGATCAAGAAGGAAGAAGATGGGTGACGGGACGCAGCGGACGGGAAGGAGCCGGAGGGGCGTGTGGGCGACTAGCGGCCGGAACCGAGTCCCCGGGGAAAGGGGCGCGCTCCACACTGTCTCCTCTCTTCTGACCCGGACTGGGAGGCGCCTCCCTCCAGCGCACGTCGGGGGGTCCACGCGGGGGGCCTGGGGGAAGCTCCTCCACTTATGCCACCTGAGCTGTGGGTGGTGGAGGGAGGGGACCTGAAGGTTACCTGCCATCGCCCCCTCGCCGTATCGACTGATGAACCCAAACCTCCTCACTCTCTCCTGAGGGAGGGAAGGAACGAGGGACATGGTTAACACGCAGGACGTGGGAGAGGAGGGTGGAGCCCACGAGTGACCGGGGCCAAACAATCAGGGTTTAACCTCAGAGGCACAAAGGGGATGAGGCGCAGGTCTCAGGGCCCCGCAGGAAGGCAGGCAAAGGACCCCCGAGGAGGCCCACTGCCCCGAGGAGAGGTCTAGGCGTTCCCTGCACCCCGGCTGGGCCAGGGACCAGAGAGCAGCGCTCCCGCATTCAGAGCAAGGCGCTCCTCGTGCCAAAGGGAAGGGTCGATGCAGGGAGCTAACCGGGCACAGTGAATCAGGACTGACAGCTCGGGGCGGTCAAACCCACTTCTCCTCCTCCCGAAGCATCTTACAAGCGCTGTGCGACTAACCTCCACAATGCCCCGCTAAGGGAAATGGGGACACGAAGCCGCCCCCTGCTGCTGGCCCAAGCTCGCCAGGAGAGGAATAACCAGGGATCCTGACTCCCAGCCCCTCCCTTTTCCAAACAATAGAGCCTGTGTTCCAACCAGTGCTGGGGAGAGAACCCAGGAGTCCTGGCTCCCAGTCCCTGCTCTAACCACCAGCCCCCACTGCCCTCCCAGCATCAGGGAGAGAACCCAGGAGTCCTGGCTACCGACCCCTGCTCTAACCCCAGCCCCCACTGCCCCCCAGCGCCGGGGAGAGAACCCAGGAGTCCTGGATCCCAGCCCCCTGCTCTAACCACCAGCCCCCACTGCCCTCCTGGTGCCGGGGAGAGAACCCAGGAGTCCAGCTCGTGGGCCCCCTGCTCTAATCACCAGCCCCCACTGCCCTCCCAGCGCCGTGGAGAGAACCCAGGAGTCCTGGCTCCC
Source organism: Carettochelys insculpta (assembly GCF_033958435.1). Taxonomy (NCBI): domain Eukaryota; kingdom Metazoa; phylum Chordata; order Testudines; family Carettochelyidae; genus Carettochelys; species Carettochelys insculpta. The sequence goes on from NC_134170.1 coordinate 1,620,357, forward strand.
AGGCCCGCTGCTCTAACCCACCAGATTTCTCCTGCTCCCCAGAGCCCAGGAGAGAACCCAGGAGTCCGGGCTCCCAGCCTCACTGCTCGGACCCACCAGGCTTGATACACATCCCAGAGCCAGGGAGGGAACCCAGGAGGCCTTATTTCCAGGAGTGGTGAGTTATATCAGCCTATAGCACCCAAGCTCTGGGAATATTCCTGGCCTGGGGACCCTGCTATCTGCCTCTGCCCTGCCTGCCACCCCCAGGAGATTTAGAAGAGCCTGGGGGCTCTGGCCAACAACACCTGTGGCAGCGCAATCAGGCTACAGCAGCTTCCTGCCTGCTTGTCCTGCAGCCCCTGGGGAGGGGGAATGTGCATTTATTTGCAAGCTACCCCGTCAGTGGGCGCTGTAGGGGTGGTGCCTCTGGGCAACAGGACGTGGAGACAGTAAGACCAAAGAAGGCTGACGGCCCAGGTCCTGCTGTGAGCACATGACCTCCGAAGGTCCCTTACAGTTCTGTGAAATGGGCGCGTTGGGCTGCGCCAGGAGGAGCATCTCCAGCAGCGCTAGGGAAGTGGCTGTTCCCCTCTGCTCGGCACCGGGGAGGCCACAGCCGGAGGGTCGCGTCCAGTTCCGGCCCCCCAGTGCAGAAGGGACGGGGGTGCGCTGGAGAGGGGCTGGCAGTGGCCACGGAAAGGCGTCGGGGGCTGGAGCAGGTGGCAGAGGAGAGGTCGAGGGACTGGGGCGTGGTGAGTCGGCAGAAGAGCAGAGCGAGGGGGGATTTGGTCACAGCCCTCAGCCCCGTGCAGGGGGGCTCTAAAGGGAGGGAGGGAGAGAGGCTGTTGTGGGAGGCGAGGGAGTGCAGAACAAGGATGAACTGAACGGTCTCAGGTTACACCGGGGGAGGTGTCGGTTGGATACGAGGAACAGCTCTTTCCCCGGCCGGGCAGCGAAACACTGGGATGGGCTCCTGAGAGAGGTGGGGGGATCTCCATCCTTGGAAGCGTTTACGGAACAACCTCACCTCAGCACCGCGACAGGCCTTCATACCTCCATGCTGATCCGCGCGGCTTCCTTGGCCATCTTCATGGCGGCAGCCAGTCCCTGGCGGTAACCCTTGCTCCTGACCTTCTCCTGAAAGGGCGAGAGAATCGGTCTGCGGGGCAGCTGCAACCCAGCAAAACTTTCTCCGCCTGCCCGGGAGGATGAGAACGGCGCTGCCCACTTCTCTGGGAAGGGCCAGGGCACAGTCCTTTCCCCCAGCTCCTTGCCCCCGGAAACGTCCACCCCTGGGGAGACGAAGAGGAGCCGATATTCGTGCACAGCTAGTACAGAGGGGTCCCGGCCTCTCCCCCGCGCTGGGAGACTGAGGGACCCCAGCTGGTGGGGGAAGGGGCGCTCTAGCCTGGGGGGAGAAGGGAGAACCCTGGCATGGGGGGAGAGAGGAATGGGGGGCAGGCGGCACTGGAGGGTTCGGAGGAGCCCATGATGGGAGCGACAGGCCTGCTCTACTCAGGCCTTGACGTGTGGCCCCGTAGCTGTACAAACTGAGCAGCCAGACGCCCCGGCCAGAGGTCGACGCCCCGTCGTGCTAGTCCGGACACATACCCGAGCCAGGTCACTCGTGAACGCGCTGAACAGCACTGGCCCCCGTGTGGCTCCTTGGGGGGACCCCCTAGTTACCAAGGCCTGGCTGTCGGCGGACAGCTGCTGGCAGCTCCTCAGCAGGGCGGCGGAGATCCAGGCGCGGGAGACGGTGTCCCCGAAAAAGGTCACGTGGTACTTGGACTGCAAAAGGAAATGGACGGCACCGGGTGTGACGGGGTTCAGGGGTCCCCAAGCGCTGCCCCCCGGCCGCAGGCAGGAGGGACTCTCACCCAGCAGGTAGAACAGGAGCTTTAGGAGGCGCCGGAGCCCAGCTCAGCACAGAGGGGTCAGTACAGCCGGCAGAGACAGTCATTCCAACCCGTCCTGGGGAGAGGAGCCCAAGGGGGGCCCCTCTGGGGTGCAGCTTCCCCCCGCGCCAGGCTGGCTGCCCTCCAGCTCCCTCTCCCCCCAGCTTCTCACTGCCGCCCCCATTCCAACCCAGCTCGGCTCCTCCCAGCTCTGTGCTCAGGGCAGAGGTGTTACCTGCCAGCCTAGGGTACAGCCCAGGGGTCATCCTTAGCCTCTGGGAGCTGCTCTGCCTGTCACACACACACCCAGCCTGAGTCTCACCCCCCACCCCAGCCCCGTCGCATCAGGTTAGCTTTGCGTCACATTGTCCTCCAGCAGGATGACGTGGGTCTTTCATTGGGCCAACTTCTGCCCAGGGGAGGGACAAGCTCGAACTGCCCCGTGCTCTCCCGCAGGCAGAGGAAAGCTGGGACGCAGCTGTGATGGGGTTCGGGGTCCCCCAAGCTCTGCACCCCGGCCGCAGGCAGGAGAGTCTCTCACTCAGCAGGAGAACAGCGGGTTTATTCGCCGACAGGACACAGCGTCGTACAGAGGAGTCAGTGCAGCCGGCAGCGACAGCCAGTCCAATCCATGCTGGGGAGAGGAGGCCCCGAGGGGCCTCTGGAGCCAGGGCCTTGTCCCCTCCTTTGTCTCTCTCTCTCTCTCCCAGCCCAGACTCACTGCTTCCAACTCCCAGTTCCAATTCACACCCCTCAGGCTCCACCTCCCCCTTTGTCTGCAGCCCAGAGGTGTTACCTGGTCGCCAGGTTACAGCAGGAGACCCCACCCTCTGTGAGCCACTCACGCACACACAGGTACCCCCCACTCCATCACAGGGGCATTAAGGGGAAGGGGGAATGGCTGCTCGGAGGACAATACGAAGGGGTCTGGTTGTTGTGCACAACCGAGGTGACGTGGCTGTGACGAAGTGGGGGCTTTGGCCATTCCACTCCCCTCGTTATGTCGCACGTATTCGCTCCGGGCACATGGCAACCGTGTGCGCCTCGGCTTCCCTGGGCATCACGCCAACCCCTAACTGGTGACGGGCGCGTCGGGCATGACAGCTGCTCCCACACACACAACGGCCGATGCCCCCCGCGGAACCCGTTCTGTTCTGCCTGCTGAGTGGGAGTCGCTTCTGGGGGGCTACAGAGCCCGGAGATGCCCCCGCACTCTGTGACAGTGGGCTCCCAGCGTGGTGTGTGACACATTGCCAGAGTGAGCCCTAAAAACCAGGGTCCCCGTTCAGCTCATGAGTTGTGGTGTCCATTCGCCTCTTCCCCCCAGCACAAGAACAGAAAGACCAGAGGCGGAGGGGCGGTTTCTGAGCAGTTCCCTTTTTTCCGGCCTTTTGCCATGTTCCTGTGTCAATTCATCCCAGTGCAGGGCAACTGCCTGGCTTCACCCAGGGAGCGGAAAACCAAGAAGCAGTCAGGTGGCGCCTTGGCGTACGTCGACGCAGAGGCCCCGCTGTGAAAGCGGCCAGTCCAGAAGAGCATATTTCGAAAAGACGCTGCTGCACACAGGACGACTTTCGAAACAGCCCCCCCAGCGAGAGACAGAAAGGCGACACAGAGCCCCGGCACCCAAAGCAAAAAGGGGACGGGAAGGTCATCCACAGGGGTTTCTGCAGGACCGGAGCCCTCCAGCGGGTGGAACGAGATTCCAGAGAAACCAGCTAAAACCTCTACAGCGCATCATCAGGGATTTACAACCCATCCTGGACAATGATCCCCCACTTTCACAGGCCTTGGGAGGCAGACCAGTCCTTGCCCACAGACAACCTGCCAACCTGAAGCAAATCCGACCCAGGAACTATCCACCACACCACAGTCACTCTAACTCAGGGACCCATCCATGCAACAAACCTCATTGCCAGCTCTGCCCACATATCTGCACCAGCAACACCATTACAGGACCTAACCAGATCAGCCACACCATCGTGGGTTCATTCAGCTGCACATCTACCCATATAATTTATGCCATCGTGTGCCAGCAATGCCGCTCTGCTATATACATCGGACAAACTGGACAGTCTCTACGTAAAAGAATAAACGCACACAAATCAGACATCAGAAATGGCAATATACAAAAACCCGTAGGAGAGCACTTCCATCTCCCGGGCCACACAGTAGCAGACTTAAAAGTAGCTATCCTACAGCAAAGAAATTTCACGACCAGACTCCAAAGAGAAATTGCTGAGCTACAATTAATCTGCAAATTTGACGCCCTCAGCTCAGGCTTAAACAAAGACTGTGAGTGGCTGGCTAAATACAGAAGCAGCTTCCCCTCCCTTGGTGTTCACACCTCCAGATCGACTGCTGGTAGTAAGCCTCACCCTTGCTGACTGAGCAAGCCTTGTTATCCCCACCCTTGCTCTGGCTTATTTATACCTGGCCCTGCAGATTTCCATGACCAGCATCTGATGAAGCGAGTCTGTGCTCATGAAAGCTCATGCTCAAAACTTTTCTGTGAGTCTATAAGGTGCCACAGGACCCTTCGCTGCTGCTATAGATCCAGACTAACACGGCTGCCCCTCCGACACTTGATTCCAAAGAATGTGACCCCTCCGCCCGCCATTGTGTCAAACACGAGCCACTTACTGGCAGAGAATCCAAGCGGGGTGAAAAGAGGAAATACTCGCCGATGTCTGGGTCACACTCCACCATGCCGGGCCACCTGTGGGTACAACCACCGGGGAACAGCGGTGAGGTTGGGCTGTCGATTTTCTGATGTCCTTTGAGCTGTTCGCCCAGACAAAGGCAGGGCCGGGGCCTGGGGTCCCAGCATCTACTGCCCTCAGTTGACCTGCTTGGTCTGTCTCTGCAGCCCAGGGCGGCGTACGGCCCTTTAGAAGAAAGGGGTGCGACAGGATCACAGACAAGGAGGGTAACGAGACAGACACGAGCGGCTGATTACACAACGATCCTGCACTGAGATGCAGCCACCTGTGAGGGGAGGCCGCTGTTGAAACAAGGATCCTTAGCCTGACACTGAGATACATCCAGAATGGTGGTACAGGGAGCCCTCATCCAGCCCTGAGATGGAACAGCTTCCGGGACAGGGCGGTGCGGTGGCTTACACAGGTAGCCCTCACCCTGGGGCAAGAGGCTGCTCCACCTGCAACACTTTACCCCGGGAACCCTTCAGCTGGCCCGAAGAGGCAGACACCTCTGGGGTGGGGCAGGGCTGCAGACAACCAAGGCGCAGCACGTTGGGGTGGGACGCGAAGACAGACGCTCCCCTCCACGACGTGACGGGCGTGTGATGTGACCGAGCAGAACCGCGGGGCAGCCGCTGTTGTGTGCGCAGCTCAAATCCTGCGCAGAGGGGGCCGAGCCCGGCGTCTACACGGAGGGGATGATTTGCTGAGTCTGTCTGGACCACTTGGGGGCGCGAGCCACCCTGCCCTTGAACGTTAGCTGCGCGTCCGTACTTCAGACGTCCGCTCCCCAGGCCACGCCCGTGGGGCAGCGAGCCAGCAGGTCCGGGAGAGGCTCGTCCAGGCCAACAATCACAGCTCGACGAAGCCCGGAAGGCGCCGGCTCCCCTGAATGGACTTTCCGGCAACCCCTCCCTCGCTCTGGACGGCAGTCCGGGGCGTCTGCCTGCAAGGCACTTGGGCATGGACAGCTGTGGTGGGGTTTAGGGGTCCCCAGGCGCTGCACCCTGGCCGCAGGCAGGAGTGACTCTTACTTAGCAGGTAGAACAGGAAGTTTATTAGGCGACAGAGGCCCAGTTTTTTACAGAAGAGTCAGTGCAGCAATTAGAGACAGTTATTTTAACCCGTCCTGGGGAGAGGAGCCCGAGGGGTGACCCTCTGGGGCGCAGCTTTCCCCTCGCCCAGCTGGCTGCCCTACAGCTCCCTCTCCCCCACAACTTCCAACTGCTGCCCCCAAATCAAACCCAGCTCGGCTCCTCCCTCCTCTTTGTTCAGGGCTGAGGTGTTACCTGCCAGCCTAGGTTATAGCCCCAGGGTCATCCTTAGCCGCTGGGAGCTGCTCTGCTTGTCTCACACCCATTCAGCCTGAGTCCCACACATGCACTCCCCCCTCCCCAGCTCCATCACAACAGGTAACTCCCCAGGTGACAGACTGCACCCTGGGAGACCCTTTCACACGTGCCCAACAAGAGGGTGCTGGGGGTTCCAGCTCAGCAGCTCTGAAGTTCTGAGCTTTGCTGCGAACTGAGGCGTGAAAGGACCTCTCTTTCCGCCCGCCCGCCCGCCCTGCCTGCCTGTGAACTCTGACAGCTGACCACAGCATGCTTCTTCGAGTAGGATCTGAGTTACATGTTGGCCTGGGAATGTGGCTGCTCCGCTGGGACCAGCGCCACCGTACGATTTGTCACCGTTATACGAGGGGAGCCCCGGCACAGCTAAACTGAGACCAGGCCGGGACAGCACCGGGCTCTGCCCAGAGGCAGAGTGAGAGACAGTCACAAATCCCAGAGCTGCCAGGCCCAACAGACAAAGGCTGGGAGGAGAAACTGAGGCACTGGCAGCCGGAACAGCCGCCAGGTCTCTGCAGGCCCAAGCCAGCGCTCTGCCGACTTGGCCACGCTGTTTTACAGGCGCCGGCTACGGTTAAAACTTTTCTTCCTCTGTTTGTAGTGGCGGGTTTGATGTTTTCCCACCACGACCGACACCTACCAGGGGTAGCCGTGCAGTTTGGCCCAGACGATTGACCCAGGCACGAAGGCAGCGTACACGACGTCGTTTTCGGATCCAGACCACGCCTCCTCGGGCACATCGCAGCTCTGGTACTGCAGGTCTGCAAGACACAAACAGCAGTAACAGCCCCAGCTGAGCAGGGAAGAGACACCCCCACCCCACAAATCCCGCGAGTTCATTTCATCCCCCCCCGGGGAAGGAAGCAGAAGGAGCCTTTCGTTCTGTGTGTGGGTGTGACACGAAATATTAAATTCGCCCAAATAGTTTCAACTTCACCGTGATTCTTGTACTATCACGAGACATCCGGTGGCACCTTATAGACTAACAGATTTTTTGAGGGCATAAGTTTTCGTGGGTAACACAATGCGGTTTGGGGTTCCCCCAGCGCTGCACCCTGTCCGCAGGCAGGAGTGACTCTCACTCGGCAGGAGAACAGCGGGTTTATTCACCGACAGGACACACCGTCGTACAGAGGAGTCAGTGCAGCCGGCAGGGACAGCCAGTCCCATCCATGCTGGGGAGAGGAGGCCCCGAGGGGCCCCTGGAGCCGGGGACTTGCCCCCTCCTTTGTCTCTCTCTCTCCCAGCCCGGACTAACTGCTTCCAACTCCCAGTTCCAATTCAAACCCCTCAGGCTCCACCTCCTCCTTTGTCTGCAGCCCAGAGGGGTCACCTGGTCGCCAGGTTACTCCCAGCAGGAGCCCCACAGCCTCTGTGAGCCACACAGGTACGCACCCGTATCCCCCACTCCATCACAGGCAAGGACGGGTCTTTGCCCACGAAAGGTTATGCTCCAAAAAAATCTGTTAGTCAATAAGGTGCCCCAGGACTTCTCGTTCTTTTTGTGGATACAGATGAACGTGGCTGCCCCTTTGACACATGGAATATCCCATCATGCCGAGCCCCAAACAGTGAGACGAAGAGCTCAGTTGTGTCGAAATGAAACGCGCCCCACAGCAAGAGGCTCAAGACACTCAGCCTGCTTTAGTTCGAGAACCAGGCTCTGGGTCGACCTGGGGAAAGGGTTTCCGATGCCAGGCCGCTGTCGACTGCAGCACACGAAGGCAGCGAGGGGCAGCTAGAAATAAGGGGTCGAGGCGTTACGTGAAGAGCGGCCGTCTCGCTCACAGACCGGCTGCAGCTCCGTGAGGAAGTGGGGGTTTGCGGCGATTTTACTCTTCTCGCTATGCGGCACGGGTTTCCTGCTGCCCTGCAGGAACGCTGGGTGGGTGCCTCAGTTTCCCTGGGCACGGCATCAGCGCTGGTGGGGAGGGGCGCGTCAGTGTGACAACATCTCGCACCTGGGCTATGAGCCTGAATGAAACCCAGGTGACCCCTTTCTTTGGGGGGAAACGGGACAAAGGTGGGAGGAGGAGCCTGGCTGGTTTGAACTGGGACTGAGTTGGAGGGGGGACTCTCTCTCAGCTGACAGCATGGAAGGAGGGGGCCAGAGCCTGGCTCAGGGATTCTCCTTGGGCCCCTCTCCCCAGGATGGGCTGTACTGACGGCGTCTGGTTTCCGCGCTGACAAGCCTGTTCTGCACAGGGTCCCTGTCGCCTGATCACCCTCCTGTTCCCCCTGCTGAGCGAGAGTCGCCTGTGCCTGCGGGTGGGGGGCCGGGCCTGGGGACCCTGCCGCTCTCTGACAAGCAGAAACAGAAGTTACGCAAGAATCCTGGATGAAATTCTCGAGCCTGCGCTACACGGGTGGATGAGGGGTGCTCAGAGAGGTCTGTATAAAGTCCATGAATCTATCTGTGATGGGGTTCGGGGTCCCCAAGCTCTGCAGCCCATCCACAGGCAGGAGAACAGGGGGTTTATTAGTCAACAGGGGCCCAGCTCCGCACAGAGGAGTCAGTGCAGCCGGCAGGGACAGCCAGTCCAATCCATGCTGGGGAGAGGAGGCCCCGAAGGGGCCCCCGGAGCCGGGGACTTGCTCCCTCCTTTGTCTCTCTCTCTCCCAGCCCAGACTCATGGCTTCCAACTCCCAGTTCCAATTCAAACCCCTCAGGCTCCACCTCCTCCTTTGTTTGCAGCCCAGAGGTGTCACCTGATCGCCAGGTCACCCTCAGCAGGAGACCCACACCCTCTGTGAGATACACACACACACACACGTATCCCCCAACTCCATCACACTATTTTTCCTCACTTACAACAAGAAGTCCTGTGGCACCTTATAGACTAACCGACATTTTGGAGCATGAGCTTTCGTGGGCAAAGACCCCCTTCGTCAGATGCATGGGGGGGGTGTTTCAGAGGGGTATTTAAAGAGTGGGGTCCCAGGAAGAGGGAGGGCCAGAGCTGACGGGGTCTATTCAGCAAGGGGGAAGTGGCCCAGTACCAACAGCACTTATCAAAAGAGGAAAAAACAAGTCAGATCAGCCAGGGGGCTGTGAGCCTTTGTCAGAGTCTGATGGGGAGCTATTAGCACCCAGAGCAGAGAAACTGCCCCTGTAAGCTGCCAGCCACTCCCAGTCTCTGTTTAATCCATGGGTAATGGAGTCAAATTTGCAAATAAATTGCAGCTCAGAGATTTCTCTCTCCATTTGATTTCTAAATTTTTTTTGTTTGTTGATACCGGGCCATTTCCCCCTTGCTGAATAGACCTCGTCAGCTCTGCCTCTCCCTCTCACTGGGACCCCACTCTTTAAATACTCCTCTGAAACCGCCCCCTGCCCACTCATGCATCTGATGAAGCGGGTCTTTGCCCATGAAAGCTCATGCTCCAAAATACCGGTTAGTTTATAAGGTGCCACGGGACTTCTTGTTGTTCTCGGAGCTGCAGACTAACACAGCCCCCTCTCTGATACTTTTCCCACTTAAGCCGTGTCTACACGTGCACGCTACTTCGAAGTAGCGGCACTAACTTCGAAATAGCGCCCGTCACGGCTACACGCGCCGGGCGCTATTTCGAAGTTAACTTCGACGTTAGGCGGCGAGACGTCGAAGTCACTAACCCCATGAGGGGATAGGAATAGCGCCCTACTTCGACGTTCAACGTCGAAGTAGGGACCGTGTAGTCGTTCCGCGTCCTGCAACTTCGAAATAGCGGGGTCCGCCATGGCGGCCATCAGCTGAGGGGTTGAGAGACGCTCTCTCTCGAGCCCCTGCGGGGCTTTATGGTCACCGTGGGCAGCAGCCCTTAGCCCAGGGCTTCTGGCTGCTTCTGCGGCAGCTGGGGATCCATGCTGCAGGCACAGGGTCTGCAACCAGTTGTCAGCTCTGTGTATTTTGTGTTGTTTAGTGCAACTGTGTCTGGGAGGGGCCCTTTAAGGGAGCGGCTGGCTGTTGAGTCCGCCCCGTGACCCTGTCTGCAGCTGTGCCTGGCACCCTTATTTCGATGTGTGCTACTTTGGCGTGTAGACGTTCCCTCGCAGCGCCTATTTCGATGTGGTGCCGCGCAACGTCGAAGTTGAACATCGACGTTGCCAGCCCTGGAGGATGTGTAGACGTTATTCATCGAAATAGCCTATTTCGACGTTGCTACATCGAAATAAGCTATTTCAATGTAGGCTTCACGTGTAGACGTAGCCTTAGTGCATTACAGGTTTCACTGGAGTCAACGACCGGTTTGCTGATTCTGAAAGTCCCGGCACCGAGCGGAGAACTGCTCCTGCACTGGCAACGGAAAGGCAGTTTTGCCTTCAAACTGTGATCACGTTTGGTCTGCAGCCTCCAGACCCAACCAGGACAAATTTCAACACTTTTGCCGCTGGGTTTTCACAAGAGGCTGAACCACTCCCACAATAAATGGGTTTCCCAAGATCTCAGGCCAGCAGGAAGGAGTGAAAGACAACCCATCTCTGCTGGGAAAAAACCTGGCCCTTGTTTGTGTGACTCCAGGGGCACTGAGTGGTCCAGAAAAGCTGCTTTCCACAGAGGGTTTGTGTGACACCAGATATGTGTCCCTCCTCCTGCCGACAGCCAATTAAATGGTCGCCGGCCATTTGGCCGAGAGGCCGAAGACGTCCCCTGTCTTGTTTACCTGCGTTTTGGCTGCATGTCCAGTCCTCGGGCAGAGCGGAGGGATCTATCTCACTGCTCAGACGCCGCCACTTCTTGCAGCTGGGAGAAGAGCACTGGACCCAGGCCACACACTGACCTGCGACACAACCACACAAACACACGGTCAGCTGCAGAGGCCCAGAGCACACTGAACCCAAAATCATCGGGAAGCCCATCTCGCAGATTTGGAGGCTCTGTCGACACAGGCCAGGGGACTCGAGCAGCCTTGTTCATTGGATACAGCCACATGAGACCAGCGGCACCGGGCTATGTTCTTGAGCAGACAGTCGCATTCAGAATGAAACTGGGCGGCGTTTCGGGTGAATAAAAGGAGCAGGGTGGTGCAGCAGGCAAGGAGTATTGTTAAAGACAGACTCTACTGCAGAGGGAATTATCTTGGGGCAGGCTGATGGCCTTTGTCACAAAGGACATCAGATTAGTTGATCACAGGAAGTCTCTTTTGACCTTGAAATCTGTGAAGCCACTTGCCTCAGGCTTGGCAAACGGCTCAGTTCCCTGCAGTGTCACCAGCTTTCCTATATGGCCTTGGGCAAGTCCCCTCTCCCTGCCTAGGCCTCCCATCTGTACCTTGGGAAGAAGCTACCCCCCAGAGCCGCTGTGAGGATACGCACATCAGGAGTGTGATGGGCTTTGAGATCAACTGATTTCTAAACTCAGGGTTAGGAAAGTGACCCCGAGGAAGGCCGTTTCTCCTCTGAAGGTGAACACTCTGGCACAATCCAGTTTCAATTCACACCTTTCACTAATCCAGATCAATCTTCCTGAGTGTAGACGACTATTCAGTTTACACCCAGGTTTCCCTCTTGGCTCCCCGACCACCCAGAGTTAAACGGGGCTGAGCTCACTGAAAGTATGCCCTCCTCCATCCTCCAGTTCCTCTTGCTCGGCGCTCAGGGTATAGCCCTGAACTATTTTCTTTGGTGCTCCTTTCCGGCGACACTTACTCCGTTCTGTGTTCGCTCCCGGGCTCTCCTGAGCTGCAGACAAAGAAAAAACTTGAAAACACACACGGGGTGGTGGGAGCAGTAGACATTGAGGGGTAAATTCCAGCTAAAGAACAGCCCAGAGGACTGAGAGCCAGGACTGGTGGCTGTAAACACATTTATGGGACCACGGGAAACTTGGACACACACGTGATAAGGGGTCGTCTGGCTCACTGAAACCGTGCCGGATGACGGAGTTCGCCGGAGGGGAGAGTGCCAGATTAGAGAGGTTTGACCTGTACTACTTTCTCCCCTCTTACTCCTGCTCGGGGTGTCTGCTGTGTCCCAGGAAACAGGAGTTTGTGGGCAATCTCGGTAAACAGACAAGACTGCACCAAAGAAATACCCGATTTGGATCGTCAGTTCCTCACCCTCACCCGGCAAGGCCCCGAACGACAGCAAACTGCTGAGGCCGAAGAGGCAACAATCCCCTTCTGTCTTCACAGGAGAGCTCTTCAGGTGCAGCGGCCGGCTGTAATTGCAAACGTACGTCTACCACCACGTGAACCGAGAACTCACCCGTTTCCTCTCCCGTCTTGTCGGAGGGAAGTTTACTGCGCTTCTTTGCTCTGGGCCCAGACTCTTTTTGTTCCACACCACCAACGGCGTTCTCTGGATCATCACTACGCTGATTACCCTCACCCGCAGGTAAGGAGGCGTCCAAGGCGTCCCTAAAACAAACATTCAGGAGGATCATTTTATGGCTGTTACTTACCACTTGGCTGGTGCTGGACGAATACAGAACAAAAAGACAACCCCGTGACTGGTTGTTCATGAGTTAACGGGAAATTAACTGAGGACCATACTGATGACCCAGCGGGCCCGTCAAGACCGATGAGAAAGAGTACAGATCACATCAGCCCCCGGTGGGGTCAGTGACAGAGAGGAAGCCGTGTTAGTCTGTAGTCTATCAAAACACAAAAGCAGTCCAGGAGCACTTTAAAGACTAACAAAACAATTTATTTGGTGGTGAGCTTTCGTGGGACAGACCCACTTCTTCAGCCCACAGCCGCACCAGAACAGACCCCGCATTTAAGGCACAGAGAACTAAAAATGGTTATCAAGGTTGACAAATCAGACAAATTGTCATCAAGGTGGGCAAATCGGAAGAGCAGAGGGAAGATAGGAGGGGGGGAAATCAAGAGTCAGATAAAACAAAGTACATAAAAGAGTCCTTATAAGGGGCCAGGTAATGGCCATCCTGGTTCAAACCACGTGTTAATGTGTCGAATTTGAACACAGAAGAGAGTTCCACGCTCTCTCTCGGCTGGCGATAGTTAAAGGTCCTTTTCAGTAAGACACAGACTTTCAGGTCATTAACAGAATGACCCACTCAATTAAAGTGCTGGCTGACTGTGATGGGGTTCAGGGGTCCCCAAGCGCTGCACCCTGTCTGCAGGCAGGAGGGACTCTCACTCAGCAGGTAGAACAGGAAGTTTATGAGGCGCCAGAGGCCCAGCTCAGCACAGAGGGGTCAGTACAGCCAGCAGAGACAGTCATTCCAACCCGTCCTGGGGAGAGGAGCCCAAGGGGTGCCCCTCTGGGGTTCAGCTTCGCCCCTCGCCAGGCTGGCTGCCCTCCAGTTCCCTCTCCCCCCAGCTTCTAACTGCCGCCCCCAATTCAAACCCCACTCAGGCTCCTCCCTGCTCTGTGCTCAGGGCAGAGGTGCTACTTGCCAGCCTAGGGTACAGCCCAGGGCTCATCCTTAGCCGCTGGGAGCTGCTCTGCCCCTCACACACATCCAGCCTGAGTCTCACACATGCACTCCCCACACTCCATCACACTGACAGGTTTGTGAGTTAGGAGTTTTTTGGATGTCTGTTTACTGCCCCTCCGCTCTTCTGATTTGCCCGCCTTGATTACAATTTGTCTGATTTGTCAACCTTCCGTCCCATGAAAGCTCACCACCTAATACGTTATTTTGTCAGGCTTTAAAGTGCTACTGGACTGTTTTTTTGTTTTGGTGGGGTCAGGTACATTGGGGCAAAGCAGCTGTGGAAAGAGGACATGTCTCATTTCACTTTGCCGACAGGGAGAGCAGGGGATCAGGTCTGGTTTTCACAAAGCCACGCAGGACAGCCTGCATATAGAAGTCTTTTCAAAACTGCCTCAAGGGACGCAACGCTCCCGCTCTTTCCCTCTGCACCCCTGGGAGTATGCCACCGTGAGCTTTCTCAGCCTTCTCAAGCAGTCACTTTTCAGTGGATCCAACTGACAGAGACCGAAAACTACAAGATCTTTACCAAATATTCATAAACCTGAATTACCCACCAGGAGAAGTAAAAAAACAAATTGACAGGGCCAGGTGAATACCCAGAGACCAGCTACTCCAAGATCAGCCCAAAAAAGCCAAGAACAGAACCCCACTGGTCATCACCTACAGCCCCCAACTCAGACCACTGCAACAAATTATTAAAGACCTACGACCCGTCCTTAATCAGGATGCCACACTCCAGAAGGCCCTGGGTGACAGGCCTGTTCTCGCCTACAGACAACCTCCCAACCTCATGAGGATCCTCACTAACAGCCACAGTCTGTACCCCAGGAACACCAGTCCTGGAACCTTTCCCTGCAACAAAGCCCGCTGCCAGCTTTGTCCACATATCTTCTCTGGAAATACCATCACTGGACCTAACCAGGTTACTCACAGAATCACGGGCACTTTCTCATGCTCCTCTACTAACACCATATATCCCATCATGTGCCAACAATGCCCAGAGGCTTTGTATATTGGACAGACTTCTAACTCCCTTAGACAAAGGGTCAACGGGCACAAAACAGACATCAAAACACTCCAGATCCACAAACCCGTTAGTCAACATTTTAATGGAGTGGGGCCTTCTGTCAATGACCTCAAGGTATGTGTGTTACTGAAAAAAAACTTTTGCATCGCTATTCAAAGGGAAGCAGCCGAGCTGGCCTTTATATTCAAATTCAGCACATTAACACGTGGTTTGAACCGGGATGGGAATTTTCTGAGTCACTATTATAGGGGCTCGTCTGCATACTTGGCTTAATCTAATTCTTGACCTTCCCCCGCCACCCCTCCCCTCTCTGATTTCCTCACCTTGATCATTTTTTTCTGATTTGTCCTCCTTGCTTACTGTTTTTGGTTCTCTGTGCCTTAAATATTGAGTCTGTTCTGGTCTGGCTCTGGTCTGAAGAAGTGGGTCTGCACCACGAAAGCTCCTCACCTAATAAGTTATTTTGCTAGTCTTTAAAGTGCTACTTGACTGCTTTTTGTTTTGATAGTACATAGGCTACACCGCTCCCTCTCTGTTACTTTTCGGCTGATGACATGTTTCTCAGAGAACGTGCACCGTCTAGCGGCCATCCTGTATCTTACACCTTCCCTTGCCGCGTCCCCTGCAAAAATGGCAGGAAGGCCCGTACAGGGGCAGCGGCACACATTTACTGCGGCCTGGCTGCATTCCCGGTGAAATCCCATCACCGGGGAGCGAAGAAAGAGGCGGAACCTGGAAGGGAATCTAGGAGATCCGAATCCACGTTCTCCTTCCTCACTGCTAAGCCACATTCTCCTCCCCGAAGTCCACAACAGAACCCAGTGCGTTGCCGTCCCCTCCCACGGCTCCAACCCCACCAGACCGAACTCTCACGCAGCCAGGTACGGGGACCCAGGAGTCCTGCCCTCCGCCCCCTCCTGGCTCCAACTTCTCAGTTGGACTCCCCCCGCCAAAACTCTGAATAAGGGCAGGTCTAGACTACGGGAGGAAGGAGGCAGCTCGGCCCACCTGTGCCCCAGCGCTAGGCTCAGCGTGTAAACGCAGCAGGCCCTGCCCCTGAAAGCTAACAAACGAGCTGCAGTTCTAGGCAACGGGGGACGGTTTCACGCGGGAAAGTTCATGAAGGGAAGCGAAAACCCCACTCGCAATAAGACGTTTTGCTGTGGGGTGCGTGTCAGTTTGCCGCCATGCCTGCTGGGGGCGAGGCACCTCCGTGTCTCAGCCACAGAAAGAGACCACGGAGCATGCTGGGAGGTGTAGTCCTGCCGGAGACCGGCAGCCCTCCGGGGAAACTGGAGCATGGAGTGCCGCTCCCAAGAAGACAGAAGAGAAGGGACTTTACCGCCAGGGGGAAATTCCGCTTTCTGATTGCCCCCGTGCTCGGGTGGCTTTTGAATTCCTTCACCTCTCGCTCCAGCCTTTGTCGACACCACAGCGGAAGGTCGAATTAAGGTGTAAGCAATTCCAGCTCTGTTAATGACACGGCTGGAGTCAACGAACAGGCCGAACCTCTCTAGCCCAGCACTTTCTCACCGGGCAACATCCATAAAGTTTGCTTACAGCTCACAGCCCCGGCTCTCAGCGTTCTGGGCAGTTCGTTAGCTGTAATTTACCCCATAGGTCTTCTCAGAGCCCAGTAGGCCATGGGAGCGTTGGCAACGTGCGAGAGGATATAGTCCAGCAAATTCTCCCGTTTGGACACAAGGATGCTGCATGAGAGAGGTTCCACCTGTACCTTAATTCAGGCTTCTGCGCTGTCTAAGGGAGGTCGAAGGAAGCAGTCCTCACTCCTAACGAGGGGCCTCAGTACCAGCCCCAACCCAGGCGCCCTGTAAGTACAGTTTAACGCGACCCTACTCGGTGTAAATCGCTGTATCGCACTCCGGAAGATCGACTGAGGCGGGATTGGTCTTCCCTGGGGTAAAAACAACCTCTGCTCCTTCCCTGCAGTGAAGACGGAGCCCTTGTGGTTAAAGTTAATTAACTACCTGGGGAGGCTATGGAACCTGCATCGCTGGAGATATTAGCTGTGTCTACACGTGCACGCTACTTCGAAGTAACGGCACTAACTTCGAAATAGCGCCCGTCGCGGCTACACGCGTCGGGGGCTATTTCGAAGTTAACTTCGACGTTAGGCGGCGAGACGTCAACGTCGCTAACCTCATGAGGGGATCAGAATAGCGCCCTACTTCGACGTTCAACGTCGAAGTAGGGACCGTGTAGACGATCCGCGTCCCGCAACGTCGAAGTTGCCGGGTCCTCCATGGTGGCCATGAGCTGAGGGGTTGAGAGACGCTCTCTCTCCAGCCCCTGCGGGGCTCTATGGTCACCATGGGGAGCAGCCCTTAGCCCAGGGCTTCTGGCTGCTGCTGCGGCAGCTGGGGATCCATGCTGCAGGCACAGGGTCTGCAACCAGTTGTCGGCTCTGTGGATCTTGTGTTGTTTAGTGCAACTGTGTCTGGGAGGGGCCCTTTAAGGGAGCGGCTTGCTGTTGAGTCCGCCCTGTGATCCTGTCTGCAGCTGTGCCTGGCACCCTTATTTCGATGTGTGCTACTTTGGCGTGTAGACGTTCCCTCGCAGCGCCTATTTCGATGTGGTGCCGTGCAACGTCGAAGTTGAACATCGACGTTGCCAGCCCTGGAGGACGTGTAGACGTTATTTATCGAAATAGCCTATTTCGATGTTGGCTTCACGTGTAGACGTAGCCATTGAGGAGCAGGTCAGACAGACATCTACTGGGGGTGGTCTAGCCGGTGCTCGGTCCTGCCGAGGGGGCAGGGGACCGGACTCGATGACCTCTCGAGGTCCCTTCCGGTTCTAGCATTCTGTGATTCTATGATTCCTGGCCTCTCTGCTATTTTCCCCAGACTCTCTTTCAGACCACAGATCTCTGTCTCCTCCCTCCCTGGCCCTCACGCCAGAGCCCCCTGACGGTTCACACCTCCGAGGTTGACTCTGTCACTCTTTCCCATGGGTTCTTTTCCCTCTGTTTCCATGGCCACGGATAAGGGACGCCTCCCCTGTGTTTGCCCAGCGAGTGCCATTTGGAAACAAACAGCTGTAACCTTGGTTCACACACCTCTTGGAGAGGCTTTATGACGGACTTTAGGAAATTTGGGCTGGCTCCCCCGATGGCAGAGGTCTGATTAACTGGAGCTTATGCCAGAAGGGGCCCCCACCCTCAGGCTGAAGGGTGTACTTCTCACGGCCCTACAGTCTTAACACAAGGCATGATCCGATAGACGGCAGAAACACTGATCTCAACTTACTTCTTTAACTCTTCTTGTTCTGCCGCCTCAGTAGCGTCTGCCTGGTGAAACGTCCCCTGGGACTCCTCTGCCAATTGCGGGAGAGAGAGATTGAGAGAGAGAGCCCTGTGTAAACGAGTGCTCTCACTTTGCCTCTGGCAGCCCGAGCCTGGGCCACGACCACTTAGCGACGCTGAAAAGGTTTGGTGTTGGCCCAGGTAATAATTGGACTCGAGAGTGAAGAGGCACGTCCGGATTCCCGCAGGTTTCCTGCCCGCTCCCCTTTCAGCCTGACAGGCTGCAATCCAGCCAAGCGACGAATTAATAATAATAATAATAATAATAATGATACAGACAGACGATGTGCAGCTATTTCGTAACCCTCATCAGAAGAGAGAGCAAAGAGCTTTATGAAGGAGGTCAGCATCATTAGCCCCATTTTACAGGGCTGCCAACTGAGGCAAGGAGCACAGAGGCGTTTTGCCTGAGGTCACCAGCAGGCCAGGTGTCCGCAGTCGCAGTACATTGTAGCAGCCCTGTCCTAGGTTTGGCACATGCTGGGGTCTTAGAGGATGCAGGCCAGGGGCTGGTTTGGTTTATGGCCAGAAGGAAGTGTTGGGCTCCCCCTGTCTGACCCTGTCACTAACACAAGCTGTGAATTACCACCCAGTGATTCTTCTGCGGTGAGCTAGTTAGTCAACAGACACTCAGGCCAACCCTGTGCCAGGAAAGTTATCCGCTGCTCAGAGCCAGCGATTTTTGCTCGCACAGAGCCGGGCTGGGGTCACTCAGAAGTCAGGGGAGCTTGCAGCTTTATCCCTCCAGACTAGGAAGGAAACTCGGAAACACACACACACACAAACTATTTCTGTGGGAAGCCGACAGTCCTGCGGGATAGAGCCCTGTGGGGACAAACAGCTTTCTAGAGCCTCGACTGCATGCTTCCTTGTTTCTGACGGAAACGTGTTCTCGCTGCCAAAAAAAACCCAGGGGCGGGGACGCTTACTTTGCGTGAGACTTACTGCCTTTTGGCAGGCTGACCCAGCCCAGCACGTGGCGACCCCGCGACAAACGCTCCCAAGAGACATGGCATGGTGTTTGCGACATGGTGGCCTCTCTTCTGACATGCCAAGGAAACAAGGCTGTTTTAACTGGGCCCCGGGCCAGGTCCTCCGCGGGCATAAATCAGCCTTGCACCCTCCAGAACGTGACGTCTGTCTCCTCCTGCGAGGAATCAGGACTCGTTCTGTTTTTAAACCGCTGAGGAAGCTAAAATCCTCGCTTTCTGGTGTGCTGAGGACATGCTGAGCGTGTTCCAAGGGACAGGGAACCCTTCGGCTCTGCGAGAAGCGCCGCTCACCCACATAAATTCTGCCCAGGGCACCCGCGCGTTGAGCTGCTCTCGTTTTGGGTTCCATGGGACCGGCTGCATCAAGGCTGCTCTGAAAGCCCGGCGGACTTACCTAGGCACTCACGCAAGGACTTCTGCAGCACACTCTGGACGATTTCCTCGAAGTGTAAGTCGGTGAGGGAACACCTCTCCTGTAAACCGAGGCCCAGACAGAGCAGTGACTGACCAACCGCAGCACCCATAGCAGCTGCACTTAAC
This sequence comes from Carettochelys insculpta, assembly GCF_033958435.1. Classification (NCBI taxonomy): domain Eukaryota; kingdom Metazoa; phylum Chordata; order Testudines; family Carettochelyidae; genus Carettochelys; species Carettochelys insculpta. The sequence goes on from NC_134170.1 coordinate 1,639,557, forward strand.
TCAACGGGCGAGACTGTTGTTCTCCTGTAGCAGGCTTAGGGGTGCCCTAAGAACACCTGGGAGGGCCAGATTTTCAAAGGGAGCGGGGAGGGAACCCTAAAAATGGACACCCCGCCCCCCACTCTTTGCGCTTTTGCAAACCTGGCTCGTTGTCCCTTTCCACTCCAAGGTCCCAAATCTGAGAAAAGGGGCGGGCACAATAGTTCTCCGAGTGACTCAGGGTCACACGAGATGCCCCCTCAGAGCAAAACCTGTGCCTGACTTTAGGCAGACTTCAGAAGCTCCGTAGGTTACTGTCATGATCATGAGGGTTCGCCAGCAGCCTGGGAGTAAAAGGGTTAACCTCCTTGGCCAGGTGGGGTTGGCCTACAGGAATGTAGGTAAGAATTGAATTTTGGCTCCTCCCTCTTCTGTTCTCTGTCTTTTTCTTTTCCTTCTTTCCAGCCAGGAGGGAGAGAGAGACAGAATGTCTCCCGCCAAGAATAGGCCCTCCAATCTTCTGTAAGTCGGGTAAAGTTTAGATAGATCCGTTAGGCTTCATTGTTTTCTGGTTTGGGAAGTGGGGTCTGACGTCTGTGCACTTTTTAGAAATGTTCTTTTACTCCCCTTGTAACTCAGTTCTAGGCCCGTGGTGGAGACTGCCCCTGTGTTTTACTCTGTGACCCTTCCATCTCGTCACAAGGCTCGCAGCACGAATATTGTTGTCATAATAAAAGTTCTCTCTTTTTCTTTTTATTAACCTGGTATTGGTTAATGTTAATGTTTGTGTCCTGGTTCTTACTTTTGGGGCTGAGATTTCCCAAGTCGTCTCTCCCTGGTTTCCTTATTATTACTTGGGTGGTGGCAGTGAATTTTATCCCCAAAGTCTAAGGTTTTTAGGACTTTGGGGGGGAAGTTTATACCAAAACCTGGTAGATAAGGTTTCGAAGGTCCTTTTGCTGGCCCCCACTTCTGCATTTTTCTTGCTAGAGTGGGGAAGGAGCCGTGACAGTTACGTTCATCGAAGGGACTGAGGGATGACCGGATTCACACTTTCAAAGGGGAGCACATGTCAGACACTAAACGGCTCTTTCACCTCGCGGCAAAAGGCAGCGCAAAGGAAAGGAGGCCCTTACTTGAAGTCAGGCACGATCCTATGAGAAATGAGGCACCACAGTTTTTAAGCACGCTGGGTGAACAAACTCCCAGGTGCCGCAGGGGTGGTGTCCTCACTTCTAGAAGCAGCGGGGAGACTTTCTGGAAGACAACGCGAGTCTCACACGCGTGATGGGGTTCCACGTGGCAGAGATGGGGAAAACCTGACAGCTTTGGGCAGATGGGAGATGACCGAACAGTCTCTTTGGGCCACAGATGGAGTGACACGACAGTACCGTGCTCCCTAAGATCTGGAACTGGATTTCGCTATGATCTTGATTCTCAGCCCCCTCTGCTCTAACCTCTGAACCCACCTCACTTCCCGGGGTTTGAATCCTGAATCCCAGCCCGTCCCTTGCTCCCTGTGTTATCTCTCTAGTCCTTGCTCGGTGCGCAAAGGGAATAAGGGAACCCAGGAGTCCGGACCCCCAGCTCCATCTCCTCTAACCCGTTAGACCCCACGTCTCTCCCAGAGTTGGCCGAGAGGGCCGGAGTCCTGGCGCCCGACCCTACCTGCTCTAACACGCGGGCAAGAAGACCTCAGGGGGTGGAGTAGCCTAGACAAGATACTGGCCTTTTACCGAGGGTTAGACAGACAATGGTAAAAATGACCCCACTGCCATGGGGCAGCTGGTACGGAGCTGACAGACCCTCCTGCAGTTGCAGATTCTGTCACTCGTGCTAGCCAGTACCGTGCCAGAGACATGAGCTCTGTCTCCTTGTCACCCACATGCAGAGCTCATCGGAGCCCAAGGTAGGTGCAAGACAAAGAAAGCTTTTTCCTGACTGGGACTCACACCCCGAAACAGGACTCAGTCTCTTGGCCACGTTTCTATGACCCACACGAGGGCTAAGGCATTGGCTGGGAGCTGTGTGTGAGACAGAACAGCAGAAAGCACAGAAAGGCGAGGAGAGAGCAGAAAAAGCACAGGGGAGGGCGGCCCCGAGGGGGAGATTTTGAGGCAGAGGGCTGGTTGAAAAGAGGCTGCCAAGGCGGCGAAGGATGACCCTGGGGCTATAACCTAGGCTGGCAGGTAACACCTCTGCCCTGAACAAAGAGGAGGGAGGAGCCGAGCTGGGTTTGATTTGGGGGCGGCAGTTGGAAGTTGGGGGGAGAGGGAGCTGGAGGGCAGCCAGCCGGGCGAGGGGGGAAGCTGCACCCCAGAGGGGCACCTCTCGGGCTCCTCTCCCCAGGACGGGTTGGAATGACTGTCTCTGACTGCTGCACTGACTCCTCTGTAAGAAACTGGGCCTCTGTCGCCTAATAAACTTCCTGTTCTACCTGCTGAGTGAGAGTCACTCTGCCTGCGGCCAGGGTGCAGTGCTCAGGGACCCCTCAAGCCCATCACACCCAGGAACCAATGAAAGGAAGGGTTCGTTCATGGTATTAGCGTCTGGCGTTAGCTCACCTTAGCTGAGGCTTGGCTGGAGTCCCTTTTGGCTCTTCTCTTGACCCCTTGGGCTGCTTCTGGACCTGTTGGATGTCCCGTTTTCCGTTTTGTTGCAGTCAGGTCGCTCGTCCCTCGGCTCAGCGAGTTGGACATAAGCTCGTTTGCCCTCCCGGCCACCTCCTTCGCTGGAGACTCAGGGACTTCTCTCAGAGAAGGGTCGCGGGGCTTTGCCAGTGGAGGGGCAAATGTTTTCTTCATCATCGTCCCAGCTCAGGGCTGAAATTAAAGCAAGAGAGAAACACAGTCCGGCAACCCACCACCCGTTAGACACCCCTGTGACACCAAAGCGCTGATCGCATCCGCTTGTCCATGCATCCCTGGAGGGTAGAAACTTAAATTGGTTTAAGAAGGCCAGGCTGACTGAAGTTGCCTCCAGACAAGCATGCACGGAGTTAACTGCCTCCTCTGCACAAAAACGGGACCCATTTCTAGGAGACGCTCCCTTGCTCCGACAGAAGCTCGGGCCAAGGTGCGGAAATGAATGACAGAGGCTCCCCAGCCTGTGACAGCATTACACAAGTCAGACTGACCCAGCGTATCTCAATGGTAGCCGTGTTAGTCTGTATCTTCGACAGCAACAAGACATCCTGTGGCACCTTAGAGATGAAGAGATATTGTGGAGCATAAGCTTTCGTGGGCAAAGACCTGCTTCATCAAGACCTGCTTATGCTTCACAATATCTCTTCATCTCTAAGGTGCCGCAGGACTTCTTGTTCTTCCCAGTGTATCTTAAGAGCGTCTTCGTTCCACTATAAATCCTCTGGATACTTACAGAACCTTTGTATAAATGAAAATCAGGCTCAAGAGCTCCTTTGGTTGCAAGAACCCAGAGTCTTCCTAGTCCAAAGACCTCCGCCCTACAAATTGCTAATGGTCCTGCGCTTACGTCGGTGTAAATGCAAAGAGGCACAATTAACTTTGCAGGAGCAGCTTCGGATCCGCAGCAGCGTGCGTCACTGTGCTTGGCGCCAAGAGGCCAGGTGCTGTACACGATGATGGAGTCTGGCCTACGGAGCTGAAAACCAGCAAGACACTTAACGTGCACTTGCGCCCTGGCGAAGTGGGTGGCAATTCAAGGCGTGTTTTTATACTGGGGTGAGAAGGCCGAAACAGGCCCCTACGTGAGAGGAACATTAGCCCTGATGGGTAGCTGGCTGGCTAAAGGTTTAACACGGGGATGCTGCGAGGGTTAAGGAATTAACGTCTGCAAGAGGCTCTGCAGAGGAAAAGCGCAAATACGTAAAATATGAGCTATTATGATTTAGGTTTTGCACTCTGCCATTTTCATGCTCTGGACCAGGGGTTGGCAACCAATGGAGCAAAAAGAACCATCACAAACTTTTTGCCACTTTCTGCTTCCTCACCCTTTACTTGTGTGCGTTTGGAGCACAGCCTTCCTGGCTTTTGCTCCCGAACGCACTTGAGTTAGGCCAATTTTACTTCACGTTTAGTTTCTTAAAGTGCTTGTTGCCCTTCACAGCAGGAATGGAGCAAGCTCCCTTTTCAAAATCAAGACTTCATTAGCCACAGGGTCAAAACCTGGGTGCCGTATCGTGTCCCACAATCCACTGCAACATATTAAGGGGGGAGTTATCAAGATCACAAACAAGCGCCATCTCTTGAGGCGAAAAGGGGCCATAGAGTAGATGCCACTGCAATAACGTTTCGAGATCGCACGTCATTGGCTATTGACGCACGAGTTGTTCACTATCGGGCTTTGGACACTCACTGTTTATCGAAAAAAATCAGCAGGGTTTGTTTTTTTTTCACTTAAGAACATAAGAACGGCCACATTGGGTCAGACCAAAGGTCCATCCAGCCCAGTAGCCTGTCCGCCGACAGTGGCCAGTGCCAGGAGCCCCGGGGGGGGGCCCGAAGACAACGATCAAGCGATTTGTCTCCTGCCATCCGTCTCCAGCCTCCGACAATCAGAGGCCAGGGACACCATTCCTACCCTTGGCTAATAGCCTTTTATGGACCTAACCTCCATGAATTTATCTAGCTCTCCCTTAAATTCTGTTACAGGTCCAGCCTTCGCAGTCTCCTCTGGCGAGGAGTTCCACAGGTTAACTATGTGCTGAGTGACGAACCTTCTTCTATTTGTTTTAAACCTGCTACCCATTAATTTCACTGGGTGTCCTCTAGCTCTTGTATTATGGGCACAAGTAAATCACTTCTCCTTATTCATCATCACACCTGTCGTAATTTTATAGACCTCTCTCATGTCCCCCCTCAGCCTCCTCTTCTCTCAACTGAAAAGTCCCAATCTTCGTAGCCTCTCCTCATATGGGACCTGTTCCAAGCTCCTTATCATCCTAGTTCCCTATTCTGAACCTTTTCCAGTGCCGGAATATCTTTCTTCAGGTGAGGAGACCAATGTTTGCAAAGTTGGGAGCCACAAAAGAGACGCGGGCATCACAGGTTGCAGACTCCTGCTCTGGATAAAGACCACCGTGGAGAGGAGGAACATCCTAGCCCAACATCCAGGGAACCGCAGAGAAACAAACGCCACACCTGTGCTGAGCAGAGGGGTGCTTCGAACGCAGGGTGCACAGGTCTACAGCCGGCACTGTCCCACGCGATCTTTCCCTGCTGGTGCCTCTCGTGGCTGTAGGGAAAAGAAAAATAAGCCAATATCAGTAACAATATTTACCGCTAACAGACTCACTCCCATGGTGAGGGCTTCGGTTTCCGTGCCTCCAGGTGAGGCGCCGAGGCGTAAGTGTGGAAGGGGATTTACCCACATGCCTTGTGTCTTTGGGTCAGGATGCTAAGGGAGGACAGTTCTCCCCCTTTATACCTCGGCTGATTCTGGTGGTGTGACACCCACATGGGTGAGCGCAGACGCGGGCACAGAAAGACGCCGTTCCAAGTACGTTGCAGAAAGGTGGGATCCCCTGGCTGTGGGGTTGTGCAAAATAGGGTGAAAACCAGGCCCATGTGTGATGGAGTGGGGGGAGTGCCGGTGTGAGACTCAGGCTGGATGTGAGAGACAGGCAGAGCAGCTCCCAGTGGCTAAGGATGACCCTGGGGCTACAACCTAGGCTGGCAGGTAACACCTCTGCCCTGAACAAACAGGAGGGAGGAGCCGAGCTGGTTTTTGAATCGCGGCAGTTAGAGGCTAGGGGGAGAGGGAGCTGGAAGGCAGCCAGCCTGAGGAGGGGGAAAGCTACACCCCAGAGGGGCGCCCCTCGGGGTCCTCTCCCCAGGACGGGTTGGAAGGACCGTCTCTGCCGGCTGTACTGACACTTCTGTGAGAAACAAGACATCTGTTGCCTAATAAACCTCCTGCTGTACCTGCTGAGTGAGAGTCACTCCTGCCAGCAGATGGGGTGCAGTGCAGGGGGACCCCTGAACCCCACCACACCATGTTCAACGCCATTTCCACTGACCACCCGAAAAGAGTAGGGGTACCCTATCTATCTATCTATCTCCTCCAGCCCCCTCTATCTATCTATCTATCTCCTCCCGCCCCCTCTATCTTCTCCCACCCCATCTATCTATCTATCTATCTGTCTCCTCCCACCCCTCTATCTATCTATCTATCTCCTCCCACCCCCTCTATCTATCTATCTATCTCCTCCCGCCCCCTCTATCTTCTCCCACCCCATCTATCTATCTATCTATCTGTCTCCTCCCACCCCTCTATCTATCTATCTATCTCCTCCCACCCCCTCTATCTATCTATCTATCTCCTCCCGCCCCCTCTATCTTCTCCCACCCCATCTATCTATCTATCTATCTGTCTCCTCCCGCCCCCTCTATCTATCTATCTATCTCCTCCCACCCCCTCTATCTTCTCCCACCCCATCTATCTATTTATCTATCTGTCTCCTCCCACCCCTCTATCTATCTATCTCCTCCCGCCCCCTCTATCTTCTCCCACCCCATCTATCTATCTATCTGTCTCCTCCCACCCCTCTATCTATCTCTCTCTCTCCTCCCGCCCCCTCTATCTTCTCCCACCCCATCTATCTATCTATCTATCTGTCTCCTCCCACCCCTCTATCTATCTATCTATCTCCTCCCACCCCTCTATCTATCTATCTATCTCCTCCCGCCCCCTCTATCTATCTATCTATCTCCTCCCGCCCCCTCTATCTTCTCCCACCCCATCTATTTATCTATCTGTCTCCTCCCACCCCTCTATCTATCTATCTATCTCCTCCAGCCCCCTCTATCTATCTATCTATCTCCTCCCGCCCCCTCTATCTATCTATCTATCCCCTCCCGCCCCCTCTATCTTCTCCCACCCCATCTATCTATTTATCTATCTGTCTCCTCCCACCCCTCTATCTATCTATCTATCTCCTCCAGCCCCCTCTATCTTCTCCCACCCCATCTATCTATTTGTCTATCTGTCTCCTCCCACCCCTCTATCTATCTATCTCCTCCAGCCCCCTCTATCTATCTATCTATCTCCTCCCGCCCCCTCTATCTTCTCCCACCCCATCTATCTATCTATCTATCTGTCTCCTCCCACCCCTCTATCTATCTATCTATCTCCTCCCACCCCCTCTATCTATCTATCTATCTCCTCCAGCCCCCTCTATCTATCTATCTCCTCCCGCCCCCTCTATCTTCTCCCACCCCATCTATCTATCTATCTATCTGTCTCCTCCCACCCCTCTATCTATCTATCTATCTCCTCCCACCCCCTCTATCTATCTATCTATCTCCTCCCGCCCCCTCTATCTATCTATCTATCTCCTCCCGCCCCCTCTATCTTCTCCCACCCCATCTATCTATTTATCTATCTGTCTCCTCCCACCCCTCTATCTATCTATCTATCTCCTCCAGCCCCCTCTATCTTCTCCCACCCCATCTATCTATTTATCTATCTGTCTCCTCCCACCCCTCTATCTATCTATCTATCTCCTCCAGCCCCCTCTATCTATCTATCTATCTCCTCCCGCCCCCTCTATCTATCTATCTCCTCCCGCCCCCTCTATCTTCTCCCACCCCATCTATCTATTTATCTATCTGTCTCCTCCCACCCCTCTATCTATCTATCTATCCCCGCCCGCTCCTTCTATCTAACTCCTCCCACCCCCCTCTATCTATCTATCTATCTATCTATTCCCTCCCACCCCCGGTCTATCTATCCCCGCCCGCCCCCTCTACTTATCTATCTATCTATCTATCCCCTCCCACCCATCTATCTATCTATCCCCGCCCGCTCCTTCTATCTATCTATCTATCTATCCTCAGCCACGCCTCTAGCTATATAATCATGAAGCCAAAAAAAAATAAATAAAAGCAGCCCTGCGGCACTTTAAAGATTGCCGATATTATTTATTAGGTGACGAGCTTTCGTGGGACAGACTAACTTCTTCGGAACTGAGACTTTCTAATTATAGACTATGAGAACTGGAAGGGACCTCAGAGGGTCATCAGATCCAGCCCCTTGCCCTGACAGCCGTGCCAAGCACCACCGAGATCATCCCTGACAGAGGCCCGTCCCACCCGTTCTCCAGTATCTCCAGTGACGGAGATCCCAGAACCTCCTCAGGCAATTCATCCCCGCGTTTAGCCCCCTTGACGACGCGGACAATCGATCCGTCTAGCGTCACCTTCCCTGTATCTCCCATGAGACGACTAAGCAGGCAGCCTGGAGCATTTTGGGCAGCCATGGGTGATCAAAGGCCACACTGGCACCTTTGATGACGTAAACCACCCACGACTTTTTAGCTTTTGTGCCCTTAGACAGCTGCCACCTTGGCGTTCTGCCGGCCAGGGCGGGGCTGGTGTGGTGCACCCCTCTCGGGAAGTAAAACAGGCAGTTATGTTGCTTTAGGGGACTTTGGTTTTGGCGCCACCGCGGTGGAGACAGGGGCGCCCTGCTCCGCAGCGCCACCGTTCACAGGCTCAAAGAGACGGGGTCCTTGGGGGATTTAGCCCTTCGGTGACATGGGCAGATAGGTTTCTTGTTCCTCCAATGTCTGCGTGTTGGCATGTTCTTAGTTTGGGCGCCACATTGATACGGGAGACAATACCGAGGAGCAGGGCAGCCTGGCCCCATGTTGACACCTACTCTGGGGTAAAACAAACGTAGGTATAAAGGTTTTATTTGGCCCTCTGATGAGGCCATGTTGTGTGTGTGCAGGGGGAGCCATATTGACACAGGAAGCAATGCCGGGCAACAGGCAGCTGGGCCTGGCAAAGAGGCACCAGTTATGAGGCCTCACAGCCATAGACGTTACATATTTTTGACCCTATGTCAAGGCTGCCCCAGCCTCCGCCACAATGACGGAGGAAGGATCCTCATGCGGAGGAGGGAAGGCAACCACGTCCCAAAGCAATGCCCCTCTGGAAGGAAAAAAGAAACAAACCTCGAGGCGCCTTGGCTTTGGGCATGGGGCTCATTTGCTCTGGGAGGGGATGCCAAGTAGAGGGTAACCAGACCCCAGAATGGCTCTTTGTGTGAGACAAGAGACATAGCGAACATGAGTTTATTAGCCCCTCAGGTGACACCAAGCTGGTGTTGGTCCCCAGTGCCATATTGCTACAGGAGGCAGGACTGAGCCGGGGGCGACCGGGCCCCTCCGCACCAGGGTTCGTGAGGTAAAACAGACGTGGTGAGCTGGGTTTGGTGGCCCTCGGCTGAGGCCGGGTTGGCGCAAGCGCCCGGCGCCATATTGCTACAGGAGGCAGGACTGAGCCGGGGGTGATCGGGCCCCTCCGCGCCAGGGTTCGTGAGGTAAAACAGACGTGGTGAGCTGGGTTTGGTGGCCCTCGGCTGAGGCCGGGTTGGCGCAAGCGCCCGGCGCCATATTGCTACAGGAGGCAGGACTGAGCCGGGGGCGACCAGGCCCCTCCGCGCCAGGGTTCGTGAGGTAAAACAGACGTGGTGAGCTGGGTTTGGTGGCCCTCGGCTGAGGCCGGGTTGGCGCAAGCGCCTGGCGCCATATTGCTACAGGAGGCAGGACTGAGCCGGGGGTGATCGGGCCCCTCCGCGCCAGGGTTCGTGAGGTAAAACAGACGTGGTGAGCTGGGTTTGGTGGCCGTCGGCTGAGGCCGGGTTGGCGCAAGCGCCCGGCGCCGGACTGACCCAGGAAAGCAGGGCACGCCAGGGCAGGGGTGCCCCAGCCTTTTCCTGAGGTAAACCCGTGGCGGGTTGGCAATGGGGACCCGCCTGGGGCAGGGCGGGCCCAGCCTATGGGCTCTCCACCGGCCTCAGGAGCTGGGACGGGCTTTGGCGCCTTTTTTCGCGCGCCCGCGCGCCCTTTCCCGCGCACGCGCACGCGCCAGTCCACCAGCTGCGCTCGAGCCTCACCCGCTCCTGACGGCCTCACTCCCTCCGGGCAGTGCGCAGGCGCCAATCTCGCTCTCTCAGCCCCTCACACACCCACGCATGCGCAGCCGTCTGCCGGGGGAGGGGCGGGGACAGGGCAGGCGCGTTGGTCGAGCTCACTGCGCATGCGCCTCTTGGCACAGACGGGGGTTGGGTTGCGCATGCGCGGTGCCTTCGAGAGGGAGGGAGAGCGGGCGGGGTCTGCGTGGTAGCCCTGCCGCTGACCACGTGGTTTCACCCTGCACTGACTGTACCTCTTGTGGTCGCCCTAGAGGCTGTGTTGTGGTGCTGTTCATGTGTGTAGGCCTGCACAGCGTGCACTCCAGCGCCTGTACAGCTCCCTAGGGCGTGCAGACACGCAGGCAACACATGGGCCGGTGCAGGGCCCGGAGCTACACAATGTGCTGTTTATGAGGGTTTCAATTATAACGATACACATAGGACCCTGTAGGTGTGTACATGGGCCAGACCCCTAGACCGTGGGCTGTAACCAGGCTTATAATGGTGGGGGTGGGTGGGACTGGCCCTGTGACAGCCCCAGCGTCTCTGTGGACGGATATGGAAGCTGTGGGGCTACATGTGGCCGGACCATCCATCCTACAGACTCCAGGGCCTGTGCACACACGTTCGTCACTGATACTATGGGGCCCGTAGTTCTTTTTAGGTCACCGGATGTTACGGGCCGGTTTTTTCTCCGTGTGGCAGAGCCAATGGCTTTGTATCTTAAGAGACCCTTGTATGTGAATGTTTGAGGGTTCCTATCTGGTCTGGTCAGTATATTCAGGGAGAGGGACAATTTCACCATCCCTACCCTGAAATAAAATGCTTGATCCTAATACACATTTGTATTTGAACCCCAGGGAATCCTGGAACAGCATGCTGTGTAGGACAGTGAGTGCACAGATCCTGACTTAGCCATGCAGTGCTTAAAGTCTTGCTGATTTCGGACTGTAAAACTACATCACACGGCTAAACCTTACATCCGTGTTAATGTGTCAAATCTGATTTTAAATACACGAAACTCCTGAGGCAAACAGCTGTGGATGGATGTAATGCAATGCACACAGCAGTTCCATCTAGGAATTGTTACACAGCATATTCAGCCTGACCCATGCACCTCTTGTCATAGAGAGAGACACAATTTTTTATATAACCTAAGGCTGGTTACTTCCACCTCTCTTCTGCGGTTTTTCCTCTCAGCCCTTGTTTGCCCTGTCTCTTTAGCAAAACAAAAAAAGCAGTCAAGTAGCACTTTAAAGACGAACAAATAATTTATTAGGTGAGCTTTCATGGGACGGGGGCTTCTCCCATGAAAGCTCACCTAGTAAATTATTTTGTTAGTCTTTAAAGTGCTACTTGACTGCTTTTTTTTTTGATAGTATGTAGACTAGCATGGCTTCCTGTCTGTCTCTTTAGCCTGTGAGACCTTTGAGACAGGGGCTTCTCTCCCAATGTAAATGCGGGGAGCCGCAGCCTGAGACCATCCCGCATTCACTGGGACAGTGCTGTTTGCAAGGTCTTGTTCTGAGGCCGGTGCTGAGGCGAAACAAGACGTGGTCCTCCCAAGTAGTGGCTAGAGCGGGTGGCTGCATTTGTTTCATGTGGCGTGAGCGATCCTGCCCCATAGGCCTGGGGCCAGGCTGGCGGGAGCAGGGTCCCCCCCTCCCCCATCTGGAAGCACTGGCAGGATGGGGATGTCGGGGACTCTTGGGGTGTGCAACAGGTGAGGGGTCAAAGGTGAGGGGCTGACCAGGGCTGCCCCAGCCTGGGCTGGAGGTGAAAGGTCATCAACAGGAGCCAGAGGCAGTTTGTGATCAAAGTGCAAAGGTCACGGGCAGGAGCGATCAGCGGGGTCAGAGGTCAGATGGGAAGGTGTCATCACAGGAGATGAAAGGTCAGAGGTCATAGATCATATAGGGAAGGGAGGCCGCCTGTGATTTTCTTAGGGGTCAAAGGCCGCGGAACTCTACGGGGTGAAAGGTCAGGTGGGAGGGGCCAGCCCCCTTTCGACGCCCCCCCACGCCTGCCCCAGGGGCGGGGCGAACGCTCCTGTGCAGCGATTCGTTCTGCGCAGGCGCGGAGCCCGGCCCCGCTCTGGCACAAACTACAACTCCCGACAAGCCCCGGGAGTGGACACGTAACCTCTCCCCGCCCCTTCCGCGGAGGGGCCTTGAGGGGAGGTGTGCCCTCCCCCAAACCCGTGCGGGCGGCTCCGCTCACGCGGGTCTGTCACTCGCCCCCACGGGGCCCGATGGCATTTACCAGTTCCCGGGTGAATAACCGGCCGAGTCCCGCCCCCGGTTGACTCCCTACACGGTTTAGGTGTCTACTTGAGCGCCTGAACCGGAGCCGTGTTCAATCCTTTCCCGCGCTCCGCGGAGAGCCGTTTGTGTCCCGGTTGCTGCCCGCCAGCGGCCCGCTTGGGTATTTTAAATACGCGCCTACGGGGAGGGGCAACAGGCACTTTGCAAGGACACCTCTGATCTCGAAGTCCCCCCCCCGGAGGAGCCCACGGGCGCCAGGCAAGAGGAGCGCAGAGCGCCCCGATTTCTTCGCACGGCCTTCGTTGTGCGCTCCCATTGGCTGAGGCGGCGGGTGAGGGGCGGGAGGAAGGCGGAGGGGGCCGCGCTCGCGCACGGGGCGGGTGGGTGGGATGGGGGGAGTCCGTCGAGCCCATTGGCCGGCGGCGCACGTGGGCCGGGCCACGCGCGCGCCGGGATTGGCCGCCCGCCGGCGGCAGGGGCGTGGCTCGGGGGGAGGGCCCGCCCACCGCTTATATGAGCCGCGGCCGAGGGCGGGGGGAGTTCGCCTTCCCAGCGACTCCGAGGTGGGCGCGGCGAGCCGCGGCAGTCTCCGCTCGCGCGCAGGCCGCGCATGCGCTAGCCTGGGCGGCGGGACCGACGCCACTGCGGCTGCGCGTCGCGCCGGCGCATGCGCGGGGGACACCCGTCAGGGGCGGGCCGTTGACGGGAGCCAGGCGGCGGCGGCGGCGGGAGGAGGCGCTCGGGCCGCCCCCCCACCCCGCGTCACCGGATGCTGGAGATGGCGGCGGCGGCGGAGAAGACCGAGACCTTCCTGGTGCCGGCCCCGCCGCCCCCGCTGCGCGCCCCCGCCGAGCCGGGCGCGCGCGCGCAGGGGGGCGGGGCCGCAGGGGGGCGGGGCCGCGGCGGCGGCGGGGGCGGGGCCGGCCCCCCCCACGTGGCGCTGCGCGGCGGGCCCCCCCCGGAGGCGGCGGGCGGCGGGGAGCCGCCCCCCCCGCGGCCCCGCAACGGCCTCCAGCCCCCGCCCCCGCGGGCGCCCGGCGGGGGGAAGCGGCGCAACAGCTGCCACGCGGGGGGGGGCTTCAAGCACCCGGCCTCCAAGCGGCGGCGGCGGGCGGCCTCCGAGTGCGAGCCCGTCCTGCCCTCCGAGTTCCTGCTGGGGGGCAACATCTTCGACCCCCTGAACCTCAACAGCCTGCTGGACGAGGAGGTGAACCGGGCGCTCAACGCCACCACGCCCCAGTCCTCGCCGCTGCCGGCCCGGGGCCGCGACCCGGTGGAGATCCTCATCCCCAAGGACATCACCGACCCGCTCAGCCTCAACGCCCAGGACGCCGACGCCGTGCTGCTGGCCTCGCCCGCCCGGGCCGGCCGCAAGCGCCACCGCCACCGGGCTCGGGGCGGAGACTGCAAGGCCTGCGGGGCCTGCCCCACGCCGCAGCCCTACGAACTCAACACCGCCATCAACTGCCGGGACGAGGTGGTGGCCCCGCTGCTGCCCCCCCAGGCCGCCGAGCCGCCGGGGGCGGGCGCCGGGGGCGGGCGGCACCGGAAGCGGCGCAGGACTTGCAGCAAGTCGGAGGCGGCCGGGGGCACCAAGCCGGCACCGCAGCCCCCCGGGCCGGGCGCCGCCAAAGGCGGGGGCCCGGCGGGGAAGAGCCCCCCAGAGAAGGGGAAGGGCAGCGGGAGGCAGCAGCCACCCCCCACGGCCAAGCGCCGCCGGCAGCAGAGGAAATTCCAGTACGGCAACTACTGCAAGTACTACGGCTACCGCAACCCCAACTGCGAGGACGGGCGGCTGCGGGTCATGAAGCCCGAGTGGTTCCAGGGCAAGGAGGTGCTGGACTTGGGCTGCAACGTGGGGCACCTCACGCTCAGCATTGCCAAGAAGTGGAAGCCCGCCCGCGTGGTGGGGCTGGACATCGACGGGACCCTCATCCACTCGGCCCGCCAGAACATCCGCCACTACCTGTCGGAGGAGATCCAGCAGCGGCAGGAGGAGGCCGAGGGGGCGGAGGGAGCCCGCCCCAAGAGGCGGAGCTGCTTCCCTGCCTCGCTGACAGCCAGCAGGGGGCCCATCGCTGCCCCCCGGGTGCCCCAGGACGGGGCGGCCGCCGAGTTTCCCGACAACGTGATCTTTGTGCGGGTAAGAGGCCCGGGCTGGGTGGGGGGGTGTCAGGAGACCCCGCCCCACGCTCTCACTTGCCCTGCAGCGGATGAGTAGCAGTAGCTTTCAGTGAGGGGCGGGGACTCCCCCAACAGCCCGTGCTCATAGGGCAGCTTGAGACACGCCCCCTGAGCTAAGCGGGAGACCTCCGTCCCCTAGGTCTGGGTGGGCGGTAACGCCCCTCCTAGGCTTGGCAGTGCTGGAGGTGGGAAGGGCTGGCAGGACGCAGGGGGCATTAGATCATGGGGCTGGATCCTGAGGTTCGTGGGGGCTGTTGGGGAACCAGTGTCAGACTCCATCTCAGTGGAGGCCCAGAAGTCTCCGGCGCTCTGCTCTGGAGTCCTGGGGACAAGTGAGGGGGCAATAAAAGTCTGCGGGAGTTTCTCTCGGGCCAGGGGCCAGATGCCTTGTAGGGTCCATCCTCTGGCAATTGGCACTTCGCCCCCCCCCCCCCCGGAGCAGGAGAGCTGGGCCGGCCTGTGCCCATGCCTCAGTTCCCCTAAAAAGGGGCCAGTGCCCCCTTTGCTCCGTGGAGGACTGGTCTGTGGCAGCGATCTGGGGTGAGGGGAAATGGGGAATCAGGCAGCCTGCGGGAAGGTGGAGGGGCTGTGGGCCAGGGTCTCAGAAGGGCTGAGCTGCCTGCATGCCCTGGCTTGAGGGCCTTTCCTTGCTGCGCTCCAGCTGAGGCACTGCTCTCTGGGTGGGTGGGTGAGTGGGTGTCATAGGGAGTTCACCCCCAGCTTGGCGGTTCCCCTCCTGCTCCTGGGGCAGTGGGATTGGTCCAGAGGGTGCTGCAGGAGAGCAGCCTGGCCTGCATCCCCCAGGGCTGGAGGAGAGAGGTGCTGCCCAAACACGGGGGCAGGTTTCTAGGAGCACTTTTCAGAGGATTGGTCAAGGAGGATGAGGCGGGTGGCAGAACGGGTGGGGTTCTGCTCGTGTTCTCGGCCCGTCCCTGCCTCAGTTTCCCTGCTCACTTGAGACCCCGGGGCGTGAGGCAGCCTAGTTCAGTTGAGTAGCCGAAGGACCTGAGGGCTGGAATTCCCCGACAGAGCTCGTCCGTTGGCCAGGAGATACTCCAGGTACATTTCCAGGCTCTTTTCCTGATAACTCCGTCACAGGCCTCCCTCGGAGATGTGTGCTGTGAGTCCCAGCATGCTGTGCGGCCAGCAGTGCATGCTGGGACGTGTCCCACACCTCCCACCCAGTTGGTTGCAGCCAGTGAGGGCTGGCACCCGAGAGCTCCCCCGGAATACTGGTCTCTGCCTGACCCTCCCAGTCCCCGGGCAGGGGGCTTGTGGGTGGCTGCTGCGCTTTTGCTGCACAGGCCCTTGGCTGGCTGGGCAGGGTGGAAAGTGACACTGCTGCATCCTGCCCCTGAGGGTGGCCCAGGGCCAGGCCTGGCCAGACAAAGCATGGGGTGGGTTGCAGGGACAGACCCAGACACATCCCTGCCCCCCTGGTGTCCATGCTGCTCTCGGGTGAGGTGTGATCCCCTCCGCTTGGGCTTCGGGTGGCAGGCAGGGCCGTTGGCCTGTTCCCCTCCTGTTCTGGGGCTGGGGTGGGGTTTGGGCTGAGTTGGATGTGGGGGGGGCGCTCCTGCATTTGACGTCGGGGGGTGTGGGGACTATGCTGGGGGCCTTGGTTGAGGGAGGTCCAGCAGATATGCCTGGAGAGCTGTGTCTGGCAGGGGGTCAGGCTGAGGGGAGCCATGTGGGGGCTGGAGGGGGGTAGAAGGAAGCTGCAGAGGGCTGGGGTTGCTGGGGTAGGCTGTGTGGGAGAGCCCTGAACACTTTGCCACGCACCCCCCCCCCCTCGCCAAGTCAGGCCTTTTTAGTTAAGCGGTGCCCCTGGGAAAGCATCGTGTGGGAGTTGACATTCACTAGGGGTTGACTTGTGAGTTAACCCCTCAGTGGTTCACTGGGATCTCACACCTGCTCCAGGACTGAAATGGCTTAGGAAGCTCAAGCAGGGCAGTGGGGGCCGGTGGTTAGAGCAGGGGGTGGGAGCCAGGACTCCTGGGTTCTCTCCTTGGCACTGGGAGGGCAGTGGGGGCCAGTGGTTAGAGCAGGGGGCCGGGGGCCAGGACTCCTGGGTCCCCTTGCAGCTCTGGGAGTCTGGCCACCTGGGTTCCCCCAGCCTGGCTTGAGCTGCTGCCCTCCCTGCAGGGTAACTACGTGCTGGAGCGGGACGAGCTGTTGGCCACGCAGAAGGCAGAGTACGATGTGGTGCTGTGTCTCAGCCTCACCAAGTGGGTGCATCTCAACTGGGGGGACGAGGGCCTGAAGCGGCTGTTCAAACGCATCTACCGGCACCTGCGGCCGGGGGGCATCCTGCTGCTCGAGCCCCAGCCCTGGTCCTCCTACGGCAAGCGCAAGAACTTGACGGTGAGCAGGGCTGGGGGGTTGCCAGCTGTGCCTGGGGGCAGTGGGGATCCCAGGGGGACACTCCCTGCCGGCGGGTGCTGGAATTGTCTCTGATGTGCGTCTCCCCTCCCCAGGAAACCATCTACAGAAACTACTACCGCATCAAGCTGAAACCCGAGCAGTTCGCTGCCTACCTGACCTCCCCGGAGGTCGGCTTCTCAAGCTGCGAGCTGGTGGGCCGGCCACACAACAGCTCCAGAGGTGAGTGTGGGGAGGGGGAACCTGCCTGGCCTCTGTTCTCAGTGGTGTGTCCCTGCAGCCAGAGGCCTCATTTCCCATCACCTCGCCTATCGTGGCTGCGGGTTGGGAGTGCTGTACGGGCTGGGGGTTGCTACCCCAGGCTTATGGGGAGCTACTGGTCCCCCAAGGCCCCGGCCCCAGCCCCAGCCCAGCAGGAGGGGCTAGTAGACCCAGACTCAACCCGACACTTGGGACAACTTAGAAGCTAGGGACGGGCGGTGGAGGGTCACAGGTTTAAAAGGAGGAAAGCAGAAGGCGACACGGAGCAAATGGCCCTGGAGAGCACCCAGTGCTCCTGGAAGCTGGTTGAGGAGCCAGGAGATGTGCCCGGGAGAACTCTGCTGGGATGGGTGAAATAAGGCAGGAGCAAAATAGTCACACAGCGCCCCCTGGTCCACCATCCTCCTCCTGCTGTGGTAGATGGCAGCCTTGGCGAGGGCCAGGAGGTCTCCTGATGTGGGGGGAGAAACTACTCCCTTGTCCTGCAGACTTAAAACCCATCAGCTGGGCTGGCCTGGAGTCAAACCCGGCCAGGCTGAATAAGCCAATGAGCCATGACTGGTGTGGGAGAACTGGCCTGGGAAGGGGAGTTCTGCCCTGTGCCAGACAGTCCAAAGAAAGGTGGACTGTTGGCCCCTATTTGGGATAAAGATCTCATCTCAAGAGGCAGGAACTCCCAAAGGCCTCGTTTGAGGAATGTTACGGCTGACAGGCACGCTGCGCTCTGGTTTTGCTGCTGCCAGTCATGTGCCCTCGTGACACGCAACATGCCCAGGGGGGGCAGCAGGGGATTTGCATTTCAGGGGCTGCTGGTGGGGCTTGTTGAGGTTTTCATCTCCTGAAACTTTGGGTTGTGAAAGGGGAGGGCTTTCGAGCAGTTCTCCCCCTTGGAGTTGATAATACACATCTCCTGGAGCTGGGAGGGACAGCAGGAGGCCATCTCATCCAGTCCCCTGCCCTTGTGGCAGGCCCAGGCACCAGCCCTGACATGTATTTGCCCCAAGCCCTAAATGACCCTCCCCCAGGATTGAACTCTGAACCCTGGGTTTAGCAGGCAAATGCTCATACCCCAGAGCTGTCCCTCTCCCTGGGCTTCTCCTGTCCATGTTGGGGTGAGAGGCCCCCAAACAGAGGACTGCAGTGTTGGTTCCCAAGATGAGATTTATAAAGGGTGGAAGCAGGTCCTGTGCCGGTGTCAGACTGCGCAGAGGAAAGGGCTTTAGGCAGGGCGGGTGTTAAGGTGCAGGGATGAGTGTGGAGCAGCTCTTGGGGGTGGTACAAGGGAGACGGGGGTGAGCACCCTGGAGAGCGAGGCCAGAACAAGGTGAGCTGTGGGATCTGCTAGTTCTGTTTCTGCCCTAAGGGACCTTTGCTGGGCAGGCTGCTGGGCGTGGGCCGGGCCGGTGGCTCTCAAGGAGGGTGTGAAGGGGGATACCGGGCCTGTGAAACTCCTCCCTGGGGTGGAGAGGTTCACAGCGCACGGGGGGGGCTGTTAGCTGTGAGGTGCTGGCGGGGCCATGGCCCTGCCAGGTGGGTCCCTGCCGGTGAGGGGTGGGGACAGGGGCAGTTTCGGCTCCCTGCAGGCAGGGGTGGGTGCAGGCTCAGCCCTAGGGCACGTGGCGTTTTAGCTGCTGTGGCGGGGTTCCCTCAGCGGTGGTGGGCTCCTGCTTGACATGCCCAGCCCAGCCCTGCCCGGCTGGCGGGGGGGGGGGGGAGGGTGATGCGCTCTGGCTCTGGGCCTCCAGCAGGGGGTGGCAGGTGGCTCGGGGGCGGGGGGGGATGCAGAGCCGTGGGGTGCTAGCGGGGTGGGGAAGGTGGGTTCCCCCTGCTGCGTGGCACTAACCCCCCCCCCACTTCCCCACAGGGTTCCAGCGCCCCGTCTACCTGCTCCACAAGGGCCAGCCAGGCGGCCAGTGAGGGGAGCAGGGGCCGAGCCCCCAAGCTAGGCCCAGCCGGAGGCACAGGCGCCCTGCAGCGGCGGCGAAGCCCGGCCCGGCCCGGCCCACCCCCTCCTGGACTGCACCGTGCTGCGTAGGGGGGGGTCGCTGCCGGTCGGGGGAGGGGCCCACCCAGCTGCCTCAGTGTCCCCGGGGGGCCGCGGCTGACCCCGCCCCCGTGTGACGTGGAGTTTTATCTTTGCAGATGTTGATTCTATTATCTATAAATAAAAGCCACCGATTATTGCCCCGCTGTGGTGGGGGCCGGTCCGGCGCAGGCGCAGCAGCGTTCAGGACTCCGGCGGGTGCGGAAGGGCCGCGCACGTGGCGCTCAGCTGGGTCTGGAAGCGGCGCCACACCTGGGGGGAGAGAGAGGAGAAGTGAATGGGGGGGGGGGGGGAAGCTGAGTGGAACGTACCATTCGGGAAGGGGGGCGATGCCGTACGGAACGCGGGGGGGGCAGAAGACCCTGGAAGAACACACCATTCGGGGGAGGGGGGGAAGAAGCCCCGAGGAACATACCATTGGCAAGGCGGGCAGCGTCCACCATTCGGGTGAGAGGGGGAGACGGGTAGAACGTACCATTCGCGAAGGGCGGAACAAACCCCGAGGAACATACCGTTAAGGGGAGGACACTGGTAGACTGTACCATTCGGGGGAAGGGGAGACGCCACGCGGTCCATACCATTGGCGGAATAGAGAGGGACGCACCAATCGGAGGACGGGGGCCGCCGGGCGGAAAGCACCATTTCAGGGCCCGGGAAACGTTTCAAACTTGGAACAGAAATGGGCCAGACCGAGGGGAGGTCTGGCGCTAGACGGGCCGCTCCAACCGGCAGAGGGGCAAGCCTGCCCAGAATAAACCATTCCAGGAATGGGGGTTACCTGGGCGAGCGCCTCCGACTGCCCTGTCCGCCGCGCCCAGGCACTCAGGTTTCGCTCCAGCTGCCCCATCAAGCCGGCGGCCTCTTCCAGCTCCTGGGTCGGGGCATCAGAAACTGAACCCGAGCTAGATCCAATGCAAATCCCGCCCCCGCACTGCATGGTCCGGCCCGTTACCTGGGTGATGGTTTCCAGGTAACTCAGCTTCACCCGTTCGAATTCAGCCGCCGAAAGGCGCTCCATCCCGCCCGCCATCCCGCCTCCGCGCATGCGCACTGCCACGCCGCGTGCGCTTCCGGCTGTGCCTCGGCCTTTTGGGAAATGAAGTTCTGCCCCTCCCCCTCGCGCAATGCCCTGCGGGAAATGTAGTCCCGAAGGCCCTCCCCATCCCCCAGGCCAGAGGGGCTGCCCCACGGCACGCTGGGAACCACGACCCCCCAGCAGCCCCACATCCAGACACCAGCAGCTCTGCGCAGGGCTTTATTGCGGGGTGGGGGGGCCCCCTAGGCCTCCCACTGCTGCAGCTGGCGGAACATGAGGAAGGTGGCGGCAGGGGGGCGGGTGTGGGGCTGGAGCCGCAGGGGGGGCAGCCCCGCCACACCCAGGCAGGGGGTCTCCGCAACCAGCGCCCTGGGCTCGAAGAACATCCGCAGGTCGGGGCCCTCGCGCTCTGGCTCCTGCGAACGAGCGAGAGACACCTCATCAGCCTGGCAGCCGGGTCGCCCCACTCCCGCACCCAGAGCCCGGGGGGAGCCCCTGAGCCAGTCAGTCCTGCCCCACTCCCGCACCCAGGGCCCGGGGGGAGCCCCTGAGCCAGCCAGTCCTGCCCCACTCCCGCACCCAGGGGTGCTGGCACCCAGAGGGGCCAGTCCTGCTCCACTCCCACCCCCTGAGCCGGCCAGTCCTGCCCTGGACTGGGGGGAGCCGGTGCCCCAGAGGAGCCAGGCCCTGCCCCATTCCCACCCCCTGAGCCAGCCAGTCCTGCCCTGGGCCAAGAGGAGCCGGCGCCCCTAGAGGGCACAGGCCCTACTGAGGTTACTCACTCTGCGGGGTTCGGGCTGGGGTCGTATGAGTGAGAGTTTCTCCTGCAGCGCACAGCTCAGCACCTCCTCTGCAGGCACCTGCAGGCTCACGAGCCCCTGGTACAGCTGCTGCTCCCGGGGGATGTTCATGGCTGCGGGTGCAGAGACAGGCTGGGAATTTCCCACCCAGGGCTGGGTCGGTGGGGCAGGGACTGCAGGTCGGGAGTGAGGGACACTGGCAGAGCCAGGGTGTGGGGCAGGCGGGGGCTGCCCCACCTCTCACCTGCGGCCGCCTTCCCCTCCACGCTGCAGCGGGCGAGGAAGGAGCTGGCCAGCAGCTCCTGCGCGGCGCGGTGGGCATCGAAGCCCGCTTGGGCAGCTGCCCACACCTCCTCGCCCAGGGCCAGGCTGGTGTGCAGGGCAGGGGTAGCCAGGCTGCCCCCGGGAGGGGGCTCTCCCTCAGGAGCCCCCAGACCCATCTTCACCAGCGCCTCGGCCCCGCCCGGCTCTGCAGGGAAGGGCGCCAGCACAGCCGTGACAGGGGGGCTGCCGGGGGCTGCGGGCACCGGACCGGTGCAGGCTTCATCCGGGTCGGAGCTCAGCCGGAAACGGACCTGGGGTGAGAGCAGGGGGTTAGCCGGGGCAGGGCTCTCCCTGAAACCCCTGGGGAGCAAAGCCCCATCCTCCCCCCACTGAGGGGGCAAACCCCCACCCACACCCTCTCCCCTGGGCCCCACTGACCCCTGTCGCCCGGAACCCCTGGGGCACTGCCCCCCGGGGGTACTGCCCCCTCCCCCCATTCCCATGAGCCCCTCGGGCAGCGCCCCCAGGCCCCCTTGAACCACTGCCCCCTCCCCCCATTCCCATGAGCCCCTCGGGCAGCGCCCCCAGGCCCCCTTGAACCACTGCCCCCTCCCCCCATTCCCATGAGCCCCTGGGGCAGCGCCCCCAGGCCCCCTTGAACCACTGCCCCCCCACTGTTCCCATGAGCCCCTGAGCCACTGCCCCCCGTTCCCATGAGCCCCTGGGGTATTGACCGCCCCCCCCCCCATTCCCATCAGCCCCCACGCGCCTCTGGCCCCGCTCCCGTCAGCCCCCGCGCACCTGGCGCCCCCCCGCGCGCGCTCCCGGCCCGCGCCGCCGCAGGATCCCGCCCCCAGCGCGCGCGGGGCTCAGCGATAGGTCGAGGGCCGGCAGCGCGCGGGGGGGCGGGGCCGCGGCCGGCAGCGGGGCGGGGGGGGGCCCGGCCGCGGGGGCCGCGTCATCGCCGGGGGCCGCCAGCTTGGACCAACGACGGCCGCACGCGCCGGCCACCGCGAGCAGAGGGGCGGGGCTAAGGCGGCTTGGCCCCTCCCCCTTCGGGCCTCGTTCTCCACCCAACATGGCGGCCGCCCTGTCAGTTCAAGATGGCGGCCGCCGCCCGCCTCGTTCTCAGACTAATATGGCGGCGGGGAGGGGCCCGCACGCGGTAGCCTCGTTCCGGGCCCGGCGGGGGCAGGAGCCGAGCGCGGGCCGGGCTCTAGCCCCGCCCCCGGCGTGTAGCCCCTCCCGTGGCCACGCCCCTCCCCAAAGCGAAGGCAATGACCCCGCCCTCTTCCGCCAGTCACGCCCCTTGGCCACGCCCCCTGGCTATAGCCCCGCTCCTCAGGCTCTCCGGGGGGCGGGACACAAGGCGTCGTGCGGCAGCCTTGGAGCAGCCCCCCACTCGGGCCCCGCCCCCTCCAGGAGCTTCCACCCACCACGGGGCCCCACAGTCCGGGGGGACCCACTGCCGGCCCTCAGCAGCGCGGGGTGGAGCCCCCCCAACACCCCCGCACCCGGGAAGAACCCAGGAGTCCGGCCCCCAGCCCCCCCCACTGCCCCCCCGGGAAGAACCCAGGAGTCCGGGCCCCCAGCCCCCCCGGGGAGGACTCAGGAGTCCGAGCCCCCAGCCCCCCAGTGCCCCCCCCCGGGGAGAACCCAGGAGTCCTGGTCCCCAGCCCCCCAGTGCCCCCCCCGGGGAGAACCCAGGAGTCCGGGCTCCCAGCCCCCCCACCCCCGGGGAGAACCGAGGAGCCCTAGCCCCAGACCCCCACTCATGGAGAACCCCCGAGTCCTAGCCCCCAGCCCCCCACATGTGGAGAACCCAGGAGTCTGGGCCCCACTGCTCCGCTCACACTCAGAGAGACCAGTAGTCTGGGCCACCAGCCCCCCACTGCTCCCCCCACAACCAGGGAGAACCCAGGAGTCTAGGGCCCCAGCTACGCACTGTCCCCCCACACCCGTGGGAAACCCAGGCGTCGTAGCCCCCAGCCCCTCCACACCCGGGAAGAACCCAGGAGTCATGGATCACAGCTCCCCATTGCCCCCCCCAAATGCCCAGAGAGAACCCAGAAGTCTGGGCTCCCGGCCCCCCTCGATTCTACTCTAAGTGCCCATCCCCACCCCCACCTGCCCATCTCCTCAGCGCCCCCGTACCCCCATTCTACCCGTCTCCGTGTTCAGCCCCCGCCGCCTTCCCATGTCCTGGGGCTTTGCACCCCGAAACAATCTGAACTCCACCTGGAAAGAGAGACACTCCCAGCTGGTGAGTGTGGGAATTCAGGGGACGGGAGCCGGGAGCCAGGACTCCTGGGTTCTCTCCCCGGCTCTGGGAGGGCAGTGGGGGCTGGTGGTCGGAGCAGGGGGCCGGGAGCCAGGACTCCTGGGTTCTCTCCCCGGCGCTGGGAGGGCAGTGGGGGCTGGTGGTTAGAGCAGGGGCCGGGAGCCAGGACTCCTGGGTTCTCTCCCCGGCTCTGGGAGGGCAGTGGGGGCTGGTGGTCGGAGCAGGGGGCCGGGAGCCAGGACTCCTGGGTTCTCTCCCCGGCGCTGGGAGGGCAGTGGGGGTGGTGGTTAGAGCAGGGGGTGGGAGCCAGGACTCCTGGGTTCTCTCCCCGGCGCTGGGAGGGCAGTGGGGGCTGGTGGTTAGAGCAGGGGGCCGGGAGTCAGGACTCCTGGGTTCTCTCCCCGGCGCTGGGAGGGCAGTGGGGGTGGTGGTTAGAGCAGGGGGCCGGGAGCCAGGACTCCTGGGTTCTCTCCCCGGCGCTGGGGGGGCAGTGGGGGCTGGTGGTCAGAGCGGGGGCTGGGAGCCAGGACTCCTGGGTTCTCTCCTGGCGCTGGGGGATAGTGGGGGCTGCGGTGGGAGGGCGCCCGCACATATCAATGCCAAATCTGCATCTGCCCCTTTAAGAAACCCCAGATTGTCACTTATTGTCTGTGCTGTTGGCCAATCAGGGGCTGCTTGGCATGGGGGGCGCAGGCTGTGATTGGCTGGGATCAAAGCTCCCCCCCCCCCATTCCAATTCCCGTTCGCTGTCCGGCGGCCTGGGTGCTGAACAGCCCCTCCACCCCCACGCCTGACCCCCCCATCTGCAGGGGCAGCACGGCCAGGATGAGTGGCGGGGTCTATGGAGGAGGTAAGGGGTCACCTGGGGGCACCGTGCTTCGGGGAGAGGGACGCTCGGCCCTGGGGCGCATCTCAGTGTTGGGCGAGGGGTCCCCATGTCACCGACCGCCCCGCCCCAGAGGTGGGCGCATCTCAGCGCCGGGCGAGGGGTCCCTGTGTCTCCAGCTGTCCCACCCCAGAGGTGGGCGCATCTCGGCGCTGGGCCAGGGGTCCCTGTGTCTCCGGCCACCCTGCCCCAGAGGTGGACGCATCTCAGCGCCGGGCGAGGGGTCCCTGTGTCTCCAGCTGTCCCACCCCAGAGGTGGGCGCATCTCGGCGCTGGGCCAGGGGTCCCTGTGTCTCCGGCCACCCTGCCCCAGAGGTGGACGCATCTCAGCGCCGGGCCAGGGGTCCCCATGTCCCCAGTGGCCCCACCCCAGAGGTGGGCACATCTCAGTGCCGGGCGAGGGGTCCCTGTGTCTCCGGCTGTCCCACCCCAGAAGTGGGAGCATCTCGGCGCTGGCCAAGGGGTCCCCCGTGTCCCCGGACGCCCGCCCCAGAGGTGGGCGCATCCCAGAGGTAGGCACAGATGACTAATTCTCTCTCCCTCCCAGATGAGGTGGGGGCGCTTGTTTTCGATATTGGTTCGTTCTCAGTCCGAGCTGGCTATGCTGGAGAAGACTGTCCAAAGGTACATCCATGTCCGCACTCCGACCACTGGGATCCCTAGAGCCCCCTTCAGCCATCCTTAATGAAATCCCCCTGCCTTGGGCCGGGGGGGGCCGGCGCCCCTAGAGGGGACAGGCCCTGCCCCATTCCCTGCCCCTGAGCCGGCCAGCCCTGCCCTGGGCCGGGGGGAGCCGGCGCCCCTTGATGGGCCAGGCCCTGCCCCATTCCCCGCCCTGCACCAGGGAGCAGACAATGCCTGTGGGGCGCAGGCCCTGTCTCAAGGCCCTTGTTGCAGGCGGATTTCCCGACCACGGTGGGGCTGCTGGCCCCTGAGGAGGTGGCGCTGGAGCTGGATGGGGAGAAGGAAAAAAAGCCAGGGAAGGTTTATTACATCGACACAAACTCGCTGCACGTCCCGCGGGAGAACACGGAGGTCCTGTCGCCCCTCAAGAACGGCATGAGTGAGGCTGCAGCCAGCCCACCCGCGGCCCCCAGCCCTGGGACCTGCCCTGCCTTGGACCCCTGATCCCCTGGGCTCCCCCCGCGGCCCCCAGCCCTGGGACCTGCCCTGCCTTGGACCCCCAGCCCCTGGGCTCCCCCTGCTGCTCCCAGCCCTGGGACCTGCCCTGCCTTGGACCCCTGATCCCCTGGGCTCCCCCCGCGGCCCCCAGCCCTGGGACCTGCCCTGCCTTGGACCCCTGATCCCCTGGGCTTCCCCCTGCTGCTCCCAGCCCTGGGACCTGCCCTGCCTTGGACCCCCAGCCCCTGGGCTCCCCCCGCGGCCCCCAGCCCTGGGACCTGCCCTGCCTTGGACCCCTGATCCCCTGGGCTCCCCCCGCTGCTCCCAGCCCTGGGACCTGCCCTGCCTTGGACCCCTGATCCCCTGGGCTCCCCCCGCGGCCCCCAGCCCTGGGACCTGCCCTGCCTTGGACTCCTGATCCCCTGGGCTTCCCCCACTGCTCCCAGCCCTGGGACCTGCCCTGCCTTGGAACCCTGATCCCCTGGGCTCCCCCCGCGGCCCCCAGCCCTGGGACCTGCCCTGCCTTGGACTCCTGATCCCCTGGGCTTCCCCCACTGCTCCCAGCCCTGGGACCTGCCCTGCCTTGGACCCCTGATCCCTTGGGCTCATCTACCCCTTCCCCCGCCATGGCCTGTCTCGCTCCCCGATGGGGCTTCCCCACCCCCCATGGGCCGGTGTCCTGCCTGTCACATTAACAGAGCCCCTCTCTCTGTCTCTCCCGCCTGCATGTACCCCCAGTTGAGGACTGGGATTGCTTCCAGGCCATCCTGGACCACACCTACAGCAAACACATCAAGTCGGAGCCGGCACTGCACCCCGTACTCATGTCTGAGGCGCCAGTAGGTCCCCTCACCTCCCCCCAACACGGCTCCCCACGGTGGTACCCTCTGTCCTCCCCCGAACGGTCCTCGTGTCCTCGACACGGCTCCCCACGGTGGTACCCTCTGTCCTCCCACGAACGGTCCTCGTGTCCTCGACACAGCTCCCCACGGTGGTACCCTCTGTCCTCCCCCGAACGGTCCTCGTGTCCTCGACACGGCTCCCCACGGTGGTACCCTCTGTCCTCCCACGAACGGTCCTCGTGTCCTCGACACGGCTCCCCACGGTGGTACCCTCTGTCCTCCGCCGAACGGTCCTCGTGTCCTCGCCACGGCTCCCCACGGTGGTACCCTCTGTCCTCCCCCGAACGGTCCTCGTGTCCTCGACACGGCTCCCCACGGTGGTACCCTCTGTCCTCCCCCGAACGGTCCTCATGTCCTCGACACGGCTCCCCACGGTGGTACCCTCTGTCCTCCGCCGAACGGTCCTCGTGTCCTCGACACGGCTCCCCACGGTGATACCCTCTGTCCTCCCACGAACGGTCCTCATGTCCTCGACACGGCTCCCCACGGTGGTACCCTCTGTCCTCCCACGAACGGTCCTCGTGTCCTCGACACGGCTCCCCGTGGTGGTACCCTCTGTCCTCCCACGAACGGTCCTCATGTCCTCGACACGGCTCCCCACAGTGGTACCCTCTGTCCTCTCCCGAACGATCCTCATGTCCTCGACACGGCTCCCCACGCTGGTACCCTCTGTCCTCCCACGAACGGTCCTCGTGTCCTCGACATGGCTCCCCGTGGTGGTACCCTCTGTCCTCCCCCGAACGGTCCTCGTGTCCTCGACACGGCTCCCCGCGGTGGTACCCTCTGTCCTCCCCCGAACGGTCCTCGTGTCCTCGACACGGCTCCCCGCGGTGGTACCCTCTGTCCTCCCCCGAACGGTCCTCGTGTCCTCGCCACGGCTCCCCACGGTGGTACCCTCTGTCCTCCCCCGAACGGTCGTCGTGTCCTCGATACGGCTCCCCACGCTGGTACCCTCTGTCCTCCCCCGAACGGTCCTCGTGTCCTCGCCACGGCTCCCCACGGTGGTACCCTCTGTCCTCCCCCGAACGGTCCTCCTGTCCTCGACACGGCTCCCCACGGTGGTACCCTCTGTCCTCCGCCAAACGGTCCTCATGTCCTCGCCACGGCTCCCCACGGTGGTACCCTCTGTCCTCTCCCGAACGGTCCTCATGTCCTCGACACGGCTCCCCACAGTGGTACCCTCTGTCCTCCCCCGAACGGTCCTCATGTCCTCGACACAGCTCCCCACAGTGGTACCCTCTGTCCTCCCCCGAACGGTCCTCATGTCCTCGACATGGCTCCCCATGGTGGTACCCTCTGTCCTCTCCCGAACGGTCCTCATGTTCTCGACACGGCTGCCCACGGTGGTACCCTCTGTCCTCCCCCGAACGGTCCTCGTGTCCTCGACACGGCTCCCCACGGTGGTACCCTCTGTCCTCCCCCGAACGGTCCTCATGTCCTCGCCACAGCTCCCCGCGGTGGTACCCTCTGTCCTCCCCGACACAATTTCGTGTCCCCGCCGCAGTTTCGTGTCCCACGTGACTGAATACCCCGATATCAGCATGTGCATCCCCCCGCGATTCCTTTAACTTGTCACCCCTCAGTCCAAGTCCTCCCCCAGCACCGTCATCACCCCCTGTGTCCCTTTGTCCCCCCTGCGCCCGCCCTGCTCTGCGCCGTCCCCCACCTCACTCCGTGCAGCCCGACATCGCCCCCAAATGTTCCCTTGGCCCCCCCGCCCCCACACGTGCTCTTGTCCCCGGGGCCCCTCACTCCCGGCCTCTGTCACCCTGCCCCCAGCGCCCCCGTCCCGTCTCTCCCACAGTGGAACGCACGGGCCAAGCGGGAGAAGTTGACCGAGCTGATGTTCGAGCAATACAGCATCCCGGCCTTCTTCCTCTGCAAGACGGCTGTTCTCACTGCGTATCCTGGGGGCCAGGCTGTGGGGGGCGGGGGGCAGGGCTGGTGCCAAGGCGGGGGCAGCTGAGCAGCTGCAGGGGACATGGGTGCCTGCTGGGCTTGCGGTGCTGCCTGGGGGGCTGGGGGCTCTGGGGGGATGGGGGAGTCCAGGGGACTGGGGGGCAGATGGGGCGCTGCCCAGGGGGGTGTGGGGGTCTGGGGGATTGAGGGGTGTGGGGTGCTGCCTGGAGGGGATATGGAGGGTGGGGGTCGTGCCCAGGGTCGTGAGGGGGGAGGGGAGAGGCTGGGGGATTGGGGGACATGGGGGTCTGTCCAGGGGCCTGGAGGGGATATGGAGGGCTGGGGAGGCTGCCCGGGGGGGGAGGGGGCGGGGAGAGGCCAGGGGATTGGGGGCCATGGGGGGCTGCCCAGGGACCTGGAGGGGACATGGAGGGCTGGGGGAGGCTGAGGGTGAGGGCGGCTGCCCAAGAGGGCTCGGGGGGGAGGCTGGGGGATTGGGGGTGTGGGGTGCTGCCTGGAGGGGATGTGGAGGGCTGGGGGTTGGTGGCATGTGGGGCTGCCGGGGGGTGGAGAAGGCTGAGGAGGGACCCAAGGGCGGTCCTGGCACGCAGCCGAGCAGGTGGGGGCGATCGTGGAGGTCTGGGCCGTGGAGGGGTGGGGTCCCCACTGGGTGCCAGGGGTCCCACAGCCCCTTCTCCCCTCAACCACCGGCCCTTAACCTGCCCACTGGGCACCAGCTTTGCCAACGGGCGCAGCACTGGCCTGGTCCTGGACAGCGGCGCTACCCACACTACGGCCATCCCCGTCCACGATGGGTACATCCTGCAGCAAGGTGCGCCCTGTCCAGACGCCTGGGTCCTGCCCTGCGGGGGAGGGGTCACAGCAGGGAGGGCAGGTAGCCCGGACTCCTGGGTTCTGTCCCCAGCGCTGGGAGGGCAGTGGGGGCTGGTGGGTAGAGCAGGGACAGGGAGCCAGGACTCCTGGGTTCTCTCCCCGGCGCTGGGAGGGCAGTGGGGGCTGGTGGTTAGAGCAGGGGGTGGGAGCCAGGACTCCTGGGTTCTCTCCCCGGCACTGGGAGGGCAGTGGGGGCTGGTGGTCAGAGCAGGGACCGGGAGCCAGGACTCCTGGGTTCTCTCCCTGGTGCTGGGAGGGCAGTGGGGGCTGGTGGTAAGAGCAGGGGCCGGGAGCCAGGACTCCTGGGTTCTCTCCCCGGCACTGGGAGGGCAGTGGGGGCTGGTGGTTAGAGCAGGGGCTGGGAGCCAGGACTCCTGGGTTCTCTCCCCGGAGCTGGGAGGGCAGTGGGGGCTGGTGGTTACAGCAGGGGGCCTGGACTCCTGGGTTCACCCCCTGCGCTGGGTTCTAGGCATCGTGAAGTCGCCGCTGGCCGGAGATTTCATCTCCATGCAGTGCCGGGAGCTCTTCCAGGAGATGAACATCGAGATCATCCCCCCCTACATGATTGCCGCCAAGGTGCCAGGCAGGGAAAATGGGGGTGGGGGGGTGATGCAGGGAAAGGAGAAGGGGTCAGAGCTGCTCCCAACTCACCCCGACTCTCCCTCCCTCCAGGACCCCGTGCGTGAGGGCGCCTCCCCCAGCTGGAAGAAGAAGGAGAAGCTGCCCCAGGTGTCCAAGTCCTGGCACAACTACACCTGCAATGTGAGTGCC
The DNA here is from genome assembly GCF_033958435.1 of Carettochelys insculpta. Lineage (NCBI taxonomy): Eukaryota > Metazoa > Chordata > Testudines > Carettochelyidae > Carettochelys > Carettochelys insculpta. The sequence continues at coordinate 1,669,426 of NC_134170.1, forward strand.
AGGAGCCAGGATTCCTGGGTTCTCTGCCTGGCACTGGGAGGGCGGGGGGGGGCTGGTGGTTAGAGCGGGGGGCCGGGAGCCAGGATGTGACGGAGTGCGGGGAGGGCCGGTGTGAGTCAGGCTGGATGTGAGAGACAGGCAGAGCAGCTCCCAGTGGCTAAGGGTGACCCTGGGGCTACAACTGGCAGGTAACACCTCTGCCCTGAACAAAGAGCAGGGAGGAGCCGAGCTGGGTTTTGAATGGGGTGGGAGGCGGCAGTTAGAGGCTAGGGGAAGGGAGAGCTGGAAGGCAGCCAGCCTGAGGAGGGGGGAAGCTACACCCCAGAGGGGCTCCCCTCGGGGTCTTCTCCCCAGGACGGGTTGGAAGGACTGTCTCTGGCTGCTGTGCTGTCGCTTCTGTGAGAAACTGGACATCTGTTGCCTCATAAACCTGCTGTTGTACCTGCTGAGTGAGAGTCTCTCCTGCTAGCAGACGGGGTGCAGTGCAGGGGGACCCCTGAACCCCATCACACAGGACTCCTGGGTTCTCTCCCCGGCGCTGGGAGGGCAGTGGGGGCTGGGGCTGGAGGTGAGAGCAGGGGCCGGGAGCCAGGACTCCTGGGTTCTCTCTCTCCACCCTGACCCGCATTTGTTTCCCCACCAGGAGGTGATCCAGGATTTTCAAGCCTCTGTGCTGCAAGTGTCTGACTCCCCCTACGATGAGCAGTGAGTGCCAGGGCTGGGGGCAGCCGTGGGCTTTGCCAGAGGGAGGGGTTGGGGGCAGCTGAGAAGGTCCATTCCTGGCCTGACACTGCCCCCTCTCTCCCCGGCCCCACAGGGTGGCTGCCCAGATGCCCACGGTGCACTACGAGATGCCCAATGGGTACAACACGGACTATGGGGCAGAGCGACTACGCATCCCCGAGGGGCTGTTTGACCCCTCCAATGTCAAGGTGGGTCCTCAACTCCAGCCTGGGAGAGAACCCAGGAGTCCTGGCTCCCGGCCCCCCTGCTCTGACCACCAGTCCCCACTGCCCTCCCAGTGCCGGGGAGAGAACCCAGAAGTCCTGGCTCCCAGCCCCCTGCTCTGACCACCAGCCCCCACTGCCCTCCCAGCACTAGGGGGAGAACCCAGGAGTCCTGGCTCTCAGCCCCCTGCTCTGACCACCAGCCCAACTGCCCTCCCAGCGCCAGGGAGAGAACCCAGGAGTCCTGGCTCTCAGCCCCTGCTCTAACCACCAGCCCCCACTGCCCTCCCAGCGCCAGGGAGAGAACCCAGGAGTCCTGGCTCCCAGCCCCCCGCCATGCCAGAAGTGGTGTTACGATGGGGATAGAGGCATGGGGACGGGCCAGGCCCCTCGTAACAGCTGCCAATCCCCATTGCCCCTCCAGGGTCTCTCCGGGAACACCATGCTGGGTGTCGGGCATGTGGTTACCACCAGTATCGGCATGTGTGATATTGACATCAGGCCAGTACGTCTCCCCGCAGCCTGCCCCATAGGGCGTGGGGCTGGGTTCTGCGGGAGTCCCCTGCAAGTGGGATCCCTTGGGGTGTAATGCCGGGGAGGTCGAGCCTGAGGGACAGGCTCGGGGAGATGGGCTGGGAAGGGGACAGGCTGGAGGAGATGGGCTGGGAAGGGGACAGGCTGGAGGAGACGGGCTGGGAGGGGACAGGCTGGAGGCCAGGGGAGATGGGCTGAGAGGGGGACAGGCTGGAGGCCGGGGGAGATGGGCTGGGAGGGGACGGGGTGAAGCCGGACTCACCAGCTCCCCCCGACTCCAGGGTCTGTACGGCAGCGTCATCGTGACCGGGGGCAACACCCTGCTGCAGGGCTTCACCGACCGGCTGAACCGGGAGCTGTCGCAGAAAACCCCGCCCGTGAGTGTGTGTTTGTGTGTGTGCGCACAGCACTGCCCAGCCGGCCTGTGTGTGTGTGTGTGTGCGCGTGTGATGGAGTGTGGGGAGTGCAAATGCGAGACTCAGGCTGGATGTGAGAGACAGGCAGAGCAGCTCCTAGTGGCTAAGGGTGACCCTGGGGTACAACTGGCAGGTAACACCTCTGCCCTGAACAAAGAGGAGGGAGGACCCGAGCTGGGTTTTGAATCGGGGGCGGCAGTTAGAGGCTGGGGAAAGGGAGAGCTGGAAGGCAGCCAGCCGGAGGAGGGGGAAAGCTACACCCCACAGGGGCACCCCTCGGGGTCCTCTCCCCAGGACGGGTTGGAAGGACTGTCTCTGGCTGCTGTGCTGTCGCTTCTGTGAGAAACTGGGCTTCTGTTGCCTAATAAACCTCCTGTTGTACCTGCTGAGTGAGAGTCTCTCCTGCCAGTGGACGGGGTGCAGTGCAGGGGGACCCCTGAACCCCATCACAGCACGCGCGTGCAGTGCTGTGCCCCGCAGGCGCGTGTGTGTGTGCCGGGGCCTGCACTCGGTGCCGGGGTGTGCGTGTGTGTGTGTGCGCGTGCGCACGTGCCAGGGCCTGTGCTCGGTGCCGGTGTGTGTGTGTGCCGGAGCCTGCGCTTGGTGCTGACTGAAACAAATCTCCCCCCTCTGCCCACAGAGCATGCGCCTCAAACTCATCGCTAGCAACAGCACCATGGAGCGGAGGTTCAGCCCCTGGATTGGGGGATCCATTCTCGCCTCCCTGGTAAGTAACAGTCGGGGGGAACCAGGAGCCAGGACTCCTGGGTTCTCCCCCCGGGGCTGGTGGTTAGAGCAGGGGGTGGGAGCCAGGACTCCTGGGTTCTCTCCCTGGCACTGGGAAGGTAGTGGGGGCTGGTGGTTAGAGCAGGGGCCGGGAGCCAGGACTCCTGGGTTCTCTCCTGCTCTCGTCTACCCAGGGCACCTTCCAGCAGATGTGGATCTCCAAGCAGGAGTACGAGGAGGGCGGGAAGCAGTGTGTGGAGCGGAAATGCCCCTGAGGTGACAGCACCCCTGGCAGAGGGGCTGGGGGTCCATATCTGTCCCCAGCTTCTGCTTCCCTCACCACTCTGGCCACTCTGCCAGCTCTCAACCATCTGCTCACAACATCTATCTCAGAACCCAGGAGTCCTGGCTCCCGGCCCCTGCTCTAATCACCAGCCCCCACTGCCCTCCCAGCGCCAGGGAGAGAACCCAGGAGTCCTGGCTCCCACCCCCCCTGCTCTAACCACCAGCCCCCACTGCCCTCCCTGCACCGGGGAGAGAACCCAGGAGTCCTGGCTCCCGGTCCCTATCTCTGCTGGGGACACAGGTCTGAGTAAAGGAGGGGAGGGGTCCCCAGTTTTTCGGTGCTGTTAGAGGAGGCAGCTGAGCTCTGCCTGTGGGGCATGGCCCCCCAGCGTTCACAGGGGGACGGGGACATGCCGAAACTGCCCTGCACCCGCCATCTGGCTGTGCCATTCCCCTGCCGCCCGTGTCCTGGCACTCGCTCGTTACCTGCTCCATTAATTGGTCTGTTTCGTTTTCATGGTGCCAACCTGCCGCGCGGACCCTGTCCTGGAATAAACGTCCGAATGGGACCAAACCCTCTGGTGGTGTCTCCCTGCAGCCCCGCGTGTGCATGGTGTGTGCGTGTGCCCTGTGTGTGCGGGGGAATGTGGGCGCACACAGTGTGCACCAGGAGCGTGAGTGTATGTGCATAGGCCCTTGCACAAGTGTGAGCGTACTTGTGTGCACCAGGAGTGTGAGTGTGCATGCAAGGGTCCTCGCATGAGTGTGAGTGTACTTGTGTGCACACGAGTGAGCTTGAATGTGGAAGCGTGCGTCTCTCCCCCCATGCATGGGTGTGCACGAGTGAATGTGGATGCGTGTGCAAATGATTGTGTGAACAAGCCCAGGGAGTTGTGTGCCACAGGGAGGTGGTGAGAGTGCTAGCATTAGTGTGCAACTGTTTGCACAGGGGTGTGCGTGCTAGTGAGCACCTGCACGTGTACTCTCTGCCGTCGGTTGGAGCACCCCATGAGTGTGAGCGTACAAAGCATTGCCAGGCCTGTCGCACGTGAGTGTGTAACTGAGTGTCTGTTGGCCTGTGTGTGAAGGAGTGTGTAGGTGTGTCAGTTTGTGCCATGAGTGTGTGTGTGTGCGCGCGCACGTGCTCGTGTGGCATATTCGGAAGTGTGAATTTATGTGAGCCGGGTGTGCGAATCGCAGTGTCCATCTGTCACTGGACGCCTGGGTCCCTTCCTGACCTGGTGGAGCAGTGGGGGCTGGTGGTTAGAGCAGGGGGGCTGGGAGCCAGGACTCCTGGGTTCTCTCCCTGGCGCTGGGAGGGCAGTGGGGGCTGGTGGTCGGAGCAGGGGTTGGGAGCCAGGACTCCTGGGTTGTCTGGGGGGCAGGGGCTGGGCTTTGCCCCCCATGTCTCACTAACGCTCCAAGCAGGGCCAGCCCGCAGGCAGTGCTGAGTGGGCGCACCTGGGGGGAACGTCAGCTTGGCGGTGGCTGTGGCTGAATGGGGTTTGGCCGGGGACCCCGCGAGGGGAGCAGGAATCTCTCTGCTTCGTCTCCCCAGCCTCTCGTGCCCGGCTCGGCCCCTGGGGTGGGTTATTTCCATCCTGGCTGTGGGGGGAGTGGGTCACGGCCGCCCCGCTAGCTGCTCCGCTCCCTGCCCCAGCAGCTGGTGCACATGGCAGCTGGGTGCTGTGTGCCAGGGGCTGGGTCAGCCCCCGGCTCTGCCCCAAACAAAGGCTGGTTCCTGCACAGCTGGGCCCTGGCCTGGGCCAGACTCCAGCCCCCTAATCCCTCGCAGCTTCATTAGTCCTGGGGCCTGGAGCCAGGGATTAGGCTGTTAATTACCAGCTGGGGGGCAGGGTTAAGGACCCCTCCCTGAGCCACTTCCTGGCTCTAACACCTGCCCCATTCCCACCCCCTGAGCCAGCCAGCCCTGCCCTGGGCCGGGGGGAGCCAGCACCCCTAGAGGGACCAGGCCCTGCCCCACTCCCTGCCCCTGAGCCAGCCAGCCCTGCCCTGGGCTGGGGGGAGCTGGCGCCCCTAGAGGGGCCAGACCCTGCCCCACTCCCAGCCACATTCCCCCCCAGGCAGCTGCCGAGTCTCTGGGCAACCCGGTGGTGGAGGTACCGCCTGTTCTCCCTGCTGGCTGCTGGTTACCCGTGTGATGGGGAGCGACGAGACCACCTGGTCCAGGCCCCCCAGCCCGGCCCCCCTGCTCTGCACAGTAACTCATTACCCTGACAACCGGGGGCACTTTGCCAGCAACGGGGCCCCTCCTGCCCCAGCAGGGGAGGGCACCTGTTGCCCCAGGGGGCCGGGGGGCACCTCACTCCTTTGGGGCCTTTATAGCCTGGGGCTGGGGCGGGACAGAAACCAGATGGACCCAGACACCGGACGCACCCCCAGCACCCGGCACGGGCAGAGTCGTCCCCCGGATCGGGGCCAGTCGTACCCCCGTGGGAGCCATGCAGCCTTCGTCTGCCCTCCTCCTCCTCCTCGCCTCACCGGCTTCCCGCGGGTCCCCCCCACGTAAGTACCAGGCTAGGCAGGGAACCCAGGAGTCCTGGCTCCCACCCCCTGCTCTAACCACCAGCCCCCACTGCCCTCCCAGCGCCAGGGAGAGAACCCAGGAGTCCTGGCTCCCACCCCCTGCTCTAACCACCAGCCCCCACTGCCCCCCAGCGCCAGGGAGAGAACCCAGGAGTCCTGGCTCCCACCCCCTGCTCTGACCACCAGCCCCCACTGCCCTCCCAGCGCCGGGGAGAGAACCCAGGAGTCCTGGCTCCTGCCCCCTGCTCTGACCACCAGCCCCCACTGCCCTCCCAGCGCCGGGGAGAGAACCCAGGAGTCCTGGCTCCTGCCCCCTGCTCTACCCACCAGCCCCCACTGCCCTCCCAGTGCCAGGGAGAGAACCCAGGAGTCCTGGCTCCCAGTCCCCTGCTCTAACCACCAGCCCCCACTGCCCGGGAGGGAACCCAGTCATCCTGCCCTCCCCTACCCTACAGCCCCCCTTCTTGCCCTCAACAGAGTCCTCCTCTCAGTGGCAGCAGTGGGTGGGCTGGGACATAAGGGGGGGGTCTGTCTGCCGTGCCCCCTCCCCTCTGCTCTGTGCACCCCCAGACGCTGCGCGCCGCCCCCGAGCCCCCCTCCCTCGACCCCGCCTGGCTGCGCTTCTTCGCTGACTTCATGAGCGGGCAGAGGAGGTTCCGGGGGTGCACCCGCGAGGCGCTGATCCCCCAGGGCTGCTTCGGGGCGGAGCTGGCCCGTCAAGCCGGAGGTAGGCGCCTGTGGCGGGCTGTTCCGCGGGTGAACGCAGGCCGGGGTTTGGCCGCACTGGCCAGGGGCAATGAACACGCCTGTCCCCCTCCAGCCCAGCCCTGCAGGCTCCCCCGGGGGACCCTGCCCCACTGCGCCCCTCACCCTGGCCCCTCTGCCATCTCTCCTAGGTTCCCCCCCCCCCCACCCCTCGATGGACCTGACGCCGGACCCCCGCCCCGGGTCTGAACGGAGCTTAACGTGGGATGCGGCCCCAGCTCCGGGGGACTGACAACACCGAGTTCATCTCACAGCGCACCCTGGGGACACGGCCCCCGCAGTGCACCGCACCGTGGGGCAGGCTCCAGCCATGGCCCCACCCCAATAAACCGAGGAGAGGCACAAAATGGGGTCTGTGCAGCTTGTTAAGGGGCCCTTCTGCGGGGGGTCGTGTGGGGAACAGGAGCCCAGCCCCCCCCCCACTCTAACCACCAGCCCCCACTGCCCCCCAGTGCCGGGGAGAGAACCCAGGAGTCCTGGCTCCCAGCCCCCCCTGCTCTAACTACCAGCCCCCCACTGCCTTCCCAGCACCACGGAGAGAACCCAGGAGTCCTGGCTCCCACCCCCTGCTCTAACCACCAGCCCCCACTGCCCCCCAGCACTGGGGAGAGAACCCAGGAGTCCTGGCTCCCAGCCCCCCTTGCGTGGGGCCAGCCCATGTGAAATCCACAGGTCGCCGCTCCCATGTGTCAGCGGCCATCAGAGTGGAGATTGAAGGTGACTTTATTGGGGTGGGGGGACACCCCGACTCCTTGCTGCCCGGAGTGGGGGGCAGCTCTGCACCCCACTCGCTGCCCCAGCTCACAGGCTGGTGCCAGGGGAGGGCCCCCCCCCACCAACTTTGGTTCCAGGGGAAGTCACAGCACCTCCAGCCCCCCCCCTTAAAGTGTCCTTCAATATGAAGGTGAAAGTCTGGGGGGCCGGTGATGACCTCACCATGACGCCCCCTCTAAGTCCAGCCGCGATGACCTCACAGCCCAATGACATCACCCGGGGCCTGCAGGCGCTCCTGTCCTGCAGAACGATGACGTCCTAGCCCAGCACTGGTGACATCACTGGCTCGATGACAGAGGTGAGCCAATGGAGGGGCAGTGATGACATCACACTTTGCCGTTTGCATCACAAGTGTCCGCTGATGACCTCACTGAGCCTGTGTCTCCAGTTCCAGGCTGATGACATCATGAAGCAGCATCACGTGACATCACAAGGTGCCGCTGGGCGATGACATCATCTGTCGCGCCCTGGTGAGGCCGTTTCTGGCTGTCCCAAGTTTGTGACATCACCAAGCAGCCATGACATCACCAGTCTCTATAGTCGCTCTTTGGCTTTATCGAGGCAGGGGCTCAGCCCCGAATTCTCGGCCCCCCCCCCCCCCTCCCAGGAGAGGGGAGGGGGTGGGAGATTCAAGTGTGGGGGGGCCCCACTTCCTGGGAATTGGGGTTACCCTGATCACATCACTGCCCCTCAAATGTTGGGGGACGATAAGGCTTTTGGTGAGAGGGTCATTAATGTGGTCAGCAGCTGCCATCTTGGCACCAGACCGCAGAGTCCCAACAGAGGGGTTGCCCCATCTTGGGGGCTCCCCCTAACTGATGGCAGCCATGTTGAACCCCCCCTCCCCCCCAACGGACGTCTCCAGAGGCCACTGCCCCATGCAAAAGGGAGTTCCACCTGCGGGCTGGCCATCGGCGGGGTCCTGGCACTCCATGGCAACCAACGGGGGGACCTGCAAGCCCCAGCGGCCATCCTGACGTCCCCAAGCAAGAGCAGCCATCTTGGGTGATGATGTAAGAGTGGCCATCTTGGGGGGTGATGTAAGAGCGGCCATCCTGACGTCCCCAAGCAACAACGGCCATCTTGGGTGATGATGTAAGAGTGGCCATCCTGACGTCCCCAAGCAATAGCGGCCATCTTGGGTGATGATGTAAGAGCGGCCATCCTGACGTCCCCAAGCAATAGCGGCCATCTTGGGTGATGATGTAAGAGCGGCCATCCTGACGTCCCCAAGCAAGAGCAGCCATCTTGGGTGATGATGTAAGAGCGGCCATCCTGACGTCCCCAAGCAACAACGGCCATCTTGGGTGATGATGTAAGAGCGGCCATCCTGACGTCCCCAAGCAAGAGCGGCCATCTTGGGTGATGATGTAAGAGTGGCCATCCTGACGTCCCCAAGCAAGAGCGGCCATCTTGGGTGATGATGTAAGAGCGGCCATCCTGACATCCCCGAGCAATAGCGGCCATCTTGGGTGATGATGTAAGAGCGGCCATCCTGACGTCCCCAAGCAAGAGCGGCCATCTTGGGTGATGATGTAAGAGCGGCCATCCTGACGTCCCCAAGCAATAGCGGCCATCTTGGGAGGCGACCAAGGGGGCTGGTCGGCCACCTTGGGACTTGGGGGGGAGGGCAGCCATCTTGGAAATCTCCCCAAGACCCTCCCCCCCGAAAGCACTTGCTCCAAGAGCCGAAGTGAGCCCCCCTGAGGGGGCTGGGGGCAGGACACCCCGTTCCTGGGGCGAGCCCGCCCCGGCCGAGCCGCCAGGGGCCCATTAGGTGCCAGGGGCCTGGGGGGGACCCAGCCAGGGACCGGGGCAGGACTCGAGCCCCAAATTGGGTCAGAACCCGCCCCCCCCAGTGCCGCCCCCCGGGGCCGGTTTGTTCTGGCTGCGGATGTGCTGAGCGCTGGAGAGGATCTTCTTCTGGTGCTCGGCCAGGGTCACCCCCACACGCAGCAGGTCCCTGGGGGCAGAGAGGGGTCAGACGCCCCCCAAGTGCTGCTGGTCCCCTCACTCCTGCCCCACATCCCCTGCATCCCCCAGCCCTGCCAGTCCCCTCACTCCCACCCACAGTTCCTGCACCCCCCAGCCCTCTCACTCCTGCCCCACAGCCCCTGCATCCCCCAGCCCTGCCCATCCCCTCGCTCCCACCCCACAGCCCCTGCATCCCCCAGCCCTGCCCATCCCCTCGCTCCCGCCCCACAGCCCCTGCATCCCCCAGCCCTGCCCATCCCCTCGCTCCCGCCCCACAGCCCCTGCATCCCCTGCATCCCCCAGCCCTGCCGGTCCCCTCACTTCCACCCCCACAGCCCCTGCATCCCCCAGCCCTGCCGGTCCCCTCGCTTCCGCCCCCACAGCCCCTGCATCCCCCAGCCCTGCCAGTCCCCTCGCTCCCGCCCCACAGCCCCTGCATCCCCCAGCCCTCTCTGCCCCCTCACTCCAGATCCATAGCCCCTGCCCCCGCAGCGCCCCACAGCCTGGGGGCAGGACTCACTCGGTGCTGAGCTGGCTGACCAGGTCGATGGAGCTGATCCCGGCGCTGGCAAATTTCTCCTCGTAACAGCCCATGTTGAGGGTTCGGAGCCAGTCGCTCACGGAGCTGAAGGAGGCACCCCGGGGCGGGCGCTGGTCCAGGAGGGGGTGGCACGGCCTGTGGGCCGGGGGTGGGGGAGGTTACCTCAGGCTCCTCTGACCCCGACACTCTGAGGTCAGCAGCATTTGTCCCAAGGTGGGGGCAGGAATTTGGGGGTCTGACTCCCGCCCCCAGGGGCAGCTCCGAGAAATTCCCATTCTCGAGAGTCCTGTCCCAGGGCCTGCCCCTTTCAGCCCCTCCTCACCTGGCCCCCCACTTCTCCGGCCCCCCACATTTATCCCTGACTCTCAGCCTCCCACTTCTCCAGCCCCTCGTAACCGGCCCCCCCCCACATCTATCCCTGACTCTCAGCCCCCCCACTTCTCCAGCCCCCCCCCGTAACTGGCCCCCCACATCTATCCCCAATTCCCGACCCCCCATTTCTCCAGCTCCCCATAACCGGCCCCCCACATCTATCTCCAACTCCTGATCCTCCACTTCTCCAGCTCTTCATAACCCGGCCCCCCACATCGATCCCCGACTTCCGGCCCCCCCCAATTCCCCAGCCCCTGACTCCCAGACCCCACTTATCCAGCCCCCCGTAACCCAGCCTCCCACATCTATCCCTGACTTCTGGCCCCCCACTTCTCCAGCCCCCCACAACCTGGCCCCCAACATCTATCCCTGACTCCTGGCCCCCCACTTCTCTAGCCCCTCGTAACCTGGCCCCCCCACATCTATCCCTGACTCCCGGCCCCCCACTTCTCCAGCCCCTCGTAACCTGGCCCCCCACATCTATCCCTGACTCCGAGCCCCCCATAACCCATCTCCCCACATCTATCCCCAACTCCCAGCCCCCCACTTCTCCAGCCCCCCGTAACCCGGCCCCCCACTTCTCTAGCCCCAGCCCCCATCTCACCCGCCGGCGTCACGGGCCACCACCCTGAGGCTGGCCGGGTTGCGGATGAGCTTGTCGAGGGCGCTGACCAGGTGGGCGAAGCGAGGCCGGGCGCTGCGGTCCTTCTGCCAACAGTCCAGCATGAGCTGGTGCAGAGCCGTGGGGCAGGCGGGCGGGGGGGGCAGGCGGTAATCCTGCTCGATGGCGTTGATCACCTGTGGGAGTGCGGCACTTAATCGGGGGGACCCTCCCCTGCGCCGAGATGCGCCCACCTCTGGGGCGGGACGGCCGGTTAATGGCCACTCAGCTCTGCTGTGCCCCCAAGTGGGCCGGGGCTGCACTCACATCCTGGTTGGACATGTCCCAGTAGGGCCGCTCCCCGAACGACATCACCTCCCACATGACGATGCCGTAGCTCCAGGCGTCGCTGGCCGAGGTGAACTTGCGGAAGGCGATGGCTTCGGGGGCCGTCCAGCGAATGGGGATCTTCCCACCCTGGGGACGAGGGATGAGATGGGCCTGGCCCCCGGCCCCCACTGGTGCCCACACCCAGTCCCCTGCCCCCCCCATGGCAGAGCACCCTGGCATCCTGCCCCCCCATGGCAGCGCACCCTGGCATCCTGCCTCCCCCCATCCCCCCCCCCGGCATGCAGAGGAGCCCAGAGGACCCAGGCATCTGGCACCCCAAAGTGCAGGGGAGCCCAGGGGACCCCGGCGTCTGCCCCCCCCCCCGCCGCGCAGGGGAGCCCAGAGGAGCCCAGAGGACCCAGGCGTCTGGCCCCCCCAACGCGCAGGGGAGCCCAGAGGAGCCCAGGGGACCCCGGTGTCTGGCCCCCCCCCGGCCGCGTGGGGAGCCCAGAGGACCCCAGCATCCGCCCCCCCCCGGCCACGTGGGGAGCCCAGAGGAGCCCAGGGGACCCCAGCATCCGCCCCCACCGGCCATGTGGGGAGCCCAGAGGAGCCCAGGGGACCCCAGCATCCGCCCCTCCCCCCCGGCCACGTGGGGAGCCCAGAGGAGCCCAGGGGACCCCAGCATCCGCCCCCCCCGGCCATGTGGGGAGCCCAGAGGAGCCCAGGGGACCCCAGCATCCACCCCTCCCCCCGCCGCATGGGGAGCCCAGGGGAGCCCGGCGCGGCCCTACCAGGGAGCTGGTGTAGGTGGGGTCGGACGAGCTCTCCTCCAGGAAGCGGGACAGCCCGAAGTCGGACACCTTGCAGACCAGGTTGCAGTTGACCAGGATGTTGCGGGCAGCCAGGTCTCGGTGCACGTAGCTCATGTCTGCCAGGTAGCGCATCCCCGAGGCGATGCCCCGCAGCATCCCCACCAGCTGCAGGGGCGCGAACTGCCCCTCGTTCAGCTGCGCGGAGGGGGCGGGTCAGCGGGCGGGGGCACAACGGCCCCAGTAAAGTTGGGGTGGGGCTTGGGGGGCTCCTGGGTGCAGCTGGGGGCACAGGGGGGTGGGGCACAGCTGGGGTTTTGGGGGGTGGTTATGGCCTCACATGGGGGATTTTGGAATCCCTCCCCACCCCCGTATTTCTGGGGCCCCTGAGCTCCAGAGACCCCAGGGCCTCATTCCCTCTGGCCTGGATGGTGTGGGGGGGGGGGGGTTGCATGGTTTTGGGGCTCCCCAGAGGGCCCCATTCCACTGACCAGCCTGTTTGGGGGTGTCTGGCCAGACTCCCCCCCCCAGGTCCCCCCATACCCTCAGGAAGGAGTCCAGGGCCCCATCCCCCCAGCTGGGTTGTGTGGGGGTGTCCGGCCGGACTCGCCCCCCCCCCGTACCCTCAGGAAGGAGTCCAGGGCCCCATCCCCACAACTGGCCTGTGTGGGGGTGTCCGGACGGACTCCCCCCCCACCCCGGGCCCCCCCATACCCTCAGGAAGGAGTCCAGGGCCCCATCCCCCCAGCTGGGCTGTGTGGGGGTGTCCGGCCGGACTCACCCCCCCCCGTACCCTCAGGAAGGAGTCCAGGGCCCCGTTCTCCATGAACTCGGTGAGGATCATGACGGGGTTGCAGCTGGTCACGACACCCTCCAGCCGGATGATGTTGGGGTGCTCGAACTGGCCCATGATGCTGGCCTCGCTCAGGAACTCCCGGCGCTGCCGCTCGGTGTAGCCCCCCTTCAGCGTCTTGATGGCCACGCAGCTTTCCTTCTTCCCCGGGACCTTCAGCCGGCCCTGGCACACTTCCCCGAACTCCCCTGGGGGGGCCAGTGATGAGCGCGGGGGCCCCAGGGGCGCCCCGGGGGGAGGGGCAAGGCTGGGTCAGGGAATGGGGAGCTTTGGGAGTGCAGGGCTTTGAGGGGCGCGTTCGGGGCTCGGCAGGAAGTTGGGGTGAGGCGGGTTCCGGGGCTGGGGACTGGTTTGGGGGTAAGGGGCATTCGGGGCTCGGGGGTGACAGGGGCCACTTCGGGGGGAATTCAGGGGATTTAGAGGTGGGTTTGGGGCCACTCTGGGGTGCAGGGGGAGCTGGGGGTGGGTGAGGGGATTGGGGCCGGTTTGGGGGTGGGGGGGGGCTCGGGGGTTCGGAGCTCACCGGCTCCAATCACCTCCTCGATCTTGACGTAGGAGACGTCGATCTCTTTGGCGAACTCGCGCACGGCCTCGTTGGGGTCCTCGTAGGTGAAGGGGTCGACGTACAGCTTAACGCCTGCGGGGGACCAGGGGGTTAGAGCTGAGCCCCCCGACACAGGCTGCCCTAATGCCCCCGCCCCTCCCCACTCACCGTGCCCGATGAGGTACTGGCCATGCTTGTCCGAGCACTCAGGGTCGCGGCCCCCTGCCCCGTGTCTCCTGCAGGGGAGGAGAGACAGTTGGGGGGGGACCAGCCAAGGGAACCCCCCGGGAGCCCCCCCCCCGCAGCCAGCCCTGTGCCCCCCCACGCTGGGGGGCGGGGGGTCTCACCTCACACAGATCACGGCCACCGCCACCACAGCCACCACCAGCAGGGCACCCACGGCCGCTGCCCCCACGATCAGCCCCAGCTGCTCCGCCCGGCCCCCTGCCTCTGGTGGGAGAGACAGAGAGAGAGAGAGAGAGACAGACCCTCAGGGGCGGCCTGGGGGGGGGGGCGTCAGGCCAGCGCCCCCACATCCCACCTGGCTCACAGGGCAGCAACGCAGACACGCCAAGGGCCGGGATCCCAGGGGGCGGCAGGCTGGGACAGCACCGGGCAGGGGGCAGTCCTGTGTCCGGCCTGGCTTGCCTCCGTGGCCAGTCCAACGCACCCGTGCAACCTTCCTCCACGTGCACACACCTCATCCTCGTGTGACTGGGCACACCCATGCAACCTTCCTTCACATGCACACCTCATCCTCGTGCAACCGGGCACACCCGTGCAACCTTCCTCCACATGCACACACCTCATCCTCGTGTGACTGGGCACACCCATGCAACCTTCCTTCACATGCACACCTCATCCTCGTGTGACTGGGCACACCCATGCAACCTTCCTCCACATGCACACACCTCATCCTCGTGTGACTGGGCACACCCATGCAACCTTCCTTCACATGCACACCTCATCCTCGTGCAACCGGGCACACCCGTGCAACCTTCCTCCACATGCACACACCTCATCCTCGTGTGACTGGGCACACCCATACAATCTTCCTTCACATGCACACCTCAGCCTCGTGCAACCAGGCACACCCATGCAACCTTCCTTCACATGCACACCTCATCCTCGTGTGACTGGGCACACCCATGCAACCTTCCTCCACATGCACACCTCATCCTCGTGTGACTGGGCACACCCATGCAACCTTCCTCCACATGCACACCTCATCCTCGTGCAACCAGGCACACCCGTGCAACCTTCCTCCACGTGCACACACCTCATCCTTGTGTGACTGGGCACACCCATACAACCTTCCTTCACATGCACACCTCAGCCTCGTGCAACCGGGCACACCCATACAACCTTCCTTCACATGCACACCTCATCCTCGTGTGACTGGGCACACCCATACAACCTTCCTTCACATGCACACCTCATCCTCATGCAACCGGGCACACCCATGCAACCTTCCTTCACATGCACACCTCATCCTCGTGTGACTGGGCACACCCATGCAACCTTCCTCCACATGCACACCTCATCCTCGTGCAACCAGGCACACCCATGCAACCTTCCTCCACATGCACACCTCATCCTCATGCAACCAGGCACACCCATGCAACCTTCCTTCACATGCACACCTCATCCTCGTGGGACCGGGCACACCCGTGCAACCTTCCTTCACATGCACACCTCATCCTTGTGTGACTGGGCACACCCATGCAACCTTCCTCCACATGCACACCTCATCCTCGTGCAACCAGGCACACCCATGCAACCTTCCTTCACATGCACACCTCATCCTTGTGTGACTGGGCACACCCATGCAACCTTCCTCCACGTGCACACCTCATCCTCGTGCAGCCTTCCTTCACGTGCACACCTCATCCTTGTGCAACCGGGCACACCCGTGCAACCTTCCTCCATGTGCACACCTCATCCTCATGCAACCAGGCACACCTGTGCAACCTTCCTTCACGTGCACACCTCATCCTTGTGCAACCGGGCACACCCGTGCAACCTTCCTCCACGTGCACACCTCATCCTCGTGCAACCAGGCACACCCGTGCAACCTTCCTTCACATGCACACCTCATCCTCGTGCAGCCTTCCTTCACGTGCACACCTCATCCTCGTGTAACTGGGCACACCCATGCAACCTTCCTCCACATGCACACCTCATCCTCGTGCAGCCTTCCTTCACGTACACACCTCATCCTTGTGCAACCAGGCACACCTATGCAACTTTCCTCCACACACACCTCATCCTCATGCAACTGGGCACACCTGTACAACCTTCCTCCACACGCACAACTAATCCTCGTGCAACCAGGCACACCCGTGCAACCTTCCTCCATGTGCACACCTCATCCTCGTGCAAACAGGAATACACGTGCAACCCTCCTCCATGTGTAGACCTCATCCTCGTGCAACCGGGCACACCCATGCAACCTTCCTCCACATGCACACTTCATCCTTGTGCAAACAGGAACACACGTGCAACCTTCCTCCATGTACAGACCTCATCCTCATGCAACCTGACACACCTTCCTCCAAATGCATCCTGCCTCCTCGTGCAACCTGGCACCAGCTGACCCTTGCACCAGCAGCCAACGCCTGAGCTGACACCAGTGGGAACCAGCGCCGAGGTTCATGCCGGGCCCAGTGCTGGCTCCTGGCCCCGTGCACAGCTGAGGGAAAGCAGGTGGCCCGGAGACGGGGGGCGCGACTCACCGCTACCCTGCGTGCGGAAGGTGATCTCCGGCCCGAAGGCCCCATAGCCGGCCTCAGAGCGGGCGCGGACCCGCACCCCATAGAGCGCCCCACGGCGCAGCCCAGCCAGCGTCACCCGGGCCTCGGCTGCCTTCACGAACATTGGGACCTCCCCATCCGCTGCGCCCTGCAGGGGAGACAGGGTCAGCTGGGTTTTGGGGTGCAGTCCCCCAGCTCCTCCTCTTCCCATGGCCCCATCGATCCCCCCATCAGCCCCGGCTCCTCTCGCCTCACCTTCTCGTAGTATTTCACCTCGTAGTCCAGGATGCGGCCGCTCAGGGCGATGGGCACTGGCCAGGTCAGCACCACACCTCCCGGGGACACGGATGCCGGCTGGATTGCAGCCACAGGCAGCGGCACTGCAGAGAGACGGCAAGTCAGGGCTGGGGGGTGCAGGGGCTGTGGGGCGGGAGTGAGGGGACGGGCAGGGCTGTGGGTCGCAGGGGCTGTGGGTCACGCTACCACCTCTCACCGTCCTTGCTGGTGGTGATGTTGATGGCCTCGGCCTGGGGGGGGCTGGCGCTCAGGTCGGAGACGCCGTTCACAGCCTGGATCTCGAAGGCGTAGGTGACGAACGGCTGCAGCCCCTGGACTGACACACGTGGCTCCGCCAGCCCCTGAGTGCCAGGGGCGAACGCCAGGCGGGCGCAGTGCTGGCAGGGCAGCCCCTCGGCGCACTCGGCACAGAGCACGTTGTACCGCACGTCCCGCCGGCCCCCCGTGTGCAGGGGCTCACTCCACACCAGCACCGCCCCCGAGCCATTCAGACGTGCCTCGATGCTGCGCGGGGCCGTTGGCGGTGCTGCAGGGCAGGGGAGAGATGGAACCCAGGAGTCCTGGCTCCTGGCTCCCTGCTCTAACCACCAGCCCCCACTGCCCTCCCAGCGCCAGGGAGAGAACCCAGGAGTCCTGGCTCCCAGCCCCTGCTCTGACCACCAGCCCCCACTGCCCTCCCAGCACCGGGGAGAGAACCCAGGAGTCCTGACTCCCACCCCCTGCTCTCACCACCAGCCCCCACTGCCCTCCCAGCGCCGGGGAGAGAACCCAGGAGTCCTGGCTCCCGGCCCCTGCTCTAACCACCAGCCCCCACTGCCCTCCCAGCCCCTGGGAGAGAACCCAGGAGTCCTGGCTCCCACCCCCTGCTCTAACCACCAGCCCCCACTGCCCTCCCAGCGCCGGGGAGAGAACCCAGGAGTCCTGGCTCCCGGCCCCTGCTCTAACCACCAGCCCCCACTGCCCTCCCAGTGCCGGGGAGAGAACCCAGGAGTCCTGGCTCCCAACCCCTGCTCTGACCACCAGCCCCCACTGCCCAGGAGAGAACCCTGGAGTCCTGGCTCCCACCCCCCTCTCCCTTCCCAGGTGACTCACTGGTGCAGGGGGCGCTGGGGGGGTCACTGCTGGCGCGAAAATACCCATTGCGACAGGAGCAGATGGTGGCCCCAAATGTGGAGGAGAAGCTTTCGCTGGGGCAGGTCTGGCAGGAGCCCTCACCCTGTGCAGCTTTGTAGGTGTTGGGTTCACAGGCTGGGGGGACAGAAACGTGGATAAGACAACGCCACATTGGGAAAAAAAGGGTTAAACAGTCCCTGCGCCCCGCCCCAGAGGTGGGCGCATCTCAGCACCAGGCGAGGGGTCCCCGTGTCCCCGGCCGCCCCGCCCCAGAGGTGGGCACATCTCGGCGCTGGGCGAGGGGTCCCCGTGTCACTGGCCACCCCGCCCCAGAGGTGGGCACATCTCGGCGCTGGGCGAGGGGTCCCCGTGTCACTGGCCACCCCGCCCCAGAGGAGGGCGCATCTCGGCGCCGGGCAAGGGGTCCCCGTATCCCCGGCCGCCCAGCCCCAGAGGTGGGCGCATCTCAGCACCAGGCAAGGGGTCCCCGTATCCCCGGCCGCCCCGCCCCAGAGGTGGGCGCATCTCAGCACCAGGCGAGGGGTCCCCATATCCCCGGCCGCCCAGCCCCAGTGGTGGGCGCATCTCAGCACTGCTCATGGCCCCCGCTTTCATGTCTTCCCCTCCCCCCACATAGTTTGGATTCCTTCTCCTCAGCCTGCAGGGGGGGGGGGGGGAGGGGGGCTGGACCAGGTGTCTCACAGGTAGTGGGTGAGGGTGGGGGAAGGGCTCCCACTGCAGCCAGGAGATATAAAACCCCCCCCCCCCACCTGTGATGGGGCTGGGCCGACACTCCCCTAGCGCCCAGGAGAGAACCCAGGAGTCCTAGCCCCCTCCCAGCCCCCGCCACCACTGTGCTGTACCACATCTGCCCAAGAGAACCCTGGCATCCAGGGCCCTGAGACCCTGCTGCTGGGGCCCCCTGAATATCCCCTGCCCTGCGAACCCTGGCGTCCGGGGCCCTGAGACCCTGCTGCTGGGGCCCCCTGAATCCCCCCACCCCGCGAACCCTGGCGTCCGGAGACCTGAGACCCTGCTGCTGGGGCCCCCTGAATCCCCCCACCCCGCGAACCCTGGCGTCCGGGGCCCTGAGACCCTGCTGCTGGGGCCCCCTGAATCCCCCCACCCCGCGAACCCTGGCGTCTGGGGCCCTGAGACCCTGCTGCTGGGGCCCCCTGAATCCCCCCACCCCGCGAACCCTGGTGTCCGGGGCCCTGAGACCCTGCTGCTGGGGCCCCCTGAATCCCCCCACCCCGCGAACCCTGGCGTCCGGAGACCTGAGACCCTGCTGCTGGGGCCCCCTGAATATCCCCTGCCCTGCGAACCCTGGCGTCCGGGGCCCTGAGACCCTGCTGCTGGGGCCCCCTGAATCCCCCCACCCCGCGAACCCTGGCGTCCGGAGACCTGAGACCCTGCTGCTGGGGCCCCCTGAATCCCCCCACCCCGCGAACCCTGGCGTCTGGGGCCCTGAGACCCTGCTGCTGGGGCCCCCTGAATCCCCCCACCCCGCGAACCCTGGTGTCCGGGGCCCTGAGACCCTGCTGCTGGGGCCCCCTGAATCCCCCCACCCCGCGAACCCTGGCGTCCGGAGACCTGAGACCCTGCTGCTGGGGCCCCCTGAATATCCCCTGCCCTGCGAACCCTGGCGTCCGGGGCCCTGAGACCCTGCTGCTGGGGCCCCCTGAATCCCCCCACCCCGCGAACCCTGGCGTCCGGAGACCTGAGACCCTGCTGCTGGGGCCCCCTGAATCCCCCCACTCCGCGAACCCTGGCGTCCAGGGCCCTGAGACCCTGCTCCTGGGGCCCCCTGAACCCCGCCTGCCCTGTGAACCCCGGCGTCTGGGGCCCTGAGACCCTGCTGCTGGGGCCCCCTGAATATCCCCTGCCCTGCGAACCCTGGCGTCCGGGGCCCTGAGACCCTGCTGCTGGGGCCCCCTGAATCCCCCCACCCCGCGAACCCTGGCGTCCGGAGACCTGAGACCCTGCTGCTGGGGCCCCCTGAATCCCCCCACCCCGCGAACCCTGGCGTCTGGGGCCCTGAGACCCTGCTGCTGGGGCCCCCTGAATCCCCCCACTCCGCGAACCCTGGCGTCCAGGGCCCTGAGACCCTGCTCCTGGGGCCCCCTGAACCCCGCCTGCCCTGTGAACCCCGGCGTCTGGGGCCCTGAGACCCTGCTGCTGGGGCCCCCTGAATATCCCCTGCCCTGCGAACCCTGGCGTCCGGGGCCCTGAGACCCTGCTGCTGGGGCCCCCTGAACCCCGCCTGCCCTGTGAACCCCGGCGTCTGGGGCCCTGAGACCCTGCTGCTGGGGCCCCCTGAATATCCCCTGCCCTGCGAACCCTGGCGTCCAGGGCCCTGAGACCCTGCTCCTGGGGCCCCCTGAACCCCGCCTGCCCTGTGAACCCCGGCGTCTGGGGCCCTGAGACCCTGCTGCTGGGGCCCCCTGAATCCCCCCACCCCCGTGAATCCTGGCGTCCAGGGACCTGGGCCCTGCTGCTGGGGCCCCCTGAATCCCGCCCCCGCCCCGCGAACCCTGGCGTCCGGGCCGGTGCCCCACTCACCTCGGCAGCGGGAGCCGTCCTCGGCAGCCTCATGCCCGGCCCGGCAGAGGCATCCGGCCGGCAGGTGCTCAGCCCAGTGGCCGTCCTCGCGGCAGTACATGCTGAGGGGCCCGGGGCCGGCCGGCACCGCCCCGTCCACGCAGGCCCCGGGCACCGGCGTGACCAGCTCGCGCGGCACGGTCTCGGGAAAGGCGGCCAGGCGGCGGACGGTGGCCGGGCACTTGTGGAAGTAGAGGCGCACGCCCAGCAGGGCCATGCAGGCGCCCTGGTCCTGGAAGGCCAGGTAGAAGCCGGCCTTGGTGAGGGGCCCCAGCCGCAGCGTCTTGACGTTGAGCCGCCCGCTGGCCTCGGCGCCGGGGCGCTTGCGGGTCAGGTGCTCGGCCGCCACCGTGTCCAGCTTGACCCAGGGGTTCTCCAGCCAGGGCGGGTCGCTGGCCGTGGCCACGTCGGCGTCCGCCTCGTAGTACAGGACGTTGAAGGTCTCCTTGCAGGCGCGCGCCGGGCGCGGCAGGGAGAAGCACTCCACCACCGTGAACCTCAGCTCGGCCAGCACGTGCGCCGCGCCCCGGCGCCCCACGAAGCCGCTGCGCAGCCAGGCCTCCCGGCCCGGGCCCCCTGCGCCCGCCGAGCACACCTCGAAGGTGCGCACCGGCTGCTGCCGCTCGGCGTCCAGCCCGCTCAGCTCCTCCCACTGCCGCGGGGAGCAAGGGGGCCACGGTCAGCGGGGGGGCGCCCGCCCCAGTGCTGCCCCCACAGCGACCCCCAGTGACAGTGTTGCCCCCACGGCTCCCCATGACCCCAGTGTTGCCCCCGGCCCCTGCGCTGCCCCCACGGCAACCCCACAGCTCCCCCTGGCGCCAATGCTGCCCCCACGGCTACCCCCATGGCTCTCCCTGGCCCCAGTGCTGCCCCCATGGTGACCCCCACGGCCCCACTGCTGCCCCCCGACACCTAACCCCCCATGGCCACCCCAGTGCTGCCCCCGATACCTAACCTCCCATGGGCCCCCAGCCCATCCCCCCATACCTAACGCCCCATGTCCCCCCACCTGCCCACACTCCCCCTCCCCCCAAAGCTTCCTGCCACCCCCATCCCAGCCCCCAAATACCTAACCCCCCGCTGCCCCTCCCCCATCACCTGGCTATCAGTCTGGGGGTACGTCGTCCACTTCAGATCCGACGTCTCCAGCCGGGTGTTCAGCAAAGTCTCTGCCAGGCGAAAAGTGTGAGTCTGCATCTGCAGGTCGGGAGTGAGGGGCAGCTACCCGCCCTCCCGTCCCCTCCCCTTTGCACCCCCCAGCTCACTCACAGAGTTGGGGCCCCCTGGTGTACCCCACATGCTGCCAGGGCCTCGAGGCACTCTGAGCCTGTGAGCAGGGAATGGGGCAGGGCCCGTCCCCTCTAGGGGTGCTGGCTCCCCCTGGCCAGGGCAGGACTGGCTGGCTCAGGGGGCAGGGACTGGCCCCTCTAGGGGCGCCAGCTCCCCCCAGCTCAGGTCCAGCATCTCCACCCCTTTGTGGGCCCCCTGGGTGCAGCTGCCAGACCTTGGGACAAACAGACACACACACACACTCTCTCTCTCTCTCTCTCTCTCTCTCTCCTCCCCCCCCCGCCCCCGGACCCCGCATCAGTGGCTAAATCTATCCCAGATGTGAATGAACAACCCTCAGCTTCCCCGAGTGGGGTGGGCTGGTTTAAGTGGAGTGGTGAAGCTGGGAGCCAGGACTCCTGGGTTCTCTTCCCGGCGCTGGGAGGGCAGTGGGGGCTGGTGGTTAGAGCAGGGGCCGGGAGCCAGGACTCCTGGGTTCTCTTCCCGGTGCTGGGAGGGCAGTGGGGGCTGGTGGTCAGAGCAGGGGCCAGGAGCCAGGACTCCTGGGTTCTCTCCCCGGCGCTGGGAGAGCAGTGGGGGCTGGTGGTTAGAGTAGGGGGCGGGAGCCAGGACTCCTGGGTTCTCTCCCCAGTGCTCTCAGGGCAGTGGGGGCTGGTGGTTAGAGCAGGGGCCGAGAGCCAGGACTCCTGGGTTCTCTCCCCGGCGCTGGGAGGGCGGTGGGGGCTGGGGGTTAGAGTAGGGGGCGGGAGCCAGGACTCCTGGGTCCTCTCCCCAGTGCTCTCAGGGCAGTGGGGGCTGGTGGTCAGAGCAGGGGCCGGGAGCCAGGACTCCTGGGTTCTCTCCCCGGCGCTCTCAGGGCAGTGGGGGGAGAATCCGGGCTGCATTTAAACTCTCCCTGAAGCTCGCCCCCTTCAAGTTCCCGGCACCGCCCCCCCGCAGTTCACTCACCTTCCACCGCCCGGCCCAGGGCGAACCAGAACCAGAGGCAGCGCAGCTCCATGGCTCGGCCAGGCCAGAGCCCGCAGAAGAGGCGCCCGGGCCGGGGACGTTTCACCCGCAAGGCCCCTCCGGGAGCCCCCCGCGCCGGCCGACACAGGGGCCCGGCTCCCCCGCTCCGGGACCGCGCCCCCCGCGGATTTCTCGGCCGCCCGGGGAAAGCGGGTTCCAGGGTCGCGGGAGCCCCGGGGCGGGCGGGGGGGGAACGGGCGCGGGGCTGCTCCGAAACTTGGGCGCCCCAGACAAAGAGGCGGCGGGACGCGGGGCGGGGCGGGGCGAGGGCCTGGAGAAATTCCTCGGCCGGGACTTTGTGAAACCCTCCAAAGTCTGCGGCCGGGAACAGCCCCGACTCGGGAACAGTCGGTCCAGAACAGTCCTGGCTCTGGAGCAGTCGGTCCGGCTCTGGAGCGGCGGGTCCAGAACAGTCCCAGCTGTGGAACAGTCGGTCCAGAACAAACCCGGCTCCGGAACAGTCAGTCTGGCGCCGCCTGGGCTCTGCAGCAGTAGGTCCAGAACAGTCCCGGCTCTGGAGCAGTGGGTCCAGAACAGTCCCAACTCTGGAACAGTCGGTTCAGAACAATCCCGGCTCTGGAGAGGTCGGTTCAGAACAATCCCGGCTCTGGAACAGTCGGTCGGGCACTCCCCCGGCTCTGGAGCGGTGGGTCCAGAACAGTCCCGACTCGGGAGCAGTCGGTCCAGAACAATCCCGGCTCTGGAGCAGTCAGTCGGGCGCCGCCCGTGTCCCGTGGCCGTTCTCCCAACAATCCGGACACTGGCAGAGTCCAGAAAAACGCAGCCACTCGCTGGGGTTCACTAGGCTCGGTGCGGCGGCCGGGCGCGGGGCCAAGACCCCATGGCTCTGGAGCGGTGGGTCCAGAACAGTCCCGGCTCTGGAGAGGTCGGTTCAGAACAATCCCGGCTCTGGAGCAGTCGGTCGGGCACTCCCCCGGCTCTGGACAGTGGGACAAAGGAGGCGGGGGAACCCCAAGATTTCGGAAGCAGCTGCGAAGCGGAGAAGAAAACACACTCGCAGCCAGGCGCGGGAGCTGTGATTCGCTCAGAGGGGCCCCCGGATGTTTGCCGACAGCACCCCAAATACCTCCCTGCCTGGCACCCCAGACGCTCCCCACGCTCCTGGCCCAGCTGCAGGGCTGCCTCACCCAGGTCCTGCCCCGCCAGAGCGGTGCCCAGTCCAGGCAAGCGTGGGCCAGGGTCCCCCGATCCCTGCACGACCCCGGCCTCGGCTCCCCAAGGGGGACCCCTGGATCGCTGCCAGAAGCGCCCCCCAAACCAGCCACCTGCGGACCTTGAAACGCGTGGAAGTTTCTCACCCCCCTCCCCGCCGCCCCCAGCGCTGAGCACGGCTCCGCCCCCCGCCAGCGCGCACCCCTGAACTTCGCACACCGAGTCCCTGTCCTGGGACGCCCCCCGGCACCCCCGCGCTGCAGAGCGGGGGGGGACTGGAAACCGTCCTCCGGGGAGCTGCAGAGCGGGGGGGGGGGCTGGAAACCGCTCCCCGGGACCCCCGAGCCCCGCGCTGCCCGCTCACCCCGAGCGGCGCTGCGGACTCTGCGCCCGCGGGCAGGAGCGGGGAGTTGGGGGGCGGGGCCGGGTGTGCGCGGGGGGCGGGGGCGGGCGGGGGCTTTTTGTGTGTGTGTGTGTGTGTGTGTGTGTGTGCTGGGGCGCTGCAGGCTGTGTGTGTGCTGGGGCGTGTTGGTATTTTGTGTGTGTGTTGTGGGGTGTGGGTATTTTGTGTGTGGGGTGTGTGTGCTGTCCCCAGGGGGTGATTCCCCCAACCCCAGCCACATCTGCTGCCCTCCCCCAAGCTTCCTTCAAACAATTCAGGGCTGGGTCAGGAGGGGAGTGAGGGGCACCAGGGAGAGGTGGGGGCTGGTGCTTTGGGAGCCCGGACTCCTGGGTTCTCTCCCCGGCGCTGGGAGGGCAGTGGGGGCTGGTGGTTAGAGCAGGGGGTGGGAGCCAGGACTCCTGGGTTCTCTCCCCGGCGCTGGGAGGGCAGTGGGGGCTGGTGGTTAGAGCAGGGGGTGGGAGCCAGGACTCCTGGGTTCTCTCCCCGGCGCTGGGAGGGCAGTGGGGGCTGGTGGTTAGAGCAGGGGGCCGGGAGCCAGGACTCCTGGGTTCTCTCCCCGGCGCTGGGAGGGCAGTGGGGGCTGGTGGTTAGAGCAGGGGGCCGGGAGCCAGGACTCCTGGGTTCTCTCCCCGGCGCTGGGAGGGCAGTGGGGGCTGGTGGTTGGAGCAGGGGGTGGGAGCCAGGACTCCTGGGTTCTCTCCCCGGCGCTGGGAGGGCAGTGGGGGCTGGTGGTTAGAGCAGGGGGTGGGAGCCAGGACTCCTGGGTTCTCTCCCCGGCGCTGGGAGGGCAGTGGGGGCTGGTGGTTGGAGCAGGGGGTGGGAGCCAGGACTCCTGGGTTCTCTCCCCGGCGCTGGGAGGGCAGTGGGGGCTGGTGGTTAGAGCAGGGGGTGGGAGCCAGGACTCCTGGGTTCTCTCCCCGGCGCTGGGAGGGCAGTGGGGGCTGGTGGTTGGAGCAGGGGGTGGGAGCCAGGACTCCTGGGTTCTCTCCCCGGCGCTGGGAGGGCAGTGGGGGCTGGTGGTTGGAGCAGGGGCCGGGAGCCAGGACTCCTGGGTTCTCTCCCTGGCCCTGAGGCAGGGTCTGGCCTTTGCTGGGTTGCACAGAACAGGGTCCGAGCAGGCTGCTCTGGTTTACCAGCTCACACCCCGGCCTGGTGGGGAGGGGGAGCGGAAGGAGCAGGGCGGGGGCTCCCAGGGCCTGTTTCCTTGGGCTGGCTGGAGCCAGGCAGGAAACCTGCCCAAAGCAGAGTGAAACACAGCTCCCCCCACCCCCACAGCTGCCTTGGACATGCTGAGACCCATTGTGTGCTGGGGGGGTGAGGTCCTGATCAGCAGAGCCAGGCCCATACCCACACATTGCCCCAGTGCCAGCAGAGAACCCAGGAGTCCTGGCTCCCTGCTCAGGGTCGGGGTGGGGATTCAGGTCAGGGAGAGGTGTGGGGGGGGCAGTGTCTGTAAGAGACTCTGGGGGGGGGGTCTGTGCAGCCGTGGGTGGAGGAGGGTCCGCGCCCCCCCCCGCCTGTCACACGGGAACAAGCCTGATGAGCCCTCGATTTCCACACACTCGTTACGTGTTCCCCAAGCCCTTTGGGTGGGCCTGGGAAGTGCCACAGCAGACAGCCCCCCCCCCTTATCTCCATGCCCGGCCCTGCCAGGACAGCGGGGTCAGGAAACAGACCCTGACCCTGGGGGGCGCTGGCGTACTCAGCCTGGCCCTGCCCCTGGTGGGACAGATATGGTCGAGAGAGAGAGACAGCCGGGCGTGGGGGGCTGCTCCTGTCACCCTGTCTATTGGGCCTGTTTCTAATTAAAACAGCAAGGAGCAGGGCTGCGGGATGCAGGGGCTGTGGGGCGGGAGTGAGGGGACTGGCAGGGCTGGGGGATGTGGGGGCTGTGGGGTGGGAGTGAGGGGACCGGCAGGGCTGGGGGATGCGGGGGCTGTGGGGCGGGAGTGAGGGGACTGGCAGGGCTGGGGGATGTGGGGGCTGTGGGGTGGGAGTGATGGGACCGGCAGGGCTGGGAGCTGTGGGGGCTGTGGGGTGGGAGTGATGGGACCGGCAGGGCTGGGGGATGCAGGGGCTGTGGGGGTGGGAGCGAGGGGACTGGCAGGGCTGGGGGATGCAGGGGCTGTGGGGCGGGAATGAGGGGACCGGCAGGGCTGCGGGATGCAGGGGCTGTGGGGCGGGAGTGAGGGGACTGGCAGGGCCGGGGGATGCGGGGGCTGTGGGGCGGGAGTGAGGGGACCGGCAGGGCTGGGGGATGTGGGGGCTGTGGGGTGGGAGTGAGGGGACCGGCAGGGCTGGGGGATGTGGGGGCTGTGGGGCAGGAGTGAGGGGACTGGCAGGGCTGGGGGATGTGGGGGCTGTGGGGTGGGAGTGATGGGACCGGCAGGGCTGGGAGCTGTGGGGGCTGTGGGGTGGGAGTGATGGGACCGGCAGGGCTGGGGGATGCAGGGGCTGTGGGGGTGGGAGCGAGGGGACTGGCAGGGCTGGGGGATGCAGGGGCTGTGGGGCGGGAGTGAGGGGACCGGCAGGGCTGGGGATGCAGGGGCTGTGGGGGTGGGAGCGAGGGGACTGGCAGGGCTGGGGGATGCAGGGGCTGTGGGGCGGGAGTGAGGGGACCGGCAGGGCTGGGGGCTGTGGGGGCTGTGGGGTGGGAGTGATGGGACCGGCAGGGCTGGGGGATGCAGGGGCTGTGGGGGTGGGAGCGAGGGGACTGGCAGGGCTGGGAGATGCAGGGGCTGTGGGTTAGGAGTGAGGGGACCGGCAGGGCCAGGGGATGCAGGGGCTGTGGGTTAGGAGTGAGGGGACCGGCAGGGCTGGGGGATGCAGGGGCTGTGGGGCGGGAGTGAGGGGACCGGCAGGGCTGGGGGATGCAGGGGCTGTGGGGCGGGAGTGAGGGGACTGGCAGGGCTGGGGGATGCAGGGGCTGTGGGGCGGGAGTGAGGGGACTGGGAGGGCTGGGGGATGCAGGGGCTGGGGGGCAGGAGCGAGGGGACCAGCAGGGCTGGGGGATGCAGGGGCTGGGGGGCGGGAGTGAGAGGACTGGCAGGGCTGGGGGGCGGGAGTGTGGCAATCTACCCCCCCCACACACACACACAGAGGAGGGGACGCACTGGGGAGAGAACCCAGGCATCCTGGCTGTGGATGGCCCTTTCTCTGGAGAGCCACTTGTGTCCCAGCTCCAGTTCGTTCTCTCCCGGCTGTCAGGAAATTCCCTTTGTTCGGCTGCTTCCCTGGGCGGGAGCGAGGTCAGGGCAGGATGTGACACCTCATTTCCCCGGCTCCTCTGGCTCCGCCAGTCCCATGGCCCCTGCCCTGGCCAGTACTGGCCTGCAACCCCTGCCTGAGCCTGAGCCTGAGCCTCAGCCCAGCTCAACCTCCTGCCCAGCAGAGAATCCAGCCCCGGCCTCTTCCAGAAGAGTAGAGACACCCCGCCCCAGAGGTGCGCGCATCTCGGCGCTGGGCGAGGGGTCCCCGTGTCCCCAGCAACCCCGCCCCCGCCCCAGAGGTGGGCGCATGTCCGTGCTGGGCCAGGGGTCCCCACGTCACTGGCCACCCCGCCCCAGAGGTGGGCGCATCTCGGCACTGGGCGAGGGGTCCCCGTGTCCCCAGCAACCCCGCCCCCGCCCCAGAGGTGGGCGCATGTCCGTGCTAGGCCAGGGGTCCCCATGTCACTGGCCACCCCGCCCCAGAGGTGGGCGCATCTCGGCGCCGGGCGAGGGGTACCCGTGTCCCCAACCACCCCACCCCAGAAGTGGGTGCACCTCAGCCCTGGGCGAGGGGTCCCTGTGTCACTGGCTGCCCCGCCCCAGAGGTGGGCGCATCTCGGCGCCGGGCGAGGGGTCCCCGTGTCCCTGGCCATCCCACCCCATAGGTGGGTGCATCCTGGTTCCCCGCAGAGTATCACACCACCCCCAGCTCCCCTGACCCTGCAGGGATCTCACAGTTATCCGGGCAGATGAATGTCTGGCACAAGAGCTGGAATTTCCTGAACAGAGGAAAATAAAACATAATGGGTTTTGCTGTCACATGACAGTCGTGGTGGGGTGAGATGGGCTGTAAGACCCACGGGGGTGAGGTGTTTTCGTCCAGCCCCCGCGACTTTCAGGACAAAAAGCCCCAAAGAGACTTGATCAACCGACAGCAACAGGGCTGGGAGCCAGGACTCCTGGGTTCTCTCCCCGGGGCTGGGAGGGCAGTGGGGGCTGGTAGTTAGAGCAGGGGGTGGGAGCCAGGACTCCTGGGTTCTCTCCCTGGTGCTGGGAGGGCAGTGGGGGCTGGTGGTTAGAGCAGGGGGTGGGAGCCAGGACTCCTGGGTTCTCTCCCTGGTGCTGGGAGGGCAGTGGGGGCTGGTGGTTAGAGCAGAGGGCTGGGAGCCAGGACTCCTGGGTTCTCTCCCCGGCGCTGGGGGGGCAGTGGGGGCTGGTGGTTAGAGCAGAGGGGTGGGAGCCAGGACTCCTGGGTTCTCTCCCTGGTGCTGGGAGGGCAGTGGGGGCTGGTGGTTAGAGCAGAGGGGTGGGAGCCAGGACTCCTGGGTTCTCTCCCTGGTGCTGGGAGGGCAGTGGGGGCTGGTGGTAAGAGCAGGGTCTGGGAGCCAGGACTCCTGGGTTCTCTCCCCGGTGCTGGGGGGGCAGTGGGGGCTGGTGGTTAGAGCAGGGGCTGGGAGCCAGGACTCCTGGGTTCTCTCCCCGGCGCTGGGGGGGCAGTGGGGGCTGGTGGTTAGAGCAGAGGGGTGGGAGCCAGGACTCCTGGGTTCTCTCCCTGGCGCTGGGAGGGCAGTGGGGGCTGGTGGTTAGAGCAGGGGCCGGGAGCCAGGACTCCTGGGTTCTCTCCCTTGTGCCATAGAGCCCCATGGGATTTGGTCACATGACACACAGGCGCTAATATGGCCGCCCCTTTGTTGACCTCATTTCCCGATCACATGACCTGCCGGGCACCCAAGATGTCCACCACCAGGGAGGCCTCAGGGTTGGGGTTGGGTAGTATTGCGAAATTACGTCACTGGCGTACATCACGTGACTCCAACTGCCCGCCGCCGCGCGTGCACAGCAAGGGAAGCCCTCCAGTATGTCACGTGATTCGTATCCCCCTCCCGTCTTTGCGCATGGCTGTCCGGGCAAAGCCCCAGAGCGAAAAGCTTGTCCTGCACATGCGCATCAATGCCCGGTGCACTGCACACCTTGAGGCTCACGTCACTTCCGTCGTTGGACGCGTCGGGCGCATGCGCACTGCTGCGCTCCGCGACTCTTTTCGCTCCGGCGCAGGCGCGGATGTTGACCCCGCCGGGCCAAGCCGGGGGGTGCGGGGATCATGTCCGGGGTGCAGCGCATGAAGGTGGCGAACGAGCGGCACCGGCAAAGCGTCACGCAGCGGGGCGGCCCCCACCGGGCCCCGGTACAGGGGCTGTGGGGCGGGAGTGGGGGGCGGGGTTCGGGGTGGGAGTGGGGGGCACCGGGGGCGGGGGGCTGCGGGGAGGGAGTGGGGAGCACCGGGGGCACGGGTGGGAGTGGGGGGCACCTGGGGGTGGAGGGCACCGGGGGGCTGGGGGGCTGCACGGGTGGGGAGTGAGGAGCACCGGGGGTGGGGGGCTGTAGGGAGGGAGTGGGGGGCACCTCGAGGGTGGGGGGCTGTGGGGAGGGAGTGGGGAACACCAGGGGGCGGGGGGCTGTGGGTTGGGAGTGGGGAGTACTGCAGTGAGGGGGGTTCCGTTTCTGACACCCTCTGTCCTGCACAGAGAGCCCCCCTGGAGGAGAAGCCGCCCGTGGGGCCCTGGCTGCTGGCCCTGTTTGTCTTCGTGGTCTGTGGGTCAGGTCAGTTGGGGGCAGGGGTGGGGGACAGCGTGGGTCCGTTCACTCTGGAACCTAAGGACTGGTCTGAGCGCAGTGATGGGCCCTGCGTGCTTGTGTGACGTTCCCCCGGAAACCTAATGGGGGGTTGTGTCTATGTGGCTTCCTCATTACAGCAGCCAGTCCCTGGCCTGGTGTTTGCCCTGGGGCGTAATAATGGGGAGTACCAGGAAGCCCCCCGTGAGGCCCCTGTGCAGGAACCGGACCCTGGAGGGAGGGTGCCAGAAGTGATGTTCACTCTGGAACCTAATGAGGGGGGAACGGGGTTCACTTTTGGGCTCTTTTTGCTGTTCCGGGAGCTAGCGGCAGCTGTGTGCACCTGCTGTTTGTGTTCACCCTGAAACCTAATGAGGGGATCATTGGGGCACCAATGTGTCAGCTCAGCATCAGCCCTTCGAAGGGGTGGGAGCGGGAACAAGGGCTCTATGCTGGTCTCCTCTCTTTATTTTACCAAGAGTCCTTCAATTGACACTGTTTTGGCAGAAGATGGGGGGTCGGGAGTGTACTGGTTCACTCTGAAACCTACTCGTGGCCCTTAGCGCTGGGAGCGAGACCCCGACAGGCATTGCTTGTGCCCCCTTGACTCTCGCCAGAGCCGTAAGCTTCTGGCATGCTGGGCTTGCTCTGGCCCTTCGCTGCAGTCGCTGTCCTGGGAAGGGTGTTAATTCTGAAGCTGACTGACAGCTGAGGTGGTTCGCTGGAGGGGTTCATGCTAGATGTGTTGGTGAACAACTGGTGGAGGGAGGCTGCTGACTCTGATGTCCCCCCTGGTGTCCTGTTGAAGGGGCAATGCTGCCTGAGCTGCGGGCATGGTGGGTGTTCACTCTGAAACTTACTAATGGTGCATGAGAGTCCAGGCTTCAGTCCGCACCTGCCAGGTCTCCCTGGAGCTTGTCCCACAATGCAGCTGGCCTCGGGAGCCGGAGCTGCCGGTCAGTGAGCCTCTCCCATTCCCACCTGATCGCTTCCGTATGTGCAGGGTGGGAAATGGGTGCCCCACCCCCCCATTCCAGCCTCACCCAGCTCCCTTTCTCCCCCCGCCCCCAGCTATCTTCCAGATCATCCAGAGCATCCGCCTTGGAGGATGATGGGAAACAGCGCTCTCCCACCTGAGCCTCTTCTCAGGGAATTCTGGGATACCTCCTGGACCTCCAGGAATCCTCCATAATCTGCTGCTACTCTGCCCATGGCCTGCCCCCTGCCTGCTCTGTTGTGTCCGTGTATGTGTCCCACCTGGGGAGGGCTCACCCTTTCTTGCTCCCCCCGCACTGCTGGGGAGGGTGGTACCCCGGGGGTGCGTAAGGGGAGCTGGGGGGACCAGCGGGGGGGTTTCTCCCATTAAAGGGGAGATGCCCCCCAGTGTCGCCGGGTCCGAGCGTGTTGGGAAAGGCATTAAATGTCGGGGTTTGGAATAAACCAGCCGCTGTTGTCGTCTGTACCCCCATTGTCAGCCCCCCCATTGTCAGCCCCCTGTCGTCTGTACCCCCATTGTCAGCCCCCTGTCGTCTGTACCCCTGTCCTCAGCCTTCCATTGTTGTCCCCTGTCATCTGTCCTCCCGTTGTCAGCCCCCCCCTTGTCAGCCCAGCCCCCTCACCTGGAGCACTTCTTGCCCCATGTCCCGCCCAGCGGCTCCTCGCCTGGATTTGGCCCCGCCCCCAAAAGAGAGCCCAGGTGCCCGGTTGGGGGGGGGGCACCAGAGAGTGCCCAGCTGCGCCCTAGAGCGGCTCCCCACCACCACCATAAAGCCGGCGCGGATGTGCAGAGCGGCGTTTTTCCCCGGCCGCACAATAGAGTTCCCGGCCAAGAGCGTCTCAGCCCGCCTGGGGCAACGAGGGGGCGGTACCTCTGCCAGAGCGCCGCTCTCTGCTACCATAGAGTCCTGCCTCCCGAGAGCGTATCATAGAGTCAAAGTCAGCTCCCTCTTCAAAGACTCCCTCCGCGCGCACCAGAGTCCGCCCGCCCTAGAGCGTCTCTTCGTCTTCCTCTAACATCGAGGTGCGGGCAGCCCCCTTCCTAGAGCGTCCCTCCCTCCGCCACTATAGAGGCCTGAGGCTCTAGAGCGTCTTTCTCTGCCACACCATAGAGTAGCCTGGTCCTAGAGCGTCTCGGCCGTTGCTTCCGTCTTCTAGAGTTACGGGCACCGCTCTTGCTAGAGCGTCCCGTTCTTCTGGTTCCGGGACATAGAGGTGGAGGTGGGGGTGGGGCGGTGCCAGAGTGTCGCTCTCCTGTACCAGAGAGTTCTCCCGTCCCAGAGCGCCTCTCTCGCCCGGTACAAAGCTAGGCCTATCTCTGTCTTGCAGCGTCTCTCCCGCCCGCACCATAGAGCTGCTCCCCACCTAGAGCGTCTCTCCCGCCCGCACCATAGAGCCAGGGCCGCTTCCCCAGCTCGCGTCTCTCCGTGTGTCACAGAGCCCCGCGCAGCCTCTGCCTGCGTTCCGACAGACCCCGTCCCTCCCCGCCAGGTCCGGCACCAGAGAGTCCGGGTCCGCCCCGTCGCCCAGAGCGCCCGGCCGGAACCATAGAGGCGCCGCCCTAGCGCGTCCCCCTTCCGCTTCCGGCGCTGTCCAGGAGAGGCCGGCGAGTGCGGCGCGGGCACCGGAGCGGGTGAGGTGGGGGCAGTAGCCGCGGGAGGCGGGAGGGGCGCGCGGGGCGGGGTTGTGGTGGGCGTGGGGGGAGGGGCGGCGGAGGGGGGCGGCGCGGCGCGTGCGAGGGGTCCCCGCGTCACCGTCCCCCCCCCCCTCCCAGCAGCTTGCCTGGCGATGGGCGACAGCGATGACGAGTACGACCGGCGGCGCCGGGACAAGTTCCGCCGCGAGCGCAGCGACTACGACCGGTCCCGGGAGCGCGACGACCGGCGCCGGGACGACTGGAGTGACCGGTGCGTGGCCGGCCCGGCCGGGGGCTTCCACCAGGGCCCGGCCCGGCCCCGGCGACAGGGACCCCCCCGCTGGAGTCCCCCCGTGTGCGGGCGCCCGTCCCCTGTGTGCGGGTGGCGCCTGTTGCCCCCTGTGTGTGGGCCGCCTGTCTCCCCTCCCTCAGCTGGAGCCCGTCCCCCGTGTGCGGGTGGCACCTGTTCCCCCCCCCCCGCTGGAGCCTTTTCCCCCCCCCCCCGCCATTGGAGCCAGTCCCCTGCAGGTGGCGCCTGTTCTCCCCCGCCCCCCCCCCCCCCGTGGGGAGGCAGATGCTGTATAAACGCTGCGTCTGGGGGGCAAGTGGCCCCAGGGAACGTGCCTGGGGGGTGGTTTGTCTCTGGCGGCAGGAGCGCAGGGATGTAGCCTGGGGGTGCACCTGCTCCCCGGTAACGGGCTATACCCAGGATGACCTGCTTCTGGCCCCCTTCCCCCACAGGGAGTGGGACCGTAGCCGTGAGCGCCGGAGCCGGGGCGAGTATCGGGACTATGACCGCAACCGCCGGGAGCGTTTCTCTCCCCCACGGCACGAGCTGAGCCCCCCGCAGAAACGCATGCGGCGAGACTGGTGAGTGAGCACTGCCTGCTGGGTTCCTGAGCTGTGGCTCCCCTGCTTCCTGCTCGTGGAGGACAGGGTTGATTGGTCTCGCATGAGCCACCCCCTGGCTGGAGTGGGCTGGGGTCAACCCTCAGGTGCCACGGCCTGAGGGCAGGTGGGTGTAGGAGGCGATGCTGGGCCAGTTTCCCATAGTGTGGAGAAGAGCGAAACTCTCCCCAAACCTGTTAGACCCCCAGTCTACAAGGAAGAAGCAGGCAGCCAGGCCTCCGAGAGAACAGAGCCCTCCCTGTCCAGTTTTCCCTGTGACTGTCCCTGGCGTCTCAGAAGGAAACGAAGCAACAAGCTGTCTAAATACAGGGAGGGTTTTATCAGTCTAAAATTGCCTCCCCTGGCTGCACGTGCTGACTGGCTGTAGCCCCACAGCAGAGTGTCAGGAACAGAAAGGACATGCAGTGCGGCCAAGCCCCGGCTGCTCCCCATGAACACAAGCAGCAGCTGTGATGGAGTGGGGGGGGGTGCATGTGTGAGTCAGGCTGGATGTCCGAGGCAAGCAGCAGCTCCCAGTGGCTAAGGATGACCCTGGGGCTACAACTGGCAGATAACACCTCTGCCTAAACAAAGAGCAGGGAGGAGCTGAGCTGGGTTTTGAATCGGGGGCGGCAGTTAGAGGCGAGGAAAAGGGAGAGCTGGAAGGCAGCCAGCCTGAGGAGGGGGAAAGCTACACCCCAGAGGGGCACCCCTCGGGGTCTTCCCCCCAGGACAGGTTGGAAGGACTGTCTCTGGCGGCTATGCTGTTGCTTCTGTGAGAAACTGGACATCTGTTGCCTAATAAACCTGCTGTTGTGCCTGCTGAGTGAGAGTCTCTCCTGCCAGCGGGCGGGGTGCAGTGCAGGGGGACCCCTGAACCCCATCACAGCAGCATCAGACCTTTGTGGTGGTCCCTCAGAAATGCCCTGACTTTGGTTGCCCCCCCAGGTCTTATCAGGGGGTAGATGCAGAATCAGGCCCCTCTGAATAGGCAACAGGCTGGCGGACAGGACGCTTATCTTAGGCCTGGCAGATGCCGATTCGAGCTCACTGAGCTGATGGCTGTTTTGGGGCTACTGGGTGCGTAAGTGTGACGGGGTTGAGGGGTCCCCAAGCACTGCCCCCCATCTGCAGGCAGGAGTGACTCTCACCCAGCAGGTAGAACGGGAGGTTTATGAGGCGCCAGAGCCCAGCTCAGCACAGAGGGGTCAGTACAGCTGGCAGAGACAGTCATTCCAACCCGTCCTGGGGAGAGGAGCCCGAGGGGTGCCCCTCTGGGGTGTAGTTTCCCTC
This sequence comes from Carettochelys insculpta, assembly GCF_033958435.1. Taxonomy (NCBI): domain Eukaryota; kingdom Metazoa; phylum Chordata; order Testudines; family Carettochelyidae; genus Carettochelys; species Carettochelys insculpta. Next base: position 1,703,720 of record NC_134170.1, read on the forward strand.
CTCGCCAGGCTGGCTGCCCTCCAGCTCCCTCTCCCTCAGCTTCTCACTGCCGCTCCCATTCAAACCCAGCTCGGCTCCTCCCTGCTCTGTGCTCAGGGCAGAGGTGTTACCTGCCAGCCTAGGGTACAGCCCAGGGGTCATCCTTAGCCGCTGGGAGCTGCTCTGCCTGTCACACACATCCAGCCTGAGTCTCACACGCACTCCCCACCCCATCACAGTGAGTGGCTGGGTAACTGCTGTCAGAGAGTGGTTGGTGGTGGTTCGCAGTCCTGCTGGAAGAGCACGGAGTGGGGTTCCGTTGAGGTCCCTCCAGGGAGTGGACCTGTTCAATGTCGTCTTTAGCAGTAACCGAGAGGGGGCCACGTGGGGCCGTGTTCTCACAAAAGGAGACGGCCGTCGTGTAGCACTGTAACACGATGCGTTAAATGGTGAGATTTCGTGGGACGGACCCACTTTTTCAGACCTGTCCCACAAAAGCTCATCACCTGATAAATCGTTCCGTTCGGGGCTAAAGCATCCACGGCTGCACTTTTGTTTTACCGTCTGGAGGGTGCCAGCCTGGGAAGGGTTGTAACTGCTTTGGGGGGTTGGGTCAGGACTCAGAGTGGTCCGGACAAACTGGAGAAAGCCATGCTCTCTGCCGGCTACTTCTCACGGGGGCGTCACGTCCAGGTGGCCACCTTTCAGGGGAGGTGGGGAAGGGTCCAGAGAAGAGCAGCCTTCCCCAGCGTCAGGCGGTCACGCACTGGAAGAAATTGCCAGGGAGCAGGGGGAGGTTGTGGGCTTTCCAGCTTTGACCGTGCTTCAGAGCAGGTCAGGGAGGATTCAAGACAGTGCTCGGTCCTGTCGCCAGGGCCGGGGATGGGATTCGGCGACCTCCCGAGGTCCCTTCCTGTTCTAGCGCTCTCAGCCCCGTCCCCTGCGTTCAGGGCAGGACTGAGTGCCATCCCCCATCCCTGGCCGACGCCGGTGTGACTCCGCATGGGAAGGAGAGCCGTTCCTCGCGCGGCAGTACCTAACTCAGCAATTCGAGAGCCGCAGTGCATGGGAGCACGAGACGGTCCTCGCTAGATAGCCTCCAGCCAGACTCTTTCTAACCCGCAGTGGTTTGTAACGCCACCTGCATCTGCGGCAGGACGCTCGCAAACTTCTTACGTATTCTATTGCCTCGCACTTAGAATCCCCGAATCCCAGGGTTGGAAGGGACCTCAGGAGGTCATCCAGGCCTGCCCCCTGCCCCAAGCAGGGTCAAACCCCACGAAGTCACCCCCTTGCTTTTCTGCATGTGTTTGTTCCACTGTCTTCCTGACTCCCCACCGAAGCGTCTCTCTCCGGAGATCACTGGGGGAGCAGCCCGAGCTTTGGCGGTCCCGTGTCGGTCGCTGTCTGGCTGCGAGTTGAGCTGTTCGGGTCTGGGTTTCAGACGCTCGCCGTCTGTGGGCAAGGATCAGAAGAGCTGGGTGGCGGCATTTGGGCTTTTGTTGATGGCGTTGGGCGCCGCAGAGAAGCCCTTGAGGAGCCACAGACTGCAGACAGGCGCCTGCTCTCTAGTAGTGGGGACCGTGCCGCCTCCCTCACCAGCTGATTCCAGCGCCCAGCCACCTGCTAGGGAGTGTTTCCGAAAGTCCAGCCCAAGCCTGCCTGGCTGCAGTTCAGGCCTTGGGGCTTGTTGCGTCCTTAGGGTGCGGGGAGCCCCTTGAGGCCCCCGAGACCTGCGACGTCCCCTCGTGTAACACCCCAGAGCCTGGTACACACAGCCCTGGCCCCTGCCACGCTGGTTGTGACCCTTGGCTCGCCCCCCCGACAGGGATGAGCACAGCGCTGACCCCTACCACAGCGGGTACGAGATGCCGTACAGCGGGGCGACCGCCGGCCCCACCTATGGGCCCCCCCAGCCGTGGGCGCACCCCGACATGCATGTGATACAGCAGCACCACCTCCTGCCCATCCAGGCCAGGTAAATCACGCGCGCGCGTCTCCCCCGGCTTCCCTCCTGGCCCTGCTGAGCTGGGCGTCGCTGGCTGCCGGCACGGTGCTAACCAGCCCCACACCCGAGCAGGCTGGGCAACATTGCGGAGGTGGACGTGGGCCTGGCGCCCCCCGTCATGAAGAGCTTCAAAGAGTTCCTGCTCTCCCTGGACGACTCGGTGGACGAGACGGAGGCCGTCAAGCGGTACAACGACTACAAGCTGGATTTCCGGCGTCAGCAGATGCAGGACTTCTTCCTGGCGCACAAGGACGAGGAGTGGTACGTCTGGCCCGGTGTCCCCTCCCTGTGCGCTGGGCAGGCGGGCGCGGCTGGGCCGAGGGTGCTGGGGCGGGCGGTTCTGATGCAGCGCCCCCGGGATGTAGGCAAGTCAGAGAGGCGCTGCTGCGGTTCTGCTCTGGTGGGCCGGGGCTGTGGGACCAGCGGTTCTGATCCCCTGGGGCTGTCCGTGGCTCGGCGGAGGCCGGACCCCTGCCCGGCAACAAGAACTAGCCATGGGGCTGACCCCGGGTCCAGGCCACCTCTCCTGTGGCAAGCTTCTGGCTCCCCTCCATGCCCCAGAGCTCTGGGGGGCCAGCCCGCCTTGGCGCTCAGTGGGCACCAAGGTTTCTCCCTCCATCTGCGCTGAGGAGGAGGGGAAGAGGCTGTTGCAAGCCCTGTTGTGCTCGGGTCCCGGCCCTCTGACCATGGCCGTTTTGGGGTGCCCCAGAACTCCCTGGGGGGTGTCTTAGTGTCAGGGGAAGAAGAACCGAAAGCCGCTTTTCCCGGTTTGCAGCTGTCCCTTCTGCAGCCTTGGGAATTGGGGCAGGGGTGTTCGGAGCTGAAATCTCCCAGCCCCGCTGGCATCACTGGCCGGGACAAGGTTTCTCAGCAGCCTTCCGGGGGCACTGGGCAGAGTGTTCTCCAGTCTGTCTGTTCCCCTGCAGACCCCGCTGCCTCTCTCTCAGCCTGGGGCTTGGTCAGGTGCCTGAGGGGGCGTTGGGCTTGCAGCTGATTGGCTCCGGCGGGCACTGGGAGAACGGGGCCAGCTATTTGGATTCAGATGGGTGGCTCCTGTGCCTTGGTTTCCCCATCCATACACCAGGCTTGGGTTAGAAACTCAGCGCAGGGCTGGCGCAGTGACCTCAGGAGGAGACTGGGGGCCCCTGTGGGCCGGGCCCCCAGCAAACAGTCTTGTCCCAAGATTTGCAGTCTGGACAAGCCACAGGGCAGGAGGGGAAACTGAGACATGATGATACTTGATTTGCCTGAGGCCTGGTACAGAACCCAGCCATCCGGACCGGGACTCCTTGGGAATAGACGGTCTTACTTCCGAGCCGCCAGCCCCCACCCCAACCACCAGCCCCCACTGCCCTCCCAGCGCTGGGGAGAGAACCCAGGAGTCCTGGCTCCCGGCCCCCTGCTCTCTCCAGTGCTGGGGAGAACCCAGGAGTCCTGGCTCCCAGCCCCCTGCTCTAACCACCAGATCTGGGGAGAGAACCCAGGAGTCCTGGCTCCCCATCCTGCCCTGCTGTGACCCATCATGGCTCAGTTCCCCCCCCTGCAGCGAATGTGTGCGCACTGCTGAGATTTCAGCCTGGGGCTGGTGGGCTCTGCTGTGTGTGTGGCTCCCGGTCGCTGTCTTCCCGGCGCTGCTTAGGTTTAACAGCCCTCTCTTAAGTTTTTTTTTCTTTTTGGTGTGTGTGGATAACTGTTAATTGACCCTTTTTTCCCCTCCTCCCAAGTGCCGGAACCGAGAGAATTCAAAATCAGAAGTCATTCTTGCCGTCAGCTCGGAGAATCTAAATCTCTCTTGATTTTTGGTTTCGTTCGCTGCTCCTCTCTCTCGCCTGCGTGTTTTTTTAGCTAGACAGCCAGGGCTGTGGCACTGCGCACAATGCAGTGTGTAGCGAAACGTACAGTGGTAGGAATCAGATAGCTTAGCTGCCAGCCAACCAGCCAAAGCCACCCAGTCGGGAACTTTTTTTGTTTTTTTTCCTGTGTTTGCGGTTCCGTCAGCCGCCCGGCGAGAGAGTGGGCGAGCGCCCGCGCTCCATAGCCAAAATAAAGCGCCCGTGGTTAAAACCACCGAAGGAATTTCTCAGGCTCCCGTCGGCAAGCTGGAGTTGATCCGGAGTGTATGTATGACATGCGTTCTGTCTTATGCCATTAGAGCACAGCTTTCGAAAGCAAGAGGCAGGGCGGTTCAGCCAAGCGCCGCGTCCCGCCCTCCTCCCGAGGCCGAGAAGGGGCTCTGATGGCCCTGGCCTGCTGGCCCTTTCAGGTCCCTTTCCTGGCTCATCTGAAACAAGCGGACACTTAAATCCAGGCCCAAAAGCTTAGGTTAGATGAAGGAGTTTTGGTGTCTGGCTCCCATGGAGGGCCGGGAGAAGCAGGTGCTTAAACAGCCTTCAAACTGCAGTGCTCTGGTTGCCTCTCGCCCCACCAAATCCGAGTTTGGATCGGACACTGAGTGGTTCGCTGGCATCTGCTGGGGTGGGAGAAGGAGCTAGGTGTTAGCCAAGACCCTCTTCTCCGGCGGGCGCAACTAGGGCAAGCAACTGGCGTGAGATTAGAAGTGGCACCAATGAGAGAACCCCAGCTGGGATCCAGTCCTGGCAGCCCACAAACATCCACCCGCCTCTGGGCTCTTGCTAAGCAGCCACGGGGAAAAAGAATGATATGTCCCAGGGAGATGCAGGGGAAGAGAACCCAGGAGTCCTGGCTCCCAGCCCCTGGCTCTATCCACCAGCCCCCACTGCCCTCCCAGTGCCGGGGAGAGAACCCAGGTGCCCGAACCCTCCCCCGACCTGCTGTCGGCTCACTCGCCTCTTGGCACGCGAGGGAGGATGCAGGTGGCCGACGTCCCCGTCCCTCGCGAGGCAAGGCGAGGGTGGGAGTCCCAGCGAACCCAGAGCATTGCTGCCACACACACAGGTCCGGGTGGCGGCACCCGGCTTTTTTCCTCGCCAGCGTGTGCCGTGAAGTGCCAGTAAATCAGGTCTGGAGGGGAGGGGCTTGCCTTGCTCCCACCCCCCGATCTCTTTACGAGGCCTCCCCCCCATCGCAGCCTGCGTGTGCAGCCTCTCTCGAGGGGAGGGCGGCTCGTGCCCGCTCTGACCTCTCCCCGTCTGCCTGTTCTCTCCCGGGCCGAAGGTTCCGCTCCAAGTACCACCCGGACGAGGCGGGCCGCAGGAAGCAGGAGGCCTGCAGCGCCCTGCAGAACCGGCTCGGCGTCTTCCTCTATCTCATGGACAACGGCTGGTTCGAGAACCTGCAGCTGGACATCGACAAGGCCAGCACCATCGTGAAGATGCTGGATGCCGGTAGGGGGCCAGGGCCAGGGCGGGAGCAGTGGCCTGTCCGTTTGGGCCGGAAGGGCCTGGCGTGGCTACCGCTGGAGCGGGAGGGAGAGCCTCCTTGTGGCAGCCGCGGGCGGGCTGTGGTTCTCCAGCGCTGTTCTGTTAGCGGGAAGCAGCCTGGCTGCGGCGGCGGGAGCCCTCCCGGCTTCCCTCCCCACTGACCGCCCGATGCCTGCCTGCGTCCCCCAGCTGTCATCAAGATGGAGGGCGGCACCGAAAACGACCTGAAGATCCTGGACCAGGAGGAGGAGGAGGAGCGGCAGGACAAGGCCGAGCCGGGGAAGAAGGAGGACGGCCGCCTGCCCGACGCTGACCGGAAGGGCTCTGACAAAGATGACAAGAAGGAGGAAGGCAAAAAGGTCAGGGGAGGGGCAGCAGGTGGGCGATGTCCTTGGCTCGGCCGCACCTTGGTTCCCTTCACGGCCCAGGCACCCGGGAGACGGGTGCCGCCCGAAGGAGCTGTGGAGACGTGGCTGTGGGGGGCTGGCGACTCGGCGGGAGCCCCTAACGGGGCCACCTACTTCCCCAGGTGGACGCAGACGAGCCGGCTGAGGAGAAAGCCAAGAAGGCCTCCGAGGAGGAAGAGGAGAAACCGGCGAAGGAGGAGGAAGCTGAGAAAGATGCAAAAAAGGTGCTCAGGCCCCGCCCCTTTGCCTGAGGCCCCGCCCCATGTTCCTCCTCCTGAATCCCACCCTTTGGCCTCAGTCCTGCCTGGCCCTGCTCTGGGGTGGGCTGCCCTGCCCCCTCCCGGCCCCCAGCTCACTGGTGCACCCCTCCTCCTTCCAGGCCAGCAAGAAGCGGAAGCGAAAGCGCAGCGGGGATGACAGCTACGACGAGGGCAGCGTCTCCGAGTCCGAGACTGAGTCGGAGAGCGGCCACGCCGAGGACGATGACAAGGAAGGTGAGAGGTGGGGGGGCCTATCCCCTCTGGGGGTGCCAGCTCCTACGTGCCTTGCCCTGGCCGCCGCAGGGGATGGGAATGGGGCAGGACCTGTCCCCTCTACGGGCGCCGGCTCCCCTGTCCCAGGGCAGGACTGGCTGGCTTGTGGGGCAGGGAATGGGGCAGGGTGTGACGGGGTTCAGGGAACCCCAAGCGCTGCCCCCCGCCCGCAGGCGGGAGTGACTCTCACCCAGCAGGTAGAACGGGAGGTTTATGAGGTGCCAGAGCCCAGCTCAGCGCAGAGGGGTCAGTACAGCCGGCAGAGACAGTCCTTCCAACCCGTCCTGGGGAGAGAAGCCCGAGGGGTGCCCCTCTGGGGTGCAGCTTCCCCCCTCGCCAGGCTGGCTGCCCTCCAGCTCCCTCTCCCCCCAGCTTCTCACTGCCGCCCCCATTCAAACCCAGCTCGGCTCCTCCCTGCTCTGTGCTCAGGGCAGAGGTGTTACCTGCCAGCCTAGGGTACAGCCCAGGGGTCATCCTTAGCTGCTGGGAGCTGCTCTGCCCCTCACACACATCCAGCCTGAGTCTCACACATGCACTCCCCACACTCCATCACACTGGGCCTGTCCCCTCTTGGGGCGCTGGCTCCCCCCGGCCCAGGGCAGCGCTGGCTGGCTCGGGGGGCAGGGAATGGGGCAGGGCCTGGCCCCTCAAGGGGCGCCCAGGGCAGGGCTGGCTGGCTCAGGGGTAGGGAGTGGGTCCTGGGCCTGTCACCGTCGGTCTGACACGCTGGGTCCCGGGAGCAGAGGAGAAGCCGAAGGAGGAGAAGAAGGCCGAGGAGGAGGAGGCGGCGGTGGCGGCCAAGGCCAAGGAGAAGGAGAAGGAGAAGGAGAAGGAGGGGGGGGAGTGCAAGCCCCGCCCGCTGCACAAGACCTGCTCCCTCTTCATGCGCAACATCGCCCCGAACATCTCCCAGGCCGAGATCGTGGCAGTGAGTTGGGGGGATCCCCGGGGGAGGGGCCCGGCCTGGCCCCTTTGCACAGTGACGCTGTCCCAGGCCTGGACGGGGCCTCAGTCAGCCATGGCGTGCAGGGCCAGCCCCATCTCCAGCAGCCTGCCTGGGCCTGACAGCGGCCAGGGGTGGAGATCCTGCCGCTCTCCGGTCACGTCCCGGGGCTGCACACCCTGCCGGGGTGAGGGTGTTGCTAATCTCCAGCCGCCACCTCCCCACCGCAGCCTCAGCCCATCGTCCCCAGAGGGCGGGGGAATTTACCTGCATTTCATCAGCACAGAGATCGGGGAGTTCTCGAAACAGCCGCCCCGCGCGCAGGGGCCGTCCGAAAGGTGTTCCTAGAAAGGGAGAGAACATGAGCCAAGGAGTTACCTGAGTGCCCCTTAGAAACCTGGGGTACGGCCCCTCCTGCGTGCGGTGCGCAGGTGCGCTCTCCTCGCCGGGGGAAAGCTATCCCGGCACCGGAAAAGGTTCAGAACAGGGAACTAGGACGATGAGGAGTTTAGGTGGAGGACAGGTGACAAAGATTGGGACTTTTCAGTTGGGAGGAGAGGAGGCTGAGGGGGAACATGAGAGAGGTCTATAAAATTACGACAGGCGTGGTGATGAATGAGAAGAAGTGATTTACTTGTACCCATAATACAAGAGTTAGAGGACACCCAGTGAAATTAATGGGTAGCAGGTTTAAAACAAATAGAAGAAGGTTCGTCACTCAGCACATAGTTAACCTGTGGAACTCCTCGCCAGAGGAGACTGCGAAGGCTGGACCTGTAACAGAATTTAAGGGAGAGCTAGATAAATTCATGGAGGTTAGGTCCATAAAAGGCTATTAGCCAAGGGTAGGAATGGTGTCCCTGGCCTCTGATTGTCGGAGGCTGGAGACGGATGGCAGGAGACAAATCGCTTGATCGTTGTCTTCGGTTCCCCCTCTGGGGCACCTGGCACTGGCCACTGTCGGCGGACAGGCTACTGGGCGGGATGGATCTTTGGTCTGACCCAGCGTGGCCGTTCTTAGGCTCTTATAATAACAGTTTCTCCCCAGCCTCATCCGAGCCCCTCCGGGGGTGGAGGCTGCCAACAAATCTTCCCTCGCTCTGCTCTTCTGCCGACTCACCGCGCCCCAGTCCCTCGGCCATGTGCTTTGGCCCCGGACGCCTCACCGTGGCCTCCAGCGCACCCCGTCCTTCCTGCGCTGGGGCCCGGAACTGGACGCCACCGTCCGGCTGCGGCCTGCCCGGCGCTGAGCAAAGCGGCATAACGGCTGAGATCTGCCGGCCAGGCTCCTCGGAGGTACCACAAGGGCGTGCTGCTGTCAGCCCCGGGTCCTTCCCTGCTGTGCTGCTCCGCAGCCAGGGGGTCCCCAGCCCGGCACAGCACTCGGCGTTCTGCCGGCCCAGCCACAGGACTCCGGGCTCGCCCGTGTCGAACCTCCCCGGATTTCTCGTGGCCCAGCCCTGCCATGTACCGGGTTTCTTCTGGCCCCTCTCCAGCCTGCCCACCTGGCCCCTCCTGACTTGCACCCCATCCCTCTGCCCGCAGCTCTGCAAGCGCTATCCCGGCTTCATGCGTGTGGCTCTGTCGGACCCCCAGCCAGAGAGGAGGTAGGTGGGGCTAGGGGGGCAGGGGCGGGCGGCAGGAGCTCGAGGCGCTAACTCCAGGCATCTGGGTCAGGTTCTTCCGCAGGGGCTGGGTCACCTTCAACCGCAGCGTCAACATCAAGGACATTTGCTGGAGCTTGCAGAACATCCGGGTAAGGCACCGAGGGCAGGGGGCGGGGGGAACCTCACTGGGAGCACCACTGGGAAGGGGTCCCCTGTCACCAGCCGCCCCGCCCCAGAGCTGGGCGCATCTCGGCGCTGGGCGAGGGGTCCCCATGTCACCAACTGCCCCGCCCCAGAGGTGGGCGCATCTCGGCGCTGGGCGAGGGGTCCCCATGTCACCAGCCGCCCCGCCCCAGAGCTGGGCGCATCTCGGCACTGGGCGAGGGGTCCCAGTGTCACCAACTGCCCCGCCCCAGAGGTGGGCGCATCTCGGCACCGGGTGAGGGGTCCCAGTGTCACCGGCTGCCCTGCCCCATTGGTGGGCGCATATCAGCGCCGGGCGAGGGGTCCCCGTGTCCCCAGCCACAGGTGGGCGCATTTCAGTGCCAGGTGAGGGGTCCCCATGTCACCAGCTGCCCCACCCCAGAGGTGGGCACATCTCAGCGCCGGGCGAGGGGTCCCCGTGTCCCCAGCCACAGGTGGGCACATTTCAGTGCCAGGTGAGGGGTCCCTGTGTCAATGGCTGCCCCACCCCAGAGGTGGGCGCATCTCGGCGCCAGGCGAGGGGTCCTCATGTCACCGGCCGCCCCACCCCAGAGGTGGGTGCGTCTCGGCGCAGGGTGAGCGGTCCCCGTGCCATGTCTCCATTCACTCCGGCTCCTCTCCAGCTGCGGGAGTGCGAGCTGAGCCCAGGCGTGAACCGGGACCTGACGCGCCGTGTACGCAACGTGAACGGCATCACGCAGCACAAGCAGATCGTGCGCAATGACATCAAGCTAGCAGCCAAGCTGATCCACACGCTGGACGACCGCACCCAGCTGTGGGGTGCTGGGGAACCCCGCGAGGGCTCCCAGCTCTCGGTCAGTCCCTGCGGGTGTGGGGGAGGGCATCGCTCGGCCTCCCACGTGGGCCAGGCCTGTGGTGGGCCAGCGCTGACCGGTCCCTGTGCCCCCAGAGCCTGCCCTCGCAGAACCCCATCCTGAAGAACATCACGGACTACCTGATCGAGGAGGTGAGCGCCGAGGAGGAGGAGCTGCTGGGCAAGAGCGGGGAGGCTGCGGACGAGCCCCCAAAGGAGGGGAACCCGGCCGAGATCAACGTGGAGAGAGACGAGAAGCTGATCAAGGTGAGAAGGGCAGAGAAAGCGGGAGAGACCTGATTCCTCCAGGGGCACCGGCTCCCCCAGCCCAGGGCAGGACTGGCTGGCTCAGGGGGTGGGAGTGGGGCAGGGCCTGGCCCCTCTAGGGGCACTGGCTCCCCCCGGCACAGGGCAGGGCTGGCTGGCTGGCTCAGGGGGGCAGGGAATGGGGCAGGGCCTGGCCCCTCCAGGGGCACCGGCTCCCCCCAGCCCAGGGCAGGACTGGCTGGCTCAGGGGGGCAGGGAATGGGGCAGGGCTCCTACTCTGACCTGCCCTCCCCATGTCCCAGGTACTGGACAAGCTGTTGCTCTACCTGCGGATTGTGCACTCGGTGGATTATTACAACACTTCCGAGTATCTGAACGAGGATGAGATGCCCAATCGCTGCGGCATCATCCACGTGCGTGGACCCATGCCCCCCAACCGTGTCAGCCACGGCGAAGGTATGCGGCAGGGCAGGGGGCCGGCAGCCCGGATGCCTGGGGTCTCCCCAGCGCTGGGAGGGCAGTGGGGGCTGGTGGTTAGAGCGAGGGGCTTGGGAGCCAGGACTCCTGGGTTCTCCCTGGTGCTGGAAGGGCGGTGGGGGTTGGTGGTTAGAGCAGGGGCTGGGAGCCAGGACTCCTGGGTTCTGTCCGTGGCGCTGGGGGGCAGTGGGGGCCGGCAGCCAGGACGCCTGGGTTCTCCCTGGCACTGCGGGGCAGTGGGGGCCGGGAGCCAGGACTCCTGGGTTCTCCCTGGCCCTGCGGGGCAGTGGGGGCCAGGAGCCAGGAGTGCCGTGTTCTCTGCAGTGGCTGAGTGGCAGAAGACCTTCGAGGAGAAGTTGTCTCCGCTCTGCACAGTGCGGGAGTCTCTCTCGGAGGAGGAGGCCCAGAAGATGGGCAAGAAGGACCCTGAGCAGGAGGTGGAGAAGTTTGTCACAGCCAACACGCAGGAGCTGGGCAAGGACAAGTGGCTCTGCCCGCTGAGCGGCAAGAAATTCAAGGTGGGGGGTGCCAGGCGGGGCTGGGTGCTGCTCTGGGCTCGGGCGGAGGGACCTTGGGGGCTCCACCCAGGGCCTGACCCACCCTCTGCCCCGGCAGGGCCCCGAGTTTGTGCGCAAGCACATTTTCAACAAGCACGCTGAGAAGATCGAGGAGGTCAAGAAGGAGGTGGCGTTCTTCAACAGCTTCCTCATGGACGCCAAGCGCCCAGCGCTGCCTGAGCTCAAGGCCAACCAGCCCCCCGTGCCGGGGCAGGGTACGCCGCAGCCCCGGGGGGCGGGGGTCCCAGCCCTGGGTCTCTGTGGCCGTCCTTCTCCCGGGGACTGGCAAGGCAGGCCCAGGGTGTGCTGTGTGGGGCTGAGATTTGCTGTGCCCTTTCTGACCTCTGGGGGCTGGGAGCCAGGACTCCTGGGTTCTCTCCCCAGCGCTGGGAGGGCAGTGGAGGCTGGTTTAGAGCAGGGGGCTGGGAGCCAGGACTCCTGGGTTCTCTCCTGGCTCTGGCGGGGCTGGGATCCCTGAAGATTAGAGTGGGGGTGGTGGGTGAAGCAGAGTCTTAGCACTGCTGCTGTTCATTTCTTCTGCTTTCAGGTCTTACCCCAGGGCTTCCATACCCGCCCCAGACACCCCAGGGGCTGATGCCCTATGGACAGCCCCGCCCGCCCATGATGGGATACGCTGGTAAGCTGATGTGGGGTGGGTCTCCTCTCACTGTCAGGGCTGGCCCTAAGGCCACTGCAGGGCCCTGTGCTGCCATGAGTGGGGTGGGCTCTGACTCTTGGATGAAGGGATAAAGCCCCAGAGCTGGGCGCATCTCATCGCCGGGCGAGGGGTCCCTGTGTCACCAGCCGCCCCGCCCCAGAGGTGGGTGCATCTCAGCGCCGGGCGAGGGGTCCCTGTGTCACCAGCCGCCCCGCCCCAGAGGTGGGTGCATCTCAGCGCCAGGCGAGGGGTCCCTGTGTCACCAGCCACCCCGCCCCAGAGGTGGGCACATCTCGGTGCCGGGCCAGGGGTATCTGTGTCACTGGCCGCGCCGCCCCAGAGGTGGGTGCATCCCAGTGCCTGGAGAGGGGTCCCCGTGTCACCAGCTGCCCCGCCCCAGAGGTGGGTGCGTCCAAGCGCCAGGGGAGGGCTGCCCGGGTAATAAATCTGTGCCAAGTTGTATTCTTTGCTGACCTGTGCCCCTCCTGCAGGCGGCCCCCCCTATCCTCACGCCCCCTATGCCGCCGGCCGAGGTAACTATGACAGCTTCCGGGGGCAGGGTGGCTACCTGAACAAACCGCGGAACAGGTAGGTGAGGAGCGGCGGCTGGGAGGGGGTGCAAAGGGCTGCAGCTGGGACAGGACCGGCCCCTGGCTCTCACCTGCTCTGTCTCTTGCCCAGGATGGTTCGGGGCGACCCTCGTGCGATTGTGGAGTACCGGGACCTGGACGCCCCTGAAGACGTGGATTTCTTCTGAGCTCCCCTCCTTGTTTTATGTCTGCCTGTCTTCCCGCAGGCCCCCCCGACCCCGCCTTTTTTTATACGAGTCCCTGCGGCCAAATCCACAACCCCGCCCCACCGCCGTCTGCGTTCCTTTTGTCCCTTTCCCTTCCGTGGTCCTGACACAATTTCAATAAACCTGTCAATGTAAACGTCAGCTGGCCAGGCTGTGGTGCTCAGCAGCAGCAGCTGGTCGCAGCAGGGAGGCCGGGGTAGCTTCTTGCTGTGTTTGGGAGGCAGATTGATGTGCCCCATAGTCTCTGTGCTCCGCACTCAAGTCTTTTAAATCAGCCATCAGTGGGGACCAGAGTGAACAGCCTCACCTGGCTTTCTCTCTGCTTGGTTCTGTCAGCTGCCCACCGCAGTCAGGGGCTTCACAACAGCCCGCCCTGGCTCCCAGCCTCGTAAGAGCTGCCTGTTTCCTGGGGGCAGCCATTTTTGTGGGTCCTATGCAACTGCAACCTTAGGCTGCCTGTGGGGTGGTGGGGTGCAGACCTGGGTTTGGCTCCCAGAGGCGCAGGGCTCCAGTAACGCGGGCTGCAGGCCTGACGGACTCGGGGCAGGGATTACCCGGTGTGGCTTACCCGAAGCCTCGTCTCCCTGGCCAGGGCCGGGGGCAGCCAGTGGACCAGGGCAGGGATTCCTCACCCAGGGGGCGCCAGCTGGGCAGCTCCAAGCCACCAGTGGCTCGTAAAGGAGCCATTTGCAGCTCCTGCTGCTGCCGCTCGCTCCCGGCCGTGCCCTGCCCTGCCCTGCTGCGCTGAAGTGGGGCTAGGTTTCATGGTGACACAGGCGTCAGGAGCCACCTGGCTGCTTACACCAATTCACTGAGGCCCCATTTCAGTGCGGCAGGGCAGGGGGCTGCCCATGCTGCGGGGGAGGGGAAGGGCGCAGAACGACTGGGGGCTGCCCTGCAAAGTCGTAGCTGGGGCGGAGTGGGACAGCAGTGGCCCTGGTGGGAGGTAGGTGGGAGGGGGCCTTTGGGGCTGTGAGGGGTTCAAGATGGGGGAGGGGGAAATAAAACAACCCCCAGGGAGAACTTGCCCCCCTCTGTCCCGGCCGTACTCCAGTACATTCGGGTTGTAGTCTTACTGACTTCTCAGTGGGTCACCCTGTTCAGAGGGTGGGGAACGGGCCCTGGGCTTCCTGCACAGTTGTCATGTTCCCACCGGGCTGCCCCATTCCCCGCCCGCTGAGCCAGCCAGTCCTGCCCTGGGCCAGGGGGAGCTGGTGCCCCTAGAGGGGACAGGCCCTGCCCATTCCCTGCCCCCTGAGCCAGACAGTCCTGCCCTGGGCCGGGGGGAGCCGGTGCCCCTAGAGGGGACAGGCCCTGTCCTGGGCCGGGGGGAGCTTTCACTGCTGAGGGGGAGCAGGCCCTGTTGTGTTACAGTGCTGGCCTATGTACAGCGCCCTGCACGCTTCCCCGGGCCAGCCCCAGGCCGTGTACCACTGAGGCCTCCTGCCCTTGACAGCTCTGGTCTGTTGTGCTAAGGACCCAGAATCTCTTCTTGTGCTGGGGCTGCAGCCCCAGGTGGGCGCAATGCAGTGGGAAGGTGGGGATGGGATGTTAGCCCTGGGCGTCAGGAAACCTCCCCGCATGGGGAAGGGGTGAGCTTGTCCTGGGGACCAGCACCAAGGAGTCTGGGCGTTTCTCCCCTCTCAGCATGGTTGAAGGGTGCTGCACGTTCCCCTGGGAGGCAAGGGATGGCTGGGCCTCTGGCATGGTGAGGGTACCAGGCTGGGGGAGGTTCACTTGCTCCTTGCTGTCCCTGGGGCTAGAGAAGAGAGGCTCTGGACAGGGGCAGTGAGGGTCTGCATTGACTCCCTGGAGTCAGAGAGAACCGAGGAGTCCTGGCTCCTGCTCTAACCCCCAGCCCCTCCTCCTCTCCCAGCGCCCGGGAGAGAACCCAGGAGTCCTGGTGTGATGGAGTGGGGGATACCTCTGTGTGTGTGTGGGGGGTGGGGCTTACAGAGGGTGTGGGGCTCCCGCTGAGGGTAACCTCGACGACCAGAACAAAAAGCAGTCAAGTAGCACTTTAAAGACTAGCAAAATAGTTTCTTAGGTGAGCTTTCGTGGGACAGACCCACTTCTTCAGACCAGAGCCAGACCAGAACAGACTCAATATTTAAGACACAGAGAACCAAAAACAGTAAGCAAGGAGGACAAATCAGAAAAAAAAGATAATCAAGGTGAGCAAATCAGAGGGTGGAGGGGTGGGGGGGAAGGTCAAGAATTAGATTGAGCCAAGTATGCAGACGAGCCTGGATTATTTTATTTACTTCATTATTATTCCATCTGAGCCGCAGCCTGGATTATTCTATTTACTTCCCAAAATCCACAAATCTGGAAACCCTGGACGCCCTATCATTTCAGGTATTGGCACCCTTACCACCGGACTATCCAGTTACGTGGACTCCCTCTTCAAACCCTATGCCACCAACGCTCCCAGCTATATCCGAGATACCACCGACTTCCTGAGGAAATTACAAAACATCGGAAAAGTTCCTGATAACGCCATCCTTGCCACAATGGATGTAGAGGCTCTGTACACTAATATTCCACATAAAGACGGATTACAAGCAATCAGGAATACCATCCCTGATGCCACCACAGCCAATCTGGTGTCTGACCTCTGTAACTTTGTTCTCACACACAATTATTTCTGATCTGGGGACTATTTATACCTCCAGATTAGTGGAACTGCTATGGGCACCCGCATGGCCCCACAATATGCTAATATATTTATGGCTGACCTGGAACAACGATTCCTCAGCTCTCGTCCCCTATTACCACTCCTCTACTTAAGATACATTGATGACATCTTTATGATTTGGACGCATGGTACAGAGGCTCTAGAAGAATTCCACAGAGACTTTAACAATCTACACCCCACCATCAACTTATGCCTTGGTTACAACATGCAAGAGAGACATTTCCTGGCCACTACAGTACTAATCAAGGATGGCCTGACCAGTACCACACTGTACCGAAAACCTACTGATTGCTATACTTATCTACACCCTTTTAGTTTCCATCCTGCACACCTGACTAGATCCATTGTTTACAGTCAAGCTCTTAGGTACAATCGCATTTGCTCTGATCGAACTGACAGAGACCAAAAACTACAAGAACTTTACCAAATATTCATAAACCTGAATTACCCACCAGGAGAAGTAAAAAAACAAATTGACAGGGCCAGGTGAATACCCAGAGACCAGCTACTCCAAGATCAGCCCAAAAAAGCCAAGAACAGAACCCCACTGGTCATCACCTACAGCCCCCAACTCAGACCACTGCAACGAATTATTAAAGACCTACGACCCATCCTTAATCAGGATGCCACACTCCAGAAGGCCCTGGGTGACAGGCCTGTTCTCTCCTACAGACAACCTCCCAACCTCATGAGGATCCTCACTAACAGCCACAGTCTGTACCCCAGGAACACCAGTCCTGGAACCTTTCCCTGCAACAAAGCCCGCTGCCAGCTTTGTCCACATATCTTCTCTGGAAATACCATCACTGGACCTAACCAGGTTACTCACAGAATCACGGGCACTTTCTCATGCTCCTCTACTAACATCATATATGCCATCATGTGCCAACAATGCCCAGAGGCTTTGTATATTGGACAGACTTCTAACTCCCTTAGACAAAGGGTCCATGGGCACATAACAGACATCAAAACACTCCAGATCCACAAACCCGTTAGTCAACATTTTAATGGAGTGGGGCCTTCTGTCAATGACCTCAAGGTATGTGTGTTACTGAAGAATTATTGCACCATTCTGGAAAGAGAAGCAGCCGAGCTGGCTTTTATATTCAAATTCGGCACATTAACACGTGGTTTAAATCGTGATGGGAACTTTGAGTCACTGTAGGGGCTCGTCTGCATACTTGGCTCAATCTAATTCTTGACCTTCCCCCCACACCTCCACTCTCTGATTTCCTCACCTTGATTATCTTTTTCTGATTTGTCCTCCTTGCTTACTGTTTTTGGTTCTCTGTGCCTTAAATATTGAGTCTGTTCTTGTCTGGCTCTGGTCTGAAGAAGTGGGTCTGTCCCACGAAAGCTCCTCACCTAATAAACTATTTTGCGAGTCTTTAAAGTGCTACTTGACTGCTTTTTGTTTTGCTAGTATATAGACTAGCACGGCTTCCTCTCTGTTACTTGATGACCAGCTATCACCTTTGTACTGGAGACAAAAGAGAAGGTGGAGCCTGAGGGGTTTGAATTGGAACTGGGAGTTGGAAGCAGTTAGTCTGGGGTGGGGGAGAGATAGAGACAAAGGAGGGGGCCCCCTCTCCCCAACATGGATTGGACTGGCTGTAACTCTGCCAGCTGCACTAACTGCTCTGTACAATGCTGTGCCCTGTTGGCTAATAAACCTGCTGTTCTCCTGCCGAGTGAGAGTCACGCCTGCCTGCAGATGGGGTGTAGAGCTTGGGGGACCCCAAACCCCATCACACCTGGCTCCCGGCCTCCTGCACTAACCACCAGTCCCCACTGCCTGCCCAGCACCAGGAGAGAACCCAGGAGTCCTGGCTTGCAGCCTCCTGTGCTCTATCCCCCAGAGACCTCCCAGCACCGGGGCAGGAACCCAGGAGTCCTGGCTCCCGGCCCCCTGCTCTGACCACCAGCCCCCACTGCCCTCCCAGCGCCGGGGAGAGAACCCAGGAGTCCTGGCTCCCAGCCCCCTGCTCTGACCACCAGCCCCCACTGCCCTCCCAGCGCTGGCGAGAACCCAGGAGTCCTGGCTCCCAGCCCCCTGCTCTGACCACCAGCCCCCACTGCCCTCCCAGCACTGGGGAGAACCCAGGAGTCCTGGCTCCCAGCCCCCTGCTCTGACCACCAGCCCCCACTGCCCTCCCAGCGCTGGCGAGAACCCAGGAGTCCTGGCTCCCGGCCCACTGCCCTGACCACCAGCCCCCACTGCCCTCCCAGCGCCAGGGAGAGAACCCAGGAGTCTTGGCTCGCCAGCCTCCTGTGCTCTGACCTCCCAGCCCCCCCCGGACCGCGTCTGCCCTGCTGGTGCGTTGCACGTGGCTGTGCAATGGGGTTCCCAGCATGGCCTGGCTGACGCCAGCGTGGAAAGGTTCCAGGCAGACTCATGGTGCTCTTGCAGACCCTGGGGGACGGGGACACGGACACGGACACGGACAGGGCCCGGCCGGGCGGTGGAGGCAAGGCGGCACGTCCAGCTGAGGAGCCGGGCATAAGCCACCGCCTGTCGCTCCGGCCGGTGGGCTTTCAGCCTTTGGGCTGGTGCAGCCTGAAGCAGCACCGGCCAGCAGAGATGGGTTGGAGGACTCCGCAGCCGCCCCCCGAGCCTGGTCTGTCCTCCCAGGGGCGTCCAGGTCCAGAGAGTCTCTGCACATCACGGCACAGATAGGCTTCCCTTCCAGCCCCTTTCTCCTGCCCCACGCCCCCCAGCCCGGCCTTCATCCCAGCCAGGGCCTGTGCCTGGGGGGTGTGGGATCTCCCCCTGGCTCGAAGTGAGGCAGCCAGGTGACCCCTATGTCCCCAGACCAAGAGCGGCTCCAGGCCGGGCTGGCTTTGCATCAGAGGCAGGCAGTTAGCCAGGGCGAGTCTGGAGGTTAGGCCTGGGCTTCCCCTGGGGCAGCTCCCCGCAGCAGGGGTCAGACAGGCCCCTTCCGGCTGCTGTGCTGACCAGGCTGTAGCACGCAGTGTTTGAGGCCTAATAACCTGTGTCTCCCACCAGCTGAGGGAGAGTCGCTCCTGGCTGCAGGGGGGCGCGGAGCTTGGGGACCCCGAACCCCTGGCCACAGGGGTCCCCAGGGAGACACGGGTGTGACTGCGGCCGTTCCATCCTGGGAGCCGGAATGAGACGGCGAGGGCGAGGGGAAGGAAGAGGCGGGTTGGCCCAGGGGCCTCCGTGCCATGAAAGCTGAGCCTGGCTGGCCCACAGGTCAGCACCACACTGGCCGGCCGCCTGGGGCTGCTGCTGCCGTTGCTTTGTCTTCCGAAGACGGGGTCGGGGCGAGATGGGCCTTGGGTCTGGCCCGGGACAGGCCACCTTCTCAGCCGTCAGTCAGGCTCTACGGCCATCCCAGCCCACGCCTGTGCCATCCGGCCCTCGCACATCTCACGAGCTGGCACTTGTCACGCACATTCCTCGTGCCCTGGGGGCGGGGGGGGGTTTGGCGCGGAGACAAGATCTTTTACTGCACCAAAAAGGTTTCATGCATTGACCCTGACTCTCCTTCCTGCTTCTGCTGGGGTGTGGCAAGAGGGGGGCTGTTCGCACGGGGACGCAGCCCCTGAGATGATTTGCACAGGGACATGGCACCCATGGGGTAGGGGGCTCTCTCTGAGGCGGGGTGGCAGAGGGTGGTTTGCACGGGGAGGAGGTGCTGTTCACACGGGGACACAACCCCAGAGATCATTTACACAGGGACATGGCACTGGTGGAGTGAGGGGCTCTGCAGAGGGATGCAACAAAGGGTGGTTTGCACAGGGGCAGGGACGGGGCAGAGGGTGGTTTACACGTGGGGGGGCTGTTTGCATGGGGCTGTGGCAAGAGGTGGTTTGCATAGGGGGCTGTTTGCACAGGGCTGTGGCAGAGGATGGTTTGCACGGGGCTGTGGGAGGAAGTGATTTGCACAGGGCTGTGGCAGGTGGTTTGCATGGGGGGTGTTTGCACGGGGCTGTGGCATGCACTAGAGGGTGATTTGCACGGGGGTGCAGCGACGGAGGCTGTAGGCAGGGACGCTCCCTTGCCTGCCACTGAGATGCAGCCCCCACTGGGGTGGGGCAGGGCAGGGACGCAGACGGGTAAGGGGCGTGGCTTCTCGCGCAGGGGTCCTGGGGCGGGGCCAGGGGAGGGTAACGGGCGTGGCTTCCGTCGGAGGCCCTTTGAGGGGCGGGGTCTGTGTCGCGAGGGGGCGGAGCCAGGCAGGGGCGTGGCTTCGCTTGGTACTGCGTAAAAGGCGGGGTCAGGCGCGCCAGGGGGTGCAGCCCGAGCGCGTGGGAAGAGTTGGTGTCGCGCTTGCGCGGTGGCGCTCCGCGTGGTGGGCGGGGCGAGTTTTCCCGCGCTGGGCTCGAGGCTGAGGCTGAGGCTGAGGCTGAGGCGAACGCAGGGACGGTGAGCGGCGCGAGGCACAGAGTTCCCCCGGCCGGCACGTGACCCCTGCGGCGGCCGTTAGGGGCCGCCGGGCCACGTGACCCAACCGCCGTTCCAACGGCTGCGAGCGGCCGGCCCACCCGCTCCGCTGCTTGGGGTGCGGCCGGTGGGCGGGGCCCTGGGGGAGGTGGGCTCCTGGGAGAGCAGCACCCATGGAGGTGATGCCCCTGGGGGTGGCCCTGCAGGGGGTGTGGGGTCCCTGGGGGGGCCCTTTAGGTGGCCCTGTGGAGGGTGTGGGGTCTCTGGGGGCCTTGGTGCCTATGGGGGTGTCCTTGTAGGGGGTGAGCGGCCCCTGGGGGAGCAGTACCCATGGAGGTGATGCCCCTGGGGGTGTCCCTCTGGGGGGTGTGGTGTCCCTGGGGGGAGCCCTGTGAGTGGTTCTGCAGGGGGTGTGGGGCCCCTGTGGGGGGGAGTCCTGGGGGGCCCGTTGGGTGGTTCTGCAGGGGGTGTGGGACCCCTGGGGGTGTCCCTGTGGGGGGGAGGTCTCTGGGGGGTGCCTGGGTGGGGGGGGTCTCTGGGGGTGTGTGGAATCCCTGGTGGTGGCCCTGTGGGGGGTGTGGTGTCCCTGGGGGGAGCCCTGTGAGTGGTTCTGCAGGGGGTGTGGAGCCCCTGTGGGGGGGAGTCCTGGGGGGCCCTTTGGGTGGTTCTGCAGGGGGTGTGGGACCCCTGGGGGTGTTCTTGTGGGGGGGAGGTCTCTGGGGGGTGCCTGGGTGGGGGGGGTCTCCGGGGGTGTGTGGAATCCCTTGGGGTGGCCCTGTGGGGGTGGCCCTTGGGGGTCCCTGGGGGATGTAGAGTCCCTGGGGGTGGTTCTCTGGGGGTGTGATGCCTGTGGGGATGTCCCTGGGGGAGGTGTGGGGCCCCTGGGGGGCAGTACCCATGGAGGTGATGCCCCTGGGGGTGTCCCTGCAGGGTTGTGTTGTCCATGGGGCTGACTCCCTTGGGTGTGTCCCTGAGTGGGGCAGTGCCTGTGGGGGTGATGCCCCTGGGGGTGCCCCCATGTGCTGTTGCTCTGGGGGGGCATGTGACCCCCGGGTGTGTCCCCAAAGGGGCCGTGTCCTATGGGGGTGCACTTGGAGAGGGGTTGGTGCCTCTGAGGGCAGTTTCACCTCTGGCGCTGTGCTGCTGGGCGTTGGGGGACCAGATTCTCCTGCCTGGTTATACTGACACGTGCTGTGCTCTTCCTACAGGCCTGCTCCTGCCATGTTACTGCGAAAATCCTCTCGCATTCATGGCTCCTCGCCGAGCTCTGAGTCCTCCCTGCTACAGCCACAGGGCACAGATACTGGCTCCAGCCCCTCTGCCCCGCAGGGGGCTGCGGAGCTGGACTCCTTGCCAGCCCCTGTGGCGCCAGATCTGCCGTGAGTGGGGCACTGTGCAGGCTGTGTGGGGACAGCTTGGCGGCCCTGGTGCAGGGACAGTTGTGGGGAAGGCTGAAGGCCGGGGGGGCCCTAGGAGTTAGCGCCAGGTATCAGTGTAGAGAGCTGGGGAGTCCAGAGAAAAGCAAGCAGGAGAGGACTTGTTCCCCTTTGGCACTGGGACCAGGACAAGCACATGGCGGCTGATACTGCTACAGGGAAGATTTGGGTCAGAAGTCACAAAGCCTCCCTGCCTGGCAGCGTGGCTCAGCCTGGGACATGTTACCTGTGGAGCTGGTGGTCCAGCGGACACTAATCAAGGCTGGGGAGATCCCTGCTTGTCAGACTGCCTAGGCGGGGCCCCTGTTGCTCACTCATACACTGTACCACGTAGCCCTTCTCCGAGGGCCTGACTCCAGGCAGAGGTGGGGAACAGGCCAGGAGGGGGTTGCGCTGCATGGCCCGTCACAGCGGGGCTCTCGTAGTCTGTCCCCAGCAAGTGCCCTTGTGTTCCCAGGGGCGGGCGTACCCCGGGGAAACCATCTTCTTTAGGTAACCCGTAGTCGTGTCTCAGAGCCGGGCGCTGGCCTCCACCCTTTCCAGTGCCACCTTTCTGTGCCTGGCCAGTCCTGAGAGCGCAGGGCTTGCTGGGTGCCCTTGTGGAAGGCCTGGGGCCGTGAGGGCGTAGCTAGAGGAACAGGGTGGTCTCGGGGAGCCCCTGTGCTAGCAGCCTGGGTGGGCGGTCAGGGCAGGATGATGTGCTCTGCTTACAGGGGCCTTAGCAGCAGTGAGGATGGAGGTGGCTCCAGCTCAGGCAGTGACTTTGAGGACACCCTTCGGAAGGGCAGCAAACGAGGTGCCAGGATCCCCCTTATACGCAACCTGGTACGCCTGCCCCTTGCTGACCTCCCCTCCCAGCATCCCCACTGGCTCCCTCACCTCTACCTCCTGCGCTTCAGCCTTGTCCTCCTCCTCTGTCCCCACCACCTCCCGCCCCTACCTGCCACCCCTCAGTCTGGGCCCAGCTGCTTTGCTGCAGCCTGCTTTGGGCCATGGAGCTGGAGTGAGTGAGGCAGGGGCAGCCCCCCTGCATTGAGGTCAGGGTAGGAACCCCCAGCCTTGCCTGCCTCGGGGGCTGCACACACCAGCCTGTGGCATTCCCTCCCATGTCCCCAGGCAGCCAAGCGACCACGGCAGGACAGCAGCAGAGATGGGGATAGCCTCGCTGAGAGGGACCCTGAGCCTGGCAACCTCTTCGAGGTAGTGAGGCTAGCGAAGAGCGCCATGGAGGTAACCGCCCCTCCTCTCTCCCTGGCTTTGCCCTCCCGACAGCACTGCACAGGAGTAGCACTGGGAGTCCTGCTTCTGGCCCTGGCTGGGGAGTGGGAATGATGGTTAGGGAAGGGGTGTGAGGAGCCAGGACTCCTGGGTTCTGTGCCCAGCTGTGGGTGGGGAGTGGGGTTGTTGGGCTAGAGCTGTGTGTGTGTGTTTGGGGGCATGGCTGGGAGCCAGGACTCCTGGGTTTTCTGCCCTGCTCTGCTCACTGTTTGTTTGAGTTGGGGTGTCTGCCAGGTCCCTGTGATAGGTCGGGACCTCTGGGACTGTTGAGTGATGTGCAGCGGCCCCCCCGAGCCTGCCTTCTGTGCCAGCTCAGGCACCCTGTAACCACTGTTGTGTTGTGCCAGACACTAGCCTGCTGCAACACAGACCCTGGACCAGGGCCACAGCCCCAGGCTGTAGATATACACTGTGAGCTACACAGCCCCTTGGGGAGCTGAGCCCCAGTAAATCTGTCTTACGTGGTAGAGAGCCCTGCAGTATAAGCTCATGAAATTCACTCTTTCACTATGTAAAGAGAGATGCACGGACTCCTGCTTCCCCAGGTAACAGTTACTGACTCTGGGGTCGTAGTGGTGGTGCATCCTCTTCGGACCACCGTGGAGCACAATAATTACTGAGCAGATTACAACAGACCATGCAAATGCCGCTTACCACACCACAGTCGCTGTTTACGTTTACGTGTAGTTTCTTGCCCTAGGGGTGGTTCCAGGAATCTCTACGCAGATGGGAAGTCTTTTCTCTCCAGGTGCTGTCTGTGCTCTCTACCGGCTTAGGTGGGGGTCTTGGAGAGCTTGTTCATGTGTCCATTCAGCTCACTACAAGCACTGCTGCGGGAAGGTTTTCCCTCAGCTTTAGCCATTGGGGAATGGCTCCAGTGCCCCTGGTGTTAGGGCGCTGCCAGATCGCTTCCTCCCTTGGTTCCCTCGCACACCAGCGATGGCCCGTATGGCTGAGGAGCGTCCCGTATGTAGATCCTTTCCTCCCTGCAGGATAAAGGGCAGGTCATTGGTCTCGGGGCTCTGCTACCAAGTCTGCCCTCCCTGCCCAAGACCAGTGCTCAGACTCAGCACGAGTCCCTAGCCAAGAGGACCAAGAAAGAGGTACAGGTCCCCTGCTGCTCCTAAAGATGAGGCTGAGCATACAGGAGAGCTTGGAGACTGCGGGCTGGACAAGGCACTACCCACCTGGAGCATCCATGTCCCCTTCATTCCCAGGGCTATTCCAGGTGTCCAGGGTGTTCTTTCTAAGCATCAGTAGCAGCTGGGCCTCTGTGCACAGGGCAGCCCTCCTTTGTGTCTCGGTCACTGAGTGCCCAGGGCTCTGGCGCTCTCGCTCAGGAGCACTGGGAGCCGTTCGTTGCCCTGCGCGGTCAGTGAGGAGTCCAGGCTCTCTATCAGCGCGGCCATGACGCCGGGACATAGACCGTGGGGTGTGGGTCGCGCCAGACCTTCTTGGGACAGGAGGGCAGAGCCCCCAGGTGCTCCGTCGTTGGCTCCGGTGCTGCTCTCGAGACCGTCCTTTGCCTGCCTGCCGACCGAGGTGCTCTCTGCAGTCGCTGAGGTCAGCTTCCGGGAGGTGGCTGGATTCGAGATGAAAATGCAAAATGTGGTTGCAACCCCTGTTGTGTGTTTGCAGCAGATCTTGTGCAGTGTGAGACCTCTGCTGAAAGCTCCTAATTCAGATGGTGTTGGCGGTGCTCGTGTGCACGTGTCATTTTTGTTGGAGGTTCCAAGCAGTGGCTCTGAGTTTGGACTTGAAACCTTTGCTTCTGGGAGACTGACAGGAGGCTTGGTGATCTGTGCTGAAAAGGTCACTAGTTAAATGACTTGAGTGCTTGACTGACAGTGGGCTGTAATGGGTGCCAGCCCACGTCCGAGGGACTTTGCTGCGGCTGTTCAGACTAGCACACGAGGCATGGCTGCCAAAAGGGCTGACTTGTGCACAGACAAGGTGACACACTCCCTCACTCAGGAGAACAGTGGCCTTGCCTCCACGTGGGCCAGGACAGGAAGGAGGCCCTGGACTTCGATCTTCGTTCTCACTTCAGAATCCTCTCTGCCATGACCTTGAGTGTGGAATGACTGGTGATGTATCCTGACGGTGATATTCAGAGACCTTTAAGATAGAAATCTGTTCAGTCTCTTAAGAGGTGGCACCAGGCATTTTACACTGGTGTATGTAATGTAGTTTCTTTAACAATTCTGCGTTAACCTCCTGTTAATAAACCTTCAGCAGGTGGGTTGGATTGGAACGGAACTCTTTTGTGTGAGATCTTAGGTGTAAAACTGGCCTGGGAATGTGTCTGGTTCTTCGGGATGGGAAGAACCTGTGGGGTTTTTGTAATCTCTCACGTGGCGGGGGGGGAGGGGGTGGGTGCTGTTGGTGACATGGGAGAAGCTGGCGCGTGCAAGGGAATTGCTTGTGTGACTTCCTGCTGGCTAGTGTGGCAACGGAAGTGCCCTTCATGTCTGGTTTGGTGCCTTACCGTGGCAGACTCCCAGTCTTGGGCTGTAAGTAGCCCTTAGTTCAAGCAATTTGCCCTGAATTGACCCCTTTAGCTTTGTCCCAGTGTCGTACGACAGGGTTTGTGGGCACAACTAAGGAAATTGATCCAGGGTCAAATGGCTTAAAATGAGGCCACTCATAGTCCCAGGCTGGGATTTCCTTCTCTCTAAGGCAAATCAGACCAGCCACAGAAGTACCTCAGCCAGCCGGAAGCCACACAAGCAAACTCACAGATTTCCCAGGAGCTCTACCGGCCGAGACCAACAGCCCTCCTTGTCTGACACCTCCTGGTCCTGGAGAGAACAGAGCATGCTGTGATGTAGTGGGAGATGTGTGAGTGCCTCACAGAGGCTGTGGGGCTCCTGCTGGGGGTAACCTGGCAACCAGGTGACACCTCTGGGCTGCAGACAAAGCGGGAGGTGGAGCCTGAGGGGTTTGAATTGGAACTGGGAGTTGGGAAGCAGTGAGTCTGGGCTGAGAGAGAGACCAAGGAGGGGGCCAGGCCTGGGCGGCTGGGTGGGCCTCCTCTCCCCAACATGGATTGGACTGGCTGTTTTTGCCGGCTGTACTAGCTCCCCTAGACAACGCTGTCAGCTAATAAACCTACTGGTGTCCTGCTGAGTGAGTCACTCGACTGTGGATGGGGTGCAGAGCTTGGGAACCCCAGAACTCCATCACACATGCCCTCGCTGTCCTGGGCGTGAGGCAGCATACGTTATGCCAGCGCTGCGTTGGGTCCTTCTCTGTTCCCTCGGCATAGTCATCAGCAACACAGGCTGCAGAGCCATCTCCTCTGTGGCCCCAGGCACCTTGGACCTGCTCATTGGAGGCCATGGACTCCTCAGGGTTTGCCAGCTGTGATGGAGGGGTTGGGGGGCAGGGGGGTGAGACTCAGGCTGGATGTGTGTGTGACAGGCAGAGCAGCTCCCAGTGGCTAAGGATGACCCCTGGGCTGTACCCTAGGCTGGCAGGTAACACCTCTGCCCTGAGCACAGAGCAGGGAGGAGCCGAGCTGGGTTTGAATGGGAGCGGCAGTGAGAAGCTGGGGGGAGAGGGAGCTGGAGGGCAGCCAGCCTGGCGCGGGGGGAAGCTGCACCCCAGAGGGGCACCCCTCGGGCTCCTCTCCCCAGGACGGGTTGGAATGACTGTCTCTGCTGGCTGTACTGACCCCTCTGTGCTGAGCTGGGCTCTGGCGCCTCATAAACCTCCCGTTCTACCTGCTGGGTGACTCACTCCTGCCTGCAGACAGGAGTACAGTGCTTAGGGACCCCAAACCCCGTCCCAGGATGTTACCCATTTGGGGGCTAGAGCCTCAAAGTTCCCTGGCTCTCCTGCCTGCACCCACCCCCTGGAGCTGGAGCCTTCTTAGACCTGCTGCCCCTTGGCTGACAGAGGAGGGGTGCGGTCAGCCTCCGGCACCAGAGAGAGGAAGTCCAAGCTGCCTCACTCTCACTCCAGTTGAGGCCATTGTGGCTCCCTGTTCATTGGTCCCACAGGGTGATACAGGGGACACCTCTTTGAGGGGGTGGCCACTAACCCCACACCCAAAGTGAGGAAGTGGGGGAACCCTCTGATATCCTATTTGGGGTGGTGGGTCAGGTTGCCAAGGCAAGGGTGGCCCTGCCACACAGCGTGATGGGATTGCCAAGAGTGCTGGGGCTCTGTGGCAAACTCCGTCCTTGTTTCCCCCCAGCTTCAATGTGGGCCGCGTGGAATATCGCTAATCTCTGGCAAAGGGTCCTGAGTGAACGGGGCTGCCCTGTTCCTGACCTGTAATGGGCTTGCAGGGTGATCGTACTCCATGGATTGCAGCTGTTCCAGGGAGCTCTCCTGTAAAGCACTTTCCCATTCTGCCCTGCTTGCAGCCCTCCCTCTGCGACCCGTGCCTGTGTAACCCCCGTTCCATCTCTTCCCTTGCCTCTTCTGCCCATGCAGTCCGTGGTGGATGACTGGCTGGAGAGCTACAAGCAGGACAGGGAAGCCAGCTTCCTGGAGCTCGTCAACTTCTTCATCCGCTCCTGTGGCTGCAAAGGTGAGTGTCCCCTGCTCACCCTGGTGTCTGTGCGGCTCAGCCCCGGGCTGCACGCTGGCCCCATCTCTGGTTTGTGCCCAGTGTCTCTTTTGTTGGCGCAGGCTGGGAGCCCTTTCCTGCTGAGAGAGGCTGGGGTTATCTGTGGGTTTACGCCGCTTTGGGGGGCACCCAGTGCAGGGTCCTAGCCATTGCATGGCCCCCCTGCCCACTCTCTCCCTTGCAGGTGTAGTGACTCCAGAGATGTTCAGGAAGCTGCAGAACTCGGAGATCATCCAGCAGCTGACAGAGCAGTTTGATGAGGTGCCCAGCATGTGGGGCAGGGCAGGGAGGAGCTGGCCAGGCTGGCCTCCCAGGAGCATGAGGTGGGGAGGGGATTTCAGTGGGTGGTGCTGCAGCAGCTCACGGGGGTGCTGGCCCAGGTTATAGCCCTGGGAGGAGTGCAGGGGATACTGATGTCAGAGAAACCCTTGTCAGTGCCCACAGGGCTGTTCTCCCCAAACAGGCAGTGGTGCACGCGTGGGGTGTGTGTGTTACTGGCGTCAATCGGAGGAACCCTTGTCGGTGCCCACGAGGCTGCTCTCCCCAAACCGCCGGTGGTGCACGTGGGGGGTACTGGTGTCAATCGGAGGAACCCTTGTCAATGCCCACGGGGCTGCTCTCCCCAAACGGTTGGCAGTGCGGGCTCACAACTCTCACCCCTCCCTTAGTTAGGTGCGGGGGCCCTGCCCTTGGCTTCTGAACATGCACAGGGTGCCCTGTCTGCTGCCTGCATGGAAGCAGTGCGCTCCCTCGGCTGGCCTCCCCTCCGGCCAGCACTCCCAAGCCCGCGGTTCCTCAGTGGCCCTCCAGGGAAAAGGGAGGGAAGTGGACTGAACGAGGCACAAGCTAAAGGTTCAGATCTGGCAACACAGGGTACGGGGGAGAGGAGAGGAGGGGCTCGCCCTCAGCCTGCACCAATTCACTGCCTGCTCAGTGGGTTCTCACGCAGGGCTGGGAGCCACTTCTTATGGCCTGCCCTGTTGCCTTCCTTCTCTCCTACATGGCCCCCCCACTTGGTTGCTTTTCACTCCCCGGGCATTGTTAACTGCAGCTGAGCCCCGAGGGTTCCCACGCTGCCACCTGGTGCTTGCAGGGCCGGGCGGGTCTGAGGTGCACCCACATCATGGTCTCTCGTTGGCTTTGCTCTGTGGCAGACGGCGTTTGGCCGGGACCCACCAGTGCGTCATTTTGGTGGAAACCCCGGGCGAGAAATGGGGCCGAGGGGACTGTGACCCCTCCATGTGCCTTCCCACCGCAGGACTCTGCTGAGTACCCGCTGGTGCTGAGCAGCCTGCCCTGGCGCAAGTTCCGGGCGGGCTTCTGTGAGCTGGTAGCCGTGTTGGTGCGACGTTGCCAGTACAGCATCATCTACGACGAGTTCCTCATGGACACCCTCATCTCCCTGCTCACCGGCCTGTCCGATTCGCAGGTGCGCGCCTTCCGCCACACCAGCACGCTGGCAGGTGAGCCCCATCCCAAGGCCGTGAGCTGCCGCAGGCTGCCTGGCCGCTCTTCCTGTGGCGCAGAAGATGGGCTGACATTTGAAGGGAGATGCCAGGGGCTGGGCAGCCGGTTCCTGGCTTCTCCTGGGGGTCGGCGGCCCCTTGGCAGAGGCAAGCAGGAGGCGATTTTGTAGTGCTTTTCCGAGGCTGCCTGTGTCCGTTTTCCCCCGTGTTGCCTCGTTGCCCAGGATGGGGGTGGTGAGGAGGGGTGACTGCTCTTGGGGCAGCCTGGGAGATAGAGGGGTGTGTGCCAGCTGTCAGGGGCCTTTGCTCCCCTATCTGTGGCACATCTGAGAACATGGTGCTGGATCCATTTGCCAGGCCATGGGCCCCTAGCAAAGCAGGACCCAGGGCAGATGGGTTTCCTGCCTCTCAGGGGGAGGCTGACAGAACAAGGCTGCAGGGCCTTCATGAGGAGCCTGGCCCAGGGAGGTGGATGGATGGACAGAAGGACAAAGTTTGACCCATGTGCTCCCTCCAGCCTGGCTGGACTCTGGGCTGCCCAGGAAGGCAGGTGGCCGGATGGACAGATTTGGACCATGGATTCCCTCTAGCCTGGCTGGGCTTTGGGCTGCCCAAAGTGGCTCATGCTTTAACCATCTGTGATGGAGTGTGGGGGGTGCATGTGTGAGACTCAGGCTGGATGTGTGTGAGATGAGCAGAGCAGCTAAGGATGACCCTGGGGCTATAACCTAGGCTGGCAGGTAACTTCTCTGCCCTGAACAAAGAGGAGGGAGGAGCCGAGCGGGGTTTGATTCTGGGGCGGCAGTTAGAAGCTGGGGGGGAGGGGGAGCTGGAGGGCAGCCATCCTGGTGCAGGGGGAAGCTACACCCCAGAGGGGCACCCCTCAGGCTCCTCTCCCCAGGATGGGTTGGAATGACTGCTGAGCTGGGCCTCTGCCGCCTCATAAACATCCCGTTCTACCTGCTGAGTGAGAGTCACTCCTGCCTGCGGCCAGGGTGCAGCGCCTGGGGACCTCTCAACCCCATCTCTCTAGACTGTCCTCGGCTCTGGGCACTGCGTTCTCCTGACTGAACAGACCTGGCAGTGTGACAGTGCTGTGTGCTGGGCAAATCCCCACAGGGGACAGGCCTGGGGGAGGGCTGAGCTGAGCTTGGGGAAAGCAGGAGGCTGCAGGCCTGGAGCTGCAACACGGGGAGTTGGGGAAGCGATCTGGTGCACTGGAGGAAGAGGGAGATGCCTCAGGGCCCTCCTGGAGGCTGCTCCGTAGTGGGCAGGGGCCCTTGCAGAGCCCCCCAGCTCACTCCTGGCTCTGCCAGCCATGAAGCTGATGACGGCGCTGGTGAGAGTGGCATTGGGTGTGAGCCTGCACAAGGACAACAACCAGCGACAGTACGAGGCCGAGAGGAGCAAGGGGCCTGGCCGCAGGGCCACTGAGAAGTTGGAGGCCCTCCTGGCCAAGCGCAAGGAGGTGAGTGGGGCCATGGGATGAGGGGGTGGTGCCAGGGGGGTGGTGCTGGGCTATGGGGTGAGGGGGTGGCGCTGGAGGGGTGGGGTGGGGGCTGGGCGGTGGGGCGGGGCTGGGATGGACTGGGGTGGAGGGGTGGTGCTGGCAGGGGCCATGGGAGGTGGTAGTGCAGGAGGCCATGGGGGAGTGGATAGTGCTGGAGGGGCTGGCCTGGGGAAGGGTGTGGGGGGTAGGCGGCACCAGGGGGACTGGGCTGGCAGGGATGGTGGGGCTCACCTCTGTCCCTCAGCTCCAGGAACAGCAGGAGGAGATTGAGAACATGATGAACGCCATCTTCAAGGGGGTCTTTGTGCATCGCTACAGGTGAGGCAGGGAGTCCAGTCAGCGGGGACATGCCCTCCTGGGGCGGGGGTGTTATGAGCAGCAACTGTGGGGGGGGGGAAGATGGACTGGGGCACATGAGGGCTCCCATGGTGATGTGGGGCTCTTGTGGGGTGTCCCTGGGACGGCAGAGTGCGCCTGGGCACGTGTGGGCTCTTGTGGGGTGACCCTGGGACGGCAGTGTGCGCCTGGGCACGTGTGGGCTCCCATCGGGCTGTGGGGCTGTGATGGGGTTCAGGGGTCCCCCTGCACTGCACCCCGTCCGCTGGCAGGAGTGACTCTCACTCAACAGGTACAACAGGAGGTTTATTAGGCAACAGATGCCCAGTTTCTCACAGAAGCGACAGTACAGCCGGCAGAGACAGTCCTTCCAACCCGTCCTGGGGAGAAGACCCCGAGGGGTGCCCCTCTGGGGTGTAGCTTTCCCCCTTCCCTCTCTTCCCCCTCCCCCTCTAACTGCCATTTCCCCGATTCAAAAACCCAGCTCGGCTCCTCCCTCCTCTTAGTTGGACGTGCGTCTGGGGTCACGTGGGCTCGTGTCGGGCTGTGGGGCGTCCCTGAGCTAGCAGCGTGCGTCTGGGGAGTCCCCGGGGCGGCAGCGTGCGTCTGGGGTCGCGTGGGCTTGTCGGGCTGTGGGGCGGCCCTGGGGCAGCAGCGTGCGTCTGAGGTCGCATGGGCTCATGTCGGGCTGTGGGGCGGCCCTGAGCTAGCAGCGTGCGCCTGGGGGGTGTGGGCTCGTATCAGGCTGTGGGGCAGCCCCGGGCTAGCAGCGTGCGCCTGGGGACGCGTGGGGTCCCCCCGGGCTAGCAGCGTGCACCTGGGGGGTGTGGGCTCGTATCAGGCTGTGGGGTGCGCCTGGGCTAGCAGCGTGCGCCTGGGGGGTGTGGGCTCGTATCAGGCTGTGGGGCGGGCCCGTAGTGTGCGCGGGCCCGTGTCGGGCTGTGTGCCCCCCCCCGGGCTAGCAGCATGCGCCTGGGGTCACGTGGGCTCGTGTCGGGCTGTGGGGTCCCCCCGGGCTAGCAGCATGCGCCTGGGGTCACGTGGGCTCGTGTCGGGCTGTGGGGTCCCCCCAGGCTAGCAGCGTGCGCCTGGGGACGCGTGCGCCTCCCCTGGGCTAGCAGCGTGCACCTGGGGGGTGTGGCCCCGGGCTGGGCTGTGGGGCGGCCCCGGGCTAGCAGCGTGTGCCTGGGGGGTGTGGGCGATCCTGGGGCAGCAGCGTGCGTCTGGGGTCGTGTGGGCTCGTGTCGGGCTGTGGGGTGGCCCTGGGGCAGCAGCGTGCGTCTGGGGTCGTGTGGGCTCGTGTTGGGCTGTGGGGTCCCCTCGGGCTAGCAGCGTGCGTCTGGGGTGTGTGGGCCCATGTTAGGCTGTGGGGTTCCCCCGGGCTAGCAGCATGCGTCTGGGGACACGTGGGGTCTCCCCAGGCTAGCAGTGTGCGCCTGCGGGCTGTGGCCCCGGATCGGGCTGTGGGGGCTGTGGGCTCGTGTCGGGCTGTGGGGCGTCCCTGGGGCAGCAGTGTGCGTCTGGGGTCGCGTGGGCTCGTGTCGGGCTGTGGGGTGGCCCTGAGCTAGCAGCGTGCGTCTGGGGTGTGTGGGCCTGTATCAGGCTGTGGGGTTCCCCCAGGCTAGCAGCGTGCGTCTGGGGACGCCTGGGGTCGTATCGGGCTGTGGGGTTCCCCCGGGCTAGCAGCGTGCGTCTGGGGTGTGGGTGCCCGTATCAGGCTGTGGGCTGGCCCTGGGCTAGTAGCGTGCATCTGGGGTGTGTGGGCTTGTATCTGGTTGTGGGGTGCCCCTGGGATGGCCGTGTACGCCTGGGATGCGTGGGCTCATAGTGGGGTGCCCCTGGGACAGCCATGTACGCCTGGGATGCATCTGGGACAGCAGCGTGCATCTGGGGTGTGTGGGCTCGTATCGGGGTTCCCCCGGGCTAGCAGCGTGCGTCTGGGGACGCCTGGGGTCGTATTGGGGTTCCCCCGGGCTAGCAGCGTGCGTCTGGGGTGTGTGGGCTCGTCCCGGGCTGTGGGCTGTCCCTGGGCTAGGAGCGTGCGTCTGGGGTGTGGGGGCCCGTACCGGGCTGTGGGGTGGCCTTGGACTAGCAGCGTGTGTCTGGGGTGTCCCTGGGCTAGTAGCATGCATCTGGTGTGTGTGAGCTTGTATCTGGCTGTTTGGTGTCCCTGGGACAGCAGTGTGCGTCTGGGACGTGTGGGCTCGTATCGGCGTGCCCCGGGACAGCAGTGTGCGTCTGGGACAGCAGCGTGCATCTGTGTGATGGGGTTCTGGGGTCCCCCAAGCTCTGCACCCTGTCCGCAGGCAGGAGAGTCTCTCACTCAGCAGGAAAACAGCAGGTTTATTAGCCGACAGGACACAGCATCGTACAGAGGAGTCAGTACAGCAGGCAGAGACAGCCAGTCCAATCCATGTTGGGGAGAGGAGGCCCCGAGGGGCCCCAGAGCCGGGGCCTGGCCCCCTCCTTGGTCTCTCTCTCTCCCTCAGCCCAGACTAACTGCTTCCAACTCCCAGTTCCAATTCAAACCCCTCAGGCTCCACCTCCTCCTTTGTCTGCAGTACAAAGGTGTTACCTGGTCGTCAAGGTTACCCTCAGCAGGAGCCCCACACCCTCTGTGAGCCAGCCACACACACACACACTCTCTCTCTCTCTCTCTCTCTCTCTCTGTCTCTCTCTCTCTGTCTCTCTCTGTCTCTCTGTCTCTCTCTGTCTCTCTCTGTCTCTCTGTCTCTGTCTCTGTCTCTCTTCTCTCCCCCCCCCCCCCTTCCAGACCGAACTGAGCGGGGTCCCTCAGCTGGTGACCTGGGGAAGTTCGGGGCTCTCCCCTTCTGACAGGGCATTGGCTGTACCCTCTATTCTCCCCTCGATGTGCACCACCTCCACATCATAGTCCTGCTGGGGGAGGCTCCAAGTCAGGAGCTTGGTCTTGGCCCTTTTCATGTGATGCAGCCGGGCAAGTTCCTTTAGTTCCCTTGGGTTGGTTGGTCTCGCTGCAGCACCAACAGATCAAACAGGTCTTTTGTGGTCTGGGTCCTGCCCCATCTGACCACCAGTCCATACAGCTGCTCCAGCCAATGTCTGGAATTCAGTTACAGTCCAGTAACGGAAGGTACAAATGCTTCCATCCTTGGCATTTAGCCAGACCACCACAATGGCTGTGTGCCTCAGTTTCCCCTTCCATGCCACACAATAGGTTTGGAATGTTCCTTCTCATGTCAGAGGTTGCAAGACTAGTTACAGGGAACAATGGTGACATTTCAGAGTTACAGACTCCTTTAGCATACAATTTATGCTTCTACATCAATGTCATCATGTCACATGGCTCTTTTTAAACATTCAGTGCATGGTACAATTCTACAGCTTTTGGTAGCAGCACCCCTTGTTTACAGCAGTCAGTGTGAGTAACAGAACAAACCCATTGCAACTGTACATTTACGTTGCTCTTTGGTAGACCACAACTTTTGTGTAACCTCCTTGAGAATCTGGTATTTTGGGGATAAATGGCTGAGGCCTTTCTTAGCACCATCAAGTTCTAATCTTCTCTCTTGCCCCCTGGGGTGGAAATTTGATCTCTCTGGCTGTGCCCTCTCTTCTAACAAGAGCTGGGCCATTGATGATCTCAGGGAGATGCCGCCCCCCCCCCCCCCCGCCACCAGTCTGGAAATTTGCAGACCAAACTGCTTTCTGAGAGTTGTTTTGTGAGTCCCAGACGCAGAATCCACATGAAGGAATCCCTGTTTATCCCTTACTGGCCCACCAGGCCCAAAGCTCCTTTGTCCTTCCACCTCCAACTACTGCCTCCCCATGGAATCAGAAGTGGAGTCCAGTATAAGAATATAAGTGTTTCCACCATCTGGAGATGGGGAATTGCTGGCACTCTCCTGCATCCTACAGAGACTGACTGTGCAGCTGTTTTATTTGGTTCTCACAGAGCTGCTCACATTCCCTGATAGTTTTCACTTTACTTGCACCAACTTCCAATTCCTGAGAAACTTTTACACTGCCTGCTTTGGACCCTTCCAGAGCACAGCCAGTGGTTTCATACTCAGGCAGGTCCTGGCCATCAGGAGCTGAAACAAACTTCTCCCCAGGCAAAGGGCTGCTCTGGCTCTTACAGACAAGCACCTTTCCTGTTCACTTTCCTTCACCTCACTCCCATTTTCTGCAGTCCCCACAGATGGGTCAGGAAAAGTTTCAGGGAAATTCTCTTCCTTAAGAGCTTCCCCAAAACAACAACTCACCCCTGTCTGCCTCCACAGGGGCACTGCTCCCTTGAGCCACAACCAGCTCCTGGGTTTCACCTACACCCAGGATCACTTCTGGCCCATTAGGCAGATTCCCACGTAATCCCCCTGCAGGCAGACAGCCAGTACCACCGGACAGAAGGTTAGGATCCCTTTCCTCCCTTCTGCTACCAGCTCCTTTATCTTCATCAGTCAGCATAACTCCATTGCCCGTCTGTTCTTGTGTCCTGGCGAGAGGATGACTCTGGTAGGACAGAGTCCTCTCACCCCCTCCCAATAACACCTCATCATCAGGCAAAGAACAAGTACCAGAATCGTCTGGTCTCTGGGATTCCCTGATGATACTAACTGGATCAGACCGAGTTAAAGCATCATTCCCCCTGAGAGACAGAGGTAGGCCCACTTCCCATCTGGGCTTCAGCTGCCCTCAGATCCAGCTCTGGGATCTTGGCTCCATCTCGAGCCCCCACAGGCTCAGGCAAAGGATTCACTTCCCCAGAAGCACTTTTCTTGCACCAAGGACCAGTGTCCTTAGCAGGGATACCACTGCCCATCCCAGAGCCATTCCCTCTGCTCCAGCCCCCATGGCTGGATTCAGAGACACACCTGGAATGCTCTTTTCTGGTGGATCCTTCTCCAGCCACCCTAGGCTGAGGAATCCTCCTCAGACAATGGGCTAGTTTCCTCATTGGCACCTTTTCCAAACGCAGGCTCTGCTCTCTCCCCAGGCTGCTGCTGCTGTTCAACACAGACAGACAATGGGAGACACTCTCTCCTTTGTCCCAGCCCCCCGGCTGGTCTCCACACACACACAAGGTGAAGCAGCTTGTCTCACAGACAACTTGCCATTCCCAGTGGACAAGCTGCTTTTCTGCACAGACACACAGGCACCTTCCTCGGCCCAGGCCTGGAAAACTCTTCGCAGGTCTGTCTTGGCCACTAGTAGATGATGGGTTGGAATCGCTCCTTCCCTCCTTGAGCTGCAGCAGGCCACTCGGTTCAGAGCTCCAGGCAGTCCAGGGTTCCCTGCCCCAATCCGGGCTCACCTCTGCAGGATTTTCCTTTAACCCTCAGCTCTGCCACTGCACATCCACGCTGCCTTGTCAAGCTTCTTTAATCTTGATTCAGTTTCCAGGTGCTGCCACTTCACAGCGGAGTTGCTCAGCGTGGTTGCAGGCTCTCAGGCTGATGCCCTCTGCACCCCACGCTTCCTGGAAGAATCCCTTCAGTGTGCCAGGCTCCTTGCGGGTCACAAGCTGCCCGGGGTTAGACCGTAGGCCCCTCTGCCCTCTGGGACCGACTCCAACAGACTCCCAGCGGAACCCCTTCTTCAGTGTGACACCCGCTCTCAGGGACCATGAGCACCCTGTCTTGGGAAGGACTCATTCAGCATCAGTCTCCTCAGGGGTCGCTTGTTCCTGGGGGTTGGGCTCTCGGCCCCTCCACCTTCTGGGACCGACTCCAACAGATTCCCAGGAGTAACCCCTCCTCGGGTGTGACACCCCCTCTTGAGGACCACAACCGCAGTTGCTTGGGTTCGGCCGCAGGCCCCTCCGCCTTGGGGAACTGCACCTCACTGCCCTTCAGCACACCTGGGTCTCGCAGGCCCCACTTCTTCCGGGGCCCCGGTCACTTACTGCTGGATGCTCCATCCTCGCGGTGCAGAACATCCCACTCTTGACACCAGTGTGATGGGGTTCTGGGGTCCCCCAAGCTCTGCACCCTGTCCGCAGGCAGGAGAGTCTCTCACTTAGCAGGAAAACAGCGGGTTTATTAGCCGACAGGACACAGCATCGTACAGAGGAGTCAGTACACCCGGCAGAGACAGCCAGTCCAATCCATGTTGGGGAGAGGAGGCCCCGAGGGGCCCCCAGAGCTGGGGCCTGGCCCCCTCCTTGGTCTCTCTCTCCCTCAGCCAAGACTAACTGCTTCCAACTCCCAGTTCCAATTCAAACCCCTCAGGCTCCACCTCCTCCTTTGTCTGCAGTACAAAGGTGTTACCTGGTCGTCAAGGTTACCCTCAGCAGGAGCCCCACACCCTCTGTGACACACACACACACACACACACACACACACACACAGAGGTATCCCCCACTTCATCACAATCTGGGGGCGCGTGGGCTCCTGTGGGGCATCCCTGGGGCGGCAGTGTGCGTCTGGGGTGCATGTCCTGCCATTGGGCTGTGGGGTGTCCCTAGGACGAAGTGTGCGTCTGGGGATGTGTGGGCTCGTATCGGGACGTCCCTGGGGCAGCAGCATGCGTCTGGGGATGCGTGGGCTCCTGTGGGGCATCCCTGGGGTGGCAGTGTGCGTCTGGGGTGCATGTCCCGCCATTGGGCTGTGGGGTGTCCCTGGGACGGCAGTGTGTGTCTGGGGACATGTGGGCTCATATTGGCCTGTGCGGCGTTTCTGGGATAGTAGTGTGGGCTCCCCTTCCGCTGTGGGGAGCCGCAGGGACAGTAGTGTGTGTCTGGGCCATGTGGGCTCTGGTGGGGCGTCCCTGGCTCAGCAGTGTGCGTTTGGGGAGATCTGGACTCCCATCGGGGTGTGGGCTGTCCCTGGGACGGCAGTGTGTGTCTGGGGATATGTGGGCTCTCACTGGGACAGCAGTGTGTGTCTGGGGACACGTGGGCCCCCGTTGGGCTGTGGGGCGTCTCTGGGACAGCAGTGTGTCTGGGGACACGTGGGCCCCCGTTGGGCTGTGGGGCCCTCATGCCAGCCTCGCAGCAGCACAGGGCCCAACCTGGTGTGGACGGGGCAGTGGCGGCGTGGGCACGCTGTGTGTCGTGATCCCCAGGGACTTGGTGCCGGAGATCCGGGCCATCTGCATTGAGGAGATGGGGAACTGGATGCAGAGCTACAGCGCCTCCTTCCTGACCGATGGGTACCTCAAGTACATTGGCTGGACCCTGCATGACAAGGTGGGCAGAGCTGGGCATGCACCTCGGGCCTAGGGAGACATGTGGGGCAGGGCCCTTCCGGCACTCAGCCTCTCCGTTCTCCGCAGCAGCGGGACGTGCGGCTCAAGTGCCTGAAGGCCCTGCAGGGCCTGTACCGCAGCCGGGAGATGGCTGCCCGCATGGAGCTCTTCACCACCCGCTTTAAGGTGAGCTTTTGCCTTGCCCTGTGGTCTGGCTCCCGCCGGGGCCCAGCACCACCCATGGGACCTGCTGTGCCACCCACCAGCTTGCCAGGGAAGCACTGTCCCACAGAACCCCCGCCCAGAGAGTCCTGTGACACCCAGGGAGCCCTTGGCCACCCTATGCCCAGCCAACACTGTCCTGTGACACCCAGGGAGCCCTCTGTCCCCCTGCAGCACCTCATGCCCAGCCAACCCTGGGCTGTGACACTTGGGGAGCCCTCCCGTCTCCCCGCAGCACCCCGTGCCCAGCCAACTCTGGCCTATGACACTCACAGCCTGCCGCCCCCGCCATGAGTGACGCTGTGTTCTGTGGCTCCCAGGGGCGCATGGTGGCCATGGTGCTGGACAAAGAGCCAGACGTGGGCGTGGAGGCCATAAAGCTGCTGACGCTGATCTTGCAGTGAGTACGGAGCTGGGCACCACAGGGGCTGGGCCGGTGGAGGGACAGGTGAGGAGCCCTGTGGGGCAGCTGGAGGCTGGCTGACACCCCCTCCATGTGCAGGAACATGGAGGAGATGCTGACAGATGAGGACTGCGAGGCCATCTACCCTGTGGTATATGCTGCCAACCGGCCGCTGGCTGCTGCTGCCGGGGAGTTCCTGTACAGGAAGTGAGTGAACCAGCATCACAGCACCACCAGTAGGGGGTCTGGGGGTCCCAAGGAAGAGACACCTTCCACCAAAGGGGCATGAGCTCCTCCCCCCAGAACCACCTTGCTCAGTGGGGTTCACTGCCCCCCTCCTCTTCACTTGTCTTTGAGCCTGTGCTTCTTGCAGGAGAGGAGATTCCCACCCAGCTGCCAGCGCCCCTAGGCCCTGCTCTGTTCCCAGTGCTGCCAGAGGAGTCCTGGCTCCCAGCACCGGGGATAGAACCCAGGAATCCTGGCTCCCTGCTCTAACCACCAGCCCCCACTGCCCTCCTACCACTGGGGAGAGAACCCAGGAGTCCTGGCTCCCAGTCCCACTCAGCTGACCTAAGAGCCCCTACTCCCCACTGATCTCTGATGGATCCCAGACACCTGGGTTCTAAGCCCCACCCCCCACCAGCTCTGAGTCCCCTCCTGGAGCCAGCTGAGAGCCCAGGTACCTGGGCTGTTCCCCCCTAAGTACCGTGTGGTCGCAGGCAGTTTGACCAGGACTGGGACGCTGGGAAAGAGAAGGGGCGCCACGTGGGGAGCAGCGATTTCTTCCGCCTGCTGCTCACGTTCTTCATCGAGAGCGAGGTGAGGGGCGCGCGGGCTGCTCTGGGAGGAGCAGGGGCTGTGCATGGGCTGCTCTCACCTGCTTCCCTCCTCTAGCTCCATGAGCACGCGGCGTACCTGGTGGACAGCCTGTGGGACTGTGCAGCCCCACTGCTGAAGGACTGGGAGGGGCTGACCCAGCTGCTGCTGGGGAACCCCCCCGAGGAGGGTGAGTGCGGAGGGGAGGCTGGGGCTGGGGGCCGTGGCCGCCTCAGGTTCTCCCCTGCCAGCTGATCCCTCTTCCCCAGCAGGCTGGGGTGACCAGCAGGAAAATGCCCTGATTGAGATCCTGGTGTCCAGCATGCGCCAGGCTGCAGAGGGGCGGCCGCCCCCAGGCAGGGGCCCTGCGAAGAAGGTACGTGTGCCCCAGAGAAGGGAGGGAGCCCGGGGACTGAGCAGCTCTGAGCCCCGGGTCCCCATGGCCGGGCAGGTAGTCCCCCTTGCTCCCCGCTGCCCCAGGGGCCCCGAGCTGGGTGCTGTGCCACAGCCTGGCTCTCACGGCGCCCTTCCCTGCTATAGGTGCTCTCGGCACGCGAGCGGAAGGCCCGGGAGGATGACAGGGAGAAACTCTCTCACTACCTCATCCCGTTGCTGCCCCAGCTGCTGGCCAAGGTAACTGGGGCTGGGGGAGGAGGAAGGGTGGGGGTCTCCCACCTCTGCTCTTCACCTGCCACTAGGGAGGAACCCCAAGACTGGCCTCCTTGGGCACCCAGCCTCATGGCGGTATTCACCGCTAAGTGGTACGTGTGGGCGTGTCTGGCTGCCTCCCTGCCTGGATGATTCTTGCTCTGCTCCTAGTTCTCAGCTGATGCAGAGAAGATGGCGCTCCTGCTCCAGGCTCCACAGTACTTCGCCCTCCGCCTCTTCAGCAGCGCGCGGATGGAGAAGGTACAGATGGAGGGCTCGGAATCCTGACTCCCAGCCCCCACTGCCCTCCCAATGCCAGGGAGAGAACCCAGGAGTCCTGGCTCCTGGCCCCCAGCTCTGACCACCGGCCCCCACTGCCCTCCCAGTGCTGGGGAGAGAACCCAGGAGTTCTGGTGTGATGGAGTGGGGGGAGTGCCTGTGTGAGTCAGGCTGGATGTCTGAGGCAAGCAGCAGATCCCAGTGGCTAAGGATGACCCTGGGGCTACAACTGGCAGGTAACACCTCTGCCCTGAACAAAGAGGAGGGAGGAGCCGAGCTGGGTTTTTGAATGGGGCAGCAGTTAGAGACTAGGGGAAGAGGAGCTGGAAGGCAGCCAGCCTGAGGTGGAAAGCTACATCCCAGAGGGTCACCCCTCGGGCTCCTCTCCCCAGGACGGGTTGGAAGGACCGTCTCTGCCGGCTGTACTGTCGCTTCTGTGAGAAACT
The DNA here is from genome assembly GCF_033958435.1 of Carettochelys insculpta. Lineage (NCBI taxonomy): Eukaryota > Metazoa > Chordata > Testudines > Carettochelyidae > Carettochelys > Carettochelys insculpta. The sequence continues at coordinate 1,744,003 of NC_134170.1, forward strand.
GGGCATCTGTTGCCTAATAAACCTCCTGTTGTACCTGCTGAGGTGAGAGTCACTCCTGCCAGCGGACGGGGTGCAGTGCAGGGGGACCCCTGAACCCCATCACATCTGGCTCCTGGCCCCCAGCTCTGACCACCAGCCCCCACTACCCTCCCAGTGCAGCGAGAGAACCCAGGAGTCTGGTCTCCAATCAGCTAGCCCAGGACCTGCGAGGTGCAGGCCCCGGGAACAGGGCATGTGGGGTGTGGGAGAGGGGCCCTGATGAGCTGCACCCTTAGGGGCTCCCTGGGCAGCACGCTGTGCACCCAGCAAGGGCTGAGGTGAGGCAGCCAGTGCTGGGGGTCTGCCTGGGCAGGGCACATGGAGTCCCAGCGTGGGGGGCCTTTCTGCCAGCTCCACAGCAGACCCTGGCTGCTCTCCCCACAGTACTTGGAGCAGCTGCTGGCCCAGCTGCAGGAGGTGGTGCAGAAGCATGCAGGCCGGGAGGTGCTGGAGGCTGCCTCCCAGGCACTCCACGTGCTCTGCAACCCGGAGTTCGCCTTCTACCGCCGCGTGGATGTGGCCCGCAGCCGCCTCGTGGACGCGCTGGCTGAGAAGTTCCAGCGGGACGCGGCAGAGGTCCTCCAGGTACCTGGGTGAGGGCTGGCAGTGAGGGCACCTGCGTGGGGCCAGGGGGCCGGTCCATGAGAGGTGGGGGCCCTAGCGCTCAGGGAGCAGAGTGTGATGGAGTGGGGCAAGGGGTTCATGTGTGAGTCAGGCGGGATGTGTGTGTGATGGGCAGAGAGGCTCCCAGAGGCTAAGGATGACCCCTGGGGCTGTACCCTGGGCTGGCAGGTAACACCTCTGCCCTGAGCGCTGAGCTGGGTTTGAATCAGAGGCAGTTAGAAGCTGCGGGGAGAGGGAGCTGGGGGGCAGCCAGCCTGGTGAGGGGGAAGCTACACCCCAGAGGGGCACCCCTCAGGGGCACCCCTCGGACTGCTCTCCCCAGGACAGGTTGGAATGACTGTCTCTGCCGGCTGTACTGACACTTCTGTGCTGAGCTGGGCCTCTGTTGCCTCATAAACCTCTTGTTCTACCTGCTGAGTGAGAGTCACTCCTGCCTACGGCCGGGGGGGCAGAGCTTGGGGACCCCTGAACCCCATCACAGAGGACAAGGATGGGGCTGGGCAGGCTGCCCTGGCGCTGAGGGCTGCAGGAGGGTGGTACCAGGTGCCCATTGTGCTGAGAGATCTGGGCCCCTGCAGGCCTCGTACCTGGATGAAGATGAGGTGTACAACATGGCAGCCACGCTGAAGCGCATTTCCGCTCTCCACAAGTGAGTGGCAGCCGGTGTCCCATTCCGTCCCATCCCATTACCGCCCGGCCTGGGTCATTTCCTCCCACCCGGCGGGCGCGAGCTCTCCGGTGTGCATGGTTCTCTCTCTCTTTGCAGCGCTCACGATCTGACGCCATGGCAGCTCTATGAACCCTGCAGCCGCCTCCTGCAGCGAGCTGTGGACACGGGCGAGGTCCCCAAGCAGGTACTGCAGCTCTTGTGGGGAGCTGGCTGGGCTGTGGGGAGGGGAGAGGAGGCAGAAACAACCCCGTGGTGGGACGGGCCTCACTCTGGGCTCGCCTTGCAGGTGGTCATCCCCACCATGACCTGTCTCCACTTCAGCCTTCTCTGGGAGCTGGCTGGAGTCTCCAGCACCGTCCCCGAGCAGGTGAGGCCAGTGGAGAGGCACAGCCGAAAAGGGCAGCGTGGGGTCAGCCCCAGCCCCTCACAGCCTGCTCTGCTTCATCCCAGAGGCAGCTGCTGGCCCTGAAGCGCAAAGTCGCCTCCTTCTGCTCCCTGTGCCAGAGCTGCCTGTCGGACGTGGATGCCGGTGTCCAGGAGCAGGTGAGGTGGGGGAGCTGAGGCAGGCGGGATGGGGCTTTGCCGGGTGCTCATTCTGCCGCTCTCCCCAGGCCTTTGTGCTGCTGAGTGACCTGCTGCTGGTGTTCAGCCCACAGCTGGCTCGGGGTGAGCGGGAGGCCCTGGAGCTGCTGGTGTACCAGCCTGAGGTGGCCCTGCAGTCCCAGCTGGCCGGATTCCTCATGGACCACGTCTTCAACCACGCCGAGGCGGCAGGCAGCGGTGCGTGCTTGCCCAGGGGTGTCAGGCTGGCTGGCGGGGGGGGCGGGGTCCACAGGGACATCAAGCTGTGGGGCTGAGGCCAACCCCTCCCTGTCCCCGCAGATGAAGAGGACAGCGAGGGGATGATCGAGAGGCTGCACCAGCGACGGAACCTGCTGGCCGGGTTCTGCAAACTCATCCTCTACAACGTGCTGGAGCTCAACGCTGCCTCAGATGTCTTCAAGCACTATGTCAAGGTGGGGCCTGGGGCAATGCTTTAACACCGCCGGGGGTCGTTCCAGCTGCCGCTGAGAGCCAGACCCGGGCTGCTGGCCGCTCAGGGCGGGGGTCCTCTGTGGTAAGGCACCAGGCCAGTCCCACAGAGCACTGGTCCCCGCAACGAGCAGCTCCCTCCGGCGCTCCAGGCAGGGCCGCCACCAGCAGCATGGGAAACCAGGAGCAGCCACTCCCGGAGCCATTCCAGCAGGGGACTTAGATAGTCTGTGTGTCCCCCGCCTGTCATCTCGCACCTGGGCCTCAGGCCCCAGGGAGGCTGGAGAGCGAGCCAGCGTGGGGGCCCAGCACTGGCTGGGTCTGGCCCCTTCGGCCAGGCTGTGGCGAGCCGAGCGGGACACAGGGCCCAGCCTTGCCTGGCGAGCTCCCAGCCTGCTCCTCCCCGGCAGCCCCCACTGCCTTGCTTTCCCTCCCCAGTTCTACAAGGACTATGGGGACATCATCAAGGAGACGCTGAGCCGGGCCCGGCAGATCAACCGGGCGGAATGGGCCCGCACCCTCCTCCTCAGCCTGCAGCAGGTACAGGGGGTTGGGTGGGGCCGGGGGCTCCACTGAGCTCTCCCTCTCACTCTCACTCTTGCTTTCTTCCCCATCCACCACAGCTGCTGACAGAGCTGCTGCTGCAGCAGGGCCCAGGCGCCAGTGCCAGCAGGGCCTTCCTGGAGATCCGGGACCTGGCACGGCGCTTCTCCCTGCTCTTCGGCCTGCACCAGCAGCACAACCGCCAGGCGCTGGTGGCGCTGCACAAGTGAGAGGGGCTGGGTGCAGAAGTGGGGGCATGTGCTGTGTGGAGTCTGGGCTCCTGCCCCTCCCCTTCACTCTCTCTCTCCCTCCCTCCCCCCAGGGCTGGGATCCATTTTGCCTTGCAGGAGCCAGCGCCCTCTGGCTCGGAGCTGGGGCCCCTCAACCTGCCCTTCCTGGAGGTGCTGAGCGAGTTCTCCCCCCGCCTGCTGCACCCGGACAAGAAGCTGCTGTGGGTGCCCAGGGCTCTCCAGGCTGGGGTGGGAATGGGGGAGGTGCTCAGCGCACAGAGTGGGAGGGGGAGTAGTGGGGTGCAGGGCTGGGCCTGCCGGGGAGCTGAGCCCAGGGGATTTCTTTAAGGCTGCACCTGTCCCGCAGCCTGTCTTACCTGGAGCAGACCTGCCAGGCCAGGCTGTCCCCACAGCAGCACCAGGAGCCCTGGCCGCCCCTTGTGACCTATCGCCGCTCGCTGAGCCCCCTGGAGGAGAGTGCCTCAGACGCCAGCCACAGCACTGCCCCCCGGCCCCAACGGAGGCCCAGTGCCACAGCCAAGAGGAGGCGTCTGGATGGTGAGGGGCCGTGGAACCTGCATGTGTGGGCTGTCCCCAGGGGTAGTCCCTGCCTAGCTCAGCTCCCCTCCCCTCCCCGGGGGCTCTCATTGGACAGGCTGGGGCTGGGGAAAGGGGCAGAACAGAGGGAGTCCTGTGTCCCGAGGGAGGTGCTGGGGACCGGCCGTCACACCTGAGGGGCTGTGCCTGGGGAGTCGCCTGTGGGCCCCCCACGCTCCAGCCAGCAGCTTCTGAGTATGGGTGGGACAGTTCTCTCCAGGGAGCCAGGCTGCCCCCACTGCCTGTTGGGCCTGGGCCGTCTGTCACAGCTGGGCTGGCAGGAAGGACCCAGGGTCACTGGCAGACCTGGGGGGAAGGGGGAGAGCCCTGGGCTGGGATGGGCATGGCGGGGTGGGCAGGGGGCCCTGGGCTGAGGGCGGCGGGCGGCAGGTGGGTGGGGAGCCCCCGGGCTGGGAGGCTGAGGGCAGCAGGCGGGCGGGGGTGGGGGATACCAGCAGTGCCTGGGGATAGCAGGGAGGAGGGGGCAGGGAGCAACTCAGTGGCCGGGACTGGCTCCCCCATTGCAGACTCGTCTGGCCGAGACAATTCCAGCCTCCAGCTGAGCAGCCGTCTGGAGACCCCGATGCTCACGTCCACGGTGCTGAAACAGGGGCACCAGCTGGGCAGCCCAGCACCGCTGCAGGATGAGGATAAGGACGAGGACGAGGAGGGCTCTGAGTCAGAGTTCGTGCAGAGGTGAGCCCAGGGGCAGGGCAGAGCCAGCGGTGACGGGAGGTTTAACCTGCCCTCACCCCGCTGTCTCCTGTACCCCGCAGTCAGCCCTGGTTCAGCTCCCGCCAGTCACCCCCGCAGCAGCAGTTCCTCACCCCCTGGAGCCGCTCCAGAACCGGGCTGCGCAGCAGGATGGACCGGTGAGTAGTGACTGGTGTCCCCCTCGGGCCCTTGTGCTCACACTAGGCCCATACAGTTCACAGGGGAAACCCCTGCTGTGTGACTGACCCTTCTCAGGTCCCCTCTCTCCTGGGGGTTCAACCCCTCGGCCTCCTGGGACTGCCCTCTGAGCCCCAGTATGCCTGGCCCTGCCGTAGGACCCCTGGGGAGTCCCCTCACTATGGCCCCTGGGGTCCCACTCCCAGAGGGAGCAGTGCGGCCATCTCTCCGGTCCAGAGCAATTCACAGCCACCCTCACGGAGGAGGGTATTGGGCACATGTGATGGGGCGAGGTGGGTGTGTGAGACTCAGGCTGGATGTGTGTGACAGACAGAGCAGCTCCCAGCGGCTAAGGATGACCCCTGGGCTGTACCCTAGGCTGGCAGGTAACACCTCTGCCCTGAGCACAGAGCAGGGAGGAGCCGAGCTGGGTTTGAATGGGAGGCAGCAGTTGGAAGCTGAGGGAGAGGGAGCTGGAGGGCAGCCGGCCTGGTGTGGGGGGAAGCTACACCCCAGAGGGGCACCCCTCGGGCTCCTCTCCTCAGGACGGGTTGGAATGACTGTCTCTGCTGGCTGTACTGACACCTCTGCGCTGAGCTGGGTCTCTGTCGCCTCAAACTTCCCGTTCTACCTGCTGAGTGAGAGTCCCTCCTGCCTGGGGCTGGGGGGCAGCACTTGGGGACCCCTGAACCCCATCACAGCACAGGACCTGTCGGCCTGGCCTCCGTAGCACTGCATGGCTGTGTCTGCCCTGTGACCAGGTGGGCTCTGGCTGATCTCTGCCCAGCCCCCTCCCACCACCCTGCTGCCAGCCTGGCCCCATTACCCCCAGCAGCTCCTCCCCTCCTTTGTCCTCTGCCGGGTAAGCAGGGTCACCTGGGCCCCTCTTCTCCACCTGGGCTCTTCTCCTGTCTTTGCTCCCCTGGCTGGGACTCACTGGGCAGGGAACCGGGTCCTCCCTCCGCAGCCCATGGTCCTGCCACCATCTGGGACTGGCTGCGCTGCCCCTGTCCGCTCTGCTGGGCACCAGTTGCTGGGGGCTGGGTTCTGAGCTGGTCCTTCCAACAACCAACACCCTCTGCCCCTCCTTGTAAGCCAGTAATGCCCTGGGGCGCTGAGTGCCACTCCCCGTGGCCTGCAAACCCTTGGGAAAACACCCCCTGTGCACCCCCCAACCCCCCCCTCCACTGTGTCCCAGTCTTCAGGCCCCATGGCCTTGTTTTGTCCGCTAGGCTCCGGCTGATGGAGGAGGAGGAGGTGGTGGTGATCCAGGAGGAAAGCAGCGAGGAGGAGGACCTGGACACGGTGAGGGGGATCTGGGAGCCCCAGATGGACTGGGGTGATCTGAAGATTAGCTGCTTCCTTCGAGCAGGGTGTTTGGGGCACAGGGGTGCTGAGGCCCTGGTGTTTTGTCTCTCCAGCCGCAGATGCCCCCACAGGGTGAGCAGCTCCGGGACCTCTTCGACTCCACCATCCTCGGCATCGAGGTGAGCGCAGGAGCCTGGGGGGCAGGCAGGCACAGCCACGGAGCACCTGGGTGCCGGCCTTGCTGGGCTGGGCCCCGTGCCTCACGGCCCGTCTCTCCCCCGCAGGACGCCTGAGGTGGCGGGAGCAGGTGCCAGCAGCCCTTGCCCAGCACGGTTGCTCACAGGGAGTTATGCACCCACCTGCGGTTTGGTTGCGTTGTCTGCAGTTCAGGCTGGTTTCCTGGGGTGAGCGCCCTGGGCGGGCCGGGCCAGGCCGCCTGGGGCCTGGCTCTGCGGGTGCCCCAGCCAGAGCTTGTTCCTGGGGTTGGAAAGTTGGTTCTAGGCACTAATAAAGTTGATTGCCAGAGCCCTGCCTTAGGAGGTAACTTGCGCGGGAGAGAGCCTCCCCAGGGAGCTGTCAGCAAGTCACACGTCGAGCCCACGCTTGGCCTGTATGGTCCCCAGGTGAACCCCTGCAGTGCCAGGGCCTCTTCTTGGGGACCACTCACTCCTGGGAGCACCTCTCTCTAAGGCCCCAGCTGCCAGTCTCTGCTGGGGGCCCCTCAGGGAGTCCCCTCGCTATGTGTCCCCAGAAATGTGCTCCCTGAGGGAGCGGTGCAGCCTGGCTCTCCTGCCCAGAGCGACTCAGCCGGCGGCTGTTGAGCACTGAACCCAGCACAGAGCCTGGCGTCCTAGTGCCGCACTCCCCGGTCGGGTGGGCTCTGGCTGATCTCTGCCCTGCCCTGCCCTGCCCTGCTCCTCCCTTCCCACCGCCCTACTTCCAGCCCGGCCCCCTTACCTCCCCTAGTTTGTCCTCTGCCTAGTAACCAGGGTCGCCCAGGCTCTCCTCCCATCTGTTCCCTGGCCCCAAGCAGCTGGTCAGGGCCCAGGTCCTCTCTCTGCTGGCCAGACCTGGCTGTGCCATCCGAACGGAGTTGGCCAGGCACCAGGCGCGGGGGGCTCCGTTCTCCAGTTCTGTGCTGGTCCCAAGTACCCCCTCTTCGAGCACCCCACATGTCCCCCCTTAGTCACTGTGCATGGCAGCAGGTCAGAGCAGTGGGGTCAGGCTCCCAGGTGATGACAGGAGTTGCTGTGGGGCAGGGGCCGTCATCAGGCCACTGCTGCCCTGTGAGCTGGGGTGGGGAGGGATGTGATGGGGTTCAGGGGTCCCCCTGCACTGCACCCCGTCCGCTGGCAGGAGTGGACTCTCACTCAGCAGGTACAACAGAAGGTTTATTAGACAACAGAAGCCCAGTTTCTCACAGAAGCGACAGCACAGCAGCCAGAGACAGTCCTTCCAACCTGTTCTGGGGAGAAGACCCCGAGGGGTGCCCCTCTGGGGTGTAGCTTTCCCCCTCCTCAGGCTGGCTGCCTTCCAGCTCTCCTTTTTCCTAGCCTCTAACTGCTGCCCCCGATTCAAAACCCAGCTCAGCTCCTCCCTGCTCTTTGTTCAGGGCAGAGGTGTCACCTGCCAGTTGTAGCCCCACGGTCATCCTTAACCACTGGGAGCTGCTCTGCTTGCCTGGGACATCCAGCCTGACTCACACATGCACTCCCCCCACTCCATTACAAGGGAAAAGAGGGCAGTGGAGGGGGAGTGGGGTGAATGGGGGGGCTGGCCAGGCAGGACCCCTGGCTGGGCCATAGCTGTAGCTAGCAAGGGAGGAAGAGTCAGCAGGGTGCTGTGAAGGGAAATGCCTCCGTGAGCCACTGGAGGGCCTGTGTGTATCCTCCTGGGGGCAGACACCTCACATCAAATCCTCGCCCATGATTCAGCAGCTCTGAGTACTGGGGGGCAGGGGGCCCTGCCCTGGGGCAGACAGCAGGAGGGGGTGGGGGGGGGCTGCCATAGGGCAGAGCAGGAGTTTGTGGGAGGGGCTGGAGGAGAGGGCTGCCATGGGGCAGAGAGCAGGTGTGTGTGTGAGGGTGGGGAGGGCTGTGAGGTGCAGGGGCGTGTGGGAGGGGCTGTGAGGGGGTCGGGGGGAGGGAATCCATGGGGCAGAGAGGAGTACCCTTTCGTGCTGGATGTGGGGCAGAAGCGAGGACTTGGATTCTGTGGGGCAGAGTGACGGAGACTACAGGGGAGAGGATTGGGGGGGGCAGAAGGGGGATGTAGGGTACTTAGATTTCCGGAGGGCATTAGATCCAGTCCCAACCCCCGGGCTCTGGGTTTCTGCCCAGCTCTGGAGTGACCTGCCACCTGGTTCACCTGCTGTTGGGGTCAAAGAGGCAGGGTGCAGCCATCCGCCAGGGCACAGGGTTTGCTGTGCTGCCTGGGGGGTGGAAATGCAGACTGGGGGTTGGATTTTAGGGGATGGGCTGTGGGGCAGATGGCAGCCCGGGGGGCTGGATTCTAGGGGATGGGGTGGAAATGAGGGCTGGGGGGTGGATTCCAGGGGCAGGCTGTGGCAAAGGGCTGGAACCCGGCATCTAACCCTCCCCCACCCACCCAAGGTGGGGCCTGGGTTGAGGCGTGAGGGGCAGTGGCAGGAACAGGGGTGTCATGGAGTTTGGGGGTACCAGGCCCTGTGCCCTGCTGCCCTTGTGAGGCAGGTTGGGGGCTGTGATTTAGTGGGGGGGGGGTGTCACACAGGGTGTGTGGGTCTTTTGCTGGGGGTAACCTGGTGCCCTCTGGGCTGCAGACAAAGGGCGAGGTGGAGCCTGAGGGGTGTGAATTGGAACTGGGAGTTGGAAGCAGTGAGTCTGGGCTGAGAGAGAGAGAGAGAGAGAGAGACAAAGAAGGGGGCAAGGACCCAGCTCCCCAGGCCCCCTCTCCGCAGCATGGATGGGACTGGCTGTCTCTGCCAGCTGCACTGACTCCTCTGTACGACACTGTGTCTTGTCGGCTAATAAACCCGCTGTTCTCATGCCGAGTGAGAGTCACTCCTGCCTGCAGAGGGGGTGCAGAGCTTGGGGACCCCCAAACCCCATCACAGGTACTAGGCCCTGTGCCCCGCTGCCCTCAGGCAGCAGGGTGGGGGTCCTGGCCCTCTGTGAGGGGGTTCAGGGGGCCCTAAGCCCTGAACTCCTGTGTGGGGGCAGGAGTGACTCTCACCCAGCAGACAGAACGGGACATTTGAGGCACCAGAGGCCCAGCTCACCACAGTGTCAGTACAGCTGGCAGAGACAGTCATTCCAACCTGTCCTGGGGAGAGGAGCCCGAGGGGTGCCCCTCTGGGGTGTAGCTTCCCCCCTCGCCAAGCTCGCTGCCCTCCAGCTCCCTCCCTCTAGCTTCTAACGGCCGCCTCCAATTCAAACCCTGCTCAGCTCCTCCCTGCTCTGTGCTCAGGGCAGAGGTGTTACCTGCCAGCCTAGAGTATAGCCCCAGGGGTCATCCTTAGCTGCTGAGAGCTGCTCTGCCTGTCACACACATCCAGCCTGAGTCTCACCCAGGCACTCCCTGCACTCCATCACATCTCTCCCCTCTTCCACACCGAACTGAGTGGGGTCACTCAGCCAGTGACCTCGGGAAATTCGGGGCCCTCCCTGCATGACAGGGCATTGGCTATGGTGGTGGTGTTCCCCTGGACGTGGACCACTTCCATGTTGTAGTCCTGCAGGAGCAGACTCCACTGCAGGAGCTTGGTGTTGGCCCTTTCGTGTGATGCAGCGAGGTCAGGGGCGAGTGATTGGTGTACACGGTGAAACACCGTCCAAACAGGTACGGCTGCAGCTTCCCCAGCGCCCACACCATGGCCAGACATTCCTTCTCTATGGCTGCGTAGTTCTACTCCCTGGGGCAGCAGCTTCTTACTCAGGTACACGACGGGGTGTTTCTCCCCCTTGTCATTCACCTGCATTAGCACCGCCCCCAGCCCCATGTCTGAGGCATCGGTGAACACCAGGAAGGGCTTGTTGAAGTCTGGATTTGCCAGCCCTGGGGCCCTGACCAGAGCCTCCTTCAGGGCGCAGAGGGCCTCTTGGCACTGCTCGGTCCAGATCACCTTGTCAGGCTTTCCCTTTTTACACAGCTCTGGGGCAGGGGGGGCTGCGATGGAGCTAAAGTGGGGCACAAACCTCCAGTAGTACCCCGCCATCCCAGTGAAGGCCTGGCCCTGCTGCTTATTCTGGGCTGTTGGCCAGTCTCTGACAGCCTCCACTTTACCTGGCTCCAGCTTCAAGCAGCCACTGCCCACCTTGTGGCCCAGGTAGGTCATCTCTGCCATTCCCACCTTGCACTTCCCTGCCTTGACAGTCAGCCCGGCCTTCTGAAGTCGGTCCAGTACCCACTTGACCTGGGACACATGGTCCTCCCACGTCTGGCTGAAGATGCAAATGTCATGTAGGTAAGCCAGGCCAAAGCTCTCCATCCCTTTCCTGGCGCTCACGTTCTGTGTTGCGTTCCCCGGTTTCCAGTTCCTTTAGTCACACCTCACACTCCAGCTGTCGCAGCTCTCTAGCAGGGGACTCCGCCTGTGATGGACTTCCCCTAGCTGCGCGCTGCCTGGGGGCCACTGCCTCTGTCTGACGGCATCAAGCCCCTGCTCCTCTCTGAGAATCTGAAACTCTCTGGCCCCCTGGATCGGTCATTCTCTCCCAGCTGGGCCTTGGGCACCTTCCCCATGCTCCGGCCCCTCTCTCTGCACAGCCCCGCTCCCTCTGGCTTCAGGAGTCAAGTATAATCCATCTCCCCCCCGTCTCCCAGGGTATCTGCTCACCAGCAGCAGCTGCAGGAATTGCTCTGGCTCTTGTGAGGCTCCTGCCCTCAGTCAGCCAGTGCTGAGAGCTCATGAGGGGGGTGCAGTGCATCCTACTTCTCACACCAGTGTGATGGGGTTCAGGGATCCCTAAGCTCTGCTCCCCCCAGCCCCAGGCACGAGTGACTCTTAGCCAGCAGGTGTAACGGGAAGTTTGGGAGGTGCCCGAGGCCCAACTCAGCACAGAGCTGTCAGTACAGCCGCCAGAGAGAGTCATTCCCACCGGTCCAGGGGACAGGAGCCTGAGGGCTGCCCCTCTGGGGTGCAGCTTCCCCTCGCGCCAAGCTCGCTGCCCTCCAGCTTCCTCTTCCTTTAGTTTCTAAGTGCTGCCCCCCGATTCAAACCCAGCTCGGCTCCTCCCTGCTCTGTGTTCAGGGCTGAGCTGTTATCTGCCAACCTAGGCTACAGCCCAGGGGTCACCCTATGCCGCTGGGTGCTGCTTTGCCTGTCACATGTATCCAGCCTCAGTCTCACATCTACCCTGCTGCCCTCATGCGGCAGGTTGGGGTACCAGGCCCTGTGCCCTGCTGCCCTCTGTGGGCGGGTTCGGGGTTCTGACCCTGCACCCGTGGCAGGGCAGGTTAGGGGGTTCTGACCCTGCACCCTCGGCAGGGCAGGTTAGGGGGTTCCACTCCTGCACCTGCTGCCCTCATACAGCAGATTCAGGTACCAGGCCCTGCGCCCGCTGCCCTCGGGGGGCAGGTGGGGGTATCACCCTGCGCCCGCTGCCCTCGGGGGGCAGGTTGGGGGGTTCCGACCCTGCGCCTGCTGCCCTGGGTCGGCAGGTTTGTGTGTATTTCTCGTGGGGGCAGGAGCAGGCGGCGACGCGCGAAACCGGCCCCGGGGGCTGCACCCTCTTTGCCCTGCTCGGTGCTGGGCCCAAGAGCCGGGCGCTGGCGGGCGGCTTCCTGCGACCGGGGCTCTGGCTGGCGGTGGGCTTCCTGCAGCCCTGGCGGGATGGAATGCAGCCGAGCGCCATGTGCCCAAGGGGTCCTCGAAGTCGGACACCCTTCTGGCCGGGGGGGGGGGGGGGTGTGCAGTCTGTCCTCCCCCAGCCAATGGGGCTTCAATGTCATTCGTTAACGCCGCCCCCGCCGGTGGCAGAACCGTGGTCAGTTTGGGGGAAGAGGCGGCTGAGGCGACCGGCACCGTGCCTGAAGGGTAACCTCTCACAATGGCGGCCTCACCCGACCTGAAAGGGGTTCATACCTACCCGCACCCCACTGCGGCCGTAGGGGCTGCCTCGCCCTCCGTGGCCGGCCCCCCACCCGCTCTTATCGCTGATCAGGCAGCGCGGTGGGCGCCTGCGGTCCAACATGGCGCCGCCCAACGTGGGGGGCCTTCCCTGTGCGCCCGGAGGTGGGCGCTGTCCCTACGGTGAGGTCATAGGCCGGCGCAGGGGGCGGGGCGGGGCGGGAGGGAAGGATGCTGGCGGAGCTGGTGGCTGGGGAGGCGGGTGGGCTCGTGCTCGTTCAGGGTGAGGTTGGGGGGGGGGCAGTGGGCGGGATCTGTGGCACTAGACTTGGGGAGTAGTGGGCAGGGGCTGGAGGAGGGAGGGGCTCATGGGAGCGGGGATGGACAGGGTGGTGGGGGAGGGGGCTGATCCCGTCTGGGGGGGGACGGGTCCCCCCCCAACTCTCACTGGCTTTGGGGTCCTTTCCTGTAGACACCAGCACCTGCAACGGCCGGATCCTGATCCAGGCCTTCGCCGCCGCAGCCGTGCACAGGTGTGTGCGCCCCCGCCCCCGACCTTCCTGCTCCATCGCCCCCCGAACCCCCGACCTTCCTGCTCCATCGCCCCCTCAAGCCTCCCAACCTTCCTGCTCCATTGGCCCCCAAACTCCCAATCTTTTTGCTCCATCATGTTCCTGAACCTCCAAGTTTTCTCCTCCATTGTCTCCCTCAGCCCCATCACCCTTCAACCTTCCTGCTCCGTTGTCCCTCCAACCCCCCAACCTTCCTGCTCTATTGCCCCCGAGCTCCCTGGCCCCCCAATACCACCACTTCACATCTCCAACTCTGCCAGCCCCCCATACCTCCGCTTGTCACAGCCCATCACTCATAGCCTCTGTTCTCACTTTTCCAACCCTGACCCCCTTTGCCCTCCTGAGCTGCTGCTCCATAACCCCCCAAACCGTGGGGCAGGCAAGGGAGCTGCTGAGTTCTGCACCCCCCTGATGCCTGCAGCCCTCCCACATGCTGGGCTCACCCGCCTGCCCTTCCAGGGGCGAATCCGTCCACGTTCTGGGCTTCGAGGTCCCCGAAGAGGAGTTCCGGGCCGGCTTCCCCCCTGATGTGGCCCCAGGGTGAGTTCCCCTGGCCTCACCCCCCCGAGAGCCTCCTGGGGGGCAGGGCTGTGCTCCATCTCCAGCCGGTGGCTGCGTCGCGGAGGTACAGGGGACAGGACCCCCTTCACACGCGCCCACTCTAGGCTGATCTCTGACCTTTCTACCTCAGCCTGCTGTACCAGGACGGATTCACGGATCCCCTGCACTGGAGCGGGCGGCCGGGGGGCTTCTGGGCAGAGGAGTTCTCAACGCTGGGGGTGGCTGAGCGCCTGCAGGGAGGCCCCCCGGGACCAGCCACTATCATTCTGGACTCTCTCAGCTGGCTGCTGCTGCGCCGGCCTGCACCTACCGTGTGTCGTACGCTGGTGGAGATCCCCAAGGGGGCTGCCAGGGCAGGTCTGGAACCCTGTGTGGGCTTGGGAGCCAGGACTCCTGGGTTCTCTCCCCGGCGCTGGGGGTGGGGCAGCGGTGGCTGGCAGTCAGAGCAGCGGGGCTGGGAGCCAGGACTCCTGGGTTCTCTCCCTAGCGCTGGGAGGGCAGCGGGGGCTGGCAGTTAGAGCAGGGGGGCCGGGAGCCAGGACTCCTGGGTTCTCTCCCTGTTGCTGGGAGGGCAGCGGGGGCTGGCGGTTAAGCAGGGTGGCTGGGACCCAGGACTGCTGGTTTCTCTCTGCTCTGGGCAGCACAGGTCGCAGTCTGATCTCCCCTTTCTCTCCCCGCTCAGGTCTGCGTGTGTCGCGGATCGTGGCCTTGCTGCATGGGGACCTGCACCCACCGGGCCTGGTGGAGACCCTGCGAGCCTTGTCCTGGGCCGTGGTGGGGGTGGGGCCGGCCCCCGAAGGCGTGGGGAGCAGGGGAGATGCCCCCCAGCTGGCCACCACACTGCAGCGCAAGGGGAGCGGGACAATTGTTCAGAAGGTCGGGCTGGGGGTGGCAGGTGGAAGGGGGGCTAGGGGGGCTTGCAGGCAGGTAAGGGTGTCGGGGGCTGGGATCCCTTGGATTAAGGGTGTTATGGACAGGAGGGGCTTTTGGATGGCTCCTGTGCGCTGAGTAGCTGGAGTAGGCAGGGGAGGCAGCCGCCCTTGGAGGCTGGGGTGGTTGTTTTGGGGAGCAGCCGTGGGACACGGGGGGCCAGCATGTGGGGCTGACTCTGTCTCGTCTTCTCCCCCCCTGCACACACACAGGAGGAGTATTTCTGCGTGCTGCCTGGCTTCACCCTGAAAGCCCTCGGGGAGCCCCCAGGGAGCGCACCCCCAGACCCGGCCATCAACCCCCCTTCTGCGGTACGGGCCCGTCCCTCTCTTCACCTGTCCGGGACTCCGGATGGGGTGGGAGTCCTGAAGCTCCCAAACTCTGCTCCTTCTGAAACCTGGGGGCTGCCCAGGGTGGTTGGGTGTCTGGGGGGATGGCTGAGGGGTGTGGATGGGTGTCTGGGGGGCAATGGCTGGGGGGTCTGGTTGGGTGACCTGGGGGCGTGGTTGGGTGTCGTGGGGGCAATGCTTGGGGGGTGTGGATGGGTGTCTGCGGGGGGTGGCTGGGGGGGTGTAGTTGGGTGTCAAGGGTGAGGGCTCTGGGGTCGTACAGGCCCCAGCTGTGACCTGTGGGGTGATGGGTACCTGGGGGTGGGGGTACGGCTGCCTGCCCCCACGCAGCCTGTGACTGACACCTGTCCCCCAGGCGGACCCCACCACCAGCCTGACCTTCAATGTGCGGCTGTCGGAGGCGGAGCGTCGAGCGCGTGACAGGGTGCAGCTCCCCTTCCAGTTCAGCGCCCAGAAGTGAGTGGGGTGCCCTCCTCCTGGGGGAAACACCCCCACGACACCCTCCCCGCCCCCGCCCGCCCTTTCCCAGGGGAAACGCCCTCCCCACCCCCGCCCGCCCTTTCCCAGGGGAAACGCACCCACGCCACCCTCCCCGCCCGCCCTTTTCCCAGGGGAAACGCCCCCACGCCACCCTCCCCGCCCCTGCCTGCCCTTTCCCAGGGGAAACGCCCCCACGACACCCTCCCCGCCCCCGCCCGCCCTTTCCCAGGGGAAACGCCCTCCCCACCCCCGCCCGCCCTTTCCCAGGGGAAACGCCCCCACGCCACCCTCCCCGCCCGCCCTTTTCCCAGGAGAAACGCCCCCACGACACCCTCTCCGCCCCCGCCCGCCTTTTCCTAGGGGAAACGCCCCCACGACACCCTCCCCGCCCCCGCCCGCCCTTTCCCAGGGGAAATGCCCCCACGACACCCTCCCCGCCCGCCCTTTTCCCAGGGGAAACGCCCCCACGACACCCTCCCTGCCCCCGCCTGCCCTTTCCCAGGGGAAACGCCCCCACGACACCCTCCCCGCCCCCGCCCGCCCTTTCCCAGGGGAAACGCCCCCACGACACCCTCCCCGCCCCCGCCCGCCCTTTCCCAGGGGAAACGCCCCCACGACACCCTCCCCGCCCCCGCCCGCCCTTTTCCCAGGGGAAACGCCCCCACGACACCCTCCCCGCCCCCGCCCGCCCTTTCCCAGGGGAAACGCCCCCACGACACCCTCCCCGCCCCCGCCCGCCCTTTCCCAGGGGAAACGCCCCCACGACACCCTCCCCGCCCCCGCCCGCCCTTTCCCAGGGGAAACGCCCCCACGACACCCTCCCCGCCCCCGCCCGCCCTTTCCCAGGGGAAACGCCCCCACGACACCCTCCCCGCCCCCGCCCGCCCTTTCCCAGGGGAAACGCCCCCACGACACCCTCCCCGCCCCCGCCCGCCCTTTCCCAGGGGAAACGCCCCCACGACACCCTCCCCGCCCCCGCCCGCCCTTTCCCAGGGGAAACGCCCCCACGACACCCTCCCCGCCCGCCCTTTTCCCAGGGGAAACGCCCCCACGCCACCCTCCCCGCCCGCCCTTTCCCAGGGGAAACGCCCCCCCCACCCCCGCCCGCCCTTTCCCAGGGGAAACGCCCCCACGCCACCCTCCCCGCCCGCCCTTTTCCCAGGGGAAACGCCCCCACGACACCCTCCCCGCCCCCGCCCGCCCTTTCCCAGGGGAAACGCCCCCACGACACCCTCCCCGCCCCCGCCCGCCCTTTCCCAGGGGAAACGCCCCCACGACACCCTCCCCGCCCCAGCCCGCCCTTTCCCAGGGGAAATGCCCCCACGACACTCTCCCCACCCGCCCTTTTCCCAGGGGAAACGCCCCCACGACACCCTCCCCGCCCCTGCCTGCCCTTTCCCAGGGGAAACGCCCCCACGACACCCTCCCCGCCCCCGCCCGCCCTTTCCCAGGGGAAACGCCCCCACGCCACCCTCCCCACCCCTGCCTGCCCTTTCCCAGGGGAAACGCCCCCACGCCACCCTCCCCACCCCTGCCTGCCCTTTCCCAGGGGAAACACCCCCACGACACCCTCCCCACCCCCGCCCGCCCTTTTCCCAGGGGAAACACCCTCCCCACCCCCGCCCGCCCTTTCCCAGGGGAAACGCCCCCACGATACCCTCCCCGCCCCCGCCCGCCCTTTCCCAGGGGAAATGCCCTCCCTGCCCGTCCTTTCCCAGGGGAAACACCCCCAAGACACCCTCCCCACCCCCGCCCGCCCTTTCCCAGGGGAAACACCCTCGCCACCCCCGCCCGCCCTTTCTCAGGGGAGACGCCCCCACGACACCCTCTCCACCCCCGCCCGCCCTTTCCCCAGGGGAAACACCCCCACGACACCCTCCCCACCCCCGCCCGCCCTTTTCCCAGGGGAGACGCCCCCAGGTGCTGACTCTCCCGACACCTCCCCTGCCAGGAAGTCGTCTCTGCTGGAGGCCGGGGCCGGCACCGGCACCGGGAAGATCTACTACGACCCCGACGCTGCAGACGATGTGGATGAGGAGGATCCGGACGGGGACCTGGACGTGTGAGAGCTGCAGCTGCCGTGGGCCCACTGGCTGGCAGCTCAGAGACCCATGGGGAACTCAGCCCTGGCCCTGGCCCCAACCCCGTGGGTCTGGGTGGGAAACCTGCACCCCTGGGTTTAGCTGAACTTTGAGTCTGACTTGCGGGGTGAGTGGCCCCCCCACTGTGCCCCCAAAGCCCTTGTCACTCCATTGTCTCCCCCATCTCTGCCCCACTGGCATAGGAATGGGCTTCCATAGAGGGGCCACAGCCTCCAAGTCAGCCAGTCCCTGCCCTGCAGCTGGGGGGTTGTGGGAGCCGGCGCCCCGACTGGGGCCAGGCCCTGCCCCATTCCCTGCCCCTGAGCCAGCCAGTCCTGCCCTGGGCCGGGGGAGCTCGTGCCCCTAGAGGGGCCAGACCCTGCCTCATTCTCTGTGCCCTCAGCTGGCCAGTCCTGCCTTCTTTGTATAAACCTGGTGCCTTGTTCAGCAGTGAGAAACCAAAGTGTGTTTAATATTGGAGCATGCGGGGGCAGGTGGGCAAACCACCACCAGTGGGGAGAAGACAATGCTGGGTGGGAGGGCAGTGGGGGCTGGTGGTTAGAGCAGGGGGCCGGGAGCCAGGACTCCTGGGTTCTCTCCCCGGTGCTGGGAGGGCAGTGGGGGCTGGTGGTTAGAGCAGGGGCCGGGAGCCAGGACTCCTGGGTTCTCTCCCTGGTGCTGGGAGGGCAGTGGGGGCTGGTGGTTAGAGCAGGGGGGTGGGAGCCAGGACTCCTGGGTTCTCTCCCTGGCACTGGGAGAGCAGTGGGGGCTGGTGGTTAGAGCAGGGGCCAGGAGCCAGGACTCCTGGGTTCTCTCCCAGCGCAGGTAGGGCAGTGGGGGCTGGTAGTTAGAGCAGGGGCTGGGAGCCAGGACTCCTGGCTTCTCTTCCCCCGGCGCTGGGGAGCAGTGAGGGCTGGTGGCTAGAGCAGGAGGTGGGAGCCAGGACTCCTGGGTTCTCTCCCCGGCACTGGGAGGGCAGTGGGGGCTGGTGGCTAGAGCAGGGGGGTGGGAGCCAGGACTCCTGGATTCTCTCCCCGGTGCTGGGAGGACACCCAGAGAGATGGCCATGTCCGTCTGGATGATCACAAAAGAAACCAGCAGGCCTGGGGCACTTTAAGGAGTAACAAAATAATTTATTAGGGGATGAGCTTTTGGGGGGCAGCCCCCCTCCTTCGCAGGACGGGGTGTGGGAGGAATCACACCTCCCACCCTGCTAGTGCTGTGAGGGGGTCAAGCAGCCTGCGGCCCAGGGCGATCCGGCTGACGGAGGGTGGTGAGCTTTCCAGGCAGCCCCAGACGTGGTCCCTCCCCACATCCCTTAAGTCCAGCACAGGGCCGGGGTTGTCAGCAGGGCACCCTGCGAGGGCAGCGCCCAAAGGGCAGGAATACAGGGCCAGGGCTGAGAACGGACAGGTGGCCAGGGCCAGGCCAGTCCAGGGCAGACGGGGGTCGTATTCTGTCAGCAGCTGTGCCAGGCACCCGGTCGCCCAAGCAGCCCAGATGTGTGTGACGGGGGAGGCGGCTTCTCCCCACCTGCAGGGGTCCGGGCGGGGATACTGGGACTGTGATGAGTGGAGACCAGTTCAGGGAGAAGAGGGGTTCCCGGGGGCAGGGGGTAGCCAGGTTGCCAAACCCGCCCCTGGCACTGCCACACGTGGGGCCTGGCTGGGTTTCTCGGGGCTGGGGACGAGGGGAATGCGGTCACCTGGCAGCGCTGAGCCCTTGGCAACATCCTGGGCAGCCAGTCAGGTGAGCCCCTCGTGCAAAGCCCCAGTGACATCATCCTCGTGCAAAGTTCAGGGCAGCCAGCCAAGTGAGTCACTCGTGGATGTACACAAGCCACAGTGACGCATTCCTTGGGCAAAGCTCCAGCTGGCCAGCCAGGTGGGTCACTTGTGCAATGTATACAACCCCAGTGACACATTCCTCGTGTAAAGCTCCAGGCAGCCTGATGAGCGATGCTCACTTGTGCAAACCAGTGTTCACCTCGTCCAGTGCTTTCTCCCTTGTGCAAAGCTCTTGGTGGCCCTCATTTGTGCTAACTGCGCTTCACAAGTCCCAGTGCCATCTGTCTTCGGTGACCCCCCCGGGCCACCACCGAGGCGGTGCTCACTTGTGCAACATGGCAACCCTCGTGCGAAGCCTGGTGGGAGTCACTGGGGCAAGGCCCTGGCGCTGGTCAGTTCCCCCCGGCTCTGGCACTGGGGCAGGCAGAGGTTGTAGAAGGAGGTGGGGTCGAAGGAGGCCAGGGCCTGCCAGCGCACCCACCCCCCGGCCTGCGCCCCTTCCCGCTCCAGGCTGCCGGCCCCCCCATAGTAGTGCGGATCTAAGACCAGGAGATGGTGGCCGTGGCGGCTGGAGCAGACCCCCAGCAAGCCCTTGGAGGCACTGTCAGCGTCACCCCCCACCATGATGGGCCCCCCGCCCCCCTGGAAATGGGCATACAAGGCCTCCACCTGCCCCCCCAGCCCCTCCCCCCGGGGGCAGTGCACCAGCTTGCACGGCACCCCGAAGAAGTGATCGATGCACAAGGTGGCTTCCACGGTGCCAATCCAGTCCCGGGAGCCGGTGAACGTCGGGGGCTTGTCCCCCATTTCCACCAGAGCCCTCTGGAAATCCCGCAGGCCGGGGACGGGCTGCAGGGGGTCTGGCCCCACCCCGGCAGCTGTGAGCCAGGAGCAAAGGGTCTGCAGCGTGCGGTAGCCACAGCCCCAGCCTCGATCGTCCACCCCGTCGCAGCCGTAGTGGTAGTACAGGTAGGAGCCCGACACCAGCGCGGCCCGAGTCGGGGAGGCTGGAAAGGGGAGGCCCCAGTGGATGTCGGGGAACAGAGACATCAGAGCGTCACTGGAGGGAGAAGATGAATGTTACTAAAGACCCCTCACCCGGTGCCAAGATGCGCCCACCTCTGGGGCAGGGCGGGGCGGCCGGTGACACAGAGACCCCTGGCGGGGCGGCCAGTGACACGGGGACCCCTCACCCGGCACCGCGATGCGCCCGCCTCTGGGGTGGGGCGGCCAGGGACCCCTCGCCCGACACTGAGACACGCCCATCTCTGGGGCGGGGCAGCCGGTGACACGGGGACCCCTCGCCTGGCACTGAGATGCGCCCACTTATCTGTGCGAGATCCACCAACGTCAGGACTCCTGGGTGCTCTCCCCCACTCTGGGAGGGCAGTGGGTGCTGGAGGATCAGAGCGTGGGGGTCTGGGAGCCAGGACTCCTGGGTCCCCTCGTGCTGAAGAGGGGCTCAGCACCATGTCACCAAGGACCATTTCTGTGCGGGTTAACCCTCGGGGCTAGAGCTAGAGTTGGCTGGCTTTGTGAGCAGGAACCCCCCACCCCCAGCAGCTGGGCACGGGCAGAATGTAAGAGTGGGGGAAATCTTCCCCCTTTTGGTAACAGCCCTCCAGCCCCCACTGCCCTCCCAGCGCGGGGCAGAGAACCCAGGAGTCCTGGCTCCCACTCCTCTGCTCTTACCACCAGCCCCCACTGCCCTCCCAGCGCCAGGGAGAGAACCCAGGAGTCCTGGCTCCCGCCCCCTGCTCTAACCACCAGCCCCCACTGCCCTCCCAGCGCGGGGTAGAGAACCCAGGAGTCTTGGCTCCCAGCCCCTGCTCTACCCACCAGCCCCCACTGTCCGCCCAGTACCGGCAGAACGGCGAAGCCAGGCGTCCGGGCCCCACGACCAGAATCTCACCGGCCTGCTCCGCGTGGGTGCTTTTTCCGGGATCTGGCGCCCGCCTACAACTCCCAGCATGCCCTGGGCTCCCCAAACTGGGCTTAACTCTTGAGTGACCAACGGCTTATACCGCTGTGTGCCCCGCGCCCGGGACTGGACTGCGCAGCGCTTGGCTGGGCCGGCCCAGTACAGCCCGTGGGCCATATCCAGCCGTGGGAGATTTCGGCCACTGTTTCCCACGCCCAGGGCTGCGTTGCCAGCGGTGTTACTGAAGGGCCACCGCACGCCCAGCCTGGGCCTGGGCCAGGGGACACACGCAGCTTGCAGGCCGGGGCACGAGAGCTCGGCAGCCCGCCAAGGGCACTATGGGTCCTGCCCAGACGCCCAGCACCCTGGGTGGCACAGAAACGGACCTGCAGGCCCCGGCCGGCCTGGGGAGCGCCTCGCCGGCGGTGGCTGAGACCAAGCCACGGCGCCTGTGGGCGTTCCCACCTGTCCGGGAGCAGCCCCGCTGAGTGCCTCAGTTTTCCCGGGCGCTGCCCCCTCGGGGCCCTTGGCCGGCAGGTCCGGGTGGGAGGCAGCTGCCCTGGGCTGGGTGGGACAGAGACCCCCAGCCTGGCCCCCCATGCAGAACTGGGGGGCGGGGGGAGAACCCCAGAGGCAGGGCTGAGGAAGAGGTGGCCAGGGGCAGCCATAGGCCTGTGCTCAGGGGTGTTTGGGCAGATGGACTGCCCTCCTGCCCTGTAGCTTGGCCTCGGGTAGGCCCTGTCACGTCCCCAGCCGCCCCGGGCCATGGGGTGCCCCCCCACATGGGGGCTCCTCGCTCCTGCATACCAATGCTACCCTGCCCCCCCAGTTGTGGGGTGTCCCCACCCTCAAGGACTCCCTCCCTGTCCATCCCCGGCTGGAGGGCATCCCAAGCCCCTGCCAGCCCCCAGCCCACCCCCCCATTATCGGCCGTACCTGCCCTCCAGCCATGGGAGGTCCCAGGTCCCCACAGAGCCCCCAGTAATGAAATGTCCCCCCCGCCACAACCTGCCCCACAGCCGTGGGATGTCCCCAGCCCCGGCAAGCTGCCCCCCTGCCGTGGGAGGTCCCAGGTCCCCGCAGTGCCCCCAGTAATGGGATGTCCCATCCCCCACAACCTGACCCCCAGCTGCGGGAGGTCCCAGGTCCCCACAGCTCCCCCAGTAGTGGGAGGTCCGAGCCCCCCGCTGCAGGCATCACGAGCAGGCAGGCGGCAGTTGCTCCCTCAGGAGTTTATTGGGGCGGGTGGCCGGGGGCCGGCCCGGCGGCTCAGAAGAAGAGCCCCCGCATGCGGCGCCCGATGCCCTGCCGGTCGTACAGGATGTTGAACTTGTTGACGAACTGGTTCATGGTGTTGCAGGTCTTGGTGATGGTGCCCAGGTACGCCATGAGCCCCACGTCGTTGCATTGCTGGTGGGGAGAAGCAGTGACTCAGGGGCTGTTCCCTCCCCGGCCCCCCACCCCCCTCCCCGGCCACCCGCGCCCCAGCCTGGGCCACACCTGGCCACGCCCCCACTCACGTCGTAGAAGTCGGTCTTGAACTTGGGGGTGCTGAGCACGGGCAGGCAGTGGCAGAGGGCGCAGGCCTCGCGCAGGATCTCGTGGTTGAAGGGCACCTCGCCTGTGGAGCACAGGTGGGGCCGGTCACACACCGGGGCAGCCGGGGCCTGGCCGAGGGGCGCGGGTCGAGCACAGCTGGGGCCGGTCACACACCGGGGCAGCCGGGGCCTGGCCGAGGGGCGCGGGTCGAGCACAGCTGGGGCCGGTCACACACCGGGGCAGCCGGGGCCTGGCCGAGGGGCGCGGGTCGAGCACAGCTGGGGCAGGTCACACACCGGGGCAGCCGGGGCCTGGCCGAGGGGCGCGGGTCGAGCACAGCTGGGGCAGGTCACACACCGGGGCAGCCGGGGCCTGGCCGAGGGGCGTGGGCCAAGCAGACGGAGCAGGATGTAGGATCTGCGCCAGGGCAGAGGGAGGGAGAGAGGGACCCGACCCACCCGGCTGGCTCAGAGCTCGAGGGCCCCCACGCTGGGGGGTGCAGGGGGGGGCACAGCCCAGCCCTCACCTGCTTCCGAGGCCTTGACGTACTCCAGAATGAGGCGGACGCGGCTGTGCAGCATCTTGATTGCGCTGTGCTGGGCGATCAGGTGCTCCGCCACTGTGGGGGCAGAGGGGTCAGGAGGCTCCTCCCCCGCAGGTCCCACCCCCCCAGCACTTAACTGCCCCCTCCTGCCCCACACCCAGAGCACACCCAGCCCCCAGGGCAGGTCCAGCCCCTTTTCCCATCTGCGGATGGGACGTTGTGTGTGCAGACACTCGCCCCCCGGAGAGATACGGGCAACCAGCCAAGGGCGTTGCTCTAATCCGCCGGGACCCAAACCTCCTGGCTGGTCGAGGGCGTCGCTCTGACCCGCCAGGGCCCTGAACCTCCCAGCCGGCCCTGCACTCAGCTGACGGGGAGCTCCCCTCACCCCCGGCTCCGCACACACTCACCCGTGGAGTTCTCCCCACTGCCGGTCGCTGTCATTCGTGCGACATGGTCGACCCCGATGCGCTCCGCCTCCTCCGTGGCCAGTGTGTAGGGCAGCTCCGCGAACAGCATGGTGGCCTGGGGGTGATGGGGTATCAGCCCCGGGCTGGCTCCTCACCCCAACAGCGAACCACCAGGCAGTGGGGGGTGACACTTACCTCGCCGTTGATAATGTCAATCACCGATTCGAACACGCTGACGGGAAGCTGGGGCAGAGCGAGAGACAGGCTGAGAGGCTGCCCAGGAACCTTGACCTCACTGCCAGAGGGGGCAGGGCAGGGACTGTTCCTACTGGGACCCCTCGCCCGGTGCCAAGAGGCGCCCACCTCTGGGGCGGGGCGGCTGGTGACACGGGGACCCCTCGCCTGGCGCTGAGATGCGCCCACCTTTGGGGCGGGGCAGCCGGAGACACGGGGACCCCTCGCCTGGCACCGAGATGCGCCCACCTCTGGGGCGGGGCAGCCGGAGACACGGGGACCCCGCGTCTGGCGCCAAGATGCGCCCACCTCTGGGGTGTGGCTCCGAGACTATAAAGTGGCGGACTGAAAGAGGAAGTCAAGGGAACTTCCCTGCACAGCCAGAGCGGCTGGGATGCCGGCTGCTGTGGAGTCAGGCTTTGCTCCTCGGGCAGGCATGAAGCTGGCTTCCCACCCCCCTGCCAAGCCCTGGAGCAGGCGCTGGGGGTACTCACATCCGTGTGCTTGGTCATGGGGTTCAGCTTGAGGAACAAGGGGCTCTCGATGATCTCACACACCTGGACAGGGACAGGCAAACGTCACAGCAGGGCCCAGCACCAGGCTTCCCAAGCACTGCCCTGACCACAGGCTGCCACCAAAGGCCCCCAAGGCAGGAGGAGCCTCCTGCTATCGCCTAGTGCTTGGGGGGCCAGGAGCCAGGACTCCTGGGTTCTCTCCCCGGCGCTGGGAGGGCAGTGGAGGCTGGTGGGTAGAGCAGGGGGCGGGAGCCAGGACTCCTGGGTTCTCTCCCCGGCGCTGGGAGGGCAGTGGAGGCTGGTGGGTAGAGCAGGGGGCGGGAGCCAGGACTCCTGGGTTCTCTCCCCGGCGCTGGGAGGGCAGTGGGGGCTGGTGGTCAGAGCAGGGGCCAGGAGCCAGGACTCCTGGGTTCTCTCCCCGGCGCTGGGAGGGCAGTGAGGGCTGGTGGGTAGAGCAGGGGCGGGAGCCAGGACTCCTGGGTTCCCTCCCCAGTGCTGGGAGGGCAGTGGGGGCTGGTGGGTAGAGCAGGGGGCGGGAGCCAGGACTCCTGGGTTCTCTCCCCAGCGCTCGGAGGGCAGTGGGGGCTGGTGGGTAGAGCAGGGGGCGGGAGCCAGGACTCCTGGGTTCTCTCCCCGGTTCTGGGGGGGCAGTGGGGGCTGGTGGTTAGAGCAGGGGCCGGGAGCCAGGACTCCTGGGTTCTCTCCCTGGCGCTGGGAGGGCAGTGGGGGCTGGTGGTTAGAGCAGGGGGTGGGAGCCAGGACTCCTGGGTTCTCTCCCCGGCGCTGGGAGGGCAGTGAGGGCTGGTGGGTAGAGCAGGGGTGGGAGCCAGGACTCCTGGGTTCCCTCCCCAGTGCTGGGAGGGCAGTGGGGGCTGGTGGGTAGAGCAGGGGGCGGGAGCCAGGACTCCTGGGTTCTCTCCCCAGCGCTCGGAGGGCAGTGGGGGCTGGTGGGTAGAGCAGGGGGCGGGAGCCAGGACTCCTGGGTTCTCTCCCCGGTTCTGGGGGGGCAGTGGGGGCTGGTGGTTAGAGCGGGGGCCGGGAGCCAGGACTCCTGGGTTCTCTCCCCGGCGCTGGGAGGGCAGTGGGGGCTGGTGGTTAGAGCAGGGGGTGGGAGCCAGGATTCCTGGGTTCTCTCCCCGGTTCTGGGGGGGCAGTGGGGGCTGGTGGTTAGAGCAGGGGCCGGGAGCCAGGACTCCTGGGTTCCCTCCCTGGTGCTGGGAGGGCAGTGGGGGCTGGTGGTTAGAGCAGGGGCCGGGAGCCAGGACTCCTGGGGTCTCTCCCCGGCGCTGGGAGGGCAGTGGGGTTGGCAGGCCCAGGTGGGAGCTGGGAACCAGCTGTGGCAGTGGAGGGCTCTGACCTGTTTGTGGACGTGGATGTCAGACTGGTCTGGGGGCCCACCCGTCGTGTACCAGCCCAGAAACTCCAGATCCTTGAAGACCTGTTTGACTGCAGGGTGGGACAGAGGAGGGGGATTAGCGGCCGGGCATGGCAGTGTGGAGCCCAGCCCCACAGGCTCCCCTGACTGGGGCATCCGAGCAGGGCCCCTGCGATGCCGGAGTGTGAGCTGGGTGGGGTGTAGGCTGGGATGCTCCCAGCTCCCCCAGGGGAATGGAAAGAGAGAACCGCCCTCCCGGCTGGGCATCTGCCCCTCAGGATTGACTCTGCAGGCCGTGGGCACTGGTTCAGCCCCCGGGGGGCCTGTGCCAGCTGGGTCAGGGAAGGGGAAATCCCTCTTCAGGCTGCCTCCGGCCCCCGCGCCCTCTGCCCTGCTCGCCGCTTGTCGGGATGGCCCTGGCCCCCTCCACAGCCCTGGCTGCGCTGCAGCCCCTGGGCAGGGCTGGGTGAGGGGGTTTCTCTGCCGCCCAGCGAGCAGGCTGGGCCCTGGGCAGGTCCTGGCTGTCCCCTCCGCGGGGTGCCGGCCGCACACTCACACTGCTCCTCCTTGGTGTAGTAGTACTCCTTGTCAATGAGCGTGTTCTCCTCCGCCACGTGCGACAGCAGCTCGAAGGAGTTCATCACCTCGATGTTGCGGCCCTCCTGCCGCCCAATCAGCGCCCCGATCACTGCCGGACAGGGCCCCCTCACACAGGGCCCGGCCGTGGTCCTGGCACGGGCCCCAGCAGGCAGGCGCCACACCCCCACCCCCAGGGCCAGGCCCGGGCACAGCCGAGGGCCCACGGCCGCCCAGGCTGGGGCCTCCGGCCCTGGCTCCGTGGGGGCGGGGGCACGAGGGACGCCAGGGGCAGAGCTGCTCTAACAGCCGAGCAAGGCCTGAGACCAGAGCTGGGACAGGCGAAGAAGCTGGATCGCCACGTGGGGCCCCACTAGGTACCAGGTGAGTGTCCTCCTGAGCTGGGGGAGGGGCAACAGCACCTAGCAGGGGGGCGGGGACAAGGCTTTGCACAGGGGCACTGCCTTGCAGAAGGCAGGGGCGGTGCCTTGCATGGGGATGGGGGTCAGTGCCTTGCACGAGAGGCGGTGCCTTGCACAGGGGCAGGGGCAGTACCTTGTATGGGGGGTGCACCTTGCACGGGGGCGGGGGGTGTACCTTGCACAGGGCGCCCCTCCTGCGAGCGCATGCGGATCCAGTGGTCGGAGATGTTGAGGATCACCAGGGGGTGCAGGGCCACGGAGACGCTGCCCGTCACGCCCGACGCCATCACGGTAGGGAGCGCTGGGGGGAAGGGCCATCAGCAGGGGAGGGGCCACAGTGGGGCCACTGCAGGGGTGGGGTCTCTAAGGAGGGGGCGGGGCTAATTGCAGGGTCTGTGAGGGGAAGGGCGGGGCTAAGGTGGGGGTGAGAGTGGGAGGGGCAGGGCCTAGGGCAGAGGGGTGGGGCTTCTAATGGCGGGGGGGGGGGCTAACTGTGGGCGGGGCTAACAGTAGAGGCAGCAGACCACTTTGGAGAGCTAGTGGAAAGGATTGGGGGTGGGGCCCAGGAGCAGACAGGTGTCTGGGGGCGGGGCTAGCGGCAGGGGGCCGGGCCAGGGCCAGGGCCAGGGCCAGGACTGACAGCTGTCGCGGGCAGGGCTAAGGGGCAGGGGCAGTGCTGACAGCTGTCAGGGGCAGGGCCATAGCGGGGGCTTGGGGCGGGGGCGGGGCTAGGGGCGGGGCTAGGGCTGACAGCTGTCAGGAGGCGGGGCCAGGGGCGGGGCTAAGGACGGGGCCAGGGCTGACAGCTGTCGGGGGCGGGGCCAGAGCCGCGGCTAGGGGCGGGACTAGGGCTGACAGCTGTCAGGGGGCGGGGCCAGGGCTGACAGAGGTCAGGGAGTGGGGCTAAGGGCTCCGCTCTCCCCCTTCCAGCCCGGTCCGGCCCGGCCGCACCTGCCGCGTCCACCTCCATCCCGCCGGCCCCGGCGCTGCCCGAGCAGGAGCCTCCGGCCGCTGCCGCCGCCATCTTGGCCCAGCGTGTCCCGTCCCGGCCGCCGTATGCAGCCCCCGGCGCACGCGCGCTGAAGAGAAGGGAACGTAGGAGTCGCATGCGCAGAACAAACCCAGGTGGGTGTCCCCGGCACGCGAGCCCCCGCGCATGCGCTTTAGGGATTGCTGCGTCAGCGTGGACTCTCCGCGAGGAGGCGGGCTTCCCCGGGCGCCTGGGTTCCCTGCCCGGCCCCGTGGGGCTGCGCTGCCTCCGTTGCCGGGCAGCTCGCTCGTGCACCCCGTGGCGCCCACTCGCACACATCTTGTGACACACTTGTGCGCACGCTCTTGTGATGCACCCGGTGGCCCCCAGTCGCTCGTGCCCTGCGGCAGGCCCTCGTGTGCACACGCGCTTGTGATACACCTGGTGGCTCCCATGCGCTCGTGCCCTGCGGCAGACCGTCGTGCGCACTCATGCTTGTTATTCATCCAGTTGCACACCCTTGTAAATGCTCTGCAACAGACACTTGTGCGCATTCCGCCTGTTACAATCCTGCACTTGCATGTGCAGGCGTGCCCTGGGACTGATGTGCACTTGAGACACAGCTGCACACGCACAGACTGTCACGTAGTCGTGTGCACACAGCCCATCACACATACACAAGCTTAGGATACATGCTGTTGCACAATTGTGCGAGTGTGCATGCCCTGGGAGGGCACTTGTGTGCACACAGCCTATCCCAAGCACACACTTGTAACACACAGCATTGCACACTGGTGAGCACACACACCCTGCACTGTGACACACATGCCCCCCTTTGTGCACTCCCTTGCACAAACACCCACCTCCCCCAGCTCTCACACAAGCTTGCACAGTCCCGCCAGGGTCATTGCATGCTACCACCTCACATCTGTACCCTCGCTTGCCTGCCCGCCACAGCCACACGCTTCTGCTCACAGCGCGGCTGCTTCTCAGATCATACCCAGGGGCCTCCCTCCATCGCTTGGCCACAGGCCCTCGCCTGTGGCCCCTCGGCTGTTTGCACCCACGCCACAGGCTGACACCCACAGCAGCAGGAAGCAGCAGCTCTGGGCGCATTTCGCGAGCCCATCGTGGGGAATTTCCCAACCCCAGGCCGCGTTTCCTTCCAGCCTCCCCCACGGAGGACAGGCCGGGGAGTTCCGGCGCCCAGGGCAGCCTGCGGGTTTCTCAGTTCCCAGGGACCCATGCGAAATCGGGGGGGAGGGAGGAGAAGGACAGCAAAGTGCCGGCTGGGGGTTGGGTGTGTAAGGCGGGCAGGGGTGTGAGCAGAGGTGTGCAGGGGGCCAGGGTGGGTGTGAACGGGCAGGTGTGAGTGAGGGGGCAGGAGGAACTGCTGCACATTTTGATCTGCGGGAGGGCGGTTGTACTTGGGGGGGGTGTTTGGGTCTCTTCCTTGTGCGTCAGCGGGTGTGTTTCGTGGTGTGTGGCTGTCCGGTTGCACACGGGTGTGTCTTGGCCCATGTGTGTTTCCCTGATGGGAAGGTGGCAGCGTCCACACCTGCATGTGTTTGTGCCTGTACCTTGCGTGTGTGTGTCTATCTGTGCGCAGCTGTGAGCGAGCGGCAGGGCGGGCAGACGTGTAGGGACCAGTGCCCACCTCAGTGGCTGCCGGCAGCAGCTGCTCCGTACCCCGGCCGGGCGATCACCCCCACAGCGGGCCCAGCACCGTGCACACCCCAAACACAGGGACCCCTGAGCCAGGACCTCCCTCCCTCAGGATGGGCTTACTGGCGGCTGGGCCCCACCCAGCCAAAGCAAATAGTCTGTGGGGGACAGGATATCCCCCGGGGAACCTCCTCCCTGTGGGGCAGGGAGACCAGGTGTCCTTCCCTGGGAACCTCCTCCCTGCTGGAGGGGGGCAGGGGGTATTTCCCCCCAGGGCGGGTGGAGCTGGCCAGTGTGAGGCTGGACTCAGTCGGGAGAAGGTGCCTGAGCTGGTTCCCATGGACGGGGCGAGTCACACAGCTGGGCTGGGGGGCACCTTGCTCTGGCAGTAGGTCCCTGTGGGGCACAGGGAGTGACAGAGTAGAGGGAGGTGCCCCACTGGAGAACAGGCTCTGGGCTCCCCACATCCAGCTTCAGGAACAAGGGGCTCCTGGGGGCAGGTTACCCCAGAAGGGACCCCGGGGGGGAAATCTTACCCCCCAACAGGTCCTGTCCCAGGGCTCAGGAATAGCTGCCCACACAGCTCTCTAAGGAGATCCCCTACCCCTCAGTGAGCAGGGGAGAGAACCCGGGAGTCCTGGCTCCCACCCCCGCTCTGACCACCAGCCCCCACTGCCCTCCCAGCGCCGGGGAGAGAACCCGGGAGTCCTGGCTCCCAGCCCCCTGCTCTAACCACCAGCCCCCACTGCCCTCCCAGTGCAGGGGAGGGAACCCAGGAGTCCTGGCTCCCACCCCCTGCTCTAACCACCGGCTCCCACTGCCCTCCTAGTGCAGGGGAGGGAACCCGGGAGTCCTGGCTCCCGGCCCCCTGCTCTAACCATCAGCCCCCACTGCCCTCCTAGTGCAGGGGAGGGAACCCAGGAGTCCTGGCTTCCACCCCCTGCTCTAACCACCAGCCCCCACTGCCCTCCCAGCGCCGGGGAGAGAACCCGGGAGTCCTGGCTCCCAGCCCCCTGCTCTAACCACCAGCCCCCACTGCCCTCCCAGTGCAGGGGAGGGAACCCAGGAGTCCTGGCTCCCACCCCCTGCTCTAACCACCGGCTCCCACTGCCCTCCTAGTGCAGGGGAGGGAACCCGGGAGTCCTGGCTCCCGGCCCCCTGCTCTAACCATCAGCCCCCACTGCCCTCCTAGTGCAGGGGAGGGAACCCAGGAGTCCTGGCTTCCACCCCCTGCTCTAACCACCAGTCCCCACTGCCCTCCCAGTGCAGGGGAGGGAACCCAGGAGTCCTGGCTCCCACCCCCTGTTCTAACCACCAGCCCCCACTGCCCTCCCAGTGCAGGGGAGGGAACCCAGGAGTCCTGGCTCCCGGCCTCCTGCTCTAACCACCAGCCCCCACTGCCCTCCCAGTGCAGGGGAGGGAACCCAGGCATCCTGGCTCCCAGGTCCCCTCTAGAGGGCGCCGAGGGTCCAGAGGGGGTCGGGGTGGAGTGCAAAGCAAGCAGGTGATTTCCCAAATTTCTTCCTGCCCGTCCTACTGACTCCCCGCCGCCCGGCCCTGCCCTTCTCCTGCTGGCTGGGTGTGTGCTCAGTCAGCTGGCTGCAGAGCCCGTTAAGTGGCATTTTGGTCGCGACATTCGAGACTCTGTGCCAGGCTGCCCTGCACATCCCCCACCTCCGCCTCCAAGCCCCGCGGGGGAACCCAGGGGCTGTTGGGGCTCCAGGGTGAGCTCCTGGCCTCCTCCAGGGGGTCAGATCCTGTGGGGGCACAGTCCCTCACATCCCCTGCCGGACCCTGCTGAGGGACATGAACAACAGGAGATTCCTGGGCCCCGGCCCAGCTGTCCCTGCCCAAGACCAACTGCAGAGTGAAACCAGAGGGCTATGAGTCAGGAGTCGGGGGTGCCAGCCACGCTTGGCAGACAGCAGCTGTGGATGGGGAGTGAGGGGACCGGCAGGGCTGGGGGATGCAGGGGCTGTGGGGTGGGGAGTGAGGGGACCGGCAGGGCTGGGGGATGCAGGGGCTGTGGGGGTGGGAGCGAGGGGACCGGCAGGGCTGGGGGATGCAGGGCCTGTGGGGTGGGAGTGAGGGGACCGGCAGGGCTGGGGGATGCAGGGGCTATGGGGTGGGAGTGAGGGGACCGGCAGGGCTGCGGGATGCAGGGGCTGTGGGGCGGGAGCGAGGGGACCGGCAGGGCTGGGGGATGCAGGGGCTGTGGGGCGGGAGTGAGGGGACCGGCAGGGCTGGGGGATGCAGGGCCTGTGGGGTGGGAGTGAGGGGACCGGCAGGGCTGGGGGATACAGGGGCTGTGGGGTGG
This sequence comes from Carettochelys insculpta, assembly GCF_033958435.1. Taxonomy (NCBI): domain Eukaryota; kingdom Metazoa; phylum Chordata; order Testudines; family Carettochelyidae; genus Carettochelys; species Carettochelys insculpta. Next base: position 1,775,235 of record NC_134170.1, read on the forward strand.
GAGTGAGGGGACTGGCAGGGGTCTGGGGGATGCAGGAGCTGTGGGGTGGGGAGTGAGGGGACCGGCAGGGCTGGGGGATGCAGGGGCTGTGGGGGCGGGAGCGAGGGGACCGGCAGGGCTGGGGGATGCAGGGGCTGTGGGGGCGGGAGCGAGGGGACCGGCAGGGCTGGGGGATGCAGGGGCTGTGGGTGGGGAGCGAGGGGACCGGCAGGGCTGGGGGATGCAGGGGCTGTGGGTGGGGAGTGAGGGGACCGGCAGGGCTGGGGGATGCAGGGGCTGTGGGTGGGGAGTGAGGGGACCGGCAGGGCTGGGGGATGCAGGGGCTGTAGGGTGGGAGTGAGGGGACCGGCAGGGGTCTGGGGGATGCAGGAGCTGTGGGGTGGGAGTGAGGGGACTGGCAGGGCTGGGGGATGCAGGAGCTGTGGGGCGGGAGTGAGGGGACCGGCAGGGCTGGGGGATGCAGGGCCTGTGGGGTGGGAGTGAGGGGACCGGCAGGGGTCTGGGGGATGCAGGGGCTGTGGGGGCGGGAGCGAGGGGACCGGCAGGGCTGGGGGATGCAGGGGCTGTGGGTGGGGAGTGAGGGGACCGGCAGGGCTGGGGGATGCAGGGGCTGTGGGGTGGGAGTGAGGGGACCGGCAGGGGTCTGGGGGATGCAGGAGCTGTGGGGTGGGAGTGAGGGGACCGGCAGGGCTGGGGGATGCAGGGGCTGTGGGTGGGGAGTGATGGGACCGGCAGGGCTGGGGGATGCAGGGGCTGTGGGTGGGAGTGAGGGGACCGGCAGGGGTCTAGGGGATGCAGGAGCTGTGGGTGGGAGTGAGGGGACCGGCAGGGGTCTGGGGGATGCAGGAGCTGTGGGGTGGGAGTGAGGGGACCGGCAGGGCTGGGGGATGCAGGAGCTGTGGGGTGGGAGTGAGGGGACCGGCAGGGCTGGGGGCTGCAGGGGCTGTGGGGTGGGGTCTTCGGGGAGGCCTTGTGGAAAGTGATCGGCTGCCTCTTCTATGGCAACCTGTACGGCAGCTCCCTCTTCCTTGCCTGCCTCTGCCTGGAGCTTGCACCTGTGACAGCCCCTCTGCCGCCTGCCTTTCCGCCTGGGCCCTGCTCCCCCTGGCGCTGGGGGGGCCCCTGGCGCGCCCCTTTCCCGATGGCCGCCTGGCCTGCAGCGCGAACTTCTCCAGCGACTCCTGGAAGGGCCGCGGCTCTGGGCTCAGCCTCACCGGAACCGGCAGCCCACTCATCGCCCGGCGCACGGCCCTGCGCACGGTGCTGTGGCGCCTGGGGGTGCTGGGAGCAGCCCCCTCAACCGGGGCACGTATGCCGCCTGCCACCTCACCATGGCCCTGACCAGCCTCAACGCCTGCCTGGACCCGCTGGTCTATTACTGCGCAGCCGAGTGCCCCACCTGCTGCCACGCCGCCTTCGGGACCCCCAGCGCCCCCGGCTCCGGGCTGCAGGCCCTGGACACCGCCGCCTCCCGGGGAACCCAAGCCCAGCCAGCGACCTCCTCCTGCGGCCCCCACACAGGGGCCTGGGCGGGTGCCCCTGGGCCCAGCTCCTGGGAGTCCTCAGGGCCTCTCCCCGCCCAGCGCTGGAGCAGGGCTGCCGTAGGGGCAGCTGGTGACCAGTGGGACACTTGTGCGTGGGTGAGGTGGTGGGTGGGTGTGGGCATATGTGTGCTGGGGGCCGGTGCCTGTTCGTGCCTGCTGCCGCTGGCTGGGTAACATGTGCCACAGGGGCCTGGTGCGGGCCTGGGCGCCATGCAGGTCGGTGTGCTTCGAGGCAGCCCCCAGGGTCTTTGCCAGGGAAGCGGCCGTACGCCGCCTGCTTGGAAAGGGTCCTGCAGGGGGTCTGACGGTTCCCCGTTGTAATGGAGTGGGGGGAGTGCATGTGTGAGTCAGGCTGGATGTTGTAATGGAGTGGGGGGAGTGCATGTGTGAGTCAGGCTGGATGTCCGAGGCTAGCAGCAGTTCCCAGTGGCTAAGGATGACCCTGGGGCTGCAACTGGCAGGTAACACCTCTGCCTGAACAAAGAGCAGGGATGAGCTGAGCTGGGTTTTGAATCCGGGGCGGCAGTTAGAGGCTAGGAAAAGGGAGAGCTGGAAGGCAGCCAGCCTGAGGAGGGGGAAAGCTACACCCCAGAGGGGCCCCCCTCGGGGTCTTCTCCGCAGGACGGGTTGGAAGGACTGTCTCTGGCTGCTGTGCTGTCGCTTCTGTGAGAAACTGCGCTTCTGTTGTCTAATAAACCTTCTGTTGTACCTGCTGAGTGAGAGTCACTCCTGCCAGCGGACGGGGTGCAGTGCAGGGGGACCCCTGAACCCCATCACACCCGTCTGCGGCCAGTCAGATTCGACAGCAGCCAGGAGCCCCGTCGGGTACCAGCCGAGGCTCTGCAGGACGTGGCCAGGACGAACACTCCCCAGACGTTACCGAAACAACAGCGAGTCCTGGGGCTCCTGGCAGATGGGCAGGTACTTGGGAGCGTCACGTCAGGGAGGAACCGGCGTGTCAGGTGCCCTCAGTGGAGACTGCAGAGGTGGGTCTCGTGATATGGGCGCATGAGAAGGGGGACGTCCCGATCGCGAGGAAGGCCAGAGCCCCGAGAGGAGAAGCAGCTTCTGTCCTTGACCAGCGACTCCCAGTCCTTGGCCGGTGTGATGGGGTTCTGGGGTCCCCCAAGTTCTGCACCCTGTCCGCAGGCAGGAGAGTCTCTCACTCAGCAGGAAAACAGCGGGTTTATTAGCCGACATCGTACAGAGGAGTCAGTATAGCCGGCAGAGACAGCCAGTCCAATTCATGTTGAGGAGAGGAGGCCCCGAGGGGCCCCCAGAGCTGGGGCCTGGCCCCCTCCTTTGTCTCTCTCTCCCTCAGCCCCGACTAACTGCTTCCAACTCCCAGTTCCAATTCAAACCCCTCAGGCTCCACCTCCTCCTTTGTCTGCAGTACAAAGGTGTTAGCTGGTCATCAAGGTTACCCTCAGCAGGAGCCCCACACCCTCTGTGAGACACACACACACACACACACACACACAGGTATCCCCCACTCCATCACAGCCGGTCCTCGGTGGATGGTGTCAAACTTGCAAACGAATGGCAGCTCTGCAGCTTCTCTGGGGAGTCTGTTTCTGAAGAGCCATTGTCGCAGGATGGCGACTTTTAAATCTCCTTCCGAGTGTCCAGGGAGACGGAAGTTTCCCCCGCAGGCTGCTGCTCCTCACCGTCCTGATGTCTGATTTGTGCCCCTTTATGGAGAGATTCTCCAGGGTGCCCAATGTAAATGGCAGGGGGCATTGCTGGCACATGATGGCATGTATTAAATCCGTAGACGGGCAGCTCAAGGAGCCCCGGTGGTGCGGTTGGTGTTAGGTCCTGTGGTGATCTCACTGGTGTAGATATGTGAGCAGAGTTGGCAGCGAGGACCGTTGCAGGGGCCAGTTCCAGGCCTAGAGTCACTGGCTGGTGATTTGCAGTGGCTGGTGAGGGTTTGTTTCAGGCTGGCAGGCTGTCGGTAGGCGACTGAAAACTACAGGGATACTCCAGGGGAAGGAGCTGAGCGATCCAGAAGGAAACACAAATGTGTGCTGAGGCTTTTCTTTGCCCACAGCACGCTGTGGCCTGAGGCGGTATTTCTGTGTGTGCTTGTATTGACGTTCACGCCACCGGCGTTCAGGAAAACCCAAGGCAGGTTCCCTTGCGGTTCAAATTCTGGTTATGGGAGAGTGCCAGGTGCGCGAAGGCCGGGCTGGGAAGCTGTTACTGGGCGTTGCAAAGCTCCCTGGTAAGACCCCCGTCACCTCAGGCAACGGGACCTGCAGGCGCCATCGATGGAGCTGGGAAAGCGGGCCTTGTGTCCTGGTGAAGGGGCGCTGTTCCCAAAGAGGGGAGCCACTGCTGGGGGGCACTCCCGCCCTGGGCTGGGGAGGTGCAGCGGCGGGCAAGGAAAGTGCTTCAGGGGCTGCAGCACATGGCCGTGGAGGGGCGGCTGAGCGAGCTGGGCCTGGTCCTTTCGCAGGAGAGGTGTGATGGAGTGGGGGATACCTGTGTGTGTGTGTGTGGCTCACAGAGGGTGTGGGGCTCCTGCTGAGGGTAACCCTGACAACCAGGTAACACCTTTATACTGCAGACAAAGGAGGAGGTGGAGCCTGATGGGATTGAATTGGAACTGGGAGTTGGAAGCAGTTGGTCTGGGCTGAGGGAGAGAGAGACAAAGGAGGGGGCAAGGCCCTGGCTCTGGGGGCCCCTCAGGGCCTCCTCTCCCCAACATGGATGGGATTGGCTGTCTCTGCCTGCTGTACTGACTCCTCTGTACGATGCTGTGTCCTGTCGGCTAATAAACCCGCTGTTCTCCTGCTAAGTGAGAGACTCTCCTGCCTGCGGACAGGGTGCAGAGCTTGGGGGACCCCAGAACCCCATCACACTGGTGTCAGAAGTGGGATGTTCTGCACCCCGAGGATGGAGCATCCAGCAGTAAGTGACCGGGGCCCCGGAAGAAGTGGGGCCTGCGAGACCCAGGTGTGCTGAAGGGCAGTGAGGTGCAGTTCCCCAAGGCGGAGGGGCCTGCGGCCAAACCCAAGCAACTGCGGTCGTGGTCCTCGAGAGGGGGTGTCACACCCGAGGAGCGGTTACTCCTGGGAGTCTGTTGGAGTCGGTCCCAGAAGGTGGAGGGGCCGAGAGCCCAACCCCCAGGAACAAGTGACCCCTGAGGAGGCTGACGCTGAATGAGTTCTTCCCAAGACAGGGTGCTCATGGTCCCTGAGAGCGGGTGTCACACTGAAGAAGGGGTTCCGCTGGGAGTCTGTTGGAGTCAGTCCCAGAGGGCGGAGGGGCCTACAGCCTAACCCCGGGCAGCTTGTGACCTGCAAGGAGCTTGGCACACTGAAGGGATTCTTCCAGGAAGCGTGGGGTGCAGAGGGCATCAGCCTGAGAGCCTGCAACCACGCTGACCAACTCCGCTGTGAAGTGGCAGCGCCTGGAAACTGAATCGAGATTAAAGAAGCTGGACAAGGCAGCGTGGATGTGCAGTGGCGGAGCTCAGGGCTGGGGAGAATCCTGCAGAGGTGAGCCCGGATCAGGGCAGGGAACCCTGGACTGCCTGGAGTTCTGAACCGAGTGGCCTGTCACAGCTCAAGGAGGGAAGGAGCGATTCCAGCCCATCGTCTACTAGTGGCCAAGACAGACCTACGAAGAGTTTTCCAGGCCTGGGCCAAGGAAGGTGCCTGTGTGTCTGTGCAGGAAAGCAGCTGATCCACTGGGAATGGCAAGTTGTCTGTGAGAGAAGCTGCTTCACCTTCTGTGTGTGTGTGGAGACCAGCCGGGGAGCTGGGACAAAGGAGAGAGTGTCTCCCATTGTCTGTCTGTGTTGAACAGCAGCAGCAGCAGCCTGGGGAGAGAGCAGAGCCTGCGTTTGGAAAAGGTGCCAATGAGGAAACTAGCCCATTGTCTGAGGAAGATTCACCAGCCTGGGGTGGCTGGAGAAGAAACCACCAGAAAAGAGCATTCCAGGTGTGACTCTGAATCCAGCCATGGGGGCTGGAGCAGAGGGAATGGCTCCGGGATGGGGCAGTGGTATCCCTGCTAAGGACACTGGTCCTTGGTGCAAGAAAAGTGCTTCTGCTTCTGGGGAAGTGACTCCTTTGTCTGAGCCTCTGGGGGCTCGAGATGGAGCCAAGATCCCAAGGCTGGATCTGAGGGCAGCTGAAGCCCAGATGGGAAGTGGGCCTACCTCTGTGTCTCTCAGGGGGGATGATGCTTTAACTCGGTCTGATCCAGTTAGTATCATCAGGGAATCCCAGAGACCAGATGATTCTGGTACTTGTTCTTTGCCTGATGCTGAGGTGTTACTGGGAGGGGGTGAGAGGACTCTGTCCTACCAGAGTCATCCTCTCGCCAGGACACAAGAGCAGACGGGCAATGGAGTTACGCTGACTGATGAAATAAAGGAGCTGGTAGCAGAGGGGAGGAAAGGGACCGTAACCTTCTGTCCGGTGGTACTGGCTGTCTGCCTGGAGGGGGATTATGTGGGAATCTGCCTAATGGGCCAGAAGTGATCCTGGGTGTAGGTGAAACCCAGGAGCTGGTTGTGGCTCAAGGGAGCAGTGCCCCTGTGGAGCCAGACAGGGGTGAGTTATTGTTTGGGGGAGCTCTTGAGGAAGAGAATTTCCCTGAAACTTTTCCTGAGCCATCTGTGGGGACTGCAGAAAATGGGAGTGAGGTGAAGGAGAGTGAACAGGAAAGGTGCTTGTCTGTAAGAGCCAGAGCAGCCCTTTGCCTGGGGAGAAATTTGTTTCAGATCCTGATGGCCAGGACCTGCCTGAGTGTGAAACCACTGGCTGTGCTCTGCAAGGGTCCAAAGCAGGCAGTGTAAAAGTTTCTCAGGAATTGGAAGCTGGTGCAAGTAAAGTGAAAACTATCAGGTAGTGTGAGCAGCCCTGTGAGAACCAAGTAAAACAGCTGCACAGTCAGTCTCCGTAGGATGCAGGAGAGGTTCAGCAATTCCTCATCTCCAGATGCTAGAAACACTTATATTCTCACACTGGACTCCACTTCTGATTCCATGGGGAGGCAGTAGTTGGAGGTGGAAGGACAAAGGAGCTTTGGGCCTGGTGGGCCGATAAGGGATAAACAGTGATTCCTCCATGTGGATTCTGCGTCTGGGACTCACAAAACAACTTTTAGAACCCAGTTTGGTTTGCAAATTTCCAGACTGGCTGGGAGGGGGCCGTCTCCCTGAGATCATCAATGGCCCAGCTCTTGTTAGAAGGGAGGGCACAGCCAGAGAGATCAAATTTCCACCCCAGGGGGCAAGGGAGAAGATTAGAACTTGATGGTGCTAAGAAAGGCCTCAGCCATTTATCCCCAAAATACCAGATTCTCAAGGATGTTGCACAAAGGTTGTGGTCTACCAAAGAGCAACGTAAATGTGCAGTTGCAATGGGGTTGTTCTGTTACTCACGCTGACTGCTGTAACCAAGGGGTGCTGCTACCAAAAGGTGTAGAATTGTACCATGTACTGAATGTTTGGAAAGAGCCATTTGACATGATGACATGGATGTGGAAGCATGAGTTGTATGTTGAAGGAGTCTGTAACTCTGAAATGTCACCATTGTTCCCTGTAACTAGTCTTGCAACCTCTCACATGAGGAGGAACATTCCAAACCTATTGTGTGGCATGGAAGGGGAAACTGAGGCACACAGCCATTGTGGTGGTCTGGCTAAATGCCAAGGGTGGAAGCATTTGTACCTTCCTTTACTGGACTGTAACTGAATTCCAAACATTGGCTGGAGCAGCTGTATGGGCTGGTGGGCAGACAGGGCAGGGCCCAGCCCAGAAAAGAACTATTTGATCTGTTGGTGCTGCAGCATCTGTATGGGCTCTCCCTGCCCAACTTGAGAACGTGGCTGATGGACCAGAGACAGAAGCAGGGAGACCGACCAACCTGAGGGAACTAAAGGGACTTGCCCGGCTGCATCACATGAAAAGGGCCAATACCAAGCTCCTGAGTTGGAGCCTCTCCCAGCAGGATTATGACATGGAGGTGGTGCACATCAAGGGGAGCACTGAGGGTACAGCCGATGCCCGATCACGAGGGGAGAGCCCCAAACTTCCCCAGGTCACCGGCTGAGTGACCCCGCTCAGTTCGGTCTGGAAGGGGGGAGAGATGTGATGAAGTGGGGGATACCGGTGTGTATGTGGGGGGCTCACAGAGGGTGTGGGGCTCCTGCTGAGGGTAACCCTGACAACCAGGTAACACCTTTGTACTGCAGACAAAGGAGGAGGTGGAGCCTGAGGGGTTTGAATTGGAACTGGGAGTTGGAAGCAGTTGGTCTGGGCTGGGAGAGAGAGAGAGACAAAGGAGGGGGCCAGGCCCCAGCTCTGGGGGCCCCTCGGGGCCTCCTCTCCCCAACATGGATGGGACTGGCTGTCTCTGCCGGCTGTACTGACTCCTCTGTACGATGCTGTGTCCTGTCGGCTAATAAACCTGCTGTTTTCCTGCTAAGTGAGAGACTCTCCTGCCTGCGGAGAGGGTGCAGAGCTTGGGGGACCCCAGAACCCCATCACAAGAGGCAAGCGAGGGGCGGTCAGGGTTAGGCGCCCTGGCACTACTGCCCCCAGAGGGTGGTCTCTCCCTTCCTCACAGCTCAGCGGGGCGGTGCTCAGCCCCAGGGTTTACAGGCACAGGGGAGGTGCTCAGCACCCCAGGGTTTGCACACAGGGGAGATGCTCAGCACCCCAGGGTTTGCAGGCACAGGGGAGGTGCTCAGCCCCAGAGTTTACAGGCAGAGGGGAGGTGCTCAGCACCCCAGGGTTTGCAGACAGGGGTAGGCGCTCAGCACCCCAGGGTTTGCAGGCACAGGGGAGGTGCTCAGCCCCAGGGTTTGCAGGCAGGGGTTGGCACTCAGCACCCCAGGGTTTGCAGGCACAGGGGAGGCTGCAGGGTGGGTGCAGGGGGGGTCTGAGGCCGTGGGCAGGTGCCCAGGGGGGTCCCAGGCTGCAGGTGGGTGCCCAGGGGGTTCCAGGCTGCGGGACGGGTGCCCAGGAGGTCCCAGGCTGCGGGTGGGAACCTAGGGGGTCCCCATGGGTGCGGAGGAAATGACTCAGGAAGTTGGGCTGATTGAGAAATTCCAGGGTGGGGCGGGACTGCGGACTGGCTCCCCACTGGAGTGAGCTGGGCAAGGTGCACAGGGAACCCCCAGGGCTGGGTGCTCTGTCCTGCTTACTGCCTCCCCCACCCACCCCCAGCCCTTTACAACCTGCAGCTGCCTCGGGCTTGGCTGCACCCCACACCTACTTCCCCACGGCCAACAGCTCCACCACAGGCCCTCACTACCAGCGTTGCCTGCCCATAGCGGGCAGGGCCCCCGCAGGTCACCCCAGAGTCACCACTACCAGGGAGGGAACTCCACTAAAATAGGGACTTGGGGGGTCAGCTGGTAAGTGCATCCCCTGATAACAGCTGAGGAGGTGGAGGGCAGGGAGCTGGGAGATCCCAGACTCCTGGGTTCTCTCCCTGGTGCTGGGAGGGCAGTGGGGGCTGGTGGTTAGAGCAGGGGGCTGGGAGCCAGGACTCCTGGCTTCTCTCCCGAGCGCTGGGAGGGCAGTGGGAGCTAGTGGTTAGAGCAGGGGCCAGGAGCCCGGACTCCTGGGTTCTCTCCCTGGCGCTGGGAGGGCAGTGAGGGCTGGTGGTTAGAGCAGGGGGTGGGAGCCAGGACTCCTGGGTTCTCTCCCCGGCGCTGGGAGGGCAGTGGGGGCTGGTGGTTGGAGCAGGGGCCGGGAGCCAGGACTCCTGGGTTCTCTCCCTGGCGCTGGGAGGGCAGAGGGGGCTGGTGGTTGGAGCAGGGGCCGGGAGCCAGGACGCCTGGGTTCTGTCCCTGGCGTTGGCAGGACAGTGGTCGGTTAGCGAGGGGTGGGAGTCAGGTTGACGTTGCCCGCTCTGGGCTGGGTGCTGGGCCCGTGGCAGGGCGGTCTCTCCCCTCACTGTGCTCACAGGCAGGAAGCGCGAGCGGCTGGGAGGCGCAGATCACGCTGGGCCGACTGGTGCCTCGGTGGAGCCCTTGCCGGGTTTGATTCCTCTTTGCACTGTGGATGCCAGCGGCAGCTCAGCCCTGGGGGGGCAGGGGCCCCAGCAGGTAAGAGGCCACGTCCTGGCCAGGGGTGACAGGACAGCTGGAGGGGGCACTTCCGTCTGTGTCTGTCTGTCTCACACTGTTGGCCTTCTGGGGGAATCCTGGGCTGAATGGTTCACAGCCACGCAGACAGGTGAGCGCATAGACAGGGGTGGGTCCAGGCAGACACACTGGCACAGACTGCCACACACACAGAGTTACACACACAGGCCGGCACGCTCACAGGCATTCACCCAAATGAACACACACTCCCAGACACACCGACAGAGACTCCTGCACACACATACACACACACAGCCCCGTGCAGACAGACACACACCAACAGACTCCTACACACACGCAGAGCCCCATGCAGACAGACACACACACACACACCGACACAGACTCCTGCACACTGACAGACTGCCACATACATACACAGCCCCGTGCAGACAGACACACACCAACAGACTCCTGCACACACACACACAGACAGAGCCCCAGGCAGACAGACACACACACCGACACAGACTCCTGCACACTGAAAGACTGCCACACACATACACACACACAGAGACCCATGCAGACAGACACGCACACCGACACAGACTGCCACACACACACACAGCCCCGTGCAGACAGACACACACCGACAGACTCCTGCACACTGACAGACTGCCACACACACACACAGTTCAGCCGAGGCCCTATGCCCTCCTGCCGGGACTGGCCCAGACAGGCTGTTTCCCCTGGGGTGCAGCCCTCGTCCCTGGGCTGTGGTGCCGCAGGGGCTGTGCGGGGTGGGGTGGGGTGGGCAGCCCCCGCCCTCGCTTGGCGCGTGCCTGGCTGGGCAGTAACTCGAGGTCCTGGTCCCGGCACACCCCGATTTCCCACTTGCGGGCGGCTTTGGCCCCCTGCGCCCAGGCCTGTGTGACGTGCCCCTGGCCCGGTTCTGCCCAGCTCAGACGGGCCGCTGGGGGCCGCGGCATGTGGAGCCACAGAGATGCCTGAGTGGGCTGCCCCTGGGGGGGGGGGGGCTGGGGCTTGTGCCTGAGCGCCCCCGACTGCCCCCGGCCAGCGCACCTGGGTGCTTCCCGCGCGGCCGGCAGAGGCGCTGGTGGCTGAGGCTTTTCTGGCGCTGCCGGGCACTTTCCGGGCACAGCGAGAGGCAGAAGCTGCCGGCACGTCTGTGGCTTGGCAGTGCTGCGGAAATGGGCCCCTCCAGACCACTGCTGGCACACGGGCCCGGGCCGGTGAGTGGCCCCCCCAGCCGGGTGTCTCCCTGCCCGGGGTCGGGCTCTGGGGACGCGTCGACGGCCTGGCCACGAACGTGGGCACGGCACCTGGGCGAACTGGCCCGGCCCCTGGCGTCTCCGCCAGCGCTGGGCTCGGGGGCAGCGAAGGGTCTGTTCTCCCACTGGCGCCAGCCGTTCTGCCGCAGCGTGGGCCCCGGCCCCAGCGTGCGGGCTGGTGCCAGGCTGAGCCCCACGGTGCTGGGTGCAGCTGGGCACTTCGAGGACAGGGGCCTCGGGCGACTTCCTGCAGGCGTCGCTGCAGGGGCCGGCACTGAATGTGGGGAACCCCTGGGGCCAACAGCCTCACGGCCGGAGCAGGGGCCACACTCGGGCCCCCCACGCGCTCCAGGCTGTGCGCTGGCGCCAGACGGGCAGGTGGGTCAGTGGGTGGGGGGGAGCCCTGGAGCGTCCCCTGAGCCAGCCAGCTGCTGCTTCAGCCGTCCCTCTGTCCATCCATCCCTCCCTCCGTCCGTCCATCCGTCCGTCTGTTGCTCCAACTGTCCATCGCTTTGTCCCTCCCTCCGTCCATCTGTCCCTCTGTCCCTCCCTCCGTCCATCCATCCCTCCTTCTGTCTCTCCAGCAGTCTGTCCCTCTGTCCCTCCCTCCGTCCATCCATCCCTCCATCTGTCTCTGCAGCTGTCCGTCCCTCCATCCGTCCACCCATCCCTCCATCCATTCGTCTGTCCATCCATCCCTCTGTCTGTCTCGCCAGCCATCCGTCCGTCCATCCATCCGTCTGTCCATCCATCCCGCCGTCTGTCTCTCCAGCTGTCTGTCCCTCTCTCCCTCCATCCGTCCGTCCATCCGTCTGTCTCTCCAGCTGTCCTTCCATCCATCCGTCTGTCTCTCCAGCCGTCCATCCCCTCCGTCTGTCCTCTCCATCAGTCCGTCCCTCTGTCCATCCATCCCTCTGTCTGTCCTCTCCATCCATCTGTCCCTCCGTCTGTCTCTCCAGCTGTCCTCCCCATCGGTCTGTCCCTCTGTCCCCCCGTCTGTCTCTCCATCCATCTTTCCATCTGTCTGTCTGTCCCTCTGTCCCCGTCTGTCTCTCCATCTGTCCATCCATCCATCTGTCCCGCCGTCTGTCTCTCAATCCGTCTGTCCCTCTCTCCCTCTATCCATTCCTCTTTCCATGCTCTCCATCCATCCGTCCCTGTGTCCCTCCGTCCGTCCATCCCTCTGTCCGCCTGTCCTTTCATCTCTCTCTCTCTCTGCTTCTCAGTCCCTCCATCTGTCTCTCCATCCCTCCATCCGTCCATCCCCCCTTTGCAGGAGCAGGTCCCTTCTCGCTACTCCAGGCCCAGGCGGGGACCCACCGCCCGGCCAGCACTCGGCCCAGCGGGAGGCTGACGGGGGCATGAGTGCGTTCGCACGGCCGTGGCCCAGCCCAGGCCCTGTGACTTGGGCACCACGGCGGAGCCCAGCCCCAGTGGGACGTGTCTGCCTGGGACAGAGCAGCTCCCACAGCTGGGGCTCTCCTGATTGCCGCCCCACATGGCCCCACGGCAAGTACGAGCCCGGCTGCCACCCGCACCGTCGCACGTCTGACCAAGGGATGTGGGGTGTGAGTTGGGCAGGCAGCTCCATGTGAAATGGCAGGGAAAATCCTGCCGGTCCCTCCCTCCTGCTGCCCCACAGATCCTGCATCCCCCAGCCCCGCCAGTCCCCTCCCTCCTGCCCCACAGCCCCTGAATCCCCCAGCCCTGCTGGTCCCATCCCTCCCGCCTCACAGCCCCTGCCCCACAGCCCTGGTGGTCCCCTCACTCCCGCCTGTGGTGGGGTTCGTGGTCCCCCAAGCTCTGCACCCCGTCTGCAGGCAGGAGTGACTCTCACTCAGCAGGAGAATGGTGGGTTTATTAGCTGACAGGACACAGCATCGTAAAGAGGAGTCAGTGCAGCAATCAGAGACAGCCAGTCCCATCCATGTTGGGGAGAGGAGGCCCCGAGGGGACCCCAGACCTGGGGCCCCCTCCTTGGTCTCTCTCTCTCTCTCCCAGCCCAGACTCACTGCTTCCAACTCCCAGTTCCAGTTCAAACCCCTCAGGCTCCACCTCCTCCTTTGTCTCCGGTACAAATGTGTTACCTGGTCGTCAGGTTACCCTCAGCAGGAGCCCCACACCCTGTGTGAGCCACTCACACAGACACAGGTATCCCCCACTCCATCACATCTCTCCTCGCTTCCAGACCAAACAGAGAGGGGTCCCTCAGCCGGTGACCTTGGGAAGTTCGGGGCCCTCCCCTCGTGACAGGGCATCGGCTGTACCCTCGGTGCTCCCCTTGATGTTACCGCCTCCATGTCATAATCCTGCTGGGGGAGGCTCCAAGTCAGGAGCTTGGTCTTGGCCCCTTTCATGTGATGCAGCCGGGCAAGTCCCTGTAGTTCCCTCGGGCTGGTCGGTCTCCCTGCTTCTGTCTCTGGTCCATCAGCCACGTTCTCGAGTCGGGCAGGCAGAGCCCATACAGCTGCTGCAGCACCAACAGATCAAACAGGTCTTCTGGGGTCTGGGCCCTGCCCCGTCTGCCCACCAGCCCATACAGCTGCTCCGGCAAATGTTTGGATTTCAGTTACAGTCCAGTAAGGGAAGGTACAAATGCTTCCACCCTCGGCATTTAGTCAGACCACCCAAATGGTTGTGTGCCTCAGTTTCCCCTTCCATGCCACACAATAGGTTTAGAATGTTCCTCCTCATGTGAGAGGTTGCAAGACTAGTTACAGTGAACAACGGTGACATTTCAGAATTACAAACTCCTTCAACATACAACTCATGCTTATACATCCATGTCATCATGTCACATGGCTTTTTCCAAACAGTCAGTACACGGTACAATTCTACAACTTCTGGTAGCAGCACCCCTTGGTTACAGCAGTCAGCGTGAGTAACAGAACAACCCCATTGCAACTGTACATTTACGTTGCTCTTTGGTAGACCACAACCTTTGTGTAACATCTTTGAGAATCTGGCATTTTGCGGCTAAATGGCTGAGGCCTTTCTTAGCACCATCAAGTTCTAATCTTCTCTCTTGCCCTCTGGGGTGGAAATCTGATCTCTCTGGCTGTGCCCCGCCTTCTAACAAGAGCTGGGCCATTGATGGTCTCAGGGAGACGGCCCCCTCGCAGCCAGCCTGGAAATTTGCAAACCAAACTGGTTTCTAAAAGTTGTTTTGTGATTCCCAGATGCAGAATCCACATGAAGGAATCCCTGTTTATCCCTTACTGGCCCACCAGGATCACAGCTCCTTTGTCCTTCCCCCTCCAACTTCTGCCTCCCCATGGAATCAAAAGTGGAGTCCAGTATGAGAATATGTGTTTCCACCATCTGGAGATGGGGAATTGCTGGTGCTCTCCTGCATCCTGCAGAGATTGACTGTGCAGCTGTTTTACTTGGTTATCACAGGGCTGCTCACACTCCCTGATAGTTTTCCCTTTACTTGGACCAACTTCCAATTCCTGAGAAACCTTTACACCGCCTGCTTTGGACCCTTCCAGAGCACAGCCAGTGGTTTCACACTCAGGCAGGTCCTGGCCATCAGGATCTGAAACAAACTTCTCCACAGGCAGAGGGCTGGCTCTGGTGCTTACAGACAAGCACCTTTCCTGTTCACTCTCTTCCACCTCACTCCCATTTTCTGCAGTCCCCACAGATGGCTCAGGAAAAGTTTCAGGGAAATTCTCTTCCTCAAGAGCTCCCTCAAACAACAACTCACCCTTGTCTGGCTCCACAGGGGCACTGCTCCCTCGAGCCACAACCAGCTCCTGGGTTTCACCTACACCCAGGATCACTTCTGGCCCATCAGGCAGATTCCCACGTAATCCCCCTCCAGGCAGACAGGTAGTACCACCGGACAGAAGGTTAGGATCCCTTCTCTCTCTTCTGCTTCCAGCTTCTTTATCTTCATCAGGAAGCGTAACTCCATTGCCAGTCTGCTCTTCCTGTGTCCTGGCGAGAGGGTGACTCTGGTAGGACAGAGTCCTCTCACCCCCTCCCAGTAACACCTCAGCATCAGGTAAAGAACAAGCACCAGAATCGTCTGGTCTCTGGGATTCCCTGATGACACTAACTGGATTAGACCGAGTTAAAGCATCATTCCCCCTGAGAGACACAGAGGCAGGCCCACTTCCCATCTGGGCTTCAGCTGCCCTCAGATCCAGCTCTGGGATCTTGGCCCCATCTCGAGCCCCCAGAGGCTCAGACAAAGGAGTCACTTCCCCAGAAGCAGAAGCACCTTTCTTGCACCAAGGACCAGTGTCCTTATCAGGGACACCACTGCCCCATCCCGGAGCCATTCCCTGTGTTCCAGCCCCCATGGCTGGATTCAGAGACACACCTGGAATGCTCTTTCCTGGTGGTTCCCCCTCCAGCCACCCCAGGCTGGGGAATCTTCCGCAGACAATGGACCTGTTTCCTCCTTGGCGCCTTTTCCAAACGCAGGCTCTGCTCTCTCCCCAGGCTGCTGCTGCTGCTGTTCAACACAGACAGACAATGGGAGACACTCTCTCCTTTGTCCCAGCCCCCCGGCTGGTCTGAGACACACACCCAGAAGGTGAAGCAGCTTCTCTCACAGACACTCGCAACTTTCAGTGGATCAGCTGCTTTCCTGCACAGACACACAGGCACCTTCCTTGGCCCAGGCGTGGAAAACTCTTCGCAGGTCTGTCTTGGCCAGTAGTAGATGGTGGGTTGGAATTGCTCCTTCCCTCCTTGAGCTGCGGCAGGCCACTCGGTTCAGAGCTCCAGGCAGTCCAGGGTTCCCTGCCCCAATCTGGACTCACCTCTGCAGGAGTTTCCTTAACCCTCAGCTCTGCCACTGCACATCCACCCTGCCTTGTCCAGCTTCTTTAATCTCCATTCGGTTTCCAGGTGCTGCCACTTCACAGCGGAGTTGCTCAGCGTGGTTGCAGGCTCTCAGGCTGATGCCCTCTGCACCCCACGATTCCTGGAAGAATCCCTTCAGTGTGCCAGGCTTCTTGCGGGTCACAAGCTCCCAAGGGTTAGGCCGTAGGCCCCTCCGCCCTCTGGGACCGACTCCAACAGACTCCCAGCGGAACCCCTTCTTCAGTGTGACACCCGCTCTCAGGGACCATGAGCACCCTGTCTTGGGAAGGACTCATTCAGTGTGTCAATCTCCTCATGGGTCACTTGTTCCTGGGGGTTGGGCCCTCAGAGACCACCAGTCCAAGCCATGTGGGGGAGAGGAGGCCCCGAGGGGCCCCCAGAGCCGGGGCCTTGCCCCCTCCTTTGTCTCCCTCTTTCCCAGCCCAGACTCTCTGCTTCTCAACTCCCAGTTCCAGTTCAAACCCCTCAGGCTCCACCTCCCCCTTTGTCTGCAGTACAAAGGTGTTACCTGGTCACCACCTTACGCTCAGCAGGAGACCCACACCCTGTGTGAGCCACTCACACACACACACACAGGTATACCCCACTCCATCACCGCCCAACAGCCCCTGCCCCACAGCCCTGCCAGTCCCCTCGCTCCCGCCCCACAGCTCCTGCATCCCCTGGCCCTGCCGGTCCCCTCGCTCCCACCCCACAACTCCTGCATCCCCTGGCCCTGCCGGTCCCCTCGCTCCCGCCCCACAGCCCCTGCATCCCCCAGCCCTGCCGGTCCCCTCGCTCCCGCCCCACAGCCCCTGCATCCCCCAGCCCTGCTGGTCCCCTCGCTCCCACCCAACAGCTCCTGCCCTGCAGCCCCTGCCCATCTGGCTCTGGCCTCTCTCTCTCTCTCTCTCTGTCTCTCGCCAGCTCTGTGGCGGGTGAGAACCAGATGACACAGATGAGATAACTCCTTCCCATCTCCTCTGCAGAAATGCTGAGCTGGTTCTTCCTCTTACTCCCGCTGTGGGCTGTGGCTGCTGAGTCACTGTGTGGGGGCAGGCCTGAGTCACCCCCACAGCTCAGATCCGTGGCAGCCAGTGGAGAAGTGTTGCCCAAGAGACACACAGCTGCCTGGCTGACCCCCGCCCCCGGCCCCCAGGGCCCCCCCCCGGGGTGTTACACTTTACCAGGCCCCAGGGCTCTCGGGGGCAGCCCAGCCCAGGCTGCACGCTTCAGTCTGCATGTGGACGCGGGGCCGGAACCGCTTTGTGTGGGGGCCTGAGAGGATGCTGGAAGTGCAGCTGGCTCTGAAAGTCACCATGTCCCTGCCAGGCACTCTGCTCCCCCAGGGAAGGCGAGTTCAGCCCCCCCCCCAGCCTCCGAGCAACACGTGGGTAGGTTTTCAATCCCTGGCTTAGCTTTGCCTTTGTACCGAGCTCTTTCCCTGACGTACGGCCAGTCCCTGGGGTGGGCAGAATCTGGCCCCACAGAGAATGGGTGGACCATGGAGTAGATGGGTGCAGAGCTCGTCGGCAGAAACTAGGCCTCTCTGCGCTGGACAGGGAAAGATGGAAGGAAATAGTGAGACAGGCCTCAGACACCAGCGGGTGCTGAGCCCACAGTTATTGCTGCTGCTGCTAACCTGGATGGTTTGCTAGTCCGGGGACTGCTCAGGCTGGCAAACCTCAGGGAGCGCCGCAGCCTTCGAGCTCATGTCCTCCTCCAGCACTTGGTATTGTGCTGGAAAATGGCGCTTGCCAAGTTTCCCAGTGATGAGGTGAGGAACTTTTTACGGGCGACGTGGGCCCTCAAGTTGCCTTGGGCGGGCCCTGCAAGCTCCACTTCAGGCATTAAAGACAACATTGTCAAACGTTGGGGGGATCAATAACAGGTTTAATAGGTGCTGGGGACGTGAGGGGGGAAAGGGAGGTTTCAAAGACGTGTTTGGCGTTTCACACAGTGGGCCGTATTCAGCAAAGCAGCTCTTGGCCCCTGCAGGTACATGAATTTCATTTCTTCTTTCTGCTCTTCGCACCCTGCAAGATTTCAGGAGTAGCTCTCGCCCCTTATCTTTGTACAGCTATTGCAAGAGGGGGAAACCGGCCCTCCCGGATCCTCAGATCCCAGCCCATGGCACTGAGGTCGCCAGATAAACTTCAGCAAGGACCACATTCCGGCTGCGCGTGCTGACGACGCAGCTGGTGTCAGATGTGGGCCCAGGTGCTGAGTCAGTGACGTCCACCCATTCGGTGACTTTATTTGCCGCTGGAATCGTGTCACCTTGGTGGACCTGAGGGTTCAGCAGCATTCAGGGTGCCGGGGGGGGTGTGTGTTTCCAATGGGGAGGGAAAGCCATGACCAACTCAGAATCCTGTGTAATTGCAAAGACCCCGGGGGGGGGGCAGGTTTTCAGTTTCCCCCAGGGTGCTCAGACCCTGCCTGCCCTCCCGATTCATTCATCTCTAGCAGAGGAATGGGTGTCCCAGCGTGGGGGGGGGGGTCCCTGCGCCCAGCCCCCCCACCTGCAGGCAGACACGACTCTGAGCCAGCCAGGAGAAGGACACGTGATCGGCCAACAGGGACCCAGGATAGAACAGACTTGTCAGCTCAGCAACCAGGCGCCATCACTGCCATCCATCGTGGGGAGGGGGGGCCCAGAGGGGTCCCCCAGCCAGGCCCGGGTCCCCTCCTCCTTCTCCAGCCAGACCAGACTGCCCCACTCAGCTGCCCACTGCCAACTCTAACCAGCCCAGCCCCCTCCTCCTGCCTCTGTCCCGTTCCCCAGTGAAGAGAGAGGTCCCCTGGCAGCTCATTGGCCAGGGGCAAGGAGTCAGCGGACGGTCTCTCCCCTCGCTGCCATGCCCTGGTGCTGTGTGTGTAGGGAAACTGAGTCACGCGGCTGGCGTTGCTCCAGGAGGGTATGAACCACACGCAGCCGAACCGGGGAACTCGAACCTTCACATGCCCAACTTTGCCACAGCCGGTTCTTTGAGGGAGGGCTCCCTCGGTGCTTTGAGCATTGGCGCTAAACCCACAGTTGTGAGCTCAGCCCTGGAGGGGGCCACTCAGGGCTCTGGGGCAAAGAGGTTTAGAAAAAAATCTGTCAGGGACGGTGCTTGGTCCTGCTGCCAGGGCAGGGGACTGGACTCAATGACCTCTTGAGGTCCCTCACTCCTGCCCCCAAGCCCTGCCAGTGCCCCTCACTCCTGACCCACAGCCCCTGCATCCCCCAGCCCTGCCGGTCCCCTCGCTCCCGCCCACAGCCCCTGCATCCCCCAGCCCTGCCGGTCCCCTCACTCCCACCCCCACAGCCCCTGCATCCCCCAGCCCTGCCGGTCCCCTTGCTCCCACCACACAGCCCCTGCACCCTCCAGCCCCGCTGGTCCCCTCACTCCCACCCCACAGCCCCTGCATCCCCCAGCCCTGCCAGTCCTCTCGCTCCCACCCCACAGCCCCTGCACCCTCCAGCCCTGCCGGTCCCCTCAGTCCCAACCCCACAGCCCCTGCATCCCCCAGCCCTGCCCGTCCACTCGCTCTTGCCCCACAGCCTCTGCCAGCCCAGCTATGGGTGCTCCTTGTGGGCAGGGGGCGGGCGGAGTGCTTCAAAGAGGACCAGATGGTTCAGTTCTCAGCCTCTTGCCCTTGCCAGGCCCGTGAGCTGCCCCCGACTCTGCTCGAGCGCAGCCATCAGGGCTGGGCCCTGCCCCCACCCCTTGAGGGGAGCTGCCGGCAGGCGGCCTGGCTCTCTGCACCCGCCGGCTGGGGCTCAGCCCTGCGTGGTTTACCCGCCTGTGGTTGCTGCAGCAAACTTCTGCTTTTCCTGCAGCAGCCGTTGCTGGTGGTGAAGGCCTCCCGCCCCCACCCTGCCTGTTTGCATGGGGAGTGCGAGGGCAGGTCCGGCCGAGGGGCCACCCAGCACTGGGCACAGCCACCGCAGCCCTCCTCGGGCTCCGCAGTGCCGGGGCCGCCTGCCTCCGCCGTGGAAAAACAGGGGCCCGTTTCTTCAGCTTCACAGGGGGCCGGTTAACGCGCAGGAGGAAACCGAAAGCGGAGCTTGAGTGTCCCACGGGGGAGACACCACCGTCTGGCGCTGTCGTGGGGTCTCCCCTGTAAGTACCAGCCTCAGCATTGGCCCGTCCCGTCCCACCCCGAGGGGGGCACTGCGACGCCCAACCTTTCCCGCTGGTGATTTGGGGCGGTGGGAGGGGTGAGAACTCTGACCAGGCCCCCTCGGAACGTGTGCTTGCGGCTGGACGGTTCCATTCTGCCCAGCTGGCGTTTTCCGTGGGAAAAGCTCCTGCAACCCCTTCTGCTGTGTTAGCTGCCTGGCCAGGGCAGGACAAGGCACCCACGGTGGTGTATTGACAAGTGTCTGGCTGTTCTGTCTCCTCAGGGGTTTCCTGGGGGCACAGCTGGTGACGAGGGGCTGGGCCCACTCGGCATGCACATGGGCTACCCGAGAGTGGGGTGCTTTCGGCCTCTCTGCCTTGCGGAGCAGCCTGCTTTCTCTCTCTCCCTAGTCGGGGGGTGGGGGGCGGGCTGCATGCCAGGGCTCTGGGGCTGAAGCCGTAACTGCCTGTAGTTTGTCGCCTTGCAGCAAGAGGGTTTGCAGCTCTTGCCGTGAGCACATGGGCTGGGCCAGTGTCGCCAGATGGGCATTTCTCTAACAGCTCCAGAGGGGCCTTGTACGCAGGCCAGGTTCTCAGGCTGGGGCGATGCAGGTCCCCAGCTGGGCCCCCCAAGTGTCTCTTCAGTGGTTTGGTGCCAGGCCCAGTGGGCCGAACTCACTCGTTTCCCGCTTTCTCCTAGGTCGAGGCTGGGCGGCAGGCAGAGGTCACGGCACCCTGGGGGGCACCGGACAAGGTTTCCCTGAGCCCCGCAGGCTCCCGTCTCCGCGTCTCCAGGCCACTGGCCCCTCCGCCCCAGCCATGAACTGCAGTGGGAACAGCAGCACGGCAGACGTGGCCTTCGTGGGGCTCTACGCCCTCATCTTCACCCTGGGGCTGGCGCTCAACTTGGCGGCGCTCGGCGTCTTCTGCTGCTGCAGCAGTGTGCACTCGGTCACCACCGTCTACATGCAGAACCTGGCCGTCTCTGACCTGCTGATGGTCTTCTCGCTGCCCGTCCGTGTCTACTATTACAGCTGGCGGCCCTGCCTGGCCCCCCAGTTCTGCGAGCTGACGGGCCTCCTGCTGCTGCTCAACATGTACAGCAGCATCTTCCTGCTCACCTGCATCAGCGGGGACCGCTGCCTGGCCGTCTGCTTCCCTCTTCACGCCCGGGTACAGGCCGTCCGCAAGCAGGCCCGCTGTGTCTGCCTGGGCGTGTGGCTGCTGAGCTGCGCCGGCACCGTGCCCACCTACTTCACCCAGACCAAGAAGAACCTGACGAATTGCTTCGACGCCCAGCCGTACTATGTCACACACCCCGGCGTCTCCTCGGCCATGGCACTGGGCTTCGGCCTCCCGCTGCTGGCCATGGGGCTGTGCTCCTGGGCCCTGCTTCGGGCCGTGCACCGCAGCGCCGCTGCCCACATGGCCCTGGTCAACAGCGCCAAGATCCGCCGCATGATCCTGGCCAACCTCGCCATCTTCCTGGGCTGCTTCCTGCCCTTCCACCTGGTGCTGCTCTGCTACCAGGTGCCGGCCCTGCAGGGCGAGGCGCTGCACCTGGCCTACCGCTGCGCCCTGCTGCTGGCCTCCGCCAACGCCGCCCTGGACCCGCTGGCCTACTACTTCGCCACCGAGACCTTCCAGCGCGTGGTGCTGGTGGACAACTTGCGCAGGGCCTGTGGCCTGCACAGCGCCAGCACCGAGGGCCACTGCCGCTCCCTTTACCTGCAGGAGGTCACGGCCCTGCCAGACCGCAGCCCCAGCAGGGGGTCCCACGGCTAGCGGGCTGGGGCGGCTGCCCCCCTGCAGCGCAGGGGCAAGTGGGAACGGGGTGGGGAGCTCCGGGGGTGGTTCTTTGGATCCCGAACAGCCGGCCACGTGTCCGGGTCACCGCCCCGCCCCCAGCGTGACCCCCGAGAGCAGCCAGGCCGGCCCCAGCCGCTGAGTGAGCGTGACGAGGCGGAAGGGTCAGCGTGCGCGTGGGCGGGGGAGAGCTGTGCTGGGAAAGGACATGCGTTACGCATCCCCAGGCCAAGCGCAGCCCCGGTGCCCTGGATGTGTCCGGACCACGTGTGTCCTTGGTTCAGCTGGGCTGGGCTGCTCAGAGCAGAGGCGCTGGCATGAGGGTGGCAATGGGGAGGAACCCGCCTGGGTCCCCTTGCCCGCGGGCAGGGAATCCCCTGTTCTGGCGCTGGCTCACGAGGGGCTCCCGGGGCCGTGTCGCAGACGTGCTGGGCTGCACGTTCCCAGCAGCGCCCCCGCCGTGTGGCTCGGTGCTGCTCGCAGCCAGGTGCTGGGGAGCGTTTGTTGGGGGGACACAGGCCAGGGTCCGGTTCACGCCCCTTGTGCCCCTTTCGCACGAGGCCGCCAGGCCCGCAGCGTGGCCCCCCAGCGAAGGTTCACCGTCCGCGCCGGGCAGCGGCGTGCAGAGAACCGGGGGCTCGGCAGCCGCCGACGGACACTCCCCACCCCCCCCGGGCCCACATTGCACCAGCCTGGGGGGCGCAGCCGGTCGGGATAAGCGCTGGTGGGTGTGTTCATAGCAGAACCCAATAAAGGCATAGCTGGGGGCGCACCTGGGTTTGTGTTGTCTGTGTGTGTGGGGCGGGGGGTGGGACACAGGCCGGGTTTGTGTTGTCTGTGTGTGTGTGGGGCGGAGGGGGGACACAGGCCGGGTTTGTGTTGTCTGTGTGTGTGTGGGGCGGAGGGGGGACACAGGCCGGGTTTGTGTTGTCTGTGTGTGTGTGGGGTGGAGGGGGGACACAGGCCGGGTTTGTGTTGTCTGTGTGTGTGTGGGGGGGGCACAGGCTGGGTTTGTGTTGTCTGTATGTGTGTGTGGGACGGGGGGGGTGGGGGGACACAGGCCGGGTTTGTGTTGTCTGTGTGGGGGGGGGGGGACACAGGCTGGGTTTGTGTTGTCTGTGTGTGTGTGTGGGGTGGGGGGGTGGGGGGACACAGGCCGGGTTTGCACAGAGTGCCCCGTGGGGGGAGGATGCTGCAGGCTGGGTTTGTGTTGTCTGTGTGTGTGACGACACAGGCCGGGTTTGTGGTGTGTTTGTGCTCTGTGTGTGTGTGTGGGGGGGACACTCTGTGTGTGTGTGTGTGTGTGTGTGTGTGGAGGGACACAGGCTGGGTTTGTGCTGTGCGTGTGTGGGGACACAGGCTGGGTGTGTGTGGGAGGCCCGGGGGTGTATTTGTGCTGTGCGTGTGTGGAGACACAGGCCGGGTGTGTGCTCTGTGTGTATGTGTGTGTGTGTGTGGCACTGGGTGTGTGTTTGTGCTGTCTGTGTGTGTGGGCATGTGTGCTGTGTGTGTATGGGAGGTGCTGGAGGTGTGTTTTTGCTTTGTGTGTGTGGGGACACAGGCCAGGTGTGTTTGTGCTGTGTGTGGGGACACAGTCTGGGTTTGTGCTGTGTGCGTGTGTGGGAGGCGCTGGGGGTGTGATTGTGGTCTGTGTTTGTGTGGGGACACAAGCCGGGTGTGTGCGTGTGTGGGAGGCTCTGGGGATGTGTTTTTGCTGTGTGTGTGTGAGGACACAGGCTTGGTGTGTGCTCTGTGTGTGTGTGTGTGTGTGTGTGGACACAGGCTGAGTGTGTGCTGTGTGTGGGGGGGACACGGGCTGGGTTTGTGCTCTGTGTGTGTGTGTGTGTGTGTGTGCTGTATGTGGGGAGAACACAGGCTGGGTTTGTGCTGTGTGTGCATGTGTGGGAACACAGGCTGGGTTTGTGCTGTGTGTGTGTGTGTGTGTGTGGAGACACAGGCTGGGTATGTGCTGTGTGTGTATGGGAGAAACTGGGGGTTAGGGTTAGGAGTTAGTGGGTTAGGGTGAGGGGGTTGGGGTGAGGGGTTAGGGTTAGGGATTAGGAAGGAGGGATGGGGCCGCGGCTCGGGGACCTTCTCTCAGCCCCTCTCTCCAAGGTGGATTGTACTGATTTCTTCTGGTTTCAGTGCTGACCAGTCTGTTCTGCGCTGCGTCCCTACCGACCATTAACCTTTCTGTTCTCCCTGCAGCATGAAAATCACATCTGACTGCGGCTGGGGTGTGGGGCCAGGAGAAGCCCCCCCCCCTCGTCACCATCCCCTCCACCATTTACACGCTCTGTGACCCAGCTGGGGCCTAACTAACGTAACTTTGTTGAGGCCTCAGAAAAGTGAAAGGGGTGGGGGACATTGTAGTATCTGCTCACTGACCAACGCAGTCAGGAACGTAGGGCACGCTGTGGGGCACACGTAGGGCACGCTGTGGGGCACACAGCTACCCCAACCGCAGGATTTCAGACCTTCAAAACCGACTTCCCCGCTGCTGTGGGGGTGAGCGCCCAGTAGCGTGTGTTCACTACCCTACTCTGGGCCCTGCTCATCAAAATCCAGGGCTCTGCATTTCCGCCCTACGTTTGCTGCGAGCTTCTCAACATGCCACCTCTGTTGTCCTCCCGGCAGACGGTAACTGGATCACTTGCCAGCCGTGTCAAAGGAGCTACGTTTATTGTGAGCAAGGTGGGCCGTTCATAGGCTCGGCTCTCCGACACACAACCCCAGGCCTTCGCCCCCGCAGGCAGCCTCACCGCACCTGCCGTTTTAACCCGCTTGCCACAACGTGCGTGTAGATGCTCTCTCAAGCGAGCGCCAGTCGGCTCACCCGTGAAAATTAAACTCTCAGGACTCTGGCGGGTCACGTGTAGAACGTAGGTAGCGCGAGAACGCGGCCTGGCCCTGCATTTCCGAGGCTTTTTTCCGCTTTGGCCAAAGTACAGGGGTTGATCCCCCCGCCCCCGCCCCCGCGGCCAGAGGAGGGAGTTCTTTGGTGCTCGCAGAGTGGGTAGAATCCACTCCCCTCTCCGAGGTTCACTGTGCGCCGCTTGCTGGGATGAGGGCCCAGGACAGAGTCGGGTGCCGCCCGGCTATTGGCAGAGCATCCCCAGCTGCGAGCGTGTGTTTCTACGGGAGCTGCACATCCACGCCCGGATCTCTGCACAGAGCCACGTTCGTTCCACACACGGGTGCAAAAGATGGGAGGGGACGTGGACGCTTCCTGGACAAGCCCACAGGTCCCCAAATGTTCACATGCAGCCCTGGGCAGTCAGCCCCCCTCGGGCCACCACACCCCTCCTGGCGCCCTCACCCTCAGTGTGATCACCTCCCAAGGGGCGGCAGCGCCACCCTGTGGCCAGGCACGGTCAGGCGCAGCCTGTCTCCCGGTGGGCGGCAGCGCCACCCTGTGGCCAGGCACGGTCAGGCGCAGCCTGTCTCCCGGGGGGCGGCGGCGCCACCCTGTGGCCAGGCACGGTCAGGGCGCAGCCTGTCTCCGGAGGGGGCGGCAGCGCCACCCTGTGGCCAGGCACGGTCAGGGCACAGCCTGTCTCCCAAGGGGCGGCAGCGCCACCCTGTGGCCAGGCACGGTCAGGGCACAGCCTGTCTCCGAAGGGGCGGCAGCGCCACCCTGTGGCCAGGCACGGTCAGGGCACAGCCTGTCTCCCGGTGGGCGGCAGCGCCACCCTGTGGCCAGGCACGGTGAGGCGCAGCCTGTCTCCCGGTGGGCGGCAGCGCCACCCTGTGGCCAGGCACGGTGAGGCGCAGCCTGTCTCCCGGTGGGCGGCAGCGCCACCCTGTGGCCAGGCACGGTGAGGCGCAGCCTGTCTCCCGGGGGGCGGCGGCGCCACCCGGTGGCCAGGCACGGTCAGGGCGCAGCCTGTCTCCCGGGGCGGCGGCAGCGCCACCCTGTGGCCAGGCACGGTCAGGGCGCAGCCTGTCTCCCGGGGCGGCGGCAGCGCCACCCGGTGGCCAGGCACGGTCAGGGCGCAGCCTGTCTCCCGGGGGGCGGCGGCGCCACCCGGTGGCCAGGCACGGTCAGGGCGCAGCCTGTCTCCCGGGGCGGCGGCAGCGCCACCCTGTGGCCAGGCACGGTGAGGCGCAGCCTGTCTCCCGGTGGGCGGCAGCGCCATCTCGCGGTCAAAGAGGCGAGCGGCGTATTGTGCTTCACTCGGTGCAGCGGAGACACTTGGTGGCCGGCTGGTGTATCGCGCAGCATGTGTCGTTCCCCTCCCGCGGCAGCGATACCTCTCCCAATGCAGAGAGAGTTCCCCATGGACAGGCGGGGACGCCCCACGGCCGTCGGGGAAGGCGCCGCGTGTCGCTCCCTGAGGAGCAGCGAGTGGGAACGTAACGAATCTGCTGAGCTCTCCCCGCCGGTGGCGGAGGCGGCGCCGGTACGGCTGCTGCTCAGGAGTCGCTTCCACCGCCCCGGGGCTGTTGCCAGGTCAGGTGACGGAGGGGTGCGGGGGGCTGGGGGCTGGGAGAGACCCGGGAGTGTTTTTCTCTGCCACGTTCTGGCTGAGAGAGCACCCGTGTTGGGCCGGCACGCTCGCCGCCTCCGTCTCCCATCAGCCGCGGCGGGAGCCGGGGTTCCATGGGAGATGGAGTGCTCGCTGCCACCCTGTCCCATCAGCGAGTGCGGTCCGGGGGCACCATGGGAAACGGAGTGCCTTCT
Source organism: Carettochelys insculpta (assembly GCF_033958435.1). Classification (NCBI taxonomy): domain Eukaryota; kingdom Metazoa; phylum Chordata; order Testudines; family Carettochelyidae; genus Carettochelys; species Carettochelys insculpta. The sequence goes on from NC_134170.1 coordinate 1,801,540, forward strand.
GCCTCCATCTCCCGTCGGCCACCGCGGGCCCTGGTGCGCTATGGGAGATGGAGTCTTCGCTGCCTCCATCTCCCGTCGGCCACGGCGGGCCCCGGTGCGTCATGGGAGAAGGAGTCCTCGCTGCCTCCATCTTTCGTCGTGCAGCGCGGGCACCGGTGCGCCATGGGAGATGGAGTCCTCGCTGCCTCCATCTCCCGTCGGCCACGGCGGGCCCCAGGGCACTTTGGGAGACGCGCGAGCGCAGTGGTCAGGTGGTGATTCGCGAGTCCCGCCCGTGGCGAGCGGCTGCTCCGGGGAGTTACAGGTTGCAAATCGCTGCCGGCTGCGTCGCGTTTCGGAGGGGCAGGTGTCGGGGCGGTGCGGCCTGGGGCCACTTCAGCGTCTGTCCTTCCTCCCTTCCCCAGCCAGGGCTTCTCCCTCCAGGTCGCTGTCCAGCCAGCGATGGGACCCTCCTTCAGTCCCCACCTGCCCTTCCTGCCCCCCCCACAGCCGGGCAGCAGTGGGATCCTCCTGCCCCGCCCCTCGCCTTTCCTTCCTTCCCCAGCTAGCCCCCCACGTGCGCTCCCTGCGCCCGCTTCCAGCCCCTCACCTGCACTCCCTGCCCCCTTCATCCGGGCAGCAATGGGATCCGTCAGCCGCCGCTTTCCTCCCATCCCCATCCAGCCCACCCGCACCCTGCGCTTCCTGCTGCCCGCCTCCAAACTGTCAGCCGTGTGCCCTTTCAGCCCTTCTCTCCCAGCCACACACCAGCCTTTTCCCCCTGCCCCACCCATGGCCAGCCAGCTGTGGGATCCCTAGACCTGCCCTAACCTGCACGCCACAACTTGTGTGTAAATGTTCTCTCAAGCAAGCGTCAGTCTGCTCCCTTATGTTGCCTCCTTCTTAAGGTGGCACAGTGACAGTTTGTGCCCGGTGTGCAACGCTGGCCCAATAACTCACTGAGAGTGGAAGAAGAATCTTTATTTGGCATGCGAAGTAAGGTGCAGGGGGATCTCTCCTCACAGCCTGCACACCCTGCAACAAAAAGTGAGCAATAGTTATACCTCTCTCCTCCTTTGTTCACCCACCCCTCCCAACAAACCAGGGGAGAGTTTCTGATACTCCCTTTATCCATTCCTCCAGCTCAAACTGAATTCCTACTGCTCATATGACATTCCGCTCTGGTAATTCCCTATTAATCAGGAGGTAAAGTACCAATAGATTATTAACAGAATGTGAGTTACAGGGAGGCAGGGTTATTCAGTCGTACAGAACATGAACAGGATTTGAGTAACAAAGCAATGCTGAATTTCATGAGAAAATGAAGGAGGATTCACTAACAATGCTAAATCCAATATTGAACCTCATGGGAAGATCAGTAAGCATTCATTTACAAAACAATGTTTCTACAAGTACAGAATATAACAACGTTTCCCCTGCCAGCACTTATGAAAATTAAACTCTTAAGACTCTGGCAGGTCACGTGTAGAACGTAGGTAGCGCGTGAACGAGGCCTGGCCCTGCATTTCTGAGGCTTTTTTCTGCTTTGGCCAAAGTACAGGGGTTGATCTCCCCCCCTGTGCCCCCGAGGCCAGAGGAGGGAGTTCTTTGGTGCTCGCAGAGTGGGTAGAATCCACTCCCCTCTCCGAGGTTCACTGTGCTCCGGTTGCTGGGATGAGGGCCCAGGACAGAGTCGGGTGCCGCCCGGCTATTCGCAGAGCATCCGCACCTGAGAGCGTGTGTTTCTACGGGAGCTGCACATCCACGCCCGGATCTCTGCACAGAGCCACGTTCGTTCCACAAACGGGTGCAAAAGATGGGAGGGAACGTTGAGGCTTCCTGCACAAGCCCACAGGTCCCCAAATGTTCACATGCAGCCCTGGGCAGTCAGCCCCCCTCGGGCCACCACACCCCTTCTTGGGCTCTCACCGTCAGTGTG